>NC_083689.1:80130000-81380000 GCF_033118175.1 Dama dama | reverse complement strand
TATGCTTAATGTTCCCTGTCGCATTAGCTTTCATGGTAATTATATTTCAAAACTTTTGCAATTAGGGTGCAGTTAATATTGTGGAATATTGCAATTATTTTTCATTGTGACACCTCTATTGAAAACTGGTGGCATAATGATCACATTGTTCAACTAAATCAGAACTGTAGAAATATGGCAAATGAACCAATTACACATTATTATTTCTAATTACAGATAATGTCATTTTCTCCGCTTTTGTCCAAAAGAATTTCTCAAACACAGATATCCCAAATTCTCCTATTTGTAAAGACTCCCCTCGTTCTCTCATCCACACTGGTATTTTCTTACATTAGTGCCTTGAGTGCTAAATTTAAAAAGGTCTCATAGGGATTTCTTGAATTTTCCTCTTCCACCCCCAACTCCCTCCCGTGGAGTTTGTAAGCCAGATGCTCTCATTGAAAAATCTCAGCCTTGGCCAGGCTACAGACAGCAGCCGCTCGCTAGGAGCTGGTGTGAATTTAGCATCTCATAATCATCATTGACAGTGGCTCATTTTTATTCATGCAACAGGTCTAACCTCCCGTCCCAATGAAGATTCATCTGTGAGAACTTGCTGTATCCCAAATACCTTCTAAGTAGCCTCTACCCCCTGCTCTCCATCACAAAATGATGAGGTTGGAAGCTGAATTTTTTATCTGTGGTTCTACCTACATATTACTGTCAGAACATGGAGTAGAGACCAACAGAGGGTTTCTAGGAAATAGTTAAGTTGGAATTTGGGGTTTTATTTTTCTCCTTCTACCTCTAACATCCTCATTTGTGGTCTTCCTAATAATACAGATAGTGACCATGAGAGTCCCATTCCTGATCACATGGGGTATGAAATACTGTTCAGTTTCATCTTACAATCATGTCCTGAGAAATACAGGCTGGGAAATAATATTCAGTCTTATAGATTAAGAAACTGAAGTGTAAAGCAATGCCCAAGACTTTATGACTAGTCTGTGATCATTGAGAACAGCTCTCCTGACTCTTGGTGGCTTGGTGGTAAAGAATCCACTTGCCAATGCAGGAGACACAGGTTCGATCCCTGGGTTGGGAAGACCCCCGGAGAAGGAAGTGGCAACCCACTCCAGTATTCATGCCTGGAGAATCCTGTGGATAGAGGAGCCTGGTGGGCTACAGTCCACGGGGTCACAAAAGAGTCAGCTATGACTTAGTGACCACACAACAACCTGACTCTTACCCACCATCCCTACAGTCAGGGCCATCCATCAGGGGCTGGGGTATCTGGGCCACAGCACTTGCAGTGCTCACACCAGGACAGTTTCTGGCAAACTAGGACCTTTGATCACCTGACCTACAGTTAAAGTTAACTAGTCTACGAACTAAGGAAACATACAAGTAAGATGCTATCTAACTTGGGCTTCCTTTAAGTTCTGAGTTTTCAGAGTAGAAGAGGGACATAAGTGAGGGATGGGGAAAAATAAATAGAAATGACCCCATAGCTAGACTTAATCCCCTTCCTCTTTTCCCATGTAGTTTGCAATCTCTGCGTGCAGGAGAGGCTGGCCATTGCCCCCCAACTTGGGCTCTACCACCCGGCTCTATGCAGCCTGTGGTGGGTATGCAGTACATATTTGTGAAATAATATTGCTCATACTAATCACTTGTGTTTATAGAGCCCTTATTAAATTACTTTTCTAAGTAACTTAAATGCATTTTCTCAATTAATACACATACCAATTTACTAAGGCAAATTGTACTACTTTTCTTCCTTCTGTATTGAACAGGAAGCCAAGACAGACAGAATCCAGGTGATGTGATCACTGGTGTCCGGGAAGGGTGTGGGGGAGGCAGATGGGGACAATTCTGATGATTCTACAGTCCATGCTCTTAACTATATGGTGATGCTTTGGAAAGAAGGACCTCTGTGGCTCATCCTGCCCCTTGAGGGTATTTGACTCTTTGGGAGTCGAAGACAAAGCATCTGCTTGCGAGGAAACAAACATGCTATTTTCCTGTCTGGGGGACATAGATGGGCATATTTTCCCCTGTTTGCCCAGGCTCACAGGATGGCAGACAAGCTTCCCAGGCACATAATCATGCTTGGAATTTCTCTGTCATCTAGTTTGGGTTAAATCTACTGCTCAGATGAGCTACTGCAACTGCCTCCTAACTTGTGCTCCTGTTTTCTTCTCTCCCTCCCATCCTTCCCTCCATTCAACCAGAGTGCTCTTTCAGGATCTTGTTAAAGCATGCCACACCCTGTTCGACCAAAACTTCCCCTTGCTGTTAAAACAAAGCCTGAATCTCTTACCTTAATCACCTGCATCAGCTCTTCTCAAACTTTCCTGAGCAGGTCCACGAAGGACCTGAGGATCTAGTTCAGTGAGAAGCTTGTCCTGACTCGGAAGGTCTAGGACGGGGCCTGGATGCTGTAATTTTAATAAGCTCTCAGAGGCTGTGGATGGTGCTGGGCTTATCTCTATCAACTCTTCGATCATTTCGTGGGCTCCTCTCCCCTGGGCTGGTGACATTCTAGCCACGGCCTTTTCTTCTAGCTCCTCAGCACTATTAAGAGCTTTCCTGTCTCTGAACTTTTTCCTTACTGTTCTCTTGGTCTGTATAAAACCTTCCCACTGCCCCCTCCCTTAACCCTGCCCCAGCCACTCAAAACCTTGTCCCATGGGGACCTCAATTTTACTTTTCAGGATGTAGTTAAAAAGTCACTTCCTCAAAAGCCTTCCTCTCCCATCCTATCTGAGGAGGCATCTTCATGCTTATTTGTTTGTTTAATCTCAGCATCTGAACATTGCTATCACAGCACTCACAATTGGTCATCATTATATTTTTTATGACTCCGAAGTTTTAAGTTTCCCCTTTAGAACAGAAGTTTCATGAAGTCAGGGGCCACATTTTCCTTCGGTACCATTAGGCCCATAGGGCTTAGAAAAGTGCTAGCCTGGGACAGGCATGCAAGGATTGTAATGAATGGAAGTGCTCTCCAGTCAAACGGTGGGTTTACTTTATATCGAAACATTCATGGGAATTGCTTCCGTTTGAACTGCGTTTCCCTTAGGCTGCCAAGCTATTTTTCCCTGGAGTACAGAATAATATGTAAAAATGCCAAATTTGTTTTCCTCTTCGAAACAAATACAGCCAATCTAAGTGCCTCGCTCCTTTCATATAAACTGGGGGAGTACAAAAGCAAACTGTCATCCGTGATCACTTTCCAGGCGGAGCTGAAGCACTGCAATATGAAACCAGGTTCCCCTTCATAAGATACAGAGAGCTCCAAAACATTTAAGTGACACCGGGTCTCATCCTCCATGCGTCGGCTGCCAGAACACTTTATTTATACAACTCATTCCATTTCTCCGAGGAGTTTTACAAACACCTTATCGGTTTTCCTTTTGAGGGGGCAACTCCATAGGCAGGATGTTCTCTTAGGCTGGGGCAGCCCCGGAAAGCGGATGCTATGATCTGTGTCACAGCGGCAGAAAGGGAGGATGCAGGGGGCCAAGGAGGCTGCAATGGCCTTGAGTCTGAAATCTTGAGAAGGGCAAGGAAATGAAAACGACAAGGTGAGGGACCTCCCTGGTGACCCAGTGGCTAAGACTCCACACTCCCAAAGCGGGGGGCCTGACTGAGCTGGATCCCTGTTCAGGGAACTGGATCCCACATGACACAACTAAAAATCCCGCAGGCCGCAACTAAAGACCTGGAGCAGACAAATGAATACATGTTAAAAATAAAACAAAATGAAATGACAAGGCGATCAAGTACACACACAGAAGCAGCTGTGGAGATGCCAGCCCTGGCCCACACCTTGGGTACGGCACTTCCTACGCTGTGCTTTGAGCACTTAAATTTATTGAGGGCGACAGTTATGTTGATCTGTGGTACACACGCAGTTTCTTGGGACAGAATATCCACATTTACGCTTCTCCCTCACCCTCTACACTGCCCCTCACCTGTGCAGCCACCCAGAACTTGCTTCTAAAACTCTGCTGTCTGTTGGCAGAGCAACCCCTTGACCTGACTCAAGATGGCCTGAAGAAATAGAAGGGGATTTGTTTTTCAAAGAGAAACTGCATAACAGGTAAAAAGAGCCTTGCTCATATGCTGTTGGCGGTTCCTACACTGCTACTACATTTCTTCAGCAATATGTTATACAGAGTTATAAAAAGATCTATAGCCTATGATCTTCTGTTTCTACTTCTACAATTTCATCTGATGGGAAAAATTATAGGTGGGTAAAGCAATTTTTATATAAGGATGATCTCTGCCATGATATGTTTTAACACTAAAAAAATTGAAACGAGTAAAAGTGATTGACAAAAGGGAGTAAGTTTAAATAAGTTGTGCTGTGTCAGCATGATGGGATAACATTAATATGGTGCTCTAGAATAGTATTTAGTGGCATACAGTAAGATGAACAGCTAGCATTTACCAGCAGGTATGAGCCTGTGAGTCAAGGTTCTAAACTCATTTATGTACCTATTTATTTCCTCTTACAAAGATGCATTGAGATGGATATTATTATGGTTCCCATTTTACAGATTAAGAAACTGAGACCTAAAGAGATTAAGACACTACGTAAGGTCACCCTGCTAGTAAGTGCTGAAGTGTGGATTCCAACTCAGGCAGTCTGACTCCAGAGCCCCAAATTCTGAAGCCTAGTGTCTTCATGTGCTGGTTCATGGTACCGTATGTTGCCATTTGAAAGAGGGCTTGTATAAGGTGGACTCTCTGATTGGGATTTGAAAATTACACGAATATGCCATAACATATAATTATGTGTATAATATATAATTGCATATAATAAATATAATGGGTTTTTCTTTCCATCCTACATCCGCACGTTTTTATTGAAGGTCTACTGCGTGCTCAGGAACAGTTCTGGGTGTTAGTAATTTAGATGTGAACAATTCAGATAAAGTCCTAATGAATCTATTTACAGAGTAGCAATGGAGATGCAGGCATAAAGAACAGACTGTGGACACAGTGAGGGAAGAAGAGGGGGGGAGAATTGAAAGAGTAACTCTGAAACATATACATCACCATGTGTAAAACAGATGGCCAGTGCAAATTCTCTGTATGACGCCAAACTGGTACTCTGTGACAACTAGAGGACTGAGATGGGGTGAGAGGGAGGGGACATATGCACACCTATGGCTGATTCATGTTGATGTATGACAGAAACTAACAATATTGTGAAGCAATTATTCTATTTAAAAAGTATATTGAAAAAAAGATAGTCCTTGCTCTCACGAATCTTATGCCTAGAGAGGAGAGAGAGGGACTCTACATATCAAAAGGTTAACAGTGATCATCTCTGTGCTAAGTCACTCAGTTGTGTCCAACTCTTTGCGACCCCATGGACTATAGCCTGCCAGGCTCTTTTATCCATGGAATTCTCCAGGCAAGAATACTGGAGTGGGTAGTCATTCCCTTCTCCAGGGGATCCTCCTGACCCGGGGACTGAACCTAGGTCTCCTGCATAGCAGGCAGATTCTTTACCGTCTGAGCCATATTTGGGGTACTTTTAAATGTCATTTTAATCTTGTCTAAATATTCCAATTGTTCTACGTTCATAGAACACAGAGAATGAGAGAATACTTAATTCACATAATTAACAAAAAATAATTTTAAGGAATTAAAAATCGCCTACATTTCAAAAATGACATCTCAGGCCATTGTTATCCTCCTGTCCCCTGGGGACTCCCGGTGAGTCTGTCCTGAATCTCCGGTCTCCAACAGAAGAGCACCCTGGGCCAGCCCTGCCGTCCCCCCCTCCCTGGAAGAGCTGGTCACGGTGTCATCAATTCCACCTCCCTTGCCCCTCCCACAGCCGAGCCTTTGTGCTTCCCGAGCCTTCCATCAAGACAGGACACGCCGGGCTGAACGAAGGCGTGACCTATTTCAGACAATCTCTCTCTGCCACAGTCATAACCAGGTAGTTATTAACCAACCCCATGATTAACAAGAAAATTAACAGTTTGAAAACAGGGCCAATCCTCCCATCCTTTCACTTCAAAAACGAATCTGTGTCAGCCTCAGTTATCTGGGCTCATTTGCAATGAATTCTCACCATCAAATTTCACTTTGAAACATGGGAAATGGCTTTTAAAAACCTTGCGCTGATAAATCATCACCCCAATTCCCCAAATTTTCCCGTGGATCATCAGAGCAGCCCTCGTTAGAAGACAAACACAAATGGGGAAGTTCTCCTGGCAGGCCTGGGAAAGTTTCTCCTCTCACCTGCTGGGAAAATCATTTAACCTCTCGGTGCCGCAATTCCCAACTTCATGATAACCAGATAATAATTCCTCCCCCACAGAAGTGTCAGTGGTTTCATGTATGTAAAGTGCTTTGATGATTTTTTAAAAAATTGCACGGGAAGTACCAGATGCTGTTTCACATCTCCTCGGCGCCTAACATCTAAGAGTTTCCTAATGCACCACCGTAAAACGGTTGCTTCCGTGTGATGTTTCCAGAGGAAGATATTCCTTTTTTTCCCCCTTCTCCTTTCTTTTCTTTCTTTCTTTTTTTTTAAAGGGTTGAGGGCACAGACAGAAAGATACTGTAAGGAACGGTATGAGGTCTAACCATTTCAGGTGTGAAATGAACTTTTTCTGGCATCATCCCGAATGTGCTATGGAAACTCGGGGAGGTGAGCCAAGGGTAGAATAAAAGCCTTAATTGAGAATGCCTTTGCGTGAGTGGATTTAAACAAGACCTTTCAAATTAATTTAACGCACTCTCTTTTATTTAATTCTCTTTGTTCAAATGTCAACTTTTTGTCAGAGTCGAGTGCAGCGCTTTCCCTCGGTCCTGATAGGTGTTTGCACATTTTGCCCAGTGACATTTTCTCAGCACAGAGAATCCGCTCTTTGTGCAGAATTCCTGTCTGGAGCCACGCGGGAGATATTTTCATCTACCTGGACAGAGACTTCCGGTCCCTGTTGGTTTTCCCAGCCCTACAGAGCATCGCCTTCTAAATGGCTCCTGCCGGTTCCCACAGAGAGGGCAGATGTCTGTAGTCCGACGGCCCTGAGTTCTCATCGGGGCCGCTTCTTTCTCTGTTACCTTGCACCTCAGCTTCTTCAGCTGCAAAGTGGGGAAACCCAATACTTGAAGGCTTGTTGAGTTCATGTACAGCGCTTGGTCAAGAACTTGGCTCACGAATGGATTATAAACACGAGTTATTGTTACTATTACTATTGTGATGATTTTGTGAGCTTTCTTCTTACTTGAAATATCTTACCCTCCTGACCTCTCTCTGACATTTGATAGTATTGGCAATTATGATTCTAGTGGTCATCCCAGGATGCTACATTAATATGGCTCGTTTCCAAACTCTTGGCCCCTTTGTTACCCTCTTTTCTTTCTGTTTGTTTCTGCCCTGAACATTCTGAAGACTGTTTTCTATCAGCACACCCTTGAGCTCAGTTTTGACCTTGTCTTCGTGTGCTTCAAATGACACCTCTGAGAAAAGATGACTGCAAACTCCCCTCTCTGTCCCCAGCATGTCTCAGCATCCTCTCCTCTCATCTCATCCCCCTTCATTCTTCTCTTCCCTCCTGTCTCTCCTCCCTGAATTCCAGACCCAAACGTTTAGCTGCCCACTGGGCATCACCATCTGGTCAGACCACAAATTACCAGAGTCAAAGCTGGTTTCTACCTGCCATCAATGATCTCCTTCCCTCCAAACCTCAATCTTTCTGTTGCTACAAGGAATCTTCTATTTTCCTGGCCATGCTCAAGTACTCAGATCTACCTTTGATTTTTACTTCTCTTCCATTCCCTGCATTCATCCAACATGCAGGCTTTGTGGCTTCCTTCTAGCCAGTCTTAGCATCTTTCACCATCCAATGAGTGTGCATACTCAGTTGCTTTAGTCCTGTCCACCTCTTTGCGATCCCCTGGACTGTAGCTTGCCAGGCTCCTCTGTCCATCAGATTCTCCAGGCAAGAATAGTGGAGTGGGTTGCCATGCCCTCCTCCAGGGGATCTTCCCAACCCAGGGATCGAACCACCTCTGAGCCACTGAGGCAGCCCCAACAACCAATGGCACAGCCTAAATGTAAGCCTCTCCTTACTTCTGAGGGCCCAGGCAGTGTTTTGCCATAACTAGCTCTTTGTATAGCTCGTCTCTCCCCCACCACTTGTCTTACACCCACTTCCATGGGAACCCTTCCTCAACAACACCTGGGGAGCTTTAAACACCCTGCTGCCCAGGCTGTCTCCACCCCGCCCCAGGTCCTATCACATTAGAATCTCTGAGTTGTCACTCAGGCATTATTTTAAAATCCCAAGGTGATTCCAGTGTATGACCAAGGCTACCAGTTACAGCATAAGTGGACAGCTCAGCAAGGCTAAGCTTCTAGATTAGGGCTCCCCAATCATTAGTATGAGTCCAGACCGCCTGGAGAGCCTGGCAAACCAGGGACTGTGTGGACCCAACCCTAGGATTTGAATTTGTAGCAAGTTCTCAGAAGCTACTGTTGCTGCTGGTCTAGGGAAAGAAAACTTGGAGACCCATGACATGAAATTGTTTCCTTTATTGGAGGTACATGAAGGTAAGGTCATTGAGAGGAAAAACACACTACGCGGTAGAGGAAGCAGTTCTCAGTAGTGCTACAGCAAAGGGCTCTTGGAAGATGATCCAGATGAGCAGGAGGTTTGAAGAGGTCACGCTTTCTGTCCACAAATCCCTTGTCTCGGCAACCATGTTGCCCACTATGAAAGGGCCAGAGTTAATATTCTGACCTCTACTTCCAATAGGATTGTATCAGCTGCCGACAGATTAAAAAAAAAAAAAAAAAAAGACTATGATATGGATTACTGGTGTATTCTTTTCTAACTCAAACTCCTGGAATTTTTCAAGCTCATGAGTTTAGTTATCTATTTCTGTTTCTCACTCTATTTATCATTCTACCTATGTCTATCTACCTGCCTACCTATCAACCTATATCTATGTATCTATGTGTCTGTCTACCTATCTACTTATTTCTTTCTATACTGGTTCTAAAATAAGGACCTTTAGACTAAGCCCAAGGCACCTCTCACAGATGCAGCAAACAATGTGGGTGCCTAAAAGACTATCTCAGGAATATCCCATTACTGAGAAAAATGTGGTTTCTCTCTCTCTTTTTTTTTTTTTCATTTCATGTAGGTTTTAAAAGGTAATTTTGACCTGGAAGGCAGATTCTATACTCAAATCTATATTCAACATCTCCTGACAGCGATCACTGTAAATAACTTTCCTACCTGAATTCTTGAGAGTTTAGAGTAAGAAAGGAAGATGATGAATATAATCTGGAATGAGGTTTATAAATCTTTTTAAGACTTGATTTCCCCCTCTACTTTTCTAAGCATCTGTATTACAACCAGCGCTTCAGTTAATATTGTTCTTGGGCTGAAAAGCAAAGTTTACAAGAGCTGTCTTGACCGTGAGCACTTTATAATTATAAGAGAAGAAAGAGTCTCTGAATTCTGAGTAGGAGAAAAAAAAAAAACCTGACTATGAGCTGTACTAGTTCAGTTCATGGCACAAATGAGACTTAAGGGCCAAATGGAAGAGTAGAAATAGTGCGGGTCCTCATTGCTTGCTAAATTGGGGGAAAAATCCTACAAAGCTAAACTAAATCAGCTCATCAGTCAGTCCTTGCTCATATTCTAAAAGCGTGGATTCATCAGGGAGTGTGAGAAGAAGGGAACAGAGCCTCTGCTTCCCATTCTTTGAAGCATTTGCGGGTGATAACCGCCACTGCAGACCAGCCGAGTGCCGCTCATTTGTGTGGTTATAAAGATTCATGCAGCAATTATTTAGAGGCTGGCACATCCATCCTTTCATCAGGCTGGGGAGACACACAGGCCAGCTCTTCTCTGGATGTTGAGCAAGGAGGAAAAAGCAGGCGTAAGTCTACAGGCAACCCCTCTCTAAAAGCCTTTGGATTATACACTTCCTACCTTCATCCCTACACTTCTGAAGGTGAATCAGAGAACTGGGTATACAAACACCCATGAAGGTCTGCAAGGGTGATAATTGGGACCTGCTTTACCTCTGACTCTCCTGTGAGAGTTATCACAAATGTGGCCTCTGGGCTTCTCCCGATGGGTCACCTCTTTCCCTCCAGGCTGCTCCACAACTTCTCATTCTGTGTCTTGATGGCCTTTGTGCGTGTTTTGGTGAGGTCTTTGTGGCATGTGGGATCTTTAGTTGTGGCACGAAACTCTCAGCTGGGCATGTGGGATCTAGCTCCTTGACCAAGGATCAAACACACTCCACTGCACTGGGAGCGTGATGTCTCAGCCACTGGAACCCCAGGGAAGTCCCTCGATGCCTTTTAATAAGGGCAGATTTTCACCTTCATATTGGAGTTTAGGTAATAAATGTTTTCTCTCTTCCTAAAGGAGAGATTCAGAGTTTGAGTCTTCTTTGTACTGCCCTCATCATTCAGCACAGATTCAAAAAAATTTACCAAATGAACGTATGTCTGAATAAACAGCAGGTTTGGGCTTCCCTTGTGGCTCAGCTGGTAAAGAATCTGCCTGCAATGCAGGAGACCTGGGTTCCATCTCTGGGTGGCGAAGAGCCCCTGGAAAAGGGAAAGGCTACCGACTCCAGTATTCTGGCCTGGAGAATTCCATAGACTTAACAGTCGGTGGGGTCACAAAGAGTCAGACACGACTGAGCGACTTTCACTTTCATTGCATATCTTGTTCAGGAGACACCTACCTCAATTATGAGCTTTCTTCATTGTCTGACTGCCATTCATAACCCACGGTATATAGATAAGGCCCTTCACAACAAGCTTCCATCCTCATTTCCGGTGGTTCCCCATATTGGCCTGAATCTAGACACATCTGCATGCAAGTCTGGGCATCAACATTTCCCTGAGCCGTCCCCAGATACACCATGTTCTTTCCTATCTCCCTGCCTTTGCACGTGCTCTTGGATTTCCTGGAGCCCCACCTGTTCCTCCAGCTGACTACTGATGATGATGTAGGAGACCAGTCAGGTGCCAACTCTGTAGGGAGGCTGTTCCCCCACCCAGCTGTGGCGCAGATGGGGAGGGCCCCCTTATGCCACTCCAGCACTGGGCCTCTGCATTCACCGGAACACCTGACGTGCTGTTATCGCAGTCATCTGTTTATTTCTACTCTGCTTAGTGCCTAGCCGCAGCCCATGCTGCCGCCAGCTAGATAAGGGTCTCCCTAAGGCCATGTACCTGGAGTTAGTCATTTCTGACTCTCATCTCTGTTCACTGCATCATGGGTCTACAACAGTAGATACTCAAGAAATATCTGTGAAATTAAAATGAATTAGTTGTATCATTTGAAGGCAGGAAAAACTACTTGAAAGAGTCTTCAGCTTCTCAAGCCTCTAAGAACACTATTACCAAAATAAAAAAAGGAAAAAGAAACAGTGAAACTCTTTGTTTAAGCCAGTGGTACTCAAAATGTGGGCCCCAAACCAGCAGCATCAGACACTACCTGGGGACATGTTAGAAATGCAAATATAGGGGACTGCCCTGGTGGTCCAGCGGTTAAGAATCCACCTATCAATGCAGGGGATGTGGGTTCGATACCTGGTCAGGAAACTAAGATCCCACATGCTGTGGGGCAACTAAGCCCGTGTGCCACAATTGGAGAAGCCCGTGGGCCTCCATGAAGACACAGTGCAGCCAGAAAAATAAAACAAAAAAATAAAAATACCACATTGGCTAAAATAGGGATAATAAATTATTTTTTAAAAAAGAAGTGCAAATGTACAGGTCCAACCTTGGACCTACTGAATTAAATAGGCTGGTAGAAGGCCTAGGAATCTGTATCTTATAAACTCTTGAGGTGATTCTACTGCATGCTAGCAAGAACATCTGCTTTAGTGAATTAGAAGCAACATTTTGAGAAGAATTGTGTAGCAGTGAGAAGATCAAGGCCATTGGAATCAAGCAGAAATGGTTCAAATCCTGGCTGCTATGCTTGATTTGATGGTTCTGTGAATTTGGTTGAGTGAGCTAAATGCTGTGAGGCTCATTTCTTCATCAATAAAAGGGAGAGGGACCAAAGCAAGTGACAAACATGAAATGCCTAGTACAGGGTCTGGGATGATGGTAACTGTCTTGCACACGTCAGTTCTTAACTTTCTGTTTTGCAAAATGCATGACAAGATTAGTCCCCGGATCTTTAGGACAAGGAGGAAGAGGGGGAGGAACAACGCTGCCTGGTCAAATCATTCTTAGAAACAAAGCATCTTTTCTCCTCTTGAAGACTTTCAGTTGACATAAGCATATTAACATCTTTGAGAAGTCATAACTTTTTCTCCCCCAAACTTAGCATGATCCAGTCTTCTCTGATATTTTTCTCTTTCTCTCTTTTTCTCCTTCCCTCCTTCCCTTCCTTTCTCCCATTTTTTGGTGGGGAGTGGTGGAGTGGAGGCAACTCCTTAGCTTCCAATTTAGGAGGACAAAACAAAAGGAACATTTCCACCTTGGATCTGCCTTTTAGATTATTCATTTTTTTCACTGGGTATGGGGGAGAAGCACAACTTTGCAAGTTTACTGACAATATCATATTGAATAGTTGGTGAATATGGATTATTATCTGGCAATCACCCAACAGATACTGAGTATATGCTAAATGCTAGGCGTTCTCTTGAGTGCTGAGGATACGGAAAGAGGGGAGGCCAGTCTGAGGAGATGATGTTTGGGCTAAGGGGATGAAAGGTCAGCTATGGGGAGATAGGGGGTTAGCCCTAATAAGTGGTCCAGCTTTTATTCTGAGTGCATTGAAAACATTTTATTAAATACATCACTCCAGCCTGATTTCTAGGCATGAGAATCTTGCCCTCTATATCTTCACTGATGAAACCAGAAACTTCGAAGATCACGGAAATCAAGTCTTTTCTCTCCATTCATCCATCCACCCATCCATCCATCCATCCATCCATCCATCCATCCACTCATCCATCCACCTATCCATACAATAGTCATCTCTGGCTTCTGACATTCCGTGCACTGTGCTTGCCATGTAACAAAGATATAAAGATAAAGAAGACAAAGCTTCTCCTCTCCAGAAATTTATTATCTAATAAAGTACTTTAAGTGTGAAAGAGGCCTAGTAGAAGTATAAATGATGATGCTTGCTCCACTAAATTACCTTGCCATTTTTCTCAGGGACTCAATGTATCTACTGGGCTTCCCAGGTAGCTCAGTGTTAAAGAATCCACCTGGCAATGCAGGAGATACAGGAGACGTGGGTTCGATCCCTGGGTCAGGAAGACCACATGGAGTGGGAAATGACAACCCACTCCAAAACTGTTGCCTGGAAAATATCATGGACAGAGGAGCTAGGCAGGTTACAGTCCAAGGGGTTGCAAAGAGTCGGACAGAGCACATATAGAATGTCCCTACGAGGACTAAATCTTTGGGTAGAAATACCACAGAACTTTGTATTATTTTATCATATTTCAAAAGCATGCTAAACAGAACTGTTTGGATCCTGAATTTTGGTGGTGCACAGAAACTAGGGTAATAAGGATTTAAAGCTGACACATCAAACTCAGTTCATCTGTCACCCATCAGGCCTCATCTTGCTTAGGGGCTGATCGTGTACTTGAATGACTGTCCTACAACATAGTTTTAAAAGCCTTTGGAAGTTTTCTTCTTTATTTCATTAACCAACATTTTTTTCCTCCTCTAACACTTTCTTGAAATGCCTCTTATAAAACCCTTTTTCTCTTTCTCATGGCAAAGGAAAGGAAGAAAAATACTAGCATTGAAGCATATGCTAAGGTAATTTAAGAGTTGTGATAAGCCAAAAGGAAAAGATAAACAGCCCCCAGAAAACCACAAAGTTAAAGAGTTTGTTCCTTTTTAAGGAAGTCTAATTGGACACGGCAGGGGGTCTTGATCAGTGTGCCTCCTTGTTTTATGAGCGGAATTTTCTACTACAATGTAGAAAGTTAAAGTGTGTGCTTAATGTCTCTGTAATTGCTTTCTCACATCTATTGTTCATCCTTGAACTGGTCGGACTCCTATTGGAGGGAGTAGGGCCCTGGAAATGTAGGAATCGACTCTGAACCTGGAGAGCTTTTCCAGTCGGCCAACTCTTTGGTCTGAGTAGCCTGAGTCACTTTCACATTATGAATTTCTCTTGTGATCATTCTAGTCAGTGAGTTTTGAGTAGCCTGAGCCCAGCTGTTTACAGAGGTCTTGATGAAGAGGAACATGGTGGCAAGAAAAGAAGAAACCCAGCAGAGAAGTGATGCTCTATCTCTGTCTACCTTCCAGCGAAACCTGAGTGAACGTCAGGTTGGATAAGGGAGTTGGGAGGAAGGCCCCTCTATGGGGCAGAGTGCTGGATTCTAATGTCCATGTGGGGCGTTGTTACTCTCAATCAACAATAGCGATAACTTCCATGTCTGCTTCTCACTGGGCAAAGGAGAGGCATCTTCCCCCTCACACAAGATCTTGAAGTAAAATTATCCCTGTGATGCTGCTGCTGCTGCTAAGTCACTTCAGTCATGTCCAACTCTGTGTGACCCCATAGATGGCAGCCCACCAGGCTCCCCCATCCCTGGGATTCTCCAGGCAAGAACACTGGAGTGGGTTGCCATTTCCTTCTCCAACGCATGAAAGTGAAAAGTGAAGGTGAAGTTGCTCAGTCGTGTCTGACTCCCAGTGACCCCATGGACTGCAGCCTACCAGGCTCCTCCGTCCATGGGATTTTCCAGGCGAGAGTACTGGAGTGGGTTGCCATTGCCTTCTCTGATCCCTGTGTTAGAAATGGTGAAACTAAAACACAGAGAAGTTAATTAATGATCTTGCCCAAGGTAACAAGAGTCCAGATGGAAAAGAGAGTAAGGATGTCTTGCCAGAGGGTTCTCCAGAACTGTGATGGACACAAAATGAAGGCGTGGGCTCCGACCTTGACCCCTGCTGAGGAAATATTTCTCAAGTGCTTTGTCTAGCCTTGACCTCTGAAACGTAATAAGTGTGGAACATAAAATCACCTCTTTCCCCAAATTGCTTCACACATGCCCTCCCTTGTAAAGCTCTTTCCAGATGATCTCTGCTTTGGTTCAGAACCCTGATAACGAGCAAGGTGTGCTACCCTCTCCTTCCTTCACCCCATGAAGGAAAACCACTCCTATGTAGAGATCCCTTCAAAGCTTGGGTGCACTGCAACACAGGGATGCTTCTTACATCAACCTAAGTTGATCCAGGTTATTCAAAGCATGCAACTCTGGGCAGGACTATGGGCCAGGCATGCATCTTCCATTCATTTACAAGGAAATGTGTTTGGCTTATATTCATGTAGTTGCTGTTTTCTCCATTCTGGGAAATTTTTTTTCACATTTAATGTTGCTCAAATTAGGACTTCATGATTAACATGCACGGTTAAAGTAGCATTTCTTATTTCTGCCCAAGAAATGCTGTAATTAAGTCCATGGTGTACTTACTATCAACGTCATCTCACAATCTAGAATAGAGCCTAAATTTATGTATTTCTAACACGAGCCCCTTTCACAAAGAACTTAAGGACTTTATAAGACAATACAATGAAATAGACTTTCCACTGCATAGGAAGTCTCCTCTTTGTAAAAGCTGAATCTTTTCCAAAACAGGCTAGAGCAAAATTAAACCCTAGAAGCCTCTGTGTTATTTTGAAAAAGGAATCTGATCTTGTGCTGCTGGGAGGACATGAGCAAGTTTAGGCCAGGAGTGTTTCAGAGCTTCAGAACTCAGAATCAGACAGAGGATCAGACAGAATGCCAAAAGGAAGACAGGGGAGCTAGCTCTGGGGTGATGATGGGACTTCAAATCCAGGCAATGCCCAGCCCCTGTGACATGATGGACATACAGTAAGTATTGAATTAAAATGTGCTGACACTCTGTGGCTGCCAAGTACTAGCCCTGGAACCAGGGGTGAGACCATTTTCCACACTGGATACTCCTGTATCAAAAATAGCAACAACAAAATATGTGAGTTTGAAGTCTTCCCCACCTGGCTGCCTTCGCAGTGACCTTAGCAGATCAGCATATGTTATAAAGATATCTGGTCCACTTTCCGTGACCCATGTAAGCTCTCCTTCCTCTTAACTGTATACACTTATTGATAAGTCCACCTAAAAATTCAGAGTAATTGTGCAAAGGGACCAAAGAATTTATTCATTAGTAGTTATAATTTTACTTGGTAAATAAACTCATCATTGAGAGTACAGGAAGAGAGCAGTTGAAATGTAGTTTGAAAAAGTTGCTGATAGCTAGGGGAAGTTAAGAGCAATCAAGAAGGTAAAAGCCTATTTTGGGGGGTGGTCTAAGCCCAATGTGCAAGAATACTATTAGTTTAGTGTGTTAAAACAAAACAATGTTCTTGAAAAACATACATGTGTATTTTCATGTAACAAAAATGAGAAAACAAACTATGACTTAATGCATGTGAATAGGCAGACAAAGTCCTACAAAATAGATTTTGGTGGTGGGAAAGTTGGGAGATTAGAGACTAATCTAGTTTTTTGACCATCAAATATTTTATCTCTTAAGTGAGGATAATGAAACTCTTTACATCCTCCTCACTGTCTGTTAGTAATGGGGTTTTAAACAGATAATGTACATGACAGAGTTGTCTAAAGGCGAAAATGGTATACCAACAGGGAGATTATTATCAATAACATCATCATCATCATCCATAAAATAGATAATTGGGACCACAAGTTCAAATATCTAAAGAGGCCAAGTCAGTCACAGGAAGAGGTAAATGGAAAATGCCTACCCCATCTAAAATGGGCAGCTCCTACTTGACTCCAGGTATTTGTGGCCATGATATAGTGCAGGCAGGTAATGCTAGAAATGTTATTTCAAGAAAGATAGTCTTACGAATGTTTATATAAAATATCCTGCATTTTCAATATCATCACCTAAACAAAAACATTTAAAAAATACCAGCAAAGACAAATCACATAGGTTTGCAAGCTTATGTGTCCAAGGGCCAGATATTTGCTACCTCTGAGATAATGTACACGAAATTCTTCCTTGAAACGATCAATGTAAAGAAACATTAAGTGACAATGATTATTTAATATCATCACTATGTCACTATCATTATTATTATCACTGTCACGATCATTACTGCCAGCGATCTAGAAAGGGATTGCAGTTTTAGTTTTCTACCTTTGAGAAGGAAAGAGCTTTTAAAGAGAGGTAACAGAATTGGCAACTCAAGACATCCCTACAAGTGGACTATATACTTTGTGCCTAGTTATTCTTTTCTGAGAAGAGTGACCTTTTGGATTATCTGGCCCCGATTTTCCCAACGCTAGAGAATCAAACACAGAGGGTCCAAGAAGAGAAGTGACCACTCAGTTGACACAGTGAGTTCTCCTAGAATCAGGACTCAGCTTCTGATTCCCTGGTTCTTTCTTCTTTGCCAAGATTTTCTGTCTTTGTTTCACATTCTTTTTATCTTCCAAACCCTTTCAGCAATTTGAGATCAATAAAAAGAGGCAGAAAAGGCCAAGTCTGCCCAATATAAGACTTTTTTCCATCCCTGTGAATTATTTTCATCACCCATTTTCAGTCTCTTATATGCTAACCAGTCTTCAAGCGGAGGTGCAGAGTTTAGCAAAAGAAACAGAAAGCCAGCATCCTAGGATTTAAATAGGTGGTATCCCATCCTATTTCTTCCCACTTTTTAAAGCAAATTGCTGGACCTGAGAGAGAACCCACCTAGAAACAGGGGTGGGAACATAGGCTGATAAAGATCACTGCTCCAATAAAATTGCTGATAGAAATGTATCAGAGACAATGGTTCCTGCAGAAAGAGTAACACATAAAGCAATATCTAAAGCAGGCAGGGAGAAAGCAGGGTGGGTAATGGTGAGGCGCCCCAGGGAGACAGAAAAGGTCATTGAGATGAAAATAACCTTGGGAACTTGGAAAAAGTGCTCCGTTACCACAGTCGGGAAGAAAACCCAGTGCCCAATCAGATGGAACAGACTGAAATGCGATTCCAGTCAAGTGTGAATGCCACCAAATGCACTGCCGAACTCCTGGGGGTGGGGTGGGGCTGGCAGAGGGAATGGGAGCCCTGGCCCCACCCCTCAGTACAGGGGTGGACATCAGCACATTGAAAAGCAGGGATTTGTGAGGTCCTAATTTGCACACATGCATCTTTGTAAATCCTGGGTGAAGGTGAGGGGTGAGAAAATGTGATAAAGATGTATCAGGGTCTTTCTGTGAAGGCGCAGGACTGTTCCACTAAAGTATTTAAAAAGATGCTACACTGTCAGCTTAGCTTTTTTTAAAGCAAAGGGAGGCAAAATCTGCCTTTGGAGTAGAAGAGGGAACGAAAAAGACGATTGATCATTGCCTTCATTGTTAGCTTCCCATGGTTGAGTGTTCACTGATAGAATTGGTTCAACTCCAAGATGCTGTCTTTGAAACAATTATTGTTTTCTACTAAAATACAACTCTAGCAGAAAACATTAATTGAAGTGATAACTGCCTAAATGCTTCAGTATCAAAAATGCATGTGCCTTCACATCTCTGGGCTTTATGAGCACGAGAAAGGAATAAGCATAATAAGCAACAGAAATCATAAAACAAAAGATGAGATAGAAAATGACAAGAGAGAAACAGGGCTGGAGGCCCAGGTGGATTCAGGCAGAAGGCACTTTAAAGCACACAAGAAATAGTTTTTCTACACTTTACTAGTTTATTCAGATTCTAGAGTTGAAAAATTAACTATACTGCTTTTCTTCACTTGCTTCTGGCTTTCTCTGCCATGCACACCACACTGAACTATTCCACCAGCCAGAAATGCCTTCTTCATTCTTTACCTCTTCTACAGCAGGATGAGGAAAACAGCCTGGGAGCCAAGGTCTGCCCCCACTACTTTCTTGGACCATTCTTTGGAAATTGAAAATACTCTCTGAGCACCTTAGCTCTACCCTTTGACTTCATTCCTATTTATCTGTTCATTCCACCAAATATTGATTGAGCATCTGCCCTGTGCCTGGCACTGTGCTTGTTAAATGCATAGAGTCAAATGGGACACGAGAGATACAGTGCTTGTCTTCAAAGAGCTTAAATACAATGTTGAGTGCAGTCAGATGGTGACTTCAGTAACAGAGATGGCCTGAGAGCTACGGAAGGGAGATGGAAGAGAGACAAACCCAGATCAGGTAGACCAGAAGGCTTCCCAGAGGAATGCACATCATGTGCAAAGATGCTACAGCACAGGTGTGCCCCATTCAGGAGCTATGTATGGAGTGGGGCAAAGGGTGAGAGATGCGGATAGGGGCGTGCACAGGAGTCTTTTGTGACATGCTTAAATGTATGTATTATATCCAAGGAACAAGGGGGTCCCACCAAAGAGTCTGAAGCATCAGAGAGACTTGTTTAGATATGCATTTATATGGAAACTCTGCTAGCTGCAATGTAAGAAAGAGTTAGATGATACAGACAAAAAAGAAAGAAGACTCAGAATCAGTTAGCTCTTTAGGCCAAAGATAATAGTCATTTGAACTAGGGTAGTGGTAGCAGGGATAAATATTTCAGAGTACAATTTGATAGGGTTTATGATGTTCATTGCAGCACTCTAATAGCCAAGACATGGAAGCAATTAAATGTCCATCAACAGAGGAATGGATAAAGATGTGGTACATATATACAATGGAATATGACTCAGCCATTAAAAAGAACGAAATAATGCCATTTACAGCAACATGGATGGACCTTGAAAGTGTCATTCTGAGTGAAATCAGTCAGAGAAGGAGAAATACCATGACATTCCTTATATGTGGAATCTAAAAAGAAATGATACAATTGAACCTACAAAACAGAAAGAGACTTGCAGACTTAGAGAACAAACTTACGGTTTCAGGGAGGAAGGAGTGGCGGGGGAGGGATAGTTAGGGAGTTTGAGATGGACGTTTTCACACTGCTGTATTTAAAATGGATAACCAACAAGGTCCTACTGTATGGCACATGGAACTCTGCTCAATGTTACGTGGCAGCTTGGATGGGAGGGGAGTTTGGAGGAAAATGGATACAAGTATATATCTGGCTGAATCATTTCATTGTTCATCTGAAACTATAACAACATAGTTAACTGGCTTTAGCCAAGACAAAATAAAAAGTTAAAAAAAGTAAAACAAACAGATTTGATAGCGTTTGGCAATTTATTCTCCATAGAACTGAGAAACAGGAAGGCTTTCTAGGTTGCTGGCTTGAGTGACTGGATGGTGGGGCATGCACGGAGATGAGGACTACCAGAGGTGAATCAGATGCAGAGAACATGTTTGGGATTGCATGCACTGAGCTTTTGTAGTTTCATCTCAGAGCTGCTATATTTGAAAGGCCTATTGGACATCCTAGTGATAATATCCAGAGGATGATTAGATATATTGAGTAAAAGATTTGACCTAGAGAAATGGATATCAGGGTCATAAACTTACCGATAGTAATTTTAGTTGTGCGTGTAGCTGATCGTCCATAGGACAGTACATAAAAAAGTAAAATAAAGGGGGCCTGAGTTTATAGATACCCTGACATTTAAGGGATCAACAGAGAAGGGGGCATGTATAGGAATATGGGAGTGGCCAGAAACACAGGAAAGAAAATGAAAAGAACGTGGTATAAAGATGTCAAAGGAAAGTGCATTTCAAGGTGAAAGGAGCAGTGAAAAAGGGAAATGTACGATGTGGTGAGACATGTTTATTAAATTTAGCAAATAGGGGGCTATTTGTGAATGTAGTAAGAGCAGTGACTTAAGTGAGTGAAAATAATAAGTTGCAGAGCATGTGGGGAGTGCAAAAGTAGAAAGAGAGCCCAGACAAGTCTTTCAAGAAATTTTTCAAGGAGAGGAGTAATTCTCCACTTAATTAAATCCTGTTAGCAAAGGTCTTCTAGGGGAGATCCTTAATACAGGGAGAAGGTGGGACCAGATGGAATCGAGGGCACAAGAGGAGGGAAGCAAGAGGGATGTTGCTTCTTCCATTGTCACAAAAATAAGACAAGAGGCTTGAGCTCTACTCAGAGGCCCAGCGTCTAGTAGCTCTGTTCTGCTTTGTACTCAGCTGGATGCTGTTGAGGGAGAATTGTGTTCCTCCAGAGGATATGTTTAAGTCTTAAACCCTGGCCCCTGTGAAAATAACCTTATTTGGAAATAGGGTCTTTGCAGATGTAATTAAAATGAGGTTATACTGGATTGGGGTGAGCTCTAAATCCAATCACTGGTGTCCTTATAAAGAGAGAGAAGGGACTCCCCTGGTGGTCCAGTGGTGAAGACTCCACCTTCCAATGCAGGGGACATGAGCTCAATCCCTGGTAAGGGAACTAAGATCCCACGTGCCATGGGGTAACTAAGTCCATGCATCTCAACTAGAGAGCCTACGTGCTTCAAACGACATAGCTCACACACACTGAAGCACATGTCCCACAACTAGAGAGATAGCCACATGCTGCAGTGAAGATGCCATATGTCGTGTGCTGCAACTAAGATGCACCACAGCCAAAGATAAACACATTTTTTTTTTAGAAAAAGGAGAGAAAGCAAGTATCCTTCAATTAAAAGTAAATAAATTAAAAAGCAAGAGAGAGAGAGAGAGTTTAGGGGACCTAGGAATACATACAGGGAAAAGATGGTCATGTGAAGATAGAGGCAGGAATTGAGTTATGCTACTACAAAGAAAGAATGCCAAGGATTTCCAGCAACCACTAGAAGTGAGGAGACACAAGGAAAGATTGTCCCCTAGAACCTTCAGAAGGAGCATGGACCAGCCAACACCTTGAGCTTGAACTTCTAGCCTCTGGAACTGTGAGAGAATACATTTCTGTTGTTTTAAACCACCTAGTTTGTGGTGCCTTATAACAGTAACCCTAGAAAACTTATAGATGCTAAGAACGTGCAGTCCCCAGGTTAGTTTCCCAGGTTATGACTATTCCACCAAATACTAATCAGTGGAAGCAACTATCTCAAAAGCACCATCAACTCAGGAGAGCAGATGTTAGAACCAAAGGAGAGAAGTATTCTTTAAGTCCAAGGAAGACAACAGATTGGACAAACATACATTTTTCTCATCACGCCCTAGGCTGCCTCTTCTATTTTTTCTAAAAGTGAAAAGCTCATACCCACAGTCACAGATGATCTCAGACCTAAAATCATTACAACGACCTTCAGTCAACTGGCCCAAGTTAGAAGACCTTAACTGGGAATGCATCCATCTGTTTGTTGCCCCAGTCTGCATGCGTGCTCAGTTGTGTCTGACTTTTTCTGACATCATGGACTGTAGCCTGCCAGCCTCCTCTGTCTGAGGGATTTCCCAGGCAAGAATACTGGAGTGGGTTGCCATTTCCTTCTCCAGGGGATCTTCCTGACCCGGGGATCAAATTTGCGTCTCCTTGTCTCCTGCATTGCAGGTAGATTCTTTACTGCTGAGCCACATGGAAAGGCCCTGCCCCATTCTACCACTGTCTTTTTAAAACCTAGATCAGTAAGGATGTCTTAGCTCAACTCAATCTATACCGAGGGCTAAATGATATAAAAAGACCAAAGAAATGACCCTTGTCTTGAAGTGGTGACAATTTAATGTTGACACGAGTGACTTATATGCATGAAATACCAAGAGAATATTACAGATCAGAAAGTAATGAGGTGCTAAATTGAATAAGGCAGCCTATAAGACTGGTGCAATTCTGACTCTGGCTGGAGTTGAGCTATGTTGGTTGGGAAAGACGTGGGGAAAAGATGGGACCTGTGCTTACATGGATATTTGGATTAGTAATGAGGAAGAACAGTTGTTAGGATATCTCCTCCATTTCATGCCATTCGAAGCCTGGGATTTTTCAGCAAGGCTGGGGGCTGGGTTTGGATAAAGTTATAAAGCCCTAAGTAACTCCACAGGGCTCCCTCATCAACAGTAGCAGATATAAGACAAATCTACAGTTTTGATGAAATGTTTCAGTGACAACCATTCAAGTTCCCATCGCCTGTTATCACCTCAAAGACATAGCCTCTAATCAACGTACGTATGTCGAATGAAAATACATCTGGTAATATTAAACAGCTACTGTTTGACTGTTCTAACATTGAATGAAGTGTTGTACACAACCAATCCCTTGTACTTTGTTTTACAATTTTTTTCTGTTTGTAAAGAGAAAAATGCACATAGTTTACAGAAGTGAATAGTTCTATAGTGTTTGCTTCAAAAATAGCAATCCTTTTGCATCACTACCAATTTCTTCTTTCCCAGAGGCAACTACATTTACCTATTTTTTTTTTTTAGCTGATTATTTTTGTATTTAGCTCCAGGTCTATAAATAACATGTTTTGCTGCTATTTCTTGCACTTCCAATTTTAGGCATTATCTAGTAACTTCTCACTAGAAAAATGCACAGCTAGCCTTTTTCTTCTACCTGCTCCATCCATATATGTAATATACTCTTCCATCTCCCCATCCTTCTGATATAATGCTTAGATCAATATTCAGTGTTTAAGAGCTGAGCCGTGTCATAAATGATAACCATCTTTCATTTCTTGAACAATTTTTTTGTTGTCTTTTAAGAATTTACTTAAATTTATATATATGTATCAACACTGCAGACTGATTTCTTTGTTCTTGTTGTACTCCTTACTCACTCTGTGTGTCCTTGGGCAAGCTAAACTCCCTACACCACAGTTTTTCCATCTGTTGAAAAAGAAGATCATACCAACCCACAATGTAATGGTGTCAATGTCCTCCAGTCAAAACACCACTAGGAACACATGGTGGTCAAACAAAGTTGGGTTAATTAACTCATTGCAAAGAAGGTGCCATGGGGTGCTTCAGTCGAAGGGTATTAGAGAGGGCTATGTTGAATAATCGGGATTGATGCTGAAGCTGAAACTCCAATACTTTGGCCACCTCATGCGAAGAGTTGACTCTTTGGAAAAGACCCTGATGCTGGGAGGGATTGGGGGCAGGAGGAGAAGGGGACGACAGAGGATGAGATGGCTGGATGGCATCACCAACTCGATGGACATGAGTTTGAGTAAACTCCGGGAGTTTGTGATTGACAGGGAGGACTGGCGTGCTGTGATTCATGGGGTTGCAAGGACTTGGACACGACTGAGCGACTGAACTGAACTGACTGATGTTGAATAATTTTAGGGAGGGGCCAAAGAAACAGGCTCTGCATTTGGGGCTGTCAGAGAGTGGGGATAACCCTACGATTGGATATCTCAATATATTTCATGTACAGGAAGGGTTGAGTAGAAGAGGCTAACACTATCACTGGTAAAGAAAGTACTGTTACTCATTTTAGCCTGGAGAGGGGGGCGTTTTGTACTTTTCTGTTTGGGATAGTGACCTGGTTTCTGTCTTTATTCAGGCAAGATTACGAAATGGCCTTGTTCTCATTTTATTGTACTTTATCTCAACCCCAGAGTGGTCCTGATGAATGCTGGTATTCTATAAGACTGTTTAGGTTCAAGGGGAGGATAGCATGGCTGAGCTGGGAACGCTAGGCCAGTTCCCCCCAACAGCACTTTTGCTGAGATGCTAGTGTCAGGCTAGTTCCCAGTGTGAAGGGCTGATTTTCTTGTTCTCATAGGTAAGGAGGATTAAATGAGCTGCCATCTGTAAAAACCATTAGCACAATGACTGCCATAAAATAAGCCCTTAAAAGTGTTTGTTATATGACACTAAAAGCACAGGCAACAAAACAGAAAAATAGGTAAGTGGACAGACAACACTAAAATTAAAACATTTTGCATATCAAAGCACATTCAACAGACTGAAAAGGCAACCTCCAGAATTCAAAAATATTTGCAAATTATATTTCTAATAAGAGATTGATATCCAGAGTACAGGGCTTCCGTAGTGGCTCAGACAGTAAAGAATCCTCCTGCAATACGGGAAAGCTGGGTTCAATCCCTGTGTTGGGAAGATTCCCTGGAGGAGGGCATGGCAGCCCACTCCAGTATTCTCTTGCCTAGACAATCCCAAGGACAGAGGAGCCTACAGTCCATGGGGTCAAAAAGAGTCAGACACGACTGAGCAATAAGCATATCCAGAGTGCAGTCAGAACTCAGATATATTGTGGGTTTGGTTCCAGATAACCACAATAAAGCTAATACTGCAAGAAAGAGAGTCACATGAATTTTTTTTTTGGTTTACCAGTGCATTTAAAGTTATGTTTATATTACACTATAGTCTATTAAATGTGCAATAGCATTATTTTTAAAAATGCAATGCATATACCTTAATTTAAAAAACATTTGATTGCTAAAAAAATGCTAACTATCATCTGAACCTTCAGTGAGTTAGAGTAATAACAGCAAAGATCACTGATCAGGGATCACTGTGTCAAATATAATAATAATGAAAAAGTGAAATATTCCAAGAATTGCAAAATGTGACACAGAGATACAAAGCAAGGAAATGCTGTTGGAAAAAAAGTGGTCCTGACAGATTGATTCAGGGGAGCCACAGAACGTCAATTTGTAAAAAAAAAAAAAAAAAAAGGAAGTGCAGTAAAACAAAGCTCAATAAAATGGGATACACTTGCATATAAAGAACTCCTAAAATTCAACAACAAACGGCCTGATTAAAAAGTGGGCAAATAATCTGAGAAAACATTTCTCCAAAGGCCAATAAGTACACAAAAAGATGCTCAACATCACTAATCTGATGATGAGCAAATGCAAATCAAAACCACTGCACATGCATTATGATGGCAATTATAAAAAACAAAGAAAATAACAAGTGTTAGAAGGATGGAGAGAAACTGTAACTCTTGTGCACTGCTGGTGGGGATCTGAAATGGGATAGGCCTTGTGGAAAATGGTATGGCTAGTCCTCAAAAGATTCAACATAGAATTTCTACATGGTTCAGTGTTCTACTTCTGGGTATACACGCAAAAGAAGTCAGAGCAGGCCCTTGAACACATGTTTGTACACCAGTGTTCACGGCAGCATGAGTCACAATAGCTGAAAGGAAGAAATAACCCAAGTGTCCAGTGACTGATTAAGGAATAATTAAAACACAGAATCAGAAGATTATTATTCAGCCTTAAAAAGGAAGAAGGAAGAAAGCTCTGACACATGACACAATCTGAATGAATCTTAAAGTCATGAAACTAGGTGAAATAAACTGGTCACAAAAAGACACATGTTCTGTGATTCCACTTATATGAGGTACCTAGCATAGTCACATTCATAGAGGTAGAAAATCAAATGGGGGTTGCAGGGGGCTGGAGTGAGTAGCGAGTTAGTGTTTCATGGGTAGAGAGTTCTGGTGGGAAGATGAAAAATTCTGGAGATGGATGGTGGTGATAGTTGCACAACAGCGTGTGTACTTCTTGCTGCAGAATGGTCCACTTAAAAATGGCTAACAATGGTAATTTCACATTATGGAGAAGGGGATGACAGAGGATGAGATGGTTGGTGGTATCACCAACTCAATGGACATGAGTTTGAGCAAGATCCAGGAGTTGGTGATGGACAGGGAAGCATGGCGTGCTGCAGTCCATGAGGTTGCAGAGTCAGACATGACTGAGCGACTAAATGGAAGTGACTGATGCTTTATCACAATGTATTTGCTAAAGTAAAAAGTAAATAATATCAAACTTGATCCCTGCTCCATCTAAGTCTTCTTTCAAGATACTTAGATGCATCAGAATGTCCTTTAATATTCATGACAACTTTAGGAGTTGTAGACTCTTACTACTGTTTTACCGATAAAACCGAGGCATAGAAGAAGTAAGTCATTCATGATCACAGTGTTACAAAGTGGCTGAGTTATGATTCAAATCCAACTAGTATAGATTTGAGAGCCCACTCTTAAGAACACAGTTCTTTTTAATTATTATATTTGGGAGGGGTCTAAGAGATTTACCAGGGGCTGGGGTTATTACTTCTGTTAGAACTGCCCATTTGTAAAAGAAATCCATCATTTCATTTAGGTAGAGCATCGAGACATCTATAGTGAGACTGGGGCCACATTTTTTTTTCATTTATTTTTATTAGTTGGAGGCTAATTACTTTACAATATTGTGTTGGTTTTTGCCATACATTGACACAAATCAGCCATGGATTTACATGTGTTCCCCATCTTGAACCCCCCTCCCACCTCCCTAACCATCCCATCATTTTAAAATGGCTATTTAATATTAGCCGAGAAGCTAATTAGAATTAAATATAGTCTTTAAGAAAATTTGGGAAAAACTGAAGTTCTGGATAAAAATTGTTAGGGCAGGAAACTGTTAAGATGTTGCATATAGCTCCTAGGGCATCTCGCTTGTATTAATATCATGAAACCAGGGGCAGAGATGGAGAGGCAGAAAGTACACAATGCTTATCGACCTTGGGAATTTTGTCAATAGCAAGATTATTTGCTGAGAAGGAACATTTCGGTGCCGTATGTCACTTCCATGCTGCGCATCTCCAAAGGAATTACCTGTCCATCTTGCCTGTGTGCTCATTTGCACTGTGGTGCAGACAAGCGATCCCAACCATAGCTGGGCTGGCAATAGCTGAACCTACAGAATTCCTGTGTGCGGGCGCATGTGCACATGAGCATGCATGCATTACAAGAAGGCACAAATGAAAAGAAGAAAAGGTCTGACCTCTGTTTATCAATGTCAAGAGAGTCCCTGAGAACGATCAACTCCCAGTCTCAGGGTGGAAGACCTCATTTAGGAGGTGCTCTGGGAGCCCGGGTGCTCTGCTTTTTCTGCTTGTTGGGATGGCAATCAACATTTTCAAGCACGTGTCACCAGATGCCAAACCATGCTCCTCAAACTCTGCAGGGAAACTGCAAGGAGCTACTTGGCCTGACTGCGTAGGTCTCAGTTTTGACAAAGCCCGAGAGGATGGGGTGAAGTCCACACTATGCAGGAAGAGGGGTGGAGGGTAGGCTCTAAATGGGGGGGGGGGGTGTAGTTTGGTCCAGCTGGATACAAGGAACTTACACACACAGAATCTTAGAGCAAGAAGGGAAGCTTTGGGGCCAGTGCTCAACCTTGACAAGCAGGGAAACTGAGGCACAGGATTGACTATTAAAGATCATGCTGTGAACTGAATCTTTAGCCTCTCTTTTAGGGCTTTCCCATTATACCCAGGCTTCCCAAACTTGCCAGACCCTAAGAATCATCTGGAGAGAGATGTGAAAGCACAGTTCCTGAGCTCCTCCTGAACTTATTCAACCAGAATCTTCTGCAAAGAGTCAGGGGATGTGTGTGTTTGCCAAGCAGAGGAGGTCAAGAGTAGTTTTGTGATGTGGTATCAGTTTTTCCCCAATCTTTTAAACAGCGTAACTCGTGTCCCTTAAGGCAATGCTCTCACTGTCTTCTGTTTCTCTCAGTAAGTCACTCAGATATTATCAAGGTCAACATTTAACAGGGCGGGGGGGAAGTCTCTGGAACTAGGAAGGTTAGGTTTGATTTCTCAGCTTTGTGACTTCAGTCACTTCCTTGTGCCATGGTGTTTTCATCCGTGGGATGGGTAAGATGGTAATCCTCTTACTCTGGGATGTGGCGGGGAGTAAATGAAAGGAGAATGTGCTGTGCTGTGGTTAGTCCCTCAGTTGTGTCCGACTCTTCGTGACCACATGGACTGCAGCCTGCCAGGCTCCTCTGACCATGGGGATTCTTCAGGCAAGAATACTGGAGTGGGTTGCCATGCCCTCCTCGAAAGGAGGTATATAAAGTGTCTGATGTAATACCTAGCATAGAGGGAGAAGGCAGCTTCGGGGGAGAAGCAAACCCATGTGTTCTGCATTGAGGGCAAGAGCAAGTGAAGGTGTGCCCTCCCCAGCCTCGAGACAGCATCCTGGACTTGGTCCACGCTGCTGGAGCACTGGAACCCTCTGGAGAAGAGGCAGTCAGACCACTGCCTAGAACCTGAAAGGGATTACAGGCAGCTCTGAACATCTGGCCCTCACGTCCAAGCTGAAGGAGAAGAACTGGGAACCAAGCAACTCATGCACAGAATAAATCCAATTTGGGGACATGAATGAAATTTGGACTCAATTTCCCGACCTCCAAGTCAAGAGTGAAGAATGAAATCTCCCCCCAACAGGTGTGTCTCTTTCTGCTGAGGCTCCCACTGAGTCCTGTATACTGGTTCTGCCACTGCTTGTCATGATATGTACAAGTGTTATTCAACACCTTCTCATTTAAAGACAATTGACAAAGTTCGAGAGGATCAAAAACAGGAGAAACCAAGCAAAAAATAGGTATATTGAATATGGTTTGTATGTTCCTCTGAGTTGGGATATTCTAAACTGCCTTCACTCCCCCTCATTATCCAGTTTTTTCCATTCACACATGATGTAAAGCATTATACTTAGCAGTTCCCGAAGACACTGATGAATTCATTTATTTAATAAATACTTATTGAGCATCTATTTTGGACCTAACACCAGAATCCTACAGAGGAGCTTTATGCATAGTGAATTGAACCTAAGAGAAGAAAGAGAAGTCTAGAAAGAAAAAGGTTAAAATGGGGTACCTTAAGAAAGGTGCAATAAACTGTGAAGAGATGCCTCACTGGAAAAGACCCTGATGATGGCAAAGACTGAAGGCAGAGGAGAAGAGGGAAGCAGAGGATGAGATGGTTAGATAGCATTACCAACTCAATGGACATGAATTTGAGCAAACTCTGGGAGATAGTGGAGGACACGGAAGCCTGGCATACTGCAGTCAATGGGATCACAAAGAGTTGGATACGACTTAGCAACTGAACCACCACCACAGTCTCACAATGTAGAAGGATTTTTAAAAGAAAACAAGTTAGCATTATCAGCACAGTCAGATCATCCACGTGTCTAAGAATTGCTGTGAGCTATTTAGGAAATCCTAAATAAAATTAAATTAGAGTGGGCATAATCTATTTAAGGAGACAAGAAAATTTGTAACATATTAGAGGAAAAATTCTTCCTTAAGCCTAAAATACACTGGGTTGGCTAAAAAATTTGTTCAGATTTTTCTATATGCATGTAGAGGAAAACCCAAATGAACTTTTTGGCCAATCCAATACAAGGTGACGTCACTTCATTAACTTAAAAATATTCTGGGCACTCCCCTCATGCCTCATCTCAAATCCAGCCCCGTGGATGGTGGGAGGAGTCAGATGAATGAGACTGTCTTCGGGCAGTGCTTTAGTCCACAGGAGAGGATGTCATTTCTAACGTCTCAAAGGCTGTCAAGACAAAGCTGTCATATAGAATATCTGCTTCTCAGGTTCTGGGTGAGGACGACCACCCCAAAGTTGACTAATTTCCATAAACATTTAGTTATGAGCACTGATATTTAAGGTCTGTTGCCCATGGGACAAACAGTTGACATGGTCTTTTATAGAACTAAGGTTTATCTATGGATCAAATCAAGTTTTGCCCTTGGGTTGTGCAATTTTGGCACATTAGTAGAAAGGTTTTTTAACTGAAAATGTTCTCTATGGCTCATGAGGAGGGAGGTCATAAGACATTTTGACAGGACACTCTTTCGCATGCATTATAGCATGTTTCTGGGAATCAGTCATCTTTCTGGCCTCACTAATATAAGGATTCGCAGAATTTCCCTGAAGCAGTCAGTTGATTTGCTTTTATCTCACGGATGTTGTGTGTGTTGGGGTTTTTCTCTTTTTGCTTTGGTTTCTGGGAAGCTTAGAATCAAGTTTCTCTATCTTAAATAATGGAACAGGACTTTATGTGTATGAGCCTGAATGTGCTTTTCTCCCTAGATTTTTCCCTTTATTCTCTTATAATTTTCAAAAACTTATAAGTTTTTGAAAAAAATTTGTTAGAAGCTGTCCAAATTATAGGGAAGATGTAAGAGAAGAAATGAATGAATGAATGGCTGAATGAATGAATGGATGAGTGAAGTTTTTTGCTTTATGATGCCAGATAAACAAGAGTATCATTTAATGAGCTATGCAACTGAATTCCTGAACCACTCTAGGGAACTCAGGGCTTGCTGTTTTGAAGTACTATGTTCTTTAGAATTAACCAAGGTGAAGCTTTTTAAAAAAGAGTTGGGTACCTTCAATGCACTTTAACAAAGTGATACTCTCCAGCGGAGATAGCTTCTTTGTCACACAGAACCAATGGAAAGGGTCCTGGCAGATGCATACTGATTACATTTCTTCTGCATACTTTGATGTTACTAATGAGTATTCAAAACCCCTTTATTTAGACTTTTAAGAAAATGGAAACTCAACCTTTTAGAGTGGAGGAGGTAAGTCAACGCTTTTAGACTATAATGCAGCTGCCCGGGTATTTTCTGCTTCATATGCTGACAGCAAAATGCAAACCCCATTCCTGTTTGGAAGGTAGTCTTGTGCGTCCATCTGCAGGAGCCTCCATTATGCTGCCACTGGGATCCAGACTTTTTTCTTCCAGATGACTTACTTCACAGAATCTGAAATTATGCTGTTGTAGACAAGAAACATCTCTGGAGCTGACCTGCTCCGGCAGAAGGTCAGAACACAGGATGAGCCACTTGCCGGAGCTCAGTTATCTGGAAGAAAATGCTTGAGGGGATGGGAAGCACGCCTCTTCGAAGCATCTTACTAGCTGTACGTGGGTACCAGCACGATTGGCACAGATTGAAGGTTAGAGCAATTTGGCTGCACAGGTGCCAAGGTTTTAGTACCGTCCACTAAGGAATGCACTACAGTCACAGAAAATAATGGCAGCGGGGCCACGACGGTGAAGCTTTGTTGTTGCCTTGAGATGTTCATGTTGTCAAAAACATTTTAGTGCGTAGTTTACGTCCAGTTTGTCTCTTTAGAACAGAAGCTCTTTGAGCAGGAAATGAGCACCCTGACTCTCTTAATGATGGGCTTCACTAATGTCCAGTCATAACAGCAACAATCAGAGGGCAGCAGGAAAGAATTTTTTTACTGTCATGTATGTGCTGAAGGTGTTGGAAGGGGTTTTATTTCAGCTAAGAAAGATACAAAGACCAAACTGGTCCCAGATCTTCAAAGCACAGGGTCATTGCCAAGAGATCGGCTTTGAAAGGTCTGTGTTCTTAAGCAGCTGAACATAACACAACCAATCACGTGGTCACTTTGTTTGTGCCTGCACAGCTACTGAAAAAGCCAGCCCCTTTCATCAAACTCAATTCAGAATACCCAGGCATGGCTCTGCACTTTGCATCTTCTGTGTCAAACTCTATTTTCAATCCTTTATGTCAAATTTAAATTCATGGCAACTACATTCAGATCTTGATAGAATTCCCAATTTGCTTTGGACCCCATATCCATTCCACAACACACACACACACACACACACACATGTGAGCACACACATATTCAAAATGGATTTGCACTCACTTTAGCACTAAGCCAGAATCAAGAATTTTGAATGGCGGCCAGTTGACCGGAGCTTTAACCAGTTCTCAGGTTAAGTAACCTTCCGACAACAAGGATAGTGCACATTTGGATCTTTACCCCTTAGGTGAAGAAATCCTGTCACTGTAGTCTTAAGTGGGATGAAAATGGACCCTCAAATTTTCTGTAGTATTTTGCCCTATTATTGAAGCTTAAGTAGCTATCAGTCTGAAGTGAGCAGAACAAATTGGTGTGAGTGAAGAAAAATAGATAAGTTTGAGTCCGAACACACACATCTGTTGTGTCCACCAGAAGGAGGTCTTGATTAGGCAGCAAATCAACAAAAATTCCCTATCAACCACTTACAATCTGATACAACAGAAAAGAAATCACTCACAGCATTATCACCAAGAAAACATTCTAGACAGCCCTGAGGTATGAATTGACCCCTCTTATGGAAATCATCTTGGCTTGGGTATACATATATGCATAAAAGGAGATAGTTTTTAAAAGCTCATTTTCTTGCTAATAATCATCTGTTTTTAAAAAGCTATCAGCAGGTGCACCTCATTTCAAAAGCCTCTTGTCCTTTATAATACAATATTCATCACGATTACATAGTATGAAATAAAAAGCAGCAAAACATAAGTGAGGATAGTTCAATTAAATGCAACATAATCTCAGAAGCAAAGGAAAAAAAAAATGATCCTGTAAGCTAAAATCAGGTTCCGATGAAAGAAAAAAGGGAATATATTTCCACATATTTTTAATTATATAGAATTTCCTCAAACATGATTTTTCATAATATATTCCATTAAGTTAACATCATATTTGAAGAAAGAGCATTTTCCGATTTCATTTTAAGCCTGATTTTGAGCAATTACAGTGTCATTGTTCCGCGGTAGAAAGGTTGAATTCATTTACTGTGTGGTTATGCTAGTTATGATTGATGTCTCTTCTCCAAATGATAAACCAATCACCCCAATGATGTAATGTCATTTTAAGAGTGCCATAATCACATTTCTCTCAAACTAGAAGCTCTGATGAGTTCTAATAAAGATTTATGGTAGATTAAAGGCCTTTATAATATCAACAATGGATTGCTCATTTGATGAGAGATTTGATTAGGTAATTTTTTTTTGAAAAAGAATATGAGTTTACTAAATATATCAGGGCTGGCTTTGAAGAAGGGCATGGGCCATCATAAGTAGCAGTCCATCATTCCATCTCCTGAATGAATCATCTGTAATGTATTTAGGAGGTCCTCTCTAATTGTAGGGGTTGAGGCCATTGGTGGCATATACTCATGGATGGAGCCCAAATACAATCTCAGCAAGGAACACCCTTGGCATGGAAATCCAGAGCTTTCTGGATTGCTTTTGATGGGATATGCTAATGAACACCATGAATGACCAACTCCAAAGATAACTCCCAAGCCTTGGGGGTCGGGAGCAATTTATTTCCGCAAATGTTTCTCCTTGGGCTGTGGGTACTTAACCCTAGATGCTGCCCAATCCTACATTCACGTGTTTTGTGAGCCACCAACAGAAGAAATCAAAATAAGGCATGGCTACTTCTGGGTCTGGGGCAATTGCACCTATGATTTAGAGAACTGGAACTGAGGCAAGTACCACAAAATCCTCAAAAGGGGGACGGAATGCTGTGACCCCTCCTTTTGATGTGTGAATGTGAAAACCACAGTGAGAACCAGGGATTTAGAGGTGGCATTTATCATGGTACCATGGAAGCAGCTCATTAATTTCAAGTGAAGTGGGACAAGTAGAGGGTCAGAGGAGAGGTCACCCTCAAAACACTTGGCAAGACATTCAGCATTCACATCAGGGGAACACATTTTGATTGCAAAATCATCTAAATAAGCAAGGAAGAAAGAGTAAGAAGCCAACCATCAAAAAAAAAAAAAAATCTGAGATGCATATGCATTGGTCACGTTGAGGGTGTCCGTCGGCTATGACCAGAATCACAGTAATATAACATTCAATATTCCATCATCTCTCTGCACTTCATCTTTGAGATCTGCAGATTCTCACGTGCAGTTGGGGGGAAATTCTTCCCACTGAAGGAGGGCCAAGCTCTGTTCAGATAAGCCACACCTCTTCAGTAACCACAACCTTCAAGAAATAGACCCTGAAACCTCAATGTCACCAGACGACAAACGCATTTCACCTCCTCGCTCCCCACACCACCTTCTCCCCAGCCCTGGTTTCAGAGGTGTTGTTTTGCAGGAGATTCCAAATCATCACACACACACCACCACATGTTCAGACACCACGGTTTCCTTACCACTGCTGGAGGCTTGCTGGGGCCCTGAGCATGCTCTGAGCAGGTATGAATTGGGGGAGAACTCCTCATCGGGGTTGGTGTCCATGATTTGATGGGAGGTGTTGCTGTCTAGCAATGGCATCTGGCAGCTAACGGGTGGAGGATTATGGGAGCTAGGCAGCTGAGCAGATGGGAGGAGGCTAGACGAGGATGTAGGTGGAATGGGACGACCTGGGAAAGAGGACAGAGGGGTCAAAGGTCAGCAATGAGTGTCATGAGAGCATCCAGAGAAAGTTACATTACAATCACCTCACAATACAAATATCCAAAAAAAAAAAAAAGCTCCAGATGTGTATTTTTTTTGAGTGATTTGATGTTTTTTCCAAAAGTCCAAATTCATACGACCATAGTTGTGTATTTCAGAAAATGGACATGACAAGAGAAGTATCCATCGACACAGCTGAAATGGGATCAGTCAGGAAGACATCCACTTCCTTCTGTCTTTCCTGCTATGGTCCTAATCGAAGTCTCCACCATCTCTTAATGAACTAACTCCCTTCTGTTCTCCCTGCTTCCACTCTTGCCACACACCTGTCTCTGACCCTTTGTCTCTCTCCCTTCTCTACTGCAGACAGAATGCTACTTTACTGATAGAAATTAGATCATATCACCCTTCTGCTTGGCACCTTCTGGTGGCTTCCCACTTTCTGTAGAAAGAGACCCAAACTCTTTACACTGCCCTGCATGTCTCATCTACAGTGGCACCAGCTGCCTCTCCATCTCACCTCTGATAGTGGTACCATGCTCCACTTTTATTCTCCAGCCAATGTACCATCTTTATTTCTGTTGCTTGCACACATCACATCATTCCATCTTCAGAGTCTTTACACTTCCCGTCCCCTCTAGTGGAACATTCTTTCTTACCTGCAACCTCACTGATACTCACAAGCCTGCTTCTTTTCATTCAAGCCTTCCCTGTTTGCCTTCTTGAGAACTGCCCATTTATCTGCTCTATCCTGTCATCCTGTTTAAATTTCTTGACAGCCCTTATGACTATTGGAAGGGAGATAAGTCTACTTATTTTATTCACCCCTACATACTCAGTATCTTTCTAACAAACAGCATCTGTTGAATGAATGAACAGATAAATAAGAGAGACTAAAATCAAATTCATTAGTTTGGGGAAGAAGGGGAGGAGAGGCAGAAAGGGTGACACATTTGCATTTCAGAGAAGTGGCCAGTGCCACCATAGTCTGGTGGCTCAGATGATAAAGAATCTGCCTGCAATGAGGGAAACCTGGGTTTGATCCCTGGGTCAGGAAGTTCCCCTGGAGAAGGGCATGGCAACCCACTCAGTATTCTTGCCTGGAGAATTCCATGGACAGAGGGGCCTGGTGCACTACAGTCCATGGGATCCCAAAGAGTCAGACACGACTGAGCGACTTTCTTTCACCACTGTCTTCATCATGTGGTTCTTCTGGACATCACTGGGAAATTCCTACGAGGACCATCCACACCAAGCCATAGGGAGGAGCAGCCAGCCTGGAAGGAGGTGGGCAGTGTTTTGGAGCTGGCCTTCTGTCAAGAACTTCTCCTGCACAGAAGGCCCTACAACCTCTCTTTTTCTGCGGCAGGGAGCTCCTGGCAGCAGAAGTGCTGAGTGGAGGTAACTGCTGTGTGGACTTTAACCTGATTCACCCTTGTATCTTGGGGTCCTTGTGATTGCTTGCCTGCTGGTTTGTTCATTTGGAAAGCAAAGAAAAATGAGCCAAGAACAGCAGCCCAGGGGATATGCCCTAAATCGGGGGTTGTCGAAAAGAGGGAAGGTATTAAGAAGGCAAACTCAAGAACCAGGTTAGAGTTTCAACTCAGGCAAGACATGCCCGAGGCAGAAGAAACCCATGTTCCTGCTTTTAGGTGCACTGCATCTGTGAAGGCATTTTCAGACATCTCATTATTGTTAAGTCGCTCAGTTGTGTCCAACTCTTTGCGACCCTATGGACTATAGCACTCCAGGCTCCTCTGTCCATGGGATTTCCCAGACAAGAATAGTACAGTGGGTTGCCATTTCCTCCTCCAGGGGATCTCCCTGACCCAGAGATTGAATCTGCGTCTCCTGCACTGCAGCTGAATTCTTTACCACTGAGCCATCTGGGAAACCCTCAGACATTACATCTGGATGTATATTTTTGTCATCGCTTTTTAATTGTATTTCATGATCAGTTCCCCAGGGCATTAAATGTTATTGATAGATCATTTTGAATCAGTAAAATGTTCAAGCATCTCCTAAAGGGACTCTGCTAAACACTAAGGATACAAAAATAAGAAAGACATCATCCTTGCCCTCGGAGAGCTCACAGTCTAGTGGGAGAGGCAAACAGTAAAATACATCATTTCAGCAGCACATGGTAAAGAGCACGATGGTCCCAAGTAAGAACATGCTTCTATGGGGGCCCAGAAAAAGAGACTAGGTCGAAGTAGGGGTGGAGAGTCAAACAAGGATTCTTGGGAAAGGTAGTATGCAGGCAATCTTCAAGAGAAGAGGAAAGGGGCTCTTGGTGAGATGAAACACAATGAACAGCAGCACAGACGCATCAAACCACTAGCCGATTACCCTTTTTGAGGGTGGGAGTGGCGGAGAGAGAGAGGAAACAAGGTACCCTTAAAGTTTAAATGTTAGGGGCTTGGTAACACAGTCAAAGAAGACTCATTCCTGAAGTAGGTCAATGGATGAATGAAGTTTGATTTTAAAAATCCAATTCATTCATAACTGTTCAGGAGACATATAAGGCATGATATTCTTGCCAGATGCTCTGGCAAGGGTAGGCTGAATAATCAGCATGTGATCAGAATCAGTACACACATTTAATCAATGTGACTTCCCCCCAAAGCTGATAAAAATACTACCATCATCATTATTATTTTAACTGCTAATCTTTTTGCATAATGACTATCTGCCTCTCACAGCACAATCATGATCAGTTCTATGAGGTTAAATGATTATCATCCCTATTTTGCAGATGAGAAAACTGAGGCACAGCACAGTGAGACTGCATAGGCAGCAAGTGACAGGGGCCAGGTTTGCCTATTCCCAAATCTTCTCTCTCACCAGTCTGCATGCTGTTTGCCTAAACTTCATGGTGACAAAAATGGAAGAAGGTGACATACAAGGAGGGGAGGTGATGGATAGGAAATCATATTTCAAGTTTCCCATTTCCCTATCCCAAGGCACTCTGGAGATTTCAAATGAGAAACACTGCTTTGAATAACCACTGATAGCAGCTATCAGCTGGTAGAGTTCAAAGCTTTTCTCAAAATTTTGTTATGAAGTTCAAAGTGGCTTCTTCACAGCCATGCTACCCTCCACCTTCTTCAAGGCTCCTTGATGCAGAGGCGGCCTGACCAGGGCACGGTGAAGTTGGCATTGACATCTACTTAGCAGCGGGGCTGTGGCAAGAATGGATTTTAACTCCCAATCAATAGGCTTTAAAGTTTGTATTATTGAGGCATATCTGAAACTGCATGTTGAAGAACAAGGGTGGCTGGAAGCCAATTTTTAAATTCCTTTGAGTGACTGAGGTGGAACTGAAGTTCAGGGGCAATTTTCCAGGAGCCTGATATGATAGTTGCTGTGAAATCATTCTTTACATGAACTTCTGGAAATTTTGTTCAGCACGAATTCATTTCCTAGAGTACAGACAGGACTGCTTTTTAATTTATACACACACAGACAATGGAAAAGCAATCCTAACAGTGCAAGCATGGGGGTTATTCCCGTCTATTAGAATACATACTGCAGAATTATCTTATTCCTGTGAAATCCATGCACCCTTAAGCTTTGGGAGCTCCTTAAATTCTCTAGCTGGTATCTACTGCTACTTGGGAAATTTCTCAGTCCCAAGATCTGCCCCCAATCAAATTGTGTGCTGTTCTCTATTTGCTATGTCATTTGCTAATTTTGTTCACTTATGCTACATTTTTCCCCATGACTATTCCAACTGACAGAGACCATCTGTACAGACACAAACAGGTTCCAAAGTACAGGGGAGAAAGCTGGAACTTACACAGGCTCACTTTATAGACCATGATTTCTTACTAAAATACTTAGTGTGGGATGGGCATGAAACCAGGGGCTACGTCCTTATCCAGTTCCTACTTGATGCACTATGTGGGCTCCCTGACCCCCAAACTATTTTTGAAATTTTATTTTGAATGTGTGTAGAGTCCACGGCAAATATACAGAAAACCAGGTTTCATCAATCTGTTAAAAAGCAAGAGGAAATATGCAAAGGCAGCAATATGTCATTCATTCAACTCACATGGTCTTGATATGTGTGGGTGTATGTGTATGTGTGTTTTCTTAAGATCCCCATGTAAATCAAAGTCTAATTATGTGTGACTGGATTCCCCATGACCTTAAAAGTGGGAACTAAGTAAAATTTGCTGATTTTTCTGCTTTCAAATGAATAAGATTTTGTGACGGTTTCAATTCATACCATTTTTTGGATTGAAAGACACATGGCATGGGCAGACCACTTCAGTCACCTCTCTGCACAACCTCTGGACCCATCCCTATCCTCACTCCATGTAAAGAACAAGCCTGCCCCTCCTGGAGGAGTGGGCAAGCAAGGGAATGGTTATTTGTTCTCACTATCTTCTGCTGTGGCAGGAGCCCCAGTAAAGCTTTGCCTGAAAAAAAAGGACCCTATGCATTTTTACCTAACTAAAAAATTTATGACATTTTGATTCTACTTGTTTGACTTAGTATGAACAGACTGCTAGATTTCTAATTAAAAAAAAAACAGATATGCAACAAGCAACAAAAGTTTACTGTATAGCACAGGGAACTGTAGTCATTATCTTACAATAACCTATAATGGAAAATAATCTGAAAAATAATATATGTGTATAACTGAATCACCTTGCTGTGTAACTGAAACACTGTAAGTCAACTACGCATCAATAATGCATATATTTAAAAAAAGACATATGGCCAGACAAATTAGTTTCATGCTAGCTCTGACTGGCAGAGGCTGTTCAGAAGGCTGTGTTGAGAAGGATTCTGAGGACCTCTTGGGTTCTGAAGGAAATAGTCCTATCATCAAATAGAAAAATCATGGATAAGGAATGAGGGGAAAGGTAGCATATCTTTAGAGTGCACTTGCCATCTATGCTCCAGCCCTCCATACATCATCTGCTTCAGCCACATCTGAAAAATTTATTCCACACCATCTGTGCCTTAAGTCACCTTGCTTTCACTCCCAATGTCTTGATCACAGCTCTGTCTTTCTTCTTAAACTGACTTGGATCCAACTCTAGTTCTCCCACCCAAGATTAAATGGCTACAATCTACTCTCCATCCCCAAAGCAGTAAATATCATCCGTGAAATTGCTGCTCTGCCCAACTGTTGCTAACACATTCACTAATTTATGATTGAGGGCATGTTGCAGATCAATTCCCCAAATTTACTTCCAACAAAGTTCCTCTTCCGTTCAAAAGATTAATGGCCAGCTGATACAAAAATCTTTTGCGTAGACAATGCATAACTGATCTATGCAGGGAAGGGGTATCAGGATACTTGGTGGAGCAGAGACACACAGGTGGGAGACAGTCAAAACAAAACAAAACAAACGTCATGGAGAACAATTACATATAAAATAATAAGTGAAATGAACTCATTATTAAATATACATGTGATTTCGCTTTGTGCTAAGAACTTAGCCAAGTATGTTACATGCACTATTCTCTTAGAACATTCACAACTTCTCTGTGAACAAAATCCTATTATCATCCCCATTTATAGGTGAAGAAACTGAGGCTGAGATGGACTAACTTTCCTAATGTTGAACCAATAGCAGAACTGCCTGGGATTTGAATTCAGGTGTTCTGATGGCAAAACCCAAGCCTCAAATGGCTCTTTCAACTTCCCACACTAAAGAAGAGAGATTGCTTAAAAAAAAAAAAAACGAACAAGGTATGAACCCCAGACTCAATGATCCTCTTCTGGAAGGCACCATAGAGGTCATCCTAGGGGAGGTAATTAACTGGGGACAGAAACAAGGCTCCACCTGGAAATAGTCAGAGATCACGCACACACAATACATGATTTGCAAAGAAAGAAAGCAATTCTTAAGTCAGAAACAGGAAATCCTCTGTGGTTTTGTAAGTTTAAGGACTTAATAAAAATATCAGTTTTGTGTTAAAGTTGAGGTTGCAAAAGGACTGCGTTAACAAAAACAAAGCAGTTGGTTCGAGAATTCAAACAATTGCCCTAATGGTACTTCCCAATACTTACTGTTTACTCAGATGTTTGACTAAACTATCCATTTCCCCTCAGATGTTTGGGATTTATGAAATCTCTATTTTTGACAGAGTGAAAAGTGAGGTATGTGGGTATGTATGTAAACAGAAATCATTCCAATGCCTGAGACTGTGCCCTCCTTTTGTTGAGGAGGAAATGGCAACCCACTCCAGTATTCTTGCCTGGGAAATCCCTTAGACAGAGAAACCTGGTGGGCCACAGTCCTTGCGGTTGCAAAGAGACTGAGCAACTGAGCATTTGGTTTGATGAATAGTTGAGGAATGTGGCCCCACATTCTTTGGAGTTCCATGTGAACATCATTCTGGAAGATGCATCAGATCTTTTCAACTCTACCTGGTTCCACACATGGAACTTGACGAAGGCTGTTGGTGGGACAGCTCACTCGAGGTCCGGTGAGCTCAGGGAGGCACTGGGGCACAGGAAACCAGCCGCCACCACATCTGGTCCAAAGTGCCCTGACAACAGCTTGAACCGGACTCCACGCCTCCAGCTGAAGGAATGTGGACGGACCCGCTGCACATGCGTTCAGCCGACGTTATGTGCTAAGAAAAAGACTCTGGGACTTTTCACATACCCTTCTCCAGTTGTCAGGTAGTCAGAAAAGGAGTCTAGAATGGCGGTGGCTAAAAGACAAGGGAAGGGAAAAACCCTTGAAAATAGAACAAAGGAAGGCCCAAGGACTACCATAGATGTCAGGGGAGTTTGTAATTTCCTTGGTTCTGTCTTGTCACAACAGAACTTTGAAGTGATGGGCGGACCAGTGTTACAACCCTTGGACAGACCAGTGTTACAGCTCCATTTTATTTAGAAAGTAAAGGAAAATACATCCTCGAGGCATGAGGGCATGTCGGCCCAAAAGACACGAAGAGGAGAGGGGCCCCCCAGCCCAATTTTGGCTCCTCTTTTTATATGTTTTTTCTCCTCTCCCTGGGCCTGCCCTATGTAAACAGGGCTAGCCAGCAGTGCTGTTTGTTTTACCTGAGGTCCTCAGTCTGGTTCTTGGACCTTCCTTTGTTCTATTTTTGTGGGCTTTTCCCTTCCTTGTCTTTTAGCCACCGCCATTCTGGACTTTTTCCTATTCTAACTACCTAACACAATGATCACAGCAGCACTGTCTAGAGACTCAGGGATGTTAATAAAAAGAACAGAGCAGAACCAAGATCTGAACTTCAGCTTGTGTTTTACTAAAACTGCAATGGCTTATTCCTAAACCTGGACTTGGCTCATGTTGAAATTCACCTGTTAATTGCCTTCATTATCCAACCCACCCCATTCTCATTTTTTACTCTGCCTTAAATGAAATTCCAGATTCCAATGGATGTGATAATCCAACAGTCTTTGGCAAATGAGGATTTCTGCCTTCCTGCTTACAGTATTCCTGTCTCGATACTGTGCAGTCCATCCTTAGTTCCTTGGTCCACCCGCCTTTCCTCTGTCCTCCAGAGCCCAAGTGGGGAATGGAGAGGGCACAGGCTCTAAAGCCAGGCTGACTGAGCTCTGGCACTTTCTCTGTGAGTTTAAGCAATTAACGTCATCTCTTTGGGTCTCTCTGATGACACTAGCACTGATGAACACTGACTTTACATGCTGTAGTGAAGGCCAGAGATAATATACCTGAGGCGGTGTCTGACACCATGGTTAAGTGCCAGGGACTCAGATGGAGACAATGAAACCTGTAGCTTACTGGTTCCAGTTGGTCTGCAAGTACCTACTCTGTGCGCATGGCCATGTGATAGTCATGGGGTCTATCATTCTTTCCTCTTGGGTTGAGTCTGGTAGACAGTGAGGCTGGAACAATGTAGCTATCCTGCCAGTCAAGGGGAGAGGCTGCCTGAGAAGGGTATGAGCGGACAGCAGAGGTGGGAGGGGCAGAGAGAGATATTCGGATGGCACTGTTAGGGTACTGGATTCAGCTAGGACTGAAGCAACTCTGTCACTGAACTTCTCAATATATGAACCAATTCATTCTCCACCCAACCCTCTTTTTTTTTTCGTTTTGTTTTGTCCAGTTTTTTGAGCCAGTTTGAGTTGGTTTCTGTCACTCAGAACCAAAAGCATCCTGTCTAAACCTGGTTACCAAGCCAAAGTGAGAATATGACTTGGTCGACACCATAAAGTTATTTAATATAACACCTAGAATAGATTTCAGGGCAGAAGACTTCCAGAATTATGAGATGCTCATGTTCTATAAGCTGATTCCCTTCTTGTTAAGTCATGAGAAATTGAACATGTTGGGTCCCAGAGAAAACATTTATGGCAGGGGGTACCTAGTCTATTGATATGAATACTATGGGCATCAGAGAGTAGGGGAGAGATGCCGGCAAATGTTGGTATCAATCAAGCTTACACTGCAGTAGCCTTCTGTCCTTGGCAATGGAGAGAAACTCAGATGATCAACTTCTAGCTGGACTGGGCCTTACAATAAATATACTGATCTTGGAGTAGGGCGAGAGAAATCACCCAAGACTCAATTTCTTGCCTGTGTCTAAGATTTTAAAAAAGAACAGAGATAGTAGGTTCAATCAAAACTGTAGAATGCAGAGCAACTTCAATGAATATAGCATTTGAAAATTAAAATAGGCATATATATGTGTGTGTGTGTGTAATTTTTACATCATATTATGTATTTATATTCCCCAGCTAGCTGCTTATATGTAGTGCCAGTGTTAGTCTAGATCAGTCATTCTTAAAGGGGGGAAATTTTGTCCCTCCAGGGGACAACTGGCAGTGTCTGGAGACATTTTGGTTGTCACAGTTAAGTGGGGCGGGGGAGGGAGAGGATGCTACTGACGTCTAGTAAGCAGAGACCAGAGATGCTGCTAAACATCCTACAATGCACAGGACTGTCCTCCACAACAAATAACTTCCAGCCCCAAATGTCAGCAGTGTGGAGGCCAAGAACCCCTGTGATTAAAATCCTTTGTGTGACATAGTCAGTTTCTAAGTAGCTCCTTTTATCCCGCCCCCGCCCCCAACTTATAAGAACTAGGTAGATATTAGAGAAGGAAATGGCAACCCATTCCAGTATTCTTGCCTGAAGCATCCCATGGACAGAGGAGCCTGGCAGGCCATGGTCCATAGGGTCACAGAGAGTTGGACACAACTGAGGTAAATAAGCATGCAGGCATGCAGGTAGATATTAGAAGTAAAAATTGTATCCAGTTAGCTCTTCCCCTTCACCCAAGAAAACTTCAAGCAAGTAAGTTTAAGATGCAAATGGGGGGATTTAAGTTAAAGAGAGGGAAAAGTTCTTCAGAGCAAATCTAATTTGTTGCTAAGAGACATTACAGTTGGCCTTTATCCAGAAGATGGGGAGACCTGCCTGTCAATAGAGTTGGGTTGCCTTTACAGATGTAAGAGATTCAGGGGAGAACATTCCAGCTCAGGTGAGGTAAGTGCATCTCACCTGAGGAATTTTCATGATGACCTCTTATGTCTTCTCAATGAGGCAGTATCAGCTTAACTGGGCTTGAGCTATTCCATATCAGCCCATTTCAAGTTTTTATTTTTACAGCAGAAGACCTAATTGCCCTCTTCACTCACACTTCACTGAACTCACTAAAGCCCAGTTAAGCATTTTCTCGAAAACAAATCATTTTCAGATGGCCCTGGCAAAACTATCCTGATTTCGCACAGGCCATTATACATAATTTATCGGAAGAGTGGCAGGCTGTTGGACTTGCCCCAGTTAAAGGGCCTCTTTCAGGAGCTTGAGCATGAACTGTCTTCACAGTTTGGGGCTCCATGCCTTTAAGTGTCATTCCTCGATCTCACGAACAACTTGCCTGTTTATATAGCACATCTTCCTGGCAGCATTGCACTTTGGAAGGTGTCAAATATAGATCAGGCTCCAGATAGAGGGGAGAGTTTATTTTTGAAGTAATATGATTTCTATAATTTTTCTTAATGCCAGCCCTTTCATATTCATGAGATGAAATGCAGCAAATCTGTACAGTTTCCCCTTTGGAGGACATAAATTCTATTCCACCAGAAGCAATACAACTCTTCACCCAAGGTAAGGGAGTCTCAAACATGTTCTGACCACAAATTCCTAGTTCCTTGATACATGCATTTTAATTACATCTCTCAGCTTCTTTAAGATGAGATGGTATTATTATTTTGGTGATGTGCACTTGCGTGGATCAGTGCTGACTGACGGAACTCTCTGGGATGATGGCTATGTTCTACGTCAATATTTAATGCATGTGAATACCAAACACCTGAAAGGTGACTACTGCAAATGAGGAAGTGAATTCTTAATCTAAGTTCGTATAGCCACATGTGGCTGCTGGCTACCATATTGGATGGCCACCAATATGATGTCTAAGTCTAGCCTATGGTTCTAGCTTGCCACTAAATGGTATCCCTCACTCCTGTGTCTTTCTCCTCCATTCAAGAGCCAATATATTCTGAATATACAGATTTGTTCCTGACATCCTCCTTTACTCTCCCAAGGCTCTGCAGTGCCTATGAAACATACTTCTAACTCTCCCATGGAATTATCTCTTCCCAGATGCTCTCACGCCCTATACTCTAACCACATCAGAGCACTGGGGTGACTGAATATCCATCTTCTCCTACCCTCCTTCCCTGTGTATGGAAGTCACTCCTTTCTCTTTGACAGATTCAGCCTTCTCCTGCAAACCTCCTGGAAGACTCAGCTTAAGCATCATCTTCTTTATAAATCTTCCCTGATCACCTCACCCACTGGTTACCCAGGACATCCTTGTATCATTGTGTTTGTAATATGTTAACATATTTATTTTTCTATATGTCCGGCTCATTCATAAGACTATGAATGATTGGGTAGAAATGAGGGATCATGCACCTCTGTATGTTGGTACCCAGTTCAGAGCCTGTACACTGTAAGGAGTGGTGTTATTGGTTGATTATAACAATTTATGCCACAAATATGTATTGCACATGTGTCAAATGCACAATGGTGTTGACGTCACTGCTGGACGCCATTTCTATTGGTCTTGGGCTTTTGGTGCCTCTCAATGTATCAGTATTTTGCTGAGAAGAATTTATTCTGATTTTAAATGTATGTTTTTCTTTTAATCAAGTAGCTGGAACTTTACGAGGTGGACCATAAAGAAAGCTGAGTGCCAAAGAATTGATGCTTTCGAACTGTGAGGCTGGAGAAGACTCTTGGGATTCCCTTGGACAGCAAGGAGATCAAGCCAGTCAATCCTAAAGGAAAGCAATCCTGAATATTCATCAGAAGGGCTGATGCTGAAGCTGAAGTTCCAATATTTGACCAACTGATGTGAAGAGCTGACTCGCTGGAAAAGACCCTGATGCTGGGAAGGGTTGAGGGCAGGAGAAGGGGGTGAAAGAGGATGAGACGGTTGGATGGCATCACTAACTCAATGGACGTGAGTTTGAGCAAACTCTGAGAGACAGTGAAGGACAGAGAAGTCTGGAATGCTGTAATCCATGGGGTAGCAAAGAGTCGGACATGACTTTAGTGACTGAACAACAAAAAAATATTCAGCTACTGCTTCATCTGGTGCTCAAACGAAGACACAGCAGCCTGCGACAACCTTGGAGGGAAACCTTACTGCTTGACTTATTAACAGGAAATGCGTCAGTTGCTAAGATGGTGCTTTCTGAGCAATTCTCCACGGTGGTGGTGCGACTACTTTTTGGCTTGGCTGGGTTGACCTCAGAACCTAACCCCTGTTCACGATGCACTCCCACTCTATAATCATGAAGGTGTCCTATCCTAGGGACTGCTTCAGAGGAGTGACCCAATACGGGCTAAGAACACAAGAAAGAAAGTGAAGTCGTTCAGTCATGTCCGACTCTTTGCGGCCCCATGGACAATAGCCTACCAGGCTTCTCCATCCATGGGATTTTTCAGGCAAGAATACTGGAGTAGGTTTCCATTTCTTTCTCCAGGGGATCATCCCAACTGAGGGATCAAACCTGGGTCTCCCACATTGCAGGCGGACTCTTTACTGTCTGCACCACCAGGAATCCCAAGAACAGAAGGGGCAAGCACTCAATGCAGTTCCTACGGTGTCACAAGTAATACACAGAACATACACGGGGCTGTTTGCTAGTCCTCCTGTAACCTACATTATATATGCATAAGAGCTTATTTGGGGGGAAACTTTTAGAGAAAGACTGAAAGAAACTGTATGCCCATGACAAAACTTAATTTTCAAAAAGCTTCCTTGGGAAACATCTGCCATGACATGTAGGAATCCATCTTACTTTTACGTTCACTCCTTGGGTTCATGATACATGGAAATATAAGACTGCCAATTGCTAAGATTCGTTGAGCTCTTATAATGCATAATTTCCAAGCCCTTAAAACATATTATTATATTTAATCTTATAACCATCCTTTAGGGTAGGAAATATTATCCACATTTCAAAGGACAGAAGACTGAACTAAGACGGGATGGGTTGTCTCATTGGAAGAACTGGAGCTAAGGCTCTAGAGCTTTTAACACCACATAGGGAATGACAATGAAATTTAATTAACCATTGTAATGACAAAGTACCCATCACTGATGTGACAATTTGATTGTCAGTGGAACCAGACTGAAGTTTAACTTATCTCCGCCACTGATTTCCTGGGTGAATTTTGGCAAGTCACTTAACTTTGCTGTTCTCAAATGTTTGATCAACAAATGTATGTAAAAATACAGATCATTCTAAGCATTGAATGAGATATCTATATAAATGTTCTGAAGTAAAGAGTAAATATTGTCATCCATCAGAAGGCGATGAGAGAGATGTGCTATTCCCCTTTTCTAGGACATTTTAAGGATTAAACAATAACATATATGAAAGTCCAAAGCAAATGGTAAAGTGCTCTACACATGGTAACTGTTTTTGTTCTCATTATTGGAAGCTTTCTTTTTCAAAGGCTTTGTTTGCAGATAGCAAACAGTTTTTGGCTGAAGTCTGTATTTTGCTCTGTGCCTTAGAGACAGCAAAGATAAAAGAAGGGATCTAGGTGACAGATGCTTGAACTTTGTCATCTCTCTGTTGCCTACTCACACTACCACCCACCGATTCCTCATGGACCACTCCTTGATAAGGTGCTGAAGATTAGATATAATAACCACTAATAACCAACAGAAAGGCTGAAAATCTCCCCCTCAAAGAATTTAGAAATGTTTGAAAACTAGAATGGAAAAAGTACACTAGACCAGTACTAAGTCTAGCTTGTTAGCAGACCACAGATCAGTTCATTAGTTCATTCCTTCCTCATATAGTCATTTCTAAGTCATTGCCTTGGACATAAACAATCCCCAGTAGTAGCACGGTTAGAGTGAGGAGGCCACGGCTCCTGTTGCGGCTACCTCAGGGCTTGCTAGCTGAGGGGTTTACAGCAAATGACTTACCCTCAGTAGGCCTCAGTCAACGCATGCAATCGGTTCAGTAGAGTCCAGTCACTCAGTCATGTCCAACTCTTTGCGACCCCATGGACTGCAGCACACCAGGCCTCCCTGTCCATCACAAACTCCCAGAGTTCACTCAGACTCATGTCCACTGAGTCGGTGATGCCACCCAACCATCTCATCCACTGTCGTCACCTTGTCTTCCCACCTTCAATCTTTCCCAGCATGAGGGTCTTTTCCAATGAGTCAGTTCTTTGCATCAGACGGCCAAGTATTGGAGTTTCATCTTCAACATCAGTCCTTCCAATGAATATTCAGGACTGATTTCCTTCAGGATGGATGGGTTGGACACTCTAAGGGACTCTCAAGAGTCTTCTCCAGCACCACAGTTCAAAAGCATCAATTCTTTGGCACTCAGCTTCCTTTATCGTCCAACTCTCACATCAATACATGACTACTGGAAAAACCATAGCTTTGAGTAGACAAACCTTTGGTGGTAAAGTAATGTCTCTGCTTTTTAATATGCTGTCTAGGTTGGTCATAACTTTTCTTCCAAGGAGTAAGCGTCTTTTAATTTCATGGCTGCAGTCACCATCTGCAAGTGATTTGGAGCCCAACAAAATAAAGTCTGCCACTGTTTCCCCATCTATTAGCCATGAAGTGATAGGACCAAATGCCATGATCTTAGTTTTCTGAATGTTGAGTTTTAAACCTACTTTTTCACTCTCCTCTTTCACCAAGAGGCTCTATAGTTCTTCTTCGCTTTCTGCCATAAGGGTGATGTTATCTGCGTATCTGAGGTTATTGATATTTCTCCTGGCAATCTTGATTCCAGCTTGTGCTTAATACACCCCAGCATTTCTCATCATGTACTCTGCATATAAGTTAAACAAGCAGGGTGACAATATACAGCCTTGACATACTCCTTTTCCTATTTGGAACCAGTCTGTTGTTTCATGCCCAGTTCTAACTGTTGCTTCCTGACCTGCATACAGGTTTCTCAAGAGGCAGGTTAGGTGGTCTGGTATTCCCATCTCTTGAAGAATTTTCCACAGTGTGTTGTGATCCACACAGTCAAAGGCTTTGGCATAGTCAATAAAGCAGAAATGGGTGTTTTTCTGGAACTCTCTTGCCTTTTTGATGATCCAGTGGACATTGGCAATTTGATCTCTGGTTCCTCTGCCTTTTCGAAATCCAGCTTGAACATCTGGAAGTTCACAGTTCATGTATTGTTAAAGCCTGGCTTGGAGAATTTTGAGCATTACTTTACTAGCATGTGAGATGAGTGCAATTATGTGGTAGTTTGAACATTCTTTGGCATTGCCTTTCTTTGGGATTGGAATGAAAACTGACCTTTTCCAGTCCTGTGGCCACTGCTGAGTTTTCCGTTTGCTGGCATATTGAGTGTAGCACTTTCACAGCATCATCTTTTAGGATTTGAAATAGCTCAACTGGAATTCCATCACCTCCACTAGGTTTGTTCCTAGTGATGCTTCCTAAGGCCTGCTTGACTTCACATTCTAGGATGTCTGACTGTACCCATTACTCAATCCCTCTTGGCCAAGTTCTAGCACTAAAGTCAAATCATTGTCATCATCGCTGACATGTATTGAGTTCTTATTGTGTGCAGCCACTGCACTAAACAACTGCATAATTAGCTCAGTGAATCATTAATTGTCCTATTTTATAGATGATTATCATCCCCTCTTACAAGCAAGGAAAATGAAGCACAGAGCGATTAAGGAACTTGACTTCACATTCCAGGATGTCTGGCTCTAGGTGAGTGATCACACCATCATGATTATCTGGGTCATGAAAATCTTTTTTGTACAGTTCTTCTGTGTATTCTTGCCACCTGTTCTTAGTATCTTCTGCTTCTGTTAGGTCCATACCGTTTCTGTCCTCAATTGAGCCCATCTTTGCAAGACATGTTCCCTTGGTATCTCTAATTCTCTTGAATAGATCTCTAGTCTTCCCCATTCTATTGTTTTCCTCTATTTCTTTGCATTGATCACTGAGGAAGGCTTTCTTATGTCTCCTTGCTATTCTTTGGAACTCTGCATTCAAATGGGTATATCTTTCCTTTTCTCCTTTGCTTTTTGCTTCCCTTCTTTTCACAGCTATTTGTAAGGTCTCCTCAGACAGCCATTTTGCTTTTTTGCATTTATTTTTCTTGGGGATGGTCTTGATCCCTGTCTCCTGTACAATGTCATGAACCTCCGTCCATAGTTCATCAGGCACTCAGACTATCAGATCTGGTCCCTTAAATCTATTTCTCACTTCCACTGCATAATCATAAGGGATTTGATTGAGGTCATACCTGAATGGTTAGTGGTTTTCCATACTTTCTTCAATTTAAATCTGAATGTGGCAATAAGGAGCTCATGATCTGGGCCACAGTCAGCTCCCAGTCTTGTTTTTGCTGACAATGCTACTGTACTATTACATAACACTTCCCAGTACTTGTAGGCAATGTGAAGATGGACTCTTAGCCACAATTGAACCCATATTCCAGTAGAGGAGACTAATCTCACTTTTCGAGCATTCACAATGTTCTAGGCAATATGCTTAGTATACTTCATTGTTTGTAACTTACTAATCCTTTCCAACAATACTATCTGGAAGGTATGATAATTATCCCCATTTTACAGATGAGGAAACTGAGGCAGGTAGAGTTCCAGTGGCTGGCCAAGGTCACACAGTAAGTAATGAGCAAAGCCAAGATGCTAATTCAGATCTCTATGATTAGTGATCAAAAGGCCACAAAGAGTTATTGCAACATGAGTGAGATAGAGAGAGAAGAGTAACTAGAATCAGCAGGGAAGGCAGATTAGAAGGCATAGCACTGTGGAGGTGACAAAACAACCTGTAGGAAGCTCTCCTTCAGCTCTGAAACTCCGCAATTTCTAAATATCATCTACTGCACCTAGATAGCAAGTATAGAGATCAATAATCAGGTCAAAATCACAGGTGAGGTTGCATCCTGACTTCCACCTTCCCCATCATCGCCCAGCCTGGCTTCCTTTTTTCATGAAAGTCAGAATGAATCTTCACATTTCTCTTCTCAGGCACTGCTGGGTCCTGTTCTCTGAAGGCTCATTTAGAATACTCACCAGGGGAAACTATGCTTCCATGCAGACAGCTGAAGACATGAAAAAATGACCTTCGAAGGGCAGAAGGAAGCATTAAGGGGGAAAAAAGAGGAGAACTAACTCCACAAGCTGGCATAATAGTCACACTGACCATATACCCTAGCCACACGTTTCTCAGTCTGAGGACTGCATGCCAAATGACTCAAGTGTGTCTGAAATCGCTATGCTGTGGTTGAAAATACATGGAAAGGGAGATGTTTCAGACTTTCGACAACACACAGGCATCCTCGTGGGCTGCCGGACAACGAAGACGTCCCAGTTCAACTCATAAGAACTTACCTTGCGTGCGTGCATGAGCCCATGCGCACTATAACACATTCTTAAATTAACTGGAGTCAGCAAAATTAACATGCACCCACGGGGCACTGTTGGCCAAGTCTCTATTTTCATAAATAATGCCTTTCTCGCCTTCTACAAGCCTGTTTGAAGACCTGCAGTGCATCCTGGCTACAATTCAAAGCCCAGCTAATGAAAGCACCTCCACTGTCAGCAATGTTAATGTCACTTTAAAGAGTGTGAAATGTTGCTAAATGTGTCAGGAAACAATTAGATAACATAAGAGGCATGTTTTCTCAGTGCACAGAGAAATATATTATGCAGACGGGAGATAAACGCAAAGTTTTCTGAGCTCCGGCATATTCAGCACTCTCACCCGCTCCCCCCGCCTCTCTTTTTAATCCAACAGAGAAATTGTTTGGCAAGGCTCAGCCCTGTTTCAAATACTTGGAGAAGGGAGAAAGGCCTGCTTTGCCTCTGACTGTTGTCGCTTGAGCCCTGTGCTCTCAGGCTCAGTGAGATACAAACAGTCTTCCACTCAAATTAAATGTGTGCTCTCCTAATTAGCATTATAAATATAGGTTTCTCTGAGCCAGAGTTGATAAAATTACAGTGTTGGGCTGGAAAGGAACCGGCAGCTCTCCCATGCCGACACAATGGCTGCAGCGTTTGCCCAGCTAGAACAATGCTTCCAGGGCCTGCCCCCATCATCAGAGGTCAGCCTGGGGAAGGAAGGTAAATGTCAAGCGAGCTGACATTAGGACAACGGCAGGGCCCAGATGCAATCTGTTCTTTGTATGTGATGGTATAAGGTTTGGCTTCTAAGCTCTGGGGAGGATGGTTCTTACTGCAAAGTGTCTTTGTAGAGTTTTGTCATCTCCGCCACCTGTGCAGTTCCAACAGGGGCCTGGTAACCACAGGCAAAGACCAACCGAAATGGACTTTTCCCATCCCCACCCAACACCGCTGTCCATGGTCCTGAAACATCACCTAGCACTAGGAAATGGCTGCTGCTTTCCTCCCAGCCCCGAGATGCCTCTGCCCAACTTCTTGGAGGAGTTCTGAATTAGCCAAGGGAATTGATGGAGGAGAGAAAGGTGGAAGAGAATAACTAAAGAGAGATGAGGGCAGAAACTCGAGAATAGGCATAGCTACTAAATGATTGTCAGGCGGTGAAAAAAGCAAATTATTTGTTTTGACATTATTTTCAAATAATCACAGTTGCTAAGAAAGAAACTAGTGCCAACCTGGGCTGAAATACAGAGAGACTTAAGGTGAGTGAGGAGTTTGCATGTCAGGTGATCCAATGATGTGCAAGGCAGGGTATGAACACGGCAGGGCAATCCCATCATGGGGAAGGGACGTGACTGAAGTGTCACTGTCACGAAGCAAAAATTCTCAGGATTTTTCTTTTCTTACGAAAACATGCCACACTACACAAGCAAAGAACAAAGAGAGTCACAGGTAGTAGTTCACGTTTGTTTTCCCATTTACACAGTTCTGCCATGTTAGGTGAGTCTCAAAAGTAGGGGGTAAGGTTGACTTTTTCCCCAAGAAAAAGAAATGTGAAAAGGCAAAATGGTTGTCTGAGGAAACCTTACAAATAGCTGAGAAAAGAAGAGAAGCTAAAGTCAAAGGAGAAAAGGAAAGACATACCCATTTGAATGCAGAGTTCCAAAGAATAGCAAGGAGACATAAGAAAGCCTTCCTCAGTGATCAATGCAAAGAGATAGAGGAAACAATAGAATGGGAAAGACTAGAGATCTATTCAAGAGGATTAGAGATACCAAGGGAACATGCCATGCAAAAATGGGCACTATAAAGGACAGAAATGGTATGGACCTAACAGAAGCAGAAGATACTAAGAACAGGTGGCAAGAATACACAGAACTGTACGAAAAAGACCTTCATGACCCAGATAATGGTGACGATGGTGTGATCACTCACCTAGAGACAGACATGCTGGAATGTGAAGTCAAGTGGGCCTTAGGAAGCATCACTAGGAACAAACCTAGTGGAGGTGATGGAATTCCAGTTGAGCTATTTCAAATCCTAAAAGATGATGCTGTGAAAGTGCTGCACTCAATATGCCAGCAAACTGGGAAAACTCAGCAGTGGACACGGGACTGGAAAAGGTCAGTTTTCATTCCAATCCAAAAGAAATGCAATACCAAAGGGATGTTCAAATTACTGTACAATTGTACTCATCTCACACGCTAGTAAAGTAATGCTCAAAATTCTCCAAGCCAGGCTTCAACAGTATGTGAACTACGAAATTCCAGATGTTCAAGCTGGATTTCAAAAAGGCAGAGGAACCAGAGATCAAATTGCCAACATCCATTGGATCATCAAAAAGGCAAGAGAGTTCCAGAAAAACACCTATTTCTGCTTTATTGACTATGCCAAAGCCTTTGACTGTGTGGATCACAACACACTGTGGAAAATTCTTCAAGAGATGGGAATACCAGACCACCTAACCTGCCTCCTGACAAATCCATATGCAGGTCAAGAAGCAACAGTTAGAACTGGGCATGAAACAACAGACTGGTTCCAAATTGGGAAAGGAGTATGTCAAGGCTGTATATTGTTATCCTGCTTATTTAACTTATATGCAGAGTACATGATGAGAAATGCTGGGGTGTATTAAGCACAAGCTGGAATCAAGATTGCCAGGAGAAATATCAATTACCTCAGATACGCAGATAACACCACCCTTATGGCAGAAAGCAAAGAAGAACTAAAGAGCCTCTTGATGAAAGTGAAAGAGGAGAGTGAAAAAGTAGGTTTAAAACTCAACATTCAGAAAACTAAAATCATGGCATCCGGTTCCATCACCTCATAGCAAATAGATGGGGAAATAATGGAAACAGTGAGAGACTATTTTCTTGGGCTCCAAAATCACTTGCAGATAGTGACTGCGGCCATGAAATTAAAAGACACTTGCTCCTTAGAAGAAAAGCTAAGACCAACCTAGACAGCATATTAAAAAGCAGAGACATTACTTTGCCAACAAAGGTCCATCTAGTCAAAGTTATGGTTTTTCCAGTAGTCATGTATGGATGTGAGAGTTGGACTATAAAGAAAGTTGAGCGCCGAAGAATTGATGCTTTTGAACTGTGGTACTGGAGAAGACTCTTGAGAGTCCCTTGGACTGCAAGGAGATCCAACCAGTCCATCCTGAAGGAAATCAGTTCTGAATATTAATTGGAAGGACTGATTTTGAAGCTGAAACTCCAATACTTTGGCCACCTGATGCGAAGAACTGACTCACTGGAAAAGACCCTGATGCTGGGAAAGATTGAGGGCAGGAGGAGAAGGGACAGCAGAGGTTGAGATGGTTGGATGGCATCTCCAATTCAATGGACATGAGTTTGAGGAAGCTCCGGGAGTTGGTGATGGACAGGGAAGGCTGACGTGCTGCACCATGATGTCCACGTTGTCATAAAGAGTCAGACAGGACTGAGTGACTGAACTGAACTGAAGGTTGACTTGCTACTTATCTTCTTTGTTTTGCATCTCTTTAAAAGAGCTATCTAGTTATCTCTTAGTCCTCCCCTGAGACTAGTAAAATTTATAGAATGACCTGGAGAAAGTCAGAGAAAGCTATGGCTTAAGACCATCAAAGGCTAGCTCTACAAGGAATATCACAGAGTATCTGGACCAACCATTTCACTTTGGTGATAAAAAAAAATTGTGGTTCAGAGAAAGAAAATGGCTTTTCCCAGAACATGCAGTGAATCAGTGACCTGAGTCCAAGGTCCAAGTCCAAGGTCTGTCCACTAAATCACACTACTCTTAATAATATTCAAGTTGAAGTATAAGTAGAAAAATCAAAGTTCAAGTTCTGACAAAGAAATCAAATTTCATAGCAAATCATATTAATGGGCTACAATTTTACTATTCTATTGCAAAAGGTGTAAAATAGGTACTGACCCCTCTTCCTGAAGTGAAGCCCAACACATAATGTTACACTCTTATTTTTCAAACTGTGTTCTTTGGAACACTGGGTTTTCTTAGAATATAAACGCGTCCCAGGAAAAAATGGTTCCAGGACCAAATGGTTTGCACAATAGGAAATGCATAGGAGAAAAGAGTCTTGGTGTATCCTAGGCTGGTGTGATCACATCTGGACTGGCTGATCTATTCTATTTTAGGCTGACATCATCTTAAGAGCCCAGCTGAGAAACTGGACTTGCTTGGGGGAGGAAATTCAGACTGATAGGTGTTTTAGAAATCATTTAAAAGGTTATAGGTCCTGCAACTCTTGAGTCTGGAAAAGAGGTAAGGGAAGATGTAGCAATCCTGAAATAATACAGCCATGATCCATGGAAGAAGAAGTGAACTTTTATGAATGAATTCATATGCCAGTGCTAGGAATGATTAAAGTTAGAGGAAGGAGATTCAGCTTGGTATCTACTATAGTTGTTTTTCCCTCCCCTTTATCTAAATTCTACCTAGGATTATGATTCCTTACGTACTTTCTCATTCTTCTTAGAGTGCAATCTACTCTTCCATTCATTCAACATGTATTTACTGAAAAACTACTATGTTTCAAGCTGTTCTCCAGGCCAGAACATTGCTCTAGGTGGTTGTTGAATCCACAGTACTAGTGCTGTTGTTTTTAATCTTTCCGTCTCCCAAAGCGCTTGCTCATGCAAAGTGTTTAATACTACTATTGGATCAAACAGAGACATAGGCAAAGAGCTTTCTAACAACAGTTGCTAGATAATATCAGAATCTGCAACCATGCAGGTAATAAGCTCCCCATCACAGAGATTATTTAAGCAGTCCGGGTCAGCCCTGGTCAGCAGACCACAGAGAGTGTTCCATGTTTAAGGAGAAGTGGGCTTACAGGCCTTCTACATTCAGCTCCAGCTCAAAATCTCCATGATTTTAGGACTGTTCTTGTCACTGTCTCTTGGGGTAAAGGAGACAGAGGATCATTTAGAAGATATCTCGAAAGTAAGCAGTCTGCCCCAAGCGTCTCCCTGCCCCATCAGAAGTCAGAGACACATCTGTCTTCCTGCCTTCTACATACATGAAAATTTTTAGTTCCTAACTGAAAACTGAGACCTGTGTAGATTCCACACATCCAAAGAGGACTTTGCTTTATTTAAAGGAAACATGTCACTGTGTTGAAGCTCAAGCTTGCATTAATTATAACAAGTGTGATATCTGGCCAACCTTAGTTCCATGATTCAACGTTTCCACTTGATCAGTTTCCAGAGCTAGATGAGAGCCTATAGCCATTCACAAAGTAATAACACTTTTTCCTTTTATGAGAGCTTTCATCTGTGGATCTCAAAGCCCAGGGTAAACAGTGATTAACGTTCATTTGGGAGGTGAGGATGCATTTGCTTCACTTGTTTGGCAAGGAAGGTGTGGGAGGGGCTGACTGGTCAATGTTCAGGCAGAAACTGGCATGCCGGGCTCTCTCTTCCCACCTGTTTTTTCGTTTTTTCCTATGATCACAGTAAACAAGTCATGTTGTTTATTGAAGCCAAAAGTCAGCATATGTGTACGTAAACTAAAATAGTTTCTATCCAGTATAAGAGGTTGTGTGGAAGATAAAAGCACAAGTAGGGAATTCCCTACCCTACTTTTCCTTTCTCCCTCAAGTCCCTTCTCTCTTTCCTTTTTTCCTTCCTTTCTTCTTTCCTTCCTATCCTCTCTCCCTCCCTTCCCCCTTTCTTCCATTTATTCAACACATATTCTTGTGTGTGAATGGAATGAAATGAAATCTTTCAACACATGAAATGAAAAGCCAAAATCTTTGCCTTCTTAGAGTTTATATTCTGGTTGGGAGAGAGGAAAACCAACAAAGAAGTAATGGCAAAAATAGTAATAAATTTAAAAAAAAACAACAAAATACATATTTACAGGTGTTCATATACAAACACAAACATAAATGCATACATGTATAAAAGGGCTACTGGGGAAAATAGAGGAGAGTAGGGGGGCCAGCGGGAGGCAGGGTAGGGCGTAGGAGGTGCTGCTACCTAAGTCAAGGCCACCAGGTAAGAGCTCCCAGTTGAGATAACGTTTGAGCAGGGATCTGAAGGAAGTGAAGAGGGGCTATGCTGATACCTGGGAGGAAGCGCATCCTGGCACAAGGGAAAGCACGGATGGAGGCTGAGTTAGCAGTATGCTTGGGGCATCCAGGAAGAGCAAGCAGCTTGGGGAGCCTGGAAAGTAGTGACAGATGGGGAAGAGGGAGGCCTGACAAGCCACCACGAGGTCTTCGGCTTTCACGCGAAGCTGCTCGAGACTTCTAAGGGAGGAATGACCTGTCTGATGCACGCTTTAGCAAGATCACTTTTGCTGCTGTGTTGACAGCAGACCTAAGGAAGGCTAGGGAAGAAGGGGGGAGACGCGTTAGAAGGCCCTATAATAATCCAGGTCAGAGATTATTGGGGCTGGGACTGTGACAAAGATCAGAACCTGCAGACATTTTGAAGGTAAAGCGGACACGTGTCACTGGTGGACTAATGTGGTTTAAAGAGAAAGGAAGAAGTCAATGACAATTCAGCTTGTGGCCTGAATGAGCATGGTTACAGAGGCATGAGTCCTAACAAACACATATTGATGCTGCGTGTTTGTTTTCACACATAGCATAAGATGAAAGATATACCTGGATCGAAAACCATTCTCAGTGTTTGAAAATGTTGCTAATTGCTGCCTAAAATACACTTCTCAAACAGATAGGCAAAATTGCTATTTTATTCACAATTAAAAAAAATATATTTCCCAGGAAGAAAGAGGTCTTTCAGATGTTCCGGAACAGTACTGACGAGGTAGACATCTTTTATACAACATAAGAAAATCTAATAAAACCTAAGCTGAGAGAGTTGAACTTTCACCTTTGTCCAGGCAAGATGATGCTACTCATGCCTTAGAGTAAAAATTTCTCAACATATTACAGAGATAGGAGTGGTTCAGAAAATAAGCTATTTTCTCCCTGCAAACTCATATTCACATGTGGTACAGAGCAGTACATTAATTTGGTCCCATTCTTTGATTTCTCCTCTAACTTGACCTGATTTTCTCACACGCCTCAGGCACAGTTAATTTGTAGTGAGGGGTATGTATATATATCAGAGAATAAGTATTTGTGTGTGTGTGCCTGAGTAGATGGGGACCTTGGTTGAAATATTAATACAGCACCTTTTTATTATTATTTATAGGAGAACTGTATCTTCAGGGCTTTTAAAATAAAAAGAAATGGAAGATAGGTGATGTGAAATTATTTCTTTACTGCTCATACCCTTTGGTTGATGTATAAATAATACAAATGAAATAGTAAACAGCATTAAGGGTACAATTATTGAGTAAAGAGAAATGTAGACTCAACAACTGTACAAAGTTCTCAGTTGTTATGATAGGGAAGAGGTTATTTATGTAAAGTGCCATAAGTTTTTAAAGTCTTATTTGAATTATTCTATCACAAAACTGGAAGATGAATTTCTATCTCTGAAGTTGAAAATCTAAAGCTTAGATAGCGATTGGCCACAAACATACAACTTCAGTCTGCACAGAGTAAGTAAGAAGCAAAATGTGATAGTCTGTGGAGTGAAACAGTTGCTTAATTGGTTCTGAGTGACCCACCACTGTAGCCAGCATGCAGTATTAATGGTGGAGAAACTGCTTAAACCTTTCCAGGAAAACAAGCCAAGTCTTGGAAAGAAAAGCAAGCTATCTCCTTAAAGCAGCAACAAAGGAAACATCGTCACAAAACCCACGTCAGAACCATCTACTTCAAAGGACGTTATGAGGGAAATTTCTTCTCCTCAAATGGTGCCTTGATTCAAATGACTGTCTCACCGCTGTAATCTCCCATAGGGTTATGGAATCTTATTTATTTAAATTGGCTGGTCGTCCCCTGAGAGTCCTACCAGTGGAGTGATGCAAAAACTCATTAGTCCCATTTTATTTTTAAATTCCACAGAACAGTCTCAAACAGAGCATGATCACTTTCTCAAGTGTTCCCACTGAGGAGCATCATTTGCCACGGGATGTGCACCACTAAATCATAATGCCCATCACTCAAACAGAGGCTTCTGTCTGCTGACTTGCCTGTATCACTTTGTGGGTAACAAATCCAGCTCCAAATGACACCTCCTATCAAAATTTGACTTCCTACAGCAGGGCACATGTGCTCCTTTTTGTCTAATTCTGCCACAAAACTTCAAAATCCACGCTAAAGGGAGATAGAGCCGATCACACACATTTGCTTTCTAGAAGACTCACACTCAGCTAATACAGTAGAGGCATGAAAGCAAAGCAACACCAATTACCACTAAGCCCAGATGTAAAGAGATCAAGGCACGGGCTAACAATTGGGGGCTGTCAAATGTTACAACCACTAAATTCTCGTCTTGTTAAATCATCTGATGGTCGTCTCTTCTTTAGTTAAATAGGAATAAATAATAAAAAAACAATTTACAACTAAAAGATGCTAGTGTTTTGCAGCTGCTGAATGTCTTTGGGGGAGATTAGGTTCTATAATGAGGAGATATAACCATCATTTTATAAAAGCTGTTGCTGTCTTGGGAAAAACACCACCGAATACGATTAGTAAAAGGCTTTCCTTCATGAACCTATTACAGTCATGCCCTGATTGCTTGGCATATGCTTAATGGTATCTTCATAGCTGAAAAACAATAATTTGTTACTGTAAATCTTGATATAATATATTAAGTTCAACTGTGCTTTTATTAGTTCTGCCTTTGACTTGAGCTTTAAACTTGCAAAACCTTAGAGAAGTTGAAAAGCAAATCAGCTACCTGCAATTTTAGCACAGATCCATATATTTCCCAATAGCTTAATTAGAAGTCTTTCTCAAATAATTTAAATATCATTTCAAGCATCCCTGGCTGCTGATTCTCCATTAAGAGTATCAAGGATACGGTAATGGGGAGATGAGAATTATGGAGTGGGGAAAATTCTGTGTGTAGTATAGACAATTAGTATATTAGGTAACAAACAGCCAACATTACTATTCTCCTTATTTTAAAAAATATCAGAGGGTCAATTAAGACAGTATTAACTTATGTTACTCTAATGAAACTTTTCTAAAAAAGACAGTAACTCCTTGGTTTCGATTTCTTTCACCAGAGAAATGAAGAGAGGAGGAAGGAAAGCAGCACTTCTATTTCCTTCACTCCCTCCCCACCTCCCTCCCAAACAAGTGAGCTTCAGGGGTCTCCAGCTGTCCCCTGCAGAAAGACCTAAGCAAGTCTTGACCCGAAAACTCCTTTTTGCTGCTGCTGCTGCTTCCCACAAAGACAGACATGGCCTCAATCAAAGCTTAAGCCCAAGAAGCTTTTTTTTTTTTTTTTTAAATTCCTTATAGTCAGAAGTCTACCCTTGAGCACTGGTATTGATGCATTCAAGGCCCAAATCCAAAGCCTTGCAGGGAGACTTTTTATACCCTAAAACAAGAAGATGAATAACACCTAGAAGGGAAATAGATAACAGGCTCTTTGACCTTACCAAGCATTTCTGTAGTGTCTGACACTATAAAAATCCTTGCTTAATATCTTGGGTAACCAGGGTAAATGTGGATACAGATATATACATATTTCTTTATAATATTAAAAAGAATCTATGACTATACACACAGCCACTGTCTTCTCATCAAAGACAACTTCATAGCAGGACTCAGAATTTGTGAGCCACAGGACAAACTAAGATAAAAATGGCTCTGGCTCTCGTAGTTTACCCAACCCCCAACACCTAGCAAATGATCACATTGATCAATAAGCCCCTCCCCCAGTTAATCTTCTACTGACTCCAAACAACATAATGTCCAAGGTGGGAAATGGAAATCTCCATATAGGCTGACACATGGCCTCATATGTCAGCTTTAAGGCTTTGCTCTTTGTTGCTGGGTTCCACGGAGAAACTCACAGACAACAATTAGTGATTCATGCTCTCTAAGAGCGATAGTATTAGGTGGGAAAGATCACACCTTTGTGAATGAAGATGAGAACTTTCAGAGTTGTAATTATTTAGCATTTTTTATGCCAAACCTCATCTACGTCACACTACAGAGAGCTGCTTTTAACTCCTTTCACACTAACGGGTAGGGGTGGGCTGGGGGTAGCCACACGAAGTCAGCCCTTGGCGACCAGCTGATGGTCCAGTTTCCCTGCTTTCTCTTCATAGCCCAGATCCTTTGGAAAAGTTCGTTTCTCTTAAATAATCATGCAAACCTTATCTTTGTAGACCCTTATCTTCTGGAATAGCCCCTGTCCCCCAGGAAGATATTTCCCAGGCTTTTCCTGGATTCTGTTTATGGCTTTGCTTACTTTCAGAAGTGAGGTGACATCTTCTTTGGGTTACATGTCAAGGAGGAAAGAAGTTTCTGGTTTTAAATGTTGAGCTCAAGGAAGAAGTTCCATCTTCTCTCTCCATCACATGACCTAGCACCACACCAAGACTGCCACTGTCCCCTAAGTCCTGGCAGAGTTCCCCTCCTCAGTGAACGCCTCGAGGCACAGCATCACTCAGCTGATAAGAATGAAAGTGGCAGAGCTGAGTGGTTTCTCCACCAGCTGGCCTCATGACTACACTCGATACGGATGAGTTATACAACGTATGTGGTGAACACCGTGCTGGTCCCCAACATCACCCATAACCTAGCTGGTCCCTGGAACCTGTGAGTATGTTACCTTGCACAGCAAAAGGGAATGTGCACATGGGATCAAGCTCAGGATCTTGCGTTGGGGTGATAAGAGGGAAATAACAAGGCAGCAGAAGGGTCAAAGTTCACAGAGACGTAACCACAGAGGCAAAGGTCAGGGTGACGTCAGGAAGGGGCAGGAGTCAAGGGATGTGGGTAGTCTCTAGAAGTAGAAAAGGCAAGGAAAGAGATTCTCCCCTAGAGCCTGCAGAAGGAATGCCTTCTGAGGACACCTTGAATTTAGTCCACTGAGACTGCTTTCCAGCCCTCACCTCCAGAATTGTAAGCTAATAAATTTGTGTTATCTTAAGCCACTGAGTTTGTGGTAATTGGTTAGAGTCCTGGTAGGAAACTAAACAATGTGCAATGTGGCTTTAAAAGAGGCCTATTCTATGTGGTCTGTCTGGTCCAGTGTCAGGACCACCCCCCACCCAAGGGTGCTGGGAACGGGGTAGAAGGGGGCAGATGTCTAGCCTGCTCCCAAACTCCCCCACCAGGGCACCGAGCTCTGTGAGAGCAGTCAGATCAACAACAGAAATGAGGCTGACACAGAGCGTTCTGGCAAGAAGTCACCAGTTAGGGAATCAACTAATACCTTAAAAACTACCCAAGACGGAGAAGTGCATGGGTAGTTTTTAGTAATGACTCTCCAGAAAATCTTTTAAGAGCTGGAGATTGCTGTCTACATGGGAGAAATGCACGGGTCCAGGTCTGTTCCTTGGTTCTAACGCTTTTCTCTGGAGTATGGTCTGCCCTGCGGTGGGCCACTGGTCTTATCTGGCATGCATACACACACACACTCATATACATGTACACATATGTATTTTTTAACCAAAACTGTGTTTTTTTTTTAAATTGAATTTTAATGCCTTTGATTAAAATATACACTCTTTACCAGCTTGCAGGTATGCTTAGTTGCTCAGTTGTGTCTGTCTCTTTGTGACCCCATGGACTGTAGCCCTACAGGCTCCTCTGTCCATGGGATTCTCCAGGCAAGAATACTGGAGTGGGTTGCCATTTCCTCCTCCAGGGGATCTCCCTGACCCAGGGTTTGAACCCGTATCTCCTGCACCTCCAGGATTGGCAGGTGGATTCTTTACCACTAGCACCACCTGGGAAACCCTTACTTTACCAGAGACCTCACCATTCTCTTTTACTTAACTCTGGCTATTTCATCCATTCATATTGTCTAGATAGTCCTTAGCGGAACTTGAGTTTTCAATCCAGGCTAAGATCTATGGTCACTTTATTATGCATTTACGATTTAACACTCTGAAGCGAGTCTCATGGCCCATCCAGCATTCATGGCCTATTTAGCTGTCTATTCTGACCCACCAAAGGCTATCACTCTGCACATTCCTAGTGATAAACCACAGGGCTGCTTTGTTGAGAAGTCCTGTAGGTTCACAGAAAAACTGAATAAGGACACAAAGAGTAATCTTGGCACATTTGTAGGCAACGCAGTACTAGAATCAAAAGCTTATATTTTGGACATGAGAATGAAGAAGCAATGAAGGCTGAATCACTTAGCCTGAAATCTAAGAGAGTACATATAAAGTTCTTCATAGAAGATAAAAGAACAGAAGGAAAAAACCTATCAAGTCCTAGATAGGAAAATAGGATTCAACAGAAGCACATATAAAATAGCAGCTCTGTTATGAGGCACTGATAGATGTGTTTGGCCCAAACAAACCACTAAGATAAGTCAAGGTTCTGAAGAAACCATACTTCAAGTTCTGCACTGAGACAGCACATGCTCACAGATATAGTAACATTTAACATGACACTGTAAACTGCAAGACGTTCATAAGAAAATGGCAAGATGGCACTGGGGAGTAAATTCAAGTCAGGTCAAAGTCTAAGAGAAACTAAGAGACTTCCCTGGTAGTCCACTGGTTAAGACTCCATGCTTCCAAAACAGGTGGTACAGGTTCAATCCCTGGTCAGGGAACATGCTGTGCAGTGAGGCCAAAAAAATAAAAAAAATGCTTTTTTTTTAAAAAGAAACTAAGATACTCAGTCAGGAGAACTAGAGACTGGGCAGGTAGGGTCTGCTGTGCACAAGGGCAGATTTAATCCAGTCCATACCATCCCCCCCTGTAGAGGGAGGTTGGCATTTATTTTATTTGTTTACAGAGGCTAGAAAAGGGACCAAGAAATAAAGAAAATAAGGGGAAAAAAGTCAAGCCAAATAGGTTGGATTTTCTGATGAACTGACTAGTAACCACATGAAATGATATTTCTTGTGTGGGAATGAGTTCACCATAAGTGCAGGCATTCAAGCAGATGTTAAACAGCCTTTGATGGTGATGCTAGAGAGGAAATTCAAGTGTGGATAAAAATGGAGTAAGATGAGTTCTGTGGTTCAGTCCAAAAAGCCAGAGTCTCTGAAACCACATCCTTATTGTCCTCAAGATAATGCACAATTTGGAATGTGGATCTTATCGAAGTAGAAAGGGAAAAATCAAGTTCATTTATGTGGAGCAAAAGATGCCACTTAGGAACAGTCCAAAGAGGCTTTCTCTGAAACCTAGCCTGGGGAATGTGGTTCATAAGCATGTCCTGGGCTATTAATTTGTTAATAAAAGAGATCCAAAATACCCTAGCATTGTTTTCAGTGTTACTTGTAGCATTTTACACTGTGGCATCATCTGTTCTCAACCTTTCAAAACATTTTTGGCATCACATAAATACCACCTGAGCATTCTAAAAAAGACTCCCAGCACTTTCAGGCTACTTGGGGGTGAACTTTCTCTAGTGATCTGAGCACTGCTGACAGGTCAGAGTCCCTTTCCTTCTTGTTTCTGACTGAGGATAATTTCTAAATCCAATGATTTGCCAGTCAGGTCCTGTGGATGGATGCATGCAGATGGAGAAAAAAGCTGACTGCAGGGATGCCGGATCCAACACTTTTCTAAGTCGCTGAGTGGTCCTGAGGGTATGCTAACATTTTACATTTGCTCAGCCAGTCTTCACTGAGGGCTGGCCGTGTGGCAGGAACCGGCTTAGATAGGAGGACCAAAACATGAAACCAGACATAGCCTGTGTCCTCGAGGAATTCACACGTTTGCGAGGACTGGTAACTATTTGGCTATTTTCAACATGGTATCTGCTCTTCAAGGCATCTGCTTAGCATGGCAGGGGAACCCAGAGAAAGTGTAGTGACCTCTCCCTGGGAAAGGAGGGGCTGATGACAACTAGAGGCCACCAGAGATGGTTTAGGAATGAGGCCTGGCTAAGTAGATGGTGGAGGGAGGCGGGTGAAAGAACAAGGCTGGAAGGAAGCCGTGTATGAACCCTAGGTAGGTGGAAAGTGGCAAGAACGGCCACAGGAGGAGCGGCCAGGATGAGCTCAGCAGCCTGTTCCTTGCCTCCACGAACACTTGTTGGTGTGCCTGTTTCTACTGTGAAGTGGGGAAAATGGAATTTCAAGAGCCTCCCTTCCAGGGCTGCTCTGAAAACAAAAATGAGATACAAAGCGAGTATTTTGGAAAAGGTTAAGGGCTGTAAGTTTAAGTTGAAAAATCACAAACTCTGCACCTTTACAGTTTGCAGCATGCAATGTCTGTCTGCCTGTCTGTGGGCATAACCTCAAGTGCTTTTAGCAGGGTTTATATTGTCCAGTTCACTCCCGGCCCTACCACTCCCTTATCTCATTTCACGTACATGGAATTCTCCATGCCAGAATACTGGAGGGGATAGCCTTTCCCTCTCCAGGGGATCTTCCCAACCCAGAGACTGAACTCAGGTCTCTTGCATTGCAGGCGGATTCTTTACCAGCTGAGCCACAAGGGAAGCCCATCTTATATGCCAGACTGCTTCAAACATCCCTGCGACCTGCCTAAAACCAGAAAGAATACTTTAATAATAAAGGGGTCTGCACAAGATAATATGGGAATCACGGACATTTTTGAGTCTGGATCTTTCTCATGGAGAGTGGTATAGTGACACATTGTTCAGAGTTGTGACATCAATGAAGGTGGTTAATAAAATAACACCTGATTATTTCAAAGATTCACTTATATTTAATTTCTTATATTTTGAAGTTATTTTTCACACATCCCTCTTAAATAAAAATATCATTCCTACCCAATCAAGAATGGACAAAGGTCTGAAAAGATTCAGAGAGAGAGAGAGAAGGTAATGATGGGGAGGATTTCTACTTGAAAAATATAAAAAGAAATTTCTGCAACAACCTTTTAAAATTACACTGTTAAAGGGAAAATAAATTTTTACCTAATCTGCAAAAAATGGCAAACAAGGTGCAAAGATGACTGATAGATGGATCTCTCTGGCAGGCTACCTACTACTTGATACAAATTATAGTTGAATTTATAGAAAGAGATGTAAAGAGGGGACTGAGAAATGACAATGATTAATTCAGCATGGTAGAAGGAGACAGGGGAGGGAAAGTTCTAGAAAAACAATGCTAGTGGGGAGAGGGGAAGTGGAAGAAATTGGGAGACTGGAATTGACACATACGCTCTATTGATACAAGGTATAAAACAGGTAACTGGTGAGAACATACTGTATAGAACAGGGAACTCTAGTTAACGCACCGTGGTGACGTGAATGGAAAGGAAGTCCACAAGGGAGCAGATGTATGTATGCTGACTGGTTCACTCTGCCGTACTCACATTATAAAGCAACTCTACTCCAATGGAAATTAATGAATGCTAGGGGACAGCTGAAAGAAGGAAACACCGAAGGGGTGAAGGTAAGAAAAACCTATGAAGGATTTTTTTTGGCCACTCCCAAATCTCTAAAAACAAACTCACATATCTAAAAACTGCCAATTCTTGCCTGTGATGAGATTAAAGCCAATTAAGACCCATCACACCAGAAGAAGATCATGGGAAGTGGATGGAAAGGAAGCTTCTGCACATGAGTTTGTTTGAAACCTATTGTTAAGAGGAAAATGTCTGCCAAGCAATTTCCTATATTGCAGTGGAAGATGCCAGCTTGAAGCAGGTACACTGCTTCCCCTTTTCTCCCCCAATTCAAAAGCTGTTTACAAATGCATCCTGGTGATTCAGACCAAAAAATTACCAAATCTGAGAACAGCACAAAGCTGCAAAGGAATCTGAACTTTGTTTATACAATTAGGAGACACTCACGTGTACATTCCATAAATGACAAGGTTCCCGCAGCAAATTAACAAGAACAATTTTCCCATCTCAGGAGCTGTCAAGATGGGCCCTGTTGGCCAATTTATCTTACTCTAGCACATCTCTGGTGCTTGTCAATCAATGCGTGAAACATTTGGTGCTGATTGCCATTTTTCTCTCCACTTCCTTTCGCCTCTTGTACCAGGCAATTTACTACAAGTCAATCAAGGTCGGAGCCGACCTTGTTTAAATAAAACACTATTGAGCTCTTTTCACACCAACAATTTCAAAGACAGAATGAGCCATATCTTTTACATTTACACTTATACTACCTTCCCCCTGCCTCACCGGTTCTCTTAAAATGTCACACTGGAGTTGTAAGTCATCACTATCCTCCATAGTGGCTGAGAAAGCTAGGTTGAAAAAGTAGTGAGGAAATGTATATTTCAGATACGTTCCTTTGCTACTAACGATTCACCAAGCCAGAAGCACTCCTGATTGTCTAGCTATTACTTGTTGCTGTTTAGTCCTCAGGCACATCTGCCTCTTTGCAATCCCATCCCATGGACTGTAGCCCTCGGAGCTCCTTCATGGGATTTCCCAGGCCAGAATACTGGAATGGGTTGCTGTTTCCTTCTCCAGGGAGTCTTCCCAACCCAGGGACCCAACTCAAGTCTCCTGTACTGACAGGCGGATTCTTTACCACCGAGCCTCCAGGGAAGCCCCGAGCTACTACTGGTCAGCCCTAATTTGAGACGGGGTCACACAGCACAAACGACGACCCCAGATCATCAGCATTTGAGAACCCAAAGGCGGCAGTTTAAGTGCGTGCCCCAAAGATCAAGTCCTACAGCTTAGAGGGTTTTGGTGAGAGTTCCTATTGTTACCGAGTAAAGCATCCACTTGTATTACTATCATCGTTAAGGGAAAAAGTGGAAGAAAAGACAGCGGAGCCTATTTAACTTCTTATAAACAACCCATTCAAAGGTTTGGCTTTCAAAACCTTCTTTTGCTTGCAAACCTTTTATAATCTGTATTTTCCTGAATAAATTGGGCTCTGGTTGTTTAGTAAAACAGAACTTTGGGGTTCCTCCCCAGCAAATGTTAAGAATACACAGTGAAATGAGGCCTGGCTAAACGTTTTTCTTAAAGTAATACAATGGGACAAATATAGAATTTCTTGAAAATAGCAACATGCAGCTTCCCTGCTAAAGTAGTACTACGCTCTCAAAGCAATTAATTAGAAATGGATGCTTTCTAAGTGTCTACTAGGGCAGGAGGAGAAGGGGACGACAGAAGATGAGATGACTGGATGGCATCACCGACATGATGGGCATGAGTTTAAGTAAACTCCGGGAGTTGGTGATGGACAAGGAGGCTTGGCGTGCTGCAATTCATGGGGTCGCAAAGAGTCGGACGCGACTGAGTGACTGAACTGAACTGATGTATATGTAAGGCCCAATTTAGGCATTTTTCAAAAGTGTGATTTCTCCCATTTAAAACTAAAACAAGCAAAACATTCTCAAATTCTCAGAGCCAGAACAATCCATCTCTATTCTTTTATGCCAAAAGGGGTTACGCTGGGTTGACGCATATCTCAGGGTGCCATGATCTTATTGTTTGTTAGAAGGTACTACTGATGTATTCCTTCTCCCACGTCACAGCTATTTATTGTCTATTAAGCATCGGGCACCAATGAGGACACATGGGGGTCAAAACGGACAGGGTCGCTGTTCCATGCAACCTAGTGTCAGATCAGGGCCCTAGATAGTAATGAAATCATCCCCCCAGTAAAAGTATTGGTATAAACAGAGGTTACTGCTCTGCAGGAGGCATTGGATGTGGCCTAAAGCAGGCTGGGGAATCAGGAATGCCCCCAGAGCATGTAAACCAGTGAATTCTGCCTGACAGGAGCTTACTGTCCAGCCCCAGTACCTTTCATGGAAGTCCCAGGGGTACAAACTGCACATGGTCAAGTGCAGAAGGACCATATTTAAAAGGTCCCCAAAGAAATGGAACACAAAAAGGTCCATCACCATAGACAGGAGTTCTGCTCCTTAGATGTGAACAATATCATTCCCCTGTCTAACTTCATTAAACCAAACTCCTGGCTTCCTTCAGACCACAGTGGACAGCGACGCCCTGCCCCTCCCGGTATCAGATGGCGGCAAGAGGTCTGTTCCACCACGCGAGCAAGACAGCTTAGCGCCACAAGCAAGAGATACGCTGGAATGAAAGAGCTGAATCTGGTCAAGAAGAATTCATGCTTCTTTTGGCTAATCAATGTGCACAGTAAAAGTTAACTGCTGAGGAGGGCTCCTGGGTGCTGTATTTAGGGTCTATTTCTTGCTCTGGTGCTTGTAACATGGGTGTATTCCATATGTGGAAAATTCACTGGACTGTACATTTATGATATATATAGATATACATATCAGAAGCTTTTACTTATAGTAAAACTTCAATAAAATGTTAAAAATGTCATAATCAAAAACGACAAAGAAAAGCAAAGGAAATGTTTGAGATTAAAAGAGAGTAAAAAGACACAAAAGCAAAGCTGCAGGGTGTGACCCTGAAATGAACACTACACTAGAAGCAGGAGCTATAGGGGCAACTGATAATATGTGAACATGGACGGAAGATTAGATTATCTTCTATCGATGCTAATTTTGTTGTTACTGTTGTTGTTTGGTTTTGGTTATTTGTATTGTAGTTATGTAGGAGTGGAGGCTTCCCTGCTGGCTCAGATGGGTAAAGAATCTGCCTGCAGTGCAGAAGACCTGGGTTTGATCCCTGGGTCAGAAAGACCCCACCCTGGAGAAGGGAATGGCTAGTATTCTTACCTAGAGATTTCCATGGACAGAGAAGCCTTGCGGGCTACAGTCCATGAGGTCACAAAGAATCAGACATGACTGAGCAAGTAACACTTCCTAGGTAAGGGCATCTTTGTTCTTGGGAAATACACAGTGAAGTATTCAGGGGTCAAGGAGCTGGATACGGGAGCATCTTATTCAACTGACTCAGGAAAAAAATGCTCATAAGAAAGGGGGGTTTGGTGGGGAGAGAGGGATGGGGAGAAAGAGGAGAAGAGGGGCAAAGAATGATAAAGCAATTGACAAATGGGGCAAACATATACAAGTGGTGAATCTGGTAATTGTGCTCGAGTGGTTCTATTTTCTCCTACAGTTTTAAAATTGCATCAAAAGTTAAAAAAATGAGGATGACAACTTCAAAGAAAGTTAACTGTGCTTTAAATGAATGACCAGCACACTAGGTGGTGCTTGGTTGCTCCAATAAATTGAGTGTTATGTACAAAGAAAAGTGAGGTGGCAAGGTTGCTCTGAGCATTCAGTCACTGGCACAATTACCCTTCAAATGGAGACTGGGAAAACTTGACAGTTCCCTGGGAAGACATGTTCAAACCAGGCTGACATAGTCTGGTAGACCAAATGTTCTTTTCTTTTTCTGACATTAATTCACTTCTGATCAATAGCAACACTGAGTACCTTATCTTGAGGTGGTCCTCCATGGTGCATGGTATAGTCATTGCCATTTCGTTCATTCTGTGTTTTCTTCCTCATGATTGTATCTGTTGTTACTGTCTGTCTCTTTCAAAATGCTACTCTCTTTTGAGACTAAGCATGTTTTAGAGGCTTAATGAGGCTTCTATATTGTTAGCTGAGTTACTGCGTCCTCAGGTAATGTGGGGGTGGGGAGGAGGGAGTGTAGGAGAGATAAGTTGGTCCAGGAGGCAGAAGCATATACAGTTTGTATCAAGTTCATTCTTATGTGAGTAGAATTTGTTCCAGAGTGACATTCAGTTACAGCAGAACCCTTATGGGAGAAATACACTGGTAGGTTTTAATACCTCCCATCCTTTCTCTCCCATTGTAATAAGGAAGACCACATTTGACTCCATGTTAGATGTTTCTTTTGCTTTAACCTCTGTGTTCTATTGCTTTTGCTTACAGTTAAGAATGCGGCCTGCAGGCCAGTGCACTGGGATGACCCTGAGGGATGGATGGGGAAGGAGGTGGGAGGGGGCTTCAGGATGGGGGACACATGTACACCCATGGCTGATTCATGTCACTGTTTGGGGGAAAAAGCACTACAATATTGTAAAGTAATTAGCCTCCAATTAAGAAAGAAAAAAGAATGTGGCCTGTAGCCTGAAATGTACAGGAGAGCCCATTCTCAAGACTCTGACCTTTAAGAGTGTAGTATTTTCCCATTCATACAGAGATAAAAAGTTGCAGGACAGAGAATAACATTTGTCATGTTGGGAGTTTACAGGAATACCATGACCTGACCTATGTGGACAGCTCTAAGAACAAAGGATTCCCACACCAAGAAGTCTACAACAACCAACCACACCCCTCCTTCATCTCACCTTTAAAAATGCTTTGCTGAAAACCTTCAAGGAGTCTGGGGTTTTGAGGGGGAGCCACCCATCTCCTTGCATGGCCCCTGCAATAAACCTTTCTCTGCTCTGAAGTCCCACATTTCAGTGTGTTTGACTTCACTGTGCATTGGGCACATGAACTTGTGTCTGGTAACACCAGAATTTTTAAAGCATCATTATTACAATTGCACTCATCTCACATGCTAGTAAAGTAATGCTCAAAATTCTCCAAGCCAGGCTTCAGCAATACATGAACTGAGAACTTCCAGATGTTCAAGCTGGTTTTAGAAAAGGCAGAGGAACCAGAGATCAATTTGCCAACATCTGCTGGATCATCAAAAAAGCAAGAGAGTTCCAGAAAAAACATCTATTTCAGCTTTATTGACTATGCCAAAGCCTTTGACTGTGTGGATCACAACAAACTGTGGAAAATTCTGAAAGAGATGGGCGTACCAGACCACCTGATCTGCTTCTTGAGAAACCTGTATGCAGGTCAGGAAGCAACAGTTAGGACTAGACATGGAACAACAGGCTGGATCCAAATAGGAAAAGGAGTACGTCAAGGCTGTATATTGTCACCCTGCTTATTTAACTTATATGCAGAGTACATCATGAGAAACGCTGGGCTGGAAGAAGCACAAGCTGGAATCAAGATTGCCGGGAGAAATATCAATAACCTCAGATATGCAGATTACACCACCCTTCTGGCAGAAAGTGAAGAAGAACTAAAGAGCCTCTTGATGAAAGTGAAAGAGGAGGTTGAAAAAGTTGACTTAAAAGCTCAACATTCAGAAAACTAAGATTATGGCATCCAGTCCCATCACTTCATGGCAAATAGATGGGGAAACAGTGGAAACAGTGGCTGACTTTATTTTTTGGGCTCCAAAATCACTGCAGGTGGTGATTGCAGCCATGAAGTTAAAAGACGCTTACTCCTTGGAAGGAAAGTTGTGACCAACCTAGACAGCATATTAAAAAACAGAGACATTACTTTGTCAACAAAGGTCCATCTAGTCAAGACTATGGTTTTTCCAGTGGTCATGTATGAATGTGACATTCGGACTATAAAGAAAGCTGAGCGCAGAAGAATTGATGATTTTGAACTGTGCTGTTGGAGAAGACTCTTGAGAATCCTTTGGACTGCAAGGAGATCCAACCAGTCCACCCTAAAGGAGATCAGTCCTGGGTGTTCTTTGGAAGGACTGATGTTGAAGCTGAAACTCCAATACTTTGGCCACCTGATGCAAAGAGCTGACTCATTTGAAAAGACCCTGATGCTGGGAAAGATTGAGGGCAGGAGGAGAAGGGGATGACAGAGGATGAGATGGCTGGATGGCATCACCGACTCGATGGACAGGAGTTTGGGTAAACTCCAGGAGTTGATGATGGACAGGGAGGCCTGGCGTGCTGAGGTTCACAGGGTCACAAAGAGTGGGACACAACTGAGCGACTGAACTGAACTGTATTAGATCTATGGATCACGTTATATAGTAGGAATCCACAGCTGTTTGTTAGCTTGGTAGAAAAGTTCGGGTCCAAACTCTGCTTTTTTCCATTCTGTAATTTCTTCAGAAAAGAAGTTAAACTTTTCTTTCTCTACAATCAGATTCTGAGATGCTTACTGACTGTTCCGTTTAGCACTTCCTTATGGGCAAGTGGGTAGTTGGACTGACTTTGAATAAAGACAACTTATGAACTAGGTAAATAATTCAATCTATTCCTTGAGCTTGGAAAATTTTCTTGTCACTAAAAAAAAGGAACCATCTTCTAAAAGAAACTGTAAACATTGCATGTGCTCACTGCTAATAAGGAGAATGTTTTCAGTATCAATGGAGATTAAGCTGTTCTAAGAACACGGTGTCACATATACTTTATATTTTGGCCTCAAGTCTTTAAACACGCATGTACTCACATGCATGCACACACACTCACATGTTTAATTTTCTAAAATAAAAAATTGGTTAAAAATCTGTTTCTCAGGTTCAATCTAACCTCTTTGTATTTCTGTCTTAAAGCTATGATGCCTAAGTTTTCAATGCTAACAAATGTTATATGACAGGGTCACCGATTTACTGCTCTGTACCCTTTTTAATTATGGATGGATGAAGGAAAATTTCACTGAGGAAAACAATAAATCACCAGTGAAATTATTTGTTAGTTGAATGAGCTGTATAAACAGTTGGCTTCAGGGCAGAGATTCATCTGGCATCTTTTAAGTTATCCCATATTTTTCCTCTCTATTTCCACATTAAAAGCAGGACTGGGCTTTGCTGGAATCAGCTGGGAATATTGATGGCTGTGAAGAGAGGAGGGAACAAACAATGACCTCAGAAATGTGACCGCTGAATACAATAATTTTGGTCAGCTTTTAACAATAACGAAGACAATACAGATATACTTCATTTTACTGTACTTCACAGACATTGCATTTTGTACAAATTGTGGGTTCATGCTAACCCTGCCTTGAGCAAATCCACAGAGACATTTTTCTGGCAGCATTTGTTCACTTTCTTCTTTGTGTCAAGTTCTGGTGATTTGTGCGATATTTTAAACCCTTCACCAGTAAGAAATGATTGCAACTTGTTGCAGACTCAGATGATGGCTGGCAGTTTATTTTAAAATTAAGGTATGTATATTGTTTTTTTAAAGACAATGCTATTTCACAGTTACTAGACTACAGTGTAAGTATATCTTCTATATGCACTGGGAAACCAAAAAATCATGAAACTCACTTTACTGCAATACCCACTTTAATTGTGATGGTTTGGAACTGAATTCACATCTCCAAGACATGCATGTACTCAGAAATCCTTATTGACAGTGTACTGTATGCCTAAGTCATTTTACTTAATTCTAACAACAACCCTATTTCCCTCATCAGCAGCACCACCTTTAACCTAGAAAGTGGCAAATCAAATCTAGAATTCAAGCCAGTTTCTGACTCCAACTTTGGAGCTCGCAGCTATCAAGTGTCTAAAAATTTATTCCAAGGAAACCACATTTTCTCAAAGATGTCTTTGTTTATTATTTAATTTTTAAAAAGAAAGCCCAAATTAGTGCTGGAAACCCTGATTTGTAAAGTTACCTTAAACCTATACAACACTCTTTCTCTCTGTTTAGTTGATTAAGGAAGATTTTCCAAGGCCTCTTCAAGGAAAGCAAGTTTGAAACAAAGTCTGCAAAGTACTGACTGAGATGAGAATCACAGAAAAGTGGGCTATGGCTGGAGTTTCTTGGGGATGTGACAGAAATAAGAGTAATAAGAGTTAGTTTCAACTTGAAAGTGTGGGCTGTGTCAGGACTGACAACTAACTGTTGCTATTTAAAAAAAAAATGTCTCCATCAGAGTCACCAGCAGATGCTGAGCCCTGGAAGCTTCTATGTAGGAATTCATTTAGCACCTACCCTTCTCTGATGTCCCTGCTGAATGTATCTCAAAAGTTATGAAGAATCGTGGAACGCATTCACACTTGGAACACATTCACAGCAATAGTACCGACAGTTTCCCATTTGAGGACACATAACTAGGCTTCAGACTTGCTCACTCCAGCAGATGGGCTGCCTCAGAGTGACTCTCATAAAGATTTCAGCTGGAACCTTTGTTAAAGGTACTTCAATGAACGCTCAAGCTCCCAACTTTGGAAAGAGATTTGAGTCATCAGATATTCTCACTGAAACTGCTGACTATTTCTGTGGCTCCTTACATATCATTAAGTATCAGATTCCTCATCAATATATTGATTCAGTTCAGTTTAGTCACTCAGTCGTGTCCGACTCTTTGTGACCCCATGAATCACAGCACGCCAGGCCTCCCTGTCCATCACCAACTCCCAGAGTTTACTCAAACGCATGTCCATCGAGTCTGTGATGCCATCCAGCCATCTCATCCTCTGTCATCCCCTTCTCCTCCTGCCCCCAATCCCTCCCAGCATCAGGGTCTTTTCCAATGAGTCAACTCCTAGACATTGCTTAATGCTGGACCTTATGAACTTGGGTGGGGAGAAGTGCTTGTGAGTTGGTATTTTGGACTAGTAGCTCCAGTCTATGTTTCTGATGGGCATTTCCTAATTCCCTCACTTCTCAGCCAGGTGCAAGTTCTTAAAGGGTTTCCCGGGGACGTGTCAAGGGGACCAAATCAAAGACTAGAAGGGGGAAGACAGAGGTCCCATGGGGTAGTTTTGCTAATGGCTCCCTATATTGTTGTGAGAGACAAACGATTCTTTCCCACCTATGGCAAATGTGTAAGAGCCAGACAGCAGTGGTCAGACCCAACTCTCCTTTCTGTAGATCCTGAACTAGTTGTGTGTTTTGGGCTAGAGTCTGTTGTTTTTCTTGCACTGACAACCTACTCACTTGGAAGCAGCGCTATCTCCAGAGGTTTAAATAAAGCACAAAAATGTTTAAATCTTGATTATGACTGTAAGAAAAAGTAGTATACTCAAAGGGAAAAATGGCCAGTGTGGGGAAGAACTGGAGTTTAAAAACACACACCTAAGCTATAAATTAATAATCAGATGAAAAAGATGTTTGACTTCACTACTGATCAAATAAATTCAACTTTACAAAATGATGGGATTTTTAAAGTTAACAACTATACCAATATTTTAATAAAGGTTAATGTCTAATGTTGAGGAAAGTATGGGAAATTTAGCACTCTTATATACTGCTAGGAGCATGTATAGTGAAATTCAACTTCTTGGAGGATGATTCAAGAGTATATGCAACTGCTAGGACATTTTCTTGAGGGAGTTATCAGAGATGGATATGAAACCCACATCACTTTTTTGTAATGGTAAAAACTGAGAAACTAAATATCCAACAGGAGTAGAATGCTTCAGTAACCAATGGTGAATCCATATGTTGGACCATATGTAGTCCTTAAAAATAATATCTTAGAAGAATATTAAATTATGTGGGAAATATAAACACGAGTATACATATATGTATGCATTTATGCAAAAATACACTATTTACTATTAGCAAAATTATAGTTAATTTCCTCTGTATTTCTCTTTGTACTTTTCTGAATTTAACTTAAAAAAATAAACATAAATTGTCTTTGCAGCTAATGTTATTCTACATATATTAAGATATGTAGGTATCTCTACTGGGAATTCTGTCCTTCTCTGAATTCACAAAGTTAATTACACCACAAATCCTACAGGAAATGGGGCAGGACATGTTCTTCCCTTTTTCCAGAATGTTCACACTTATTGCAGTAAAGTACCAGTATGAAAGTCCTTGTTAAAATTGTTAACAGTGTGACATTCTTTTTTTTTTTTTTTTTTGAGGTAGCTTCAAAACAAAGTGGACAAACTCAGTGATTCAGAAATCTGAAAAAGTATCACCCCAGTGGGTCCTTAAAAGAATGTGTCACATTTGTCACCACGGCTGCCACCTCAATTTGACAATCCACCAAGTCCTAATAGTGTCTTTTGAGTTTCCAGCCTGAGTTCTCTGGGGGTGAAACCCCCTGAAACCCTTTGGTGAATGGGACTGTTTGTTAGCTCCAACAGACAATTATGAAGGGCAATTAAAAATTCAAATTATGTTAATAGGCCCGAGAAAAATGACTGTTTGCAGAAATCAGTGGCAATTACCAGACATAATGGTTCCCAATTAGGCTGGAGGGGATTTTCAGTCATTCATAATTCACTATCTTAAATGTATCATAAAAAAGTAATTGTCACTTGTTAATAAAACTTACTTAAAAAACAACGTAGCTTTCTTGTACAGAAAGTAACTCGCCTCTCTTCCTCATCGGTTTTTAAAAAGGTATAGTTCTTAATTAAAAAATGTACTACAGGCTGGCTCAAAACAAAATCAAACAGTGATGAATGTGTTTAAAATAAAAAATAAAGGCCTTTCTAGGTCCCCACTTGTACTTCCCAGGGGTAACTACTGTTTTATCAATTCAGCGAGCGTTCTTCCTCCAAACCACTTTTTCTCACTCCCATTAAAAAGAGGGGAGGGGGGCTTGGGGAGACTGTCCAAGGAGTATGTTGTATTGATATTTTTAGTCAATTAAAGGTGAAAACATAAAAACATTATCTGGCTGCTTCTGTCATGTTTATTTTTCTCCCAAGGTTTTTGAGTTTTCATTTTCATATTCACACGCAGCTTCCTTTACCCCTCGGACTAGAGTCAGTATTCATGCGTGGCCTTACAATTCTATTCTCAGGCAACGCCATTTGCTGTATGAATCTCACTGCACATGGGATGTGATTCAAGGACTCTGACCAGTTGGTTCTGAGCTGAGCTTTATCCCTGGTGCTTCAGGGAGAACAAAAAAAAAAAAAAAAGCACCAAAAGAAGAAAGAGAGAAGGAAGAGGGGCTGGGGGAAGGGCAGAGGGTAACTCTTGAATAAAGGATGAAAGGAGTGGGTGTTTCTCTTGCTGAGTACCCATCCTATCATGCCTCTCTTGTCTTCTGCCACAGATCGTGCTTAAAGAATGACAGCTGCATTTTCAATTTTCTTGCCCAACCTGGGATACTTGGCTACAGCTTCAAGTCTCAAACTGCAGTGCTGCAGCCAACAGAAAGACAGAAGCAAAGATACGAATGAGCCCTCCCTGTTCCCATGCAATGAAAGTTTCACTCTGGTGAGTCACAGTCCAACAGTATTTCCAAAAACTTCTCTAAAAGGAAGCTCCCGGATGCTCTGAGCCAGGCACTTTATAGACATGACCTTACTCCATTTTCACCATCCCCCTATGAAGAGGGCATTTTTATATCCCCATGTTATAGGTGACAGCTCTGAGAAATCAGAGAGGGTCCATACCCTGTGAGTGACAATAAGTGGCAGTGCTGACATTTGAACGCAGCTATTTCTTCATCCGAAGTCTGCATACATTCCCCTCAACACACTGCCTTTCTGTTAACATTGTACGGACACAACTCACAACTGTGAGATGCCACAGGTGATGACATCTCAACTTATGACTGTCCTGTCTTTCATGCTCTCCACTCCATTGACCAGTAAACCATCTCAGACATAGTTAAGAACATGACATCAGCCACACATACACAAATGATCCCCATCTTGAACATTTCTCAGAAGTACTTGGAGCAGGCAACTTGCTTTGAGATACTAGGAAAGCAAGCAAGCACCTACAGTGCCCTTCATTGCACCCAGTCTTAAAAGCAGGTAAACCCGCTTTTAGGTTAAGGAACCTCCATACATTTCATATTATGACTGCCCATGGCTGGCTGCCCCCTGGCATTCCCATTTCAGCTCAAAGTTTATCTTCCAGAAATGTTTTCCCTTCCTACCCTCTAAAGCAGAGGATATAAAGTACCTGTTACTCTCCATCGCACCCTTATTTCACTGTGTTTCAAACATCACTCACACTCTGTTTTTGCATGTTTTTTATTGGTTTACCTGCTTCTGTCTGTCTCCATTTACTGGAATGTCAGCTTCAGGAAGGTGAGGTATTTGTTTAATGGGTTTATGACTGTATCTCTACAGTAAACCCAGTGCCAGGCACACAAAAGTGAGACCAGCTGGAACCTAGGACCTGAGACCACTTGCAGCAGTACTTACGCCTGGACAGACATCTCCTTGAGAAACAAAACACAAACTATCAGGGACTGAAAATAACTGCGTGCACATGCAACTGGGGAAATTATGTACAAGACACAGAGAGCCCAGAAAACCCCAGTGACACTCCTGAAAAGCTGGAGCAAAAGCAGGGTTAGAGTGCGAAAGGGAAAGTGTCAGCCGCTCAGTTGTGTCCGACCCTGCGGCCCCAGGGACTGTAGCCTGCCAGGCTTCTCCGTCCATGGAATTTCCCAGGCAAGAATACTGAAGTGGGTTACCATTCCCTAATCGAGGGGATCTTCCCGATCCAGGGATTGAACCTGGATCTCCTGCACTGCGGTGGATTCTTTACCATCTGAGCCATCAGGGAAGCCCTAAAAGCAGAGTGTCAGCAGGAAAAGCAGGGTACTGCGCATGCCTGCTGCACACACCACCAAGGGGTGGGCACACCGTCCAACCCACCCCTCTGGTCTGATCGGACGTAACTTTACCTTCACCCCATGTAAGGAACCAGCTCAACCCTCCTCAGCAAGTGAGCAGTGAGCAAGGGAAACTACTACTTGTTTGTGCTCTCCTCCTGCTGTAGCAGGGGCCCCAGTAAAGCCTTGCCTATGTTTCTTATCTGGCCTCCTATCAATTTTAATTGATTAAGAAGACTGAGAACCCTGGTCAGTAACAGAAATATGTCAAATGAATGAATACATGCTTATAAAATCAAGCATCTGTCTTCATGAATGGTTGAGGTACGGGCTTTTAGATGTGGGACTTTCATTTGTAAGAGTCCTAGGAAATAGGAGCAATTTGGTCATTAGGAGGATATCACCTGGTGTTCATGGAGATAGAACTGAGAAGAAAGACAGCGGTGTGGAAAGGAAGGGGAAACAGTGAGCCTCTTTTACTCGGCCCCTTACTGAGGTGGACTAGAGATCTCAGCGTCTCAAAGTGGGAAAAGGAAGCATCACCATCACTTCAGGTGGTGACAGACTGGCTGGACCTCATGGCTGGTACCTTGACAGTGGGGTTGTGGCTCCGTTTCTGGGCTGGAGTGCTTTTCTCGTCATTAGGAATGTTTCACGCTGTCAACTCAAGGCTACTGATTAGGTAAAGACTGTGAGGTGATTTGGCTTAACTGGTCAACATGAGGAGATGAGCTCTGGACGGACACCATGAGACGTTCATCGCTAGAATTTATTGTGGGGTGGGATCTGACTGCAAACACTACCCACTCCAGGGCCAGGCTCCATTCACACTCTGTGTGTGATTCTGTTTTCCTTTTGATTTGGAAGACTGAGGAAGTTTTCACCACCAAAGGACACGCTTCCGAGTGTTCTGAGTCTTAAGTCCCCTGAGTATTTGATTCTATCACTGGTCTGGATTGTTTTTCCTTGTACAAAGTGTCCTGTACGTGACTTACAAAGTAAAGGTGATTAATTCTATTTCTGTATTTTAAAAAATGTTTCAGTGATATTTGTGGAACAATTTTACCATGAACTGTTTAAAAGGAATTATTATTATTACTATAAAAGTAATAAGTGCCATATGGAAACTGTAGCAATAAAGAGGAAAGATACCTGTTTCTCATTCCCAACACGCCTGCTTCATGGACCACTCCTTCTCCTAGTCAACCTGCTTTCTAGATATAAACACTCTGGTTTGTTTTATGTCCGGCAGTGTTTGTTGTATGTGCAAAAGCTTAACAATTGGCTTTCTAGAAAAAAGTTCTGGTTTATAATAGCATTTGCTTATTTCTGTGGGGTCAATACATCCACCATGTGCAATTTTCAGCTGCAGTAGTGATGGAATCGGGAAAGGGTGTTACATAATCAACGCTACATGACAATCCAAGCCAGCTCCAGATCACTACAGCATGCTCCTCCCACATTATCTGTACTTCTTTCCCTTCCCCTCTCTTTCCCTCCTTCCATTCCTCCCATTCTCTCTCTTTCCCTTCTCTCCATCGTTCCTTCGTCTATCCACATGTATCTGCACATAACAGACATGCATGAGTCAATATCTAACACACACATGGGGCATTCTATTCTGCCAGTTTCACTTTTTCACCTGGTATATTGCGGCTCTGTATTTTGAAAAGTTCTGGACCCTCCTTGTAACTGGAAACGCTCTGTGTTAGCTCAATTGCGAAGCAGAGCATCACCTGGTCTACAGATAACTCTGTGAGCATGCGTGTCCCACACACTGGCTGTCTTCTATCTATTGTAAAAGGGAGTAATTCATCACTGGGCAGCAGGTTCTGCTCAGATGGTTTATTGTCCTGACCTCATTAAAAGCATGTAATCCACGCAGTGCCGTAAATCCATGCCTCTAAATACTTTCCTCTTTAATTTTTTAATATTGCACACATGAAGGGAAAGGTTAAAGCCAATTAAAAGAGATACAAATACCATTATTACTGCCCTGACAAACAGTTAGTTATTGGATCTGGTCATTCTACTTTAGAAAGCCATTATTTTTGTTCCTGAATGAATTAGTAATCAAGCTGTTTATTGACTTGTCTCATCACTGAGACACTAAATTTTTTTGGGGGGGAGGGGTCCATTCTCTGTCTCAATTGGCATCATTTCTCCACACATAAAAATTAAAGACAACTTAAGGTCTACGCACAAACAATAACAGCACAGCTGCGTGTAGAAACCCACACGTGGACGGTCATCCAGAAAGGGGAGAGACACTCAGTTCAGTTCATTCTTATGCAACGAATAGTTGTTACTGTTGTTCTTGTTTTCCCCTCCCAGTAAGGCTATTATATGCTACTGACAGATGCTTAAAAGCATTTAGGGCTGAAAGAACTGTTAGGAAAATTGCTGCAAAAGGATTGACAAATGATGATCTTTCTGTCCACAAGGTTCTTATTTGCCGCGCAAAATTGACCAAAAGAACAAAGGAAAAGAGGAAGAATCATTACTCAAGAAACTGGGTATTGTTTTCTGACACAAGTTCATATTTTCCATTGCATTTGGCCAAAAACGTGACTCTATTTATGAAAAGCCTGCAGTACTCTCACCGTATTAGACTTTTTTGGGGTGTCCCTTGGTCTCTTGTCTCTCTCTTTCATTTCTCTGTGAGTATGATGTGGGCCCCACAGGACCTGGGATGACCTGAGGATGTATAGGAGGGGATCTGAAATCTGACCACCTTGTTTATTTAATTGTCCATCCACAGTATTTTGTGAGACTCAGTGCTAACCACTGTTTCAGAAGAAATTCATCTTCACACCCTCACATCCATTAGAATTTATACAACTCATGATTCACGTTAAGTGGTCTATCACTTCTCTTAGCATCTCACTGCTCCCTCCTTTGAGAGGTCAAAGTCAAGAACTTAAAAAGGAAAACCTAGAGAATACTACAGAATTACACTTTTTCCCCCCCCCAGAATGACACTTTCAAAGGAAGAGAACAGAAGCATACACATTCATAAGGAAACCTTAAACAAGACAGAGAGAGTATAACAGGAAAGAACAAATATGACTCCATATTGGACCTGTTTCTTTTACTTTAAACTTTGTTTTTTTTTTTTTTTGCTACAAGTTAAGAATGCCACCAATAGCCTAAACTATACAGGAGAGCCCATTCTCCAGGCTCTGGCTTTAAAGGTGTAATACTTTTCCATTCTTATAGAGATTAAAAAGTTGCAGAATAGAGAACAATATTTGACTTGTTGGAGGTTTATAGGAACATCAGGACCCGATCTTTGTGAACAGCTGCAAAAACGAAGGATTCAGACACCAAGAAGTTTGCAACAACCAACCACACCCCTCCTCCTTCAATATAAAAGAAGCTTGAATTCTAACTCCACTAAGATGATTCTTTGGGACACTAGTCCACTGTCTTTCTTGGTCTGCTTGCTTTGTGAATACAGTTCTTATTCCTTGCCCCAACAACTTGTCTCTCAATTTATTGGCCTGTTGTGCGGTGAGTGGTGTGAACCTAGACTCAGTAACAAGAGGATGAAATATTTTTAACTTAGGGGATAAAGCCATAGAAACAATAATGAGTATTTTCTATATCATCTGTCCTCTGGAAAGGCTAGAAAGGGGGTTCTCAAAGTGTGTTCCCTGGACCAGCAGCATTACCATCATCTGAGAATCTTCTTAGAAACGCAAATTTGGGGACCCACCCCATACATATGGAGTTAGAATCTCAGGTTGGGGCCCATTAATCTTGTTTTAACAAGTCCTCTGGGGGTTTCTGATGCCTGCTCAGGTTTAAGAATCCTTATTCTAGGGAACAGTTTTCCCGTCCATGTAGCCAGTGATAATCTTCTGAAGGCGAGTCGACCAATTACTCCTGCGGCTGCTTCCACACTGTACCACACACTACAATGCTTTACACAGATTTGTTTACATGGCCTGCTCTCCTGCTAGACTCCTTGAGGCCACATGCTGTATCTGACTCACTTCTTTATCCTCAGTGCCCAGCCAAGAGCCTAGACCAAAGCAAGCGCTTAGGATATTAATCACAAAAGAAATGGCTAGATAAATCCCAATGAATGAAAAAGAAAACAATGGAAGTATGCAAATTCATTCAAGTTATTAGTTCTAACTTGATAAATGACATCCATGTCTAAGTAAAAATAATGTTTTGTTTCCTTCAAAAAGGAAAGAAGGAAGAAAAAGCGGTCACAGGAACATTCTCAAGCAACTTCTAATGGGTTCACCATTTATCCTCCTGAGGAAGCAAGAAATAATTGAATACATCTCAAACTAATAGCCTCTTGTAAAGTGTGCTGACAGTCCAGCTGGTCCTGAATATTCTTAAGATGGCTTCACATTCAAACAGGGCCCATCGGCCCATCTGATGATAGACACTCACAAATTGAAAGTTAACTAAATATGTATGTGTTAGACGCTCAGTCGTGTCTGACTCTTTGTGACTCCATGGACTGTAGCTTGCCAGGCTCCATGGAATTCTCCAGGCAAGAATACTGGAGAGGGTAGCCATTCCCTTCTTCAGGGGATCTTCCCAACCCAGGGACCGAACCTGGGTCTCCTGCATTGCAGGTAGATTCTTAACTGTCTGAGCCACCAGGGAAGCCCCTATCTAAACATGGGCAATAATAAAACCACAAGAACTACCATTTAGTCCCTTGGTACTCCAGTCTCCCAGTATGTGGGAGGGTGGAGGGAAGTTCTTGGAAAGAGGAGATACCCTGACGCCATTCTGATTGCCTCTCTGTAAGGAAATGAAAGACCTGGAGCATGGAGTCTTCAGCCCTTCATAGCTTTCACTGACACTCTAAAGGGAAAGTGAAAGTCACTCAGTCATGTCTGACTCTTTGCAGTCCCATGGAAATACAGTTCCTGGAATTCTCTAGGCCAGAATACTGGAGTGGGGAGCCTTTCTCTTCACCAGGGGATCTTCCCAACCTAGGGATCAAACCCAGGTCTCTTGCATTGCTCATTCTTTGTCAACTGAGCTATCAGGGATGCCGACATTCTAAAGGTATTCTATTTAGCCTGTATCTTCTACCATGGAATTTACCACAGCATCGCGTACAATATGGTCAAGGCCTACTTTATGAAAATGTCCTATGCCTGACGTTATGTGAGGCTATGGTATCAGATCACCTAGGTTCTAGTCCAGGTTCCAATATTTTCCAGCTTCTTTAGCTTCTTCTGAGTCTCAGCTTCCTCATCTGCAAAATGGGAACAATTGTGATACCTGAGGATTAAATAAAAAACTTACATATATAATACATATAATTCACATATAAAGCATACCTATCTATCTAATGAGCCAAGTGTCTGACACATAAGAGCTTAATAAATATTACCTATTATAATTAACTAATATTATTATGCATTCTGTGCTACCAGGACTTCTTAAATCGAAATCCATGGGTCTCTAGAGATCTACAAAATGGACAATAATGTGTCCAAGAGCTCCCTGAAATAATCTGCAAAACATCTCACGTTTGTCCATATTCCTTTTCTCTGGGCATACGGCCCAAAAGTTTAATCACATTCTCAATGTGATCCATGGCTTCTAAATTGTAAAAAAAAAAAAAACAAACTCACGGTGTTGGGGATTTTAGGAGCCAGACCATATTCCCAATAAGCTGGCAAACCAGAGAACTGAGATAGTTTCTCAAAGGTGGTAACTTCCTCTAGGGTGTGATGTGTAGAATTGTGATCTCCATTTTTAATTCCACATGATATGTGTTTATTTTTCTTCTTTCACTTCGTAACAGGAAATAGCATTTCAAATGCATTCCACCACGAGGAGAGACAGTTAATTTTCACCTCCAACACCCTCAAGATTTAAGAAAATAAGAGCGCTTCAATCTACCGCTCCTGACCTGTCAAATACAACATTCTCAGCAGCAGCCACAGTTAGTCTTAAGTGCTCTTCTGTTTCTGATGAGTTTCTCTTGATGCTATCAGCTTGGGTGACTATGTAAGCAAGGCAGATGTGCAAAAACAACACTGGATCATGAGCCAAGAGCACTAGGGTTTGCTTTTGAACCCATTCCTGACCACCTCCCTAACTTGAGCAAGTGGCTTCTCCTGTCAGCTTCTCTGATTACTTATCAGTCAAATAGGAATTAATCTCTATAAACATTCTGCAACTTTTTGTCTCTACTGAAGACCCAGATTTAATACTGAAATGGTTATACTAGGCTGCCATTTTTATATCAATTGACTAAAAAGGATTTAATCACAAAAAGAAAGTTACCTTCTCGTTTTGAAAATCTGAAAAAAAAAACTTTGTTTCACCTATTTGTCAATCTATGTGGATAGACAGATAGATGAAAAATACCATTTATTCTGGCTACAGACAGCAAATGCTGTACATATGAATTCAAAGATCCATTACACAAATATTTATTCAGTACTTATTAAATGTCAGTTACTTGAATAGGATTGGGGATAGAGCATTAAACAAAAACAGTTGCTGTCTTCATGGACATGATGGTGGTGCCAGAAAAGGAAAACAACTGAAAACACACATGCATCTAATGGTGGCTTGGACAGTGAAGAATCTGCCTGCAATGCGGGAGACCCGGGTGCAATCCCTGGGTTGGGAAGATCCCCTGGGGGAAGGCAGGGCAACCCACTCCAGTATTCATGCCTGGAGAATCCCATGATCAGAGGAGCCTGGCAGGCTATAGTCCATGAGGTCACAAAGAGTCGGATGCAACTGAGCAACTAACACAATAAGTGCTGCAAGGATAAGCTAGATCCTGAAATGTTCAATGGGGGAGAATGAATGAGATTAAGCTGTCAGAGACAGCATATGAGCTGAGAGCTGGTTGTAGCCAACCCCACAAAGAAGCAACAAAACTTGGTGGCAAAGAGGAGACCTCAAGTTAGCAAGACCCAGGGCAAGGCCCTTGATCTCCCTTTGACTCATTTCCCTATCTATCGAATGGAGCTGATAAGGAGATTGATTTAGCCCATTAGAAATTGTGAGGATTAAATGAGCTGCTAAGGAAAATTTGTTTGGGATGAAGCCTAGCATTGTACTAATGAAGTGGTATAAAATAAACATCAGACCAAGGTAAAAGCACAAGCTAAGGCCCTGGGGTGGGCAAGAGCTGGGTATGTTTTAGAAACTGCAAAAAGGCTGGGGCTCTTGGGTGAAACATAAATGGGAAGGTAGAGGAATCTGAAACTTGGGGGATGCTGAATCCCATGGCAAGCTCAATGCCAAGGAAGTGGAGAGTTTTGCCATGTCCCCGGTGGACCTCTGAAGTTCATTGCCCCAAACTTAGAATATTATTGTCTCTAATTTGCCTTTTGTATAGTTCTCTAATTCAATGATTCTATGAAATACCTCCTTCCTCAAAGGGAACAGTTTCTTTAGGTAAGAAGTTTTAAATAAAGAACCCCCATTTCATTCATGCTCATTAAACTGTTTTCCCCCCCACCTAGATCCCTGCAATAATAAATATAATTATATCCATCTTTAATGACTTTAGTTTCTTGAGCTGCAGGTGCTGGAATACTGTATTTATTAACATATTTTAAGCCCTTTAAAAAGACTGCATTAATTCCTATGATAATTTGGTACCCATAATACATTCTCTGTTCTGAATAGATGTTAATCACCACAGAATGACTGATTTGCCCGTGTAGGAGCTGAGCCACGCTCTAACTAGTAGCTAGTAACTTTTTAATTCAATATTGTCACTGAAACTGTTGATTAAAATTTAGTCGCCATAATTGTCCTTGCCCCCCTGCCAGCCCCACCCTCTGAGGACTCAAACCAAGAGAGAACAATTGGATTCTCTGCCACCAGAGATGAATGAGATAATTTTGAGTGTTTGTATTTCTAGTAATACTCTGCTTGGGGGAAAAAAAAAATTCTGCTACGGCCAGTTATTCTGAACCGTTTTGGGTCTGTGAGCTGTAGGAAAGATGGTGACTGCAGAGAAACAGACACTAACCCAAAAGCCTGCATGGAGGAAGCTAGCAGGACCACCCCTTGCCCCCTCCCCACCACAACTCCTTCTGTCTTGAACAGGAGGGACGTCCTTAACTGTGTGTCAATTTCTGTGTGGTGCGCTGGGATGTGTTCTGCCAGAATCTCAGCGCCCTGCCAAGTTCAACTGAAATTCTTCCTCTTTCTTTGGAAATAAAAGCAACAATCCCATCATAAAATTTGGAGGAAAATCAATGCGGACACACAAAGAAACAACCATTGCATGTGCCCAGTTCTGAGATAACATCTCACTGAGTCACATAAGAGGGATCAGAGAGACACCAAGATGAGCCCTCATTTACCTGGAGCTCAGAGAACTTTTGGAGGAGGAAATGGAAACCCACTCCAGTATTCTTGCCTAGAGAATCCCATGGACAGAGGAGACTGGGGGCTACAGTCCATGGGGTCACAAAGAGTCAGACAGGACTGAGCACCGCACAGCAGAGAACTTTAACTTGTTCGGGGTCACACAGCTAGCAAGGGGCCAAGCACCAGAGTCTGGGCTCTTACCTTTCAGCCACACTGCCTCTATAATCAATATGTCAATCAACTGGCCATGGGGGAAGGGCATTGAAAAGCATAAAGAAATACATAATGCACTGTTATGTGTCTGAAAAACTCTTATTTAAAATAAGAACCTAACAGCTTTCCGTTTCTGGTGGCTTAGAGGCTAGTGATGGGAAGTGGTATTATTCAGCTCTTCGGGGAGCTAAATCTCTCTATGACTGTCTTCCTCCAGCAGAATCTGCTGAGATAGGGAGAGAGGCCAAGCTAGGAACAGACTGGCTTCTGTCTGCCAACATCCTGCCAAGGGCACTGGCTCCGGAGGCAGAAGTGGAGACTGCTGACCTGCTCTGCAAAAGCATAATGGGAGAAACACTGAACTTCTGGTCAGTGAGGAAAGAGAGACACACAGCATGGAGCTTGGTGGGCAGGTGGAGTAGGTAGACAGATCATTATTGACTTTGCTTCTTAGAGCTTCAGAGATTGTTTCAGAAGGGGGTATGTGGTAATGCTTCAGTCATATGCAACTCTTTCATGACCCCATGGACTCTAGTCCGCGAGGCTCCTCTGTCCATGGGATTCTCCAGGCAAGAATACCGGAGTGGGTTGTCCTGCCCTTCTCTAGAGGATCTTCCTGACCCAGGGATCAAACTCATGTCTCCTGAGTCTCCAGCATTGGCAGGCAGGTTCTTTACCACTAGCTACACCTAGGAAGCCCTAAGAAGGGGATAGTGGGCACGAGTGTGTGTGTGTGTGTGTGTGTGTGTATGTGTGCATATGTGTGTGTGTATGTGTGTGTGTGTATGTGTGTATGTATATGTGTGTGTATGTGTGTGCGTGTGTGTATGTGTGCGCACGTGTGTGTGTATGTGCTTAGTCTCTCAGTCATGTCTGACTCTTTGTGACCCCATGGACTGTAACCCGCCAGGCTCCTTTGTCCATGGGGCTTCTCCAGGCAAGAACACTGGAATGCGAGGAGGGCATCAAATATTCCAAAATCCTCTTTTGGCTGGCATATGAAACCCCTCAGTGTGCTCTGCACAGAGGTCTTGGGCAGCTGACTGTTTGCCTGTGTGTTTGTTTGCCAGGTTGTGATTCCTTTTCTGCACGTGCCAGGAGAAAGGGGCCAAGCTCTACAAGTGGATCGACGTGAAGCGGAGAGAAAGGAACTGGTGCCGGCACTGTGATAGGCCAGGCCGCTGGACCCTGAGACTCTGGGCGCTGGGTGGCAGGCCTGGGGAAGGAGACGAGAGCAGGAGCCCAGGGAACCCGGGAAGGCACAGCAGTTGTGGCTGGTTTGCAGGACTAGAGTCTGAGTTGATACCTTGGTCAAATTAAAAAAAAAAAATCATTATTAATATTATTCTCAGAGAGTTGAGAAGTATTGTTATCCACTCTTCAGACAGATAAATTAGGGAAGGGCCAGTCACTCGAAAAAATTCACATGTCAGCACCCATCCTTCAAACCAGCCAGAGAGCCAGGGCCCAGGCCTGGGTTGCTCATCGCTGGCCCGGCTCGTAATGCCCAGGGAGCCCTAACAACTCGGGAGGCAGAGCCTGCGGGATGATGGATGGGCTCCCCTGGCTGGTCTCTCTGGGATGCACAGCCCACAGACTGGCACGCATCTGACCTGGGGCCAGATGCAGGTCAAGTGGTAGCAGGGAGTCAAGGTCAAGGCGATCGCTCGCAGCCTGCTTCCCACCACCCCGCTCAGTGGGGGCTGCGTTCTCAAGACAGCGCAGAACCTGCAAGGGTTTTCTAACAGCTGCACGAGCTTTTCTGCCATGACTGGAGGGTAGAGAGTTATGCTGCTGATGAGAAGATACAAAAAACTGAATACAAAGGAAAAATGCCCCCAAACCTCCTACCACATGGGCTAAGCATATGTGTGTGTGCTCAGTCAGGTCCAACTCTGTGGACCTGGACTGTAGACTACCAGGCTCCTCTGTCCATGGGATTCTCCAGGCAAGAAGACTGCAGTGGGTTGCCATTTCCTTCTCCATGGGCTACACACAAAGGCCCTCATTAGCTGAGACAGGCTGATTGTACGTGTCTTTATCTATGAGGTCGGCATTTCAACCTGGATTTCTGATTCCACCTCCAGGAGCTTTGACTCCATGAAGGAAACCGAACACACCCACCACTACATAAATACCTATAAAGCACAGGCAAACATAGACATATGTATTTTGACCCTCCGCCCCACAACCAGAATTCCAACTGAGGGCACTTGAAAGCTAGAGAACTTTGGAGACACTGTCTTGAAGCACACTGTTTATGTCTGTGGAAACGTGCCTCTCCAAACTCCTTTCAGATCAAAAGCTAGTTGGATTTGAGCTGGAGGGTGAAATCTCTTTGCAGACATCCTCTTGTCCACATGTGGAGGATGCCAGCTTGCAGACTCCAGGCTCCACCTGGGACCTTCGCATTTAATTGTTTGGTTCACACGGTGGCAGCCAGTGCCATTTTCTTTTTTTTAAAGTTGAGTTAGGAATGGAAGTTGCAAAGCTCAAGAGTTCTCCCCTAATGCCCAGTGTCCGGCCTTCACTGTGCTTACTGCCACGAACAGCTTGGTGGCTTTACACTTTTAAGAGAGTGGCCCAGACTGGAGGGTATGGAAAGCCAAAGACCAGGAGGGCTCCACCCGCCCATCTAGTCCAATCCCTTGCCTTCATCGTGCCCTGTGTACCAACCTTCCTGGACTGAGCACCTGAAGCCATCTGCCAAAGTGAAAGTGAAAGCTGCTCAGTCATGTCCGACTCTATGCAACCCCATGGGCTGTCGTCCACCAGGCTGCTCAGTCCATGGAATTCTCCAGGCAAGAAAACTGGAGTGGGTTGCCATTCCCTTCTGCAGGGGATCTTCCTGACTCAGGGATCGAACCCGGGCCTCCCGCACCTCAGGCAGATTCTTTACCATCTGAGTCACCGGGGAAGCCCACATTGGCCATTTTCAGGGCCCACAAGACCCTACCCCACGTCTTCCAGGGGAATCTTCCAGGCTACTTCTCTTGATCAACAGCCTCTACCACGCCTTTCCTGACCTTCTTCCTCTGCACCCATCTGGTGCCTATGGCCGTTCAAGACTTTCCTTCCTCAGCACCAAGGACTATGCCTTGTGCGTTTCTGTTGGCCGCCTTCCCCCATGAGACAGGAGCTCCTTCAGGCTGGGGACCACGTCTCATTGGCTTTTCCCTCGGGTGCCTGTCAGAGCGCCAGCACAGAAACGGGCCTCAGAAGAGGCGCTTTGAAGGGAAGAGAGCCACCAGTGCGATCGGACGGTGGTCAGAAAGGGATTACACAGGCAGCAGGCCTCCTCAGCCGGGGGACTCTTCAGGGTGGGGTTGGGGTGCCATCAAGGCAGTCAAAGATAAGCTGCCTCCCCGACCCCACTGGATCTCAGCCCTTGGACCCAAAGGCTCTCCTGGGGAGTGGGTGGTGAGTAAGCACAGACCAACCTTCCTGCCTTCCCTTCTGCCCCCACGTCAAAGCAAATAGGGCTCCCTAGCAATCCAGGCTATTCCTTTGTACCCACCCGCATTCCAGAATGCAACCTCCAGGAGAGTTAAAAAAAAAATCAACTCAAGAAAGTATCTGCTGCTACTTAGGAGAGGGTTAAAACAATTTTTTTTTTTTAAGGTTAAAAAAGCTACTTGCTCTTTAGGTCAGTCACTGTCGTAACGATTTTTCTCTTGCCATATGCTCCTCTGAATTGCATTAATGTGACATCTCTCGCTGAAGCATCTGGTCTCAGCCACTTCAAGGCGCACAAGAAAGCACACACATTCAGACTGAGTCTATAATAACACAGAGAGGTGTTCGGACTCCTGCCATCACAAAGCCAGATACCGTACTCATAAAATTCTATGCTGGTCGTGCTGGATAAAAACACTCCAGAAATGGGGCAAGAGATAATTCAAATGGAATGGAGGCAGAATCTGGGGGGAGGCTTTTGTATGTATGTCTGTATGTTGTGTGCATATGTATGTGTATGCATGTGTGTATAAACACACACCTGTACACTCTCACACATGTTTTATGAATTGGTAATCATCTTCATGGCTCAAATATAAAGTCTTCTTTTCTACCAAAAGAAACTAAACATTGAAAGCATCAGAGGAAAACAGAGCCTCACCAATCTGGACAGGGAGGTAGGGCATGTCTATGTTTTAGCACTTGTAAATACAAAAAGGAAAATCTTCCATCACAAGCCGAAGGCAAAGTGGCATTATCAACCACCAACCACATGTTTCCCACTAAGAAAAGGAAAAAAAAAAAATGTACTGGCAAGCAATGCCATACCAAGGATTTCTTCTTTCTCACTGGTAACAATCTTTGTCAAACAGATACATTACCTTCAATTTTCCCCAAACATCACACCCCAATTTCTTAAATAGCTCATTAAGAAAAAATCCAAGTGGGTTAAATAAAAAGTTTACTACATAACAAATGAGACTGCGGCATCCATTCTTTTCTTGTCCTGAAGATCCTTGTGCTCATTTTGTCAAAAGCACAAGAAGAAGAAATGCGATTGCATTTGTGCTGATGCTAAATGTTAATAGATTTGCCTAAATGCCTGCTAATAGCCCCCCTAAAATTAGCTAGACTAGTAGTGCATGCCTAATGTGGTGCTGTTTTTGTTGTTTTACTTGCATTTTTGCTTTTTGGTCGTCGATCAGAGGTGGGGAAAGGCCCCTAAATAAAGCAAAGGTCTTTGGGTGTGAAACATTTCCAAGTGTCACATGTGAATTCTGCAGAAAGAACATATATTCTGCAACTATCCCAGAGTTCTGACATTCTGTCATGAAGGTGACAAATCCTAGTGCTCTAATGTTTCATTAAATTAAACATGAAATGTTTAATGTTTTGTTAAATTAAACATGAATCTGTGACTCTGCACCCGAGAACCAGGGCCTTCTATCAAGCCCTCACATTCCTCCAGGTCACTTTTTGGTTATAAAAGCCGAGTTTTGTTTATTGGGAGTATTGTATTTCTCTCTGCAGTTAAAACGTACTTTATCCTAATGCACTTATAAATAAAAACCAACAAGTGACACAGTTTTTAGGTGCTTACAGCATTTCTTAAGTCAGGCTCACAGAGAACAGCTTGCAGACAGACCCTTAGCTAATTCTTTATTACATTTTTTTCCCTTTCAAATATTTACCATCATGACTGAGAGTCTTCCAGAGTGCAGAGGTATTACATTTTCTCAGGTATCAAGCCCATTTCACAGACAGGCTTGCAAATGGCTAAAGAATGTGAGGCTTGCTAGAAAATAGTTGAAACAGATCTGTAAGACCATAGATTTCAGGCTAAAGCAATCTCAGTAAACTGTCCCCGCCTCATGTCCTTTTCTACCATGACAAAAACCAACAAGGTAAACAGAGCAAGACAAAACAACAACTCTGATTTAGGAATGTATTTCCACAAGCAGAGAGGCCCATGCAGAGCTCCTGTGACTACTGAATAAAACTTCTGATGAAACCCCTTAAAGCGGCAGGTAAACACACCAAGGGCGCTTTCGGGAGAGTGAAATGAAGCTCAGACCAAAAAACATTGCTCCTTTCCGACCAGTTCAATAAGATGGTTAAAAGCATAGGATCAGACCACAAGCAAAATTTCCAAATGTTATTTTATAAAACACATTTGGATGATACTTTTTAAACAGAGGGGAAAAAAAACCCACCAACTATATAGCAACTTCAAAGGGAAAAAAAAATACTCATGTCCCAGAATGAAACTGTCTGAATATTTTTACATTTTTTCTAGTCAATTTAAGTGGGTTATACCTTAACCCACTTAAACAAGGTCCCATCACTGTCAAACCAGCAATAGCAGAAAGAACCATCTCTCTCTCTCTTTTTAAAAGAACCATCTCTTAAATGGCAAGTTGCACAGACCCTTCCAGTCCAACCAAACTTGATATCTATACTTTTCTCTTTGTCGACACACCAGCTCCTATCACTGGCCAGAAACTGCAAAATAGTCTGGAAGTGGTACCACATCTTTGCTCAGATCTCCTGCTCCCGGCTAGTTCCCCAACAGGTAGAAATATTTTTGACACTTACCATTCTGAAGTTTCATGTCTGTGAGGCAAACTAAATAAATGAAACGGATCCTGCTTTAATCTTCTTTTGTAGACCACAAATGCCTTAATCAAAAGGAAAGACAACACACACACACACACACACACACAAATGTTCCCTGAGGTTCTTTCTCTCAACCCCCAGAGTATAAGCAAGGAGGAGTCATCCTTCTTTACTGAATGGCCAGAATTTGTACCTTAATATCAACAGCAGAGAATTCTTTCTAACATTCCACTACACCATCCTCCTCATCCCCCATCTCTCCCCTCACTTCGATAATTTGTACCCGAGACAAGGCTTAAGTTGTACTTTAAATCACAATCTGGAAACGCTTCAGTTGGATATTTGGCTTGGCAGACCTCCTGTAAAAATCCCACGTAAAGCCACATTTGTTTCTTTCCTGCAAATGAACTGTGGCGTTTGTGGTCCCTCTGGCTCTCGCCAGCACAGACTTCGCCTTTCAATGAGCTTAAGTCGCAGGACTTCATTTGGGGTTAGCTGTCCCGCAAAGCTCATTTGGCTGTTACACCATTAAGGCGAGAGGCTCTAAAAGGCAAAGCAAGATGCTTTTAACTACGTTGGAGGGGCCAGTCGTATCTTGTTAGCAACAGCTGCGCACTTACCAGGCTTTCAGGGACTTCACAGAGCTGTCCTATTCCTTCTGGGATTAGGAACACACAGTGAAATGAACCAGTCATTCATGGGAGCTGGCCAGGCTGCGCCAGACTCTCATCTTCCTGAAATCCAGCGAGGCGGCTCGGCTCCCTCCAAGGTTACTCCTCCGTCGGCTTCTCCTGGTGGAGACAGCCCGCCAAGGCCCTGGCTGCCGATTCCAAACTACTACTCAATAAAATGATTTTAAAGGCTGTGCTGGGAGCCGGGAGCTTTAGATCCCAGTTTGGCTCTTTCTCCATCAGCATTCCTCGGCAAGCCTGCACAGAGCGAGGTATGCTACATTATTTATGTCAGCTCTAGGCTCTGGAAAATACACACTGGCATCCTGATTACTAAGAATCCTCATGGATACAATTAAACTGTTCCCACATATATTTTTTTCACCCTCTCCCCTTCCCAGATTTAACCTCTTTCAGAGGAAACAAAAGCACTTTGAGGCGTGGCCCAGCTCACCTACTATGAGCCAAGAGAGCACTGAAATATGGTCACGATGGCAAACGAGCTGAGAGAAAAGGACACCTTCCCTGGAGTGGGCGGAAGGCGAGCTCCAGGGAGGAAGGTTCAAATAAGAGTCTGGGGAATAACCCCACAAGTGGCCTCCCCGGGTTGAGGACATTGATGTGGAAGCAGCAAAGTGAAGGCGCTACCCGAAAGCCATTTTGATGAATTCATGGAAGATTGATTTAGAATGGGCTGTTAAGGGAAGGAAGGAAGCATTTGGCAACACGACTAACCTTCCAAGCTGGATGAAGAGCAATCATGCTCCCCCACCAACTGCTCCTTGGTGCCCCATCCAAGTCACAGCCCTAGACGGGAAGACCATGGATTTAGCCAAGTAGAGCAACCATCCTGGCCTCAAGTGTCCTCTTCAGCAAAACGAACAACTCTCCAAGTTGCCGTCCGCCACCCCCCCTCTCGTCAATAGCCCGGCCACACGTTCTGAGACGGGTCTCTTAGCCACGGGCAGAAGGCCCTGCATGCAGGCACAGCCGAGAAAGGCCGATGACAGCCACTTCCTCCTCTGCAGGAGTGGCAAGAAGGCTATGCATCGCCCCTCTCCCTGTACAGCTAGAAAGTTCCTGCTTGGCAGGCAGAGGTGACTTCACTTTGTGAAAGCCCCAGGCACCGCTTAGTGAAACCACCTTTGGCAGGACCTCACAGTGAAGTCAGTGGATGTGGGCAAGATGTTGGCTGAGGGAAAGGCAATTGTCTCATCTAGGAACACAAGGAGAAAGGCGCGACCTGCCTCTCTCCAAAGGCTTCCTTTGAACGTGAATTCCTGTGTTGTGCCAGTTTTTTTAAGTGACTGTCACTTCCAGTGACTTAGTCCATCCCCACTCAGATATCTTGGGTGGAAAATTGGTGTGTGAGATGGAAACAATGGAGAGAACACAGTGTAGGTCAGTGGAGCAGAGCCTGGAGCGGGCAAACCCACTCTCTGATGCACACAGTAGCAAAGCAACAGGGAACCTGCTCCAGTGCATGAAGAAGCAGTGCTTTTCCTCAACCGTAAACAGATGAAAGGAAGCGTGATAGAACACACACACACACACACTCTCACACTCACATATCACAAAATGATACAACCCAGGCACCCAAAGATCTGATGAACGGAAAGCGGATACAAGGTGCCCGATGGGATGACTTCAAGTTGGGATATCAGCTGCTGAGACCCAGAACACTGGGCCGCCCAATCCACTGACCCTTCAGGAGGCCTTGGCCACACAGGGTCACCCGTGTGCTCCCAGCTAGAAGTGACTTCTCTTATCCTCTCCACAAAGGAATCCCACCCACATTGTAATTTCTCTTGGAAAGGACTTAGAAGCAACTAACAAGAGTGATGAGACCAGAGATGATCCTTTGGGAGAAAGGTGACTCAAGAATATCATTATTCCTCTAGGAACTAAGCAATCATCAACCCAGAGGCTAACCTCAAGCTAAAGACCTTGGTAAGGATACCCCCTCATGCTGCCCCCGCCCCCCCACCGCCCAGAGCTATGGTGTGGGTGAGACCCGGGGCTCCACCAGTGCTTAGCGAATCTGTGGTCTCAGATGAGCTGTCCAACCCTCCTGACCCTGTATTCTCATCTGGAAACTACAGCTAGTGAGACCCACTCCCAGGATTTTGAGGATTCTGTCAGAAAAGTCCAGGGCCTAACCCAGTGCCTGGCACCCTGCGAGCCCACAATAAACTTGGCTACTATGAGTTTCCAAAAGTGTATCAGTTCAGCGGCAGAAAACTGACCCTGACTAGTTTGCAGACGCCCGAGCCCCTTCTCTAAGTACTCCCTCAACACTCAGATCGTTATTGACAATCTGTGTGCCAAACCCTGCAGTTGTGGCGCTCGTTTCCCTCAATAAACTTGCTCAGATGAGTTGCCCCATGACAGAGATGTCAATAAAAACTAAAGACAGTAGAAGAACTGAGAGTATTAACAGGCAGATCGTGAAACATTTTTTTTTTTAAAGGAAATTCCAGTACGTTACAGATCAATTGAATATCTTTCTGCTGATTAAACTAAAACTATTTCAGGATGTTGGTATCCAAAACAGGGCTGCTCTACTTGAGATGGAAGGAAAAGTGGCCTGAAATCCCATTATCTAGAGCCCCCATCCATTTATCCATAAGCTATAAGGATCAGAGGCTGAAAACCTCTAATCTAGTAGAAAGACAGCATTTTATGGAAAAAAGACAAGGAAGACCAGAGAGATTAAGGGACTCAGTCAATTTCATGTCACCCAGCACAGCTCAATTGGAACCCACAGGTCGGATTTCCTGCCAAATGCTCCTTCCATCCCTTCACAAGGCCAAAGGTAAAACCAGTGGAACTCAAAGTTTTTATTTCACTGCCCAATAAATTGGTTTTGATTCAATCCAGTCTCTTTGTTTCAATACTGTGTGTAGGGGACCAACACTTAACTACATGATGAATTTCCTTTCTTTTTTTACAGAAAGTGATTATTTTAAATTTTAAGTTTCACTATTTTCCTTAAGCCATTTTGTTCTGATCAAGATTTTTCAGTCTTTCAAATGAGAAAAGTGATACTTCAAACTCCTATTTCATATGAAGGCTGCATCTTCAATGGATGATAATATACGCTGGTTAGTGTCAGTATCTTTGAAAAATACAGATGTTTACCCATATATCTCTTCTCTAATAACCTAGTTAATAGATCACTGTATCTTCTTCTGTATATACAAAGGAAGTCCTTAATAGGCAGTATTTGAAGTATTAACCACACTTCTTTTCTAATGTAAATGAGGACTATCAGAATTATAAATCTTCAAAAGAAGCAGGTCCTCCAACATTTCACTACTAAGAAATACCCAAACATACTGTGACTACACCTCGATGACCATCGGGACTGCACAGACATCTCTAAGATCCTCTTCTCAATTCAAGTTTCAAACAACTCCATCTTTCACTTCTTGTCAAACCACCTGAACAAAAATGTGGTATGTTGCATCATTCACTGAAGCTATTTCTCCAGTTGAAACATGAATTATGAGTTCTTCTGAAACACAGCAGCTAAATCAAGTTGCAACATGGCCCTGTTTTATTCATGGGGCAGATCACAGCTAATCACCTTCTGATACAAGTCATGATTCTGCTTTGTTAACATTTCTCTCATATTTTTCCTCCATGGTATGTACTAAATTGTGCTGCATGAAGCTGCGTACTGTTTCTCTTACCAGCTCTACTCCACCTGAGGGTAACTGACCCTGCTGGGCAATATGTATTTTGACAACATGTGGTGTTCATCCTCTAGTATCATGACATAGGCTTCCTTTGTAAATAACATGGAGGGACTCTGGGTGGTCTTATATTCTAGGATTTTTTTCCCCTAGGTGGAAGCTCAAACTCCATCCCTAAGGATGAGCAGCACTAAATACGTACTCCTGAGACTACCTAAGAGGCATAGGTGTGTCTTGTTGGCAGTCAAATTGAGAAACTATTCTTACTTCCAGAACAACACAATGGACAGCCTGGGGCATCTACATCCTGTCTCCATCAGGCAGAACAATTGTTTGAGGTTATCCTTTTCACTGAAGGCTTCAGAAATTGTATAATCCTCATCTAAATAACTTTCTTCAATGAAGCAAAAGAATATCAGTCATCCTATCCCCCTCAAGTTACAGTTAAGCTCTTTAGGAAGAGGACTCTTGGCATTTTTCTTGTTCTGCAACAATCCAAGCTAAAGTTGGGCCAGAAAGTGGCAGGGTGTCTGGTACAGAGTCCACAGACAGAGTTTATGGATAGGGTAGAATGGAGGCCCACGGTCCCTCCTACGTCATGCCCTCTGCCTCGGCTCCAGAACGAGATACCCTGTGTAACCCTTTCTGGGATCTTTTATGATGATGTGGCTCTGTTTTTCCTTTTGAGGCTGAGTTATTCAGTGAAGGTAAGATTTTCCTAGTGTTTTAACAACTGTGAGTGAGTGTCAGTCGCTTCGGTCATGTCCGACTCTTCTGTGACCCCATGGACTGTAGCCTGCCAGGCTCCTCTGTCCATGGGATCTCCCAGGTGAGAATACTGGAGTGGGTAGCCATTCCCTTCTCCAGGAGATCTTCTGGACCCAGGGATCGAACCCACATCTCCTGCATTGCAGGTAGATTCTTTACCATCTCTCTTTCGGAGCTGTTCTATATCAAACTCAAGAAAAACTACTTATCCTAGGATTAAGAAGATTTTAATGGGACTAAGTGGCCATTTAGTCCAAATCCCTCACAATATATGTGAGGAAAAAGAAGATCAAAGAGGATAAGATATTTTCCTAACGTAGTCAAGGCTCACAGTGAGCTGGGAAGAGAACCCTGGCACAGAAATTCCTCTCATCTGTATGGATTTGTTATTCTATTCCCCTTCTTTTCATCCCACATGTCAGCTTCCCAGGTGGCACAGTGGTAAAGAATCCACCTGCCAATGCAGGAGAATCAAGAGGCATGGTTTTGATCCCTGGGTCGGGCAGATTCCCTGGAGGAGGAGATGGTAAACCACTCCAGTATTGCCTGGAGGACTCCCCTGGTCAGAGGACCCTGGTGGGTTACAGTCCTGAGGGTCACAAAGAGTCAGACACAACTGAGCACGCATGCACCGCGCCTTCCGCATCAACCATCCTTCCACTTCCCCACCATCGCCAGATCTGAACAAAGATCATGGTCAAAGTTTTCTTAGTCTGTGACTTCCTGTTGCCAGAGGGAAAGTTTAACTCTGGGCACCATTCTTAGGAAACGTTTTGTAGGATATTCAAATTCCACTGAGGATGGGACTACAGGTTTATCTGAGCAGCTGTTCCCCCAAAGCGTTCGTCACTGGAGCACAGCCTCTCATGTCCAACCTCTCATTAAGAAAGTACTGGATTTGAATCTCTGAGTAGTGTATGTCCTAACTTTAGCTTCTGTATAAACACACCAGGAGATAATGGTGTCTGGGTCATCTAGTTCTTCTGAAGTTTAGACTTAATGAGACACGCCTAGCACATCCTGAAGACTCAGTAGCTAGGTACTGTCGTCAGAATCTCTTCATCATGGACTTAGATACATCCTTGTTACTTACATGCTAAGTCACGTCCGACTCTTTCTCAACCCCAAGGACTGTAGCCTGTCAGGTTCCTCTGTCCATGGGATTTTCCAGGTAAGAATACTGGAATGGGTTGCCATCTCCTCCACCAGAGAATCTTCCTGACCCAAGGACTGAACTCATGTCTCCTGTATTGGCAGGCGAATTCTGTACCACTGAGCCACCAAGGAAGCCCTAGATACATCCTAAGAGAGTTATAAGTTCTAGGAGAATTGTAAGTTCTTCTCTAGTGCTTGAGAATCCTGGGTAGAACCCATTTATTTGAAGAACTGCCTCTCTGAAAGGCCTGTCTTCTGAGTGGTCAGCAATATCCTGTCTCATATCCTTCCACTGGGAAGAGGGTAGATAGGATGTGTTGGATTGAGGTACTATGAACATGCAGTTTTCTGCTTAAAACCATAAGAAAGACAGAACTTCATTCAACAGGGAGTTGTGATTCCAATCCCATTGAGCCCCAGGGCATCAGTGTGTTCTGTGTTTCTGACCAGGGAGGTAAGGTCACAGATTCCTACTAATCACCACTGGCTGGGAAAGGGTGGGGCTGGCCTCAACTCTCTCATTAACTCAACTGGTGGGGAATTTTCCTAGATCAGCGTTTCCCGAAGGTTAGTCATTTCCCTACGACTTCTGCACTTTGGCTCTATCCAGCTTCTCCCTGCAGGAGCTAGAGCTGTCATTTCATCCAATCTTTGCTTCTTCCAGTTACTTAATATTTTTCTTCAAAGTGACTTACTGTTTCTAATTTTAGCCTCATCCTAATAATATCGATGAAATCACAGTTTATAGGTAGTAGCTATGTATAACTACATATACATACATTTTAAACATGTGTGTACATGTCATACATATAATTTCTAAGACACATTACATATTAAAATTTTTTAAAAAATGAGCTCTGTGCCTATTAAAACCATCTTGTATTTTTGTACGACACATGTTGGCACCCGATAGCGCTTAAACATGTGTTTGGAAATAGTGTCCTAGATGAAACACTCTCCTTTTTTCTTTTTGGAATCAGAATGTTCCTTTTCCTCTTCAGAATGCGGTGCCTCAGACTGAAATGTCACCAGGAAAAGAAATGCTCTAAAAATGAAGTTTTGATTATGTCCTACAGCCCGGATAGAAAACTCAGAGAAGAGCCCACATGCTACTTTTCATCCCGGGGACTGACGCTCGAGGGTGTTAAAATGCTATTTATTTTCCAACAGCCCGCTTGGGCCTGGCACCATGTAAATCCGAAGTGTTTGTAGAGGTTCCCTTGGGGACAAAGGAAAAATCATCTGTATAGATCAAACGTGTATTAGCCGCATTAGCGATTGGTCCCTGGAGACTGATAAAGACCTTTTTAGACAGATTTCCCTGCACAGCTTTTTAAGAGCTTGTTTTGAACTAGCCTGGGCTCTCACGGGTTTGGGGCTTACTTCAAGCCCTAAGTGTCAGAGGAGAAAGGTGGAAAAGGAGAAGCTGGGATGAGATCTGCTGCCTTTGTCGTGGGCAAAGGCTCCATGTCCACGCTCCCTTCCCCCATCAATATTTCATGTTCCCAGACCATAAGAAAACACATCTGTTGCCTTCCTGCATCGTAATGTGTGGGATGGCAGGAAGATTATTACGGCGCAAGTTCAAGAATTTAAAAATTCATCACCTTCTCAATTTAGAAAGCTGGCTGTGGCTGGGACTTAGGAAGGCTCTGCAGGCCTGACGTGACCGAGGAGGACAGAGTCCTGTTCCTAAGAGATCTGAGCAGCGTGGGAGGCAGGCAGGGAGGGCACACTTCATCCTGGCCCTGCCCAGACTGCAGAGCCAGAAAGGCGGGGCCTCAGTTCTCTGCTTCTTGTCCACAGAAGGCTTGCTCTGTTCCCTGAAACTGTACGGGGCTTCTCAGGAGGCGCTAAAGAACCTGCCTGCCGAGGCAGGAGATTTAAGAGCTGTGGGGTCAATCCCTGGGTCGGGAAGATCCGCTGGAGCGGGGCATGGCAACCCTCTCCAGTATTTCTGCCTGGAGAATCCCATGGACAGAGGAGCCTGGTGCGCTATAGTCCGTGGGGTTGCACAGAGTCGGACACAACTGAAACTACTTAGCACTCATGCACTGACACCACATGAGGGGATGGGGGAGAATGCTACCCTGGTTGGAAGTTCAGAGGCAAAATCCAACGTTTCAACAGCATGTATTCTCCCTGCTTTGTCAACATTCCATTGCTCTGTCCATCATAGCAGAGAGGTTCCCAGGGCTTAGCTCAGTTCTCTGTGTGTGTGTGTGTGGGGGGCAGGGGGGTGTATGACTGCTAAGCTCTCTAGTAAAGCAGCTCCCTTCCAGAACCCCGGGCAGTGATATAATAGTTCTCCATCCCCTTAAGACCTTCCAAGGCATTCATCTGGGTTGGTTTAACAGTTTTACTTTCACTTGTGGACACATTTCAAAGACTTAGACAGTTTCACAACACCATCCCCACCCCCACTGACTGGGACGCACGCTGTCCTCCTCAGAATGGAGGGTCCAGGCCCTGCTCCCGAAGGAACAAGAGCCACTGCCACAGCAAGGGTTCCCAGGAAACTGACACTTTCCACAGTGGGAGCTAAACCTTTGCATTTTCAGCAGCTACTTCACAGAAGCAAGCAGGAGACTTTAACCTGAAGCAAAATGGTTAAGGAAGAAATGAGTGTAATTTGTTGCTGCTGCTGCTGCTAAGTCGCTTCAGTCGTGTCCGACTCTGTGCGACCCCATAGACGGCAGCCCACCAGGCTCCCCCGTCCCTGGGATTCTCCAGGTGAGGACACTGGAGTGGGTTGCCATTTCCTTCTCCAATGCATGAAAGTGAAAAGTGAAAGTGAAGTCTCTCAGTCGTGTCCAACTCTTAGTTATCCCCATGGACCACAGCCCACCAGGCTCCTCCGTCCATGGGATTTTCCAGGCAAGAGTACTGGAGTGGGGTGCCATTGCCTTCTCCAGTGTAACTTGTTGGCTTGATACTTTATCACCTAATCGCATCCCCTGCATCCTCCCTTTACCTGGGGATGTCATCACTAGTCTGAGTGCCGCCCCGGACACCTTGCTGTGTCTCACACACACATTACTGCTTCTGTTCCGTTCCCTCTCCCCTGCCTTTCTCATTTGCCTTGGTTCTTAGTCATGCTCTCCTGGTGGCTCAAATGGTAAAGAATCTGCCAGCAATGCAGGAGACCCTGGGCTGGGAAGATCCTTGGGAGAAGGGAATGGCTACCGACTCCAGTATTCTTGGCCTGGAGAATTCCATGGAGAGTGGAGCCTGGTGGGTTATCATCCATGGGGTCGCAAAGAATTGGACATGACTGAGCGACTAACACTTGGCCATGCTGCTGGGCCATCAAAGGCAGGTATAGCTCAGCAAGATGGCTTTCCTCAACCTTTAAGTATGAGACCAGACGTCCTCAGACACAAGCCTGGTGGACAAGGCAGCTAGGGCTTCATGTCTGCTCTAGTCAACTGCCCATGGATCATCATTTCCACGGACATAATCAGACACTTAGTGGGATACACTCAAAGTGAAAGTGAAAGTTACTCAGTCGTGTCCGACTCTTTGCGACCCCATGGCCTATACCGTCCACGGAATTCTCCAGGCCAGAATACTGTAGTGGGTAGCCTTTCTGTTCTCCAGGGGATCTTCCCTGGCATTGCAGGCAGATTCTTTACCAGCTGAGCCACAAAGGAAGATTGGGATACACTCAGGTTGCCACTTAATGAAGGTAATGTTTTCTAAGAAATCCTAGGACATTAGATTTGATACAGGAGCGTTTTGTTTCCATGAGCAGCATTCACCGATAAATAAAAAAATAGAAATCTTCATTCCTTCCATTTCTAGTCAACAAATAGAAAGTTGGGAGAGTTCTACACAGGGACCTTTGCCAGGGCATTGCCTACCCTCTGGGGAGTTTTTTTTTTTTCCCCAAGGGAGGTTTACAGGGCAAATTGGCATGTTATCACATCAATAGGGATAGAAACAATTCTAGCTGGAAATCAGATCATCATCCCTACCTTAAAATCCTTCAGTAGCTTCATCACTCATAGGACAAAACCTTCATTCCATCCCATGACCTTCAGCTCCTTCTCCACCATCTGCCTTTTGCTTTATGTTACAGGAATACTATATTTCTTGCATGATTTCATCTTGTGTCACAGTTTAAGCCTCTATATGTGAGATTTTCTCTATTTAACAAGGTTTTTTTTTTTTTTTTATTCTTATATTTCTTAAATGCAGGCAATAATTCCATACTTTTTTTTTTCAAAATCCATTGAAACTCCTCCTTTAGGGAGATTTTCCACACATGCCTTTGTGCTCAAGGCATGATAACCTAACCTCTACACCAAATGACTTGTTTCCACTTGTGCATGTGTGTGTGAGTGTGTGCTCAGTCATGTTCGGCTCTTTGCAACCCCATGGACGGTAGCCTGCCAGGCCCCTTTGTCCATGGAATTTTCCAGGCAAGAATACTGGAGTGGCTTGCCATGTCCTTCTCCAGGGATCTTTCCAACCCAGGGACCAAACCTGCATCTCGTGCATCTCCTGCATCGGTAGGCAGGTTCTTTATTGCTAGTACCACCTGGGAAGCTCCTTCTAAAGCACTCAAAACAGTGACTAGCACAAAGCAGGTGCTCAGTAATTTTTAAAAGCTGTAAGTATTGCCTCATCATTGAGTTAAACCACCCTGTATTTATAGTATTCGCACCCATGCCCTTATTAGACATGAAGCTCCTGTCTATGACTTTGCTAAACCACTAATATCTTGCCACTGTTTGGCAAGTAGTAGGTCTCATATAGGACGTGCTGAGCTAAAACAGACAAAAGCAGTTTGGGTGTCTGGGAATTCGACACAGAGCCTGGTTAAGTACTTCAGGGACCCATCATACAAAAGCCCGGGGTGAGGCTCTTCTCGATTCTGCTCCCAGGAGACTAGGTCTCACACTCTCTTTAATTCTATTTCAGCACTACTGTCTGGTTGCATTACCTACCAGGCTGCTGCCCAGAAGCCACACATCCTAGCAGCAGAAGCAGCAGAGGCAAGACAAGCATCGGCTCCCTTCTTCCCATTACTCTAATCAAGCTCTGCGTTATAGCATCTTCCCTTAATCTGACTCGAGAAGGGCCTCAATAGCAGGATAGAAGCAAAGAACGAAGCCAGTTCTTCAAGGAGTGGCTCACGTCAATGGCACGTTTTTTGTGGTCCAGCAATGACAAGTGTGGCCCCTGACTGGGGCCAATGGTTGCTCCTGGATATGAGCATCGGGCCCTGCCTGAAGGTGCACCGTGCCTGATGGCACAAGTCAGTCCTTCCTGATTCAATTAAGGGTTTTTTCTCTATCTCTCTTGACCTTCCGCTTGATTATGTAGTAAAGTATTCCCGGAGAGCAGTAATCCTATAAACTCAACATCAACCCTCGCGGCGATGAAAACGACAAAGCTGTCAAAACTTCAGCCTCACGAGGACTTCCCCAGTGGTCCAGTGGGAACTGTGCTTCCACTGCAGGGGGTGTGGGTTCAGTCCCTGGTTGGGATCTAAGATCCTACACGCCAGGCAGTCAGAAAAACAAATGAATAAAACAAATGCACCTATTTTTAAAATTAATTTAATTGAAGGCTAAGGACTCTACCATATTGTGGTGTTTTTTTTACCATACATTGACATGAATCAGCCATGGGTGTACATGTGTCTCCCATCCTGAATTCCCCTCCCACCTCCTTCCCCACCCCATCCCTCTGGGTTGTCCCAGAGCACCAGCTTTGGGTGCCCTGATTCATGAATCAAATTTGCACTGGTCATCTGTTTTACACATGGTAATATACATGTTTCAGTGCTATTCTCTCATATCGTCCCACCCTCACCTTCTCCAAATGTACCTATTTTTAGAAAGGTGTTATATATACACTGCCGTGTGTAAAACAGGTAGATAGTGGGAAGTTGCTATGTAACACAAGGAGCCCAGTCAGGCACTCTGTGATGACCTAGAGGGGTGGGTGGGGGAGGGGAGGGAGGTTCCAGAAGGAGGGGATATATTTATATAATTACGACTGATTCGAGTTGTATGGCAGAAACCAATACAACATTGTAAAGCAATTTTCCTCCAATTAAAAAATATTACTGGTATGTTTAAAAAAAACAGTGTTAAAAAATTTCAGCCTTACAACTTCCAGATGGGATCAGCTTGGAGATAGAAAGGCAGAGAAATGGAAGGCCCAGGATCCATTAAGAGAAAAAAATGAAGAGTTAAATAAATAAAAGGACCCAAACAATGACAACGGGAAGCTTTGACTTTCAGGATATGCAGGAAACTTACGCCTTTCTGCCTGTGCCATTAACATAGTGATTTAGTAATTTCCGTGGGAGCTGCCATTCCCTTGGAATACTATTAGTGTCAGAGTCAGGGAAAATGAGGAAGTCTTTTTTTCCTCCCCGAGTATGCAAACAGAGCTTAGAAACATGTTTGCATTTGGATTGGATGATCTAAACCAACAAAGTTCAACCTTTTCACTAGGAGCTGTGAGCTGTTTGACAAGACCTACTTTTTATCAGGCAGGTTCAAAGTCTACACACTGCAGAGGCTTCCTTAATAAGAGGGACTAATAAGATTATTTCCTTAAAGATCTAACTTTGGCACCCATCCGCCTATTAGACAGCAGAGCCGATTCATTCTCTAAATTGCTTACCTTCAAAAGAAAAACTCTGTTGACTGGACCAGGGCCCCAGCATGGCACACCAAGATGCTATTAGTGGGATCCTCATTTGGATTTGAAGTGGATATTATTTTTGTCTTTTTCTGGAGGGTTTTTTTTTTTTTTTTTTCTGTCATCAAAAAATTAATTTCCCAAACTACAATGGTTGCATTTCAGTGATTTGAGTCAGAATCACTTATGTTTCACTTATTCTCAAAATCTCTCCAAACATCTTGCCTCCACTTGGGGACATATTTAGCCAGCTACCAAAAAAAAAAAAAAAATCTAGTAAATGTAGGCGCATTGCTGGGTAAGTCAGCTTTAATGTAAGGAGTAAGAAATGGGGGCAAATCTGTATTAAGTATACACAGAATAGAGCAAAGGCACTATTCAGAAATTTTTTTCCAAGCTGCTATTTTGACTCATTTGGGATCATAACCCAAAATCTTCAGTTGAATGTGAAGGTTTGAGGAAGAAAGATCATGTGATCATCAAACTGAATTCTGGCTTCCCACCTCCTACGTTCCTCTATCAAGGCTTGTGTGATCTGCTGAAATAATGAGCCGTTTTCACTCTCCCTTCCCTAGGTGGGAGGGCATTCAGCCATTTAAAATTGGCCCCATTTGGAGAAAAATGACTTAAAAATGGGGACCATTTAAACAGGTCATTCTATTTTGCAAAGGTGAAATGATGATCAGCGTAGGATATTTAATGATCTAAGAGAGGCATGAGAAAAAGTGTTCTTCTGATGGAAATAGAGTCACTTTTCTAAGGATAGAGGTTGAAGCCACATGTGTAACTTGGTGCTTTCTGGCCTCCAGTGACTGAATCAGCATCAGGTACAGCTCTGAAGCCTAGCATCCTCCTGTACTACACCACATCTGTGATATACATTTCCTTGCTCATTGGAACATGTATGAAATAGGAATCCCTTTTGCAAATTATAGCATGTTATAAGTTTAACTGGCAAAGGTTTCTCTTCTCTTCATATAATAATGAGTTATTTGCAAGTGAGTATATTTTAGGATTGCTGAATTATTGTCATAGAGACTTAATAAATCTTGCTTGGAAAAAAAATGACTGAATAAATGGGTTACCTTCTCAAGGGACTCCCAATATTTAAGGGAATAATCATATTTAATGACAAAACCTTCCAACCTTTGCATCACTGACTGAAACATAATTTTTTGATCCTATATAGATATGTAAAAAATAAAGAACAACAAATACAAAGCAACAATGTCTGAAAGGTAGATAAACAAGAGAAAGGGGTTCTATTCTATCACTCTTAAAATAAATGTAAGGATATAAAAAAGAGAATTGATATTTGCTATGTCAGGCACTTTCTTCATATTTTCTTTCTGAAGTTCCATGTGTTAGAAGCTACCAGTTGTTTCACAGATGATGCAATTGAACCTCAGAAGCTAAGATACTTGCCCAAGATCCAACACCTAGTGTGTGTGTGCACATTTTTTTTTTTCACCTAGTATATATAAAAGCCAGGTTTGAACTCAGCTATCTCTGCCATCAGTTTTGTTCTGCTGCTGCTAAATCACTTCAGTCGTGTCCGACTCTGTGCGACCCCATAGATGGCAGCCCACCAGGCTCCCCCATCCCTGGGATTCTCCAGGCAAGAACCCTGGAGTGGGTTGCCATTTCCTTCTCCAATGCATGAAAGTCAAAAGTGAAAGTGAAGTCTCTCAGGCGTGTCTGACTCTTAGCTACCCCATGGACTGCAGTCTACCAGGCTCCACTGTCTACATCCTGCTAATTTTGGAAAATAATTTTTCTGACTAGTGGTTGGGTAGTTTTCTTTTAATTAAATAAATTTGTCCACACTGGAAACTAGGGTCAGAGCAGTGATGTTTGTTTTGCTTTAACATCCTATCATGATGTTTCCAAACTCCTTCACACTGGAATCTCCTAGGGATCTTTTAAAAATACAGATGCCTGGATCCCATCCCGAGCCATTCTGATTTCACTGGTATGGGGTGTGACCTGGGCACTGAGACTTTAAAAGTTCCCCAGATGATGCTAGTGTACAGCAAACCTGGGAACCACTGCTCTAGGTGGTTCCCATGATGCTCTAGGGAAATGAGACAGACATTCCTTTGCTGGTGGGAAATTTGCATGAACAATCACACATGGAGCCTCGCTATTATTCTGCTCTTTCTTAAATAATGCATGCCATATTTTAATAAGTTATTTCTCTTTTAAAAAAAAAAAAAAACTACATTTATCTTAAGTTACCTTAACTCCTTTTCCCATAGACTTGCTAATGATATCTCATAAAGTCAAAATAAAAGGAATTTTGTATTTTTCTTATTCTGTGGAGTCTTTTCATCCTTTTATTTACTACTTAGACTTTCATCCTCTTATTTACTATGGAAAAGACCTTGATCAATGTCCAATTTTCTTGAAGAACTACCACTCCTTTCCTTTTTTTTTTGTAGTGGACAGATAGTTGGCATATTTCATTTCCATGCCGGGGCAATTGATTCAGGTATGGGCTCGTAACACCAATGGAGATCAGGGCTGTTAATGGAACAGCAGGGGAATTCTGTAGTAAAGAGTTAACCGTTCTCAAAAAAGAAGTCTGGCCTTTGTCCTCAGCTCCTGAGAGCTGACCTTAAAGCCCTTGGAATGTTCTGCCTGGTAAAAGCCTGTGTTTACCTGGAGGGCCCTGGGTCACATTGAATAGTCTAACAATGTGATTTATGGTGGGAGCTTTGAACCACAAGGTTATCAGCTTGACCTCTGGAGCGACTAGACACTGAAGGTCAGCATGTGGTGGTCAATCACGACTCTGTGACTGATGCCAAATAAAAACTCTGGACGCCAAGACTTGGGAGCGCTTCCCTGGTTGGCAGTGCTCCAGGCCCACTGTCACACACGGTTACCTGGAAAAGCTGGTGTTATCCATGACTGTACTGGGGGTACCCAACTGGAAGCTTTGCTCTTGGAAATTCCCTAGAGTATGTTCCATGACGTTCCATGAGTTTCTTCCCGTGACTTAATCTCATCTGTATCCTTTTATGGAAATAAACCCTAACTATGAGTCTCACAGCTGACAGTGAATTCTGTTGAGTCCTTTTAGCAAATGATCAAAACTGAAGGTGATGGTGGGGACTTCTAAACTTTGCAGTCGATGGAAGAGGTCAAAGTGATCTTGTGGGCTTCCTGTCTCTGCAGGGAGAGAGTCTTCTCCATGGGGACTGGTCTTCCTACGACAGAAGCTGGAGTTGTTGGTGCTCAGCTTTATTATCATGGAAAAATGCCAACATAGAAGACAAGGGTCCTATGATGTCATTTGAGCCCCTAAAATCTAACTTCTCCAGAGGTACCCCTGGACTCCTTTTCAGTTTTATGAGCAAAAAAAAAAAAACAAATTTTTTTTTCTTAAGCCTAATCTTCACTGAGACACTCTCATTTGTAATTCACTGTATTATTTCATTAGGTTCTTGTAAAGAATCAATTAAAGAGCATGATGTGTGAAAGAGCTTAGTATAATATCTGGAACTTAGGGGCTTGATGAATACTAGCCCATTAATTATTATTATTATAGTCATTTTGATTTTCAATATTGTTCTACTGAAAAAAAAAAGTTAAAGCCCAATGATCCTAAGATTAAACAATGATACGCTGGCTGTGCTGACCAAGGTAACTTGGTCCTATGTCTACTCCCTGTTCTCCCTCAGCCAAGGCTGGCACCCCTTGACTTACTCAATTGCCCATAGCTGCCCCTCTTAACTCCTGAGTTTCAGATATATTTCAGAACACACTTAGGACTGTCTGTGATAAAATATGCATATTTCCTGAAACTCAAAGTCTTCTCACTGAATGTAATAAGTGGAAAGTTATTTTACAGGAAATGAAAATCTAAGATTAATACTCTCCGATGCTATCTAGTCCCCTCAGGACAATTATTCACTGTACTACAGCAAAATAAACTTGCAAAATGTGGGAATTGGTTTTCTCCTTGGGTTTCCAGGGTAAGTGAACTCCTGAAATGACTCAAAATCATCTCCTGACTGCTCTAGCCCGCACTTCACCTCACTGAAGAAGCACCAGACTTTCTAGAACACAAAATTCATGGCCACGTCCCCAGTGCCGAGCAAAGGCAAAGAGGAAAAATAAAACAGGCTTAAAGCGAATCAATCGATACATAGTTATTGATCACTAATTACTAACATTGAAGAGGTAAGTTACATCATCACTGACCTCAAGGAAATTATAATATTCATTCATTCCCTCTTTCCATCAACAAATGTCTACTGAACTTTACTCTGTGCCAAGCTCTCTGCTAGACGCAGGAAGCAAAGTATCCTTATGGACTTAACCACTGTAAAGAACAGCAAATCGCAAATATGGTCCATTTAAGATTCACAAGAAAGTCTTACAAAAAAAATACAGTTATCTGAGCCTTAATTCAAAATTACTATATGAAAAGCTTCTCGGGAGACCAGAAACCTATTCTTCCAGCAAGTGGTTCTCTTGACTGTTGTGCTTAACCGAGTTTGAGAACCACAGGGATAGATGCTAAAACACACACATGAAAACAGTTTAATACAAGGCAGCGTTTATGTGCTAAGCAGTGATGGGGATGGTGCGCTGAGTGGTTAGCTAAGGGAGAGATGACTTTAGACAATGCCCCTCTTACATCCCCCAAATTGCTATATAATCATAACTTACTCTGAGTTTATTCAAGCTGGCAGATGGTGATGCCTCCTGAAGCATTACCACAGATCTGTGAAGTTCATTCCCAGGTAGAGAGTCAAAAATGAGTCAGGCAGGCTTGTCCATACACAGTCTCACCCCCTCACTCAGAGCCTCAAACGCCACGCAGCTCAGAGGACAATGTCTCAGGACTTCCACAGCCATAAGGATTCTTGCCATAGATCATTCTTCTATTCACATCTACTTTTGAATGGCTGTTAAGTGTGATGTCAGCATACCTTTTTCCATAGGGCCACGTGTTTTCAATTTTTTTTTTTTTCCTAGCACTAGAAGCAGACTGCTGACACCTGGGCTGCCCCTGGATGGCTATGCCTTGATTCATTTGTCTAGAGTTGGAATGAAGTACGATCTTGAAAGGAGGGGCGGGGTGGTGAGACAGATCTGGGTTTCATTCCTAGCTTTGACATCTGCTGTGGAGTCAAAACGCATTCCATCTCTCTGAACCTCAGTTTTCTAATCTTTATGAAGGGAGAGAGCCCAGGGTGAGGCTTCACAGTGAGGCTTAAATAAGATAATGTATGTGAAGAGAATAAAATAGAAGATATGGTTAAGGAGTAGCAGAGATGGTTATTATTATTTTCCAATTCGCTGGCAACTAAAGGCTTACCCAGGTGGTGTTAGTGGTAAAGAATCTGCCTGCCAGTGCAGGAGACATGGGTTCAATCCCTGGGTCCAGAATATCCCCTGGAGGAGGGAAACCAACTCTAGTATTCTTGCCTAGACAAAGGAGACTGGTGGGTAATAATCCATGTGGTCGCAAAAGAGTCAGACACAACTCAGCACATGTGCATGCATGCACACACACACACACACACACACACACACACACACAGAGGCTTACCCCAGGTGGTGCTTGTGTAAAGAATCTGCCTGTCAAGGCAGGAGACACAAGAGATGTGGGTTTGATCTCTGGGTCAGGAAAATCCCCTGGAGGAGGGCACGGCAACCCACTCCAACTTGCCTGGAAAATCCCATGGACAGAGGGGCATGGTGGGCTACAGTCCAGGGGGTCCCAAAGAGGTGGACACAGCTGAGCATGCATACACAAAGGCTTACTACCTTCAGTATAAGGCACATAATCCAAAAAGTGGGTTCTCCCTTCTGCCATCCACACAAAGTTGTACTTTTTCAAATCTCAGTCTGGGCCATTGAAGTACGAAGAAATGGAGCCGCTCTGCAAACCTGGCTTCGTCATTGTAAAAGACCATCTTTCCCCCTATTTCTTCTACAGGCCACAGACATTATAATAGTATAGTAGAAGCTAGAAAAATCAGTTTAAATACATTTTTATGATAAAATATTCAAAACATGCTTCCATGATTTTAAAATAAAGAACATATCATCTAACTGTGGAGGGGTTTGTAGACTAAATAAAAACAGGTTGGGCAGACACATCTGATATGAAAGAGAGGAACTTTCTGATATGATGGAAGAACTTTAAAAATGGGTTTTGGGGATGATTGTGCAACTGTATAAATTTACTAAAAATCATTAAATCTAAGACTTACAGTGGGTGAATTTTTTGGTATATAAATTATACCTCCATAAAAAAAAAAATTATACCTCCATAAAGAGACACAGCAACTTAAGAATAAAGAAATGAGAAAAGAGGAAGGGAGGAAAGGAGAAAAAGTGAGGTTACACTTTGAATCATAAGTATGCAGATTTAAACAGCAACATTTTTGATAAACTGTCTGTTTTAAACAGTAACATTACTTTGATAAACCCTAACTTATCAGCTCTATGTCCTGGTAAGGGAAAATTTGGAGTCCCATAGGAGCCAGTGCTTTCTAAAGCATGATCTGATCTCAACACAGGACACAGAGCTCTCCTGAAAATGAAGAAAAGTGGAGAATGGCAAGCCAGCTACTGGCTCATTTCCGAGTTCCTTGAAGACTCTTCTTCCCAGTTTGCTCCTGCAAGATGTCCTAACTCTCTTTAAATCTTCCATTAATAAAAATCTACTTTCAAATCTTTCTCTGCTCAAAGGAATGGAGAAAGTAAGTAAGGCAAAGGTAGACAGAGCTGAATATGCACAGGATGCTACTGCTCTGGAGGAGACTTCACTGCTGGAATTTCTGGTGCCAGGTCCAGGGAACAGAGGCGCATTCTCCCATCCTTTCTACCTTCCCAGGTTCATGACCATAGAAGAGATACCTGACCCAGGCAGGCGGGTTTGATGCTCACTGCTTAAGAGGTGGAGAATTTGATAAAATCAAGTAGTGATTTTCAGCAATTACTGATTCGCCACTTTTCTCATCTATACCTCAGGCTCTCCCTAATGCCTCCCACATCAGGTATTTAGCTTCATCTGCACTGAAGTCTCCATTGCCTGCAGTTGGCAACTGTTCCTGCAAGCACTCATTTGATTTTCTTTGAATATGCAGGATTAATACACCATCAATTCTAGGACTCATGCAAGTTAATATGTGTCATCCCAGGAAATAACAGTCTCATAGTAAAAGAATGAAGGTTGATAGGTATGAACCTTATGCGGATGACATTAAGGTTGTACTACCAAGCATTTACCATCACTCACACCAACATGAGTGCTTGATCACTTTAATGGGAATCAAAAAGAACCCATTTAAATGATCAGAGAGGCCTCTCACCAGATGCTTCAAACAACGTTAACCTTGCCCAGCGTGTAAGTGTATGAATACCTCAAGCCATAAGGAACATCATGGTCATCTAACAAATATTCTGAGATGCCTAAAGGAGCAAGACAGACCTTTCAAATCTGAAACTCAATGTATTACTACCTAAGAAGACCACACATTTTATGGAACCGGACAGATTCAATGAATTGCTCAAAGTACGGTCAAAATAAGGTCTAAAGAGGTTATTTTACGTCACCATGTTGTTGAATGCTCTTAGTAATACATAGGGAAATATCATGGAGGAGCCACTAAGGGTCACAAATGCATTGGAAGAAATGCTAAGTGTGAAGATGTGATTAGTCTTAACCTGCATGCCTCATTAAAGTCTCAGGGGTCTTGAACCAAAAAGGATTCCACACTTATTGTGATTTTTTTTTCCTCTCCAACTTCATCGCCCTGACCCTTTACCTATCTTTCCGCATCACCCAGCCCTCTAAGTTAGGGCAATGTACCCCGGCGTCATTCTCCTACCAGTCTTTACTTACAGATCTTAAATATGGCCCAGATTCATCATCCTCTCAAGAGACAATCCCTCATTCCATGTCAATATTTAAGTCCAACCTGCCTCACTTCCCTCTTGCTTCCCTGGATCTCTGTTCTCTGTCTCTCGGTTTCAATCCTGATTCTTCTTGGGTCTCCCCCCAAAGCAGGATCTCATTATCTGTCCAGTTTTGTCTTCCCTCCATCCTGTCACCTTCTGTTCACAGCTCTAATCATGCCATTCATCTTGCTCCATTGTGTTTATCTGTTCAGAAGACTGGCATTCCCCACTAACTATTAGTTCCATTAGGGAGTGAAATGGGTGTGATTTATCACTGTACTTTTCAAGGCCTAACACCCTGCCAGGCACATTCAAGGCACTACTAACTCATTGACTGACGAATGGATGAAAACACTCCTTCACAGCCAGCCACCAAGAAAAAAAAAAAAAAAGTAATAGAAATAAATGATTCCTTCACCAGCCAGCATCATTTCTTTACAAAATATGAAACTGCCCAAATACAGTCCCCATAGCACAGTCTGACCCTAGAGACACAGAATATTCTCCCCCAAATGCAGGGCTTTCAAAATACAGGGGGCAGGGGAAGTGCTATACTTAGTTGGCTAAAGGCCTTTATTTGAAACCTGATTATTTGGAATTAGAGCATTATTTTTCAAGACAGTGGTTTGGAGACACACAGAAATAAGGTCGAGAACAAAGGGAGATCTAATGAACTCCAGAAATCAGCCCATTCATTCATCTACAGGACTACTGGGTCTAACTTTCATAGTGTCATCTAAAATTAATTTGGTTCCTGAAGGAATCTGTTCATTAGAGGATCAAGAAAGCCTCTTTGGTGATGGAAGGGACACCCCCAGACAAAGTGACAGGAGACACAAATAGGGTAGGTGTGCTATTTTATAGTCAGCCCAGCCTCGTGGAAAACACACAGAAGACAGCAGCCCATGGCAAAGCTCCCAGGGCTACCAGGGTTCCTATGCTGCTGCCCAACAGAACTGAAATTCAATGGAAATCAAGTAGCAGACAATGTGAGCCGCAAGACTTGAAAACTAACGTGTGCAGCCTAATGAGCATATTCTAACTGCAGGCTCTGCTTGTTAACTGTTGAAAATATTTTCACACGGCTTTGGGTGAGGCAGGATGGGGCCAGTTACCCAACGTCTGTGCTGAAAGGGAACTCTATGTAAGCCAGGCTCAAGCGAGTCCCCTGGATCTTGTCAGCGACGAGAAATGAAATCTGAGCACGTCCTGGACTGGGCTGTTCCTTGACAAAGCCCATCGGTTTCACAGAAACCGGAAGGTAAACAGCTTCACCAGGCTCAGTAAAGAGAAGGGCTGTCAAGCTCCTATTGGAGGGACGCGTGGTCCTTCTCTGATCTGTGCAAGAAAACCTGACTCAAGATGAGCCTCAAACAGGAACTGAGAAAGTGCCTGTATGACATCAGTGGCCTTCGGTGAGAGCGAGTTTTTAAGGGAACCAGTGCACGCTGTGCAAAAGAGAGAGACCTGAACAATTTATCCAGCCAGATGTGTTACTCTCATATAGGTGAGTATCATCAGCCTAACTTTCCAGAAAAGACTCCTGAGGTCAAGAAGGCCAGTGGGATTGACAGGTCACTTAGTGGTTTGGTGAACATAGGGCTGCGTGAATCAGAAATTTATTCTTGCCATTTCTAATTATAAACTCTAATGCTGTTACATGTCTTATGTTAGTCTGGGCTCTTTACACCAGAAGGCTTGATACTTATATGACACAGTCCACATATCTTCTCATCTTGATCTGCACACAACCCTGGGTACTAACAAGGACCAACTTCCATCTAACAAGCTTCTCCACTGGGAATGCTCAATGGTGATCCAGGTTAGTTATTAAAATGCACATTCCTTGGCCCTACCCCAGACCCACTGTAACAGAATCTCTCAGGGTGGGACTCAGGTATCCTAATTTTAATAGAGAAAAACAAAGCAACGATCTGTCATAAGTCTGATAACCAACAAACCACTGTTAGCATAGACTGTGGCAGTCTATGACCTATGGCAATACCTACCCCCAAATACATTCTTTTTATCATGCTTTTAGGAGCCTGAAAATGTCATTAGATCTGGTCACCACTCAGATCCAGTCTCCACTCAGTGTTAAGGATCTGCCACAGTTCTCAAGACTCCCTGAAAACACGCACGTCTGAGAAGAGATGTGCAGAAACAACATCCCAGAGGCTGAGTTAGAGTGCAACATAGCACAGGGCCTCTAGAATAAAGCTCTTGTCAAAACTTCGTCCTTCCTGTTTCCCTCCATGTCTTTACTTTAACCTTTACCACCACTGACTTAAGTTTTCTTTAAAGACATCTATACATCTGTTTTTTCCTCCTGACAAAATGCATTCATCGGAAAGAAAATTTTACACCACTGCATGAAGTGTAAAACCAGCATCACCTGCTCTACATACAAAGTAAAGGTAAGAACAGATAGAATGAAGTGAAAGTGAGAAGGTAAAAACACCAAACATGTTCTCCTTGATATAATCTGCAGGATTAAGAGAGTTGAAGTGGGACTCACCCTATTGTGTGATTCAGTCATTCAACACACTGCTGGGCACCTACACTCTTAAATCAGTTCAGTTCAGTTCAGTCGCTCAGTCGTGTCCGACTCTTTGCGACCCCATGAATTGCCATGAATCGCATGCCAGGCCTCCCTGTCCATCACCAACTCCCGGAGTTTACTCAGACTCATGCCCATCAAGTCGGTGATACCATCCAGCCATCTCATCTTCTGTCGTCCCTTTCTCCTCCTGCCCCCAATCCCTCCCAGCATCAGGGTCTTTTCCAATGAGTCAACTCTTCGCATGAGGTGGCCAAAGTACTGGAGTTTCAGCTTCAGCATCAGTCCTTCCAATGAACACCCAGGACTGATCTCCTTTAGGATGGACTGGTTGGATCTCCTTGCAGTCCAAGGGACTCTCAAGAGTCTTCTCCAACACCACAGTTCAAAAGCATCAATTCTTCGGCGCTCAGCTTTCTTCACAGTCCAGCTCTCACATCCATACATGACCACTGGAAAAACCATAGCCTTGACCAGACGGACCTTTGTTGGCAAAGTAATGTCTCTGCTTTTTAATATGCTATCGAGGTTGGTCATAACTTTCCTTCCAAGGAGTAAGCGTCTTTTAATTTCATGGCTGCAGTCACCATCTGCAGTGATTTTGGAGCCCCAAAAATAAAGTCTGACACTGTTTCCACTGTCTCCCCATCTATTTCCCATGACACTCTTAAATAACTCCCCAATATTACCCAGAGGCATTACCCTAAGGGCATGCTCCCCACTCTTAGCCGCATGGTAGGGTACAGGGCAGTGCTCCCCCAGAATGTCTGAGTCAGCGGCACGGGGCGTGGGCTCTGGGAGTCCCAGGGATTGGACATGGGAAGTCCATGTAGCCACCCGGACATCACAGTTTTGTTCAAGGCCACCCAGCCTCTCCTGCTTTCATACACTGCAGAAGCCTTCTTACTAGGTGTTCACGGGAGGCAGGGCAGAGGTGGGGACAGTGGGGCAGGAAAGAGAGAAAGGTTCTTTTATTCCAGGTTTGAATCTCATGCAGGGTAGGGTTCAGCATACCAAGTCCTTTCCTGACTGTAAGGATAAAAAGATAAAATAGCTCCCTCAACCACAGTGGAGTTGAGGATGCCTCTGACAAGCAGCATAATTAAGATCTCGCATAAACACAGCGCCTCTGAGGGCCGTAAAAGCTGACTAAATGGGAATTTGTTCTGTTTGGCTTTTCTTTCCTTTATTTAGTTTTCCTGTGGAAGTTTCACTTTGAAGCCAGGCTGGCCTTAGGCAAAAGTGCAGAGTCTGCGATCTCCTGGAATCGACCCCTACCTCCCCCATCTCATTCCTTTCTGAGGTCCAAGCCCTCAGTTAGGGCCACCCAGCCTGGAAGAGCTTCCCGCACACGCGGCCTTCTGGCTGCCACCCACTCTGGCCCCTGTGGGCTTCTGTGCCACACGGAGGCATTCAGTCCCTGGAACTGTGCTACACAGTCTGAAGCTCTCCTCCTACTCCCCTCATCAAACTGTGTCCCGCACCACCGCAACACCCACCCTGTGCTGTGGACTCATCTGCGCGGGGAAGGGAAGGCTGCCGGTGACTTCCTGGCTGGGACTTTTCATAGGAGTGACCCACTTACAATCTTGAGCTTGCTGAAGGCTGATAGAGGTGGGACTATTAATGCAGGTGCAACTGACCCAAGAGTTTTAACATCTACGTGGTTGGTGGTGGTGCGTGGTTGGAGGTAGCTTGCCTACGTCCAAGCCCCAGGTCTGCCATTTTTAGCTGAACAATCTTAGGCACGTAACTGAAACTTTCTAAATACCCATCCTCTCATCAGTAAATAGGACTGTCAGGATGAGTAAATGGAATAAATCATGGAAAGCTCTCTGTATAGTCCCTGGAATTTAATAAGCACCCCCTAGATGTTCAAGCTGGTTTTAGAAAAGGCAGAGGAACCAGAGATCAACTTGCCAATATCCGCTGGATCATCAAAAAAGCAAGAGAGTTCCAGAAAAACATCTATTTCTGCTTTATTGACTATGCCAAAGCCTTTGACTGTGTGGGTTACAATAAACTGTGGAAAATTCTAAAAGAGATGGGCATACCAGACCACCTGACCTGCCTCTTGAGAAATCTGTATGCAGGTCAGGAGGCAACAGTTAGGACTGGACATGGAACAACAGATTGGTTCCAAATAGGAAAAGGAGTATGTCAAGGCTGTATATTGTCACTCTGCTTATTTAACTTATATGCGGAGTACATTATGAGAAACGCTGGGCTGGAAGAAGCACAAGCTGGAATCAAGATTGCCGGGATAAATATCAATAATCTCAGATATGCAGATGACACCACCCTTATGGCAGAAATCAAAGAGGAACTAAGAAGCCTCTTGATGAAATTGAAAGAGGAGAGAGAAAAAGTTAGCTTAAAACTCAACATTCAGAAAATGAAGATCACAGCATCTGGTCCCATCACTTCATGGCAAATAGATGGGGAAACAGTGGAAACAGTGACAGACTACTTTTTTGGGCTCCAAAATCACCGCAGATGGTGACTGCAGCCATGAAATTAAATATGCTTGCTCCTTGGAAGAAAAGTTATGACCAACCTAGACAGCATATTAAAAAGCAGAGACATTACTTTGCCAACAAAGGTCCATCTAGTCAATGGTTTTTCCAGTGGTCATGTATGGATGTGAGAGTTGGACTATAAAGAAAGCTTAGCACAGAAGAATTGATGCTTTTGAACTGTGGTGTTGGGGAAGACTCTTGAGAGTCCCTTGGACTGCAAGGAGATCCAACCAGTCCATCCTAAAGGAGATCAGTCCTGAATATTCATTGGAAGGGCTGATGCTGAAGCTGAAACTCCAATACTTCACCTGATGTGAAGAACTGACTCATTGGAAAAGACCCTGATACTGGGAAAGATTGATGGCAGGAGAAGGGGATGACAGAGGATGAGATGGCTGGATGGCATCACTGACTCAATGGACAAGAGTTTGAGGAGAATCCAGAAGTTGGTGATGGACAGGCAGGCCTGGCAAGCTGCAGTCCATGGGGTCGCAAAGAGTCAGACACAACTGAGTGACTGAACTGAACTGAACTGAAAAGTAACAACTGCACCTACCAACCCCAAGTACTCATTTTTGATTGACAGCTTCACTCTTTGTTTTTCTGACAATGGCCGGAAGCCAGTGATCTCAGAGGCAGTGAGAGAGTTAATTATGACATGTGAAACATACTCAACCTTCAGATCTGAAATGACAGGTAAATAACACAATGTGAAAGGAATAGAGGCTCTCTCCTTAGACAACATTCATGTCCTCTCACTCATAATGTAATACAACTCACAATAATGCTGCTGTTAGCCTCAGAACCACATTTGTGCAGGTGCTATCACAGAGAAAAATGAGTATCTATCTTCCAGCTTCAAATGTGTCCACAAACAGTAATTTGAGGCAGACATTCTTCCTAAACAAGAATTTCCCTCAATGCTAACTGCTTCTAAGGGCTGGTCAGTTAAAGGTGACAAATATTTCCACTCATTAAAGGAGATGCCATTGAGAATGGGTCCCACTTAATGCAAGGATGCTTTAAGTGGCAGGTCACAAGATAAAGGAACTCAGGATCCCAGGGCTCAAATGACACTTCCCATATGCCACAGCAAATGACTAGAGGGCTTTGGGCTGATTGGGTCAAAAATTAGTAGATATGACAATACTGAGAACGTGATTCTGCATGTCAACCATTGTGATGTCCCCACCACAGCAAAATGGCCAATGTCAGGCTAAGACTAAATGTCAATGTCAGGCTAAGACTAACAAGTAGAGATCCCACTACCTTTTAACCACTTTCCACTTCTCTGACTGGTATCTATTAGGGGATTGTGACAAAATGGAGAGTGGGGCCCTGTTTGGCTTCTATAGGCAGTAACATTTATGTATTTTGTTGTCAAATACCATATTGATACTATACATCAGAAGGGAATAAGATAAAAATTTACTCCTGGGGAGACATAGCATTGAACCAAGCTATATTAGGACCTTGACAGACAACTAGAGAAGGAATTTCTAGAAGAATTTCCAAAGAAACACTTGAACACGAACAACTCATTTTTGTTGTTCTGCGTTGTATGTTCTGGTTGCTGCTTCTAGGTGGTGGAGGATGAAAGGCAACAGTCTGGCATCCCTAAAGCCTTGAGCTGCTCCCAACTACATGAGGGAGACACACACATATTGCCTAATTCTGTGTGTACCTAATTCTGTGTGTGTGCATGCATCTGTGTGTGTACACATAATGCACGCGCACACACACACACAGGCCAAATAAACTATGAGAAAAGCCTCAAAAGAAAAGAAAATGCTGTAAGAATATAAAAATGGGAGAACTCAGGGACATTGTGGAAGGCCTCATTGAGGTCACGGTCACTGAGCTAAGAGCTGAAGGATGAAGACAGAAGGGAAAGGCAGAAATGAATAAAGCAATGCAGGCATGCTTCATTTGACTGCACTTTATGTTGCTCTGCAGATAGTATGTTTTACATAAATGAAGATTCAAGGCAACCCTTGGTGGAATAGGTCTATGGGCACCATTTTTCCAACAGCATTTGTTCACTCCCTGTCTTTATTCATAGCCTGGTAATTCTCACAGCGTTTTGAACTTTTTCATGATTATTATATTTGTTATGGTGATCCAGACGGTGCAGTGGGTCCACCTGCATCACCGTAAAGAATCTGCCTGCCAACGCTGGAGATGCAAGAGACACAGGTTCAATCTCTGGGTCGGGAAGATCCCCTGGAGGAAGAAATGACAACCCACTCCAGTATTCTTGCTTGGAAAATCCCACGGACAGTGGAGTCTGGTGGGCTATAATCCATGGGGTTGCAAAAGAGTCAGACACGACTGAGCGATTGAGCACACGTGGATACCTGTGACCTTTGGTGTTACTACTATGACTCACTGAAGGTTCAGATGATGGTCAGCAGTTTTTTAGCAATAAAGTATTTTTAAATTAAGGTATGTACCTTTTTTATTTAAAGACATAATGCTGTTGAACACAATAGGCTCCAGTATAAACATAACTTTATAAAAAAATTCATGTGACTTGCTTTATTGTGATAATCACTTTATTGTGGTGGTCTGGAACCAAACCCACAGCATCTTGGGAGCATGCCTGCTTGTACAAATACTGAGAAAGAGGAAACCACAGTGCTTTCAAGAAATGGAAAGCAAGCCATTGCGCGTGGAAGCGGAGAACAAGGAGAGAGCATGGTGTCATATAAAGCTGGAAGGCTTGTAGGATTTTGATCTTTATCCAAAGTGCAATGGTGTAAAGGGTTTTAAGAGGAGGAGCGGTACCACATGCTAAGATTCTAGTTAAAGTATGACAAATACACGGCGGCGGGGAGGGCAAGAGTAGATGTAATAGGTAAGCCAGGAAGCTATCATGGTTCCAAATGAGAAATGGTGGTGGTGTCTAGAGACAAAGCCAGTTCCTTTACAGATGTCCCTTTTCTATCTCTTTCTAAAGCTCCTAAAGGACACTGTTTCCTTTCCATTCCTTTCTTCAGCATCTGCAGTCTTTTCTACCCCTCTCTCCTTGTTTCACAAAACCCGTGGTCTCTATCTTGAAAAATAACAATAAAACCACAACAAAATGCACTATGACTCGTACACATGTCTCCATTACTTGACGTCTTCTTTCCCCCTCTATTTTTTCTTATAGTTACTTGGCTGTGTTGGGTCCCAGCTGTGGCACATGGGAGCTTTGCGGTGTCACGTGGGATCGTTCACTCCTGCAGTGCAAGGATTCTCTGGTTGTGGCGCACAGGCTCTTCATTTCCCTGTGGCACGTGGGATCCCAGTTCCCTGACCAGGAATCAAACTCCCCTGCACTGCAAAGCAGACACCTAACCACTGGACCACCAGAGAAGTTCCTCCCTCTATTTCTAAAGAAATAATTTCTTCTCAGAGTGGGAGGTGCAGTGTGCCTCTGTTTCTTCTCTTCTCCATCTGGTGAAAATCTGGCTTTTGTCCTCACCACTTCCGTGAAACGGTTCCCCTGGTGGTCAGTTACCTCCCTGGTGATATCTGTATGCCTCCTGTTGACCATGCTGGAGTTTGCTACATTTAACAGTATGGTCCATGCTCATTACCTTGGAATCCTTTCCTTCCTTTGTTTTTGGGGGCATTATATACTTATGGCTCTTCTCTTAGCTCCTCCATCTCCTCACTCTTGAGTTACCTTCAAGGCTTTTACCCTCCTTGTCCTTCCTCACTGTGGATTTCTGCCAAACGAGGACTCAGATGACTCTTCTGTGGGTCACTCCCTTGTAGACCTGAACACAGCTCAATGTGGGCTTCTCTTCCAACTTCTAAATCCACCCATAAGCCTTAAAATTTTGGAAGATATACCTGCCTTTATGTACCACCATCACTACATTCTCAAGTGCTCGGAAAGTACCCCCTCATTTTCCCAGTAAAGGAATTGCTGATGACTTGACGCTCCTAACAGGCAACCTTTTACTCTGTAAGCTGCCAGGGGAAATTAAAGCATAAACTAGAACCTCCCCACAAACGGTTCCCTCCAAAAAACCTAACTTGTCCATCTCTCTTGCTTATTAGTTTTTCCTGCACACTTCTACCAGATACCAGATCAAATCATACGAAAACTGTATCTAAGACTGCTTAAAATAAAACAAAATAACAAAAACACTTTTCTACCCGAGTGAAGATTCTCCAGCCTGGCATTCAAGTCCTTTTTTTTTTTTTTTTTTTGACCATGGCACATGGGATCTTAGTTCCCTGACCAGGGATAGAACCCATGCCCCCTGCAGTGGGAGCACAGCGCCTTAACCACTGGCCGACCAGCAAAGTCCCTCAAGACCCTTTTCAATAAGGTCCAACCTCCCTCTCCCTCTAAGTTGTAGCTTCACTCACCTACCCAAACTCCAGGTCAAACAAATACACTGTTCTACTGTGTATTCCCCACTCTTGATTTTCTTCAGTAAAATGAATTTATTTGGGAATAGTTTTAAATTTATAGAAAAGTGTCAAAGATAAGCTAGAGAGTGCTTATATGCCCTGTACCCAGTACCCCAGTCCCAGCATCTTATGTCCTCAAAGAACATTTTTCAAAAGTAAGACACCATCACTGGGCCACTGTGGGTAACTCAGCTCCAGATCGCGCCAGGTTTTCCTGTCCCAGGATCCAAACCAGGACACCACATTGCATTTAGCACATGTGCTTTTTATTAGCCTAAATATCTCCTCTCCCTCTCAGTTTGCTCCGTGAGTACCTTCTGGCTTTCCTCTTTCCCCTGCTACTTCCAGACTTCTGCCATGGAACTCTCTTTCTACTTGCCTTCATTGTGAAAGTTGCCTGCTTCTTTCTCTTTCCTCCTAATGCTTCCAGAACTCTTTTCTCCACTAAACTGACTCTTACTGTATACATCCATATCAACATCGGTACCCAAAATACAGAAGGAATCAACACTCACTGATTCATTTCTAACCGAGAGCTAAGCAAAATCATGTTGTAAAGGACTCATTTCAAGTGTAATTTCCCGCCGCTCCCCGCCCCCACTTCCATTTTCCTACTAAAGGAATTACTGATGACTTGACTCTCCTAATAGCCAACCTTTCCCCCAGGACCAAAAGAACTTACTTTCCTTTTGAGGTTCACCAGTACAGGCAACAGTTTTGAAAGAAACATATGTAATTTATCATGCCCAAAGAAAATGTTTTTCTCGAACAACTGCTTTATTTGGCAAACGTGCCACTTTGTAGCATTGGTATAAAGCATGTTTGTAGAAGCAGCTTTAGATTTTATCTGGGTTCTGAGTGGACTGGTGGGTGACATAGCTACTGTAATATATTCCTCAATTAAATACGTGGATAGAAATAGAATTTAAATATTCAGGAATAATAATTGTTGGGGAGAGGAGCCCTAAGCGATATTCCTCACTGTCTATCATTTTTCTATTCTTACTTCTTAAATTTAGGGCTTATTAACATTTTTCTAATACTTTTCCCCCAAGCGAGCAGAAAGGTGAATGCTGAAGTAAAACTGAAAAGTAACAGAAAGTTACATTACAAGGTAGTCTTATCATAATTTGTACCCTAGCTGGTCATGTTTACACAATTCTGGATGCTTCTTAAGAATAAATTGCAACTTGAGGGAGAAATTACTATTTATACATGCTTTTACCAAAGAGAAGAAAACAGAAAATGAAAAAAGCTAAGAAGAGATAGAAGTTGAAAAATAATAGTCGATATTTATGAAGCATTTACCATCATCTATTACACATGGTTATGTAGTGATTATAGTCATTCTCTCCTTTAATCCTCAAAATCACCCCCATCAATCTATCATAACCCCCATTTTACAGATGAGAAGACAGAGCCTCGGAGACTAAGTCCGTGGGCTAAGATCATACATTAACAATTGGTGGAACTGAGTGCACTCTTGATCTCTAATCCCAGGTTTCATCTACACCACCTCACAAGGGAAGGTGAAAATATTTCATCTCAGGACATGATTTCACTCTAGGAACGGAAAAGCTCTCTCTTGAGGCTTTCACAGCAAGGAGAGACCCTTTCACTCCTGCCTATCGCCAACAGCTGGGAGGAACAAGTGTCTACTGCGCATTCTGGAGGATCCAGGAAGTGTGGTGGACAAATAAAAGGTTTTCTTCCCCTGAGTGCTTTCCGTGCGGCAGGGCTCGCAGAAGAAAGAGGACAAATTGGAAAACTCAGTCAGGGACAGAAACCTCAGAGGAGAAGGCTCCTGCAGAAGCTGCGAAAACCTTACTGAGCTTATAGCAAAAGTCTTTTCTTCACATTACAAATGTTGACATCAATATTATCATGTAAACGCCTGTTAACAAAACAATACCTCCTGGAGGTAAAAATGAGTCACCTTAAAAAAAAAAAGACATCACAGATCACTATGCAGGGTTTTTTTGTTTTTTTGCCATACTAAGGGAGCATGTCAGATCTTAGCTCCCCACCAGGTATTTAACCATTGTCCCCTGCAGTAGAAGCGCAGAGTCCTGACCACTAGACCACCAGGGAAGTTCCACCATGCAGATTTATGGTGGTAACAATTTCCCAAGAGTCACTGTTCTACTGAGTGAAACAAGCTCTGGTGTTTGTTGCTGTTCAATCGCTAGGTCGTGTCCAACTCTTTGCGGTCCCATGGACTGCAGCATGCCAGGCTTCCCTGTCCTCCACTATCTCCAGAGTTTGCTCAAGTTCAAGTCCATTGAATCAGAGGTACTATCTAACCATCTTGTCCTCTGCCACCCCCTTCTCCTCCTGCCTTCAATCTTTCCCAGCATCAGGGTCTTTTCAAATGAGTCAGTTCTTCACATTAGGTGGTCAAAGTATTGGAGTTTCAGCTTCAGCATCAGTCCTTCCAATCAATATTCAGGACTGATTTCCTTTAGGATTGACTGGTTAGGAAACTCCTAAATTTTTTAAAAAGAAAATGCAATTGAATTGTTGCATTTGTACAATTAGAAAATGTCCATGGGTTAAAATGCATCTGGTAAGGTACAACTTATGTTGATAATAAAATCCTCTCTTATTTAAAAAAAAAAAAAAAGAAATAGTTCACTCTCCTTCTCTCTTCTTTACCTACAGAAAAACAATTATTTCGATCTTGACGATAAATGCATGTGACACCAATCCTCACTGTTGGGAAGATAAAATGAAGAGCTGGGGACTCTGGCCCTCTGGAAAGCATATGTTTCAACTGAGAGATCAGCACCTTTGTGTGTGAATGATGTCACATGGGTGTGTGGCTCTGCAATCAGACTGTGATATTTCAAAAACAATTGGAACTCTAGGTGCTTGCTTTGTTTTGAACCCTAGCCCACTAATTCCAGATTTTCTTAATTACTGTGTGGGTCACACAAGACAGGTTTGTGCCTTTAAACAGCAAGAGAAGGCTCAGATCAAGAGGAGAACTTGCCTCCTGATTTCTAATTGCAGAATTTGAGAAACACTGATCATACTTAGGGTTCCAACTGCTTTCCTTATACGCCACGCAATCATGATCCTTGTTAATTTATTCAATACATATTTACCAAGAATTTACTATATGCAAACATCTATTTCTGCTTCATTGACTATGCAAAAGCTTTTGACTGTGGATCACATAAAACTGTGAAAAATTCTTAAAGAGATGGGAGTACCAGACCACCTTATCTGTCTCCTGAGAAACCTGTAAGCGGGTCAAGGAGCAACAGTTAGACTCGTACATGGAACAACTGACTAGTTCAAAATAGGGAAAGTGGTATGACAAGGCTGTATATTGTCACCCTGTTTATTTAGCTTATATGCAGAGTACATCAAGCAAAACGTTGGCCTGGATGAATCACAAGATTGAATCACTATTGTCAGGAGAAATATCAACAACCTCAGATATGCAAATGATATGACTAATGGCAGAAAGTGAAGAGAAACTAAAAAGCTTCCGGATGAGGGTGAAAGAGAAGAGTGAAAAAGCTGGTTTAAAATTCAACAGTCAAAAAACTAAGATCATGGCATCTGGTTCCATCACTTCACGGAAAATAGAAGGGGAAAAAGTAGAAGTAGTGACCGATTTTATCTCCTTGGGCTCCAAAATCACTATGGACGGTGACTGCAGCCATGAAATTAAAAGATGCTTGCTCCTTGGAAGAAAAGCTATAAAAAAAAAATAGACAGCATATTAAAGAGCAAAGATATCACTTTGCCAACAAAGGTCCCTATAGTGGAAGGTATGGTTTTTCCAGTAGTCATGTACGGATGTGAGAGTTGGACCATAAAGAAGGATGAGTGCCAAAGAACTGATGCTTTTGAACTGTGGTTGGTGTTGGAGAAGACTCTTGAGAGTCCCATGGACTGCAAGGAGATCCAACCAGTCCATCCTGAAGGAAATCAAGCTTGAATATTCATTGAAAGGACTGATGGTGAAACTCCAATACTTTGGCCACCTGATGCAAAGAGCTGATTCATTGGAAAAGACTCTGATACTGGGAAAGATTGAAGACAAAAGGAGAAGAGGACAGCAGAAGATGAAATGGTTAGATAGTATCACTGACTTAGTGGACATGAATTTGAGCAAACTCAGGGACATGGTGAAGGACAGGGAAGCCTGGCGGGTTGCAGTCCATGGGATCGCAAATAGTCAGACATGACTTAGTGACTGAACAACAACAAAGCACTTTATTATGTTCTGTGGAATATGTCCATGTTTCCATAGGGAGGGTGTATGTGTATTATATTTTTAATAAAATACATATATAAAAAATTACATATATACATACATGTATATGATATAGTTCATGCTTCTTAGAATATACAATGTGCCAAAGAGAAAGAAAAAGAACTCAAAAATTGAAATATGATGGCTAAAAGATCACTAGAGAGCTTTTATTAAAGACACAGGCTTTGTGAGATGAAATCTAAGGATTACATAGATGCTCTGCTGACACACCTGGGGTTTATTTCTTAAGCCAAATGCATCCTTGTAGGCAGTTATTGATAAGGAATAGACATATAGAAACAGAAACCTTTAGCAGAGATATGACTGGCCATGAAATTTTTGAGTCATAGCCTAAGGGTTAGAGTGAAAAATGAAGGCCAAGATCTATTTTTCACTGGAAAAGAGGAAGAATCACTTAGTCACTGAATGGCTGTCCTGCCAGTGATGGAGAAACATTTTCAATATGGAAAGCATTTGAGGGAGAAGTCATGTTTTCAGACATTGTTTTCTGAGGGATGGATTATCACTTGGGGGTTTCAGGCAAATGTTTTTGCAGGGATATACTGAGGAGAACATTAGAGAAAGGAGTGTTGAAAAGTCACTTGGAAACTGAGTACCACCCCTGAACACCTGTCTCCCGTCTGCTGGTATGTGTGTGCATGCTAAGTCACTTCAGACGTACCTGATTCTTTGCAATGCTATGGATTGGAGCCTACCAGGCTCCCCTGAACATGGAATTCTCCAGGCAAGAATACTGGAGTGGGTTGTGACGCCCTCCTTCAGGGGGTTTTCCTGACCCAGGGACTGAACCTGCATCTCTTAAGTCTCCTGCATTGACAGGCAGGTTCTCTACCACTCCTGCCACCTGGAAAGCCTCTCTGCTGCTGCTAAGTCGCTTCAGTCGTGTCCGACTCTGTGCGACCCCGTAGATGGCAGCCCACCAGGCTCTGCTGTCCCTGGGATTCTCCAGGCAAGAACACTGGAGTGGGTTGCCATTTCCTTCTCCAGTGCGTGAAAGTGAAAAGTGAAAGTGAAGTCGTTCAGTTGTGTCTGACTCTTAGCGACCCCACTGACTGCAGCCTACCAGGCTCCTCTCCATGGGATTCTCCAGGCAAGAGTACTGGAGTGGGTCACCAGTGCCTTCTCCGGAAAGCCTCTCTATTTGACTGCTAAGACACTTTAGTTGTGTCTGACTCCTTGCAACCCTATGGACTGCAGCCAGCCAGGCTCCTCTATCCATTGGGATTTCCTAGGCAAGAACACTGGAGCCAGTTAGCATTTCCTCCTGCAGGCAATCTTCCCGACTCAGGGATCAAACCTGCATCTCTCTTATGTCTCCTACATTGACAGGCTGCTTCTTTACCTTTAGCACCACCTGGGAAGCCCTCGGCTGGTATACATCTTCCTAATACCAATTCCCACAGTGATGGTGAATGACAGCAGAAGGGTGTCTCTGCAATAGAGGGGCTACAGGAATCTCCTCTTTTATATTCTCCTGGTTCTAGGGACCTAGTGTTGACATTTCCAGGTTTGCTTTTGGACATCCACGATCTGAAAGCCCATTATTCCTCTCCCTATTTTGGTTCCTCTGTGTTAAAAAATGATGTTCTGGCAGTTGGAGAAGGCAAGCATGTGCATTTTCTAAGTAGGAATCACACAGAGTTGAACATCGCTTTACCCAAATAAAACTTTTTTGCTTTCAGACTTTCGGTGGGCATGTTCCTTTTTTTAGCTTAAAAATTTTCTAGTCTGTATTAACAGCTTCTTTCACCCGCTTAGTCTCTCCCGTTTTGCCAGCTGCGGACCCCGCCAGTGTGATTTCTTTTGTGTCCTGCTTTAAACAGTCTTAGAAACAGACCGTATTCTGCCGTCAATCCATGCAGAGAAATCGCTCTGACAATGAATGGCGGCTCTGTGCAGGAATCAAAGCCAGGGCATGGCTTCATCATATCTTCAAAAAAAAAAGTCTGCTTTTTATTTTGTCTGTTATTAACAAAAAATATACTCAAAGCACTGAGATAGAGGTTAAATCAAGAAACCAGGCAATGAGAAACTCAACTTCCGTGATGTTATTTCTTTTATCTGTAAGCTATAATAGGATCTAGCTCCCTTTTAAAAATTTTCAGGTATGAATCCCTGGATAATTACAATGAAAATAATGCTGGTTAACATTTATTAAGTACATATTATGTCTCAGGCACTGTGCTAAGTACTTTGAAAAAGGATAATAACCTTCTAGAAAAGGAAATATTGTTAAAGTCCCATTCTACCCCACTGGTGTAGCTGAGCCAAGATTTGAATTAAGGCAGTCTGATAGCTGATAGCATATTCGTCATTGCTTCTCTAAACTGCCTTAGAAGATGACCTGAAGGATTCTGCTGTTCGTGACAACAAACAAGGGCACCCACTAAGTTAGTTTATAAAAGGTAGCTGGCCAGAATCTAAATAACACAACTGAAAAGGAACAAAGAAAATCCAAATTAGTTAATATGAATGCTAAAATAATCATTGTTAACAGGGCTTTCAAAATGCCCAAGTGACCTGGAAGATGACAAACCCATGGCCCGTGGGCAGCCAAAATTGGCCAGGCTGGCCAAAGGGGAAAATGGCACTCTGCTCCTACAGCCTGCTCCGGGCAACCGTGGCTCCTCTTTCAGAAACCAAAGAATGAGCTGGCCTTAGCTTTGCAGAGAGGATGAAAGATGGGCAGAGAATCAGACAGCCATTGACCTACAACTGGCCTGGCTTCCTACACTGGGTAACTCCTGCTTATCAACCCTCTGTCAGATGCTATTAAGGTTATAATGATCCTTCTTTTATCTCAAAACCTACCAGGAGGACCGAGCCTAGGAAAAGGAAAACATGAATCTCAAATGATTGCAACTATTGATTTAAGAATTACTTTTGAGCCCCATCTTGAGGATGTGCTAGTTTGCTTCAGTAATTCCCTTACTCAACTAGGACACATTTAGGTATGACGCTGGGCAATAAGGATGCAATGACCAATGAGACACAGCATTCTTGGAATGCTCACAGAATCCTAAATCACAGCAGGGGCAGTAGGCTCTAGGGCGGCAGAATTGAAGCAGCTGGCCCATGCAGATTTTGGTTTTGCCTCCCCTTCTATTGTGAAGGTTGTTGCTATATTCCATTTCCTGGCCTCACTTGCATCTTGGTAGGGCCACATAACTATTAGCAGAAAGGGAGAGGAGTGATGGGTCAGGGATCAAGAAAGTGGTACTTTTCTTATGGCTGAATGGAGAGGATGCTGACAATCAAAAGGCAGCAGAGCCAACAACTGGAAGCAGTTTGCATTCCTGAATAGTTATGGCGAAGGCTGGGCCCTCAGCAACTGGACTGTGATGCAAGTGATCATGCATTTTTCTTCTGAGGTAAGCTACTGGTAGAATCCAAGCTTTTCTAGCATCACCTTAACCTAACACATGACCTATAAGCAAAGTATTGTTGACGATCCAGTCTGTGATGAACCATTTTGAGTCTTAGAAGACCTAAATACCAGAGAAGGCAATGGCACCCCACTCCAGTACTTTTGCCTGGAAAATCCCATGGATGGAGGAGCCTGGTAGGCTGCAGTCCATGGGGTCGAGAAGAGTCGGACATGACTGAGCGACTTCACTTTCACTTTTCACTTTCATACATTGGAGAAGGAAATGGCAACCCACTCCAGTGTTCTTGCCTGGAGAATCCCAGGGACGGGGCAGCCTGGTGGGCTGACGTCTATGGGGTCGCACAGAGTCGGACACAACTGAAGCAACTTAGCAGCAGCAGCAGCAGACCTAAATACATCCCGTATTTTCAAGATCTTGTTTGGTATTCCACTGTTGCTTGTATATGCCACTAACAATTACTAAGAACACTTTTATCATAAAAATGGGTTGTAAATCAGGTGTGTTTTTCTTGATGAAATAGATTCAGTCTAGGAAATATTTTTATAGATTCCTTTACCGTAAATTAATCTATGGTTCACATGTTCTAAGGAATTTCTTATTTAAAGGATCCCTGTGAGTAAATCACTTGAAAGAGAAAAAAAATATTTCCCATGAGCTAGGCACTGTGTTAAGATCTTTTTACAAATCATGTTGTCTCATTTCATCCTCATAAAAATCCTACGGAGGAGGAACCTAGAGAAAAGCATTGGCTCAAGGTCACACAATGGCCAGGATCTGAGTCTATTACCTGCTATCTACTGTACATATATTTTCTCAACAGTGTAGTAAATAAGAACAACACCTCTCATTTCTGGCAAAACAGTAATCTCTATGAACCACCTATCCAATTACTTATATTCCTATAACTGTCATGGAAAAATAAAAATAATTTTTTAAAAAAGTGAATATAAAACCTACTACCTTTAAAGGCCTATACCATGGACAAAGGAGAGACAAGATATAGTGGAAAGAGTACTTATTTGAAATTAAATGTCTATGACATTATTCTGGCTCAACCATTGGGCTGGCAGACTTTCTCACCTGCCATAGGCCACCTTCCACTAACAATCCTCTGGTTTCCCTTTAGGGGCCATCTCTCCCATGCTTTCCACCCAAGTGGGTTATGAGGGTCATCTCCCATTTCTAGGTGCCCAGGAATCACCTGACTCTATCATGGTCAAACAAAGCATGGTATTTTTTTGACCACAGAGGTCAGGAATAGGCAGGCAATGTAAGACAGGTCAAGTAGATCTAGTAAGATTCTTAGAACTATTGGAAAATGAAAGGCTTGTCTCTGTTGAGATTGCTAAAAGATGGAATAAATGCTCGGAACTACCTGGGGAAGAGGCAGGCTCTAAGCAAGTGAGAAAAGGAAGGGTGATAGATGAACATCCAGCTTCCACTTGGAGACAAAGAACGGAGGGAATCTTGAACAAAAGAGATCCAAGGTGTAAACCCCTAGAATCAGCTCTTCCTGGACTTTTCTGTCATTTCAGTCAATACATTTCCTTTTTGGTTGCTGTTGCTGCTGTTAAATTAGAGATTAGAGTTCCATCATTTGCAATTGATGAATACTGAAAAGAACATCACTTAATTACTTGATAAGTAATATTCAGGGAAAAATGTTAAGTACTAATGCCTTAAAAAAATTAGTACACAGAACATAAAGATGTGAGACCGATGAAAGCACTGGCTGGGTTGCTACAAGGCTTAGATCTCCTGGCTCCCTGGAACACAAATTAGAATCTTGAACAGCACAAGCTCCCTATTTGGACTCTGGGGATAATCATTTCTATGCTTTGTGAGATGACTGCCTGAATACAATAAAGCACCACGTAAGAAAAGAATATCTAACAAAGTACCTGATATTTAGTAAGTGCTTAATAATGTAAGTTAAAGAAAAGAATGGAGAAAATAGAGAAAGAAGGGGTTCACCTTTTGTATTTGAGTCATTGCAAATTGTACTGGTCCCTAGTCCTGCCTTCAGGTCAGTCCAGGGAGTGCTAAAATATTTTCCTACAAATTCCAACTATCTAAGCCCCATGCTAGTGGTCCTGCTCAGAGAGACAAGCACTGAACTGAATACAAAGGGGAAGCATGATAAATATCTATTGTTTTTACCTGCCAGGTTCTTATCACCTTCTTTTAAAACAGTGTCTCAGTCTTTCTTGTTTATTCCCAAGCAAGGACATTCCCTGGGGAGACTTTACCTCCAATCAATTATTCCTTTCTCCTGGCCATGCTGATTGCTTTAGGAAAGATCTTTTACCCCCAAAACTATTCCAATGAGATCCCTGGGTGGGGAAGATTCCCTGGAGGAGGGAAAGGCAACCCACTCCAGTATTCTCACCTGGAGAAACCCACAGACAGAGGAGCCAGGTAGGGGTCACAAAGAATCAGACATGACTAAGTGACTAAACACAGCACATTTCAATAAGACTCAATCTTAGGATTTTGTTGTTTAGAGTCACAAAAAACTAAGATCATGGCATCTGGTCCCATCACTTCACGGCAAACAGAAGGGGGATAAAGTAGAAGCAGCAACAGATTTTATTTTCTTGGGCTTCAAAATCACTGTGGATGGTGACTGCAGCCATGAAATTAAAAGACTTGGAAGGAAAGCCGTACAAATCTAGACAGCATATTAAAAAGCAGTTATCCCTTTGCCAACAAAGGTCCATATATTCAAAGCTGTGGTTTTTCCAGTAGTCATGTATGGATGTGAGAGTTGGACCATAAAAAAGGCTGAGCGCCAAAGAATTGATGCTTTCGAATTGTGGTGCTGGAGAAAACTCTTCAGTCTCTTGGATAGTAGAGAGATCCAACCAGTCAATCCTAAAGGAAATCAAACCTGAATATTCATTGGAAGGACTGATTATGAAGCTGAAGCTCCAATACTTTGGCCACCTGATGCGAAGAGCTGACTCATTGGAAAAGACCCTGATGCTGGGAAAGATTGAAGGCAGGAGGAGAAACAAATGACAGAGGATGAGATGGTTGGATGGCACCATCGATTCAATGGACATAAGTTTGAGCAAGCTCCAGGAGATGGTGAAAGACAGGGAAGCCTGGCGTGTCGCAGTCCATGGGATCACAGAGTTGGACATGACTGAAAGACTCAACAACAATAACAAGAAAGAGAAGCTCTACCACAGTTAGGTCGGGTTATCATATAGATATGTAAGTCTGTATCTACCAGAACTCATTTTGTCATGACAAAGGGAAGTCTTCCTAAAAATGAGGCCAATAGGGGGAAAAAAAAACAAACAAACAGCCAACAGGTGGAGACAATATGTCTTGATGAGCTGATTCAAGCAGCTAGATCCAGCCACACCTTTAGCTAGAACTTTGCTGCTCACGTGCAAGGCATTGAATCCCCCTTTAATTTTTGCTTAAGCTGGCTGAAATTCACTTCCTGTCAATTTTAAAGGAGAAAATCCTGTCTAATATTGTAAGCAATAGCATTCCACAGGGCTTGGTACCTTCCTAAACCAGAAGTTGAACTTTATGCATGGCATCTGGTAATGGCATCAGGTACCAATAAATAAATAAATAAAACCAAACGGGAGCAGAGCAGAAAATTTGAGTGTGACACATTGGGTAAGGGGTTTTAGTTCTCACCTTCTAAGTTTTCTATTCTGGAAAATGAGAGGTGAGACTAATTCAAGGGCCACAAACAGCAGGCAATTGGCAAAGATAACCAACGAATGTTTTTTTCTATGCAGACAGACTTTTCTTTGTGGGGAGGGGGACTTCCCTGGTGGCTCAGCTGGTAAAGAATCCACCTGCAATGTGGGAGACCTGGGTTTGATCCCTGCGTTGGGAAGATCCCCTGGAGAAAGGAAAGGCTACCCACTCCAGTATTCTGGCCTGGAGAATTTCATGAACTGTATAGTCCATGGTGTTGCAAAGAGTCAGACATGACTAAGCGACTTTCACTTCACTTCAGACTTTTTTAGAATATTGAAGTATAGTTGATTTACAATGTTATGTTAGTTTCAGGAGTACAGTAAAGTGAATCAGTTATACACACACACCACACACACACTCTTTTTTAGATTTTTCCCAAAAGAAGTTATTATGAGATATTGAACATAATTCCTGGTGTTATATAATAGGTCCTTGTTGTCCCATGAATATGTTTTGTGTGGCCATTTTATTTCCTTACCTCCTAGCATAACATCTGCCTACTTATGCTGTCTTATAAAGCATTAGTTGAGCATTTACTATCTTACACCCACCCACCTGGTACTTGTAGACATCTGTATTTGCAATCCTTTGACTAATATTCTCTTGGGGCACTTGAGTACCATCATTTAATGTTTCTACCTTGGATCTGCCAATTTATAAAGCTTGAACTCATGAATTTGTCAGTTCACTATGACAGGGCAGACCCACACAGCGGTGAACGTGGGTGAGCACACCTGCCTGCTTCAACTTCTCTCCGGACCCTATGAAGTTACCATCCTGGGGATTTTCGTATTGATGAGAGGATTGTTCATGCATTCAGGACGCGGGTGATATCGAAGCATCCCACAGGGCCTGTATCTTAGCGATCAATCCATCTGACTTTTCTGCTGTTTCCCCTTTTCCTGCAGGGCGGGAAATCAATTGTGTGTTAGCTACTCTCTAGGTCTGAATCCAGGGAGCCTGGGAATTGAATCGCATATGGTTTCATTAGCAACATCAGCAAGAACATAAAAAAAAAAGGGAAGAAACTCCCCTAAATAACTTCACCAAATAAAATGCATATCAATAGATACTTGAATTATCTTCCAATGACACTGAGGAAAAAACAGGAAAAATGAAAACAAATCCAGTGACCATATTAAATCATACAGTATGATACTCAGAAATGAGGATGGACTGGGGTAGGAGATCAGGAGGAAGAAACTCTGTATGTACATAGACTCTCTATATACACATGCCTTAACAGACTGTATAGTAGGGGGGAAAATAAAGAAACTCTATTTTAGGATTAGATATGTGAAAATTTTTCCTGTTAGTTCAGATTGGCTCAAAATACCACACAGGGCTGCATTAATGAAGATTAAGTATATTTAGAGAGAATAATTCAGAAGACTTTATCAGTTTGGCACTATTTCTTTCAACATGAAAAAAACTCTTAATTTAACAGGAAATAGATGAATTCCTAGATTTGTTGAAATAGTCTGGAGTTGAATAAATTGAGTAGGAGTCACAAATCATTTGTCTTTGGTATTTTAGATTTTCCACCTTGAATTAAAACCCAAATAACACAAACTCTCAATTTTGGGTGATGTTCTGAAGAGAGACTGGTACACATTTTGATATTTCCTTCCAATGCAAGACATCCCTGTTAACCTTCTTTTCACCCCTTTTTTTGGGAACAAAAGAATTACAGTGACAAATGCAAATGTGTCAAATCTCATATTCATTGGCTGGCTGACAGGAAAACAGAGTTTTATGCTTCTCTGGCACCCAAAAGTCACATAACTCCTCATGCTGGAGAAGGTTAAAGAAGACAGGAACTATGCCATTCTTTGGTCAGTAACTATATACATGTGGTTACACTTAAGATTTATGTGACAATGTATCACTTAGCCTAAATCAGAAGGATGGATGATTTCTGTAAAACCACTGTTCCCACTTTACATGATCTAGCCATAGAAGAAAAGTAAAGTGGTCTAGGCCACGTGCAAGTGATAATCACACACACGGCTTCATTTATCTCTTTATCAAAATGAAACCCCTAAACTGAAATGTAAACCCTTCGGATCATTATTATTCCCCCCCCCATTTTATAGAAGAGGCAACTGAGGCTTTAGAGATTCAGCACTTTTGTCCAAAATCTAAAATTTAATAAGCGATTGAGTCAGAATTTTAATGAGACAATGAGTTTAGTGCCCATTCTTATTGCAGCTATGATCCTGTAGGGAATCCTGCCCTGAATTAACCCCAAAATTGGTTACAAAAAACTCCACAAGGTTATCAATTTCACCGCATGGTTTACTCAGTTACTACCAGGTCCCTCTCTCTCCCTTTCTCCCTCCTTCAGTTGCAAACGTTGATACTCATCATATGCCCACACAGGACTGTACAGTAAGTCCCCGACACAGGAAACTTCAAGTAGCAAACTTTCAAAGATGCCTTCAACGTCAGGTGTTGCCCTCAATCTCCTGTTGCAGACAATCCTTCGGTTCTACCATCTCCCACCTCCTCCAGTCAGCAACTCTTCCGCCTGTTCACTAGATCCCAGCCCCTGTATGTCAGCTGCCGTACTGTACTAGGGTACTTTTCAAGGCACTGTACTCTAAGATTAAAAATGTTTTATGTTTCTTTATGTATTATTTATGCAAGTCTTATAAACCTGTTATAGTACAGTACTGTATAGCTGATTCTGGTAGTTGGGTATCCAGGTTAACTTTGCTGGACTTACAATCAAATGGGACTTCTGAATGCTCTCTTGGAACGGATCTCGCTTGTATGTAGGGGACTTACTGTACCCATAAGCTTGACCAAGGCCTTGCTAAAGTCATGTGATGTCTCAGCAGAACCAAGTGATTTGCCGGTAGGCAAAGAATCCTTCACGTGTCAGTTGACGTTTTTGTAACATTAGAAACATCCTCAGAAGGCCGGAAGCGTCTGCAGAAGGTCAGTGTGGAGGAAGGGGCGGGGCGGTGAACGGAGGAGCTGTTCCGGCCCGGGTGGAGCGCTAGTGCGGCTTCTCTTCCTCTCCGTCTGAAGCGCACACAGCCGTGGCATCCAACTGCATTAATGAGTTTCCTGGGGATTGGAGCCGGAGCCGTGAAGGGCTTGTTAAACTGGGGTTCAGAAACCCTTCCTTGTGAAACGATGTACTCGGGGTCCCAGCAGTGAAAGCTGCTGCCAGGGCCGTGTGGGTCTGCCCCGCGCCGTCCAGTGGTCATCCATAAACATGCCCCACTCCTGCCCTGCGCCGCCCCAGCCTGGCCCGCACCAGCTCCCAGATGAACGTGACCCTTCTCCTTGGACTTGAGTGAACTGAACCGGGTTGTGCTGATGAACAAAACCATCCGGTGGGAATAAGAAAAAACAAACAAAAGCAAAACACAAACACACACACACACACACCAAAACCAAAAAACCTGTTTTTAGTTGGAGCTGATGACTGTTTCACTGTCCTTGCTAAGAACAGAACGCAGACCGGAGCTTACATCCGATTTCAAAGGCATTGTCCTTCCACTGTGCTTTGAAAATTAAGCAACCCTTCCTCCTCCCTTTTAAGTGGCAGAAGCAGCCAGTCGGTCAGATGATCATAAAAAATGTCAAGCCAAGTGGAGACACACATCTGATGATTAGAAAAGAGGTGAAAAAAAGCTTCTGCTTTTATACCGGAGACTTTTGTTGTCCAGCATAAGCCTGGCGACTGAGCTAGGCAAGCAGACCCTGTGTTCATGGCATCTGACAGCTGCTTGATTGACTTCACCTACATTTGTTTTTTAATCCAAAGCAGCCTTCCCCCATAACGCTCCTTTCTTTTCCACCAGCAGTACTTTAAGCTAAGGTGAGGAAAATTAAAAGCTGCTAATTCCTTGGTGAAAAGATCAAAAAAGTACCCAAAAGGCAGCTAAGGGGACTTTTTGTCTCTTTAATTGCTCTCATTTCAGTTTGACTGCTCCCTTGTACTTTTTTTGTTTTTACATCTTTTGCTCCAAGTGCCAAAAATCTCCCTTCTCTTGTGTGTTTACTATAAAAGCAGGTTGGGGGACTTCCCTGGCAGTCCAGTGGTTAAGACTCCAGGCTTCCAGTGCAAGGGTGCAGGTTCAATCTCTGGTTGGGGAATTTTGATCCCACATGATGAGTGATGTGCCCCTCATCCCCTCAAAAAAGCACGTTGAGGAATGGTTTGCCATAAAGAGCTGAACTTGGAAATGATCTCAGTGCCTTACTGAGGTGGGGTGGGAACATCTTCCCTTCCCAGGGGTGCAAGCGAGTCATCTTTATCAGATGGCAGAGAACCAACTTGCTGGGTCACTGGCCCACTTGTGTTTTGAAGGCCACATCTGGTGAGCTAGATTATTAACAGTAATTCAGAAGACTGTTGTTAATTATAAAGAAACACCAACTCAATGGACATGAGTTTTAAGCAAGCTCCAGGAGATGGTGAAGGATAAGAAAGCCTGGCATGCTGCAGTCTATGGGGTCACAACGAGTCGGACACTACAGAGCATCTGAACAACAGTAACAACAAAGAACCAATATGGAAAACTCCTAACCCACGATCTTCATAAATTCTGCCTAGAAGGTCAAGGGATATAGTTTGAATTTAGAATGGCCGTACACTCACCCCATTCCTGTCATTTACCCTTTTCACTCTTTTGACTGAAGTCACAGAATCTCTATTAAATGTGCTCATGGCTACAGAACTAGATTCTAAGGAGGCAGTAAGTAAGAAAGATGAATAATAAATGCCTTCTCCAATTTCAGGTTCCCATAAACGTTTACTTTTTCCTACCTCCTTCACGTTATTATTTTGTGTTTGCATTTACAACCATGTTTCCTAGTCCATATTATCATTGGCTTACATTATATAAGTTTCAATTAACTCAGTTTTTTCACTTAAATAAATGTATCTGGGGAAAATATTTATCACTTTATAACTGAATGAAATTTTATAATACTATTGTATTTATGCCATAAATTGAAAGTAACAAAGATAATTAATATATGAAAAACAAACAAGGGGAAACAAAAGTGTTTACAAATTCTTACAAATGCTACTGTCACCGAATTGTAACAACAATCCTCATTATTCATGATAGTTTTAAAGTCACCATGGACACTGAATTAGGGAATACTAAACCTTTGCTCCTAAGAAGGAAAAAGGGTTAGGTTCCTATGAGCCTCTGTTCATAGTATTTTCACTGACTGGCCAATACATAGTTCTATTTCATGTTTCTGTTTAAAGATAGAATTATATCTCATTTAATATTAATATTAAATAATATTAATCTTATTTAATAGATATTCTTGAGTCACTGACACTGAACTTCTAGCCAACGGCACTGTAATTCATGCCTGAACAAAGCTTATTGAACACACCCACTTTCTCCATTAGTCACAATGCAACCTTCTTGTGCTCAGGATCACTAGACAGCACTTCAGCAGTGTGCTCAGGGATCATTTTAAAGAACAGAATCACCAACAAAACCCACAAACATGTGAAAACGTGACACCAAAGAGACTGTGAAATAACACTTTAACACTAGGAGAATGGAAACAAGAAGGCAGAGCATGTCCTTGCTTGGCCTCAGCTGGTGATGTGCACAGGACAACTGAACTCTTTCACGGTCTTGCACACATTCATGAATGTCTGTGGAAGCGCCATGAGTGTGGCTTTTTGGGGGTTAACAATAAATTTTAGTGAGTATGCAAATTCACAAATATGAAATCCACAAATAATAAGGATTGCTTGTATTAGGAAGAAAGACATGCTAGTATCCAATGGAGGCTTTCTCCTTGACATAACAAAAAGCCAACACTGCTTGCTCTGTGATTCAATACACTTACATGTCAAGCATGTGAACCAGCTATTCCCTGGAGTATCACCACTGATACTTGTCCCATGCATTGGGAAATTCTCCCTTATCTGTATACATTTGGGAGACTGATATGTGTCATGCGCTTCGTCGTGCCTGGCCCTGGTACCCTTGGAACATTGAAGGATGGTGGCTCACAACATTTCATGGCAAAGAACAAAGCTGCCTATGTTTCCTTCTAGTGCCCCAGTTGCAGCTGGATGTAGCCTTCTGTAGAACTGTGCTGGGAACAGGGTAGACTTTTTGTGCAGCAAGTGTAGGAGATCTTTGCAAGGCCAGTGCTTATAAAGCATTTCAGAAAGTCTGTCTCTTTAAGTCACATTTATCCTGGTGTGTTACCTGACTCCAACATCAAGTGGAGGACCACATGGCTTAAAACTCAGTTATTTAAAAGAATTTTTAGCCATAGTATATGCTGTTTTAAGCTTACTGGTACCGAGACTAAAGGGAAAGTGGGTTCTAGTAAAGTCCTTGTAGTATAGGATGATAGGAAGTAACATATTTTCATTTTTTCCCCAAGAGTCTGTGGTGTGCTCACCTGATTTTATGAATTTTTGGACACAATAAAAGTGCATTTGGGATCTCATGATGTATAATCCAGGCTACTGAGGACCAAGTCCATCTCACCATTAACCCCTACTCCCATCTGACTGAATTCTAGAGAGGTTCTTGGTTGGTAGGGCAGTGAATATTTCCTCTAATATCATCTGTGCTGTTGGGTTGCTTCTCAGTTCTGAGTTGCTAAAGACTTTTGTCAATGGAGGCTTTAATAATTAACAGAGGACCTCAAAGATGCAGTATAAAAACCCTTCCACCTAGAAGGCAATGTTGCTGCCTGCTGCTGCCTGTCTACTTGATGTTTCAAAGGTTGCATATTGGATACTTTCCTTTTCACTTTACATTTAGGATGCAAACTTTTTTCCTTCCACCTCATTACCACTATGATGTTCTGTGCCACAATGAAGGCCTATAAAGATACCCTCAGCTCTGGGTGACAGCCTGATGTGTGCTAATGCCGTTGACACCATTAGCCAAGGGCTAAGTTGAGTGTGAGTCAGATCAGACGTTGATAACTGGCAAGGTAAGCACGCAGATCCTGCCACGGCAGAAGGAATTCTGATAGAAAAGATCATTTTATGTTGTTTCCCCAAACTAAAGCTTGTGCAGCCTACACATACATGAACGCATGACTTTTAAAGGAAGATACTGTGAGCCTTTTAATCCAAAAGAAGCATCCCATTTTTGAATTACTATTTTAATACCTTTTGTTGAAAAGACTGCTATTCTGCTAATGTTGATGAACTCTGCTGCTGACTGTATGCAACTAAGCTTGTTTCCAGGGAAGAAACCCACGATGTTTTCTTTGTGAAAGATGGTGGGAAATAGTTCTTAAAAGGATTACAGGACTACGTGAAACTTAATTTTCTCTTCCTTCCCAGTAATAATCTTGCTGAGATCCCATTTTCTCATCACCGTGTTGCTCTAATAAGTACCTATTCATGTTCTAGTTGCAGGTTTACCTTCTATAATCCCTGCACATATTCCACCATCAGATAATCTCCTGTAAACCGAGTTGTGTTTGTCCTGTCCAACAGCCTGTGTGTGGCCCAACACACAAGACTTAAGCATCTTTGCTGCAGCGGACAAAGATCTTCACATTGGTCCTACTCTACTCAGCCAAACTATTTTTGGAACCTATCCTTCCATATATCTTACTGGCTTCAGCAGCATCCTGAACACACCATTTGGACACACTTCTGACAATCTCTTTTTGTCCACCTCCTTCTATCTCACAAAATCTTCCCTTTTCACTCCATCGTATAAGGATACTCAGTGAATTCCCTACAGCACGGGTGGGCAAACATCTTCCATAAAAACCAAGTAAGTAAATATTGCAGCTTTTGCAGTCCACACAGTGTCTGCCGTAGTTACTCAAACTCTGTCTGCTGCAGTGTGGAAGCAGCCACAGACAATAAATAAATGAATGGTGTGGCTGTGTTCCCAGAAAAACCTTATTTACAAAAATAGGCTGTAGGTCAGATTGGGGCCATGGGTTGTAGTTTGCCAAACCCCTCTCCCACAGCATCAAGACAAGTACTTGAGATCTCACTTAATCTTTTGTTTACTTGCATTTTTCTTTGAATAACAGGTAAGCCTCAGTTTGACTCACAATTTAGAAATTTGGCCCCTTGACATGAGAAAAATAATACTAACACAAGACTAGCTATGCATACAGAAGTACTTTGCATCATGAAATTTTTTAGATCTTGATATACTTTATCTGATTTCACAAAAGCCCGGCCATTGGATGCTATTACTACTGTCTCTATTTTGCAGTTACAGAAACTGGATTTAAAATAAACTTTCCCAAAAGTATACATGTAAAAAATGGGAAATCTGAGATTCAAATTCAAACTCGGACACCAGGGAGTCCGAGTGTAAAGACAGTCCTGCTAGCAAATCTGTATCACCACATCTCAAACACAGACTGCATCATACAGCCCAGTGCCAGGTACGCCACAATTTTTGTCTTTTATATTTATTTAAAAATTAATTGAGTAATTTGTCTGCTAATAAAAGAATGCTTGCTCATTGTAAACAGTTTAAATAATAGAGAAGATGAAGAAAATAATACAAATGTGTCATAATTGCCCACTTCCAGTGATAAGAACTACTAACATTGTGGTTTCTATTCTTCCAGGCTTCCCTGGTGGCTCAGATGGTAAAGAATCCGCCTGCAATGCCGGACACCTGAGTTTGATCCATAGGTTGGGAAGATCCCCTGGAAGAGGGGATGACAATCCACTCCAGTATTCTTGCCTGGAGAATCCCCATGACAGAGGAGCCTGGCAGGCTACATTCCATGAGGTTGCAAAGAGTCAGACACGACTGAGCGACTAAGCATACACACACACTCTTTCAGTCATTTGCTTTTGTCTCCTGGCTAATGTATGTACCAAGCTTCCTTGACTGACTTTCACTTGAGTGGTTGGCTGAATTAGCCCATACTCTGTATCCTTCTGTAAAACATATAAGCATATCCACAGCACACAGCTTGTAGGCTACTCTCTAATAACCTTCTCCCTTCTGCTCCTGGAAACTGTGCTTGTTCCCAAACCTATTTATGTCAGTTGTATTTTAATCTAATTTCACAATTCAGTTAAATATAGCATGAACCAACAAAATGGTATAAACACAAAGCTTTTTCTTAAGTTCAGTGCTTTGAAAAAACTCAATGCATGCAAATTGCTACAAACAATACTGTCAAATTAGGTATGGATACAACCGGAAAAAATTGTTGGAGAACATGTAAACATCTAGAAGGATTCAGGATTCAGACTTCTTTGCAAGCCATTTGATTTCTGGCTTTATTTTAAAGAACTGCAATAGGAAATCATACAGACTGCATAACAGGAGTAGTTTATGCAAGAAAGAAATAATTTCACACTCAAAGAAAAAGCTTAGCCTTGCCCCTTAAGATCAGTGTAGTTTAGGATTAGTGGAACAATACTTTTCTGTATTTTAAGTTGAAACAAACTACTTAAGATATGTATGGATTGATCTTTATGACCCACTGCTTTACTGTTTTAGCTAACCCATCAATCATTTGGTTTGATCATATGGCATGAAGGTTTTTCTTCTGTATTTTTTTTCTTTTCACAAAAATCAAAATCATACTATACATATTTCTTTGTAAGCACTTTATTAAAAATAAATTGAAAACTCTTTCCCATGCTATAAAGTATTCTTCACAAAATTTAAAATTCCTCCAAAATCTTTTAGTTGGTAGATGTCATCTTTAGCTAATCCTTTTTGCTACATCTAGAAGGTCACATTTCTGTTCTTATGAACACTTCATAATAATACTTATTTATGCAACAAATAGTCATTGAGCATCTACTTAGCTACCAGTCAACATGGTACAACTGATATCCATTTAAATATAATTTTACACACTGTTTCTCTGGATAAATTCCTGGAAATAAACCTGCTGGGTCAAAAGGTAACACAATTTAAACAACATACTGCTACACTGCTTTATCCTTACCTGACTACACCTGTCTTTCCCAGTCCCTGAGAATAGGAACCATGTCTTGTTCCTCTTTTTATCCCAGAGCACTGAACACAGACTGTGCCCAGAGTAGGCACTCAAAAAAAAAATGTTTATTGAATCTTGAATAATGAATAGTCCTTGACTCAAGTACTTATTTACTAGAATTACAGATTTTTTTTTTCCTAAACACTCCTAGTAAAGTCAATTAAAAATCATTACTTGCATTTGTAACAGGAGGCAGGATAAGAGGAAATATCCAAAACTGACTGCCATTTTTGTCAGAAGTATCTGAGGGCCTTAGTTAAGCCTAGTTCCTAGTTACCAGCAGCTTGGAGGCTTACCAATGCATCCACAGTCTCAGGAGATTTTCCAACAAGAGCTGGAAATTCTCAGGAGAGAAATTCTGTCTGCCAAGGGACCACACAACCTGGTATCTTCCTGCCCACTTCTCCTGGTGAGGTGGCCTTGTGAGATCTCACATATTGGAGAAGGCCCAGCACATCCTCTGGACCACTTGCTAATTGGGCAACATTCATTCCCTTGACAGATGCACTGGGAAGACTGTATCACGGACACACACAGTGTTGAGGACAGGTTTTAAAAATACTTTCAGAGAAAATCATGGGTATATGGACTCTCAGGCTTGCAGACTACTGCCAACAGTCCTCTACTTTCTCACCAACCATTCTGCGCAGAATACATTTCTGAGACTCTTGATCTGATGACTGGATAATACCCACAGTTCCTTTTCAGTAACTTGAAATTCCCCATTCCCTTTAGTAAACCATGTGAGGCAACCGGGGGGGTCTATGTACTAGTTAAATGGATGTACATCTATTAGATATTTCTGTACCTTTTCTAGAGCTGACTACCGCTAAGAAAGATTGCTCCTGATGTACCTGCTGAGATGATAAATGGCAAGATGAAGAATATTGCATAATTTCCACCTGGTTTAGTATTTTCATGTCTAGGTTTAAAGATGCCTATGAACTGAGGGTAAGGGACCAGACTCATGGGCAAATTCAGCAAGGCAAGTCAAGCCATCTCCATGGTGTGCTAACCATACTGAATATTGTCTGAGATAAGCATATATAACACTTTATCTAAAGAAGCTGCCCTCAGCATATCTCATCCACCTGAGAATCCATTTACCTTCTTTTTTCTTTACAAAATACTAAGGTGGCAATTGTTTGTGATTGGCAACCGGGGCAGCCCTTTCTCACGGCTCCGTAAGGACTCAGCTTTTGCTGCTGGCATGTGGGTCACCTGCTTCTTCTAGGCATGCCCTTATATTAGTTAATTTGTTAGCTTGCTTGAATCACAGTCGAGAACCCTTCAGCTTTGGTTTGCAGCAATAAATTCAACTGACAGCTGAAATTTGGAACGCTCACTTAATATTGATTCTGAATGTAATAACAAGCGACATGACCTTTTGGATGGTGTAAAATATGGCCGCCACAACATCTGTGCCACATTTCTTGCTGTTTAGTAATATGCTGTAACAGCATGGAGCTGGCATTAAAGCTAAGCTTTATTATCAAGCAGATCACTCCATCTCTCTGGCTTCATTTTAAAAAAAAAAACGCTTTCTGCTTCTAGAGTTGATATCGTGTCTAATACAACGTCGCTGTTTTTTGAGACTTAATTTACTCTGCAGTAAAGAAAAAAAAAAAAAGATATCTGATGACCAACTAGGAAGAACAGAGTGGGTAAGAAAGACCCCCCTCCCCGACACCCCAAATTCCAATAGATCAGAAGTGACACAATTCTCCTTGACTATGGCAGGGATACTAAGAATTCTCAATTGTATCCTTGAAAAATATCTATGAAGTTGATGTCATTTAGAGATTCCCACAAGATGGAAAAATCGCTTTCCTTTCTCAACACTCCCCCAATAATAAAAAAAAAAAAGATGATTACCAGTGGTACTCGCCCTCATGCCTGAGCATCATTCTAATTTAGCATTGCCCTAGGAAATCCTAAACTAATTTTGCTAGGAAGGATACAGGGATGTTTGCATCTGATTTACTCTCACTGTTTTTCTTTGAAGTCTTGGTATCTTTAAAACATTCTCCAAGTAGGCAGAACATCAATTTGTGCACTTTAAAAAATCCAATTTAAGCAGGTTAAAAATTGTCAAAATAGTCTAACCATATTTCTCCAACAGAATTTCCAACTATGGAACACACACAGAAATGCTCAACTTGAAAGCTTTCTATCATTTCAATATATTCCATGGCTCAGATTGGCTCGTACCCTGTGAATAGCGAGGATTTAAACCTCTTTATCACAAGAGACAGATCTGGACTCTGAAACAATAGAGCATCTTTTTCTCACTGCTGTGATATTCTGATTGTTTGGTTGAGCCTTTTCTGGAGGGTACAAGCACAAAGTTTTAAATCCTATTTCTCTGGAGGGAAGAAAAGAATTAAATCATATTTAGGAAGTCTTCTCCCCTGTAAAATATACTTCCAAAATAAAAGACCTGTCAGTATTTTGAAAGAGGTGAAACATACAGAAAACAGAGAAGAGTTTTATTCATTCTTCTGGTTAATAGGGTACTATTAACCAGATGCTATTTAACATGCAAGCCTGCCTATTGAAGGTGCTTAAACTTGGCACAGTGGTCGTGTCTATGCAACGTATTATTAATAGGGGGCTTTCAGTATTAGGACTGCAGAAAATTGGGTCTGATACTTCGTGTTTTATTCAGAGAGAACACCAGGTCTGGTAGGTAATTGAAAATGTCACACTGCAGAGTCCTAACACAAGATGAGAAAAGGTGGCCTGTACCCTTTCCTGAGGGATACCAAGGAGAACACCCACTGGGATAACATCCAAAAGAGTAGAGAGTCATGCTGCCTAAAAAAGCTCATCCAGCCCTAAGTGAGATGGCCTGACAGTGAGATGCTGGTCTGGAGAAAACTTTACCCAGCCGATGTACCTTTAGGTAGATCACTAAGACTGACAGGCACTATCACTGTTAATCCATGCTGCTTTTCCCATTAGATTCCATCAATTATTAGGATTTCTTTTTTTTGGATATGTTATTTAAGTAGTATTCATTTAGGAAAGATCAGCAATTTGGGAGGCTACTCCTATATGCCAGGGAGCACATATCTATCTATAAAGACTAAGCTCATTATTCACATGGAATAAAAACTGGTAAGATGTGATTGGATTCCTTTATTGACTGAAGTCTATGCCAGATGGCTGAAATGCCACTTTCATTTCAGGAAGACAGGCAGCCCTCACAGAAAGAGGAAGGCTGAGTTGCAAGGTAGGATCCTTCTTAATTATTAGGCCCAGGGAATGCATGGCCCTCACTGTCTTCATTTATTTATGATTAGAAAGTGAAATTCAAACTAAGGAGTTCAAAGCCTACCATTAATAACAAAGTACACACGGCATCCGGGTTAGAGGGTCTGTGAAGGGGAGCTGGACCCAGATCATCAAAAAAACATTGCAGCTTTGAGATGAGTTTTTGGTTCTGGGCTTAGAATGAATCAATCCTCAAACTTGGCAAGTAATAATTAATTCCAGGAGTGTATCACTCATCTGTGTAGTGGCTGCTCCCTCAAATAGAGATCTTACAAAACTCTCCCTGGTGCAATCAGCGGAGCCATCAGACACAGCCATATGTTCAAAGCTCTGAGTGGATTGGTCAGGAGACAGCTGTCTCTGAATTGAGATGTTAACTGCCCAGCAAAATTTTCATAGCCTGGGGTGGAGAGCCTCGGGGTTGTATCAACTGTTACCAAGAAAGCAAGGAAAAACAAAAGCATGAACCCACTCCTCTTCAAACATTTACATCCACTCTTTTTCTTTATTTTTCTTTCTGGTCTGATAATTGACGTGTTCTCAGAGATACTGGGATCCCTTTGTTGGTAGCACCCACTGAGGCCAAGCGAAAGGATGAAATGATTGGGAAAAAAGAAGTGCCCACACAGACAAGGTAAACAGGCGTGAATTGGATTACTCCAACATCCTCCACTGAGGTAGGATTCAAAACTAATCTGATTATATGAATATTATGAGCCACTAAGTATCTTTTCTCCAGCAATTACCAAGCTTGCACACATAAAAGAAGGCCTTTTCTTTAGCGGTGGGCTAAGCTATCAAGTGTTTAGCTTCAAAGCAAAAGTTGAGGGTAGGGGAGGAGGGGGGTGGGGAAGGAGCAGGTGGGAAGAGAGGAGGGAGAGAGAGAAAATATGATTGAAGTGGACTTTAAAAGTAGCGATGTTTCTCTTCTCTCTTCCCCTCCCCTCCTCTTTCCCCCTCTTTGTATGGAACCTAAGAGGATTCTTTTCATTGCTTAAATACACTGTAACCATCATTTAATATAACACCAGTTTTGCTCTCTTTAAACTTCTTTTCTGGACCGTCTCAACTTGGTATCAGCTAAGAAAGCTATACAGTCCTCTCCCAGCCATCATGCTGCCCAAAGGGACTAAGAACACTCACTCAAACCCTAAATTCTAAGCCTCTTTCTAGGCTTGAAGACCTAAGATTTGGCATAAAGATAACAGCGGTTGTATGAAAGGTCATCTGTGTACTGTTTAGTCTACCAGCAGTTAGCTTGGTTTCTTTTCCACGACAGCATTGCTGGCGGCTCAACAGTAAAGAATCTGCCTGCCAAATGCAGCAGACACAGGAGACGTGAGTTCGATCCCTAGGTCAGGAAGATCCCCTGGAGAAGGAAATGGCCACCCACTTCAGTATTCTTGCCTGGAGAACCCCATGAACAGAGGAGCCTGGCAGGCCACAGTCCATGGGGTCACAAACAGTCGGACACGACTGAGCAACTGAGAAGGCAAGCCAACAGCAGACTAAAAGTAGCAGATTTTATGGAAAGACCACATTGACACTGGAGACAACATTGTGAGTGAAAACCCCATGAAAATGCTTCAGAAACACCTTACAGAGAAACTATAATAGGATGGTTATAAGCTCAGGCTATGGTTATATAGCTATAATATAGTTATAAACTCAGGCATCCTCCATAGGCCACTTCCTAGTTGAGGAAGGAGGTAATTTCATTATTTTAAACTTTGATTTGCCAAAGCATTGGGATGACAGTATCAATAGTATCTACTATTGTACTAAGTTGGTCTAAGAAGTCAAGACACAACTCCTAATATGGTCTGGGGGACTGGTCCTCCTTACTTCTCCAGAGTTATTCTGGACCTTGCTTTTCCAGGCTCCAGTCATCCAGAACTTCTCCCAGATGCCCACTTGGCAATGCCCACACTTGCCACACAGCCACATGGACCTTGCTTCCCTTGCCTGAGATGCTCATTCCTAGTCATTAAGCCTTCACTGTTCTGCCCAATTGGCTCCTTTTCTGGGAAACCTTCCATAATTCCCAGGACTACATCACCTCCTCCTTGATCCCCAGAATATAAGCTCCAAGAAACAGGGTTGTGCCTGCCTTGGGTCATCATTCCATCCCCAGCTAGAAGCTGAGGGCTTAACACACAGTAAGAACTCCACAAATATGAGTTGTTATCATGATGCTATGTGTTAGGTCTTCAGAGCAGAGGCTGGGGAAAACCTAATGCCTGTCCTGTGGGATTTCTAGGCATTCAGAAGGTAGAAAGAGGCAGCATTTTGGTGGTTTTGAATTTCTCGTAATTCATATGATTGAGACTGGGCATAACTTCAACTGACTTGTGATTGTAATGAGCAATGTTCTATGTTTGCTGCAAAACTCAGGAAAATCCAACTATACATGCGTACTGTGCTATAAGCAGTGATATGCATCCTGGTTTCACTGGCCATTGTCTTAAAAGCCATCCTTGAATGTGCACCATCCTAGTATTCATAGGCAGCAGCCCAGGTATTAGTATTCAAGTTTGATCATCTCTCTGCAAATCCAGTGGCTAAATACATATTTTAATTGAGCCCAGGAGTGTTGACTTGCAGACCCAGTGTAGAAAAAAAAATCACTAGAAAAATGGCAAGTGGAAGCAGCCTTTTACCTTTGAATGGAATATGATACTTACAAAACATCAATAACAATTTTCTGCTGGGGAAAAGCCTGCAGCAGGAATAACCGGCTTAGGTTTTTAAGCTGCAGCTCAACCAAAAATTAGTGTTTCTTTTTCTTTTGAAAACAGAACTGCCCACAGTAAGCCAGGTAAGGCAGCTTTAACTGGATGAAATATAATACAATTAGTTTTCTGTAATGTTAAATTATTGAAATTATCATTAGCCAGTGAACAGTCTCCAATGTCCAGAATGATATGAAGAGGGGTCATTGTGATTCAAATGGGCAATATAAATTTAATAAGAAACAGAATAACGAGAGTGGGTGAGGAGGTGCCTTTGACATCAGATCAAACTAGTTATGGACCAAGATTTCTAATCACTGTTGTACAGGGTAAAATCCTGCTAAATCTATCACGGGCACCAAGTACTCCATAAAGTATAAAGCACTCTTCACATTAATTTCACTGTCATATACATCTGGTCACATACATAATGACCTCAAAGTATCTATTTCTCTATCTTTTTATATCATGTCTCTCCATACATTTATTTTCATTTATAATGCCTTTCTCATGAGCATATAATTTGCTGTTCACTGATGATAATAACAGCTAATGCTTACTGAACTTGTATTCTAAGGCACTGTTCCAACAGTTTTACGTTCAGTATCTCAATCGTCACAAGGACCTCTGGAGATAGATGTGGCTATTGCCCCATTTTACAGAAGATAACACTGGGGTTCAGGGAGTTTAAGTACATCTAACGTCACACCCCCAGTCAGTGACTAGGATGTGACTCAAACAGTGGAACTGCTGAGCTCTGGACCCAATCAGTGCTTCTATAATTTTATAACCTCATGGTTCTGACCATTCTGGAAACATCCAAAGAAAACAAAACTCCCAGGGACTTCAGAGGCTTCATGGGAAGCCCAAAGTAACCCTTCCACAGATCATTAAATCTTACATGGAGTGCTTGCTCATATCAAATGTTTTCTTAATAATATCATTAGTTTAAAATTCCAAATTGTTTATGTGGGATGCTACTAAAATGGGGTAGATTTTCAAATTTTTTAAAAATAAACCTTACCCACATTCATAACCTTTCCAGTGGGCTTCCCAATTGTTTGTATCTGTACCATGTAATTATCACATAAAGAACTATCTACTTATGCAGAAGCAAGAAAGAGAAAACAAAACAAATGGAAAACACAAACACAGGCATGTTTGTTGTTTCATATTGAGGGTTATTTAGCTTGGATAATAAATCATTACAATGAATGTCAACACTACACAGGGGAAAGGGAGTAGTTAGTTGCATATGCTAATGGAAGACATGCATTACTAATAAGGGAAGGAATGAACGACTCCAGCCACATGCTAGTTACCCCCGCAAATCACACGACGAGCCATGTTCACCCAGAGCCTATGATTGCTGTGTGACAGTTCACACAAATATTCACATGTCAACAGCAATAGCTCCCATACTCCATCCAAGACTACTGAAGGGTTTAAAAATAAAGCTTTCCTTGTCATGCACCAAGACGTCAAGCTTAAACACATCTGCCAGTCGAAGGGATTTTGCCAGTCTTTACCCTCCATAAGTGTGGTCTAAAGGCTTCAAGTGTATCAGAGTTCAAACTATAAAGAACTGTGATGTTATCCAGCAGTAAGTCCTGTAGCTTTTCCCCTTTAATATATGTCTCAGATTCACAGATCCTCTGCATCTCTATTGCCACTGAATCACCACTGTCTTAATACTGGGCTGGAGCAGTAACCTGTCTTCCCTACTGTTTTCTTGCTTCCTTTATATCTACTATAAAATAGAGTGGGGTGTTTTTGAAGCTGTTTTATATTATGGCAAAATAGACAAAACATAAAATTTACCATCTTAACCCTTTTTAAGTGCAGAAGTGGCATTACGTACATTCACATCATTGTACAGCCATCACCATAATGCATCTCCAGAACTTTTATCCCCTTCCAAAAGGAAAGTCCATACCAGTAATAACTTCTTTCCCTTCCCTTCCACTCCTGGCCACCAACCACTGTACTTTCTGTCTCTATCAATTTGACTACTTTAGGTCCTTCATATAAGTCTGACCATATGATATTTTGTGTATTTGGCCAATCTTCCTTAGGACAATGTCTTCAAGATTCAACATACTGAGGCAAGTGTCAGCATTTCCTTTTATGAGGCTGAATACCATTCCACTGTATGTACTGCATTGGCCAAAATGTTGGTTCAGGTTGTTCTGTAAGATGTTATAGAATAACTCAAAAGTACTTTTGGCCAACTCAATATATATCATATTTTTCTTGTCCTTTTATCTGTCGATGGACAATTGGTTTATTTCCACCTTTTGGTAAATGTGAATAACGCTGCTAATAACATGAGTGTACAAATATCTGTCTGAGTTCTTGCTTTTAATTCTTTTTGGAATATTTTCAGAAGAGGAATCCCTGGATAACATGGTTACAATGTGTTTAATATTTTGAGGAACTGTGACACTGCTTTGTATAGTACTGTACAATTTTATATTCCCATCAGCTATGCACAAGGGTTCCAATTTCTCATTCTTGCCATTAAAAAAAAATAATCATCACCCTAATAGGTGTGAAAATATAGTCTTAAAAAAGATATAAGCTGAACTAAGAAACACTCTTCCATGGCATCTAACTGCACTTAGGATAAAATGGTGGACACCTTCCATGGCTACAAGGCCTCGATCTACTCTCTGCAGAAGCCTCTCTAATTCCCATCCCACACTGCCTTCTTGTTTTGCACTAGACATGCTTATCACCATTTAATTCTTCAAACATGCCAGGCTCTTCCCAGTTTAGGATCTATACACATACTATATTTTGTGTGTGTAGAAAGCTCTTTCCCTTTCCAGTTTCAAGACTTACTTAGCTTCATCCTTTCTATCACAGCTTAAATATTGTCTTGCGTCCAACAGACCTAGTGGTTTCCCTCCCGATGACCCCCTCTATTCTCTTGCCGCTCTTCTCATGGGGCACTGATGTCACTGCACAATTACAGTATTTTGCTTGTGTGTTTATTTTATTGCTTCTCTCTGTATCCAGGAAGGAATCCTATGAGAGGAGAGCCCAGATCTTGTTCCCTGTTACATCTCCAGAGTCAAGCAGAGTGTCTGGCACATAGTAGGTACTCAATGAATATCAATTAAGTTTATGAGTGAATTACAGGAAAAGGCAGACCTGCAAACACAACTTGGTAGCAGGCACAATGATAAACTCACTTAGTTCTGGGAAAAGGTTGGAAGGAACCTATCCCAATCAGATATTCATCAGCCCTGGCAACAGGCACTGAGAGTCTTAGGTCTGGAAAAAAAAAACACACATCTCAATAACAATGGGATCAATTTTGACATTAACACGAATATTACCAAAGCCCAAGAGATACATTTAAATTCACTGAGCTCTGCGGGAGATAATATAAAAGCTCTAACTTGCTCTCTAGAAACAAGAAACTTTCATTTATGGCTTCCCAGCTCTTGCTAATCCTGCCCATTAGGCCCCAATATTGCATTTTACACAGGATGCAAGATCATACAAGAGACTGATGTAATACTCAGGCACAAAACCAACTGGCAGATTTAACACTAAAATCCCCTGGATTCAGAAGACACAAATCAAGCCCAGGATGCCTTTTCTGACAGATTCCTGCATGTCCCTCATTACAGATAGATGAAAGAAGACGACTGCATTCCAGGGCACAACCCCCCTGCATTTGCATACTCTGTCATTTGTAAACGGAAAGAAACACAGCCCTGCTTTTGCCCAGAGGTGAATGTTTGCTGAGAAAGGTGACTTCTGACATTGACAATAATGTCAGTTTTCCATCTGCATATTTTAAGGTAATGCACCCTGCCTTTAAGTGCTTTTACTTCAGCTTCTTGGTTTCCCTCTTTCAATGAGCTTGGTGACACCCAGACCTCGAGGTCTCAATTTGAATAACTTTCTGGGAGGAGACAGAAATGCAATAAGGCTTCCTTCTAGCCCAAGGACAGGCATGGGGTTGCTAAAAAGTGAGCCTGATAACTGGAGTCCTTTCATCTTCCTTACCCTACCATACTCCACTAGCTCAGGGCTAAAAGGCTCACCCCAGGCTGCAGATGAAGCCTTCTCTAAAATGTGGTTTATCCCCAGAGATCTCCCTGGAACATGTGCTCAGGTAGCTGAGCAGTTCATCAGCATAGCAATTTGCCCGGTCAGCTCCATCCGTCAAAGCAAGGAAGTGTGGCTGGCGGAGGGGAGACTCGTGGGAGAGCTCCCCGTGGGCAGGTAGGAAAGACACATTCATTCAGAGATCATAAATATGCATCCTGGCCCTGGTCTCTGCATGAGGGTGATAGACTGGAGAAGAGGCAATCCTCATGGCCCACAGTGTCCCAGCGCCCCTGTTCTGCTTAAGAATGTGCTCTATTTAGCTCTAAAAAGGCAGGTGAATTTAGCCACAAGTGACTCCACGGACCGTCTGAAACACAGAGGCAAGAGTGAACGAACACTCTTTCTGGCTTCCAGATCACGAAGCTTCCAGATCACATCCAACAGAGGTCTGTTTCTCGGGAAGCTCCTCTTTGCCAGGTGGGATCCGACAATGAGTTAGACAGCCTCTCACTCCTTGGAGAGCTGACAATCGAGACAATTTAAATTAAATTGCTAAATTAATTTAAATAGGATATAAGAAGCACTATGATGGAAAAACAGATGGTGCCATGAGAGCAGGGAAGAGGAACCTTACTTAACTGTGGGTGGTGTGGGGCAGGGAAGGGGGGGGGGGGTCACTGAAAATTTCCCGGGAGAAGTAAAATCTGGACGGAGACATTAAAAAAAGCAGATAGCAGCTTGAAGCATCAAATCGGAGTACAAGAAGTGGAAGGAAAACTCAGCAGTCTCTCAAATTTACCCCCAATGATGATTTTTTTTCCTTTTTGCCACAGCTGGAATGTGAAATTGAGAATTTCCCAGCATTTCTCTCTCTCTCGGCCAGACCCTATCTAAAGATGCCTATGTTAAGAAGCCAAAATAGACAACACAGACTACCAACAGGATTAGCTTGGAAATTCAGACTTTCACAGGATTCAGACTTTCCCCCTAGAAAGCCCAGATTAACAGTGTATTGCTTTTAAGTTGTTCATTGGCTTCTACGCCAGCCAAATATGAGAGGGCTAAAGAAAAAAAAGAGAAAAAGAAAAGTAAGAAAAGGTAAAGAAAAGGAAAAATAATGCTCTCTGTAAATTAATGCTTGTCAAGCTCAACAAGTTGGAGAGCTGGGGAAGGCTTAATTAAAGTAAACAGACAATTTAAAGTGAGGGGAAGTTCAGCCTACATGGGAGAAATATTCCAGGCGTGAAAACAAATTCACGAAAAGTTAGAAGTACCTACTGCCAGTTAACATTTATTCAAGGCAAGGCTGGTAATGAAATTAGCAAACTGCTTCCAAATGTGGTGTTAGCACGACTTTGGCTATTGAAAGATGCTGAGTGACTGAAGATGTGGTCTTTGTATCTATGCGAGGCATCTTTTTACCTTTTCCCCCTTTTCTTCTATTCCTCATCCCACCAGAAACCTAACAATAACACAATCCCCCTTCAGCCTGCAGTGCCTCCATATCTCAGCTGGTTTCTGTGCTTGGGGACACTTGACATTTGCTGATCGCTTGGGAGCTCTAGGCTGCCATTTCAAACTCTCAGCATAAAGAATCTAATGCAGAGAACAGAATGACATTGACTTGGGAAAAGCCCTTGGTGAAAGCTGTGCTTTCTGTGGCCCGTGTAGGTGAGAGAGAAAATGATCACAGCAGGCAGGATGGAACACAAACCAATCTACCTCAAGAAGCACTTTTTAAAAACATCTTTTAAAGCATTCACTTGCTTAAACCCCATTTTTCTCTAAGCAGCAAGTCTTGCATGGGCGGCCTTCAATGAGAGAGTTGGAGTAAACTCTTTGGGACTTGGAGTGGCGATATTTAATAACATGTGCATTAGGGCCAGAGAACTGATTACTAGAATTGCTCTGGAGGGGGAAGGCAGGCCAAAGAGAAAGTGTCAACGTGGACTTTACAAGCTAGATAATCAGTGATAATGGAAAAGGAATCAAGGCAGGAAGGGGAAAAACAAAACAAAACTCTGACAGTTCAGTTGGATTTTGGCAAAGTATTTCCTGTGTGGCAGTCATTCTTTAACCCCAAAGACAGCAGCTTTTGGAGGCTAAGACAGAGAGGTCTTATGACAATCCTTCTGGTAACAACTGTAGGAGGAATTCTGATTGCTTTGCAACCCCTATGTAAACTTAATGAAGCCTCTTGAGTTGGATGTTTCTAAAACTGGGTTAAAGGAAGGGGGATGGCACCCTGAATGTCAATGCTACTTTATAACAGATTGAATATGCTAGGGTCATAAATCTGCCAAAGCCTTTGCCTAAGCAAAGAAGCAAACCAGCACAGCAACACCGTTTCTGATAAACGGAGATCGATACTAGTAGAGCATCTAAAATTGACTTTTCATCCTTAACCTTACCACTGCCTGCTGACAACCAGAACTCTGCAGACTGGGGCACCCACTTAAATCCAAGAGGGTCTTGCATCGCCTGAAGAAAGAAACGCAGAAAGATAAGGGGAGGGAGGTAACCCTGAGAAAATGATTGGCCATCGCAAGCATCGTGCATTCTTGTTGCTCTTTAATGAAATTTCTTCTATGGGATAAAGAAGTGCTAATGGCGTTATGCAGACAAAAACCAGATCATAGATGTGGCTAGCTTCCCCCACGCCTACAAGCAGAATAAGGATGTTTGCGGACGTAACAGGAGGAGGCTTTTCTTCCTCCTAAAAAGCTGCTCAGATTCTTAGTTCATTTGTAGACAACCTTAGATCTAGGTATGCATGTGCGTACTCTGTGTGTGAGAAAGATGGAAAATAAGTCACTTTGATTTCCTTCCAAAAAACCATCTGAGAATCAAGAACTTCATGTTCCTCAGGCTAGCCCCAAGTTAGGCGTACTTGCACATCTGCTTAATTCTTCTCAGCCGCTGAGCTGGTTCCTGCAGCCCTCAGCTCATTGATGCAAGCATGCTGAAGATTCAAAGTGGAAAGTTCCAATCAGTGATGTTGCTAGATGTGGCCCGGCTGGCACTAGCAGACTCTGGCCCAGAGGAGGCATGATCATCGCTGGATGCCTCTGCGGTGGAAGGGGGGATTGTCAAGGGCCCGAGCCTGCAACAGCTACTGGGAAACTCAGGAAGCCAAATGGAGACGCCAGTTTCCTCAGAGGGCCCCCCAGGGTGGATCCTGACGCTTCACATCAGGCCACTGCCGCCCTCGATCAGAAGCCTCCAGGGCATTTTGTGGGGGTCCTGTGCTACTCGGGGATTTTAATCTCGTGTTTTCAATTTAATAATCGAAAGCTAAAACATGTATCCATTATAAAGACAAAATTTTTCTTTTGCACTGATACTGAAATTTTCATAGAATCTGATTTTTGAACGATTCTTCTTAATGGCAGTTCATCATCCCCAAGGTAGAGAAACACAGCACTGGGCCTCTTTCTAGAGTTAAGGAATTTCTTGGCATGGCCTCCTCAGGATGCTTGTTTAGTCATTCATTCTGCAAAATATTCACAGAGAGCCTACCATGTACCAGGTACCATCCTGGGCCCGAGGGACATATTTCTGAACAAACTAGGCAGAGTTTCCTGCCCTACTGGGGCGTATGTATCACGGGGTAGAGGTGAAGAAACCATAACATAATAAGTAATTTCATAGCGTGTCAGAAACTCAGTGTCATGAACAGGGAAAACAAAGAAAAGAAAGAAAAAAATAAAACAGACAAAAATGGTAAAGGGGATTGAAAGTGAGGGGGCTGGGTGGGAAAGAGAGCAATTTACTTTTAAACAGCATGTTCAGGAGAGGACTCACTGAGAAGGTTCCTTTAAAAAATGACTGAAAAGAGGGACTTCCCTGGTGGCCCAGTGGTTAAGACTCCAAGCTTCCAATGCAGGGGGCACAGGATTGATCCCTGGTCAGAGAGCTAAGATCCCACAAGTCCTATAGCCAAATTAAAAAAAGAGAGAGAGAGAGAGAGAGAGACAGAGAGAGATGGAAAAGAGGTGTAGCAGCAAGCTGAGAAAGGAGGGTACATTCCCTCAGGATCTTAGTCACAGGCAGTCCTGGATGGTGCTCAGCGGGCCCCTGGCTGGGCAGGAGTGTGGACACCCACTGTGGACAGAGCGACAAGAGGCCAGCTGTGGTGGAGGGAGCACGCTGACCAGGGATTGAGGTTTATTTACAAGTCACTCCATCAAGGGCGTTTCGGGTAACCTCAACACAACTGATCGTCAGCTCCAGGGTTAACAACCTTTTGGATCAGAAATCAACACCCTAGTCAAAGGGGAAAAGGGGATATGTTAGGACCAGAGCCTGACTTGCAGAGATGGGACGGCATGAGCTTCCTCCTAGGATCCCATGGCCTCCGACAGGGTATTAAATTCTCTCCTTGTCTGACATAAAGTAATAACAGAGAGCTGTCACTGGGCAACAGGAGATGAGATGACTTTATTTCCTTTTCTTCCAGAGGCATGTCCCAGTCTCCTATTTAATGACAGGAGAGAAGCCACTGAATGTAAGTCAGGGAAGCAAGGACTCAGCACACCTCCGGGGAGACCGGGAGTAAAGCCAGGAGGATGAAACGTACCACTCGGAGTTTTAATCTGGTAGGAGCCAGCCTCCTACTTAAGCTGTTTAGGATGGTCCAGTCTCTCTTTCCAAATACCCCACAACTGTTCTCCAGGATCGTCACGCTAACATATAGCCCATTTCACATCTCTGAATATTCATCAAAAATTCCAAAGGAAGAGTAAACATCTGAAAAACAAAATCTCCTTTTTTCAAAAGAAAAGAACCCGATGCTTCGTTTACACACTAGGACTAAAGAAATCCTGTCTCCAAATGGGAGCTCATCAGCACCTCTGGGAACCAGCTCTTGTGTCGTCAGTGTTTCAGGAAACCCCAGCCTCATGACCACCTCCCTTAAGTAACAGAGCCCATGGTCTCCCCTCAGGTCTGCCAGCTGAGAAGTGACACCCACCCACCCTGCCGGAAGGGAGCCAATTCCTGGCCCTCCCGAGCAGAGCATAGCTTCCAGGCACATCCAGGCGTGTCCGTCAGGCTGCTGTCTGCATTCCTGTTCCATCTGTCCTTGCAACCCCAGGACTCACATCCCCCCAATCCCCAGAACCTCCTCACTACTCTTCAGCATTCCTGGGAACTGAGGACTTTATCCTCATGAAATTTTATGACATTGTGCAAGGCTCAGGAAAATCTGCACGTGTTCCATTTTCAGAAATAGAGTCCTAATCAATGTCTCCATGTGCAGAATGCGAGTCCGAATGAAGAGCCAACACTAGTAAAAGCTAACATGTACGGAACACTTACCATGTGCTGGGCACTTATGAACATTTAATTCAAAACACATAAGTATACGAAGCCCTCTGAGCACACTGATATCACTTACCCATCACCACAGCCTTTTAATTATGAATGAGGATACTAAGACAGAGAGGTCAAGTAACAACTAGCAAGCGGCAGAACTGGGATCTGAACTCAAGGCTCTGAACCCATGATTTTAACCCCTGAACGCTAATACTTTTCACAGCAACTAGCAATATGTCTTTCTAAGAGATGATGTATGTGTGCCAAGTATGAAGCTATCCATCACAAAAGCAGCAAGGTTCAAAGACTAACAAAGTAGGGGTCAGGAGAAGGAGAACCAGCTGGGTTGTGATGTTCGTTGGAGCTGCCACTGTGCCGAGTCACGTGAGGAGTTTACTAAGTAGACTATTTGAGAAGTCGTGGTTGGGCTTCAGGGAAAACAGGAGGGTTGGCGCAGTGTTCCCAGGCTGGCCAAAGAGGGAAGCTGCCAGCATCATCAAGGAGTAAGGGGCAGGAGTGAGGAGGAGAATCAGGAGGAGAACACTACATGGGGTGGGCCACCCGAGAGGACTGGCATCTTGGGGACAGAGAAATAGCCAGCCCCTGGCCCCATGACAAAGAGGAAGCTGGTGATAAGGACGTGCTTCCCTTTCCTCCATCCTCTGATCTGTTCCCACTGAGTAAACAGTTGGCAGCCAGAGGACAAGGGCACCCACTGATGCAGCCCATGTGGTCAGCTCTCAGGATGGAGAGCGGGGTCCTGAGAGCTGGAGGAGCACGTGAAGGACAAATGGAAAATATGGAACACAGTCATTATCGTGATAAACTGGGACAAACCTCAACCTCCCTGGGACTTGATTTCTTCATCATTATAATGAGACAATTGGACCACATGCAATTTATGCTGCCTTCCAGCTCTGACATTTTAAGATTTGATGAATCCAACCTCCACCTATGTCTCAAGAGATTTTTTTAAAGAATAACTTCAAAAAAAAAAAGTTGAAAAGACAGCCCCCACCAACTCGGGTGATATTCCACATCATTTCTACATGTGCAAGTGGATGGAAGCAAGAAGGCAGACTGTGGCTGAGCTGGGAGGGCATCTGTCTGCTCCAGAAAGTAACCTGGGCATTGTTCAGTGATCTAAGAAGGTGGCTTGAGAATACGAAATTGTCATGACAAAGGCGGCAGCGTAATGCGAAATCCCTCATTCTCTTTCCGCAGTGGAAGCAAAGGTACCTAAGGGTACTACATACTTGGTAAACCTGCAGAGAGATCCTGCCCCCTCTGGTGGGAGCCTGTATCAAGCTCCATCCCTGGGTTCTCAAAAAGAACCAGTGGACACAGGCTGTTGGGCCTGAATGCAGACACTGGGAGGCAGCAGATGAAGGGAGTTGTTGGGAGGAGAGGCTCGTATCCGCCTGAATCCTATGCGGTTCAACCAAATACCATTAACATATAGTATATTAATGCAAATATATGGAACCTAGAAAGATGGTACTGATGAACCTATTTGCAAGGAAGCAACACAAACACAGAGAGCAGACTTGTAGACACAGTGGGGGAGGGAGAGGGTGGGATGAATTGAGAGGGTAGCAGGAAAATGCATACATGACCATATATGTAAAATAGGTAGCCAGTGGGAATTTGCTGTAATGATTCAAGGAGCTCAAACCTGGTGCTCTGTGACAACCTAAAGAAGTGGGATGGGGTGGGAAGAAGTTCAAGAGGGAGGGGACATTATGTGTACCTGTGGCTGATGCATGTTCTTATATGGCAGAAACCAACACAATATTATAAAGTAATCATCCTCCAATAAAAAATAAATAAATTAGGGGAAAGAAGTGCTTCTAGGGAATTCCCTGGTGGTCAGTGGTTAGGATACCATGCTTCCACTGCAGGGGACACAGGTTAGATCCCTGGTGGGGGAACTAAGATTCCACATGCCACAAAATGCAGTCCAAAAAAAAAAGAAAGAAAAACCACACACACAAAGAAAGGATTCCTAGAATGTACTTCATGAGTGGGTCTTAGCTCTCAAGGACTCTGGCTGGCCAGTTCTTGACAGAGGACTAAACTCCATTCTCCAGCTGCTGGGAACACACCTGCTTGTTCTCACAGGCTGCGGGACCCTATGTGTGATGATCTGAAGGATACTGGCATTCCCCTCAGCTTTCCCTAATTCCTTCTACTCAAACAAATCTCAGTGAAATCACACTATTACCGAATCAGCCTTTTGTTTTCTCTAGACTCATGATAGGGAATATTAACCTCCTATCAGATTTGCTAACGATTTGCTTCTTTAATGAGAGGAAATTCATAGTATCTCAGGGCCCCTAGATCTAGGAAGCAAAGTGTGGGCATGTGTGTGTACGCACGTGAATACATGTGTGCACCCCTGAGGCTAGGGAGGCAGCACACACTCAAACTGAACTTGTTCTACTCCACACCTGTCCTTACTGTGACGCGAAGAGCAGAAAGCAGGTCAAACAAGGAAAACGGCAAATATGTGCGACACTAAGGGAGCAGGAATCTATGTTTGTGTGTTTGTGTCTCTACCAACTACAACTCAAAGCCTGAGGCATGGAGTGGGCTAAAATATCAACACATCTGCTTAGTAGCTGTATGACCTTGGAAGAGTCCTTTGTCCTTAATTTCCTCTTTTGCAAAATGGAGCTGATAAAAATCGTAATGCCTACCACACAGGGTTGATGTACTGATAAAATGAGATCAATTTGATAAGAGAAGTGAGAGAACTCTGTAAAACACAGACTGCCCTGAAAAGCAAGGGATTATTCTGACTTTATTTAAACTGCTGTGACAGCAGTGTGCTCTTTGAAGGCAAACGGTACACCTGAAGACGCATCAACAGACTCAGTACCTGCAGGGGAAGACACCAGGAATTTCTTAAAAATCTGTTCAGCATACTAAATACCAGATCCAGATCGCAAGAATCATCCATGTTTCGAAGAAAAGTTTGGATACTAGAATCAATCAGTTCCCCTCTCTCCCTTTTTGGCTGTTTTTTAAAAATGCCTTGACACAGAGCCAAAATCAAGGGTGAAGCCAATCAGTGCACAGAGAACTCCCACAAAGAGGTCTCCGGAGGGTGAAAGAATGTGACAGATGTAGAGAGTCCCCCGAAAGTCTATTTCGGCAACAGACCTAAGATGCTTGACTCAACACATGTTTACAGTTAGTCGATCCCATTTTATATCTACGTTCACAGCATCTTTTTCTGATGCCGTACCTGGCAGTCATCATGGAGGTCACAGGAAAAAAACCTGCAGACCCACAGGCTGATAGGAATTAGAAATTACACTTGGTGGCAAGAGGCCGTGGCTACTCTAAGAGAGCTGTGGGCAGAAGCAGTTTCACTGTCACCCGTCCTTCCCTCCACACCCACTGAAGGGTTCAAGGAGATGGTCCAGCTCCCCTGTCCATTCGGAAAGGTCCTTGTGGAGCCCCATCTGCATGCACATCACATCCGATATCCTTACCCAGAGACTCCATCACCACCTTCCCACGGAGAGGGCTCGCGGGCAGGGGTGAGGCACGGCCGTGTCTCCATGAGAGGTGGTCTGGCTTGCACTCAATTGTGCCAGCCACGCTGATGATCAGCAGAGACTGGCTCACCATTGGCATATGCTGGGAACGGGCTGCCAGTCCTTCGGCGGTCCCCTCTAACTACAGAAAATCGCCAGCAGTCCCAGCCTGCCACAGCTGAGGTCTTCTCCAGCTGCGAGGGAAAAACATCATCCCACTGTCTGCTCTCCCCCTCCTCCCTTTTCTCTCCCTTCCCTGTAGACAGACACAGCATGAGGTTCCTGAGGAATTAGTAGCAGGAGACGCCTCCCCCGCTGGCAGCCAAATGCCAACTGCAAGTCCTGCCCATGTAATGTGTCTGACATTTCTGCATCTCTCTGGGTTAACGTTGTTTGACACAGACTTTTAAAAATATCTCTTAAAAAGGTTTGTGTGTGTGTGTGTGTGTGTGTATCTGTGTGTGCATGTACAACTGCAGTTGTTGTAAGGCATCGTTGGGTGTATTTATTATTATTTAAAACAATTATTCTCTTAGTTGCTGACATCTCTCTGCTTTGGCATTTCTACTTAGGCAGAAGTAATTGGTTTCAGAAGGCTGGAAACCCTTATTTGAGACCATGCGCACATTCCTGTTAATGGATGCCATAAAATGTTCACGTATCATCTTCCCTCAAGTAAAACAAGCGTTCAAATCCACAAGGAGGAAATGTGATTGACAGCAGGGCATACTTCTACAGTAACTACCTGTTGTCAAATTCTTTTAAAGCACCTGTATGTGGAGTGGGGTCGGCTCTCCTTCTTGGTCAGTTACCTTTAGCTAGATCTTACCAGGTCCAAAAGGGATTCTCTCGCTCTCCTTTCTGTACTAGAAAGTACTTCCCCTGTCTCGTGATTCCTAGCTGTCAACAGGTCCTAAGGCAAGACGTCCCGCAAACATCCCTATCAGGCACAGTCTCTGGGACAGAAGGCGCCACACAGCTCTCCACATGTCTGGGAGAAAGGCTGAGATGTAGCTCGTGCACCCAGACAGCAGGGTTGTTTCTCTCTGCAATATTTTGGGATATGTTTTTTTACTTTTGTAAAGGAATGGCATGGCATGGCTGCTGAAGTGGATGACGTCGATATGGCAGACAAAGAAAATTCTACCAAGAAACAGTGAAGTCCAACTCCAGACGGCGTGGGGAAGGGAGGTGAATGGCTACGTGTACCTACAGAAGAACGACCACCTGGGCATGGAGGTTCAAGCCCAAGGGCTCTGGGTGCCCAAGCAGAAGGGCACCTCTGAACGTGTGATGTACCACCACGGAATGCGCTCCCACTTGTGGACACTTTAAACATCTTGTAAACTCAGGGCAGAAATATATCCACAGATTCTCCAAGTGATGCCCACCTATAAGCGATATAGCAGCACAGGTAAGCCTGGGGACTCTACCATCAGACTGACAGGTCTAATTCCAGTTTTGTCACCTACTAATTGTGTGACTTTAGACAAGTGGCTTGGCCATACTGTGCCTCAGTTTTTCCATCCGTACTATGGGAATGATAAAAAAAAATAACAAAAAACTTATGTCAAAGCAATGTTATAAAGATTGAGTTAATACATGCAAAAATACTTGAATCACTGCCTCTTATGATCAGTATTGTTAATATCCGGTGTCTTGCTCACTACTCCCCCATGCAAGACAAACTAGGTCCCCTTCCATTCTTGGTTAGATGCTGTCAGAAATTTCTTCTCCACACCAAGCCCAAATTAAGCTCCCTGAAATTTCCATTGATTTATCCCAAGCCTAACAGGAAAGGCAGAGCAGAGTAAGTCTCATTTCTCTTCCCCTGACAGTTCTACACAATATTTGAGACAGCTGTAATGTATCCCTAGGTCTTCAAGAACAAGCCTTTCCCACTTTTAACAGCTTCTCCTTATATGGCAATTTTCCCGGATTTTTCTTCATCTTTATCATGTTTTATTCACATTTGTCAGCATCTTTAAATTGCATCATATCATACAGAACAGAATTTTCTGGGTGTGGTCTCAGAGTGCAAACCATGGGAGATGTTTTAATCTTCCTTAGCCCAGATATGCCATTTCTTCAATCTTACAAACCACCAGGCACAGTCAAAATTCATATTCAAAGAGCCGCCCACCCTCTTGGCCCAAATGCATTTTTCAGATACTTTAAGAGGACTAAAGGAATTCTCTCCTTTTTTCCTCTGCCATCAGTGTGAAGCATACATAGAGTCAAGCACTCTCTGGTGTATAGACCCATATAACTAAACATTTGCAATTATCCTGAGGCTAAAGAACCTTCTGAAAAATTAGTTCACAGCTCTCCTGGATGGAAATATATCTGGAACTAAAGAGTCAAAAACACCTGAATGATCAGTCAGCCTAACCATCTTATTTTTCCAAAGAAACACAGAGAGCTTAAATGATTTACCCAAGCTCACATTCAGATGGAGCTGAAAGTTAAGCCAATATGAAATCATGAGCAAGAACTTTCCCAATGCCTTTCTATATGGCCAAACGGAAGTTTTCTTTCTCATGAGCTCAGGAAAACCTAGCCTATTTCTTTCCCAAAGAGATTCACCAGTGGAGTTTGGTAGCTTTTCCATTACAGCAAATCAGTGCACTTGATTGGCCGTCCCCAGTGCAAGAGATCTGGATGTAGACGTTGGGAATTGAGGAATGAAAAGCAGAACGGAGTTTCAGAGGGTTGTTTCAAGAAGGGACCCCGAGAGCTATAGCAGAACATTGTACAGGTCTTTCTACCTGCAATCTCTTTCAGATTTCTCAGGGTAAAAGCATACTATCCCTTCCATTTGTCTGCGTGCCCACATTCTTGACTTGGTAGCAATATGCCCTCTGTAGCAGTGGTCCCCAACCTTTTTGCCATCAGGGACTGGTTTTGTGAGACAATTTTTCCATGGACTGAGGAGAGGGGATGGTTTAAGGATGAGTCAAGTGCATTACATTTACTGTGCACTTTATTTCTATTATTATCACACTGTGATACATAACGAAACAATTCTACAACTCACCATAATGTGGAATCAGTGGGAGCCCTGAGCCTGTTTCCCTGCAACTAGATGGCCCCATCTGGGGGTGATGGGAGACAGTGACACCTGAAATGTGCTGTGTTCCTATGAGAATCTGATGCCACCACTGATCTGACAGGAGGCAGAGCTCAGGTAATAATGCAAGCGATGGGGAATGGCTGTAAATACAGATGAAGCCTAGCTGGCTCGCTCACTGTTTACCTCCCACTTTCAACCCGGTTCCTAACAGGCCAGGGACTGGTACTGATCCATGGCCGAAGGGCTTGGCAAGACCCCTGTTCTACAAAGAGAAGATCTGTCTCTAAACCTACCCGACTGTACTGACAGACAGATGACCTGGACAAGGAATGGGAAACTCACCTACTCCTTTCCAAAAGGAAATTAACCAAAACCTGCTTTCCACTGCCTGCCAAAGATAATGTGAAACTGAATATAAAATGTGTGTATGCTGTAGCTTTAAAAACAACGGAAACAGTGGGAATGCTACTTTTAAAGTAATTTCTTTTCCTGGAGGCAGTTGTAACTAAAATCAAAACAAGAGCAGAAAAGCAAAAAACAAAACAAACAAACCTCAGGTCACAGGATTTGCTGTTCAACACATAAGAAGATATTTCCCTTATTTTTCGCTGCTAAAAGGGGCTTTTCCCTTTTCTCATTTTATTTTGCTTAATTCCTGTGGCACATTACATACTGCATGATGACATGGGTACGTATGTTCACTTCCTTACTCTTCTGTGAACTTGCGAGGCAAAGGGACACGTTATCATGCTGTTCTCTGCCATGATTGCATCTTTCACAGTATGACCACCTCCTGTTGGTTCTCTCCATGTCACTCTTGCTCTTCCCTCTAACTCTTTATTCACATGGTAGGCAAAATGATCTTTTAAAGACAAATCTCATCATTATAACCCCTCCTTCAAAATCCTTCACTGGCTTCCCAGTTTTCGATGGATGGAGTCCACACCCCTTTAAGATGACCCAGGAATCCTTGCTGGATCCAGACCTTTCCCATTTCTTACCATCTGTTTCACGCCTCTTTCCTGCTCCCTCTCTGCCCCAGTAACCTTATCCTTTCACTCCTGGAACTCACTCTGTTACTCCCACTCCACATATATTCCTCCTCTCCCTCCCACCCTCATCCCCTCCTCTGGTTACTTGCTATTAATCAGTCTACTTCTTTAGGGAAGCCTTTCTTTGATATCATATTCAAGTCAGGTTCCCTCCATGTTACATACTGCTGTCCTATCCTATAAATCTTCTCTAAGACCTTCCCAAAGCATAATTTTTGAAACACTGGTGGAATATGATATAATTGCATCAGAAAATGTTAAATCCTAAGTTCTCAGAGACCTTCTGAAGAGCCATACCACAGAAGGAGGGTTTCTATCTTCCTCCTGGAAATAAAATACCAGTCCAGACATATTTCTGGAGGGGAGTGGAAGTTAGAATCTACCATAACGTTGAATCAGCCACCCACATCATTTTTACTTAAAAAAAACAAAAAACAAACCCAGGCTGGGTAATGAGCTTAATATTCAAAAAAGACTCCCAAGGTCTAGAGAAAAGATTTAAATGTAGGTATATTACTTTAATATCACATGGTTTCAAGATCCCAGGTGCCCATCTGTGATTAGCTGCCTCTATGGTATGTCAAGCAGATCACCCCAGCAGAAAGCGTTAGGTCACCACACACACTCATCCCCTTTATAATCAGACTCACAACTTCAGAGAATGCTGGAGGTGAAAAGAAGAGGGCCATTGCTGGATGTCAAGGGCAAAGCTACCATCAAGAATTACTCAGCACATCAGGAGTCAAGGAGAAAGATGTTGTTTTGATAATCGAACTCCCAAACCCTGAGATGTTACTAAAGTCCTTGAGGCTCTAAGCATGTTTATTGGACACCAAATGGAATATACAGGGCAAACCCATCCTGGGGCCAGAGCAGGGGGAGAGGGATGGAGAAATTACATTCACTGAGCACCTATCCCAAATCACTGCAGATGGTGACTGCAGCCATGAAATTAAAAGATGCTTGCTCCTTAGAAGGAAAGCTATGACAAACCTAGACAGCATATTAAAAAGCAGAGACAGTACTTTGCCAGCAAAGGTCCATCTAGTCAAAGCTATGGTTTTTCCAGTAGTCATGTACAGATGTGAGAGTTGGACTATAAAGAAAGCTGAGTGCCGAAGAATTGATGCTTTTGAACTGTGGTGTTGGAGAAGACTCTTGAGAGTCCCTTCAACTACAAGGAGATCCAACCAGTCCATCCTGAAGGAGATCAGTCCTGGGTGTTCATTGGAAGGGCTGATGTTGAAGCTGAAACTCCAATACTTTAGCCACCTGATGCGAAGAACTAAGTCATTTGAAAAGACCCTGATGTTGGGAAAGATTGAAGGCAGGAGAAGGGGACGACAGAAGATGAGATGGTTGGATGGCATCACCGACTCAATGGACATGAGTTTGAGTAAACTCTGGGAGTTAGTGATGGACAGGGAGGCCTGGTGTGCTACAGTCCATGGGGTCACAAAGAGTCAGACACAACTGAGCGACTGAACTGAGCACCTATGCTGTGCCAGTTCTCTGTTAGGGATTTTAAGGTCAGTTTAGCATGTAAATAAACTTGCCCCTTGGCTGGATCCTTCCTTCTTTAGAATTCTCCAGAAGATTGATAACTTTCCCCTTGAATAATGAACCAATCCTGCAAAGAAGCCCCTTATGTCTTTTTACTTAAAAAAAATCATCTCCATTACTTTTGACCAAAGTCTGCTATACCTGATGAAAGGAAAAGGGAGATCATTCAGATGACAATGATTTTACCAGAATGGGCATTGTAGCAAGTGATCAAGTCAGTTCTGGATCCCAATTTTGTCCCTGAATTTCCTTCTTCATAAAAGGGGTGGGGATTGATATCCTTATTGGATGGTCTAAGAGATTCAGGGTAAAAAACAAAGATACCCGCTCAGAAAAGAAAGATATCAAATGCTAATACAAGTCACCAGCTCCTCTTACTGAGCTGCCCCCTCCTCTCATGCTGACTGGAACATGTGGGTCATAAAGACTCAAGTGTTGAATTTGTAGAGCTACTTTACAAATCTCACTTTTGGGACTTCTCTGGTGGTCTAGTGGCTAAGACTCTGCACTCTCAATGTAGGAGGTCCAGCTCAACTCCTGGTCAAGGAACAAGATCTCCCTGCCATGATTAGGTGCTAGCATGCAAAAACTAAAGATCCTGCAAAAAGAACCCCCATGCCACAATTATAGATCCTGCATACCATAACAAAGCTCGAAGATTCCACGTACCACAGCTAAGCCAAATAAACATCTCTCCCTTTCCCTTCACCTTTTATTTCCTTCTGTTCTTCTAATTATGAATACCTGAACATTTTTTTTTTTTGCCCTAACCTACTCAAGTGCAAGTTTTTAAAGACAGCAATCATGTCTTATTTATCACCCTATTCCTGTCAGTTCTTAGTATAAACACCTTGCATACTTCTTGTTTTAAATTACAATTTTTTTTTCACTTTTGCCTCAGTTTCTCTATTGTTACAATCAAGGTAACACTCAATTTCAATAGACATGTAATGAAATCACTATGTTTGATTCCTCTTAAAAAATGGAAATAAATACACACACACACAAAAACGTGAATTGTTCTTAATGAAAAACCAGCAGCTTTTCACAAATTGAAATATCTTTATACATCAACACCTTAAATAGGTATCAATGAAACATAATGGAATTACAAAAGCTTCTCAATATATACCATAAAATAATTTAAGTGTGCAGTGGGAAGAATTCTACAGATTTTTCCTAATGGATAAAAATTCTGTTAATGACTACAGGCAACTAGAAGAAATACAGACAACCAATTCTACAACAGGAAGTAGTAGAGGGTAGTAAATTTTCAAAAAGGAATTCTCTGGAATAGGGAGATGATAAAAGGTGAAACTATACTTTTATTCTAGAAATCTTTAAGGAAAAAATGATCACATAACTAAAGGTTTCTGACAACTGGAAAGTAACAAGATTTAGCCAGAGAAGCTTTTTAAGAACTGTGAAAAAGACTGAGGATGTACAGAGAAGAGCATCTGAAATAAAATGTAGTATGTCACTTAAGATTGTAAAAACAAAGAACAGGAACCTACATTTATTAAAAGAAACTTCAGAACTAGAACCACCTGTTGTTTTTCTAATTCATGAAATAGTTGAAAATAAAAGTCATAGGATACGGCTGACATTGAAGACCAAATCTACAGCAAGTAACCAAGAAGCAAATTCAGTTTTTAAACCCTTCAAATAAAAGACGATATTCCCCCCCCCCCAAAGGGAAGACATCCTCATGATGAAATGAGTCAGAAAAGGCCCAACTGATGTTACTGAAATTTGGCAAAAGTATTCACATTTCAGCTGAATTATAAGCTTGAGGTTTTACAGCCCAGAGGCATATCTTTGAGAAAGTTATAGGGGAACATAAATAGATTTTTAGAATAGAAATAGCTCTTTCAGCATAGGTTAATGAAAGATATGTTATCACTAACGTAGGCAGGGAAAATGGAGAATTGATATATTAACGTTACCCAGGCTTGATAGAGAAATTGCCAATCTTTACGGAAGATTTGCAGAATATTTATTAAAAAAGACACAGAAGGAAAGGTTTTACATTTTTAAATGTGACTATTTCTCTCCATTTTTCCTGCCAGGCCCATATTCAAAGCCACTGGGATGTATCACTTGCTTCCTGCTATTTCTTCATACATTGCCTAGAGAGGTGGTGTTCTGATTTTTTTGTTTTGGTTAGTTATTCATTTTATTTTAATGCAAATTTGAGCATAAGCCCACTGTCTTCTGCCCTTGACAGACATGTCCTCTTGACATACTCTGTTTCTTCATGGCTTTTCCCATGATTTCAGTAATTTATCTATTTATTGAATACCCATGGTTTTTGGCAGCTCAGGCTGCTATAACAGATACCCAAAACTGGGTAGCTCAAACCACTGACCTTCACTTCTCACAGTTGTGGAGACTGGAAGTGTGAGACAGGATGCCAGCAGTGAACTCAGGTGAACTCCGTTCGGCTCCAGTGAACTCAGCACCTGCTTCTAAAGTGCCTTCCCATCTTGGCCTCACACCGTGAAGAGAGGGACAGCTGAGTTCTGGTCTCTTCATCCCCTTATAAGGGCACTACCCCATTATGGAGGCTCCACCCTCATGAGCTCATCTAAACCTAATCACCTCCCAAAGGCCTTACCTCCAATTGCCATCATATTGAGGATTAGGGATTCAACACATGGATATTTTTTGGTTGGGGGGGAAGGCACAAATGTTTAATCTATAACCTTCACGTTCCTTGTAATACTGTAAGCTCTCAGAGGTCAGGGAACTCTAGTTTTGCTCCCTGCTAAAACCTGCATGCCTCACACTCGACCTGGAACACTATGGGTATTTCATAAAGATTTATGGGATGTATGAAAGAAAAAAAATATATAGTCCTCTTCCACCTCCACTCCGTGTATGTGTGCACACATGCACACATGTGCAAACGTGTATATATGAATACAATCTCTAGGGGGAAGCTGTAGATTATCTAATTATCTAACTGGGAAACACGAAAAAATAAACTGCCTCATCAATAACATAGATGATGTTAACGTCTCTATGTTTCCACAGAATATCTTCTGAGCAGCTCACTAATTGCATCGAGTCCAGCCCTCTTTATATTATACATTAGTAATTTACCTCCACAGTGGCCACATAACTCAAGAAGGAAATAGGCAGGTGCCATACGAGTTGTAAGTGGTCTGAATATTAGCAAAGGTTTTTAACGAATCAAAGCTCTCAGTACGTGTGTAGTTGATTCTACATTCCTTAGATGAGCGGTTATGAGTCTGCGCTTCCATCATACAGCTCTCAAGGGGCCGTGTTGTTTGTCATTTGTCCTTTGAACTCTCACACTGCCTATCCTGTGCTAAGCATAAGATAGAAAATTGATACACTTGCACGGGTCTATGTATCAATGTTAAAACTGAGTTGGAAGTGACCTGCTAAAATTCAGATGATTATATTTTTATGTGAGAGAATCCTAGGGCAAATTTGCAAACCTCAAATCCATTTAAAGTGGCTACACTGGGGACTTTTGATGTGGCTAGAGGGCGGGCAATGGGGTTTGTGGTGGAAAGTGCAGTGTAAATGCCTGCTTTTAGAGAGGTAGAGAGGCTGCCAGGCATGGTGGAAGGAGCATAATTTGAATTTTGGCCCCAGAAACATTCTTTCCAAGTTAGCATGCTTTTCTAAGTCTCAGTTTCCTGATTAAAATTCTTGTATTATCAGTTGTGAAGTCTCAAAAAGATGCACTGAAACTGATGAGCATAGCTTGGAGCACATGAGCATTCAATAAGTGGCAGTTAAGAGGTCCATGTGAAGAAATGCATACAAATGTTCATAAAAGCATAATGGCGCACAACTAGAAATAATCCAAATATCCATCAACCGGTGGGTGGATGGATGCAGATAGGGTGATACATTTGTGCCCACAGAATACTATTCAGTCACAGAAAGGACTGAACTACTGGTACATGCTACAACATGGATGAACCTCAAAAACATCATGCTACATGTTATATAATTCCATTGGTAAGAAATGTCCAGAAAAGGCACACTCATTGAGACAAAAGGTAGGTTAGTGCTGACTGAGGGCTGAAAGTGGAAGTGTAGATTACCAGGAAATGAGCAGAAGGGAATTTCTGAATGGTAGAAATGTCCTAAAACTAGAGCATGTTGATGGCTGTACAACTCTATGAATTTGACAAAAAAATCATAAATTGTATACTCATGGATAAATTTTATGGTATATAATTTATATAGCAAAGTGTTTTTTTTTCTTTTACTTTTTTAAAGTTCTATAAGAGTGCTGAGGGAAATTGAGGAAGTAAGAAATCTCCTTGTATTCGCTATTTGGGGAAGGGTCCCAGATGGAGCTTGATGCAGAAGCTGATATAAAGGCGGTGGCTTTGCTGGGCAAAGTGATGGTGGTGCTGGCATTCTTTGAAACTCTTGGGAAATACCCTCATTCCATCATAGAGTAGGCAGCCAGCCAGGATACTAGGGAATGGCTCCTGGAGCCAATGTCCACGCAACTGTTGGCCTGGGGAATGTGGGCTCCCTCAGGGGAACTCAGAGAGCTGCCGCCAGGACTGGGTTTTGAAATGAGAAATTCTGGTACTTCCTATTCCTGCCTTCCAGCCACCCTTTCCAATTTCATCTCATTGTAATTACTAACTAACGGCAGGCAGCTAATTTAAGAAGTCCTCTGGACGACTTGCTGATCTGATGAGAATCTGTACGGGGGCTGCTGGCTGTTACCTGTCCAGAAAGGTGTTCAAAGAGACACGGGTGAAGCTGACACGGGTGTCTGGTGTCACACGGAGACAAAAAGGTGCCTGGAACACCATCAGTCAGCCACAAACATACAAGTTCCAATAAAAGAGGAATAATTGACATTAAAATCTATAGGTCCTAGGAGGATACGAAACCCATCACACTTTTTTTTTTTTTTTTAAAGAGAGAGATAGAGAAAGTACAGTGCCCACAATACATCAATTAAAACCTGCCATTTCCCCGAAGCTGTCAGCTGTGGAGTGGCTGCCAGAAGTCCTCCTTCTCTGAGGGCGTCTTGAAAATGAACACCTGGGGCGGCCAGAGCTATTAATAGGTGGAGGGAATGATATAAAATGTCACAATGCACCTTTACAAATAAAAACGTGTCCAGACTTCTCAGGGAGGGGAGGAAGAGGGGAAAATGGCCCAAAGTATTTAAGAAATGATTGCATTTTCCTTTTTCTGAACTCCTACTATATATTACCAGGGAAAGCTTGTCACTTCCAAGGTGTCCAGTCCCTCTCACTGCTGTTTGGAGAGTTCCATAACTCACTCATGGCCGGTGGGGTCTTCATGCTTCATTCTACTCACAACAGGGGCCAGACAGGCACTGCTTCTGTTCCAACGAGGAGAGCACATGGGTACAAAGCGCTTGTCACTGCGTGCCATGGGGAGGAGGGCTGGGGGTCCCCTCTTCCACTGTTCGATGCTTAGTCCAGATTAGGAAGAGAACTATAGGTCTTTAACGGGTATGCTCAAAATCCCTGACCATGCCTCTGGATTGATTTCAGAATAATCACCATGAATTTGTTTTTAGTGTGATGCCTTCCCAATAAGACAGAACAAACAGATTCTATATCTGGAGAAAATAAGTTTCCATTCCTGCCGATTTCTAGAATTTAACCTTGAAATTCAAAAGCTGGGTGAGCGTGGGCAAGTCACTTAAGTGCTTTAGACACCAATCCCTCCAATTAGAAAATAAGATACTCTCACATAATGATGATTCAAGCTTCCTATGAGTTTTAAAATTCCTGGACTGTATCAATGAGCTAATAATTTTGCCCCTGGAACAGACTCAAGAAAGCTCTCAATGAAGAGAAGGTCAGTAGTCATCGCTTCCGTAGAGGCTGATTAAAAGATCTTTTCTTTCTTTCTTCTTTTTTAATAGCAAAGGTTGTTCTATTTCCCTCCAACCAAAACTATCAAGCTCCTAGTTTAACTTTATTACTCTTTTGTCTTGTCAATAAGAACATAATAGTGTCCTTAAAGAAAATGACAGCTTTTTTCTTTTTCTTTGAGGTTTATTTCAAACAATTTTCTTTCTTCCTAATGAGCCTGATCCATGTTTGCAGTTGCATATTGTCTTCTTTTAATAGGGAGGTTTTCAAATACAGAGAGGAGAAAGAAAAGCTGGCTTTGTTTTGCTTATTTTTTGCTAGCCTTTTTGTCACTTCAAATAGTTACCTTACAGATCATTTACAAATCATGGGCTGTTTGCAAAGCAGTGCATTTCGAAGATGGTGCCTCTTTTTTTTCTTTTTTAATCTTTTTATAAATGAGGTCTTGCCCAGAGAGTCAATGTGTCCAAATCACCCCTCCTTCCGAGGTCTTGGGTTCCCTGTGTTTTCTTTCACAAACGGTAGGGGCCCAGCAGCTTTAAAGCTTTTTGATCAGGTTTCATGCAGGGAGACAATATGCATTAACTGGCATATTGGAACTACCACTGTGGCACCATTAGTCAACAATTATTGGTCTTTTAAACTCTTGCTTCAGCTATCCCCCAGTTAGCAGACTCCCCAGTTTTATACTAAAAGACAAAAAGCAACTATGTGTGCCTGTGTCTTTTTTTTTTTTTTTTTTCTTTTTTTTTCCAGCACTGAAGTGAGCCCAAGGATCTGGATTGCTAAAGATTTGGGCAACTAAGGATTGGTATTCTATTCTATCGACTCAGATGACAAAAGAGGATGAGAAGAGAACACAGTCATCCCTCTGTACCCATCAGGTACTGGCTCCATGACCCACTGTGGATCCCAAACTCCAAGGATGTTCAAGTTCCATAGTTGGCCCTTCTGTGGGTTCTGAATCTGCAGATGCAATCAACTTCTGATGGCAAACAAAATAGACAACCCATGGTTTGTTGAATCCACAGATGCAAAACCCATGGATACTGAAGGTTGACTGTAGTCAAATCTGCAAGCGTTCTTCCTTTTAACCTACTTCTTTCTTCTCCTTTCCTTATCCAACTGTTTTTCCCCAGTTTAGTTTCTCCAGGTTACTGGAGAAAACTTCTCTCTTAATTCTCCACTTGATTTGAGAACTCTAAATGGGCTCTGACAGTAACTGCTAAATACTAGCCACGTGGACAGACACCTACAAAGCCTAAGTGAAAATATATTGGCTAAAGAGCCTTAAAAATCAGCAAAGATTTTTAGGGCTAGCTTTCTGACTTGAAGCCTATGAACTTTAGTTTTCTTTTTGATACCATGCAAGGGTTGGACTGAATAATGTTTAACGTTCCATGCACATCTGAAATCTATGATAGGAAATATAGAAATAAAAACAGGGGTTAAAGGGACAGGGAAGCAACTGGTGTGGCTGGGAAAGAGGAAATTATTGGAGAAATGTGGGAGGAATTTAAAGCCATGTTCAGATGATAAAAACTTTTCAAAGTTCAGTATAAGAAAACTCTAGACCCAAACTGGAGTTAGTTTAGATTCTTAAAGAAGAGGTAGACTAATCCACTGCTGATAAGGATGATTAGTTTGGCAACAGTGTGCAAGATATGGTTAGAGGATTGTTATTCAAGAAAGGGGGGCTTGAGGGACTTCTCCGGTGGTGCAGTGGTTAAGATTCCGCACTCTCAAAGCAGGGGGTATAGGTTTGATCCCTGGTCTGGGAACTAAGATCCCACATGCTGCAGAGTGTGGCCAAAGGGAAAAAAGGAAGGTGGTGAGGGCCTGGGTCCTGGGAGGGATGGTCACTCATTGTTCTTTCATCCGATTAAAACAGAAACAGGGTGACTCTTAGTTCCCCAGCGGCCAGAGCCTGGTTTGTTTATAAGCTTAGCACAGTCTCTAGGAGTAACAACAGGTGCTGAATGAATGCATGACTGCTTAAGTTTGTAGAAAGTAAAATAACTCTTTTTTGAGATATTGAGAATAAGGCACTACAGATGGTGAAGAGCCAGGGAGGGCTGGTGTTTTTTTTTTTTTTTTTCTTTTTGAGAAAAGAGGAGACAGGCAGTAAAACTGACAGGAGAGTTCAGAAGGTAGATGTAGTTGCTGAGCCAGAAGTCATGATAATATTTTCAATATGTTGGCTCAGAGGTGATAGTAGAATCTAGAAATGAGGAAAGATGGCATACATCCATCCCTGAGAACATTTTGTGTCGACGTGATGTCTAAAGTGACTTCCCAGGTGGCTCAGTGGTAAAGAATCTGCCTGCCAAGCAGAATATGTGGGTTTGAACCGTGAGTGGGGAAGGATCCTCTGGAGAAGGAAATGATGACCCACTCCAGTATTCTTGCCTGGAGAATCCTATGGACAGAGGCGCCTCGGGGGCTACAGTCCTTGGAGTCGAAAAGTGTCAGTCAAAGCAGTGACTGACAGCAGCAGCAGGAATCTGAAGCAAGCTGGCTGCACTACAGCCAAGTCCCAGAGACGGCCCACGGCCGGAAACGCCTAAAGAGCTACAAACCTGAGTGCTAGAGCCTGAACCAACAAGATGGTTTCCCCACTGATCCCCTTCTGAAGATCATTCACTGTATTTTACTCTGAACCTCCCTCCCTTAACCCTATTCTTCAAAATTTATTCATTCAACAAAGATCTACTGAGTGTCTCATCTGTAACGAGCACAGTTAAAGATTCTGGAGAAATCAGGGACCAGAGCGCAAAGTTCTAACCCTCACACGGCTTACTTGTGATCGTAAGAAGGTTAAGGAGTTAAGAAGTAAGTGGAAAGGAGAGTGACCAGCGGAGATGGAGAGATGACTTCAACCAGGGTCATCAGGGGAGATTTCTTGAAGGAGATAACATGTGAGCTCTGACTGAACTTCTCAGATTCACGAGAAAGACACAGTGCAGCTATAGTGTAGGGATGTACCAGAAAGAGGAGACAAAGTCCAGGGTTTTTAGATAAGCAAGATGAGCATGAGCTTGGCATATATGCAGGGTCTAAAGGAGACTGGTGTGGCTAGAGCCCCGCAGTGAAAGGGGCAGTGGGGGCTGATGAGGTCCAAGGTGGAGGCACCACCAAGAAGGAATTAAGAATCAGGTCAGGGATGCTTTTTCTCAGTAAGAGAAAATCAAGATTGTCCTAATCCTTAATCTTTCAGAATAAAGCCCAGGGTACAAACGTCTGGTTGACCTCTCTCAGGTGCCATTCATGAGTCCCTGGCCCCAGTTACTGAGGCTAAAGGGTAGTTTTTATCTTGGCATTATCCCAATTGTGTTTGCAGAGGTAAGATAGGGATCAAGTAGGACATGGAATAGAAAAGAAATAAGAGCAATGCATGGCATTGTTTCTCAAAGATTGGCTGAGCTGAGGAATAAAGCCACCGGCAATCGAACGGAAATCCAAGCAGAAGGAGAATTGAAGTTATATAGAAAGGGAGATTGAAGGGAAGTAGAGTCAACAAAATGTCAATTGACTGAACAATCCAAAGCAGACAAGAGAAGGATTCCGTCAGCTGTGGGTGTGACCAAAGTTTTCCAAGTTCCATTCAGTGTATTTCAGAAGCTGAAATGCAAATGACCTTGAACTTCTGAGATCACAATGATTTGCACAAGTTTCTCCTTTTCTGTCCCTGTAACCCTATGTGACGGAATAAACAAAGAGACAGTACTAAAGCCAGAAAGCAAAGATACATATTTGAGTCACTGGCGACTCAGAAAGGGGGATTTTTTGGGCAATGGGGCAGTGAATGAAAATGGGAGAAACCTATGCATGTCCAAGCAGATGCAGCTACCATCCTGTGTTTGAAATGCAATGAGCAAGAGGGCAGACGTCTAGACCACAACACCTCACTGGTGAAACAAGGCAGAAACCTCTGCATCTATTAACCATCCTAAGATTTTATTCTAGCAGCATCATAGAAAGTTTTCACAAAGTGGAACGACGATCATTTTTAAGAGACAGAAGGGTAGAAGAGGGTTACTGAAAGTTACTTATTGCACTTTCCTGGACTTTTACACTGGAGGGAGCAAAAAAAAAAAAAAAAAAAAAATTTCCATGTTTCAACTCTGTCATTTCACTGCTTAAGAAAATGTCTCAATTAAGCCCTCAGAGGAAAGAATAGAAAACATCAGTGAGACAGGGTGGAAAGTAGTCCTTTATGGGGTTTCTTCAGTTATCTATTCTGAGCTTTGGGGCAGAGTGGGGAAAACGGCTAAGTTTTGACTATTACATTTGCAGAAATATGGTCTTTCTTACCGTCTCAACCACCATAACCCCCAAACTCATCATGACCAAGTAGGTGGAGATGGATGGAAGCCAAGAGTGGCTCCCAGTCAACGAGATGGGAATCCGGAGTGTTGGCCAGCTTTTTCCTATTCAGAAAGTTATTTAAAATTGCTTAAAAGTGGTTATTTGGGAAGCATCCTGGGGTAGAGACTTTGCCTCCTCAGGTCTCCGACTTGTGACATAGAACTGGAATCCCACTAAGGAAACTACAGGGGAGACTTTGGATTCCTGCTTTTTCTTCCCAAGCCTTTGAGAAAGAATTCCTGAAGGTCACTGCTCTTAGTCAAACACACTAGCTAGAAGGAAAATTTCCATTCTGGTCTGCTTTTCACAGAATCACGGAGTGACTCAGTGATTCCAAGCCCTTCATTTTGTAGGTTAAAGAACTGAGGCCCAGAAATAGACAAGCCCCAAATGACAGAGCTCACCTGTGCCCCCCAGCCCCTAGGACACCACCTCTGGTCTGCTGGCTGTAATGCCACCCTTCTTTTTCTGCCCAAGGGAACCTAGGTGGGAGCCTGTGACCATCACAAGGAATAACCTTAACTCATTTTAATGTAATATTTATGTACATTATTCTCAGATTTCTCCACTTTACTATGAACCAGTTTCCTGTGTAAAATATAACTCTGCTTATCTCATTCATCCTTGTAATCTGAAGTGTGCCGCCCCCCCACCCCCCAGCAAGTTCACATGTTGAAGTTCTAATCCCCCAGTACTAGAGAATGTGACTATAACTGGGAATGGGCCTTTTCAGAGGTGATTAAGTTAAATTGAAGCCACCAGGATGGGCCCTAATCCAATCTTACAGGTGTCTTTATAGGAAGAGGAAATTTGCACACACACACAGGTGCACACACAGAGGTAAAGACACAGGGAGAGAGCAGCACCTGCAAGCCAAGGAGAGAGGTGTCCGGAGAAACCAAACCTGCCAACACCTTGACCTTCGACCTCCAGCCTCCAGAACTGTGAGAAGTAAATTTGCATCGTCTAAGCCACTCTGACTGTGATATTTGATTATGTCAGCCCTACTGAACTAACACAATCCCTTCACTAGATACTGAGTTGCTGCTAAGTCGCTTCAGTCGTGTCCAACTCTGTGTGACCCCATAGACGGCAGCCCACCAGGCTCCCCCATCCCTGGGATTCTCCAGGTGAGAACACTGGAGTGGGCTGCCATTTCTTTCTCTAATGCATGAAACGGAAAAGTGAACGTGAAGTCGCTCAGTCGTGTCCGACCCTCCGCGACCCCATGGACCACAGCCTACCAGGCTCCTCTGCCCATAGGATTTTCCAGGCAAGAGTACTGGAGTGGGGTGCCACTGCCTTCTCCGAGATACTGAGCACTTCCTGCCAAATCTGTTCAAAGCATCAGGGTTATAACAGTGAAGAATCCATGTTTTCTTATGCCTTCGTGGGAATTACAGTCTTGCAAGAGTGAAAGACATCAAATAAATTAGGTTACTAATAATTACTTAGCTAGAGTGGCAGTAAGTCTAAAAGAAAATTGCCTAGCATAAGAAGTCACTCTCCTAGGAAGTAAGAGGGAGTCAAAAGCAGGAAAAAGCAGGTACCACCTACCTAAGGTAAGCTCAAGTCCTATGTGTCACTTTGTGTTCTAACAGCCTCTAATGCTACTTTCTTATTTGATAAAACAATTAGAACGTCCCCTAGCCTGAAATGTCCACCAACACAATGTCATTGCATTGCCAGACACTAAGTGCTCACACACAGCAACCTGAGTTCTGAGTTACAAACAAAATAAAAAATAAAACCAAGCAAGTAACACAACAAGAAAGAAAAGCAAACGGGAGCTAGGCGTTCAGAATACAAGGGTGGATCAACCATATCAGCCATGACTACTGGAGCCCGGCCTGGGTTCCCTTTGACCTCGGAGGGATATGGATCAGCTGAATGCCCCCAACAGACTGTTTGGCAAAGCACCCCGTGGATCAGAGGCAGCCCTATTCATTCTTGTGAGGTCTCTCCGCAGCAGAGGCCCCACCTTGTCTTACATCGTGTGTCCTAAAGTGATAGGTAGAACCAGGGTAGGGCAGGGGCAGTCTCATCGGGTGTCTACTAAATGCTGCCAGTGGTCCTTTCGCAGGGGCAGCGCTACATCAAGAGCCCAGAACAATCCCTGAATTCCTGCAGCCATGACTGCCAAGCTCTTAATTACGTGGAGGCTCCATGGATCATCTGGCTGCCTCTTGTCCACGTGTCTGGACTCCCTGCCAGGACTATAGACCACCCAAGGGCTGCACACCCCACAAGGACTGGACCCTCAGCAGGAACACATTAAATACGTGTAGAGTTGAAATGAAGGAGAAGATTGCCTGCAACTGGCAGCTTCCCAGCTGAGTTCTATCTTCCCGGGAGGTATCAGCATGGACCTTCCGATATGGCAGCCAAACAGTTAAGCCTCTGCCAGAAGACGGATTTTGGACTCCTGGGCTGGGGCACTGGCTCAGTAGCCGGCGGCGCTCGGTGACAGGCATGTTCTGATCAGAGGAGAGCCGTTCCCACCTCCCAGGGAAACTTGTTGATGAGCAGTCTGCCCCTGTAGGAACCATGGAACCGTTGCAGGGGCTCATCGGATGAGCCTGGCGTCCAGAAGGACCATCATTTTAGACTCGTCCATTTAAAATGCTTTGACATGCGGGCTCTTGCAACTGGCTAAGTACCCAGAGGTGAACTAATGAACTTAAAAATAGGACATGATGGGGAGTGACAGGAGTTGTCTTTCTGGAAGGCAGAAAGAGCTGAATTAGAATCCCAGGTGTGACAGGGACGGTTTCTATGGCCTTGGGCAACTCTCATCAACTCAGTTTCATTTTCCATACCATTCAGCAGGGAGGCTAGTGCTTCTCTGCAGCCAGGTCGACCCAAGGCTTAACCAGCCTGGTCCCTGTGGCTGGGGAAGACGGGCTTCCTCGCTGGCATTCCACAGTGGGGCTGCTCCAGCCCCTCCTTAGGGCTCCCTGCTTCCTCAGGTTCTCTTTGGGGCAACTTCTCCTGGAAGTATGCATGTCAGGAAGCACTTCCTTTCCTCTAACGCCTCCCTGCAGCACCCCCAGCATTTCTGTCCTGGCCTGATGCTGCAGAGGTCCTACGTGACTGGCTGTTAATCCAACACATTTATTGGAGCAGAATTTTTAAGGTTTTCTAACAGTTTTACATTTTCTCAGAGGAGACAATCTTTTACTGAGACCTTAAACACCTTAACCCGAAGAAATGAGAGATATAGATACTGGCTGGACAAAATAGGCATCTGGATATCTATCTACCTACCCACCCATCTACCCACCCAACTATCTACCTACCCACCGACCCACCCTCCTACCTACCTACCTGCTCACCTACCTACCTACCGATCTATAGTGCATTTCTGTCTCCTTTAAAATCATGGACTAGAGGCAGATGGCTCTTCTGTGTTCAGATTCTGTTTGGTTAGAAGCAGGAATAGACATTTCTAAGTTCCTTCGGTAACATCAAGTTTATAAAACTTCCTTTTTTTTCCTCTTTCCCCACTAGATGGTAAGTAACATGCATAGGGTCTCAATCTTAATCCCTGCATGGCACTTATTTAGGTGTCCAGTGAATAACTGATGAATTGATAAGGACAGCTCTCTGAACTTTCTTGGTCAACAGTTCTCATATTGTGCCCAACTCTTTCTAAACAATCTACTAAGTATTTCCATAAAAGGTTTTGTTTACCAAGTTGCGTTTATTTAGTATTGATTTTCTAACTGAAAGAAAACTCACTGATTTTCTAACCAAAAGCAATTTGACATTTTAGTAGCTTAAATCAAGAAGGGTGCTCTTTCTGTTAGGCTTTGTGAAATAATGACATGACCTTAGGCGCCCCTAGGTAGTTTTGTTCACATGTAAATTTTGAGACTCCAAAGTGGGAATTGGTGGGTGAGATTATTATTGCAAGTTAACCATAATTTTCAGACACATTGGATGTGGCTGCCTGACATACCACAGTATGATTGCAGTGGACTTTCAAAGCAATAGTATTTTGTTATTATTCTTTCTCTTTATACATTAATGTTTGTTGTCTCCATAAGACTCCAAAGAGAGCCAGATGCACCATGGATATAACTGGTTAGTTTGTCTACATGACACTAAACATCCAGATGCTTGGATAATTTGGAGACCCTGTTTGACCGGAATATTCAATTTTCACTGAGATAGGCTAATGCCATTTAGACCAAAACAAAGCAAGTGAGTTTCCTGCCAGTTTTGAAGGATAAAGATTGGGTGTGTGCACTATGGAGACAGGCAGTTAAAACAGAGGGAGGGTAGGAGGGAGGGAGGGAGAATGAACAGAATTGATTTTTGTAATCACCTCTGCTGTGTGGATCTTCTCTGCCCTACAAAAGAGGGCAGTAGGTCAAGCTCAGTGTTTAATTGCCCCTGTATTCTTAAGGGTGCAGTACAGATTATGCTAATCATTCCACTTAAATAATTCAGACCACATTATTGAAAGCTGCAGAGTCACTCTGAATAATGCAGACAGAAGACACTGAGAAACTATGGAAATCCTATGAGTGGTACCTGTTTGGCAGAAGGATGAAATAAGGGAATAGAGCATTCTTTTCTTTAACCAGTCACGTTTCTAGGAACCATAATTATTGATATTATTGACTGACATTTATGAACCACTGTTATTGATATTTATAGCATGTGATCCTTTTGCTTTCATTTTAGATTTTACTGCTTGCTCACATTTATTACTGTAAGGACTATTTCTCATGCCATTTTATACAGGGCATTCAAGACAGGACACAGAGCTTCTTATGTGAGTCCTCACAAGTTAATCCTACCAAGTCTCAAAGATGACATGTCAAATTAGATATGATAAATAAGAACCATGAGCAGAACCCCAAAGGGCCATGGATACTGTTCATGCCCTTTTCAGCAAAGGGGCCAGCTGCATTTTTGTTTGGTATTGTAATTTGTCAATCCTAAAGGAAATCAAGCCTGAATATTCACTAGAAGGACTGATGCTGAAGCTCCAATACTTTGGCCACCTAATGCAGAGAGCTGACTCACTGGGAAAGATCCTGATGCTGGGAAAGGTTGAAGGCAGGGGGAGAAGGGGGTGGCAGAGGGCGAGATAGTTGGATGGCAACAGCAAACTCCGGGAGTTAGTGAAGGACCGGAAAGTCTGGCATGCTATATAGTCCATGGGGTCACAAAGAGTCAGATGCAACTTAGTGACTGAAAAACAGTTGTAATTTGTTCCCCACAAGTGTTTCCTAAATTATGGAAAACCTGCAAAGCTCACTAGGACACAGTAGAAACATCATCTCTCCAGACAGGATACCAAGGGTGGGGCAGTCTAACTACTGTTAGAAGTGAGACAAACTAGAGCAATCGAGTTATCACTCCCACCTTGCTAGGTGTGAGATGTGACCTTGGACTTCTGCCTCTCTGAACCTTAATTTCCTCACATATAAAACGGAAGGATGATTCCTTTGCTGCATTCTGAGGACATCATGTATATGGAGTAACTGGCACAAACACTGTTAAAATGTGGTGGCCACTTTTGTTAAAGATTTGCTGGGATTCTTGTTGATCACCTGGGCAGTGAAGAGTGAGGTAATGACTTTGAAAATTTGGATAGTGTTCTGGTCTTCAGCAGAAAACCATAGGACATTCTTTTTTTTTTTTTTTTTTTTTTTACAAAATGTGCTAATGTTAGCAGCTGTGTGTGTAAACATATGTAAGTCAGATTATCCTCTTGTTAAAAACTAGGCTTCAGAAGTTAGGAAACAGACATTCCAGTTCAAGCCTTTCCTCTCTTTGCGCAATTTCAGGAGAGCCTCTTAACTCCTCTGTATCATAGTTTTCTTATATGTAAAACAGAAACTTGGAATAGAGGTGATGGCATGCTGGTGCTGACTATTATGGACTCACGGGATGCAATTACTAGCATCTCTTTCTAATCCCACATTCAGTATCACATTGGCAACTTGAAATTTGGCCATGGTGAGAATGTTCACACCATGGAAATCAAATTGGCAAATGCTATAGACCAGCCTCAACTCATGTACCCAGAGACTGTTGTTAACCATTTACCAGCACAGCATTGACAAGACATTCTATTAGAAAGATCCACATTTAGCTCCTTGATCTTATACTACATTTGTATGGCTTGCACTTTCATAGCAGGTGATCAAAACCAAAAATGGCAGATTGAGTAGCTTCACCAGTGAGTATCTTTTGACTGAGAGCCATGGAAAACTCAATGATCTTGAATAATAAAGAAAAAGAATGTAGAAAAGAGTCCAGAAATAGGACAGGCTTCAGAGAGGGTTTAATTCAAAGGTTCGGAACTTGGCTCACATTTCTTTGAGATTCTTTTAGCTCTTCCCTTTTTTGGAGGATCCACTTTATCTTCAGGCTGGCTTCTCTCTTAGCAGCTAAAACTGGAGGCAGCCATTTCTGTCCTCACATCTTTACACCCTACTGATTCACTCTGAGCTGTTTCATGTCCTGGTTCTCATTAAGAGTCCTGAGAGGCTCTCTGGTCAGGCCAGCTTAGGTCAATGACCACGTGGCTAGAAGGATAGACTTGACTGGCAGGCTTAGTCTATATCTTGGCTTCCTCTCCTGTACCCCAAAGGAGACACTGGCACAGTTGGCAAGGGGGTGACAAAATTTGTTTGTTGCTGAGGGTCAGGGGAGTAATACACAGACGTCCACCTCTGTGTGGGAACATGCCTTTCTCTTTGACACTACCAAGCTAGTTTGAAGAATCAAATTGAGGAGATGCGGGGGTTAAAGAAAACAGAAGAATTTGTCATTTTCCCTTTCTACTCCAGAAAAACATTTCCTGATGGGAAAATAAGACTCCAGTGTCAAAAAATTCAAACCCGTGCAGAGTCTTCACTACAGACCAAGCACCGTACACGTCACTCCTTAATGAAAAGTGAAAAGTTGACATTGTTAATGTGTTCAGTTACCCGCAAGCTTATACAGCCCGAAATGAACAAGGAAGCATCTTCCATTTCAAGGCTGCAGATTTCAGTACCACTTTGTCACATTTGGCACATCTACAGCCTGTTTGTGAATCGGAAAGATTGGTTCAGAGCTTCTCCACTCAATGATGGAATAACATTTTCTTGGAAACGCGAACCATGTCATCTATCTCTGTCAGAAAATCGTCCACACACAATAAAGTGAAGTGTCACTACATGTCACTAATGAGAAATTCTCTTGTCCTCCTCACCCTTCCAGCCAGGACACAATAAGAAAGTGGCAGAAGAGGGTCTGACCAACAAACTCCAAAAGCTCAACTGAAATTCAAAAGAGCAAACTGTCAGCCATTTGGCAGCAAGAAAAAAAAAAAATTCTTATCTTTGAAGTTTTCTTGAAAACAATAATGTATTCAGTTCTTTTTTCCCTCCATAACTGATCTTAAGTCACATCACGTTGACACAACAAGACCCTGAGTGTACATTTTACACTTTCCAAAGCCTCCGATGCACTTAAGTTTTATCTAATGGACATTACATTCACATGGGACACATTACTCTCTGGATAGTTTTTTTTTTTAAATTAAGAGAAATCTAATTAAAATAAGCACAAACACAGTAATGGCTTAGAATTTTTTTACACATCCTGCTTCTGGCAGTTCTCCTAGGTGCTGACAGTGACCATCGGAGGAAAACTAAATACAAAAATACCTCATCTATCTGGAATTCAGCTGTCTTACAATATTGTGGATCCAGAGCTCACTTTCAAAAGAAGAAGCAAATTTTAAAAGTGACCTCTTTGCAGTCAAAATAGATGTCACAAAATCCACGTCTTTGCTGGGTTGTCATTACTCAGGCAAGTCAAGTCTTCATTCATATCCTGCTTAATCTTGATTTGCACATATTACTATTATGTATGCTATCAAATTTCCAAACCTGAACAAACTAGACATAGGCACTTAGAAAAGAGAAGGGGAGACACTGAAGCCAGAAATGCAGGAGCAAAAGTGAAAAATGACATTTATTCATTTAACAAATACTTAATGAGCACCTATTATTTGCCAGGCACTGTGACAAGCTAACAGCATTAAGGCAACACATGAGAGAGCAACATTATAAAATGAAAACAAAAAAGACATAAAACCTCATCAAAATGCAACAGTTCAGGCACGTTTAGGAGACCAGCAAAGAGTCACAAATATCTCAAAAATAGTTCTGAGAAACTGGATGTTTTAGCAACCACCCAGAGTCCATGAAAAGAGATTTAATTATACCAACAACATTCTAGGAAGGCAGAAGTCAGAAACAACATAATATACATATTTTCAAATGATGAAATAGGTCAATAAAAATATTTTGTTATAAAGAAAATTAAACTACCAAGAAGATGACATTTTTTCCTGAATATCTGGAGGGTTGAGATATACCCTATTCTAATCTCATCTGACCACTGGGAAGTTCAGAATAAGATAAAGATCAAAGAATAACCTGGTTGAGACCTCAAAAAGCTGGAAATGATCATGCACCTGATAGAAAAGGCATTCTCAGCACACAGACCAGAAAAATCTCCCTCAGCAGATGCCAGCTAATTTTAATTCCATGGAATGCAAGAAACTCTAACAGAGGTAAACATCTTCCATGTTGTACAAAACTACTGATACAGTTAAAAACTGAACTGTCCCCCTTAGAACTGGCAAAAAAGAAAAAAAAATCTAGAGGGTAAAAACCCACCTTAACTAGCCAGTATGGGGTTTTCATAGATGCTTTGATATTAAAAGGTTATTTGCATCTTCCAAAGGTGAAAACAAGCAGCTGCCTGCTCCCCTTCTGTATTTGAACATGAGGGTGTTTCTCTCAAAAGAATCCTTGCCTCCACAAAGAAATCAGATTGACTATGTTCAAACACTGTATGGACTGTCTTTTAACTGAGCAATTTTCGGTGAGAAATATTATGTTGAAACTGTTAGGTATCTAGACATAAACGTATACTTCTTATTCTGCTGTCCATGTTGCAGAAATTTAGTGGAGGGGAGGATAAACATAACAGCCAGTTGGGTAAATCCCTCTGGGGAAACATAAAAGTTTAGTCTATTAAGAGAGTTTATTTCACTAATTTTTGGTTCCAGCAATAAAGTAATCAGCTTCACAAGTGATTGGATTGACAAAATCAATTCTTTGAGTATTAATCACAATAGTCCACCAAACAAACCCCACACGTCTCTCTCTCTATGTGAACAATGTGCGTGTGCTCGGTAAGCTGTGCCCAATTCATTGCAACCCCAGGGACTGTAGCCCACCAGGGTCCTCTGTCCATTGAATTTTCCAGGCAAGAATACTGGAGCGGGTAGCCATTTCTTCCCACAACTCTTGTGTCTCCTACATTGATAGGCAGATTCTTTACCACTGAGTCACCTCGGAAGCCCCCAAGGTGAACAAAGAAAACTTGAAGAGATGAAACTCTCTGATGGTTTGGTTCCAGAACCATGGGGGTGGGGGGTGGGAGGGGGAGAAGAGCAGAAAGTCATGACTAAATGACTATCATTTAGTCATCACAAGAAGCGCTAGAAATTCTACAGGATCCACCACCTACAATGATTACTTTCAAAGGCCGGATGACACCCGGAACAGGTGTTGACAGAGAAATTCTAATGTGGGGCTCTTTTCTGGTTTGCAAAGCTAATGACTCACAAACAATATGCAGTAAGAAATGAGCTTAGAGCTCTAGAGTATTATTCATACCTTTGTCTTCACAGCCTCAGTCGAAAAGATCCCAACATCCTCGGCTGACCTCGATTCTGTAAATTGCATAAGTGACCAAAAATTCCCTTCCCTACAACTATTTGGAAACCACAAGATATTTTCATAAATAGGTTTCTGTAGTATGCTCCAATGAGAACATTTACACTGCTAGCCTAGAGTTACTAGCAGTTCCAGCTGAGGGCTGTTGAGAAGATGACAGATTTTAGGACTTTTGTATGGCAAGGGTTATTGTAAGCAGTATAGATTTTAAGAAATTAAGGGAATGCAATGCATGCTATCAAAAGCAGAAAGATGTCTTTATAATCTCAAAATCCTTTTCTAAATGGAAAACTATCTCAAAAAGAATAAAATGAAATCTCCAAATATTTCTCTATGTACCCACAGCATGGTGGCAGACATATCATGTGGCCCTTTTATGGCCAGCCAGAAAATGACCTTCACATATGAAAAATGTTCTGAGTGTAATTTCCTACAAACTGCTAAATTTAAAATTCTGTTACTAAACAAAACCTACTTCTGACAAACGGAAAAGAAAATCCAACAGATTCAAAAACAGGGCAGAACAAAATGGTCATAAACCTTCCCTCAGGCCTTAGACAGTCATTATGACTTTACCAGGACCATTTTCTAAGCTACAAGAGAAAATTGATTGTTTAAACAATATTATTTAACAATCTCCTGTTAATTGACATTTCCCAGTTGTTGGGTTCACCCAATTACATTAGCCTTTAAACAGCCAGCACACTTCCATAATTTTTAATAAAAATGGCCATTTTGCAAGGTTTAACTTGCTAAATAAGGGTATTAATTTCAATAAAGCAATTAACACATTTACATAATTTGATATTGTTATTTTAATGGAACACAAGAGCTTTAAAAAGCAGTTTCTAATACAGGAAGAACAGTGGCCTATTCACATGCAAAAACTAAACTTTAGCTCCCTGATTAAAAGTTAATAATAATAGCTCTTTATATTTTAGAAGTAAGTGAAATTAGAGAGTTAAGGACTTGGAAGCCTAACATCTAGACAAGGAGCCAACAGGGGAGAGGAAATGGGGAGAAGGAAATCTCTTTTAGGAATTTAAATGGCTACTTAGAGGTGAAAATCATGCCTGGGTTTTCAGTGGTGCTTTTGTGAGGGAGGAGCTTGGTGAATGTGAAGTACTGTGGAGGACGTTTGGTTAGGGTACTAGGGCAAGGCAACAACAAGTAAAGAGAACAAAGTAGGACTGTCACGGTAAAGATGCTACCAATTTTGGGTATCTGTTGAAATGGCAAGTATCTGCCTTCTTGATAAGCGTGCCCACATTTGAACATGAGAAGTGTCTCTTTCTGACAATGACCTGGCAGTATCACAAGGTCACATTAGCCTGGACTGCATAGATTTTGTTTGGACCTCTTCCTCAGTATCAAGGCCTGGGCATTTCCAGGAGTCCTTGTGATTCCCACCCACACTGGTCCATGAGCTCACTGTTGTTGGAGGAAGTGGCGGGTGGTCGGAAGACAAATAAGGCTGTAGATTAAACACACAATGAACCACACTCTCTCTCAGACACTCCATTTAATATCAGGAAAACTCATCTAATGCTTGTGCACAGGCAAGGCTGAGAATCCTTGACTAAAGCAAGGGAGGAAGGGAGGGGAGGTAGCTAGTCTTTCTCAGCTTCTCTGAGATAACTCTTGCCAAAAACAAGGAGTACGGAATAAACTGGAGTGGAGAAAAAAAATTTTAGAAATATACACAGCATGTGCAAGGAGCCTCCATCATAGTAATGGCTCTGGTTTCCTCTAGTCAACTCAGCCTCCTCCTTTTTAAGTAAAGAAAGTCAGACACTCAGTCATGTCTGACTCTTTGCGACCCCATGGACTGTAACTCACTAGGCTCCTCTAGCCATGGGATTCTCCAGGCAAGAAGGAGTGGGTTGCTATTCCCTTCTCCAGGAGATCTTCCCCACCCAGGGATCAAACCTAGGTCTCTGGCACTGCAGGCAGATGCTCTACCATCTGAGGCACCAGGGAAGTAAACTAGGTTTGAAATTGTTAGCTTGCATGTTACCTAGAGCCATAATGTTAACACAGCCTAAAACTAAAGCCCAGATAAGCTAAGTGACATGCCCAGGGCCTCAAAGAAAGTTCCCAATGAGAAGTGAATATGCACCATAATTTTTAGCACAAAATGTGTTCATGCAGTGTTCAATGAATCCTGATTTGAACCTTGTCTGGTGATGTTGAAAACTCTAGAAATCAGGGTGGATATGAACAAGCACATACCTACACTACCAGTGTTGAGTCTGGAGGGTTCAGGATGGTGACACAGGAAGATCCTGAACTTTCTCCCATAAGCACAATGGATCTACATCTACACAAGGAACAAGTCCTATGGAAAGGGGCCTGAAAACTGGATAAACAGGGCTTCTACAACAAGTGGAAAAAGGACAGCATTGAGACAGGTAGAAGAGGCAGAGATACAGTCCTGCCAAGGAAAAAAACCAGACCCGTCATGATGATTCACAGCCAGTAGGTGTCACAAATGAATGGATTTTTCCTTCTGGAACATTCGAGTCCCACACCAGGCACCTAAACCCTTAGAGCCTGCACAGGAGAAATGAGCCCCCTAAACACCTCGCCTTGAAACCTAATGAGGAATATCTCCAGGAAAATAGAACTATAGAACTACAGGGAACAGAAAAGCTGCTCTTAAAGGGCTTGTGTGCATACTTATTTGACCTGAAAATGTGCAGAAACACCTGACTGAGAAGCACAAAGACCATAGGTGAAGGGGCCTATTTACTAATCTTGAAGCATCTACTGGCAAGGCAGGAACCAGGTGGGATGTGCCCCAAGGACTGAGACACTGGGAGCCATTAGTCTACCCTGCTGCTGCTGGCAGGTATTGTTTTGGCATTCTCCCTCAAAGGTATTAGTGCCCTGCAGAAAGCCCTGCCCATCTTTGCACCTCAACTGGGCCTCACAGCTGGGGAAATGATAGTCCCACCCGTGAGCATGCTATAGAAGTTACAGTCAGGCCCCACAGCCAGTCCCAGAGATCAAACCCAATCAATTCTAGTGTTGCACATCAGCCATGACCCTTGCCCAGCAAGAGGGCACCCCTTGAGCACTTGGCTCTGGTAGCCAGGTAGGATTGCTCTTCTGAGTCCCACAAAACATTTCCTAAATATGGCCACTTCTTCAAGTCTAGGAGAAAGAGCTGATTTACCTAATACATAGAAACAAACACAGAGTTAGGCAAAAATAAAGAAAAATGGAGTATGGTTCAATCAAAAGAACAAGACAAGACCTCCAAAAGAGAACTAAAAGAAATGGAGATAAGCAATCTACCTGATAGAATTCAAAATAATGGTCATAAATTGCTCACTGAACTTGAGAGAGTAACGGATGAAGCCAGTGAAATTTCAACCAAGAAAGAGACGATATAAAAAAGAAGTTATAACTAAATTGAAAAATACACTAGAAGGGTTCAGCAGCAGACTGGATGAGCTGAAAGATAAAAAAGAAAAGGGGACTCAGATCATCAAGGGGAAAATTTTTAAAAAAAGATTAAAGATACTCTTAAGGCACACTGGGGACACCAAGCAGGACAACAATCACACTATAGGGTTCCCAGGATGAAAAGAGAGAAAGGATGAGCCAGAAAAACTATTTTCAAGAAAAAGGGGCTAAAAACTTGCCTAATCTGGAGAAGAAAACAAACATCTAGGTCCAGGAAGCCCAGAGAGTTCCAAATATGATGAACCCAAAGAGACACACATTAAGACACATATACTTAAAGTGGAAGTTAAGAATAAAGAGAACAACTTGTTACATACAAGGGTAACCCTGGAAGACTTTCAGTAGACTTTTTCAGCAGAAACTCTACAGGCCAGAAAGGAGTGACACGGCATATTAAAAACGCTAAAAGGAAGAAAAACTTTCAACCAAAAATTCTCTTCCCAGCAAGCTTATCATTCAGAATTGAAGGAGAAAGAGTTTCCAGATAAGCAAAAGCTAAAAGAGTTCATCACCATTAGACCAGCCCTACAAGAAATATTAAAGGGATTTTTTAGCTGAAAAGAAATGGCACTAATTAGTAATAAAACATACAATAGCAAAAATTTCATTGGAAAAGGTAAATATATAAAAGCAGTGGATCAGTCACTTACAAGGCAATCATGAGGTTAAAACAACAGCAGTAAAAATAATTAACACTACAATAATCAGTTAACAGATGCATAAAATAAGATGTAAAATATGTAAAAGCATAAAACATTTGGGGGGTAAAAAGATAAAACATCAGAGTGTGTTCAAGTTTAAGTTGCTACCAACTTAAAACAAGCTACTAATTACATATGTGAACCTCACGGTCACCACAAATAAAAGACAATAAAAACAAAAGAAAACCTGAAAGCAATCTAAACATAACAATAAAGGAAACCGCCAAAACACAAGGGAAGAGAGAAAGAAGAACAGAGGAATTACCAAACAGGCAGAAAACAATGAATAAAATGGCAATATGCACCTACCTATCAATAATTAATTTAAATGTAAATGGGTATATAAAGCAAACAGTAATATACTTAAAGGGAAAAATTGAAAGAGATACAATAATAGGAGACATTAACACCACACTTACATCAATGGATAGACCATTCAGACAGAAAATCAATAAGGAAACATCAGACTTAAATGACATATTAGACTAGATTAATAGATATATGCAATATATTCCATCTCAGGCAGCAGGATACACATTCTTTCCTGAAGTAAACATAGAACATTTTCCAGGATACATCAACATTTAGGTCACAAAAAAGTCTCAAATTTAAGAAGACTGAAATTATATCAAACATCTTATTTGACCACAATGATATGAAACTAAAAATTGCAAGAAAAAATGTGAAAACCCACAAAAACATAAATATCACATGCTACTGAACAACAAATGGGTCATGGAGAAAATAAAAGGAGAAATTTAAAAAATACCTAGAGATAAACAAAAACCCAACTTATGAGATGCAGCAAAGGTAATTCTAACAGGGAAGCTCACAGCAATACAGGTCTACCTTAAACAAAAAAATCTTCCCACTCCAAATCTGTGCATACACGCTCAGTTGCTCAGGTCAGCTGTGTCTGACTCTTTGTGACCCTGCCTACCAGGCTTCTCTATCCTTGGAATTTTCCAGGCAAAAATACTGGAATGGGTTGCCATTTCCTATACCCCAAAGCTACTTTACACTTACTAGAAAAAGAATAAATGAAGCCCAAAATTAGTAGAGGAAAGAAATACAAAAACCACTGCAGAAAAAGTCTAAAACACAATGGAAAAGTTCAGTGAAACTAAGAACTGGTTCCTTTAAAAGATAAACTTGACAAATCTTTAGCTAGACTAACCACGAATAAAGAGAGGATACAAATTAAATCTGAAATAAAAGAGAAGTTACAACTGATAAAACAAATACAAAGAATTCTGAGAAACTACCAGTATAAACCAAAAAATTGGACAACCTAGAAGAAACATATAAATTCCTATGGCTAATTCATCTAAGAAAACTAAAGAAATAAAAAATCTGAATAGAAGGATTATTACAAAGGAGATTCAATTCAGTTCATTCACTCAGTCGTGTCTGACTCTTTGCAACCCCATGAACCACAGTATGCCAGGCCTCCCTGTCCATCACAAACTCCCGGAGTCCACCCAAACCCATGTCCATTGGATGGTGATGCCATCCAACCATCTCATCCTCTGTCATCCCCTTCTCCTCTGCCCTCAATCTTTCCCAGCATCAGGGTCTTTTCAAATGAGCAGCTCTTCGCATCAGGTGGCCAAAGTATTGGAGTTTCAGCCTCAACATCAGTCCTTCCAATGAACACCCAGGACTGATCTCCTTTAGGATGGACTAGGGGTCCAAGGGACTTGCAGTCCAAGGGACTCTCAAGAGTCTTCTCCAACACCACAGTTCAAAAGCATCAATTCTTTGGTGCTCAGTTTTCTTTATAGTCCAACTCTCATATCCATACATGACCAATGGAAAAACCATAGCCTTGACTAGACAGACTTTTGTTGGCAAAGTAATGTCTCTGCTTTTTAATATGCTGTCTAGGTTGGTCATAACTTTCCTTCCAAGGAGTAAGCGTCTTTTAATTTCATGGCAGCAATCACCATCTGCAATGATTTTGGAGGCCCAAAATTAAAGTCAGCCACTGTTTCCCCATCTATTTGCCATGAAGTGATGGGACTGGATGGGATGATCTTAGTTTTCTGAATGTTTAGTTCTAAGCCAACTTTTTCACTCTCCTCTTTCACTTTCATCAAGAGACTCTTTAGTTCCTCTTCACTTTCTGCCATAAGGGTGGTGTCATCTGCATATCTGAGGTTATTGATATTTCTCCTGGCAATATTGATTCCAGCTTGTGCTTCCTCCAGCCCAGCATTTGGGTCAGTAATAAAAAATTCCCCAACAAGCAAAGTCCAACACCAAGTAGCTTCAGTAGAGAATTCTACCAAATATTCAAAGATTTAATGCTTATCATTTTCTTTTTATTATTATTATTATTATTATTTTGTCATACATTGATATGAATCAGCCATAGATTTACACATATTCCCCATCCCGATCCCCCCTCCCACCTCCCTCTCCACCCGATTCCTCTGGGTCTTCCCAGTGCACCAGGTCCGAGCACTTGTCTCATGCATCCCACCTGGGCTGGTGATCTGTTTCACCATAGATAGTATACATGCTGTTCTTTTGAAATATCCCACCCTCACATTCTCCCACAGAGTTCAAAAGTCTGTTCTGTATTTCTGTGCCTCTTTTTCTGTTTTGCATATAGGGTTATCGTTACCATCTTTCTAAATTCCATATATATGTGTTAGTATGCTGTAATGTTCTTTATCTTTCTGGCTTACTTCACTCTGTATAAGGGGCTCCAGTTTCATCCATCTCATTAGGACTGGTTCAAATGAATTCTTTTTAACGGCTGAGTAGTATTCCATGGTGTATATGTACCACAGCTTCCTTATCCATTCATCTGCTGATGGGCATCTAGGTTGCTTCCATGTCCTGGCTATTATAAACAGTGCTGTGATGAACATTGGGGTGCACGTGTCTCTTTCAGATCTGGTTTCCTCAGTGTGTATGCCCAGAAGTGGGATTGCTGGGTCATATGGCAGTTCTATTTCCAGTTTTTTAAGAAATCTCCACACTGTTTTCCATAGCGGCTGTACTAGTTTGCATTCCCACCAACAGTGTAAGAGGGTTCCCTTTTCTCCACACCCTCTCCAGCATTTATTGCTTGTAGACTTTTGGATAGCAGCCATCCTGACTGGCGTGTAATGGTACCTCATTGTGGTTTTGATTTTTAATGCTTATCATTTTCAAACACTTCCAGAAATTTGAAGAGGAGGGAGATCTTTGATACAAATTTTGTGTAACTAGCATTATCCTCCCTGATAACAAAACCAGAAAAGGATACCACAAAATAAAAGAAAAAGAAGCCAGTATCCTTGATGAATATAGATGCAAAATTGCTCAACAAACTATTAACAAACTGAATCTAACAACATATTAATGTGATCATACATCCTGAATATACCAGGATGCAAGGATGATTCAATGAATGCAAATCAGTATATCACATTAACAAAATTAAGGATAAAAAATATTAAAAGCATTTGACAAAATTCAAATCTACTCTCAAGAAAGTGGGTATAGAGGGTACATACAACAACACAATAAAGGCCATCTACGAAAAACAGTTAATATCATACTCAATTGTGAAAGCAGAAAGTTTTTCCTTTAAGATCAGTAACAAGTCAAATACGCCTCCTCTATTATTTTTATTCAAAATAGTACTGGAAATCCTAGCCACAGAAATTAGGCAAGAAAAAGAAAGAAAAGGCATCCAGATTGGAAAGGTAGAGGTAAAATTGTCACTATTTGCAGAGGACATGATACTATATATAGAAAATCCAAAAGACTTCACCCCAAAACTGCTAGAACTAATAAACAAATTCCGTAAGGTCACAGAATACAAAAATAAAGATACAGAAATACTTGGTGCTTCTATACACAAACAGCAAACTATCAGAAACAGAAATTAAGAAAACAATTCCATTTACAATTGCATCAAAAAGAATAAAATATCTAGGAATAAATTTAATGAAAGAGGTGAAAACTATGCTGAAAATTATAAAGATACCGATGAAAGAAATTAGAGAGGACGCAAATAGGAAAAATGTTCCATGCTCATGGATTGGAATAATTAATAGTTAAAATATCCAGAGTACCTAAAGCAATCTATAGGCTCAAAGCAATACCTGTCAGCATTTTAAAGGCATATTCACAGAACTAGAACAAATAATTCTAAAATTGGCATGGAACCACAGAACACCCTGAATAACTGAAACAATCTTGAGAAAGAACAAAACTGGAGGTATCACGCTCCCTGATTGCAAAGTATACTATAAATATATACTAATTGAAACAGTAGAGTATTGGCACAGAAATAGACACACTGATCAATGGAACAGAACTGAGCCCAGAAATAAATCCACTCATTTATAACAATGGATGACTAGGGTACAAAGAATATACCACAGAAAAAGGATAATCTCTTCAATAAATGGTGCTGGAAAGACCAATCAGCAACGTGCAAAACAATGAAACTAGACCACTACCGTGAGTCATATAAAAAGTAACTCGAAAATGGATAAGACTTGACTATAAGACCTGAAATCATAAAATCCCTAAAACAAAACATAGGTAGAAACCTCACTCATTTCAATTTTAGCAGTGATTTTGTGGATCTGACTCTAAAAGCAAGGGAAACAAAAGCAAAAATAAACTAATGGGATTACATCAAACTAAAAAATTTTTGCACAGTGAAGGAAACCATCATCAAAACAAAAAGGCAGCCTACTTAAGGAGAGAAAATATTTTCAAATCTTATCTCCAATAAGGGGTTGATATCCAAAATACATAAAGAACTCTCACAATAAACAACAAAAAAGAAACAATTTGATGGGCAGAGTATCATTTTTCCCAAGACAATATAAACATGGCCAACAGGTACATGAAGAAATGAACAGTGTCACTAAATATCAAGGAAATGCAAACCAAAGCCATAATGTGGTATCACTTTGCACTTGTTAGAATGGCTAGTGTACAAAAGACTAGGAATAACAAATGTTGGAAAGAATGTGGAGACAGGGAACCCTTGTACACTGTGGTGGGAATATAAATTGGTGCAGTCACTAAGGAGAACAATATGGAGCTTCTTCAAAAAATGAATAGAACTACCACACATGCGTGATAAGTCACTTCAGTCACGTCCAACTCTGTGTGACCTTATGGACTGTAGCCCACCATGCTCCTCCATCCAAGGGGTTCTCTGGGAAAGAATACTAGAAAGGGTTGCCATGCCATTCTCCAGCCAATCATCCCAATCCAGTGATTGAACCCATGTCTCATGCTTCTTGCATAGACAGGTAGGTTCTTTACCACGAGTGTCACCATATGACATGCTATTTCCACCTCCTGCTATATGTCCAAAGAACATGGAAACACTAATTAGAAAAGATATATGAACTCTTATGCTCATTGCACCAATATTTCCAATAGACAAGATATGGGAACAACTTAAATGTCCATCAATGGATGAATGTATAAAGAAGTTGTGGAACATATACTCAATGGAATACTACTCATCCATGAAAAATGAAATTCTGTCATTTGTGACAACAAGGATGGACCTTGAGGTTATTAGGCTAAAAGAAATAAGTCAGACACACAAAAATATAATTATTGTATGGCTTCACTTACATGTGGAATCTGAAAAAAAAACTAAACAAATGAACAAACAAAATAAAAACAAGCAGAGTGATACAGAGAGCAAACTAGTAGTTACCAGAGGGGAAGGGAGCTGGGGTATATGTGAAATGAGTGAAGGGTGGTCAATTTCTGGACAGACGATCGCTAGACTTGTGGTAGTGTTCACTTGTAGCGTATACTGGCATCAAATCATCACGCTGTGTACCTGAAACTTAAATAAAATGAGTTGAGAGTCTCTGCCCTGTCCATCCATAGATAAACTGCAGATCTATGAAGTAGTCTTTGATTTAGCTGGGACTCAATAGACGCTGGTGGGAGCCCTAACAAGATCTGCAAAAAACCATGTCAGAAATTAATGGAGTCATTACTGATTCAGCAAGCTTTACTTTGGGTAGACTTGGAGGCTTCATTTCAGTAACCATTTAAAATTTAAAACACACAAGTTTTGCATTTGCACTGCTGGGATTTTCTTCAATAAAACATATTTATTAACCTCTCATGAAGACTTATTCTTTCAATTAATTACTAACAATAGAAATTCAAAGCAATCAATTCTACAGGACAAAATTGAAAGCTAGGGGAGTTTAGGACCATTAGAGGCATCCACGGTTATTAGCAAGCCCTCGGAATGAAAGGCAGGCTCCTGACATATATTGCCAGAGTTTGCAATGGTTCTATTTTTAAAAGGAAGAAAAAAAAAGAAAATAAGAAGTCCTGCTATTATTTATGAATACTGATATGATCAAATTGGATTTTTAGACTGTGGATCATGAAACCAGACTTCAAGTAGTAAAGAGTTTATCTGCTGTGTGCTATGGTGCTTAATAGCCCAGCTGTGTCCAACTCTTTGCAAGCCCATGGACTGTAGCCCACCAGGCTCCTCTGTCCATGGGATTCTCCAGGCAAGAATACTGGAATGAGTTTCCATTCCCTCTCCAGAGGATCTTCCCGACCCAGAGATTGAACCCAGGTCTCCTGCATTGCAAGCGGATTCTTTACTGTATGAGCTACAGGGCAGTTCCTAGACTTCAAGTAGTAAAGAGTTTATCTGTTAATATTGCTTTTTTCAGAGCCATGTGATTTAAAGGTGCCTTTTAAATTCTAGGCTTCCCTGGTGGCTCAGATGGTAAAGAGTTTGCTTGCAATGTGGGAGATCTGGGTTCAATCCCTCGGTGGGGAAGATCCCCTGGAGAAGGAAACGGCAACCACTCCAGTATTCTTGCCTGGAGAATCCCATGGACGGAGCAGCCTGGCAGACTACCACTCCTACCTCCATGGGGTCACAAAGAGTCAGACACGACTGAATGACTTTCACTTTACTTCACTTAAATTCAAGAAATGCTTCCTGGGTACTTTCTCTAAGTCATGTGGTATGCCCAGCATTGGGGATTTAAAGAAGCCCTTAGTCCTAGTGCCTGCAGCCATCAGCTAATGGTCCAGTATTAGGGCTAGACAGGCAGCAATGAAAACCAACCACAGTGATTTTGAGACTGGCTTCCCAGGTGGCTCAGTGGTAAAAGAATCCTCTTGCCAATGCAGGACATGCACGTTCAGTCCCTGGGTCAGGAAGATGGCCTGCAGGAGGAAACGGCAACTGGTTCCAGTGTTCTTGCCTGGGAAAGCCCATGGATGAAGGAGCCTGGCGGGCTACAGTCCACAGGGTCACAAGGAGTCGGACATAACTGAGCACACACGTCCTAAGAGGACACCTAACTAGACATAGAAATAGGAAGGACATGAAATGCAGTCCGTGGGAGATGACTTAATCTGGGACTTAAAGGATGAGTAGAAATTAGTTCGGTAAACGCAGAGACATCACCGATTCAATGGACATGAACTTGGGCAAACTCTCGGAGAAGGTGAGGGACACAGAAGCCAGGCATGTTGGAGTCCATGGGGTTGCAAAGAGTTGGACACAACTTGGCGACTGAGCAACAAAAAGCAGAGAAGAATTTAGGTGGAGGAAGGGCGTTTTAAAATATGACAGCATGAGTAAGACAGAGCAAGGATTCTCTGAAGGAGAGGAAAGAATTTCAGGGTGATGGTAGGAAGCGGCAGGAGATACACTTAGAAAAATAAATAAGGGGCAAAAAACTAAAGACGCCCCTGAACCACTCAGGGCACCTAGAAGCCAAGCAAAGATGTGAAAGCAGGGAGCAAAGGGGCATATTTGCATTTGAGAAGACCTCATTAGGAAGCTGCTGCAGAAATACAGGCGGGGAGGGTAGAGTCTGATAAGTGTATTTGTTGGGATAAAACAATTAAATGTACATTAGAGGTATTTAGGCTGTAAAATCCACACAACTTGGGCCTAATTAATAAACATTTAGAATGCAGCATAATATAGTCACCAGCATTAAGTATTTGTTGGGAGAACAAACAAATATGCCAATTAATGAAAACACGTTTTATTTAAAGATCTCCAAAGACCTTCAGATACTTTTTTGGTTCACACAGCCTATTAGGAAATACATATACCAGGGATTTTCTCATTACGTATTTTTCTTGAAGATATCCAAATCAAATTTTTTTAAAAAATAGCATGATTCATTTTGCACCGTATCGTGTGTGACACGATTGTCTTAAGTTAGGGGGAAATGCTTGAGCACATTTTGGATTAGAAAGTTAACAAATTTGGGGACTCCCCTGGTGGTTCAGTGGTTAAGTATCTACCTGCTAACGCAGGGGACACGGGCTCAATCCCTGGTCCAGGATGATTTCACATGCTGCTGGGCAGCTGAGCTCACGCACCATCACTGCTGAGACCACACTCTCTGAGCCCCTGCTCTACAAGAGAAGCTACCGCAGTGAGAAGTCTGAGCACCTCAATTAGAGAGTAGCCTCTGCTCCCAGAACTAGAGAAACCCTGTATGCAGCAAGGAAGACCCAGTGCAGACAAAAGTAAATAAATGAAACAATTTTTAAAAAGTTAACATATTTTAATAAGGATCAATTTTCTGTGCCTTTAATTAAAACTGTGGTTGATAATAAATGCAGTGTAGCACAAACACGCCAAATTACTAGAATATGCCCTTGTTTATGCCCTTTATTTTAGTGGAGAACAAATATAGTCTTTCTACTTGGAGAAGTTAAATCTGAAAGAAAGAGAAAATTTAAATTTGTTGGACAATTACTCGGTGCCAGAAGCAGGGATAAGACGATTCTTCCAGGAACACTTTGCCATGATGCTCCCAATATGAGCCACCTTTGCTAACATCTTGGAGCCCAGAGATTTAGCGCCACGCTCACTTCTGCTTCAGCCACAAGAGCCATCTTTCTGGTCCCTGAATCATCTAGCTTTCAGCCATTGCAGGCACTTTGAACCTATTGTTATTCCCACATGGAACATTATTTCATTGAACCTTTGTGTTTGATTCTTCTCAGCATTTGAATCTCAGTCCAAAGAAAAGTCTTCCCTGAAAGCTCCACCTTCAGGAGTCTCTTTTTTCCCCCACATCTACCTCCTCTCTCTATTCCATCACCCTGAGTTTATTTGTTTTAAACATCACTTATTGAAAATACCTTACTAAATTATTTATGGTCTTCCTACTTTACTTTCACCATCCCCAACCACAATGCCAAAAGACTGAAAGCTTCAGGAAGACAGGCATCTTATTTGTCTAGCATATCACTCTTTCCCTAGCACCTAAGTGATGCTTGGACCATAGCAGGTACTCAGTAAAATGCTAAATAAATGTGAACCTTACAAAGCAGATCTTTAAAAAATATCATTTTATACATGAACAGATTCAGAGATGTTAAGAAATTTGCCCAAAGTTACACAGCAAGTAAAAGGAAAAAAGTATAATAGTATTTTGCCCTTATAAGGTCTTTTCCAAAGCTACTGACAAGGGGGCTGCTGGAGATGAAGGCAAGTGACACTGGAGCCTAACAGATGTGCTATATAAAAAGTGTTATTTGTACAATATTCCCTGATATGAGATGCAGTAAGGGGTGTAAAACAAGCACGGGCAAAAACAAAGGAACCGATCTCTGGTTGCGCTGTAACAGTTATCCTGGCTAAATTATGAAGTACTCAGGAAACTCACTTCTGATCAATGGCACAGAGCCGAAAAGGCAGTAGAATCTGCGTATTTATACCTCAGCGAGTGTGAACACTGAAATTTACAACCTGTTTGGATACCACCTTTTACATTATATTCAAGTTCCTGCCTAGTGGGGTATAGATCTAATTTTCATCAATGAGGGCTTGTTTTCTTTCCGATTTACACATTCATCAAATATTTACTGAGCCCCAACTATGTGGCAGTTTTGCAGTTAAGTGCTAGGGACACAGTCATGAAGCAGTTAGTCATGGTCCCTGCTCTAGGAGCTAACTTCTTAGTAGAGCCAACAGAAACCAGAAAATATGCAGGCAAGTTCTATAAAAGAAATAAAGAGGGTGATGCATGGCAGCATACAGGGAGGACTATAAATAGGAGTGTCAGGAGGCTCCGTGAACAAGTAACATTTGCTTTCGTTCATTCATGCACTCAGAGACATTTAGTGAGCACCTACTAAATGCTAGTTCTAGAAAGTATAGTGGTAATGAGTGAAGTGGGGAGACGTCCTGCATACATCTAGGGGATGACCACTGAGTCAGAGACAGCAAAGGTAGAGGTCTAGAGGTGGGAGAATATGTAGCACATTTGAGGGATGTGGAGAAATCTGAATGTGACAATGAGGAGGGGTGAGCTGAAGAAGGTGTCAAAGAAGTAACTGAGGCCGAATTGTGGAGGGCTTTTGAGGTCACCGTAAAGACCCCTGTGAAACTAGAGGCCCTTGGAAGGCTGGGAGCAGAGCAGTGACAGATGAGACTGTATCAAGCGCCCTCTGGTGGCTGTGCTGAGAACACAGGTACGGAGGAAAGGCCTGGAAGGAAGAGCATTGGGGGCAGAAGGAATGGCAGGTGCAAAGATCTAGAGATGCGACGACCTGACCCTTTCCAGAAACAGAAGCCCAACATGACCACAGAATAGTGATCAAGGGAAACAGTGGTCAAATCAGCCAGGACATGCGGATCTCACGCTAAATATAAAGAAAGTTGCAGGTACAAGAATCTTTTTACAATAGCAGCCATGCACCTTTGGCAAAAGCTCACCTTTTAATGCTTTTCTTTGCTTAGTTGGCATCAGCCAACAGTAGAACAGAAGAGTGTGGTTTCTAAGCACTGACTAAAAAAAATGCCTTAATTTTTAAAAAGCGTGCCAATAGAGTTATAATTACTGAACACACAACCTCATGTGTATTTAAATGACAGATGTAGTGATTACAGTGTTAAAGTCCTTCAGGGATAAAGAAATCTAATACCATCATTCTGGTTCCAAAGAGGGTTTTGTAGTTGGCTGCCTCATCATGCTCTCCCTCCCAACAAAATGCCTCATTTCTCCATGACTTGTCATATTGGAAACATCTGTTTTCTGAAATTTAGGAGAAAGAGCTAAGGTAAAAGTAGAAACACTTCTAAGAACTTGAATAAAAAAGTTGAGGAGTTTTTCAACTCTTCCTAATAAACCCCTTCTCCTCCTTTTTAATTTATAACAAGGACTCATGAGTGAATAAAGATACTTTCTTCCCACAGCTTTCATGGAAAATGAGTAAAACTTTATTCTGGCCACAGCCTCCTTCACATTAGAAAGCCTGGTTTCATTCACTCAAAGAGTAGTTTATCTGGGATGGGTACACGGGTAGGGTTCAAATGATTCCTTTTACCAAATATTAACAGCGAATCATGCAGCCAGCCAGAGCCACATGCTTGCTGACACCAGAAATTGTCTGTGTGTATGAATCGCGCCTGAGGGAAGGCAGAAGTGACACAGCTGAGCTTCGCGGAGCCAGACACTCAGACCAGTTGCTGACATGGGTATTCACAGCCAGACATTGACAGGGTAGATGCTCCACCAACATCCACTACTTACCGCCTGTCCTGGGACAAACCCTATTCAGCGTCTTCAGGAGGTGTATTTCTACAGCATGAGTGGGGAAGAAATGAAGCCAACAATTCCATGTCTAGGTTAATTTCATTTCATTTCAAAGCTGAAGAAGTAATGGCTTCATGTTTGTTTGTTTACAGACACTTTGAAATATGCTTTTCCGAACTTTGAGCACTTTTCAGAATTCCTCTCAAATCATACCGGAAAAAAAGCATGCTAGGTAGAAAATGAATTCCCATAGATGTTCACATCTTAATCCCCATAATTTGTGACTATGTTACCCTACATGGCAAAAGGGATTTTGCAGATGAAATTAAGGACATTGAGATGGGGAGATAGATGATTCTGGGTTAGCTAGGTGGGCTCCATCTAATCCATGTGTGTGTGTACTCAGTCGCTCAGTCATGTCCAACTCTTTCACAAGCCCACAGACTGCAGCCCACCAGGCTCCTCTGTCCATGGAATTTCTTAGGCAAGAATACTGGAGTGGGTTGCCATTTCCTTCTTCAGGAGTACTTCCCAAACCAGGGATTGAACTCACATCTCTTGTGTCTCCTACACGGCAGGTGAATTCCACCCCCCCACCCCCCCACCCCCCCCCCCGCCCCCCACTGAGCTACCTGTGAAGCCCAATCCATGAATCTCTGTAAATGGAGAAATTTTCTTGGCTGTGTTGAGAGAGAAATGTGCCTAAGAGCAGGGTCAGAGAGACACAGTGCTGGTAATCTTTGATGATGGAAGAAGGGGCATGAACCAAGGAATGTAGGCAGCCTCAAAAGGCTAGAAAAAGCAAGACTCAGACTCTCTCCCTTGGAAATTCCAGAAAGAAATACAACCCTTGTTTATCCCAGTGAAACTCATGTCAGACTTCTGACCTATAGAATCATCAGATAATAAATATGTGGTGTTTTAAATCATTTTTGTAGTACACTGCTATAGTAGCGATAGGAAAATGAATTCCTAAGTTTTTTTAGTGGCATTAGATAAAAAATTAAACCATTCAAACCACTGAAAAAATTTTCAACATTCAAGTGATGTGTTACCTTCTTTTTTTTAAACCTGAAAAATGATGATAGCTGATTGTATTAACTGACTTTTCTGCAAATGGAAATGGGGATTAGGTATAACATCAAGCTAATGAATGATTGAAGGACAAAAGGTCCTAAGGCTTTTAATCCTTTAATACTATAGTAAGTAGGATCAAAGGAGAGATGAGATATAAGTTTTCTCCTAGAAAATTAAGTAATTGGGCTACTAGAAGGCAGGGATTTATTATGCTAAATACACACGCCTATTTCCTAATAAACTGCCATTTGTAACAGATTACTGTAGATTTCATTACAGCATAACACACACTCAACTGCTCCTTCCAGGTCCTCTTTGGAGGGGTGCATATTACATTCACATAACTAAGGGAACTTAAAGCTTCCATATAACATGTAAACAATAATCAATTCCTCCCTTCTTCCTCTGGGCTTCTATTTCACTCAATATCTCTGATGTCAGCCCAACACCTCCATTTAAATTATGTCCTCGCACTCAGCCAGGGAGTATACATTATCCGGGCTCTCTCCTGAATACATCTTCTAAGAAGATGCACTGAAATAAATAAATGCAATATTTCAAAGTGAAAAAATGCAAGGGGATGGAATCCGTTTTACAAACAAAGCAATCAGATGTGAGCATCTGCTGTAACTACTCACTTATAACGGGGGTGGGGAGAATCACTTAAGTATCAACAATAAATTCAGTTCAACAAACACAGTGAGTGCGTATCAGGGAAGCGGCTGTATTAGCATCTTGGCACACTGAGGAGACATTAGACTTTTGTCATTCTTAACTGCTAGAGATAGTATGAGGGACTATGGACTAGAATATTCTTAGCTTCTCCTTGGCCTGAGCCATCGAGATGACGTATTCTGTCAGGAAGCAATCTTTTGTTCAAATGCGTGGCTAGGTTTTGTGTTTGGCTGTGTGTGTTTAAACAATTTAAGGTCAACTTTGTCTACTTTTTTTTTTTCAAGTGGATGCTGTGGAGTAATTAACATGAAATACAAGGTTAATAGTATTTCCCATACTACATTTTGAAGAACATTTAGAACTTACGAAGTTATTTCTAGGAAAATTGGCTTTGGCAGTGCTTCCCGTTTTAATTAAATACTCAGACACACTCTGTAGTAAAGAAACCTATTTACATTTTAGGGTCACAGAACCTTCCAAATTTATGGGGACACGGAACTTCCTCTTCCCAAGCCACATCTCCCCACCACTGCCCCGCGAAGTGTGATTATCTTGTGGCATGCAGATGGGATGGAGTTTGGAAAATGCCTTTCTGGAGCAGCGTTTCACACCCTGGGCCCCCCTGATGTCTTGGGCCAGGTAACTTTGATGAGGGGGTGGGGGCTGCCTTGTGCAGTGTGTGGGGTGTGGCGGCACCTCTGGATTCTCTTCACGAGATGCAGGCAGCATGCCTACCCCTGTTGTGTGAAACAAAAACGTCTGTAGGCAATACCAAAACACTTTGTCGGGGGCGGCTGGTTGAGAATCACTGTTCGAGAGGATCTGCTCAGTCCCTGGGAAGACGACCTTTTGCTTATTTCATTGCACACATGCTGTTTATTTAGATTCTCCTTCCATCTTGCCATGAGCCCTGTGCCCAACCATCATCCAGGGCTCAGGATGCTTATTACCCATCCGTCTGCGCTCATCCTCAGTTCATCAAACACTCATTTTACCTTTCGCCTCCTCAGAAACACATCTTTTCTCTACGGAAGCCCAGTTCAAGCTGTTTAAGTACTCCTCCTGCTCTCCAGGACCGTCTGAATGCAAACCCTCAGGAATTTTCCTTACCTCTTAGTGTTGCCCTAAAAGCCTGGTGGGCTACAGTCCATGGGGTGGCAGAGTCAGGCACGACTGAGCGCGCGCGCACACACACACACACACACACACACACACACACGTGCAAAATCACCAAAGTGCTGTCTTCTCTATCGAGTCCTCTGTGATCAGTCACTGGGACCAAGGGTATTGACCCAAGACGAAAACTTGGTTCACAGGGACCTTCACAAGCGTGTAGGCCAATCCAGTTCAAAAAAGTGTTTCCAGTTTAAAAATCTACCTTGAAAGGTGACGCATATTTCATTAGGAATGGGATCTCCTCTCTTGACAAACAATTTCTTTCATCTGTTCTGTTTTAATTACATTTCCAACCCATATTTGCTTTTCTGGGTAGAATTCTACTCATCCTTCTTTTATTTATACAGACTTGAATACCTAAAAAAGCATCTATAACACATGGGCTGAGTTCAACAACTGATTTAGCCGTACCCTTGAAAGGTGTGAAAACTGGAAACAGTCGTCACTGTTTCTCTGCGGCCTGTGCGGATCTCTGGGGTTGTGCCTGGTGCTTTACATATGTTTACATCTCTCTAGTTCATACACACACAGAAAGGCCGAAAAACTGCTGTTAGTATCACCTTCAGGCAGATGAGGAAACTGGAGCTCAGGTTAAGTGAAAAGCCAAAGGCTTCTAAACTGGTACATTTTGAAGCAGAACAAAATCTAAAGCTAAACCACTGATTCAAACTAGACTATCTTAACTGGAACCCGCTTTGCGGGGCTTGAAAATTGGTTCCTCTCAATTTGTGCGAAAGCTGGTCTATGGTATGGCCCCCAAACCTCGATTCTTTCAACCACACCATGGATAGTGATTCCAATATCAAATCCCACTCAACCTGTCCTTGAATTACAATTTGACTTAGGCTTCTTTGGGTCCCAGAGGGTCACACAGGCTCTGCACTCTCCCACACTACCGATGTTCCTCTGAAATGTGTTCATCCCAGGAGGTTTTTCAAAGCTCTTTAACATACATTGTCTCTGGCAAGGCACAAAGGACAAGGGTGATTACCCTGTTTTAGAGACGTAGACACGAGCCGCAAAGAAGCTGCGACTTACCCAGGTCACCGGCTCTTCTGTGAGCGGTCCAGGAATAGGACTCAATTTGTCAAAAAATAAGCCTGGCACTATCGCCTTCACACAACACAACTTCAAGTGAGGTCCTCAGAGCTGTATCAGTTCCACAGCAACAGAGAGAATGATGGAGGCAATTCTGAGGCCATATAAAATATATATATACACACACACACTAGAATAAACTGGATGAGAATTTCCCATGCTTAACTCTGCTAAGAGAGTTAAAATTCCCCACGTTACGTAGAAGGAAGCTGTTTCTCTTGGATTCAGGAAATAAAGTACATCTAAAATCCAATTCATATTTGGATGATAGATTCAGAATTTCACAACAGCAAAATCTTTTAAGACCACCTATTTAAAATTAAAATTCCCTTGCAAATGAGCAGGGCTAAAAATCTCAAAAGTCAAGGTGTTTGACAAATGTAGAACAGCTCACTGTAATTCCAACTCAAAGGCCACTGGTCTTTCGGAGCAAAAGTTTGGTCTGCTTTTCCCAGAAGTCCACTTTGGGGCAGTCCCTGAGGGCTTCCCTAGTAGCTCAGACAGTAAAGAATCTGCCTGTAATGCAGGAGACACAAGTTTGATCCCTGGGTCAGGAAGATCCCCTGGAGAAGGGATGGCTACCCACTGCAGTATTCTTGCCTGGAGAATTCCACGGACAGAGGAGCCTGGCGGGCTACAGTCCATGGGGCTACAAAGAGACAGACCCGACTGAGTGGCTAACACTTTCACTCTCACTGTGAGCAAACTGATGCAGTTTCTGCCCCATAGTGATTTCAGGTTTTGTTTACTTTCATCCCCATTTTGCAGATTTACAAACGGAGGTTCAGAACAGTGAACCTAAGGGCACGTCTGTCAATGATGCAGCTTTGATTACTGCTTACAGCCAGTTCCAGTGATCATGCTTGTTTGTTACAGGTCCTTTCAACCAGAAGGGAAAAATACTGCTTCCTCAAGAAGCAGGAAAAAAAAAAGCACCAGTAAAATCTCAAAAGAGATAGATGGTATAAAAACTATAACATTCTAGTAAAAATTAAAAAGCATTCAAGGAGGCAACAAATTCAGAGCATGAAGTGTGTGCTGATAAAATAATTTAAACACAACTCTTGGGTTATTTGAGAATATGTTCACCTATTTCTGAACTATATTGCTTTGAGACTCTAAAATTGAGGCTGTAGAAGGGGTTACTTTACAGCAAGCATGAAGCACTCAAAATACTGAGTCGAAAGTCAAGTCGAAGAAAGCAAGTTAGTGTAGCCTTAGTCATGTTGGAAAATGTACAATGCTGAGTAAAGATGGCTATATGCAAATTTTACTGCTTGAAAATACAGGTAACAAAAGACTTAAAATTGATTTTTTCCCTTTATATTTCTGAATTCTAAGCATAGCAATGACTTGCCTCACAAAGTCAAGTTTACCCAGCTTTCAAATACTACTGCTTAGTATCTGTTTGGATTGCTCAGACTTGCATAAAGCCAAACCTTATATTTTATGTTTGTCAGTTTTACTGGAAGCCATTCAACTCATTTCATTTATTAAAAGCATAAATAAAACACTTTTTTTATTTAGAAAGAAAGAAGTGACTTTCTGAGCTCCTAGACCTTAGCTCATTACACATTCCATTGGTCTCCCTGCCCAAAGGCCACAATCTGGAAGTTATGTAAATATTAACAATAAAAGTCCATGAATGAAACTGCTGTTAATTCCAGCTGACGTTAACCCATTGCTGATGAACACTTGAATTTTGGTCATCAACTCTCAGATGAAAGCACGGGGGTGACGCACATTTCACAGACATGACACAATAACAGGAGCTGTGTGGCGTTCGAGGAGATGAAAGCCTAAGTCGACAGACTAGCAGATTGCTGGAGGAGGCATGAATGTTAAAGAGACACCTTGGGATCCCTCACAGTGCAGTTTACCAGTCATCGTCAACCCCCAGGTGACTTGTTTTCAAGCCTTCATGACAGCAGCCACTGTTTCTACAACAAAGGACCTCACCAGGTCCCTGTGCTCCTGGGCTGATGCGGGATGAACGGGGGACCATGTTCCTCAGTGACCTTGAAGAGCCTTATTCTCCAAGCACACACTGGCAGCTGTCGCTGGTGTGAGCAACGGTGGGGACAGTGACACCTCCTCCCCAAGCTCCACCCCTTTTGTTTGCGATGGCAGCAAAGTGTGCCTAATGGTTTGACCTCCACTGTCCCTCTTCTTAAAAAGCCTCGTGTAAAACATGCACAGAGGGAATTAGAAAATTTAAAAGTTCCCCAAGGAGAGACGCGTTCTAAAATAACAGATTCACTGAATTGAAGTGGACCCCTCCTGCATCCCAGACAAATGCAAGAAGGTGGCAGGAATGTATTTTGCAATCAGCGGCTCACATGACCTCTATAAAATGAGAACCCACGCAAGGAAGCCTTGAACTCACTACTGGTGTTTTTTCCTTCGCTACTTTGAATTTTTTTCTCTGTCACTCTGATTCCAAAGAAGACCTGACCCCGTCAGTTCACTCTGGATGAATGGGTTCTACTCTGTGGAAATGCATATGAAATTGAGAAATTACATTGTCTAAAGTTTATCATTCCTAGGAAATATTTTCTCAATAAAAACATCAATCTTGGGAAAATTCTGTTGAAAAGATCTGTTTGTATCCCATAAAGTCAAAACAGCCCAGAAGTCAAAGCAATGAAAATGATATGTTAATTCTACTGCGTTATTCTTTTAATTAGAGTATAATTGCTTTACAATGCTGTGTTAGTCTGTGCCCTACAACAACGTGAATCAGCGGTATGGATACATGTACCCCCTCCCTCGCGAGCCCCCCTCCCCCTCCCCTCCACCTCACCCCCTGGGTCATCACAGGGCACCCAGCTCAGCATCCTGTGCCACACTGCCGCTTCCCACTAGCATCCTACTGTTTTAAATCTTTTAACGGCTCATTTTGGATCAAATGGCTTCTCTAGCCCCCTCTCCATCTGGGCCTCTGTAAGTAGCACACACTACCCACCCCCAGATACAGATTTCTTGAAAAATCCCCAAAGAAACAGGTGGTCACTAATATATATCCCTCTGCGGGGACCTGTCATCCCAGCTAAATAGATTTGACTAACCCTTTGCTTTCTTCTCAGATTTAGTTTAAAATGTACCTTCTTGCATCCACTCTGGCAAGCCAACCTCCTTTCTTTGTAGTATCCTTTTTCCAGCCTCACCATCATGTGTCCATCTATTTTGCACTATGAATTCTCTTTAATATGAACTTTCCTGTCTCTTCCTTCCAAGACCATGAGATGGTTGAGGTCAGGGGCTACGTTCTGTTCTCTTGGCATCCTTAGAGCCTAACACTAAGAGTAATGTGAAGGAGGTACTTGTTGTATTAACTGTAAAGAGGATGTTGCTTGCAAATTGTGAACACAAGGGTACAAAGTGTTTATGTAATTATATATGTCAGGACTATCTGAGCTAACACTGAATTTCCACCTACACTGCATTCACCAACCTTGGGGACAAAATGACGGTGTAGGGGCTGTGGAGAGAGCCTCAGGGACATGAATTTGGGGGCAGTGTCTGGGTTAAGGGTGATAGGCTAAAGACTGGGAAAATACTGAGTCTTCCCTGGTGGTCCAGGGGTTGAGAGTCCATCTGTCAATGCAGGGGACACGGGTTCGATCCCTGGTCTGGGAAGATCTCACATGCTTCGGGATAACTAAGCCTGTGCACCACAACTACTGAGCTCCCGAGCTACAACTACTGAAGCCCACCCCCCTAGAGCCCAGGCTCCGCAACAAGAGAAGCCACCACAATGGGAAGCTCCCGCCCCACGGCCAAGAGCAGCCCCCACTCGCCACAACGAGAGAAAGCCCACGCATAGCAACAAAGGCCCAGTGCGGTCAAAAATAAACGAACAAAAATTTAAAAGAAAGACCGGGAAAAATACCACAAGAATCTCATGGGATTTCAGCTGGGAGATGCTTCCTCGATTTGGCTTGTCAATCCTCCTAATCAGTTTGCTTTGTTTATCCAATTTAGTTACAAAAGCCAGTTCCTCTTACTTGTCTGTTGTTCAGGAGCCTCCCTGGCTGGGCTTGTTGGCCTGAAAGCTGACAGATCACAGAATCCTGAGCTGAGAGGCCTGGGAGGCCCAAGTCTACCCACAACAAGAAAGGTAGGAGTCAATGAACTCAGGTCATTCAACTAAAAGAGGCAACCCTCCTCCTCCTCTTCCTGTTTCTAATCTTTTCACAGTGACTTAGCAGAGGTCAGAGCCAGAGATGCCCTTTCTCAGTGCCTGAAACAAAAGAAGAAGAAAAGAGCAGAGATACGATCTACAGAGTGTGATGAAGCCACCCCCAACTCCTGCCACTTCTTGCCTCAGCAACTTTAAAGGCCTCTCTCCTCAACCCAACACAAAGAACCCTGGAGTACCAGGGAAGAACGGGGATGTGGAAACCCATCCCCCAAGAGAAGTAATGGGGGAAATGGTAGAAAACACATACAAATCCTTGTGTGTGTTAACCCCCTGGTCCTGGAGACGGAGGCTGTGGGATATCCTCAGTTTCATGTCCCTCACTCAGTACGACGCAGACAGCCCAAGTCAGAAGGCAAGGCCAAGGTGACCCTCGCTTCATTAGGGTTAGGCTTCAGGGAGCTGTTTCTTCTGCTTAGGTGGGTTATGAAAACTTCCATACCTGCTGCATAGGACTGTTCAGTGATCTTGTAAAATGAGATATCCAGGCTTCATCTATAGAAATATCATATTCTTAACAGCTATGGGTTACCAAAAACCTCAAAAGAGACTCAATATGGGGCATGTTGATGGATAATGTATCATATTATACAGGTCAGAATGGCCATCAAAGAGTCCACAAACAATAAATGCTACAGAGGGTTTGTAGAAAAGGGAACGCTTCTACACTGTTGGCGGGGAAAGCCATAATTCAAAAAGATACATGCACGTCAACATTCACTGCAGCACTCTTTACAAGAGCCAAGACATGGAAGCAATCTAAATGTCCACCGACATAGAAATGGGTAAAGAAGATGTGGCATATACAATGAAATACTACTTGGCCATTAAAAATAATAATGCCATTTGTAACAACATGCATGAACCTAGAGATTATCATACTAAGTAATGTAAGTCAGATAGAGTAAGACAAATATCATATGGTATCACTTACCTGTGGAGTCTAAAAAATAATAGAAATGAACTTATTTATAAAACAAACTCACAGACTTTGAAAACAAACTTACGGTTACAAAGGGGAAAGGTGGAGGGCCTGGATAAATGTGGAGTTTGGGATTAACATGTACATATTACTATATATAAAAGATAAACAAGGACCTACTGTAAAGCATGGGGAACTCAATATTCTGTAGTAACCTATATGGGAAAAAAAAATCTGAAAAATAATGAATATACATATAACTGAATCACTTTGTTTTACACCTGAAACTAATACAACATTCCCATAAGTTAAGCATACTTCAATATAAACACAATTTAAAAAGGGAACAAAAAGAGTTTAGGTGGGAGAGGCAAGAGGAAAAGGGCATCAGATCTGTGTATGCGTGTGTGTTCACGCACATGCAGATGAATGCATCTGCATGCGTGTGTACTACACGTGTCTGTGTGTGTATGCACACATAGGCATGTGCTGTAGGTGACACATGCATGCATACCTGCATGTGCACAGGGGTACATGATATTCATGTGCATGTGTGTGTGTACATGTATGTCTGCGTGGGAGTGCACATGTGTGTGCTCATGTCTGTGTGCATACACCTATATCTGTGTGTGTGTGCGCTCAGTCCATGAGATCAGCACCTTACACACGAACTAGTGAAATGATTCACCAGGAAGAAAGGGCCAGCCAAATTAAATAGGGAGCTGAAACTCGAGCTCTCGTAGCCAGCTTTGGCACAGAAACCCAGAGAGAGTACTACAGGATGGCGGTAACAAGTAGCTTCCTGACTTCTCTCTAAGCTGTTGATTTGGCATCTCTCATCAGCGTTATATTTTAAAAGACAGGAAAAAACCCCAAAATCTCCATAGGAAGACAGAAAATCATGGCAGAAGCTCAGGGAATTCAAAGTATTCTAACAAACATTCACCGAACACTACATTCACTGAACATCACAAACAGTGTGTCCTTTTCAAAGTGCTTTTAAAATATATAAACATATACAAAGGTGTATACAAAAGTATGTACATCCATGTAGCATCTCTAACTGTGAGCCTCTGAGACTCCAAAATACTTTTACCCAGCCTGAGTCATAGGCTTAATTTGTGCAATCAAATGCTTCCAGCAGGAAGACACTAAAATCTAGAGTAGGGTGATGTTATCATTTAATAAGGAAAACATGCACACGCAAACACATATGGGTGTTTGCTGAGAAATATTCTGTCATTTTAGAGCAAACAAATTGTTTTCTCCATGAAACTCCTACTGGGTAGAACACCGAAATAATGTGTTCTCATTTGCTTATGTCCAGATTCATATTTTATCCCACATTCAGAAAAGCCTCTGAAGTTATAGGCTTGTCTTTCCTTGTGGTGCTTCAATCTTTACTGAACGTATGTTTATGTTTTTGAAAAAGATCGTCGAGCAAAGGCATCAAAAACCAATTCCTAACCTAAGAGAGAAATGGCTCTCATGGGTCTCAGATACTACTTCCATGTAAAACAAAAAATAAAGCAAAATCTTTAAAAGAGGGCAATATGGCCTTGAAATTTTCTAACTGACCATTTGACTCAGCTACAAGTACTAGATAAAAAGAAGCATAATTCTAGAAATAAAACTTATTGTATCATCTTAATTGTACGATCCAATTTTTCTTCACATTTTCCCATTCATGTTTCTGATATTAGCATGTGTGCATGCTAAGTCACTTCAGTTGTGTCTGACTCTTTGCAGCCCTATGGACTGTAGCCCACCAGGTTCCTCTATCCATGGGATTTCCCAGGCAAGAATACGAGAGTAGGTTGCCATGCCCTCCTCCGGGGGATCCTCCCGATCGAGGTATCAAGCCCAAGTCTCTTTATGTTCCCTGCATTGGCAAGCGGCTTCTTTACCACTAGCACCAGACTGAATTTGCATTTATACATTTAATTTCCCCCAAATCCCTTAAAAGACTCTCAATTGGTGGCATCTTAAAACTTGTTAATATAATATATAGTAAAAGACCTAGTTTTTGAGACATTAATGACTTTTGCCTTTCTTCACTTGTTAAACTTATTTTTTATCTGGTTATTCAGTGGCTGGGGCTTAGAAACGGAAGTGAAACATCATTTGGGGGCTAATTAAAATCTAGTTGATTGGAGCTTAACCTACTTCATCCTGACCTGAGGTAAGGATGAAGAAAGTTGAGCCCTTCTCATAGCTCATTGTGGGATAATGAAAGCTCTGTTAATGAGGACAATACTACTTTTTAAGAAAGAGGATAAATAACTTTATGTGAGTTTGCAAGGTGCATACATTTTAAACAATGTAATAAAAACTGTTTGTGCACAACTGATCAAGTTTCAGTGGGCGGCAAGAACCACCAACTTCTTTCCCTGAAATAAGAGTGGAGAGAGGACAGTAGGTCCGAACAGAACGTGGAGGTGGAGGGCAGCTTAGTTGAGTGACTTCAACATGCATGAGCTTGATTCCTAAATCAGTGGCAAAATCATTTCACCCTGCAAAAAGCAGATGTCTGGCTAGGGTCTAAGGAGAGGGGCTCGGTGTAGTACAGGACGGAGAAGTTGATAGAAGAGGATGAGGGGGAGGAATGCATTAAGCCTGGTGGTTTTGCAGGGGTTACTGCATGGGTTTTCAGGAGCTGCCACAGGCTAAAGGGACAGTTGCTTTGAGCCAAGGAAAGCAACTGGTGAGTTGAGCATGGTGGCGAGCTAAGCGGACAAAGGACTGCAGCGAGTGTAAAACAGATAGCTAGAAATACTGGCCAAGGGGCCCAGCAGGGCTGGAGAGACTGACTAGCTAGAGAATATGGAAAGGCCAAGGGTCTGGAGAGAGTGATTTTGGCTAATGACTGGTTTCTAGGTGACACGTTTCAATTGGAATGCATGTCAAAGCGCTTTTCAAAAGTGAACATGGAATTCCCTGGCAGTCCAGTGGTTAGGACTGGATACATTGGGAGACTGGGATTGACATATACACATTGCTATATTTATAACAGATAGCTAATAAGGACCTACTGTGTAGCATAGGGAAATCTACTCAGTACTCTATAATGGCCTATGTGGGGAAGGAATCTAAAAAAGAGTAGACGTATGTATATAGTAATATAACTGATTCACTCTGTTGTACACCTGAAACTAACACAATACTGAAAACCAACTCTACTTCAACAAATTTTTTTTTAATTTAAAACAACAAAAAACAAAGCAAATAAACAAATGCACACACACACACACAAAACCCCAAAATGAACAAAGTTGAGTCCTTCTGCATTCGCTATCCCAGACATTCAGGCTCAAAACATGGGAGTTATCCTGGGTGTGTTCTCCCTTATTCCCTGAACCTGGTCAATCACCTAGTCTGGATAATTATACCTCCAAAATATTTCTGACCTGTCTCCCTCCTTTTCATTGCTATTACCATTGGGATAGTGGTTAATTACTGAAGTTTGTTGTCAGAGTGACCTGGATTTAAATATTGCCTTTGCCACTTAATGGCTTAGAGACTTCTGGCCAGGTAATCTCTGAAACTCAGCTTTCTCACCCACAGTGACAGCACTTGACACCCTAAGTCTTTTCTGGAGATTGAATAAGATTTGTGTAAGATGGCCCATGGGAGATATCTAGGGCAGTACAGGGCACAAAAGAAATGTTAATAGCTATTTGTTGAATTCATGAATATTCTTTTTATTCTGCTTCAGTTTAGATCTCCATCTCTCCCCTAGATTATTGCAATAGTTACTTAGCAAGTCTCCCTGTATCCCAATTTTCTTCCTCTCATATCTGTTTTCCATTTATCTGCTGGGTGATCAACATAAAACACCAGCTTTTTTTTTTTTAACTTTTCATTTTGTATTGGGATATAGCTGATTAACAATACTGTGATAGTTTTAGGTGGACAGCAAAGGGACTCAGCCATACATGTCTGGGTATCCCAAGGATACATGGGAGACAGGCATCCATTGTCTCCCAAACTCCCCTCCCATCCAGGCTGCCACGTAACATTGAGCAGACTTCCATGTGCTATACAGTAGGTCCTTGTTGGTTATCCATTTTAAATATAGCAGTGTTTACAGGCAACCAGAAGTTCTAAAACACAAGTCTGATGGTGTCACTCCTCTGCTTAAAATCTTTCCATGGTTTCTCAGTGTCCTGAGAGTGATATCTAAAATGGATTAACCTGGCCAACAAAGCTCTTTAAAGTCAGTCCTTTGCTCCCTCCCCACTGCTTTCCCCTCTTTACCTCCTTATACTTTAGCACATCCTAGCTACCCTTCGCAGAACATTCCATATTATTTCTCATCATCATGCCTCCATCCATGTTATCCCTCTTACTGTGATGGATGCTCACCCATTCTTCCTCAGGCCACTTCCTATTCTGCCTTTCAGAGCCATCTCGGCATCTACTCCTTTGGGAAGACTTCTGGTCATCCCCTTTTCTGGGTTAGTAAGTGTTGCCTGGGCTCCATGAGCACTGTGTGCAGGAGTTTAATTTTTCTTGGTTTGTGTGTCTGTGTTTCCACGAGACTGAAAGCTACCTGAGAACAAGGGCCCTTCCAGTACCTGGTACAGTATGTATTCACCAAGAGTGTTGTACATACATGTGTAGAAACATGTACACATACATATATTATATATACACGTGTATATATATGTATACATACATATATAGTATATATGTATATGTATATATATGTATACATACATATAGAGTATATATGTGTATATATATACTATATATATACAGGCTCTTCTGAATTTCAGGTTTAGAAGAAGTTAAATTACAATCAGTTTCTCTCTCATCTCTCATTTCTTTATATTCCTCTACCATTCCTTTTCTTCACTGTAGTTAGATATTTTCCAGGTTGTGTCTGATACAAAATGATTCTTCTTAATTTATCCACAGATTTGGGACCCCAGAGCCTTTTTTTTAAATCTGTAACTTTGCTCTCTTTGTTCGAGTTTATTGGGTCAGATGTGGATGCTTGAAGGAGTTGGACCAAGAGCAGCCTCTCTCCCTCTCTACCCTCCTGTCCCCCTAGTCTCTCTCTTTCACTCTAATATTTTGAACTAGTGAAATCAAAGCCAATTTCTCTAACAGGGAAGGTATAAAACTTTGGGATGTTGGCAGCCATGTCCTGCCATGTGAACTTTGCAGCAAGGAAAGTGGGTCTGCAGAGAAAGGAGTGTGAGAAAGATATGCAGAGACAAAGATATTCTTAAAGAGTTAAAGAGAGAATGAGAGAAAGCACAGACACACACAGTCAGTCTTCCATTTGTTCTAGCTGCCTTATTGCAAGGACAAGTAAGTACCCGTTGGACCAGCCCCGGCTCCCATCTCTTCTAACTTTCACTCTAGTTTCTCTGTTCTATTTATAAGAGCGTGGCCATCACAGTTAAGTATATATTTGTACTCTACAATGAATACCCAGCTGTCAGGAATGAGACAACACGTTTAGAATCCAAAATGGCCTGGATGCACTGGAGGGATTACATGAAATGAAATTCAAATAAGACAGATACAAAAAAATTACACTTAGGAAAGGAAAAATAAATTCTATAAAACCTAAATAGAAAAGTGCTGGGGAGAAAATGAGAGAAGTCATCCAAATAACTTGGGGATTAGAGGAGGCCACACAGTGAACCCAAGTGGGCAGAGACAGTAGCTACAAAGCAGGAAAGTGACTCAGTCAAGGATGTACGTGCCGGGGAGGGAGGGAAAGGTGATGTGTCCCCTTTTGTGTGCCCTTGAGATCTCCTCTGAGCTCTCGTGTAGTTTTGATGCCTGCCTCTGGACTCTAACATTGACACTGTCACCTTCAGAGAGCACTGTGCTGACAGACAGTTCGAAGCATAAGCCCAATTTAGGAAGAAGGGAAGTGTGCTCAGTATTCCCATTTAATGAAAGAGAAAGAATGCTGTGGGAGAGGCTGCTTAGCCGATGTGAAAATAGAGAACATGTATGGAAAGGGAAACCGTACACTTTGTTTTCTTGAATTTTTAATTCAGACTTCTGGTATGTTTTACACTTAACCTGCCTGCAATGTAGGACACCCTAGTTCAATCTTTGAGTTGGGAAGATCCCCTGGAGAAGGAAATGGCAACCCACTCCAGTATTCTTGCCTGGGAAATCCCACGGACAGAGGAGCCTGGTGGGCTACAATCCATGAGAGTCGGACAGGACTGAGCGACTAACACACTCAGGCTTTCTAAAAAGCTTTGACATATACAGGATGAGTCAATGTAGGTGGCCAACATGGACCGTGTGGTGTCACACAGAAAAAGTACTTCTTGCTCATGGCAGCACAAAGCAGGTGGGCAGGCAAAAGTGGGAGGGGCCGGGGGAGGCCTCTGCTCCACCCAGGCATTCAGGGACTCAGGCTCCTTCTCGGGTGTGGGCTCCCTTCTACGTTTTCTTACCAAGGCCTCTCCATTCCTTCTGCTGGTACACAGGGAAATAGGATGGAGAATCCTATGTGGATTTCTTTTCTTTTCAGGAAATGATGCCATTTCCTTACACATATTCCACTCTCTGAACTCATGAACAGGGACATACCTAACTTCAAGGAAAGCTGAAAGTGCACGTTCATTGTTTGCCCCAAAGGGGAAGGAGCAGCAGGTTGATAAACGACGAGCCAGTATCTGTCACCTATATCGTGCCTTTTCACCCTTAGAAGCGCACATACCATTATTTTAGATAACTTGGTTCACATATATATGTCTGTATAATGCATCTTTCTTCCTCCTCTCCTTCCTCATCTTGTGACAGAAAGTACTCTTCAATCGTGGCAGCTCTTCCTTTTTTTTTTAATGGAACCCAGATATCGCAGTCTTCTCAAATCAACACCTTAGGTAGCTACTATCAATCGACGGGAATCAGAATTTTAGATAAAATCTATTTGCCTTTCCAACCCTAGACTGTGTCTCAACATCAGTGAGTTAAAATACATGAAGATGGCAAGAAAGTCCTGATCATATTCATTGAGCAGAGAAATGGCTGGACCAGAAAACCGAGCATCACTCACTTCTTTTGTAAATTGTAGCTAATATTTTGACTTTCAATGTGTCCCTGAATACTATTTCCCAAATTGATGGGGTGTCTCTACTCATGAGAGCTACTTAAAGACCTGTATTAAAGCTTGGAGGCTTCTAAAAAGGAACAGTTTTCCGATGCTCATATACACATTCAGTCTGGTTTGGACTTCATACCAAAGTCTAATGGAATACACAGTGCGACTGTCCAAGGCTTTTATGCAGGATACAGGGACTGTGTTCCAGGATTTCGAGAAGTTCATCATGCACAATTCATGCTGTAAATTTTGATGTTTTTTAATAACACCTCTATGCATTATGAGTCTAAATCGTTGCTAAGTGTGACAGCAGAGAATGCACTTGGTGAACTACCTTGAACTGGATGAATTAGTTCCAACGGAATGTTAAGAAAATCTACACTTTCCCTCTCCATCACAGCCAGTAAATACTAAGCCTTGCCATTCATCCTCTTTCAAGCTTCACATTCAAAGCAAATTACTACAGAAATAGACAAATTGTAGGGAGGATGCCAATGAGAGAGCCAAAGGCAATCATAAATATTCTGAAGTTCTATCCAGAACTACCAATGGGGGAATAAAGGGAAAAAAATAGGAATACCCAGATATGTACCAATTATTCCCCAGTTCTGAGAATTGTAGTAAGCCAAGATCTTATTATTTTATTTCACTGACATAATGCCTGTTTGTCCATTAGCTGGTTTTGTATTGGCATTAAATGATCACTTAGTATTGAACTCAGTAGAGTCCCAGTCACATATAACAGGAACATAATAACCATACTTGCTAAAAGCAGCAGAACAAAGTTTTCCCTTTAATTACTGTTAAGGAAATGGATAAAGCAGATGTGGCATATTTAAACAATGAAATATTACTCAATCCATAAAATATGAAATAATGCTATTTGTAGCAAAATGGAAGGACCTCAAGATTAACATGCTAAGTGAAGTAAGCCAGAGAAAGACAAATATCATATGATATCACTTATATGTGGAATTTTAAAAAATTATACAAATGAATTTATATACAAAACAGGACACCCATAGACACAGAAAAGTAACTTATGGTCACCAAAGGGGAAAGGCGTGGGAGGGATAAACTGGAGGTTTGTGATCAGCAGATACAAACTACTGCATATAAAATGCATAAATAAGGTCCTACTATATAGCACAGGGAACTATACTTGACATTTTTTAAAAGCCTATAAGGGTAAAGAATCTGCAAAAAATAGCTTTATATGTATGTACAACAGAATCACTTTTCTGTTCGCCTAAAAACAACTCAACATTGTATTCAACTATACCTCAATTAAAAAAAAAAAAAAGTTAGTTCAAGTCTTCAATCACTTTTCACCTCCGGATGCACAAAAAGCACAGGACTGTTAGGACAGCAAGGGATTGTCTTCCTCAAGTGCTTCTGCAGACTCAAAGCAACACGTGGTTTCTCCACAGAGCATTCCAACTCCACCGTCAATAATGCACGCCACAGAACTGACTGGAGATAAAGAATCAATAAACGCCAGCTCCATCTACCTTCACTCCTCTCCACCTGACCTAACACATGCCCTGTGCTTTCACCCGAGGCGCCGCTCCCTGGCATCCTAGAAAAAAGACAGCATGTTAATTTCAACACCAAGAATCACAGCCTGGTGATAATGCACAAAAACTTTATTCCAGTGAAAAGGAGTGATTCTTGCAACTCTAACAACACAACAGCAAGAAGCAAAACCAGTTAACTCACACGAAGTTCTACACTTTTTATTCAAGGTCTTCTTTTTCCTCGAGTTTCCTGGTCGTCCCTGCCTCTCTCTTCCTATTACTGTTGTTTCTAGACTCAGTCATGTAGCATAAAATTCTGGCATTTAAGTTTTCTGTTTGAATATATTTTATATTCTTAGTCATAGTGAGGGGTGAGGGTGGAGCATTCTTTTTATCAGAGCCACTAGCTCTTCTATACAAAGGAAGACTCCACCTACAGTATTAGTTTTTGCATTGTGGGCTTTGTATTAAATGAATGAGTCAGTAAGGATGGCTCCTACTGGCTGAGATGTGCTTAGATTATAGCTCTTAGAAAAATAAAATTATTAAAGCAACAATAGAAGCTGGGGCTAAGGTTGTACCCAGAGAAATAATGGGTAGTGACATACAGGTATCACTTGTCAAGAAAGGAACTCGGAGTGCAGATAAGGCTGAGAGGATGCCTCCATGAAGGTAAGTGGAAAAGACACAGCCTGCTTCCAGCCAGTTCCCCAAATCCCACATTACGACCATACTGAATTGAGGAATAAAAGCCTCAATTATAGTAATCCCAGATAGGAGAGCTCCACAGCCAATTTCCATCACAAAGTTCTCCAATGGGACCAAGTTCAGATTTTCCTGGAAGTCATTTTTGTACCTTTAAGGAATTCTTTCTTACCCTGCCTAACAGTTCATTCCTTCTTTCTCCCATCCCTGGCTTAGAAAGGGTTGAAGAGCAGGTGTGGACAGCAATAGACACAATAAAACACAGACTCTTGATGGAGACACACAAATCCTTACCTCCTGCTACTCTCCCCTATTAGTCTAGGAGAAAACCACTTGCTACCCCCAAAGCCCTAATTTGTTGATACAACTTTCCTAAAACAAACACATCAATTAGACTATGAGCTTGAGGATTAGTGCCAATTCAATGTCAATGCACTACTTGTTGGCTTCTACTATACTTTTCTTGGAAAAACAAAACAACTTATTTCCTAAATGATATAAAGTAATCCTATGACGACTCCTGTTATTGAACAAGTAAGAATCACACTCAGTTTTCTTACTGTTTAAATCAAGACTTACTGTGTCCTTTTTAATGTCGTATTCCATTCACTGCAGGGATCCCCTAGCATGTATTATATATGGCTTTAGACTGGAAGTCTCTGGACCAATTTTAGCCAAGGCAGTTGTGGGGCATGAGAGGACACTATGAGAACCAAGGCTAGAGGTCTGTGAATGCTGGTGTGTCTGGCTGTGCTTGATCAGGTGGGCAGAGTTCACAGGGCTTGCTCATTAAATAGTTAAATCAGCATGTCATCTCGGTTTTTACATGTATATTAAACCTTTCCTTGGTATTTCAGGATGATTCTTCTTCTGCATAAAAGATGTCAATAATCCTCCCCCGGACTGCTTCAAAGGGAGAGAACGTACTTTAGAGTTTTCTGCAACTGTTGCAATATTCAAAATGTTGTGAAAATGCCTCAAATCGAATGAGCCTGGCAGTTTGATTAGAGCAGGAAATACCTCTACTTGCCAAAGCAAATATTCTCTAAAAGAGACTGGTAGATAATGACATTGAAAGAAATATATTTACTTTTACTGTAGTTCAAGTTATTACAATATAAAATTAAGGAAAGGTCAAATAAAAAGTTAGCAACTATCATTAAAATCAGAAAATATTGATATAGTGATGCAGGTAGATCCTTTCCCAGTGCAGAGCAGGGAATACCACAATATAGTAATTATCAATATAAAAGCAACAATTTAGAGTCCCACTAAGTAGGAATCAGGCATTTTGCCACTTTATGCATGTATTGATTCAGCGAACCCATATGACAGTCTATAACACGGACTCTTTTCTCTTTCTGAAGAAGGACACAGAACCAGAGTTTTAATGACTCACTCAGGATTTTGCACGCAGCTAGTGAGGAGCAAAGCAGGGTGAGCCTGGTTCTAAAGCCATTGTCTCAGACATTACATGCTAGGAATTCATGTTATTTTTCCTTCTTACTGAAACTTCAGAAGCTACACAGAGTGAGAATGAGTAATTGCTACCTAATGCTAATTTCATGCAGATATTTGAAACCAATATTTTAAAAAAATCCATCATAATAATAATGCTGGCAGTTATGGTTCCACCTTTTGTACCAGTTCAGGGTATTCATAACTGCATGTTTACACAGCTTTTGCCAAGTCAAACAAGCACCCCATTTAACTATGAATTTGCAACTTATGCAAAAATCTCACATCCTGCAAGAGTGAGGGAGATGTAATAATGGGGGAAAAAATCTAGTAGCTAGAATACAAAAATTCCATTTTCCACAAAACTGCCACATTTCTTGTGTACATTTCTCTAGCAGCTGTTGTTTAGAAAGTGCTACTGGTCACACTGATAAAATGTGGCAATTCCATCACAGTGACATAAATATTTTTACCTGAATAATCCCTGCTGTTCCTTTGAAACTGAAATTAATTCACATATTGTTTTCCCTGGAGTAGCCCAAAACCCTACTTTTTTTTCCTTTAAGGTAGAGACTGTGTGTACTGATGCTGAACCAAGTATTATTTCTGAACAGCGATTTTATTTTTCCAGTGCATGCTATGCTAAAAAGCAGGATAATGGTACTGAATATAGAATCAATACATATTCAAATGGAATCTGTTTATTTTGCTTTGAAAACATGGGCTGAATTGTGATATCCACAATCTACTGTTAATAGTATCAAGCCATTAATGTCTGGCTTTGTGCTTCCTATGAAGACCGATTTCAAATAACCCAGGCAAGCCTGGCCATGCTGATTAAATCAGCCTGCTTCTCGGCCTTGTGAGAGGATGCTTACAGGCCTACTGGTGTATCAAGAGCAGTGGGGAATAACTCTGAAGGATGCTCCTGGTTCAAATCCCAGCTCAGCCCCTTCCTAGTTCCATGAAGCCTGAACCAACCACTGAAACTCTGCCTTCTCAACAAGTGGGATAACATTAACCACCCCAGGGTCAGAGCCATTACAGTGCCCTACACCAAGAGCCATTGTGCTTGTCGTCGTTTATGTGAACGGTGCAGTGCGTAACCTGAACATGCCAGCTTGCTCACGGGTTGTGGCGATTCAGGTCATTCTGTTTAGAAAACATTTAGCGCAGACCCTACCATGTAGTAAGGCCCCAGGAAATGCTCGATCTTTTTATTAGTTTTAACGTAGATCATCTGTGACTTCTAGTTTCACATCCCAGTTTCGAAAAGGCTTGAGAAAATACTGTAGTCCACATTCCATGTGATTTTCCTATCAAGGGAGCAATGGGATTTTGTAAATTTTCTAAGTATTCTCTATATGTTTTCAGGGCAATTGTCTTGGCAAATTCCATTCTATTTCCATGCTGTATCATGTCTGTGAAGAAGTCTGAAGAACTCAGTTCAGTTCAGTCGCTCAGTCGTGTCTGACTCTTTGTGACCCCGAACTCAAGATGTCCTCAAAGGGCAGAGTGACTTTGGAGTCACACTGAGTCTAAGTCCAGCTCTCTCCATTTTCCCCAAGTTTATCATTCAACTTGATATCAAGTTGATATCATTCAACTCAGCATTCTCATTTGCATGTTGGAAATGATGATAATTTCTATCCTATAGCATTGTTAGGAAGGAGGAGGGAGATACTGCAAAGTGTTTAACAAAAGCCTGGCTCAGAGCTGATACTAAACAAACCATTGCTACATTATAGCTGCTAGTCTGTATCTCTTAGTCACGTGCAGATTAGTATTAGATCCATAAACCTCTTCAACTACAAGGCCTGTCATGGGAATGTTGCCCCATGAACTCAGCGTGGTTCAGAATTCTTAGAAAAACAATCAGCAGGGCATTGTTCTAGTTCTACTTTAGCTATTGTGGGGCTTGCTCATCATACTGATTCTTCAAGCCTTAGCTGCTTCATCCATAAAGAAAGGTGATTAGATTCAGGGATTGTCTCAAGAGGTCTCTTCAAGTACCAGATCCTCTGATTTCAACATTAGGTAAAAGAGGCAGAATTTTTGTTAGGATCCTTCTTTTACTTTTTTTGTTACCTCTCCAGAGTTTGGATGTTACACATCCCTGCCTGATGCTCATAAAATTTTGCTGATGGATCCAATTATTTTTATTAAGTTTGAATGAGGCCTCAGAATCCTGCTCAGCACAGTATTTCTGAGCATTGAGCCTCTCAAGCCTTCTAAGCCTTGGTTGGAAGGATCTGACCTATTTGCTGTTTTGAAACATCTTCTTAAGTACTTAGGACTGTTTCTGGTAATAATCATGTATATTTCTTTTTGCTACCCCCTAGCCAAATATAGTCTGACTTTTGTAACTAGCTAACAATAGAAGCAATTCTCAATTTCAGGGAGTTTACATTTTAAAAGTACTTCATTAATTCCTATAGAAAATACTTAAGGGAGCCCTTTCCTGTTTTTCCCACTACACATTTCCAAGCAATATTAGGGGTCAGGCAGACAGTGAATAGGAAGTGCAGTGTATCAAGCACAATGGCATTAAGATCAAGGGCCAGGTAAGTGGGTAGGAAAGATGCTAGATACATCCTAGAAATTAAGAGATTGCTTCTTGAAGGTTCTGGGCAATAATGTTCTAACACATGGAACAGTGTGGCAAAGCCTGATGAAGAGACAGATATGATGGTCTGGTTGGGAATGGTCAAGTCACTCAGGGCAATAAAGCAAATGTATTTGGGTTCCTGGGAGACACAAACACAGGGAGGTGAGCGGAAGCCCTTATATTGTAGAAAGAAATGCAATACTTTCACTTGGGAGGTAACGCCGGAGGTCAAAACAAAACCCAAAACAACAATAATAAAAACCCAATGGATCTGGGAAAAGGAATATTACAGAGATAGGCTTTTAATGCAGCTCAAATGACCGCATGCAGGGGCTGCCTATTAAGGTTAATCAGATCTGGACACAGATCAGCTGATATAATGAGAAAAGTGGAGGAGGAGAAATTTCCCTCTATGGAGTTAGGTGTACTTTCTAGTCAACAATAAAGACAATTATTTGTACCCTAAAATATGAGAGCAGCTGAATCATTTCGAGGGATAATTTGTTGGGTTACTATATTTAGAGTGAGTGAGTGAAGTCGCTCCGTTGTGTCCTACTCTTTGTGAATCCATGGACTGTAACCTGCCACACTCCTGTCCATGGGATTTTCCAGGCAAGAATACTGGAGTGGGTTGCCATTTCCCTCTCCAATTATATTTACAGCTTCTGATTATTTATTTCTCTGTCTTAAATAATGTAAATTGGAGCAGCTAGGGGTGGCGCATAAGTGAGCACAGTCCTAGGCACCTGGGGTTATGGAAGGAATCTGACTTTGTTCATTCATATTTGTTTCCTGATATATGGAAACATGCCAGGCACTATGGTAAGTGCTGGGAAGAAGGCAGTGAACAAATGAGCATGCCTTCAACACGCTTACAGTCTGAGAAAGAATATTGTATTCAACACGTACATGTGGAATCTGAAAAAAACTGGTGGGGACAATCTTATTTATAAAGCAGAAATAGAGACACAGAGGCAGAGAACAGACATGGATACCAAAGGGGAAAAGGGGTGAGATGAACTGGGAGATTGGGATGGACACATGCACACTATTGACAGATACCATGTATAAAACAGATAGTTAACGAGAACTTACTGTGTAACACAGGGAACTCTCCTCAGTGCCCTGTGGTGACAAACTGGGAAGGAAATCCAAAAAAGAGGGGCTCTATGCATACGCAGAGCTGATTCACTTTGCTGCGCAGCAGAAAGGAAAACTTTAAAGCAACTATAATAATAAAAAAAAAAACCTAATACAATAAAAAAAATGTATACCATCCCCCACCCCAACAAAGAAACTTATGGTCTAGTGAACGAACAGACATTAAAAAGTAGGCACACCACAGATTCATGACTACAAATCATGCCAAGCATTAGTAAGGAAAACTGAAGCACAGAATAAAAGGCTTGCATCAGAGGAATCATTTTTAAAAGTGGGGCTCAAGGAGGCTACAGAAGTAAACTGCAGCTAAGCTGTAATAAGGGAACAGGAGGAATAAGTGGACAGTGTCTCCAGCAAAGCAGGGTTTCTCAAGTGGCAAGACATTTAGCACCCGCTGGAGATGTTTTTGTTGGCTTTATGGAGAGGTGGTGCTCCCAGCTCTATGTGGGACAGCCTAGACCACTGCTAAATATCCTGCAGTGTGGAGGCCAGCCTGCCACTACCAAGAACTACCTGGCCTGAAGGTCCATTGTGCCAAGGATGAGAAACTCTGAGATGGAGGGAATGGTATCTGGGCTTCAGACCCAGAGGCAGTTAAGAACTGGGCAAGGGTGAGCACTGAAGAAAGGTCAGGGGTAGACTGAGTGGGGAGCATGAGCTGAGGCCCAAGATGGCAGGGATGAGACTCTGCAGGGTCTGGTGGGCTGGCAGCTTTGTAGAGTTTGGGTGTGCATGTTCCCAGTGCTTCCCAGGTGGTGTAATGGTAAAGAACCCGCCTGTTATGCAGGAGACTCAAGAGATCTGGATTCCACTGCTAGGTCTGGAAGATCCCCTGGAGTAGGAAATGGCAACTCATTCCAGTATTCTGGAAAACCTATGGCCAGAGGGGCCTGGTGGGCTACGGTACATGGAGTCACAGAGTGGGATATGACTTAGTGACTAAGCACGCATGCATGTCCCCAGTGCAGTAAGGGGGCTCCAGAGGTTTTTAAGCAGGACAGTCACAGGCTGGTTTCCTGAAGATCTTCACTGGCTGTTGAGTGTAAGTGAAGGGAAGGCGAGGAGGTGGAACATGAGCAAAGAGCTCAAGGAAGTAGCAGGAGGAGAAGACTGGAGATAGTTTAGAGCCTTGCTGCGTCAAAAGTACTAAGAGAATGTGGTATGGGCAAAAAGCAGGGTCTTTGCATTAATGGAAAAGTTTACTGAATACTGTCATACAAAGGAAAGAGAGAGTCACCATTCTGAATAAAGATGAATCAAGTGGCTCCTGACATGGCAGTAAAAACATGCTAAGTGTTAAGATAAAAGACGTGGTAGGGAACTATCTGAGGTTAGATTGTACTCTCCCATAGACGATTCCAAGGAGGTAATTCCATTACTCTTGCTCTGTGTATTTCAAGAGTCACCTAAAGTTTTAACCTTGTTCTGCTTTGGTTTTCATACCTCAGCTGGCTCTGGTACGAGGAGGTGGATGGGGGATTTGTGTTTAGTCAGGGTTTTTTTTTTTTAAAAACTACTGTCAGCTGTGGGGAAATATGGTAAGGTTTGTGTTAGTTCTTTCCAGAAAGACAGGTATTCCTTTGAAGAAGAAAACGGTGGCCGACAATTAAACCTAGATAGCATTTTACCAAATACTAACCCTTCTACACATGTCCTGTGATCACTGCGAATCCATGGATCACCCAGAGTCTTCTCTACTGAGCAGTTTTCCAGAAGTCATTTTAACAATCCTGCTCTAAATGGAAAAATCACTTAACTAGACATGAATACAAGGTAGTTTTAGAAATAAAATTTAAGGGATTCAAGACAGTCTGCTTGAATTCTAGCTAAATAGTCTTGTCTAATAAAGAGATAAAACACACACCTTTTAAGTCTGTTGAAACAGTAAAATTCACAGGCTTTAGAGAAACATTAATGTCAGTCACACAGAGGCTTCCCTTAATGGCAGAAATCAATAAATTTGCCTGGTGATTATTTTTGAACAAACAGCAAGCTAAGAGTGATTTTTACAGTTTTAAATGGCAGAAGAAAATATAAAGAATACTATTTTATGACATGTAAAGATTATGTGAGACGGAACTCTCAGCATCCATAAAAAAGGCTTATTTAGAGCCATACCTATCACTTCTGAATTGTTTCAGTACAGTTCAGTTCAGTCACTCAGTCGTGTCCAACTCTTTGTGATCCCATGGCTGCAGCACACCAGGACTCCCTGTCCATCACCAACTCTTGGAGTTTACTCAATCTCATGTCCACTGAGTCGGTGATGTCATCCAACCATTTCATCCTATGTTGTCCCCTTCTCCTGCCTCCTTTAATCTTTCCCAGTATCAGGGTCTTTTCCAATGAATCAGGTCTTTCCATCAGGTGGCCAAAGTATTGGCATTTCAGCTTCAGCATCAGTACTTCCAATGAATATTCAGGATTGATTTCCTTTAGGATGGACTGGTTGGATCTCCTTGCAGTCCAGGGGACTCTCAAAAGTCGTCTCCAACACCACAGTTCAAAACCATCAATTCTTTGGTGCTCAGCTTTCTTTATAGTCCAACTCTCACATCCATACATCACTACTGGACAAACCATAGCTTTGACTAGATGGACCTTTGTTGGCAAAGTAATGTCTCTGCTTTTTAACATGCTGTCTAGGTTGGTCATAACTTTTCTTCCAAAGAGCAAAGTGTCTTTTAATTTCATGGCTGCAGTCACCATCTGCAGTGATTTTGGAGCCCAAGAAAACAAAGTCTGTCACTCTTTTCACTGTTTCCCCATTTATTTGCCATGAAGTGATGGGACCAGATGCCATGGTCTTAGTTTTCTGAATGCTGACTTTTAAGCCAACTTTTTCACTCTCCTCTTTCACTTTCTTCAAGAGGCTCTTTAGTTCTTCTTCACTTTCTGCCATAAGGGTGGTGTCATCTGCATATCTGAGGTTATTGATATTTCTCCCGGCAATCTTGATTCCAGCTTGTGCTTCTTCCAGCCCAGCGTTTCTCATAATGTACTCTGCATATAAGTTAAATAAGCAGGGTGACAATATACAGCCTTGACGTACTCCTTTTCCTATTAGGAACCAGTCTGTTTTCCTATGTCCAGTTTTAACTGTTGCTTCCTGACCTGCATATAGGTTTCTCAAGAGGCAGGTCAGGTGGTCTTGTATTCCCATCTCTTAAAGAATTTTCCAGAGTTTGTTGTGATCCAAACAATCAAAGGTATTGGCATAGTCAATAAACCAGAAGTAGATGTTTTTCTGGAACTCTCTTGCTTTTTCAATGATGTTGGCAATTTGATCTCTGGTTCCTCTATCTTTTCTAAATCCAGCTTGGCCATCTGGAAGTTCATGGTTCACGTACTGTTGAAGCCTGGCTTGGAGAATTTTGAGCATTACTTTGCTAGCGTGTGAGATGAGTGCAATTGTGCGGCAGTTTGAATATTCTTTGGCATTGCCTTTCTTTGGGATTGGAATGAAAAGTGACCTTTTCCAGTCCTGTGGCCACTGCTGAGTTTTCCTAATTTGCTGGCATATTGAGTGCAGCACTTTCACAGCATCATCTTTTAGGATTTGAAATAGCTCAACTGGAATTTCATCACCTCTACTAGCTTCATTCCTCATGATGCTTCCTAAGGCCCACTTGACTTCACATTGCAGGATGTCTGGTTCTAGATGAGTGATCACACCATCGTGATTACCTGGGTCATGAAGATCCTTTTGTATAGTTCTTTTGTGTATTCTTGCCACATCTTTCGGAGAAGGCAATGGCACCCCACTCCAGTACTCTTGCCTGGAAAATCCCATGGATGGAGGAGCGTGGTAGGCTGGCTCCTGGTAGGCTGCAGTCCATAGGGTCGCTAAGAGTGGGACATGACTGCATGACTTCACTTTCACTTTTCACTTTCATGCATTGGAGAAGGAAATGGCAACCCACTCCAGTGTTCTTGCCTGGAGAATCCCAGGGACGGGGTAGCCTGGTGGGCTGCCTTCTATGGGGTCGCACAGAGTCAGACACGACTGAAGCGACTTAGCAGCAGCAGCCACATCTTCTGAATTGTCTACAGCTGTTTGGTTTTTTTTTTTTTTTTGCTGCTAAATTGGCTGGGCTGACCTGTTGCTACAGAAACTGTAGTGCCTCCAAAGCCTAAGATATTTACTATCTGGCTTTTTAAAGAAAAAGTTTGTCTACCTCTCCTAGTGATCTGAAGCTATTTAACACCACCTCAGGGGCTGTTTCTAAAATCATCTTGTTACCACCTGTTGTATATGTAGCTCACACACTAGAAAGTTCTGCTCTGTGAGTGAGCATAGCTAAAGACTGGTTTTGGTTTTGAGTTTGGTTGTGTTTTTGAGTCCCACAAAAAGCAATAAAGCTTGAGAAAAAAGCATATCCTTTTGGGAAATGACAATATCAAGAGTAGACAAATATTGTACAGAAATATATATGGTGTATAGTAATTAATCCAAATTCCTGGCTCTTTGGCCTGACTAGGAATATGAACAGTTAAGTTTCCTGCTGGTTTGTTCCTGCTCTGTGAAAGAACGGCCTGCTTATCTACATGTGACCTTTTTCTTTTCTCTCCAAGTAAACATTAAAATCCATTCCACCGAACAATGTGATTACGTTTCAGCGAGCTTCTATACCTAGTTTCACTTAACACAACTTATGAGAACTATTCACACACACCCGGAGACGGAGAAGGGACCCAATTCTCAAAAATGTAGGGAAGAAAAGAAATAATGAGCAAGCTCTGTCAGCACCAAGACTCCAATCACTGAGCTCCTTGAAAGCACAACAAACTAAGAAAGCAAAGCAAGATAAAGAACATTACAGCATACTAACACATATATATGGAATCTAAAAAGATGGTAACGATAACCCTATATGTAAAACAGAAAAAGAGACACAGAAATACAGAACAGACTTTTGAACTCTGTGGGAGAAGGTGAGGGTGGGATGTTTCAAAAGAACAGCATGTATATTATCTATGGTGAAACAGATCACCAGCCCAGGTGGGATGCATGAGACAAGTGCTCGGGCCTGGTCCACTGGGAAGACCCAGAGGAATTGGGTGGAGAGAGAGGTGGGAGGGGGGATCGGGATGGGGAATACGTGTAAATCTATGGCTGATTCATATCAATGTATGACAAAACCCACTGAAATGTTGTGAAGTAATTAGCCTCCAACTAATAAAAAAAAAAAAAAAATTAAATTAAAAAAAAAAAAAAAGAAAGCAAAGCAAAACAAAGCAAAGCAACGCAGTGACACAGTGAGTGAGTTCATCACGAAATCAGCTCCCATGGAAATGAGACCATGTTAATTGTTATGGAAAAGCAGTCAGGAGCACAATGTGCCACTCAGTTGTCAACGTTAGTCATGAAAAACATACCTGAGCCACTGCTATTCCTGCGGAGGGGGAGACTCCTCTCTTGTGGGCGCTGGGTCTGGTTGTTCAAGAGAATCCTGTGGGGACGGGGCTTAAAAGCTGGAGTCCCAGGCCACGCCCCCAACCAATTAACCAGTATTGGAGGTGCCTGGGGCTGTCCAGGTGATTCCAATGTGCAGCCAGCGCTGACAGCCATGCTTCACTGTGCTACCTCCTGCCCTGATGCCCATAAGATTGTAAAATGGGCTCATATGGGATGAGAAATTGAACCAAATGAGTGCAGAGGAGGTAGGGTGAACTTAGAAAGTTGAAGATTTTTGCGGATCTCTGGTAGTACTGGGGCTTCCCTGGTGGCTCAGACAGGAAAGAATCTGCCTGCAACGCAGGAGACCCGGGATGGATCCCTGGGCTGGGAAGATCCCCTGGAGAATGAAATGGTAACCCACACCAGTATTCCTGCCTGGAGAATTTCACTGACATGAGAGCCTGATGGGCTACATCCATGGGGTTATGAAGAGTCAGACATGACTGAGAAACAAGAATTTTTGATGGTGTCTTTAGGGTTTTCTGTGTAGAGTATCATGTCATCTGTAAACAGTGAGAGTTTTACTTCTTCTTTTCCACTCTGGATTCCTTTTATTTCTTTTTCTTCCCTGATTTCTGTGGCTAAAACTTCCAAAACTATGTTGAAAAGTAGTGGTGAGAGTGGGCACCCTTGTCTTGTTCCTGACTTTATGGGAAATGCTTTCAATTCTTTACCACTGAGGATAATGTTTGCTGTGGGTTTATCATATATGGCTTTTATTATGTTGAGGCATGTTCCTTCTATGCCTGCTTTCTGGAGGGTTTTTTTTTATCATAAACGGATGTTGAATTTTGTCAAAGGCTTTCTCTGCATCTATTGAGACAATCAAATGGTTTTATCTTTCAATTTGTTAATGTGGTGTATCACATTGATTTGTGAATATTGAAGAATCCTTGCATCCCTGGGATAAAGCCCACTTGGTCACGATGTATGATCTTTTTAATATGCTCTTGGATTCTGTTTGCTAGAATTTTGCTAAGGACTTTTACATCTATGTTCATCAGTGATATTGACCTGTAGTTTTCTTCTTTTGTGGCATCTTTGTCTGGTTTTGGTATTAGGGTGATGGTGGCCTCACAGAATGAGTTTTGCAGTTTACCTTCCTCTGCAATTTTCTGGAAGAGTTTGAGTAGGACAGGTGTTAGCTCTTCTCTAAATTTTTGGTAGAATTCACCTGTGAGGTCTGGTCCTGGGCTTTTGTTTGTTGGAAGATTTTTGATTGCAGTTTTGATTTCCGTGCTTGTGATAGGTCTGTTAAGATTTTCTATTTCTTCCTGGTTCAGTTTCAGAAGGTTATACTTTTCTCAGAATTCATCCATTTCTTCCAAGTTGTCCATTTTATTGGTATATAGTTGCTGATAGCAGTCTCTTATGATCCTTTGTATTTCTGTGTTGTCTGTTGTGATTTCTCCATTTTCATTTCTAATTTTGTTGATTTGATTCTTCTCCCTTTTATTCTTGACGAGTCTGGCTAATGGCTTTTCTATTTTATTTATCTTCTCAAAGAACCAGCTTTAAGTTTTGCTGATTTTTGCTATAGTCTCCTTTGTTTCTTTTTCATTTATTTCTGCCCTAATTTTTATGAGTTCTTTCCTTCTGCCAACCCTGAGGTTCTTCATTTCTTCTTTTTCTAGTTGCTTTAGGTGTAAAGTTAGGTTATTTATTTGATTTTACTCTTGTTTCTTGAGCTAAGCTTGTATTGCTATGAACCTTCCCCTTAGCACTGCTTTTGCTGAATCCCATAGGTTTTGAGCTGTCGTGTTTCCATCTTCATTTGTTTCTATGTATATTTTGATTTCTTTCTTGATTTCTTTTGTGATTATTGGTTATTTAGAAGTGTGTTGTTTAGCCTCCATGTTTATATTTTTAATAGCTTTTTTTTTCTTGTAGTTGACATCTAATCTTACTGTATTGTGATCAGAAAAGATGCTTGAAATGATTTCAATTTTTTTGAATTTACCAAGGCTAGACTTATGGCCCAGAATGTGATCTATCCTGAAGACTGTTCTGTGTGCACTTGAGAAAAAGGTGAAATTCATTGTTTTGCAGATGACATGATCCTCTACATAGAAAACCCTAAAGACACCACCAGAAAATTATTAGAGCTAATCAATGAATATAGTAAAGTTGCAGGATATAAAATTAACATACATAAATCCCTTGCATTCCTACACTAGCAAAGAGAAAAGAAAGAGAAATTAAGGAAACAATTCCATTCACCACTGTGATGAAAAGAATAAAATACTTAGGAATAAATCTACCTAAAAAAACAAAAGATCTGTATATAGAAAACTATAAAACACTGATGAAAGAAATGAAAGATGACACAAATAGATGGAGAAATATACCATATCCATGGATCAAAAGAATCAATATAGTAAAAATGAGTATACTATCTATAGATTCAATGTGATCCCTATCAAGCTACCAACAGTACTTTTCAGAGAACTAGAACAAATAACTTCACAATTTGCATGGAAATACAAAAAACCTTGAATAGCCAAAGCAATCTTGAGAAAGAAGAATGGAACTGGAGGAATCAACCTACCTGACCTCGGACTGTACTACAAAACTACAGTCATTGAGACAGTATGGTACTGGCACAAAGACAGAAATATAGATCAATGGAACAAAATAGAAAGCCCGGAGATAAATCCATGCACCTATGGACACCTTATCTTTGACAAAGGAGGCAAGAATATACAATGGAGAAAAGACAATCTCTTTAACAAGTGGTGCTGGTCAACCACTCGTAAAAGAATGAAACTAGAACACTTTCTAATGCCATACACAAAAATAAGCTCAAAATGGATTAAAGATCTAAATGTAAGAGCAGAAACTATAAAACTCCTAGAGGAAAACATAGGCAAAACACTCTCTGACATAAATCACAGCAGGATCCTCTATGACCCACCTCCCAGAGTAATGGAAATAAAAGCAAAAATAAACAAATGGGACCTAATTAAACTTAAAATCTTTTGCACAATGAAGGAAACTATAAGCGATGTGAAAAGACATCCTTCAGAATGGGAGAAAATAATAGCAAGTGAAGCAACTGACAAAGGATTAATCTCAAAAATATACAAGCAGCTCCTGCAGCTCAATTCCAGAAAAATAAAGGACCCAATCAAAAAAAATGGGCCAAAGAACCAAACAGACATTTCTCCAAAGAAGACATACATATGACTAACAAACACATAAAAAGATGCTCAACATCACTCATTATCAGAAAATGCAAATCAAAACCACAATGAGGTACCATCTCATGCCAGTCAGAATGGCTGCTATCAAAAAGTCTACAAACAATAAATGCTGGAGAGGGTGTGGAGAAAAGGGAACCCTCTTACACTGTTGGTGGGAATGCAAACTAGTAGAGCCACTATGGAGAATAGTGTGGAGATTTCTTAAAAAAACTGTAAATAGAACTCCCATATGACCCAGCAATCCCACTGCTGGGCATACACACTGAGGAAACCAGAATTGAAAGAGGCACATATACCCCAATGTTCATCACAGCATTGTTTACAATATCCAGGACATGGAAGGAACCTAGATATCTGTCGGCAGATGAATGGATAAGAAAGCTGTGGTACATATACACAATGGAATATTACTCAGCTATTAAAAAGAATGCATTTGAATCAGTTCTAATGAGGTGGATGAAATTGGAACCTATTATACAGAGTGAAGTGAGTCAGAAAGAAAAACAGCAATACAGTATATTAACACATATATATGGAATTTAGAAAGATGGTAACAATGACCCTATATGTGAGACAGCAAAAGAGACACAGATGTAAAGAAGAGACTTTTGGACTCTGTGGGAGAAGGCAAGGGTGGGATGATTTGAGAGAATAGCACTGAAACATGTATATTACCATATGTGAAATGGATCAGTCCAGGTTCAACGCATGAGACAGGGTGCTCGGGGCTGGTGCACTGGGGTGAGCCTGAGGGATGGGATGCAGAGGGAGGTGGGAGGGGAGTTCAGGATGGGGAACACATGTACACCCATGGCTGATTCATGTCAATGTATGTCAAAAGCCACAACAATATTGTAAAGTAATTAGCTTCCAATTAAAATAAATAAATAAAAATTTTGAAAAGATACAGTTAAAGAAAAGAGTATCTTTTGAAAAGCAACAGTTATGAAATCTAAAAAAAAAAATAATAAAGAATTTTTGATAGTACTAAAACCTCAACTTGAGGTTTATGGTGCCTGTCTAAAAATCTTAAGTAAATGGAACTGGAAAAAGTTCATTCAACCTATTAGTCTGTTCTGCTTCCAGGATTTAAGTTAATTTTAAAAGATAAGATTTTGCTGGATTCCTTGAATTTCAACCTAAAGCTAAGTCTTTGGGGAATGGGAACTCCCCATAAGGGATGTTCTCCTATGTAACTAGCCTTCCTATATGGTGATCATGCAGCTACTGCAGCAGTGTGGACATGCTAGTCAGTATACTTTGAGATATAAATTGAACTTAGCATTAAAGTCTATGCGTGTATTAGTTTTGCTACAAATATCTGAGCTGTATGTCTTTTACCATCAACCCCAGGTCTTTTCACTCCAACTCATGTTTAATAACTCTTGCGTTAACCAATATATTTATCTATTTTTTGCCTAGAAATTTCTTAAAGGGCTCATGACAGTGAGAGGGAGCAGCATCAGGTGCTAGTATATGACAGTTACCTGGTATTCCAGTAACAACTGCTCAGTTTATCCACTGAGACTGTTCCTTAGGACATTAATTTTTGATTCATCTTAATCAAGCTGAGCTTTTTTTTTTTTTTTCTGGGAACCCAATCTACCTTTCAGGAAAATTATGCAACTATTTAAAAATTCTTTATTAAAATCCTAACTTCATACAGCAAGTGTCAAATGAAGTTTGGAGGAGCGATACTTTTTGAACAAAGTTCCATTATTTGTACTTTTTCCACATTAAACTAAGCAATCTTGGCTGGTCCCTTTCTTGATCACTGAGGACAAGATTTCTTAGACTTTGGAGACTTAGTAGGGCGATTTCTGGCAACAGTGCTGTCTGAGTTAATCTTCCCAGAGGTTATGATATTTACATTTATTAAGTGGCATATATACAAAATGCCAGGCATGCTGTACTTATAGCTCATCACAAAGCCATGAGTTGGACAATATTATCCCTAATTACAGATGAAAGATCCGAGGCTCACAAAGGCTATGCAAAGTGCCCCATATCACAGTTTAATCAGTGGCCATTCTGTGATTCAGACCTAGGGCTGTCTGACTCTAAAGCTTGGGCTCTCAATTTCCACTCCATCCTGCCAAATGGATCCATGCAAGCCAACCAGGCGCCCTTCAGGGGACCAAGGGAAGAACTCAAAATGGCCATGTTCCCAGCACAAGCGAATCTGCAACATTGTGGTCCATCTGCCACAATGCTACAGTGTATTGATGTCATTCTAGAAGAAAGCCCAAAGGCCATTTTCACAACTTCTCAGCAGTTCACCATTTTATTTGTTAACTTAATGGATCTTTTTCTTGGGGATGAGGCACCTGACTAAACAGCTGGTCTCCCTACTATATTGCAAACAGGATATGAATAAATCTAATTGGGTCTGCCAGAGCACATACACAAACTGGATAAGCCTTTGAGATGTACGTTTTAAAAAGTCACAAATACATAATTAATTGCTTTCAATATAGGACACTGTGTCTTCATGGGTTGACAATGAAGTTCTGTCTTCAGTGATATTCCCCAAGGGAGTAATTTCTGTCTAGCAGTCCAGGCACTGGCTGTGTCCCATCACCTGACATGCTAATTAAAAATACAGATTCCCAAGCTTCACCCAAGACAAACTGAATCAGACTATCCAGGGGTGATGATCTGGAAACTGTGTTTCCAAAAAAGCCCCAGGTGATGGTAGTGTGCAGCCAGAATTAGGAACTAATTCAGTAGGTTAGAGTGAATGGGGATGATTGCCTCAGGCTAATTCATTTGACTTTTCAGTATATATTTATTGATCTAATACTCTGTACTACCACTGTTCTAGACTCTGAGAACAAGCTGTGAAGAGGATAGACAAATCCTATCCCAGGGATTTACAATCCAGTGAGGGGAGAATAGCAGTGAGCAAGTAGACATCACACATAAATAAGAGAATTTCAGGAGCAGCATCCCAGGGTGGTAAAGCAGGAAGGAAGACAGGGCTCCGTACAGTGAATCAGGGAGGGAGATGGTGGTGTAAGGAGGCAGAAGGTGAGCGGTGAGCACACATACACTCACATATGTGTTGCTGTTGTTTAGTTTCTGAGTCATAGCCGACTCTTTTGCAACCCCATGGACTGTAGCCCACCAGGCTCCTCTGTCCATGGAATGCTCCAGGCAAGAATACTGAAGTGTGTTGCCACTTTCTTCTCCAGGGGATCTTCCCAACCCAGAGACTGAACTCACATCTGTATTGGCAGGTGGATTCTTTACCACTGAGCCACCAGGGAAGCCCAGATTCTTTTCCATTTTTTCAGATTCTTTTCCATTATAGGTTGCTACAACATACTGAATATAGTTCCCTGTGCTATACAGTCAGTCCTTGTTTATTTATTTTATGTATAGTCATGTGTATCTGTTAATCCTAAACTTCTAATTTATCCCTACCCCCTGCCCCTTTGGTAACCTTTAATTTTCTATGTCTGAGTCTGTTTCTGCTTTTGTAAATAAGTTCATTTACATCAAGCACATAAATTATAGGTGTTCTTATAGATGTGACAAAAATAATGGTGATGGAAAATGGCTGAAGTTTGCTAAATACTATCTGACTCTACCTCCTGTCTTTACCGAGGGAAAAACTAAGGCCCCAAGAACTTAACTAATTCGCAGGCACACAACTATTTTGTAGCAGAAATGGTCATAAAATGCAGGTCTCTCAGTGCAGTAACCTTTTCAGGATGTAAAGAAAGATATCTGTACAAACATTAGAAGTGCTTCTCACATAAGTGAAGTAACTGGTGGGATTGAAAAATTTTGGCAAATCTATTCTGTATATGAATTCAGGAAAAACAGAGAAAGAACAGGTTGAAACCCCGGTCTGTGCTTTCCAGTTATGTGCCAATGGAGAATCACCAGATTTTTCTGCACTTCATTTCCCTCTTCCGTTAAAAACAACGAAACAAACACAATGACACAAGCCCTACTTACCTCAGAAGGCTGTCAAAAGGAAGGAAGAGGATACTATAAAAGCTTGGCACAGAGACAGTGATTGTATAAGGCAGCATTCTTTTTTTTTTTTTTGCCTTCTGCCCCTCAAAATATATGCTGGGTTTTGAATGGCTGGAAAGCATGTGTTCTTTCTTAAATTCCACTTCTCCATTTAAATTCCACTTCTCCACTTAAATTCCATTCCAAAATGATTTTTCAATTCAAACAGGAGGAGGGGTTCCTGGGTTCATTGCCAAGAATTATGGTAATCCAAGGATCACTCTCCACCAAAAGCAAAATTAGCAGCAGCCTTAGAGTGCCTCAGAGTTTTTTTTAAGAGCAGATGAAGAGGTAAGAACTGGGTGAAGCACTGTTTCTTTCCCCTCAGCTGATAGAATTTAATCAAAACAGGACCCATCCCTCCAGTTGGGAAGATCCCTTCGAGAAGGACATGGCACCCCACTCCAGTATTCTTGTCTGGGAAATCCCATGGATGGAAGAGTCTGGCAGGCTACAGTCCATGGGATCATAAAGAGTCAGATACAACTGAGTGACTGAGCACATCCTCCAGTTATGCTAACTCTCTGCTGGAGATCAGTGGAGAAACTGGGAGAGGAAAGTATCTAAAGTATTTAAATAGTATATATAAAGTATTTAAAATAGTATATTTTCTTTTTAAAAAAAAATAGAGGTGAATGATTGCAGTGGTCACCTCAACTTACTCTGTGTCATTGCCTGGGTGGGTATTTGTGGTGACCATGAAAATGCACCCCTCGGATCTCCTGCTATAGGAGCACAGGTGGTGGAGAGCCACGATCACGGGCCCCTTTGGACCCACGGCTGGACATGTGTCAAGGTCAGGCTTCCTACGGGGCACTCTCAGCCAATGATGGAGCAGAGTAGATAACATCCTTCTATCCCATTTCTGTGGAGTGTAGGAATGCTCTGGTAGACAAATGTGGTTCCTAGATTCTCCACTGTCCTGGCTGACATTTTTTAGAGCTAGCTACACTCTGGGGCTCTTTTACCCCAGCCTCCTTTCCTCCCACTCTCCTGTCACTGGTGTCAGACTCACACTATCAGCTGAGAAGCCTCTCCCCACCTTCTCTGGCACTTCTGTTTTAGTCTTCAGGTGTTTCCCCCAAGAAATCTCTTGCATTTCTCATCCTGCCTTGGTATATGCTTCTCTGAGCATTCCAAATGACACAACAGTGTTCCAAAAGTTCAACTAGTGCCAAACAGATCATTCTGCACAAGCTTTAAAACGAGCAGCTAGTTGGGGACTCAGACATGTCCCACTGGTTATAATAGAAAGGGGAAAAAAATGTTCTGTTAGCATCTTGTATAAACTTATGACCACATTTTATCACCCAAAGTATACCTGCACTGACTACCAGATGTGTCATTAACCATTTCTGAAAAAAGTGAAATAAAACCATCCAGCCTGAGAATGCTGTAGAATAAGTCAATACTAACAGATGGTGTTTATTTTGTCACTGCTTGTGTTAAAAAATTACCACCTAGTCCCATCAAATCCATTTCTTTAAGGTGGAAGCTTTATGTAAAAACTGCTACAGAAAATGCAATATTTTATCAGCTGTCTTTGAGTTCCTTAAAATATGAGCACTTGTTTTCATGGTTTTCAGTTTTCTAGGACATGGTGCAATACACAGGAGATGGGTTTGTATAAATCTGACACGATGGGAGTATTTTGCCAGCAGCTCTGTCTTGCAACATGCAATCTGTTTTGTTTTTCAAACAAAGTTGGTACATGAGTTAGTTGGAATGCTAGTGTTTCCAGGATGAAGACAGAAACTCCTCAATTATACAGCCTTCTGCCATGTGATACAGTCTACATGGCCCACAAGAGGGAATCATTTAAAGACATTATGGCCTGCCCTTCAGATGAACTCACAAAGAGAACCAGGAAAAATGGCACCATAGAAGAACACGTGATAATACTGGGGAAAGTTTACAATGTGTTAAGTGAAAAAATTATGAAGCAAGAAATAAAATATGATGCCATTTTTATTTTAAAATATACACACAAAGAGGTAGTATAACAGAATAGTTAGGTTAGGAAAAGGTCAACCTGAGCTTGGCTGGCTGAGATCAAATTCTGGTTCTGCCACACATATCCATTACCTTTATAACCATGCTACGTCACTTGACCTGTCTCTACCCAACTTTCCCCGTGCATCCGGGATGACTGCATACCTGGCTCATGGAACTCTTTGGAGGACTAAATGTAAAGCATTTAAAAAAGTGCCTGGCACAGAGTAAGTGCTATAAAAGTATTATTAATATTGTTTTAATTTTTATTATATATAATTATAAAGAAAGTCCTAGATGCATATTTCTCACAGTGTCCATAGTGATTCTTGCTAAATGCTAAGATAATAGATGATTTTCTTTTTTCTTTTTCTAAAATTAATTTTTATTGGAGTATATTTGCTTTACAGAGTTGTGTTAGTTTCTCCTGCACAACAAAGTGAATCAGCTATACACGTACATGCATCCCCTCTTTTTTGGATTTCTTTCCCATTTAGGGCATCACGGAGCATTGAGTGGAGTTCCCTGAGCTATACAGTAGGTTCCCAACTTTATACATACTATCAGTAGATGATTTTCAAGTGTTTTTTCCCCTGGCTTCTTTGTTTATTCTAAAGTTTTCTTATACATACAAACATCTACCGTTTGAAAAAAGGGAAGGGAGAGAAAGGGAGAGGTAGAAGGAAAATTCTTGCATGCTTCTGCCTAACAAATTCTGCTTCCATAAATAGTGTATAATTGGCTGGATAAAGTGGCTTAATTTTTTTTTTTTAGTCTTAAACTCCAAGTACCTTGATCATTTAGAATTTATTTTAAAATACCTTAACTAAAACATCTGTGAACTCTCAGACTAAATGATAAGTGAACAAAATCACATATCAATCAATATGACCTTGGGATCAAAGTGAAAACACTGCATACACAGAGTTTTCTCCTGATAACTAAGTTGGGGAATAAATGTTCTCCCTTGTCTGATGCTTCCATGTCACCTTCCCCTAAATTATGATGAAAATTGAGCCTATTTTTTTTCTTCAGAAAACGGTGGTCTCAGTAACTTTTGTATACGCATAATCCTAAAAAATGTACTGGCAATTATACCAAATGAAAGTATAGAACATATATGTGCATAAGCTCTAAATCTGTACATTAGTCAAATATTACATCGGTGCTGTTTTTATGTAAAATGATGGGTTTAAAGCAATCAATCATTGTTTTCTGGAACCCTAAGAGTACACCCGAGTCAATTTTCCCTGAAGTTACCAGAGAACACATCACTAGAATTTACCAGCAAAACAACAAGCAGAGATATAACTTCATTCATGTCCTATACATATTTTTAACTGCCTATGTCTGTCGTGTCGTGCAACAGACGATTAAGAAACGTGACAACAGATTTTTCAACAGGTAGGGATCTGATTATGAGCCTGGGACTCTTCTGGACTATGACTCTGTCTTCTTTGCCCCAGGATTTCAGTGAGAACTTGGCAAATAAGAAGTGGAAGCTGAAGGAGCTCACATGTGCCAAGATGCCATAAGCTTCATTTCTTGATGTTCCTTTATTATCTTGACATAGTCTTTATTATCTGAGGCATCAATTCCTTTATTGGAACTGATGCCTCCAGCATCCAACAAAGCTACAGTGATGTATCTATCCTATTGGTTTTAATTTCCATGCTTAGGTTGACTATCAAGAAAATTCCAGAACATATCTCTGGATGCTATCACATTCCATGAGATTGGCCATTGTAACACTGAATGAGGTTACCATAGAAACTCCTCAGGCCCCACTTATACCAAGACCTTGAACACACATGCACACATCCAGCTTTTCTATGCTGGAAACATGTTCCCATTTTTAAAGCTCTCACTTAACCAAAGTGCCTGCCACGCAGACGCTACCTGGAGCAAACAGGCCCTTGGGGTACAAATGTAGCAAACTTTGGGCTGTGCAATAGATGCCTGCAAGGAAAGAAATATTAACAAATGTGCTATAGTCCCTTTAAACACTTAAGTTAAAGACATGATAATTATTCACCCAAGATAGCAGAGTTTTCCATCTCAAATCTAAAACACTAAGGGTAAGAAAAGTCATAGGTTCTACATAAAACCACCTTCTTGGTCATTAATCAAGATTCTGCACTGCTGAGGCATTTTTGAGGGACCTGGGTTACTCTTTCACATGTACATACTCAGTGGGCCATCTCTACTCATCAGGGAAATGCAAATCACAACCATAATGAGATCTTCTTACCTCACACATGTCAGAATGGCTGTCATCAAACAGACAAGAGCAAGCAAGTGTTGGCGAGGATGTGGAGAAAAGGGAACCCTTGTGCACCACTGGTGGGAATGTAAATTGGTGCAGCCGCTATGGAGAACAGTGTGGAGGTTCCTCAAAAAATTAAAGATAGAACTACCATATGATCAAGTGATTTCCTTTCTGGGAGTTTACTCAAAGGAAATGAAAACACTAACTCAAATATCTGCACCCTCATATTCATTGCAGTATAGTTATAATAGCTAAGGTATGGAAGCAGCCTAAATCTAAGGGCCCATTGATAGATGAAAGGATAAAGGGGATGTGGCGTTACATACAATGCACTATTACTCAGCCATACAAAAGAATGAAATCTTGCCATTTGTGAAAACATGGATGGACCTAGAGATTATTATGCTAAGTAAAACAAGTCAGACAGAGAGAGACAAATACCATGTGCTTGCACTTATACGTGGAATCTGAAAATCTAACAAATATAACAAACCAGAAAAAGACTCAGATACATAGAACAAACTAGTGGTCACCAGAAGGGACAAGGGCGGGGGGAGGTATGAAAAAGGTAAAGAAGATTAAGAGATTCAAACTACCAGATATAAAATAAATAAGCCACAGGGATGTTAATATACAGCACAGAGAATAAGGGCAATAATTTTATAATAAATGTGTATGATGTGTAACTTGTGAAAATATAGAACTACTGTGTTGTACACCTGAAACTGTGATGTTAACTATACTTCAGTTAAAAATGTGCCTTTACAAAGATGTCCTTTGTTACAGGATAGGCAAGCTGATCTTGGCAAATTAATATTAAGCAATCAATAAATTCCAAGTCTTATTATGTGGCAGGTACTATTCTAGGTGCTTCAGTGCATTGCTTTGAGTTTTGCATCATTCATATGAGAAAAACACATTTATTATTCCACATTATAGATTAGGAAGTTGAAGCTAAAAGATGATAAGTGACTTATTCAAGGTAACATCACCCCTGGCGGCCATGCTAGGTTTGAAACTCAGATGATGTACTTATATAAATGTATACCTATCTGCTTTATAAGCTAGTAGCTAATTATAAGACTCTTGGAAAACCTTATGGACACTCCTATTCAGCCTTACTGCTCCATCCCCTCTATAGCCTTTTCCCCTCTTTTGAAAGGTAAATGCGTCCTGTGTTAGCAACAGTGACATAGCTGTTCTGTTTTTTTAAATCACCTATCACAGACTGTCATATACCATCATGGATTATCTATTTGCCATGCATGCTAAGTCACTTCAGTCATGTCTGACTCTTTGCAACTCCATGGACTGTAGCCCACCAGGCTCCTCTGTCCATGGGATTCTTCAGGCAAGAACACTGGAGTGGTTTGCCATGCCATCCTCCAGGGGATCTTCCCGACCCAGATTGAACCTGCATCTCTTACGTCTCCTGCCTTGACAGGCAGGCTCCTTACCACTAGTGCTACCTGGGAAGTCCCAACTATCTACCATGAATTGCCTTAACTACATAGCTCTCTTGATTTTGTTTAGAAATTCAACCATTAGGAATATTTCAACTTAAAAATGCCTTTATTCTTTCACAGCACTTTTGTAAGCCCTAGCACCAGGCCGAAGCCCGTAAGTATAGGTAGGAATAGAAATTCTCTGAAAAAGAATTACTGACACAGCAATGATCTGACAGTACCAAACACTGAGGTATTGAAAATGCATTTCTTCCCAATAGTATGTAAAAGATCATCTCAAGGATTTTAATCTTCACAACAGGTTTCATTTTTTCCACTAAACCATACATTTGAGTCACTTTTCAAGATGTAATTTTTAATATTTAACAGTACAAACATTCCACAATTCTCTTTTCAAGTTGGTTTCTGAAACTGCAGAAACAGTAATGAAACTGTTTAAGTACTGATGACTTACAACTCCACAGGAAGTTCTAAGAGTCTGTTTCTAAAATGTGGCTTTGGAATGGTAACAACCAAGACTGCGCTGTGTACCTGTTGGGACCTGAAAGTTTGCATTCCATAGGTTCTCATTTGGGTTCTAATTTGGCTACTCCACCTACAAATCATGTATCCTTACTCTAATTGCTTTAGATCCAATTGCCTCCGTTACTCTCATCTATAATACGCTGATATTAATAGAACCTGGATACTTACTAACAGAACTTTCATGAATTAGCTGAGAAAGTTTATGTGAAGGGGATTCGGTATAGTTGTTGTTATTCAGTCACTTAGTCATGTCTGACACTTTGCAACCCCATGGACTGCAGCACGCCAGGCTAGTGCAGTATAGCAGCTGCTCAATAAAGATTTATATTCTTGTTATGACAGTTACAACAATTACTCCTAATCTTATTAATGGGGAAAGGACTTCTAGTGATGATAGGAAAGAATGTAATGTCCTTACAGTAGGTAATATATAGCCTGATTTATTCTTAAAATATTTTAACTACATTCTTCTATTGTTTCCCACATGGCACATGCAAAGCAGTGGATGAAAGTGTTTGCTTTAAGGAATCCTCCTGTAAATATTATTCAACTTCTCTCTGAAGGTACGAGTTTTCTTTATTTGTTGCAGACCCATTGTCCCAACTCACTCATTTGCACCATGAACGAAATGTCAGCCCAGTCCCTGATTCTTGATCAGGCAGATACTGAGAGGTGTGTTTTTGATACCGAAGGCATACTGAATGAAGTGGGAGATTCCTGAACGCACAAGCCTCCTGATCTGTGCCCAGGCCTAGACAGAAGCTACTTTGATGCTGACCTGCATGAGAATTTGCCAGGTGGCATCATTTGGAGAGACCATTAACTCAACTGGGACAGGTAGCCAAGACTGGGGCCATCTGTCTCCCAGAGAAGACTCCAGTGAGTGTAGAAGATCTTAGGAGAGGCTTGGGTGTGTACTTCACGGTTGTTTTCACTGAAATCACTCTGAGCATCGGCCAGGCATACTGAAACATGGCTGGTGGAGAGGGGCTGGTGCTGCAGGAGTTGACCCTTTGATCCCACTCACTGGCACATCCACATGGAGTGTGTGATTTGTCCTTTCAAAGCTCGAGAAGCCACAGGCAAAGCACAATGGCCACCAGGCTACCCAAGAGGCATCTCCTTTATCCGAGTACTACGAGCCCTTTTAACTTAAAAATACTTCCAATTACATTAGAATAATCATAAATAAGAGTACAATGTGGTAGAGAGTGAAGCTGGCAGGCTATTTATAGATTGTTATTAAAATTAGCATTATTATGATTCCATCAATTGTTTCCACACTTTGAAATGTCTTCTTTCCTTCCAAACCTCTTTACATGTTTTTATGAGTTTCATTATAACATCAGGTACCCCTTTCATAGGAACATAAATTTTATGTCTGACAAATAAGGTTTGCCCTATCTCAGGAAACCATTCTATCTGGGACACAGATAAAATGACAATGTTTTCTCTAATGCTGCCTGTGTTTATTCCCTCATGTAATCCCAATTATTGGTAGCTTTGGGGATTCCAGTACAGTCAATTGGATGTTTAAATAACAACACACTTCAGTTTTTAAAGATAAACATAATGAACATGAACAGTGTTCTTCTTCTCAGAGGTTAGTGATATTTGTACAACCAGGAAGTCAGATGATACTACAGGAATCATCTTCCCTTTGAGAAATTAAGACAAAGTAATACAAAAATGCCAGTGAAGGCCATGTCTATTTCCTTGAATTTTCTATCTCTGATGCTCGGTGAGGAAAAGAGAAATGGTCCTGCCTATGATGGAGCTACTGGAAAAGACAGCCAATAAATATTCAACCAAACAAATATATGCAATTAATACAGATTATGGTAACTGCTATAAAAGAACTAAGTAGAGTTGCTATTATTATTTTCATACAGGAAACTATGCTAACAAACATCCAACACATTGAAAAGATGCTGTATGTTTCAATAGCAGTAGGGTCTTGAGATATATATATATTTATATGTACATATATACATATGGGTGTGTGTGTGTAATTTTTGTATAATTCATTCAAAGGCAGTTTACAACATTGAATCAATTGAGGCTTGTGGGTCAAGAAGCAACAGTTAGAACTGGACATGGAACAATGGACTGGTTCAAAATTAGGAAAGGAGTACAACAAGGCTACATATTATATGTCACCCTGCTTATTTAACTTCTCTGAAGAGTATATCATGTGAAGTACTGGTCTGGATGAATCATAAGTTAGAATCAAGATTGCTGGGAGAAATATCAAAACAATCTCAGATACACAGATGATACCACTCTAATAGCAGAAACCAGAGAACTAAAGAGCCTCTTGATGAGGGTTAAAGAGGAAGATGAAAAGGCTAGCTTGAAACTCAACATTCAAAAAACTAAGATCATGGCATCTGTTCCCATCACTTCATGGCAAATAGAAGGGGAAAAAGAAGCAGTGACTGATTTTAAAATCACTTGGATAGTGACTGCAGCCATAGAATTAAAAGATGCTTGCTCTTTGGAAGGAAAGCTCTGATAAAACTAGACAGCATATTAAAAAGCAGAGACATCATTTTGCCCACAAAGGTCCACATAGTCAAAGCTATGTTTTTTTGAGTAGTCATGTATGAATGTGAGAGTTGGACCATAAAGAAGGCTGAGTGCCAAAGAATTGATGCTTTCCAGTTGTGGTGCTGAAGAAGACTTTTGAGAGTCCCTTGGACTTGCAAGATCAAACCAGTCAATTCTAAAGGAAATCAATCCTGAATATTCATTGCAAAGACTGATGCTGAAGCTGAAGCACCAATACTTTGACTACTTGATGCAAAGAGTAAACTCATTGGAAAAGACCCTGATTCTGGGAAAGGTTGAAGGCAAAAGGAGAATGGGGTGGCAGAGGATGAGAAGGTTAGATAGCATCACTGACTCATTGAGCACGAATCGGAGCGAACTGCAGGAGACAGTGATGGACAGGGAAGGCTGGCATGCTGCAGTCAATGGGGTCGTAAAGAGTCAGACATGACTTAGTGACCGAACAACAAACAGCAGCATCTTCAGTGTGTGCCAAGCATCTAAAATGTGTCAGGCAGTGAGTTTGGCTTTAGATTAAAAAAAAAAAAGCCTGTAAAAGACTTAGCAACTGGACAACAACAGCAACATTCTAGACACATGCTTTGATCTCAAAGTTCTGCCATCTCTACCTCCTAAGCCTTCCCAGCAGCTCTTCAGGGCTTTGCGTATTCTCTCTCACCTGTATGCCTGGGCCACCATCTTCATTAGTGACAGAACTATAAGCTAGCTTCTGCCTGTCCTCCTGTTCTCCACCCCTCGGGCTTTTTAAACTGTGTTCTCCCCATGTGATTGCACATAAATATATGCTCAATCTCTCTCTGTGTCCTTAACATCCTAACTGGAACTTCAAGGCCTTTCCAATATCTCACTCTCTAAAGTCCCCCCATTTCATTTTTACTCCCGTGACTTTCAGTTCTTTAAACCAACACTCTCTTGTTTGCCCTAAATTTTTATAATTCCTTTTTGCCTGGAAACTTCCTGTCCAACTCTTTTGTTGAATTCCTACGTATCCTTCAGATTCATCCCTATTATTACTTTCTTAGGGAGTTTTCTTTTTAACCTATCATAGTACCATATATATATATACACATATATGTATATATATATATATATTCTTCAAACCCCTTTTCATGTTTGTTTTCTCTATAAATTTGTAAGCAGTACAAAGGCAGAGATCATTTCTTTATCACCATCCCCAGGGCCAAGTACTGTACCTAGCATAAAGTGGGTTCAACATTGGTTGAAGGAATGGAGTGATTAATTAATTAGACTGGAAAACCTATGGGAGCCCTGAGAAGGGAAGTCCACTGCAGCCTGGGGATATTTTCTCCAAAGCCTGTGTCTTGAAGAATGACAAGGAGAAGACAAAGGCAATACAGAGACAGACTTCTGATATTTAACCAGGTGGTTATAAAATCTGTGTTCCCTTAAAAATAAAGAGTAACTTGGCCAATGAAAATATCCAACTTAAAAAAGAGAGCTGTTACCATGATGAAACATAAACCATAAATGCTATCCCTTCCAGAATTGATCCCAGACTATCTCAGGTGAGGACTGCAAAAAGGTTTGCCTTTTCTGTTTCTGTACGTGGAGACAGATTACGTTTTAGAGTCTTCATCAGTGTAATCAAATTCTTCCATGGACCTTGAATAAAAATCTAAACTGCTTATAATGTCGGAGAGTATCAATGTCTAATAACATTAAAAAAAAACAGCCTAAGAAACTAATTTCCAAGCTTTCCCTGTTAAATTACTCTTTCTGAAATAAAAACTTGCATTCAGCACCAACAGAGAAAACTGGTTTAAAGCTGAAATATGAATATATTGAAATTAATCATGATCACATAACCCCTTAACTTTAAATAAGTCTAATTATTCCTTATCTAAACTGGATAAAAATAATGCACATAGTTTCAAAAGAAGTATGTCTGTTGTACTTGCTGATAGCATATGGATTCCTGAATTGAGAAAATGCTTTTCACAACCAGAACTTTGAAATCTAATGAATTACCTATTTTATTTTTACTGCTTGAATTCCACTGTATGAATGTGGAAAAATAAGTATCTTATAGCAATGCAGTTTAACATATTATTAATACTATTTTTTCCTAGGTAGATCTTGAAGCTTGTATAAGTAGATGATAACAGAGTAAATCTTATTTTAAACTTAGAAGTCAGAAAGGCTATAGGAAATAGTCCTGTGGCAGCTGATATGAAATTATAGGTACTTCATCAAAACCCAGGCAGCCATAGCTACCTCATAACTCATGCTTAGGGCTTCATAATGTGATTAGGTTTTCAAGAGGGTGCATTTGTGTTTTGGCTTTCTTTTAATCACTTTATGTTCAGCTAGACTTCCAACTTACTACTGATTGACTACAGTCATCATGGTGAGAATAAAGAGATCGTCAACTTTGCTGAAGAAAAGTTATTAAATTTTAGTTTTCCTAAAGGGAAACATTCCCTGCAACAGTAATTGAAAAAAAAATAAAATCTTTATTGACATTCTTTGAGGGGAAAATACAATATTCAACATTTAGGCAGAAGCTAGATAGGTAAAGGAAATTCAGATTTGAGGCAATTATACAAAGTCAGCCAAGAAAATTGACTGTGAGAGGAGGTGTCTTGTCTGCTCTTATTCTGGTCTGATTGGCAGCAAGGGCTTCTTTTCTATTTTACTGAGTCGCTTCCATACTCACTCACTCCACACACATTTAAGGAATACCTTTATATATGAATCATCTTCTCTGCAAATGAGATGCAGACTAATGGGTCATTGGGTATGAAACCAAAGACTAATGAACAAAGAGGTGGACTTCAGGGTGGCAAGTACTATAGCAGAAACAGACTGCTGTGGGAATACAGGGGAAAGAAAGAATGACTTTGCAGGTAGAACCTGCTTATTAGATATTTTTGCCAATCTCTAGGTACCACACCATTGCCATCCAGGTGGAAAAGGCTCCGTGTTGATTGAATATGAATCCTATCTTATAGCTTATTTTGAGAGACAGGACTTATCTGCTGGATGTGATAATAATAAATGGCTCATATGTGACTTTTTAAAACAAATACTTTTCCCCTGTTTAGAAATGTAGCACATGAATTCCCTGGCAGTCCAGTGGTTAGGACTTGGCATTTCCACTTCACGGGGCATGGGTTTGATCCCTGAGCAGGGAACTAAGATACCGCAAGTGGTGTGTGCATTGAAATCTATTCTTTTTTTTTTTTTTAAAAAAAAACAAGAACAGTCCTAGGTAGGCTATTTTGTAACCTGCCATGTTAAATTTTATATTTTAACACAAACACTATTCCATATTTTAAAATGTTGTTCTACATCATGTTTCTAAGTCACACATTATTTTATTGCATTGATAGATCAATTTATTTGGGCTTTTCTCATGTGACTCAGCTGGTAAAGTATCCGCCTGCAATGCAGGAAACCTGGGTTTGATCCCTGGGTTGGGAAGATCTCCTGGAGAAGGGAAAGGCTACCCACTCCAGTATTCTGGCCTGGAGAATTCCATGGACTGTATAGCCCATGGGGTCACAAAGAGTCAGACACAGACGGAGCGACTTTCACTTTCACTTTTCATTAAATTATTTAACCACCTGCTTACTGATGAACATGTAGACAATTTCCACCTCTTCTACATTATAAACAATTTGTATCTTGGATCTATTACTTTTGGGGAAGACAAATTTATCATTTCAATCATAGTCTATTCAAATTTATCTTAAAATTTCTGCTATTATCAATAGATTTATATTAATAGTATTTTCTTTTTTTATATTTGAAACCATATTTTCTTAACTAAATGGTCCCCAAAAATTCTAAGTTTCCTATAGACTTATAGGTTTAAAAGAAAAGTTTAAAAAAAAAACAATGGTGAATAAGAGTTGGAAAATATGAAGAAAAGAGAGAAAAGATTAGTACAGAGAATATGAGACATAAATATCTACAGATTTTGATAGAGGGGAATAAAAGTCTAGGTATGATTTACTTGCCAACCAATGGAAACAGAAAGATACTATTAGTCAAACAAGCAACAATTTCTTTTTTTTTTTTTTTTAACAATTTCTTAAAAAAGAACAAAAAGCAGTTCCTCTTTATCTATTCCAATACTAAGTCATGAGAAATGTTTTCTTGCAAATCTTCATAAAAATCTATGTGATGTTTGAATGATATCCTCAATTATATGGTCAAGGTAAATGCAATTATTTGCTTCAGTAAAATTGTAATTTTTAAATAAAATTTATTGCTAAGAACACTTAAACTGTTTAAAGAATCATTTCATGTTATACTCTTCTCCTGAGATAACTAGAAATACTGGAAAATTGTTAAACAATGTTGCGAGTTCTCTAGAACAGTTCCTCTTGCAGCTGAAAAGAGATTTGATGACATTCCTTTGTCCTCCACATTTGAAAGACAGGTGCACGAGTCTGAATAGGACACAGAGGGAAAGGCCACTGACCGCCTAATGCCCTTACTGTACAACATGCATACATTTAGGGAGAGAATTACCTACAGACATCAGCTGACTTTAAGAGGTCATTTTCAGGTGCTCTGTTCTCACATAGTTTAATTAGTTCGACTTTTTCTTGGTGACAAAAAGCATTAGATTCACAATAAAGGCCTAGTAGAATCCCAACTTTTTCAAGGACACTTCAAGAGGGAGGGAAATGTATGTTTCATTCCATGAAGTGCTGTTTTAACAAAGGATACAATATAATGTAGAAAACATTATTTATGGGATATAGGTGCAGGAACAGTCACTGAAAAAAAAAAAAAAATCTGTCACTCCAAAGCTCCCTTTATAGCTTTTGAAGCTTAATCATCTGACATTTTTCCAGGTAGCCTTCCCTGACTGACACCTTGCAACCATGATTACTCTCCTCCTGGACAGACATGTCCGTCTAGTCAAGACTATGGTTTTTCCAGTGGTCATGTATGGATGTGAGAGTTGGACTGTGAAGAAAGCTGAGTGCTGAAGAATTGATGCTTTTGAACTGTGGTGTTGGAGAAGACTCTTGAGAGTCCCTTGGAATGCAAGGAGATCCAACCAGTCCATCCTAAAGGACATCAGTCCTGGATGTTCATTGGAAGGACTGATGCTGAAGCTGAAACTCCAGTACTTTGGCCACCTCATGCGAAGAGTTGACTCATTGGAAAAGACCCTGATGCTGGGAGGGACTGGGGCAGGAGGAGAAGGGGACGACAGAGGATGAGATGGCTGGATGGCATCACTGACTCGATGGGCATGAGTTTGAGTTAACTCCAGGAGTTGGTGAAGGACAGGGAGGCCTGGCATGCTGCGATTCATGGGGTCACAAAGAGTCAGACATGACTGAGCGACTGAACTGAAGTGGACAGACATGAATGCATATATTCAATGTATGAGAATAGTATTACACGTGCCATATTACTTTGTATACATTCTCTAGTTAGTTTATTACTTTGTCAAATTCTTGAGTACTAGACATTAGAAATAAGTGTAAAGTATAGATGTGCTGAGTTTTCCTTTTTTTAACCTAGGTTGCATATTCCAAAATAATCCAGGAATTATGCCTGCTATTTTTTTTTTTTAATTTTTGATGGATGATTTATAGGGTGAGTATTTAGACTGGATAGAGAAGAATGAATACAGAAGGGTGTTAGTGACATAAGTATGCCTAATTTCAAGGGAGAAAAATCTAGATTAAAAATTAAAAGGCTGAAGTTTCAACTAAAGATGGTTGAGATGAGAAAATTATAATCAAAGATGCATAGAATAGATAATACCTGCAACATCTATATTCTGGAAAAATTCACCATGCATAGAATAAAAGTGCCATTTAAATAGTTATGAGCTGTTGCAACAATAGAAGACTTGGGTGATAGAATTTTTTTTTTCTTCAAAACTAGCTCTTTGAATGTGCTTGAGACTTCACATTGCCTATTCCAGGTTGCTGTCGAGCATCATGGGTCAGTAAATACTGCAAAGGTTTTAAAAGACAGACTGATCTCTGAAATTTCTATATTACCCAGATGACCTAAGAAGTGTACAACTACCGGGATGATCAGGATACAGAAGGGAGAGAAGCTTCCTGTAAAAGTATTATCTGGATATAATGATATTTGTCTTGTACTCTCTATATGAGAATGTGACTCTCTGACTTTAACAACTGCCACTCTTTATCAAATACTGAACATGTGCTGGATCTGACTTACTCCCTTTGAGATAGGTACTATTATTTTTCCTACTGTACTGATAGAAATATACAGCCTCTGAAACAAAATCACCAAATTGTAAGTAGCAAAGCTGGGATTTTTAACCCCTTAACAGCTATACATGGGAGGCTAGACAGTCTCTCACATGAAGTCCTTAAACTGTGTGATCAAGAAAACATTCTAAAATTCTGTGAACACGAATCATCTTCAGATGACTTCATGGGTGCCATGATTAATGTCATGATTCATGGGTGTCAATGTCAACTTCAGGGGTGCCATGATTAATGTCAGTGTTGCTGATGCAGACAAGGCAGGGGTGATCTGTTGATCATCCAGGCCTGGCCCTCCAAGGAGCAGATCAGCTACCTGGTACAAAGATGTGCAGTGGATACACATGATTTTAGAAAGCCAAATATTGTTAATGGAAAGAGAGGACTACTGTGCTCTGAACATTATATTCCTTTTTCCTTGTGAACTTTATGTAGCAATTGACTTCAAATTCTACATCCTCAGGCTTACTTAAATATCAGCAGGGATGCAAAAGTCTTTGCGAGTCACCCCAAACAACAGGAAACAAAATTCTCAATCTTCCCAATGGAAAAGAAGCACAGGCCATTAATAAACCATGCCAATCTTGTTAGACTACAGCGCAGTTGTGTGTTTTTTTTTTAATCTCATTATATCATATTGGCATTGGGCTTACTTGATATTTTCAGAGCTCTTACATATTACCAGAGTGATGTCTTTCTTTTTTCCCCACCATGCATTGGATAGCACATCAGTGTGACAGAATGGGTGTTCTAAGTTGAAAATTTACTGTCTTTCCTTTGTTTTGCGAGCCAGTGAGATAGAGAATGCAAATGTGGGAAATGCAAATTTGGAGCTGTCTGGGACTGGAGCTTAAACAGAGCCCAGCTACATAAAAACTGCAGTGTTTTGATAGGGAGACATTTATAAAAGCTTCAGCGCTGACAGTGTGACCAGCTAGTACATAAACACAATCTAAATTCTAGGTTTAGGAAGATTACATTCCTGTTAACTGATGCTCCTCTGGTAAAATTCCAGGACAGTTACTCCTGTGCCCATACTCATCAGTGCTACCACCATTCTTGATTACTTACTAGGTGTTTCACATATTTATCTCACTTGAGCCACCCCAAGAAGGAGATTCTATTAATGACCCCACTTTCCAGGCCAGGAAATTTCCCTGGTGTCTCAGATGGTAAAGTGTCTGCCTACAATGCGGGAGACCCAGGTTTGATCCCTGGGTCAGGAAGATCCTTTGGCGAAAGAAATGGCAACCCACTCCAGTACTCTTCCCTGGAGAATCCCATGGACAGAGGAGTGTGGTAGGCTACAGTCCATGGGATTGCAAAGAGTCAGACACAACTGAGTGACTTCACTTTTCTTTTCTTTTTCCAGGCCAGAAACCTGAGACACAGAGGTGATGTAACTCACCCTAGGGTCACTTGGCTTATAAACAAAAGAATCCTGGTCTCGAATTTTTTTTAATTTTCTTCTTTTCTGATTATTTTTTTTCCTTTACTACAACTCTGCCTTTCAAATAAATGCTTTAGACTGCCCATTTGGGGTATCTGCTTCCCCAGGAGTGGTTTTACATGTGTTCTAGGCGTCGGCTATGGATTTCTATATTTGAGTTGCATATGTACTTTCACAGGAATAAACATTTGGGGACACTAAATCAAAGGTGAAGACCTAAAGAATAAATGTTCAAAGATGCCAAGGTAGAACAGAGGAGATGACATGACTGAATAATCAGTTATTGACCCCAGGTGACCTGACCTGTATAATCCTGGAAATTCATTTGTCTCCATCAAAAGGGCAGCTGAGTTGACTAAACTGCATGCAGGAAGGTCAAATGGCTTTAGCAGAGTGACTGGAGACACAGACATTCAATGTCAATACCATGCAGAGCCACACACCCTGGAGTTTATTCCCCTTTTAAAGAGAATGTAGTAGAGAAATTCCAGTCAGCAATAAGTTAGCTTTTCAGGAGTCTAATGACATCATTATAGAACATTCTAACTTGGCTCTGTAGATGCAATGTCATTAGTGCCCCTGGGGTTTAGACTGTGCTATGTCAGTTATTCTATGCAGCCTCTCTCCATGTTGGATCCTCTCCCATATGTCGGGAAAAAATGAGAGCTTTTATAGACACAATAGGGTCTGCAATAGCCTCAAGAGCACACAATATTATTTTATTCATCAGTTGTCAAGTGCCTGCAGGGTTCAAAGAGACAGGTCAGTGGAAGGGTGTATATAATATGAATTGTTCTACACTCAAAAAAAAAAAATAAGGTATTTGCAGGAAGGTGTCTCTAGGGTTCAAATTTAATAGAAGCTGCACATTCAATTGGGGTCTCTCAACTTTAACCCTTTTCTGAGACCGCCAACCTAGAAGTCAGTATTTGAACTAGGATTTGGAATTTTTTTTTTTTTTGAAGATTCTTTATTATCTTTAAATGCCCCCACAAGCATCCTTTATGCTAAACACTGAAGCCCGCCCATCAGATTCTTGCTAAAAATCTCAAGTACTTGAAACACACTGTACACAGTGGGTGTTCAGTATATGTTAGGTGAAGGAATCAATGTTAGAGGTTTGGTAGAGACAATCTATCGGAGAAGGCAATGGCACCCCACTCCAGTACTCTTGCCTGGAAAAGCCCATGGACAGAGGAGCCTGGTAGGCTGCAGTCCATGGGGTCGCTAAGAGTCAGACACGACTGAGCGACTTCACTTCCACTTTTCACTTTCATGCTTTGGAGAAGGAAATGGCAACCCACTCCAGTGTTCTTGCCTGGAGAATCCCAGGGACGGGGGAGCCTGGTGGGCTGCTGTCTATGGGATCGCACAGAGTCAGACATGACTGAAGTGACTTAGCAGAGACAATCTATGCCTCTGAGAGCTTTCCCAAAGGCAATCATGAGAACTGGTATTCCCTTTCAACAGGAGTGAACAGACCTGTTTTGGCATGGGAGCCAAATAAAAGTCTTACTGGGAACCATATTTTATTTAAAATTAGAATAAACTCATTTTTTCTCATTATTAAAGTAGTATACACACACTGCAACAAATGGAAACCATACCGAAAACTAAAAAGGAGACATCTTCCCTCACCCCAAACACACAAGGTGATACTAAAATACAATTTAAATTATTTTCTTGAGTCCTACTCACAGATGTAGATATAGAAACAGCTGTATGATGACTGGCATCCACATATTGGTGACATTGGCTTAAGTCAAAACATGACCTGATTATTTCATGCTCTTTATACAAAGTCACTGTGTTGGGGTGTGGGCGTGGGTAAGGTCAGTTGGTATCACTTGAGAAACTGACATGGCTCCGCTTATTATTATGTGGTAAGAGTTGGACAAATCATCACATTTTCCTATTTTGCTTAATTTTTGGCTTACTTTAAAGCGACTTTCCTCAGCCAAGTATTTCTGCCCAAATTATTCATCACACTATAACTCTTATTTTGTGCTCAACTCACCAGTCAGTTTAAGTTCTCTTCTGAGAGAAAAACACGTTTGTGTGTACACCTGTATTCATGTCTCTGAAGATAAACTTTCATTTAGGCATCAAAGGTATTATTAGTTCCTGGTTTGATTTTCGGACATACAGACCTACTCTTAATGGTGCATATCACCACGCCAAATCTTTTCTAGAGAGCATTGCCTACCTGATCATTTAATTCAAAGCTTCTATTGAAAGCCTGGCTGAGAGAAATGATGGGCCAGAAAACCTGTCTGTGGGATACATGATCCATTCACCCCTCTAGTAACTGAAGTCAGATCACCAGAAGGCCATGTGCTTAGACCTCAGTCAAGGAGTATGAATCATACTGAATAAGGTTCTAATGCTATGCCATTGACTTTGATCCAAGGATATTATCAGGTATGCACATTCAAAAACCCACCTGAGTCTTGGTTATCAAGAAAAGGGCATTAAGAACATTGCTTATGCCATCCATTCAATATCCCTGATTTAAAAAACTGGGAATGAAAATTTTGGGGATTTAATACCTGGAAAACATTTTGTCTTCTTGAGTAACTTTTATTTTTCTCTAACCCCTACACCCATTTTGAATAACAAACAAATAAAAAAACTATGTAAGTACCATGAACTTCATGTCTATAACTGAGAAATTCAGAGTCTAACACTGAAGTTCAATAAAAGCAGCTATGTTGATTCTTCTGGTTGATATATTCACAGTCTATTTTTTCCCATATTGTTTTCTGTTCTCTATCTCATAACTTAGATGAATATACTTTATAGTGTAGCTGTATGCAAATGGGATAGGAAAAATGAATGCTAGTTATTGTGTTTTGTCACTGATTTTAAGTTTTCTCAATTCTTTTTATTTAAAGAGTTTATAAACAATGAATAGACATGCACATGGTCTACCCTTCACATACAGCTGATTCCTGGGCAATTTAGAATATAGAACTGAGCTTCTATTTTACACAGTTTGGCTGATATTTTTAAGTTTTTTTGTAAGTGCACTACCTGGATTTTTATAATCTATTTTTCTAAAAGAACATCCTAATAATAATAGTTGCTATTAATTGAATGTTAACTCTGTACACTGTACTATAGATTTAGCATATGTACATATTTGATCTTTGTAACAATCTTCTCTGGGCAAAGTTATTGTTCCCATTTTATAGATCAGGAAACTGAGGCAAACAAGTTAAGTACCCAGATTACTAAGAAAATAGAATTAGAATATAAGCCCAGGTCTGCCTGAATTCAAAGTTCATACTCTAAATGACCAATTCATCTTTTCTGAAGCAAGGCAGGTCCAAGTACAGAGTCCTTTTAAAGTCACAGAGCTTGACCCTTGATAACAATAAGTGAGAGTTGGACTATAAAGAAAGCTGAGCACCAAAGAATTGATGCTTTTGAACTGTGGTATTGGAGAAGACTTTTGAGAGTCCTTTGGACTGCAAGAAGATGCAACCAGTCCATCCTAAAGGAGATCAATCCTGAATATTCATTGGAAAGACTGATGCTGAAGCTGAAATTCCAATACTTTGGCCACCTGATGCGAAGAACTGACTCATTTGAAAAGACCCTGATGCTGGGAAAGATTGAAGGTGGGAGGAAAAGGGGACAACAGAGGATGAGATGGTTGGATAGCATCACTGACTCAATGGACATGAGTTTGGGTGGACTCTGGGAGCTGGTGATGGACAGGGAGGCCTGGCATGCGGCAGTCCATGGGGTCTCAAAGAGTTGGACACAACTGAGTGACTGAACTGAACTGAATAATAAGTCATTTAAACGACACCAAGTCATGGTATTATGTCTGCAAGAAAGAGTGCTATGGTCTTTATTAATTAGCAGGTGAAATATCTATCTCTGTTTCTCAGCAGTGGAGTAACACAGATATTGGAATCAAGGTGGAGGAGAAAATGTACAGTTCGTTCCTCCTAATTTACAGGATGCTTCTCTGGGCTCTGGTCATTCTATCTTCAAAGTGGAGTCAGTGACACCTCCCCTAACAGTTTTAACAGGGCTGCAGTGAGCATCAAATAAGGTAAATGATGAGGCAACACATAATAAACTAAATAAGCCCAGTAGAGATAAAAGTTATCTTAGCATAAGAGAGTCTTCTTATAGCTCTATAATTATATTAAAAATTTATCTTTTTTAGGTTAGGTCTACCTAACCGCTAGTGGATAACAAAACCTCTTGCTGTTGTTGTTGATTTTTTCAGTCATCCCTGACTCTTTGTGACCCCATGGACTGTAGCCCGCAGGCTCGTCTCTCCAAGGGATTTCCCAGACAAGAATACTGGACTGGGTTGCCATTTCCTTCTCAAGGGGATCTTCCTGACCCATGGATGGAACCCATGTCTCCTAAAATTGGCAGGCGGGTCCTTTACATGTGCATTCCTATTTTCGCTAAAGATCACATCTCTATTTTTGCTAAAAATCACACCTCTTCCTAAATGAGTCCCTCCTCTACCTGTCCTCAATGCTAGACATAGGGAGCAGGAAAGAGAAGGCCAGGGTGAGGGAACCTGCACCTCTTCAAGAATGCCTGTGTCCACAGATTAAAATGTCCTCATTTGTAGGATATGGCTAATAGTAGAATGGTATATTCTTCTACAGCAAGTGTTTTGTTGTTATATTTAAGCTGTTAGGCTGTTGGCGAATAAGGGAATAATGCCATGCAATTTAGAATTTCATTAGTTGATATATAGTTTTACCCAGCATGTTCATGTTTTATGTTGGGAATGACAACATTCCTAGGGATGAAAACCCAGCTGAATGCAGCAAGTCAACCAACAATGATGTAGCACTCCCTGCCCCCTGTTGCGCATGACTTCTGCACATCCCACAATCTGATGGTGGCTCATCTTGGTTGTATTTTGTCTTATAAGGACATATGGTTCTTCCTGATATTTGTATATTTTGCTTTTGCTCTTGTTTCCATAGCTCAGCAGTCTTTACCATTCCTACTCTTTAATCATTTTACCTTTAATTAAAGGTAAATATATATATATATATTCACACACATTCACACATATGTATTCACACACATTAAAATTTAATAATTCTCCACTACATTGTTTTATTTTTTAGGATTATAATGTTTTGTTGATGCTTGATTACCAAGTTGTATGGGCTTTAAATGGTCTGCCCCAACCCAGATTTATAGTAAATCACCTTATTTTTTTCAGTGCATGATTTTGCATGTAACAAGATTTTTAGAGGGTGCATATACTGCATGAGAGAAGAAATGCAAGCACTGCATTCACGGATTTGTTGAGAGGATTGAAGAGATAAAGCATGAAAAACCCTTACCCCAGCACACAACACAAAAGAGTGGGCTCCATTAAGGAGAGCTATTGGTATCTTGACATGTTCATATCTCAGGGAGGGGAGTTCATAACCTCTATACTCTAAGGAGAGTGTATAGTTCAGGAATTGTGAATAATTTTTAGAAAAACATTTGTGGCCATTCTGCCTATAATATTTCTGATTCTGTACATCTATAGGTATAGATTGGATTTATATATAATACAAATACAGACTTTCTAAAGGAATTAACATGATCTAATGATAAATATATATTTATATTAATAAATGTAATGGATACACACAGTGTTTATACAGACATACATCAAATTTCAACATGAAATAGAATAGGTCCATAGATCTTAAACCTGGCTGGATGTCAGAATGATTTGGGGAACTTAAAAAATATTTCCATTTGGGGCATTACCCATGCTACTGATGAGGAGGCTTAAGATGGGACTTAGTCTGAGTAGTTCTATAAAGCTCTTTAGATGACTCTGACTTTAGTTGGACTTAGGAAAAAAGTCAACACATTGGACATCAAAATTCCTCTTTCATAAAATAATAGAGTGACTGGTTCCTTACCAGCTTTATGATTATGCTAAATAAACAGGAGCTTACTCCTTGACTTATGGATTTTCAAATGCTTCTCCAATTATTTCAAAGCTATAGAATAATAAAAGTCTCAAAATAAATTTCACTTTAATTCACATTATATTTACAAAACAAATATATACAAGTCACCACTACAGGGCTACAAAGCTGTAGGGTGGGGTAATGTGTATGCAAGACCAAATTATGCTGACCAAGTTTTATATCTTTATCCCTGACACTTTGATAGCTATGAGGCTAAGGAGTTCATTAAAAGGTAAAAGAAAAGTAAAACTACTGGGTTAGACAAAAAGTTCATTTGAGTTTTTCCATACATCTTACAGAAAACTCAAAAGGACTTTTTTGCCAATGCAATATTATGAGATTCCATATTTGCAGTCATATTTGGATAAGTGTGGACAAATGAAAGAGTCTCATTGCTTAGTTTGGTGACACAAACTTACAAACTTGAGACAGTGTTAGATTTCAGTCTCTCCTATCCAAACAGAGACAAAAACTCTGAGGGAATGCGACGGTTTGGGAGGCAATGAAGGAGTAGGGACGAATGGGAAAAGAATGAAACACGGCAGTGAAGGAGGACAAAAAGGATCACCCAAGGGCTTCTTGGGAATGTAACAGAGTTGTCCAGGAGATCGTAGAGAAAAGCATATGTCAAACTGTCTGATATAGGAAAATACAAAAGAATATACCTCTCAAGGAAGAAATAGAAGGGTAAAGAGATGGAAACTGGAAGGTGGCCTCCCTACGAATATGCACACTGCAGGAGGTTACAAAGAATATTGGTAGTGACTGTGTGGTCTTATCTGAAGAACTTACCTGGGTAGCAACGTTCATGACAATTTAAATGGTCAAGTCTATGAATGGGTTGTTTTTTTGTTTTTGTTTTTTCCCCCTGAGGGGTTATATAGCTCTTTCAGTGACAGAGAAAATTGGAGAATGAGAGAGAGGGGGGGATCTGAATCCATCTGGCCAAAAGGAATGCAATTAATAAAATGAAATGCAGAGAACAGAATGTGGACACACCATCGTTGACATTGGATCACATTGCCCTTTACAATGTGTATATGTTTAGTAAAATCGCACCAACTCCCTTTGTCCTTATCTCTGGCCACCTTGGGAGTTTTGATCCTTAAAATCACAAAGAGGACAGAGAAGGATCACAAAGCACTCCCTCTTGAATGCACTGCCATCCATCTTTTTGATGTGGAACATCTAAAACGAAATTTTCAAAAATAATTTTCCACTGAGCATTTATTCCGAGCTCTGTTTCTCTGGTGATTCTTAACAAAGGTTTTGTTGCCAGTGCCCAGAGGAAAGACTAATTTAAATGTAGAAAGAGATGCTTAAAAAATAATGTCATCTGTTGGCAAAATCTCGGAGGGTATTACCTTCCTTTCACACAGGCAGGGAGCTAAACCTGATTGCATTTAGGGTTATCTTTAGCTGCTAAACTCAGAATCAAAACATTCTCATGAGGACTATTGTTCTAACTAATCTACTTATTATGCTTTTATTCAGTTTTAATAGTCTTTTATTAAAAAAAAAAAAACTCAAAGGGGACAGCAATGGATTTTGCAATTATTAGATAGGGAAGTACAGCCTATGACCTACTATCACTGGTTTGTCTAAGAATGTTCATCTTTTGAAAGCTATATTTTAAACCATTATGTTAATTACAGGTGCTCACTCCCCCCTCTGCCATGCTGCCCTCTACTCCCAACAAAGTACAACCAGTATGAAGCTGGCTTTCCTCCGATTTGGAATCAGAGATGGAAGGGCTCAGTAGGTGCTATGCATGACTGTTTAAAAGAATGAGATGGAGCAGACGAGGGTGGCTTATTAGGGAAAAAAAAAAGTTACACTCTAGAATATCCATGAGTAGGGTGTTCAAAACTTTGTTTACCAATCCTTTGTGCCGTTTAATAGGAATTCATGTCTTTCATTTTCTTTATGCTTCTTCCACCTTCCTATCTTCAGGGGATAGAACAAATCAGTCTGATGTGTTTCCTTCTTTATGCGTTGTTTGTCTTGGGCAAAAGATGTTCACATATTTCCTTTGACTGAAAGCTAGATCCACCAAACCAATTAAATGAAGATTTTCTAAATGCTTACTTCTTATTCAGGACTTTGTCCACAATGTACAAACAATATAACTTTAAAGTAAATAGCCCTTTCCCCCAATTCTAAACAGATCATCTGTTGTGCATTTGCACACAAATAGAAACTGCAAACATCTATAGACAAGCTTAGAGCCATGATGGTATTGGTAGCTTAGTCGTTAAGTCATGTAGGACTCTTGCAATCCCATGGACCGGTAACCCACCAGGCTCCTCTGTTCATGAGATTCTCCAGGCAAGAATACTGGAGTAGGTTGCCATTTTCTTCTCCAGGAGATCTTCCCGACTCAGGGATATAACCCGCATCTCCTGCATTGACAGGTGAATTCTTCAACATTAAGTCACCAGGGAAGCCGCATAGAACCACACGCCCCAGTATATATGAAAGCAGCCATGGAAGGTAGAACCTCACCAAAATCATACTGGATTTCCTATATATTCCTGGATATACTTTCACTATTTTTTCCTTAAATTGTTCAGAAATCCCAAACGGAAGGAATCGCCTGTGGCTATGTTAAATGTGGCTCAGTCACTCGGTCATGTCCAACTCTTTGTGACCCTGTAGATTGTAGCCCACTAGGCTCCCCTGTCCATGGGATTTCCAGGCAGAAATACTGGAGTGGGTTGCCATTTTCTCCTCCCAAGTATCTTCCCGACCTAGGGATGGAAGCCATGTCTTCTGCATTTCCTGCACTGGCAGACTGGATTCTTTACCACCAAGCCCCTAGGAAGCCATGTTAAATGTATGCTCAGTTAAAAGGCAGGGCCATGTGACTGCTGATTTATTCTTTAACTCCTAATCAAATACTTTATAGATTAGGTCTTTACTATCAGAAATCTTATTTTCCAGATCATTCTAACTCATGGTCTCTCAGAAAGGTTTTAAGAATCATCCAGCAGCAGAAAAGAAAATTAAACCTCACTCGACACTGCCATCTTTTGTTCCTAAGGAGCGAGTAAATGTGTCAGGGACCCCGCATTCGAGTACATGGATGATGCTAAAAGTCATATTAATGCAAATAGGGAATGACCCAAGGAGTAAGAGCACTTAACATTTGTAGAACATTTCTAAAAAACTGTGTGAAATATAATAATTATTAGTTAATGAAACCTTATAATATCCTCATAAAAGACATGTAAGAGGTATAAATGAGATAACAGACCTTGATTGCACAAGGCCAGTCTCTGATAAACAAGGGTTTGGTCACTTACACAAGAGCTCTTGGGTCTTGGTAGAGCTGCGGAAGATTTACTTTGGTGACCTTGAACTCTCATCCCTAAGTAAACAAAGCAGTCTCAGGAAGGAGGGAAGAGTATAAACATTCAGCTCACATCACAAGAGTGACTGAGGGAGTTGAGAGAGATTTTCAAAGGTGAGAAAGTCAGATCACATTTTCTTTGTTGGGGACTTTGTTATGAGAATTGGGGCATCAAAGTTCCAGTGAAAGACTTTCTCTTGAGATGAAAGATCAATATCTTATTTGATTTGCAGGCAAGAAATAAACTTCAGCATGGAGAGTTCTTTACTATTTTCTTTGGTTAGACCCTTCTTCCAGTTTAGAAGGCTGCTGGTCTAATCTTAAGTGTCAGATAGAGAGAAACTGAGGTAGGGAGAAGTTTCATATGGTTTCCCTGGGCCTTATGATCTACACTGACCAATATATGGTGATCCATCTGCCATCTTTCTATTATGTCCTGGGAAATTAACAGCAAGAAGTACTCACATTTGTGTGACAAATGAGTGACTAAAGAACACAGGTAGATTCTAGACAGGCAGGCTTCCCCTTCTTCCCTGCCCATGGTAGGCTCTGCTGTTTGCCTGCACCTTAGCCATTAGTTCTTTCTATCTCCCTCCTTCTCCTGTAACCAAATCCTACTTTTCTTCATGCTAAAAGCTGCACCAGTATTCTGGCCTGGAAAAATTCCATGGACAGGGAAGCCTGGCAGACTACTGTCCATGGGATCGCAAAGAGTCAGACACAACTGAGCACACACACACACACACACACACACACACACACAAGGTGCTTAGCAAAGGTTGGTCCCTTCCCCAACCCAGGGGATAAACTCTGCTTTGTCTGATTGTCTAGTGATTCCAAGCACCTGCCTGACTGAGTAATGGGCAGGCAGTTGACCCAGCTCTTGGAAACATAAAAGGAAATAGCCTGGGCCAGATTCAGAAAGTGAGTTTTACTCCCTGATGATAAAAGAGAGATCTGCTATTTGTCCTTCTGGGCTTACATGCAGTAAAGAGAGTGAGATGCTTGAGGATGAAGTCCAAACGGAATCTGAGGGCAAATATGGCCAAAGCCAATACAAAGGTTCTCCAGTAGTCAAAGACAGTGCTCCCCAACCTTTTTGGCACCAGGAACCAGTTTCATGAAAGACAATTTTTCCATGGACGAGTGGCAGTGGGGGATGGTTTCAGGGTGATTTTCACAAGGGTGATTCAACCTAGTTCCCTCACAAGCACAGCTCACAGTCGGGCTGACACTTCTATGAGGGAATCTAATGTCACTGCTGATCTGACAGGAGGTGGGGCTCTGGCAGTAACGTGAGTGATGCAGAGCAGCTGCAAATACAGGTGAAGCTTCACTTTCTCCCCGGTTGCTCATATCCTGCTGCATGGCCTGTTTCCTAACAGGCCATGGACCAGTACCAGTCCGCGGCTCCAGGGGTTGGGAATCCTGCTCAAAGACACTGTTGAACTACTAAACCAATCCAGAGCGATCTACCTCCAGACTCAAAGAAGCCCTTTTATTTTAATCCAGTTTTAGTTTGGCATCAAGTTGTTTTCGAAGCTGAAAACAGCTCTGAGGAGGATCCCTCCTCCCCCTTCCTTTCCCTCAGCACTTTCTTCACTAAAGGATTTTTAGAATTTACAAAAGACCTATGTGTTGCTTAAAAGCTCATTAGATTTAAGTGCTTTGCAGTGCCTTCCAGAAGCTGTAATGCATAAGGTGACAAACTCATCCAGTTTGCTCAGGACTGTCTTGGTTTTCACACTGCAAATGCTGCATCCCAGAAACTCTTCAGTCTCAGGCAAACCTAGACGGTTGGTTACCCTGCATGTACACAGGAAAACTCAACATATGAAAAATGTCCTACCCCAAATTGAGAAATTATCTGAATAATCCAATGTAGTTTGTTTTTCCTCAAACATCTGGGCATATCAAGTACAAGCAGAATTTGGACAACATTTAAAGAATGTCTTTAATTGCCACTTTGCTTTCCAGATATAAACTGAGGAATGGAGATCTCTATTTGTGGGGGAAAAAAAGCCCCCAAAAACAAAAACTAGTGTAGGTCAATATTAGCATTAACATTAAATATTACGAGTATATATGAAAAATCAAAGTGTTGCTCAGTCATGTACCATTCTTTGCAACACCATGGACTATAGCCCACCAGACTCCTCTGCCCATGGAATTCTCCAGGAAAGAATATTGGAGTGGATTGCCATTCCCTTCTCCAGGGATTCTTCCTGACCCAGGGATTGAACCCAGGTCTCCTGTATTGCAGGTGGATTCTTCACACTCTGAGCCACCAGGGAAGCCCTATGAGTATATATACATATATATGTATATATATATTGTATATGTATATATATATAATATGCAAGGCCCTTGAAATACTATACTTGAACTATCTTACTGAATTCTCAAATAATTCTTAAAAAATATTAATATTTGTTCCCATTTTACAGATGAGGCAAGTGAGGCTTAGAGAATTTAAGTTACCTGCTGAAAGTCACTTATATGATAAAGGGTTTGGAGAACAATTCCTAATATTTGTGAGCAAGCCTGAGTAGATTTAGTTTGGAGTTGAAAGTGTCACAAAACATGATCAATACTTCTGTGAACCGAGATAGAACATCCTAAATGCTCACAACCGTTTCTTAGAAATTTCACTGCAATCCCTTCCAACCTACAGATTTGAGCACAAGCCCCTGGGGCAAAGGATAAACATGTGCCTGGGAAGGTCCCTGTGGGTACAGGCTCCAGTTGGTACAAGTCACCCTGAGGGACCTACTAATTCACAGTCTCTGCACCCAGCAGGAAGGAAGTCCAATTAAAGGCAAATGCCACGTCGTGCATCTCTGCTGATGGGAATCACCTGTTTTACACGAATACCTCTGACTCTGGTCCAAGGGAAAACCACTCAGAGCATTTCAAGTAGTGGAATCAGAGGTTACTGAAGCGGAAGTTATCAGCCAGACCCTGTCCTGTATTATCTGCTTGCAGGAGAGGAATGAGAATGATGTTGGCGATTTTTGATCTGATTGTATTGGGAAGATAATGTCAATGAAAATTGAGTGTTATTACTAGTGCAAAGTAAATGTCGGGGCAGACTGAGACATTTAAGAAAAAATTGGAGAGGCCACTTTCCAGGGAAAACTATTCAATTTTATTAACATTAGAGCTATTACATGCTTTTTTTCCTTTTTTTGGCAAAAATAAAATAAGATAATTGAGGGCACCTGATAACTAAATATCAGAGTCAATTTATATAAGGGTATAATCCAGAATGGAACTGCAAGTGACCTTATTTACTTTGCTAGTTTCTCTTTTTCAAATGAAGTCCACAACTGCATATGCAAAGATATATTAGCTACTGTATTCTGAAAGTTACACACTGGTAACCATAAAATCTAAATCATTTGAAAGTATAGGTATTAACTTTTTCTTGCTCGTTTCCTACTCTGCCTTTCATCATCCAAATGTTTTAAAATAAATGAAATGGGGTCATATGTACATTTTTGTGTGATATTGGTAACCATGATGAAGACTCATCCACTAACAATAATAAAAATATTAATAATGGTCATACTAAGAATCGTTCCATATCACTGCTTACTATGAGTCTTGTACTACATAATTTTACCTGCATTTTCTTACTCCTTTTTCACAATGACCTATGATAATCCTAAAATCATTGTCCATTTTCCAGGAAGGAAACCAATGAGAAGAGTGAAAGATTTTGCCCAAGGTCACATGATAAAGCCTGTATTTAACACAGCCTGTTCACCTCAGCGTCTGTGTTTCACATCACTCCTCAATATGCCTTCCACTTGCACAGTTTACTTATACAACAAGATCTGTGGTACTTAAAATCATATTTTAAAAGGACCTCAGGGTTATTTATCCCATGTCCTGATTAGTATAAGATCAATTCCATATAAAGACATGCCTTAAGGTTGTACAAACCAAAAGTATAATGAGAGTTCAAAAAGGGTTTAGAGAAATTCCTGGATGATAGATGTTCCCCAGTTAGGGATGCCCCCTTTGAGGACAATATCAAGAAGGGCAACTCTCATCATGTCACACCAATGTCCCTTGGTGCTACTATAAAAGACAAAATACTGAATAGTGTGGACTATAATTCTTATCCCATGTGACTTTTTTATGTTCTTATGATTCTTAAAATATATCTAAGTAACCTATTTCTACAATTCATCAAGCTTAACTGTGAGGAATAACTGAATCTTGCTGTTCCTTGTCCAACTGGAGGCAAAGGTGAAGCGTTCTTATTAGAAGAAGGCATTGCTATTTTTGTAGCTTGTTTTGTTGGAGAGAAAAAGAATGGTCTATGAGAAGATCTGGGCCCTTTTTTCATCTCTGCCTCCCAGGTGCTGGGTGACCCTGAGCAAGACAAACTCTGATCCTCACTTTACTCATTAACAGTGTGAATGACTTGAAGCTGGGGTGCTTCTCCTCAAAGAAAGGATGGGACAAAAAAAAAAAAATTCACCAGTCAGCAAAGAGACAGACTAGGGAATCTGTTTATCTAATCCTGAATTCTAGACAGAAAAAAGTGCCTTCTGAAAAATTTATCACCATAGGCCTGCCCTTAGGCAAATTTGGGATTCAACATTTACATTACCAGCATATATCAGGAAACCCCAAGACAAGAGATCAAAGTGGTCTTGACTTAGTTGTATTTTATAGAGCATGGCAGAAGCCAACACATATTTCTCTGCAATGATGGAATGTCTCTACAAGGATGGGATACAGCTTCAAGTCAGGCTCCACAAAATATACACAGATAAATTCCAGAGAACATAAGCTCACTCTCCAAAACTGTAAAGTAAACAAGGAAACAGGTGTTCATGAGCAGTCATCAGAAGAAACAACAGGGGGAAAAAAGCCTTTAGACATTGGAATTATGAGATTCAAATTGTAACATAACTATGTTTAAATATTTTTTAAAGAACTGAAATAATGAGCAAAGGGAAAGACAAAAATGGAAGAAAAACTGGTCAGGTTATAAAAAGAACTCTTGGGGACTTCCCTGGTGGTCTAGTGGTTAAGACTCTGCGCATCCAATGCAGGGGGCACAAGTTTGATTCGTGGTCGGGGAACTAAGGACCCCATGTGTCACTGAGTGGGCCCCAAAAATAAAACTCCTAGGAATAAAATATTCTGAATAGAAATTCAAACACCAAAAAATTAAAAGCATCTAAATAAAAACCCAGTGTATATTAGTCACATGTTAGATTGGAAGATACAAAAAATTTATCCAGAATGCTGAAGAGAGAGACAAGAAGACTAAAATTTGAGAGAATAGGAAACAGGAAGATAAAAGAAAAATGTTTTGCAATCTAACTTTCTTTCCTGAAAATAAAAGGAATGAACAGAATGTGGGATAATAATATGACTAAAAATTTTTCAAAAGTGATGAAAAGTTTGAATCCTCAGATAAGACAATGAAATAAATTCTAAATGTGATAAGTAAGAAATATACACCTAGTCACAATGCCGTAAAATTGCACAATATAAAAAATGAGAAGATATTGATGACCATGAGAAATTAGAAACTCAGATTGTCTACAAAAGAAAAATGTTATTCTCAACAAATTTTTCAGCAACAACAATTAAAGCTAGAACAGAATGAAAATCTTTTAAATCTTTAAGTCACTGAAGGATAATAAATGTCAACCTAGCATTGTATAACTGACTGAACTATTATTCAATATGAATAGTATTAATAGATACTTTTCAGACAAACATAAAACGAGAATTTGTTACCAACTGATTTTAAATTAGGGGCTTCTCTGGTGGCTCAGACAGTAAAGAATCTACCTTCAATGCGGGAGACCTGGGTTTGATCCCTGGGTTGGGAAGATCCCCTGGAGAAGGGCATGGCAACCCACTCCAGTATTCTTGCCTGGAAAATCCCCATGAACTGCGGAGCCTGGTGGGTTATAGTACATGAGGTCACAAAGAGTAGGACATGACTGAGTTACTAAGCACAAGATCCTAAATTAAGAAATTTTTGAATATCTATTGGAAGGACTGATGCTGAAGCTCCAATACTTTGGCCACCTGATGCAAAGAGTCGACTCACTGGAAAGATCCTGATGCTGGGAAAGATTGAAGGCAAAAGGATATGAGGGTGGCACAGGATGAGATGCTTTGATCGCATTAGTTTCTCAGTGGATATGAACTTGGGCAGACTCTGGGACATGGTAGAGGACAGGGAAGCCTAGCATGCTGTAGTCCATGGGGTTGCAAGGAGTTGGACATGACTTAGTAACTGAACAACAGCAACAAAGGAATTTCTAGAGTGACTTCTGGCCTCACGCCCAGAGATTCTAATATAGTTGGTCTGAGGAAGGGTCTGGCACCTATATGTCTATCTCTAAATATACATATATTACACACACACACACACACACACACACACACACACACATGCACACACACATTAATACTTGGGTTTTTAGGCCACCTAGGAGAGTCTAATGGGCAGCCAGTCCAATCTCTGTCCTAAAATAGGGCTTCTTCAACTTTAATGCATATACAGATCATTCAGGTATTATGTTAAACTACAGAATCTAATTGAGTGGGCCCCAAATTCTGCATTTCTAATAAGCTCCCAGATGATATTGATGATGCTGGTCAGGAGCCCACGCTTTGAGTAGGAAGGTTCCAAAGCGTTAGTTCAGGAAGACAAAAATTTATCCCAGGAGAAAGACTGAGGATCAAGAAACAATGGTAGTTTCTACCATTATGCAGTGAGCCAGCTGTAAGTATACACATAGCCCCTCCCTTTCAAGCTTCCCTCCCACCCCCCCACACCACGCCTCTGCGTCATCACAGAGCACTGAGCTAAGTTCCTTGAGCTATACAGTAGGTTCCACTAGCTCTCTACTTTATACATGGTAGTGTATATATACATGTCAACCCAAATCTCCTAATTCATCCCAGTCCCCACTTCCACAAGTCTGTTCTCTGCATCTTCCATCTCCACTCCTGCCTTGTAAATAGGTTCATCTGTACCATTTTTCTAGAGTCCACATACATGCATTAATATATGATGCTTTTCTCTTTCTGAATTCACTCTGTATGATAGACTCTAGGTCCATCCACATCTCTGCAAATGACCCAATTTCATTCCTTTTTATGGCTGAGTAGTATTCCATTGTGACTATGTATACATGTACCACATCTTTATCCATTCATTGAGAAAAAAAAAACCTAGCACATAGCTTTTAAAAAAGCAACAAAAATGAAGCAGTGATAAACATAGAATTTATTAAAGGTGGGTAACTCTACACATTACTTGTATAAATGATAACATTAAGGTTTAATTTTTTATAGGAAAGAAGTAAAATGGGAGAGGATGATTAGAAAGAAAATGTTCCAAGATCTTCATATTATTCAAGTGAAACTTGGAAGCATTTATTAAGATGAATGCCATGGTGTACATTAAGAGTTTTGCAATTGTATCTGATCGACAGTAAAAGATTTCAGAGATTCCCCAAGATCTGGCAACCTCAAATTTTATTAAGCACACCAGAACACTTTTGAGAATAAAAGGGGTACCATTAGTAACTACCCTGGACAACAGACACAAATCAGGGTCATCCCAGAAAAGTCAGGACAGATGGACAGCTTCCCTCAGAGTTGAGAGCAGTGTCTGAATCATCAGGTCTCTGGATCCTTCCTCCCCTCCCCCAGGACCATCTAATGAGAAATGTCCTTTTGCTTACTTCACACCTCGTGCTCATTTGAAAACAATATAATGGACAGATTGCTTTTGCCTGCCCTGCCTCAATTCTTCCTTCATTGGGTAGCTGCACCTCAACTACCGTTGGGAAGAACCACATCTAACCCACACTGTAACATTCACTATTGGTCTGTGTCAACTATGGGAATAAAAGCATCTCCCAGGCCTGGCCAAGCAGGTCACTCTGTTCTTTTGATCACTCTGATTGGTCGCAGTACAAGCATCTGAGTCAGGACAGCCTAATGAGAGTCAGTTCTGAGAATCATTAAGAAAAAGATTGCTCTTTGTGTTGGGATTTCCAGCTGGAGGAATTTTCTAAGTCTGATGCTGCTGGGAACCAGCAGGTGGAGGGTCTTGTCTGAGATCTATTCCAAACCTGAAGACAAGAGAGACTCACACCCCGGCGACATGGTTTATACCTGAATCTAGACAGGCCTGAGCAAATGATTCCCCTGCACTGTGAGGTGAGGTGAGTTATCTCCTAAACCAATTTTTGGTCTTATTCATTTCATTATTGTTGTTCTTATTTACTTAAGTCAGTTTGAACTGGGTCTTCTAACTAGCAAATGAGAGTCACACTTAATAAGATGTATGGTTTGTGCAAACCACTTGACCAAATTAACTTGGCAACCCCTTTCAGCTCTACTGACATGGCTGAAGGGACATAAGCTACATAAGAATGAGAATCAGAATTACTTTTTTCCCTGTGTGCTATTATTTAAATCTACAGCTTGAAGCTGCTATGAATTTTAAAAATGTTTACTATTTCCAAAAATAGATTTTATAACCCAACTTGCCTAACATTTGAAAAAAATGGGCCAGGTTTGTGCCATTCTAAATTCACATTCTAAAAGAGGCAGCTTATAAAATTTTGTTTATGATCTGATTTTCAAAACATTTGAAGGGACTGATTTAGATCACAGAAATTCAGCTAAAGCAAGAGGCTGAAATTAATGCTTCTGAATTTCTTTGCTTCTGATTCTAAATCTCATAACTGTGGGTTATTCAAATGCATCATTGTCAGTATTCCAGAGAGAGAGTCACAACAATAAATAAGGTACCTGCTCACTTCAAGTTACCCTAATGATATGTAAGGAAAAAATACCTATTATTTTGCACTTTTTCCTGGCCACTTGATTTAAGATTCTGAAACAGTATTTATTTGATGTGTTGTAATACTTTGATTTTTAATATAACATGTTATTTATATTAGTGACTAATATATTTTGAAAACAAAATTAAAATATGCTTTTGAACTGATGTATCCTCAGCACCCAACAGTTCCTGGCACAGAAAATTTCCTCAAATATTTGCTGAATGAATGACAAATAAATGAATATGCCTAAAGCATATATTAAAATATGCATTAGAGGACATAAAAGTGTAATATTCAAAAAGCAGGAGCATATATTTACCTCTGTGAAGTATGGTAGTCACTCAGTCGTGTCTCTTTGCGACCCTTTGGACTGTAGCCCGCCAAGCTCCTCTGATGAGAGGAGAAAAGGATACTGGAATGAGTAACCCTTCCCTTCTCCAGTGGATCTTCCTGACCTAGGGATGGAACCCACATCTCCTGTATTGCAGGCAGATACTTTACTATCTGAGCCACCAGGGAAAGCCATATTTACTGCTAGTTACCAATTAACACTGAGATCAGGGTTTTTGGTGTGTGTGTTCCCAGGAATATATGTTCCAATGCCAGCTGTTAGATTAAAAAAAAAAATTTTTCATACATATCTTTCCTGCTGGACTTCTCAGAGCCTTGAATGTGCCAGTATGCATTTTAATATTCCAGAAAGAAGCTAAGTGAAGCAGTGGTTCTTAGTCATAATACTAAATTTGACAACCAAATTTCATTTTTGTGGAATGTTTCTTATTAAGGGTATTCTTCAGACCCCACTTTTGAGGAATGCTTTCAGACTCTCACTGCCAACATCCAGAAAAGGGTTCATGATGACAAACACATCATTTGGAGAGGCAGGTGTTTTTCTTGCATGGACAGAAGAATTCAACATGCATTTCCTGGAATGTGCAATTGAACTCTATGAGAAGATTTTTTCCTTGGATCCCAACAAAATAGAGAGCTTAGAGGAGCAGAAAGAATTACCCTGGATGTAGAACTGATCTGCATAAATTCATCAAAGGATCACACTGCGGATGTATAGGTTATTTGAAAGAAGAAACATGAATATTAAGCCATGCTTTAAAAATATGCCTGAAATAAAAAGGATACTGTTTTCAAAACTCAAATGCAGTTCTACATTTCTTATGTATCAATAAAGTGTGGATAAATGTGTCAAAGAGAATATTGAGGATTTCATTTGCTCCTTGTATGCAACCACACTTTGGGTTATTCCTTATTGATTTATGATTTTATTAAAGCCCTAGGGACATGTTCTCTTGCATATTTCTAGTTGATGATTGAATGTGTATCTGATGTTTTGTAAAGAACACGTGGAATGCTTCCTTGCCAAGCTTCACCCACTTTTAAAGCAACACTTATAATAGGAGTTCAATACAACAACAAATAAGCATCATTTGTTTCCCTCTTTATCTTATCTTTGTTCCCCAGGAATTTAAATGCAAATGTGAAATAGAATGAACACCAGCAAATGCATCAGCCGCTCCCACAATATAATCATTGCAATCTATAAAGCATAACAGGCTCTCATGTGCTGTCTGCTTACTGTCACAGTATTTTGTGGTTGGAAATACATTCCGTGGGTGTTATTTTGCAACCACATTTGAAAAGGAACACTCTGAGGAATCATCCCAGTGTTTATGTGAAAAGAGTGCAATGTTTGCCTGTGCATGTATGGAACAGCTTTATTCTTTATTTAACTTATTTTCACAAAACAATTAAGGGAAACGTATTTTTAGCATCAATAATTAAAACTGGGGAACTCAGAGGAAGGGCTGATCTCCGCAGCCTTATCTAAGCAGAGCTTTCTGCCTTGCTACTAACCATATGCCCCGCCTGACAGTCTCCTGAAACGCTCTACTCTGATTTATTGGCCAGAGCCTGCAACCTGCCTTCTGCCCTGAACTGAATACAGAGCATCCCAAACAGTCCTTTCAGGGTGAAAAACCACCCCTATGTGCTACCCTAGGTTAATTGCTTACATTTTTTAGTACTCTCGAAGTGTCCCCAGGGGAACGGCCTGTACCCAGGGGACCACTAGACCAGTGGTTCCTAACTTACTCATACACTGAATTTTCTAGGACAACTTGTTAGACTCTCAGATTTCAAACCTAAAGATTTAGGTTCAAAGTGTTTGAAGGAAGACACAAGAATCAGTTTTTCTAGCAGGCATCCCTTATGATACAGATGCATACGCGCCCAAACTCTGCCAGACTAGGGACTGGTACACAAAGGCCAATGGGCCTAATCTGACCTTCTGCTTAATCTTCTACATAAAGATTTTCTGGAACATAGCAATACCTATTTTTTAAAAAATCTATATCTGTGGCTACTTTCACACAATCATGAGACTGTTGAGTAGTTGTGACAGAGAACACATGGTCTGAGAAGCTTATGATAATTACTCTCCAGATCTTTATAGGAATGTTTGCTTACCTCTCCTCTAAATGACACTGAATTAAGTGTTATGCTTCAGACTTAAGTTCCAAAATACTATGGTGTTATAATACAGATGTCATCTTCAGTATAGACCTCAACAACTTAAAGCTCTGCAATGGTTTCCTATCATGTTTAATTTCTTACTCTAGCCCTCAAGGCCTTTGCTTTACATGGTTCCTGGGTTCCTCATAAACTTCATTTCTTTCCTCTTCTTCCTAAGCCTTAGCTCTCTGCATCCCAGGGATTCTGGTCCTTTTTCCTGGCCCTTGAAGATGCCATGATTGTTCACATCTCAGAGTTTCTGCACATGATGCCACTTTAAATATAGGGTATGAACTTCCATGCATTTTTTAAAAAGTCAGTGTATATTTACGGGACATGTACTATGTCCTCAGGAACCATGCTCAGTGCTTGTCATATACTGGAGAGTAAGTGAAGTATGGCTCTTTTCCTTAAGAAGTATACAGCGTAATATGGAAGAGAAACATCAAATAATGAAGCATACAAAATCTGCAATGTCACCTCACACAAATCGGAATGGCCAAGATTAAAGGAAGCTAAACCAGATGCTCTGTAACAACCTAGAGGGGTGAGATGGGGAGGGGGGAGGGAGGGAGGCTCAAGAGGGGGGACATATGTATACTTATAGCTGACTCAGTATGGCAGAAACCAACACAGCACTGTAAATCAATTATCCTCCAATTAAAAATTGTTTAAGAAGTACAAATGACAAATACTGCACAGGGTGTGGAGAAAAGGGAACACTCCCACACTGTTGGTGGGAATGTAAACTGGTGTAGCCACTGTGGAGAACAGTATGGAGGTTACTTAAAAAACTAAAAATAGAGCTATCACATGACCCTGAAATCCTATTCTTTAGCATATATCCAGAGAGGCTATAATTCAAAAAGATAACGCAACCTGATGTTCACTGCAGCACTATTTATGATAGCCAAGAGCTGGAAGCAACCTAAATTTCCATGGACAGATAAATGGATAAAGAAAATGAGGTATACTCTCAGCCATAGATACTGAATAGTACTCAACCATAAAAAAGAACAAAATAATGATATTTGCAGCAACACGGATGAAATTAGAGGTTATCATAATAAGTCAAGTAAGTCAGACAAAGACAAATACCACATGATATCACTTACATGTGGAATATAAAAAATGATACAAATTAACTTATTTACAAAATAGAAACAGACTCATAGACAAAATAAACAAACTTATGGTTACCAAAGGGGAAAGTGGGTGGGGGGATAAACTAGTGATTTGGGAGCAACATATACACATTACTAAATATAAAACAGAAAAACAACAAGGACCTACTGTATAGTGCAGGGAACTATACTCAATATTTCACAATAACCTATATAGAAAAAGAATCTGAAGAAGAATAGATATATGCCTACGTATTAAGACAAAAAGTTCTTTCGGGCTTTTCTTTAATGTCTTCTGGGAACCCTAAATGAACTTTTTGGCCAACCCAAATATAACTGAGTCACTTTACTATGTAACTAAAACTAATACGCATTGTAAATCAACTATACTTCAATAAAATTTATTTTTAATTTTGAAAAATGCTGTCATGTTAAACAGCAGATACCCTAAAAGAGCACATCAAGAGTCCTGATTTGATTCGGAAAGAAAAGGAAGACCTCTACTACCAAATGATATTTACACCAAGATCTGAATATCAGTGGACTCAACTTAGGAATTTCATTTTTATTCAACTTTCTACAATGGGAACAAATTGAAAGATTTTAAACAGATGAATGACATGTTACAATATCTGGCTTTAACAGAATACTTTTCTACTAGGAGATGCAGCATTTTGTACTCAACTATATTCTAAGTCAAACGTTAACCTTCAATAATAATGGATAGAATGCTAGATTTTCTCTTGAACCTAACAAAGTTCCCTGAAAGTTTCATACAACAAATGGTTGAATAAATTTTAAAAAGAGTATATTTTTAAAAAAACAGCAAGGCTAATTCATCCAAGGAGTTAATCCTCACCCTTGGAGAACAATCAATTTCAAACACACACACAAATATACTTGAGATATAAATGACAAGCAGCACATAATTTCAGGTGTACAATGTAATGATTTAATATATTTGTATATGGGGAAGTGATCACCAGAGTAAGTCTAGTGAACAACCATCACATGTTTTTTTTTTTTTTTTCTCCTGTGATGAGGGCTTTTAAGATCTAGCCTTTTAGCAACTTTCCGATATGTAATATAGTAGTATTAACTGGGCTTCCTAGGTGGCGCTAAAGGGCTACCCAGGTGGCGCAGTTGGTTAAGAACCTGCCTGCCAATGCAGGAGACGCAAGAGACGTGGGTTTGATCCCAGTGTCAGGAAGATCCCCTGGAGAAGGTAATGGCAACCCACTCCAGTATTCTTGCCTGGATAATCCCATGGATGGAGGAGCCTGGCAGGCTACAGTTCACGGGGTTGTGAAGAGTTGGACACAACTGAACCGACTGAGCCCACAGGTGGCGCTAGTGGTGAAGAATCATCACAGGAGACACAAGAGACGTGTGTTGGATCCCTGGGTTGTGAAGATCCCCTGGAGCAGGAAGTAGCAACCCATTCCAGTATTCTTGCCTGGAAAATTCCATGGATGGAGGAGCCTGGTGGGCTACAGTCCATGGAGCCACAAAGAGTTGGACACGACTGAGCACTTGAGTGTTATCTCATCATGTTGTACATTACATTGCAGGAATTATTTATAACTGGAAGTTTGTACCTTTTGGTCACTTTCACCCATTTCTCTTGCACCCTACCTATCAAAACATTTTATGTTTCAGAAAAGTGATTTGTCTTGGATCTGACAAGATCCAAGGTCTGTATCTGTGTCTGAGGTCTGTATCCAAAGGCTGCTGGCTGAGAGCTGGCTTCTACTGGTGGAAACACTGCGATTCTCCTTCATCATTTTCACCTATCTCCTACCTTTTCTGCCCTTCCTAAGAAGAAAGCATGTTAAATATGGATTGCCCGAATCCCCCCTTTTTGTATCTGGCTAGAGTGTCAAGAGATGACATTTATTTAAAGAGATTAAAAGCTGCGGCAACTTGTGGCCTAGGTGTTCCCACTTATAAGCTACTCTGGCTTTCTTTGTTTCTGTCTTTCTTAGCATCAGCTGTATAACACGCAAGGCCTAGTGCACAATGAAAGTATAAGCCTTTTGTTTGAGTTATTAACAACCTCAACAGGGGACTGCAGTATGTTAAGCCAAGTATGTGAAGTTCCTCTGAGTCCAGGACAACTGCACAGATCACAAGCCCATGAAGCTGGTGCTGGTTCCTCTCTTTATAGTCTTTCAGTGAGGCTTAGATGCAGCTATCTTGGGAGAAGCTGTGAATCAGTGCAAACTCCTGACTTGGGTAACTGAGGGCAGCTGAACTCTAGACACTTGGACAAAATCTTACGCTCTTTTGACTTTGCCTTTGTTTTTCTCTGGAAAGGACAAAACCTGCATTGGACTTGCCTTGAATTTGAGAGTAAGATCAGGTTTGTAATTCCAGAAAAGCAGAAAAACAAGACTTTCAGAGTGCATTAGTTCCAGGCTACTTAGCCCTAATAAACCCAGACAAAAGAGTCTTCTATATGCTCCAGCCAACACCACTGGAGTTCTACGTTAGTAACTAGGGTCAGTGCCTGAATTAATAATAGTGTCCTTGTACCCAGCTTATCTGGATTGTGCACACATTTCTAAGCATCCTCCAGGGGGGAAAGGGCTAATCTATAATAGAATTGGGGGTTTAAAAATCTGTGTCTTCGATATTCTCACTCTCCATACCGATTGGCAAAACCACTTCAACACAACTCACAGAGAGATTAGTCCAATTCATTTACTAATAGATGGCAGCATAGACTTTGAATAGCCAAATTGCCAAATTAAAATACAGCAACACCAAATTTTTCCTTTTATTTATTTTTTGCTTCCAAATTCAACCACATGCCTATGGACACAGCTTTGTGCTTTTGAAATCTGAACAAATGTGATATGACTGCTACAGTAAAGTATCACGATAAAATGATTTTGCTCATGTTCAACACAAATTGGCAATTTGCCCAGAATATGTGTAAAGTAGGCCAGAATATGTGTAAAGTAAAGGTTTTCTGATTCTAACTGTACCCAAGTAATAGAAATCTGTTGTCTGTGTGTAGCGTTGGTAGAACTTTTCAAGAGAATGCTTTGCTTTCTCTTGGTTGTGGGGTAGACATACGATCAACCAGGAAATTAACCTACTGTCCTAGAAACTAGTCTTGAGTAAAATAATGCAAAAACAAAACTTGAGTGGAATCATGCGAGGAAAATGATTGGTGGAAATTTATCCTGTTTGTGCTTGATGAGACTACAGATACATGTTCTTGTTATTTAGCTCCTTGGAGCTGCCTTGTGTCTAGACTGTTCCAAAAGTTTTCTTTGGAACCTGTTTGTTTGTTTGAACTGATGTTACTTTCTGAAACATTTCTTTTATTTGGAGTCAGTTTCTGTTGCTTACAACCAATGAGCCAATACCAGCACAAACACAGAAAGGCTACTGACCTCCCACAATTTTAAATAATCAACAAAATTCCATATAAAATGAAGATCTATTTGCAGCTTATTGTGCTTGCTGCACAGGCTTCATCGATTTCATTGTTTTTTCTCTAATTGATTTATTTAACACTTTTATTAATAATAGGTGCCAGCTTGAAATTGACTTTACCGCCGAGAATTCTAGTGTAAAAGTAGCACATCTGTGCTGACAGAATGGCTCATGAGATTGACCTAGATAATGAGTTGTATAATTCTGGCTCCACAACAGACACCGAGCTATGAAAATATAAGCGAGTAAAAATTCAATCCTCTATCCCTTATTCCATGTTATTTCTGAATGTGTCACTTAGTAGAGTTATTGCTTCACTTCCTTGCTGGCAAATATTATTCAGAGGTTTTTTGAGTCATGTCATCAACAGACTCTCCCTAAAATCATTGTATATTGACAAATGACTGCAAGATGAAGCGGTAAAGGTTAAAAAAAAAGTGGAACAGGCTTGTCAAATGAGTATAATGCTGAAAAATAAATGTGATGCTGGATAATTCCCAATCTCATGCAAAATTTGGAAGTCTCTTGAATTTGCCTAAAGCTTATTAAGTAGTTACTCTGTTAGCAGAGTCAGAACTAGAATGCGGTGAGTTAAGCGCACAGGGAGCAAAATTTAAGGAGGTATGCATTCTCTCTCCCTTCTTAGGAGTGCAGAGTGAGCACTTGAGTGTGAGTGCTTCCTTAAATATTGCACCAGAGGCACCTTACTTAACACATCTTACTTTGGGCCCCATTTGCCAGACCAATTAAGAGCTCTTCGATTCATATCTGGTAGGGGTCAAGACAAGTTCATAAAGGATCTTAAAATAAGGATGAATAAAATATGTATCAAAATTGAGAAAGAAAATGATTGATGGTAAAGAGATGCTGTTTTGAATTGGGAATATTAATAAAGGTTCAGTGAAAGGAGTATATTAATAAATGTTCAGTGAAATTAGTAGTATTTGAGATTGGTTGGTGGTATTGTTTGTGTTTTTCTTCTTTTGGAAAACACAATTCTGACTTGAGCAAGAGGGAAAATGACTGGTTTATGTAACTAACCATTCTGGGAATGTGGTATGATTTGGTTTGGGGTGCTCATAAGATCTTAGTGAGAATGAGTTTCTTTTCCCCAATCTCCTTCTTGGTTGACGCCACTCTCCAACAGATAAGACGGCTCTGGTAACTCTAGATTTTCTATCCTCTCAAGTTGAAATCCAACAGGAATATATGAAGACTGTTTCCCAGTGGTTTCTTTAAAAATCCCTCAGATAAGCTCTTTGCCTAGCTTAAATCACATGCCATTTTGGAGCCAATCTTTATGAGCAGAGAAACGTAGCTTAGTTGATTGGCTAAGCCCAAGGTCACATGACCCATCTCTGGACCAAGGACTGGGTTGAAGGCCTGGAAGGGGGGGGAGCCAGAGAAAGTAACACTGGAGGAGCAATAAAATTGGGCTTCAATAAATACGCCTTTAAATATGGATCAGATATTGATTATTAGGAAAAAGGACATTCTGAGAAGAGGGAACATAAGCAAAGGAAAATAGGCAGAAAATACTAGGCAGTATTCAGAATTACTAAATTATCCAACTCTGGTCAGGTATAAGATATATTCAAGTTACTTAAATATATAGAAATCCCTCTTTATTGTTTTAGTCATATTCTTTGCTTCCATTATACAGTGTGTGTGTGGTATGTGTGTTTGTGTTTAGTCTTTCTCTGAAGGACTGAAAATGAGACTGAAAATTCCACATTTGTACTTTTGTCTCTTTGGGATATTCCCTATTTTTGGTCCTCAATATTGATATTTTTTGCAAAAATAAAGAGATTAATGAATAGAATAATAAATGAAAAGTAGAAAACTAGCCTAGAAAAGTAGTTAGGGTCATATCATATAGGATTTTGAAAGTCAGGCTAAAGAATTTAGATTTTACTATATGGCTCACAAATGTTTGAAAGCATGGACACCAAATGGTCAGAACTATATTTCCAGAATATAAATTAATTTCACAGCAGTTTTATAACCTAGAATGAGAGAGAGAGAAAAGAGGGAGAGGTTGGATGACCTGTTGGGAAGTTATTTCCCTATTTCAGTCCCTGAGATGCTATTTCAGTATTCCTGAGGACCTGATTTGAGTAATAATAATGGCCTTAGGAAAGGGGAAGTACAAATAATGGTAGAAATACAAAATCTGGTCAACAATTAAAGGGAGAGAGTGAGGGTGAGAAGTCAAAAGGAATGAGATGGTGAATCTGGTTGCCTATAGCAACAGAGGTGCCATTAAGAGAAGTCAGAAACCACAGCTGCTTGGTGGTTTGTGGAAGAATGTAATGAATGACAACTCAGACACACTGACCAGAATTAAAGGGAAATAAATTCCACTAGCCATTAGAAATGCAAGTGTGAAGTCAGCACAGATTTGGGGGCTAGAGTCTTCTCCTCCTAAAGGAAGATGAAGAGGAGGCTGAAACTATAGAAGAGGATGCACATGGTCAAAAGAAAGAGAAAGAAAAGAAGGGGTCCAAAGTCAAACATTACCATTAAATATGGTAGAGTTGGGATTTTATTCTAAATATAGTATAGTGAGAAACCATGAGTGATGTTAGAACAAAGGGAGGGCGAGTTTTACTTTAAATTCTGAAAAGACTTTGGGTGTTAGATAGAGTGAGATTAAGGTCAGACAACTGCTATACCAAGAGATATCTCTATGATCCTTGATTCCTAACTGTTAATCTAGGCCAGTTGATCAGGATGCTCCTCCTAGTTCTTTTTCTAGATCTTTAAAACAAAATTAATCAGAACAAAAATCTACCATTCAGCACTGAAAGGAGGAGGAGGAGACAGCAGGGGAAGAGAAAAGGATCAGTGAAATATGATCGGCAGTTCAAGTTACAGCTGCAGAACTGAGACTGAGATAATTAAGTAGCTGGGGAGAAGAGGCAGTGATGACACCCAAAGGCAATGCCTGAATCCTCTACTCTTAACTGCTATGCTAACCGGATAATTTTTTAAAAAGTTGGACTGACCAAGATATCCTTGGGTAATACATGTGGTAAATAACAAGTTGGAGGCTCAGTGCAATAAGAACAGAAAGGACCTCTTTGTTTGACATCTACTGGAACAAAGAGCTTAGATAACTTGTCCATGATCATGACAGACATGTAGTATTAGAGGTCAACACAGCGACCAGGACTCCTGCATCCTGAATGGTAGAACGACTTTCCCATTCTATCACGTGGCATTTTCTATGCAGAAACTTAACTAGATCTTAAGTGTTACAGCTGCAGCTGTAAAGTGGGAACTTTTAGAGAGTCATGAGTTCAGAAGATAAATGGACCTAGAAGACAACCCAGATGATAGAGTAAAATTGGCCCAGAGTCAGAAAAATATTTTTTTCTGAGACTATCACATACCATTAAAATCATCACATATCCAGCATTATACTTTGTTTCTGCTTGACCCTGACATATATGCAAATACATACATGCAAATGAAGATACTGATGTGCAAAGGAAATTATGTGAGAGGTGGTTTTTATTTGGAGGGTCCTGAGGAATATCCTCATGGGAAATAGATGGGGAGACAGTGGAAACAGTGTCAGACTTTATTTTGGGGGCTCCAAAATCACTGCCGATGGTGATTGCAGCCATGAAATTAAAAGACACTTACTCCTTGGAAGGAAAGTTATGACCAACCTAGATAGCATATTAAAAAGCAGAGACATTACTTTGCCAACAAAGGTCCATCTGGTCAAGGCTATGGTTTTTCCAGTGGTCATGTATGGATGTGAGAGCTGGACTGTGAAGAAAGCTGAGTGCCGAAAAATTGATGCTTTTGAACGGTGGTATTGGAGAAGACTCTTGACAGTCCCTTGGACTGCAAGGAGATCCAACCAGTCCATCCTGAAGGAGATCAGTCCTGGGTGTTCATTGGAAGGACTGATGCTGAAGCTGAAACTCCAATACTTTGGCCACCTCATGCAAAGAGTTGATTCATTGGAAAAGACCCTGATGCTGGGAGGGATTGGGGGCAAGAGGAGAAGGGGATGACAGAGGATGAGATGGCCGGATGGCATCACTGACTCGATGGGCATGAGTCTGAGTAAACTCCGGGAGTTGGTGATGGACAGGGAGGCCTGGCGTGCTGTGATTCATGGGGTCGCAAAGAGTCGGACACGACTGAGCGACTGAACTGAACTGAACTGAACTGAACTGAGGAATATCCGTTTTTTTTTTTTTTTTTTTGGAGCCAAATTCAAGGAGGGTGAATGACACGGATTTCCTATGAAATGGGGATGCTCTTTTGTCATTCTCCAATGGTAATGCCTCTAGTTTGCATAAACACGTTATTTATACCCATAATAATAAGCAACATGATCTTCTCCACTATGTGAAAAAGTTGTGACACCAAGATTTCTTTTTTACTTCTAAGTCTAATGGTTAGCAAGCAAATAGACTATTTTAATGGTTTTGCTTATACCTGTTTGCCTTTACGGATCTGACATGATCTGATCCATGAGCTGCAGACTATCAAGTTCTCTACCTATGAAACCATTGTGGCAAATCACAGAAAATTCAGATGACATACCCTTACTGCTTATACCTCATTCAAATGTCAATTCAATGTTATTTTGCCTCCCAGAATCATCTGGTTTTACTTTCTGAAACTGTTGTTGATCTTGGTTTTCTAAATACCTTTAATGTTGCAAAAGAAATGGCTTCATTTGAGAACCATTACAAATAAAGCCAACTGTACTGTAACGAGTCTTAAAGCCTTCGTTAGCACATTCTTAACAACCTTTCAAAGGTAGATCAGCATTAAAGATGTATTACCAGGATCTCATAAAAGTTAAATATATTTCCTAGGAACCTTAGCTGAATTAGGGGCAAAGCCAGAAAAAAAGAATTATTACCTCTACTTTAGCCTTTAGGCCATGTTATAAGAACAGACACCCCATCAAACAACTTCATAAATGTGAAAAACCTAATTAGAAAATTAATTCCCAATTATGCACATAGAACGAAGCCTGCTAAATGAGGAAGGGACCACAGTGGGGGAGAGTCAAAGCAATGTGGAAATTATTTCAATTGGGAAACCTGCTTCTCACAGAAGGGTAGAGATATTGAGACTAGGGAACACAATTTATTTTATGGAAAAAGACCCTGTGGTTTCATTTCTCTGGCCTTGGGGACTTTCATTATTACTTACAGAAGGTCAGGAAGTCCTAAAGCTCTTTGAAGTATGGGCCACCTCCCATGATGGAGATGAGAATAAAGAAAAAACAAAACAAAAAACACGTATTCATTTTTCTTCTGAATGAGTAATTTTAGAGTCTCCAGGTATGGGTGGTTTATCTATATGGCTTAATTTCCATTTGAAAAAGTAGAAAATGCCCATGCATAGGAATGCATATTTTATCTTTGAATACTGAACAGTACTCTGTTGCCTGAGATACTTTGATAGGAATCTACCACTTATATAAGAACAAGGGATTTATATACAAGAGGATCAACTATATCACATGTGCTTAGATACTTAATACCATGTTAACATCCTTCAGGTCTGATGATGACAGCACAGGTAACAACCAGGCTCCTCTAAGACACATCCAGATCACTCCTGCCTATGTTTTCCAAGTCCACCTCTTTAAATGGGTTTCAGATGCAATTAAAATTAAAATGCCATAATGGGCTGTGACATTAGAACAAAACACACTCTCAGAAGGTTTCTGCACGTGCCTTTTTTTTTTTTTTTTTTTTTCCTGAACACTGAAAATTATCTCTTTGTCAGCCCTGTGGCATGGTCACAATGCAGGGGCCTCAGACTAGGGAGATGTGTTCATTAGGAGAATTGGATGACTAGGCAAGGTGCCAGCTTGTGTTGCCTTGTTTGGAAGAGAAAGGAGAGCTGAGTTCTCTAGCACCACCTGCCCATCAAACCCCAGAGCATTTCTCAGCCTTCCAGGTCAACCCGGAGGATGTTAACTTGCATCAACAAAGGAAAGGGCAGGAAATTTGACTCCCAACCCATTAATTTAATATACTGTCTTACAAATCAAGATTGTGTTGCAGGAGCTGTTCAAGGTGGAGTTTACCAAGAGTTAGGGATGGAAAGAGAGATGGGAGTTTCAAATTACGATCTAAGGAGGGAATTAGCAAGTTGTATGTACTCTGCAGTATGAAAGACCCTTAACAATTGCTCCTAAAGTCATCCTTTTCTACAGATGAAATCACAAGGGCTCAGAAGGAGAAGAGGTCTGCTAAATAAGGATGGTACGAGAGTAGAATAAGAGGATCAAAATCGGGACTGCAGCTAGGGAGGGGCCACAGACTGAGCCCTTTTCATTTGCTTGAGATGCCCTGGAAAGTTGCCTTAAAGTTCCTCAGATCAAAGTACAGGCTGTTTGAGAAAAGAGCCTTCAGACTGTTTCCTAGTCCCTCAAACCAATTTCGGCTAGTAATTAACTGATTCCCAACATCAAAAGGTGAGCCATCCCAGGAGGAGTCAAGAAAGATCAAAGCCTGTGGTGAAGGGTCCCCCAGCACCCCTTCCACCCTCCGCCCTCTTTCCCAGACAGATATCCATCCGACTGCAGTAAGTGAACAGTCGCATTGCTTCTCACTAGAGAGCAACATCAAACAGACTTCCAAATCACTTGCTGGAGTTTTCAGGCTCTGTTAGAAGAAAAAGAGGAAGGTGCAGGTATGTGACCATATGGTTCAGATTTCCTAGGATGGTCTAGGTCTCTAATACTTAATCCTGTTGTCCCCATTGCTGGGACACGTTCCAAAACAGGGTCACTATGATAAAGAAAACTGGGCTGGGCAGTGCTTGGTGCAGAGTAGATGATAAACAAACTTTGGATCCCCTTTTCTGCATATCATCAAACTAGAATTCCTAATTACTGTATTTTTTTTTAAATATTGTGGGCACAGTGTATACTTTTATAGTATGAAAGGCAAGAGTATCACACCATGGTTTTCAATAATTTGCCTAAGCCAGGAGCTACAGACAAGTCTGCCAGAGCGGGTCAGTCTCTGTGACAGTGGGCCATTGTGTGTGTGATAGAGTTACTAAGGCACTTTTTGTTTTTATTTTTTGCTGTACTGCACAGCATGTGGGATCTTATTTTCCCAACCAGGGATTGAACCTGCAGCCCTTGTGTTGGAAACACGGGGTCTTAACCACTGGACTGCCAGGGAAGTCCCCTTTCTGTGACACTCTGAAATGCACTGACTAGTGTGGTTCCTCCTGCTTTCATTCACACCACTGGTTAGTTGCTGTGGTTTTCCACACAGGTGTGTACACACGTGGCTGAACCAAAGCAGATCCTGGTGACTGATTTTTGGACAGAGACTATCTCTAGCCCAAACTTTTACAGATTTTGTGAAGCTGAAACAAAGTCCAAGGTGACTTGCAGTCAAAATGGACCCAAGGATTGAATGTAGGAGAAAAATGAGAGAAGTCAGAATAGGGCTCAAGTTTCTAAACTGGGAAGGCTTCTGCCAGTATCTTAGGTCTAAAGATCTAAAACTGAACCTAGAAGCAATTCCTACAAAAGCAGATCAGACAAGGGGGCACTTGCAGGACAGATGCGCACTTCTAGTTCCTGTTTCTGTCCCTGGGAATGCTGCCCATGTGAAATAATTCAGTATCTCAGCCTCTTCCTTTTGAAACATGCTCCTTTCCTCATGGTCCGATGTTGACGGTAGAGTCAGCATCTTTCCTGAGAGTCTCTGTCAACAGCTATTCATTCCTGGACATTAATCTTCATTCTAGATCCATCAGCTCTACCAACTTCCCATCAGTCTGGTAATTTCCAATGCTACTATGCAAATTTCAGTCCTTATGACTCCTCTGCAGATTGTAACTTCCCAAGACTGGTTTCTGTATTTCAAACCACTGAACAAGACACCTTCAGATTAATTTGCCAACATCCCATTTTTCTATATATTATTACATCCCAACTCTTAGAACTCTTTGAGAATGCCACAGTGTCTCTAAGACATGACGTTGAGAAATCATCTCATATCTCTATATCCTATCCAGGCATGAAAGGACTTCTAAATTTCTCCTTTCTTTCTCTTCAACTACATGTAACCCTTATCCTCCTCTGGATTTTGACCCAGATTTTCAAAATATTGAAGGAGCTACTGGCTTGAGTTGAATTACAGCTGTGCCCTTCATAAGTCATCTGGCTTGCCAGTGTCTTTCCTTTCACAATTAGATGCCTTGACACTGAGGCTGAATATCTGTTACTTTTTAACTTTTCACTTGTGCTATTACATTCTCATCACAGGGTGAAGGGAAATATGGAATGCTTTTAATGCTCCCATGTCTGTCACCAATCAGCCTGGTTCACTCATTTATGTCTCCAGTTTAGCTCCAGTACAACCCTGAATTTGTGGCTCCTGTCTCAGCCTCTGTGTAACTGTATGGAGCAGGCTAACCCCCAAAATATCAAAAGTTTTAATACCAAAATATCTCATTTTCTAAGGTGCAGCTTGGTTTCCTCAGAACTACCCCTAGATTTCCCACATTTTTCCTTTCTTCTGGCATTTTAATGGAAATAACCATACCTCCACAACATTTAATAACATCGTCCAGAAATAAGCCAGCTCTTCGATAATGACCCACTATGCCTGATACCATCAGAAAATAATACTGAAGGATAATAACATGAACCTTGTGCAGAAAAGAATAGCTATGAGGTGAAACCCATTACTTGGAATGAAAACAGGAAAGGATTTTTGTTGTTGTTGCTATAATATATATTCTTTTTTTGTTTTTCTTTTTACATATAGCTCCTTCAGGAATAACCTTTGTGAAAAGATAAAGATATCAAAGTTTAACTTTTTGACCTTTCTTTCTCTAAACTAACATTGATAACATACTGTGAAACTTACTTACTGGATAACATCCACTGAAGGGCTTATGAAAGCATTCTTTAAAAGCTCCATTGTCTATCTCCTTTTAATCTTTCATGTTTACTTTAAAAAAAAAAATCTCTGCTTTCAAAATTACATGTTCCTGACAAAAGAAGAAAAACACACAAGTTATTCCCGTGAAGAGCATCAGAGAAGCGTCAGAGACTGAGGGGGGTTTTCTGATTGATTGACAAGCTTGATTTGATTGGTGCCTGTTATGACTTTCTGTGGCAATTATAATAGCCCTAGTCCCGAGCGATGCTGGTCATCACCACCATCTTTCTTCTCTACCCTTCCTGCATGTTTCAACATTGCTTTTTCCCTCACTGCTGGTACCTCTTTCCATCCCAATGAGCAATTTACAATGGTTACTCCCTTCTCCCAGCCATGAGAATGTCATTTTAAAACAGTAGGAAAAAGAAAATATGATTCTGCTCAAGAAAAGGACCCTGGTATAGAATGAACCTCTCATTCTTTAGATTAATAAATGGAGACCTTAAAGGTTCTTTGACTTCTTGATGTAGCTGAGGAACCAGAGGGGTGGGGAAGGGCAGGTCTGACTGCCATTTTGAGAAATACTTTAGCATAAAGTGACACTAGCAGAGTGATTTTAGACAAGTTTCGTAACCTCTTTGAGCCTCCATTTACCAAATGGAGTAATGATATAAGCTACATCATAAAGCATTTATCTTATTGAATCTTCCCAACATCTATCGTACACATACATAACAGTAGCTTCCATTTATTGAATGCATAACTCTGCACTTACTATTAATGTTTGGGCACCACACACCTACCTCCTGACCCTTTCTATGTGTGTGTATGTGTTAGTTGCTTAGCCGTGTCCGACTCTTTGCGACCCTATGGACTGTAGCCTACCAGGCTCCTCTGTTCATGGATTTTCCAGGCAAGAGTACTGGAGTGGGTTGCTATTTCCTTTTCCAACCCTTTCTATAATCCTCTGGAATTGTTCGAGTCTGGAAATCCATCCTACCCTTGGTAAGACTTCTCCCACCCCAGAGAAAGGAAGACAGCCTTTGCCCCCACTTAGAAGAGAAACTGGGAAAAGCCAGTTTCAGTTCTCAGTTATGATGTGAGCCAAACATGAGCTCAAATCTCAGGTTTACAAAGCCCATCGATACTGCTCTAGGAATTTCATGTGAAACACCCATTACCAGGCTGGTTTAATTTGTTTAGTTAATAAACTTTATGTGAGCCGTTTTTATTTAGCATGTGTATGGAAGCATTTTTATATAATTTCTGAGTCCACAGTGGCACGCTTTCCCTGAACATTTATGACGTTCCACAACTCAACTTCCAAAGAAACCCATTATGAAATTAAATGGATTCAGGTGGATAATTTGAGAGGGTAACTATATTGCAGGCAGCAAAGACAATATGTAAATATTGCAGTAATCTCTCTGACACGATATTAGAATATGAAAGAAAATGAAATCAACGAAACTATGAGAAACGGAATTAATTTACTTTCAAATATTAAAAGTAATGAATCTTCCACTTATTTTCAGATTCCTATGACTCATCTTAATACTATGATAATTCTTAACTCTATTACATTACTTAACACATATTTGCATCACAGCACTCTCCAAATGAATGCCTGGCACTTTTTTTCTCCCAAACAGTTTGCCAGAAATTGCTATTATATTTTCACCATTCTGGGTTTGAATAGTCTGGTGGGAAGTTATTTTTTTAAAAGTGCAACACTTGACATGGTATTTTCTTTACAAGAGGGACAAATGAATGAGAAAGTATAATCAGCCACATTACATGAGATCTAGAGAATAAAATCCTACTCTAACTCTGGATCTACCTTGCTTTTCATTGGAAATGAGTCTTCCCTCCAGTTTTTGAATATCTATCAATAAGTAAACATAAGCCTTTAAAAAGGCTTAACAGAAGCTGTTAATAAGCTGCTAAGCAATAGAGAGGAATGAACTACTGACATAGGCTGGATCCTGGATGAACCTCACAAAGATTATGCCAAGTGAAGCAAGTCAGACACAAGAGACCATATACTGTATGATTCCACCGATACATCCAGAAAAGGCAGATTTATAGAGGCAGAAAGTGGATGAGTGGTCACATGGGGCTGGGTGTGGGAATGGGGATTAACTGTAAGTCAGCAAGAGGAATCTTACTAAGGGGGAGCAAAAATATCCTAAAATTTATTTATGGTGATAGTAAAGTTACTTTAACAACTTTAGTAAAGTTACTAAAGGTCATTGATCTGTACACAGAAATGGGACAGTTTAATGATATATAAAATACACATCAATAAAGCTGTTGAAAAAATAACCTGGAAGAACAGATGGTTTGAAACTAATGGCAGGGCAGGCTGTTTGAGAGAGGAATTTCTGCCTTAATGTCATCAAAGAGTAATATCACACTTTGCAGTGATACATTAGGACATCTTCTCTGGGAATGCTGATGGCTTAAGCTTGTGCACCAAGCACCATGTCATTACTGAATCTTGCATGAAACCCCATGGCCTACTTGTAGAAGCAGGATTTCCAACATTCCCCTCCAAAGATGACCTTGACCCTCCGACCTCACCTCTTTCTCACATGCTCCTTCCATACAGTGCATAATACTCACAAACTTAACATTCAAACTCAAATGATATCAAGAACATGAGTCTTAGATCCCTTCTTTGAGTTCCTTGACTTTTTCTCAGCACTGTATCTCCTCCATTCAGCAATGCTGTATGTCCAACTCTTCTACGGTTCTATCATGTTTTTGTCTATTTTGAACCTTTTGACATGAAGCCCAACTGTGACACTTGTATGGTACTTCATGGGGATGATAATACACAATAGCTTCATATCTCATAGGTAATATGAACTCACAGTAGATTCAATTTGGTGTGCAAGAGTGTGTGTATGTAGAGACATACATAGATGTAGGGAACATGAAGAATGGGAATTGAAAAGGAGTCTTTTCACATGACTAATGTATCTTTGAGAGAACTCCTTAAGTCTTCTGGTCAACTGTGTACAGTCATCTCAATAGAAAGGAGCTCATTTTATAAGTTACTATCTATGCTGACTTAAATTGCTGTATTTTGCGATCATATCTCTCTTCTCACATCATTGTGTCCTCACTTCCTCAGTACATGACATTTTGGACATCTGCTGCTGCTGCTGCTGCTAAGTCGCTTCAGTCGTGTCCGACTCTGTGCAACCCCATAGACAGCAGCCCACCAGGCTCCCCCGTCCCTGGGATTCTCCAGGCAAGAACACTGGAGTGGGTTGCCATTTCCTTCTCCAATGCATGAAAGTGAACAGTGAAAGTGAAGTCGCTCAGTTGTGTCTGACTCGTAGCGACCCCATGGACTGCAGCCCACCAGGCTCCTCTGTCCATGGGATTTTCCAGGCAAGGGTACTGGAGTGGGGTGCCATTGCCTTCTTCATTGCAAATCTGGGGTGCAGACAAAGAGAAAAAGGTGTGAAGTGTGAAAAAGACTCGTTTATGGCTTTTTACTAAAGAGGTCAGGCAAAAGGGAAGCCACCAGTGAATGAGTGTCATTTTGTGCCAGGATTGGCAAGTGGTATGCTGGTAGGTCTTCCCTCTGTATTATTCAGTCCTTGTAGCAACTCTCTGAGGCTGGTTTTATCACCCACTCCCCCTTTACACTGATGAGGAAGGCAAAGCTCAGGGGAAGTTAGCAAACTAGCCCAGGTTCATCAGGCTAGTACGTGAAGCAGACAGATACCACTCTAATACCCAGCTGTTTCATGATTGAAATTGAGTCTGATGCAAGGTAAATTTATTATCTTCATAATATTTAGTAAATTGTTATAGGGGGTGTGTTCTGCTCCCTTATGAACCCGAAAATAATTGTTTGAGAGATGAAACATCAAGAATTCTGGGAGGAAAAGAAAGTGACTGTCTTTTTAAGAAAAACAAAATACTTATTTGTTTTCTGAACCATCTTGATAAATTCCTTACTTCCTCAATGAACTGCCTAATGGGTAGGGGTGTCTTTGCAATTATAAAGACCTCCTTCTGCAATCGGCCATAATACGCTGGTGATAAATGATTGATCTCCTATCACATTATGGGAATCTGCTCTCCATGATTTATTTGGCTCTATGAATTTGCTGTTATGGAAATAGGTAGGTGACACACACTGATGCAAATCTAACTTTTGGGTTTCATACTGAACTTCTATGAACACATGTTCTGACACAGCACGCTCAGTTGCTTAGCAGTGTGCTCCTCTGTCCATGAGACTTTCCAGCAAGAATACTGGACGGTTTGCCATTTCCTTCTCCATCTAACACAATAAGAACGCAGAATTCTGAAAGCTATCATGTGTACCTTATTAAATCACTTACCGCAGAAGTTCTCAAGTTGAGTGTGCATCAACATTCCCTGGAGGGCTTGATATAACACAGATTGTTTGGCTGATTCCCATGGTATCCACTTCAGTAGGTCTCAGGTTTGCTGGAGATTTTATAGTATTTTGGACAAGTTTTCAGATAATACTGGTAAACTGATTTGAGAACCAATTTTTCAGACCCATTTTTTTTTCTTTCAAAAGAAAGAAGCAGCATCTAGAGAAATTATTTTTTTCTATTTATTTTGTTCTCCTCTATAGGTAGGAATACATTTTATAATTTCTATGGAACTTCAGTATCTGAATCCATTCAAAAGTAGACATACCGAGAATTAAGTTCTCCTTTATACAATTTAATTAAGTGGCACCTGGGTCTTGATTATTATCACTGCAAACTCTATTTTTCCATTTTTCAAGTCATTTTGCAATTTTCTCTTACTTGGTTCTGACAACCACTTGACTGGCATGGCTAATGTATTATCATATTATAGATGAGATAGCCAAAGCCCTGGGCAGTTAAGTGACTTGTCCATACAGATAGAAAGGATTTAAATTGGTGTGATTTTGATTCAAAATCTTAAAACTTTAAATTTTACAAATATACATATCATGGTGTGAATAGGCACAACCAGATAGACAAAAATAAAAGCAAGCGGCAAAATGATGGTGCACTGAGTCAGCAATTAGGCAACTGGGGACCTGATCACCTAGGTCTGCTTTAACAAGCTCTTGGAGACAAATCATAGATGCAAATAGGCTTAAATTCACTCATCAAGAAAATACGGGGTAGACCAGATAGCCGAGATCCTTCCTTCCTGTGTTGGTTTATTTATTCATTTAGTTGTTCACTGAAGAAGTATTCATTAAGAATTTACCATGCATCTGGCACTGTGTTAGGCCCTGAAAATGAAGAGCTGAGTAAGAGACCCTACATGCCATGAAGCTTACATTCTAGGTGCACAAGCTAGCTCATATAAAATAGTGATCATATTTAGAGGTAAAATAAAACTGAGTAAGATGGTGGAGAATAACCATATCATTAAAGCATCACTGTAGCTAAGAGTCAAGGTCTCCTTGAAGAAGTGATATCTTAGTGGACTCTTGGGTTTAAAAAGGGAGACAGCTACATAAAATGACAGGGAAAGCATATACCAGGTAGGGATGTACTAAATGCAAAAGATCCTGAGATATAAACCAGCTCAACTTTTATAAAAATTAATCAACTAATTCTTTTATATTAGGAAACATAGGAGTCGTGGGTTCGATCTCTGGGTCAGGAAGATCCCCTCGAGGAGGATATAGCAACCCACTCCCATTCTTACCTGGAGAATCCCATGAAAAGAGGAGCCAGGTGGGCTAACAGTCTATGGGGTCACAAAGAGTCAGCCATGACTTATTAATTAAGCACAACACATACTGAAGGATAGTTGATTTAGAATGTTGTGCTAATTTCTGCTGTATGGCAAAGTTAAACATACATATTAAACATATATATTCTTTTTATATTATTTTCCAAACTGGCTTGGCAATTACAAGAAACAGGAAGAAGGTTAGTATCCTGGAGCCAGGAGAGTAAGCAAATGATAGGAGACCAAGTCTGAGTGGTACCCAGAACCTGATCGTTTAAGATCATTTAGAGGTTTTTTTTTCTTAATTTGAATGACATCTGCTGAAAATTTCATTAGTGAGGGTGTTTCCATTAAAAACAGAGTTAAAATGATCATAAAAATGTTCTTGTTATATAAAGTAATAAAACATTCAGCATTTACCTAGTTCTCTGTTTTCTGAAAGGTGCACTTAACTATAAGATAGTTATAACTGCAGTGCAGCCCTGTGAGATGTCAGCAAAGACTATCAAGGCAAGGCCAGTCCAATAAATATCTTTTCTTAATCTAAAAGATACAACTGGGCTTTTTAACAAATTTACTTTACTAAAGAATAGTTGATTTACATTGCTGTATTAATTTCTGCTGTACAGCAAAGTGCAATCAATATCTTTTTGATCTTCTTTTCCTTTTTGCATGCCACACCTTCTTTTATTTTATGTTTATTATTATTTTCATTTTTGAGTCTTAAAGGCCACCATGAGAATTTAGAGATCTTTTGGCAGAGAAAAGTAAGAACTGATTTAAGCTAAAATTACTCACTGGTTCTATGGCTATTAAAAAAAAAACTATGTAAAAGTGAACATACACATACGTAAAAATCCATTTAAAAATTCTGACCTTTAAATAGATGTTTTTCCTTCATTTATTTAGCATATGAATGAGAACATACACATTAATACACCAGTCAAAATTGTGCCTTCACCATTGATACTTTAAGGATATTACTAAGTATTATAAACATGGGCAACTCAAATAATAATTAGGGGGAAAATCATATGGAAATTGCTCACAAACTCATTAGAGTGTGCTTAATTATTGCAGTGAAGGGTTAGCAAGAGGATTGGAGCTTACCAAATAAATCTGTTTGCACATGGATTGATATGCTTGTATCATAATTACTCACAGCTGTTGGACTTTCGAAGTTTATTAGGAACTTAATTCCAAAACTTTCATGCTGAAAAGATTTTTTAAGAGGAAAGTGTTAGCCCAGTGCCAGTAATGTGAACAAAGAGAATTTTTCTAGAAATTATTTTCAGAGATTACTTACAGAGTAACACAGATCTCCTCATTATACATAATGAAGTGAATCCACTCATTTTTGATTTTCACACACTTTCCAGAAAGAGCAGAGCCTCCTGATTGAAACTGCCTGAGCCCTGCGATGAGAAGTTGCATGTAATATGTATTCCAATTACAAAACGATCTCAGAAAACAGGCTTGATGCCTGATATATTCATTTGAAAGCAATTCTTGGCTAAATTGATCTTTAAATAATCTATCTATATGCTTGTTAATTTAATAGATCAACTGACATCAGGAGAAGACAGCAGTGCTTCATCCTTCACACTCTGTCTTATAGCTGACAACTAATCCTTCTTTCTTGGTGATTCATTTATTATACTTTATAAATTAGAAGAAATGTACAGGGTCCCTGAAATACAGCTGAGGCTATGCTCAATAGCTTCTTCTTACTCATCATCAATCAGAAAATTAATACTGTGCATGGGCTCACAATTTTGATCTCAGTCTAATTTTTGGTCTATTTAACTGATGGCTGCTGTCCAGACTTACATTGCGACTGAGTATAAATAAAGTCATAATTTGTCTCTAAATGGTTTCCTTTGTTTCTGAGGCTCTTTTTAAGATCAGCTTTTGATAAGTGCTGAGATTACCTATTGAGGGCAATTTAAAAAGAAAACAACTTTAGAACCAAATGTTTTCACAATCAATGGATTTTCCATTGTGCATGCATGAATGTGCATACACACATTCTGCCAATATAGACCAAATCACAATATTAAAGATCTGGCCTTTTTATCTTTATCATATACCTTACATTCCAGACTCCCAAACTATTAACTTTTCTCCAGATTTACACTGGACAACTAAACATCCGTGTGCGTGTGTGCTAAGTTGCTTCAGTTGTGTATGACTCTTTGCGACCCTATGGACCGCAGCCTGCCTGGTTCCTCTGTCCATGGGATTCTTCAGGCAAGAATACTGGAGTGGGTTGCCTTGCCCTCCTCCAGGGCATCTTCCCACCCCCCAGAGATCAAACCCGCATCTGTTAAGACCACCTGCACTGGTGGGCGGGTTCTTCACCACTAGCACTACCTTGTTCAGTTGCTCAGTCGTGTCCTACTCTTTGGGACCCTATCAGCTGTAGCCTGCCAGGCTCCTCTTTCTGTGGAATTTTCCAGGCAGAAATACTGGAGTGGGTTGCCATTTCCTTCTCCAGTGCCACCTGGGAAGCCTATTAAACATCCATGTCCATGTTCATTTCATTCACTCTTCCTGGAATGTACTTTGAATTTGAATTGAAATCCCACACAACCTTCAACCTTCAAGGACCAAATCAGTCTCTCTTCCTATGAAAAGTCACCCTCACTGTATCCCAGGCAAAATCAATATGCAAATAAACTGTTTTAAATACTAATACATTATTCTTCATCAATTAAAATGGAAACAGCAACAATCATTGTGATAGTAAACATACTGTTCTAAATTGTTTGCTCTAAATTCACTGTTCTTAGTTCTATGTATATCATCATCTCATTTAATCTGTAAAGCAACTCTATGACGTCAGTGATTTTGTTTTCTTCATTTTGCACAGAGCAACAGAGGCAATGAGAGATCAAATAACTCATTCTGGTTCACTCACAGGTAAAAAGGGCTGAGTCAAATCCTGGACCCAGTCATTGCGGCTTCAGAGTTCAGCCTTTCAACTCCTACTCCTATCCTGTGCTACAAAGCCGAAGTTGCAGGGGAGTTGAAAGTGTTACAATAAATCTAAGGTGCCTACCATAGTATCTCAAAGGTAATTCAAGGAGCAGTGGTTATCTTTTTATCATTTGCAATTAAAATGTTATAAAATAAGCCATAAGTAACAATAAATTTGATATGATATATTTATTGTTCTTATGTCAAACAGTCTATCATTTTAGGTGGATGCTCTATAAATCATCAATCACAACTTTAACGCAGGAGCCTGCAACTCACACATGAAGCTGCGATGCCGAACAAACGTTCCATAAATATTAAGTGAATGAATGAATGAAATGAATGAACAAACTAATATGAGAAGTTTTTGGATGGGCTTTACCCTCTCCTTCATGTCTCCCTGAGGCACAGTGCTTGAATCCCTCAAAAATCACACAAATATTAAACCACTGGAGCATGGATTAAATCAACTTTTTCCTTCCATTTCAGTGAGTTATTATCTAAGGTAAAATCCACAAAGCAATATTTTTTAAAGTCTACATACAGGAGTAAAACATGGAAATTACCTGATTAATGCAGATAGCCACTCACCAATTTATATTCTTGAACTCAAGAGAATCATTTAGCTAATTGTATAGGTGATTATTATGCTTTTCACAGAAGTGTGTATCATGCATTTAGAATTTTTAAATTGCGACTCTGAGAGAATCCTCTTAAATCTAATTATTGTATACTTAGAATTTTCCATAATCATCTAAAAGACTTATTTATTTCTTTAAGGAAAGAGAACTTTTAAATATGTGGAAGCCCTCTTGTGAGAAGGTAAATTAAACATTTAAAAATAATTAAGCAGGCTTTTTAAAAAATACAGGCTAAAACACATATTAAAATAACTGGTCAATGAAGAAAAAAAAAAAAACCTCTTCTCATATGTTTTTTATCATGTATTTAAAGTTGAATGTGCTCCAAAAATGTATCAATAATTTAATAATAGTCAGAATTCTTATATTTAGGGAAATTCTCTGATATTTTAGAAAATATTTTGAGATAAAGTGCAGATAGAACTATGGAGTTTGGAGAATGGCTGAAACCATTTGAGCATCGTATGTGACTGGTGATTTGATCTACAGAGAATACAGAAATGCACTTAGAGAACATTCTCAGGTGAAAAAGAAAACACTAGGGAAGGAAATAAGAAGGGATGGAAGGAACACATGAAGAAAGAAAGAGGAAGTTTGTTTCTCTAAGTGACCTTGGAGAGAAACAAAGGAAAAATTAGTCTTCAGAGCTCTATCATTTGTCTGAAACTTATTTTGTCTCCTGTGTTCATATCAGTTTTTTAAAAAGGCACAAACACATACTATATGTATTTATTTATGAAAATATATACTTCCTTATTACATAAACTATATATATTGTGGGTGTGTGTGCTCAGTCACTCAGTTGTATCTGAATCTTTGCAACCTCATGGACTGTGTAGCCCACCAGGCTCCTCTGTCCATGGGATTTTCCCAGCAAAAATACTGAAGTGAGTTGTCATTTCCTCCCTACATGTTATTAAATGTACACAACATTTTCAAGGATGTTGAAATAAATGAAAAGAAGTTCAATAGCTTCTTCTTGTACCACATTCAAGAAACACTGCCCTAAATAAAGGCAATGACAATATTTCAAAATAAAAGATTTCCCAATTGGGAGATCTTCAACGTGTCAGCATCCCATGACATTCTAATCTGCCAAAAACTTAACCATGGACTCATCATCTAAAATCAATGTCCAAATCTTTTAGTTAATTTCACAGAAATCTCTTTTCTTGCTCATCTCTTTGACTGCAGCAAGAAAAAAAGAAAGAAAGAAAATGGTTTTTCAAGGACAAATGAATGCTTTGGGGAGGCTTTCAATGTACTGGAGGTTTGTTTAACAGTTCCTCCCTGACTGAGTAAGTTGGGGAACATAGGGGATTCAGGTGGGATTGCTTCAAGTTAAATACATGGAAAAGTACTTTATTTACAGAGCCATCAATTTTCTTTATGGATCTGAGACTGCAGAGAGAACATTGGACTATGAATCAAGAGATTTGGGTGCTGCTATGAGAGCTGATCCTGGGACTAAGTACTTGGATGACCTTGATCAACTCATTTAAATTTTCTGTGCCTCCCCCACCGAAAAAATCAGCTAACTTCCTCAGACATTTGTGAAGCTTCTGCTTGGCACCCAATAATAATAACCAAATGAATAATTAACCCTAATACTTTCAAGCACCTATTGAGACTCCAAAAAAGAGAATTTCTAACTTTTGACATATTTTCTCTTTGTGGTATTTTAACATTTACATTATTTTCAAAGTTTATGCCAAATATTGAAATAAATGTGCTTCCTGAAACTATATGGGAATGCAATCATTGGCCAAATATTCATTATAAACCATAAGTTTCTTACAAACAGAAACAAAAGCCAAGCTTTTCAAATTTCTTGGATCATCAGAATTACTTCTTGAGCGTTTTTAATCCCATGTCTCAACCTTGGCATTTATGAATTCAGGACATCTGAGCCAATATTTCTTTTCAAGCCCAAGTTTTCTAGCAACCAACTCAAAGAGGAAGCCAGAGTAGTTACAACATCCATGGTGTTCACAATGCAGAAACAAACCAGTTGCTCAGGAAAAGCCCAACCATTCCTTATAACTGGAGCAAATTTCTCTCCTGGGAGTGGATCAATGAACCAAAGCAAAACTGCTATTGGTAATAAAACTACTGCCTACATTTGTATTGGGACTACAAAATGATCTATTATATTATCTGAAGAATGTTTCCAGGGGTGGATTTCCATTGATTAATCAAACCCTTCTTTTGAGGGATTGTACCCATAGGAGGGTATAGGTACAATACCTGAAGCCATACAACATTATTAATTAATACTAGGGCAAAGATGGAAGAAAATAAAGAAGCAAGGGAGGAAGAAAACAAGGAGGAGAGAGAGGGAGAGGAAGAGTTTAGCTAATCTGCTAAAATTATACTTCCAGGAGCGAAGCTAAACCACACACTGTTTAGGCTGATTGGCACTACCAATTCAGTTTTGATTTAGAAAGATCCCTTCAGCTAACACTTGGAGAGCTTCAAATGAAACTCTACCTGATGTTGTTAAGTCAATTTGCTTGGATTAAATCCAGCATTTGCCATGTGTTTTCAAGAGTATTTTGACTGATTTGGTCCAATTATCCCTGAATGTCTTCTAAGAACTTTTCTCTCCAAATTCCACTCATTTTTCAAGGGCCAATTCAAGGCCTAACATTTTTTTTTTTTTCTGGAAGTTCTTGCCAATGATTCTAGTCCTAAACATTTCTTCTTTCTCAAAAACATTTGAGCCTGTAAATGTTGACAAGTATATCCTGTCAACTCAACAGGAGTGAAAACTCTTTGAGCAGAGATAAACTGATAAAGCTAATCCCCAATTTCCTTACAGAGCATACTGTGTTTCTGCATTATCACATGTTTTTATTTCCATTTCTGTGATTTTTAAAAATTTATTCTTTAATTGGAGGGAAATTGCTTTATAATATTTGTGATGGTTTCTGCCATACAGCAATGCAGATCAGCCGTAAGTATACACATATCACCTCCTTCTTGAGCCTCCCTCCACTCTCCCATTCCACCCTTCTAGATCATCACAGAGCACCAGACTGGGCTCCTAGTGTTATATAGCAAATTCTCACCAGCTACCTATTTTGCATATGGTAGTATATATATGTCTATGATACATTTTCTATTTGCTTCACTCTCTCCTTCCCCCAATGTGTCCACAAGTCTGTTTTCTATATCTGCATCCCCATTCTTTCCCTGCTAGATGTTCATTGACAGATGAATGGATAAAGAAGATGAAGTACATGTATACAATGGAATATTACTCAGCCATAAAAAAGAATGGATTTGCGTCAGTTTTAGTGAGGTGGATTAACTTAGAGCCTGTTATAGAGGTGAAGTAAGTCATGAAGAGAAAAACAAATATCATATATTGATGTGTATATATATATATATATATATATGAATATTTATTAAATTCTGCTAAACCCCAGCTCAAACTCAAACTCAAACTTCTAACTTGAGCTATCACCTTTGAAAAATCTTCATATGTCTAACACCAACACCTCAAACTCCAAATATTCCAAACTAAACCTTGATTTCCTTCTAGGCTTATTTCAATTACGATCTTTATTAAACAAGCTAGAAACCCTGCAAACATCCTCAGTTTCCCCCTCTACTAGCTCCCTAGTGAGTGAAAGTCACTCAGTCATGTCCAGTTCTTTGCGACCCCATGGACTACACAGTCCATGGAATTCTCCAGGTCAGAATACTGGAGTGGGTAGCCTTTCCCTTCTCCAGGAGATCTTCCCAACCCGGGGACTGAACCCAGGTCTCCCACATTGCCGGAGGATTCTTTACCAGATGAACCACAAGAGAAGCCCACTAGCTCCCTACTTGCAATTATAAACTGTTCACTTTACTTCAGAAAATGTTACAAGATAATGGGGGAGAAATCACACCCCAAAGCAATAAGACATTTGTCAGCCATAACTTCTGCTGATTTTTTGTCAGTGTGATCGAGAATAGGGTGTTTCCTTTCACTGGAGTATTTTTTTTAACATGTAGAATAAAAATAGCTATCTTTTTTACAGTGCTTACTTTAAGTAGAGTGTGCTGGGCAGTATACGGTATACTTGACCTTATACACACGTATGTGTGTGTGTGTGTGTACACACCAGTGTACACCCATATTGAGTCCAAACAAAGTAAAGGGGTTGCTTTGAAAGTGAAGGGCAAAAAGCTTAATCACTCAGGACTGATAATTGACTTATTTCTCTCAACTGGGTAGATTTCAATGTGACTCCGGTGGGTGGTCGCCTTACAAATATGCATTAAAAAGCTGATTCGACATGTAGTGCTGAGTAGATTTATTGATTCTCCAGTGTCACTTTGACATTTTATTACATTGATACGTCTTCACATATTTTGTAACAGGCCAATTTATCCACAAAGAATACAGAATGATTTTCTCTAAGAGCTTCCTCTTTCTTGGAGAGTTCTCTGGTACATTTGGATGCAGGATGCCTGCCTCACAGATGCTGTCATGCTCACTAGGACTAATATTGTGAGAGCAAAGACTTTCCATTTCACACTTCTTGACAGAGATCTTCTAGAGCTTTTGCGAGAGGACCCCCACCACCCTTCCCCACCTTGGGAGCTGAGAGACTGGTGAGGCAACATCCACAGGAGCTGTTTAAGGTCCGACTTCATCACTGCAGAAGTGAGATGGCAGAGTGAGACCCCTGTACAGTCATTTCTCTGGCAGTGAACATACTGCCAGGCTCAACAGTTTGCTGAATGTGTTCTACACACCAGATTAGGTGTGCTGAGGCTTCAACATGAGCAAAACCCTTCCAACTCCTGACCTCACAGTGCCCATAATCAAAAGAGAGGGGCAGAGAATTGAATGGATAAATACAAGGTTATAATCCACAGTCTGGGTTATCAAATAGAAGGCCAAAGAGTGTGTGACCAGCATCCTGATCTAGTCTAGGGTGCTGGGGAAATGAAGGGGTCCAGGAAGGCTTTTCTGAGGAATCCAAGTTTGAAGCAAAATCTAACAGTGTAGAAGTTAACAGGTAAAGGCTAAGAGGGTGGGGTGTAGGGAAACCATTCTTAGAAAGTGAGATAAACCTAAAATGGGAGGAAGAAATGCTAATCAAAAGAAAAGGAGAAGGTCTCTGGGCAGGTGCTCAGAGACTAAGATGAGTCTTATGAGGAGGGAGGGGCCAGACCCTGAAGACCATGTTAACCAATTTGCTCTCTAGTCTAAAGGCAATGGGAAGATCCTCCTGAGCGACTTAAGAAGGTCCAACACAGGTACAATGATCCAATGCCTATTTTTCAATGATTGATGTGAGTGCAAGGTAGAGGCAGAGGGCTGTATGGACTTTGGGAAAACAGCTGGTGCTCCAATGAGCATCCAGGTGAGAGCTGATGGTGACTTGGATGAAGTAACAGTTCTACATAGGGAGAGTAGAGGAGACAGATAAAGAGGAGGGAAATTCATCAGTACTTGATGGTAGGTGGAATATAGGAATGGTGGAGAAGAAAATAAAAGTCATGCCGGAAAGACATGTGGCCCTTCAGAAAATAAAATAGTTTTCCTTTGTTTTAAACATTGCCATCAGGAAGGGAAACGCATGTAAATCCATGGCTGATTCATATCAATGTATGGCAAAAACCACTACAATATTATAAAGTAATTAGCCTCCAACTAATATAAATAAATGAAAAAAAATTAATTAATTTTAAAAAATTATAAGGATACACACACACACACACAATATAAACATTGCCATTAGTAATTTATTTTTTTTTTGCTTTCAACACTGGCTTCCTCTTTTCAAAAATGTGAATACCATTGCAAGCTATAACATAATTGGTACCCGTGTCTTTTGAACAAATATATGTACCATTGATCCAGCAATTAGCTAGGACAGAGAGGCAGGTACACAGGCGAGGAAGTGAGACTTGAGTTTGGTTTCTAGGCCTAATTACTAGCCTTGGGCAGTCATTTCACCTCTCTACATTGTACTTGTTCCATTTGTAAAACGGGCATTAGAATATACAAATTGGTTGTAAAGGTTAAATACGTCGTATAAAGTGCTTGGAGTAGTAGCAGGAATGTGGTAAATACTCAATAAATTTAGCTCATTTCTGCCTTCAAAGACTCTCCATTGGAGGTGTGGTAGTACATTCCATCAAACCCCATGCCAGAGCCCAGAATACTGTATATCATCTGGCTGCTACCCACTTTGTTTTCTATCTTCCCTCTTTGCTCTCTGTACTTCAGCCATGTCCAACTTCCTTCTCTCTCTGGATGTACCCAGTCGGGTCCTATCTCAGGACCTTTGCCGTCACTATTTCTTCTGTGTGGGACACTCCAGATCTTTCCACAGCTGGCACCTTCTCATTGTTCAAGCCTTAGCACAAATGTCACACTCTCAGGGAGGCCTGCCCTGATGGCCCTCTACAAAATGGTCCCTTTTTTTGTCATCCTCCATTCTGTTATGGCATTGTATTTTCTTCATAGCCCAAATCACTCACTGAAGTTACTGAGTTTCTTTCTTTCCAAGCTGACTGACTGTCTTTCCTAAATATAAGGCAGCCAACAAGAGGGCAGGGGTTTCATCTGTCTTATATCCCAAGTAGCTGCAATAGTCTATGGCATGTAGTTAGCACTCCACGAATAACTGTTGAATGAGTGAATGAATTAATTACAACCACAAGTACTATGAAAGAGCAGCAATTTCTGTCAGGGATCCAAAACCCTGTTGAGGTTACAAGAGAATGCTGGGGAGTATTTTCTTGGTGGATCAAAATCAAGATTCATCTTCTTCATCATTTTGCCTTGGAGACAGCTTCCCACCCTGGGTTTTTCTCAGCAGAGAAAAGCTAGTCAGGGATGCAGCTCCATATATTTTTGCCTGCTAATTTCCCCTCTGAGTAGTGACACTCTTAGAACCACATCCCTAAATACTGTTCCAGTTTGCCTTTAGATATAATAGGAAAGGTAATTCTACTTTAAATAATAAATATCTGGGGAAGTGTGAGGTTTTAGTGCACGACTTTTTCAAGACCAATGGTCACTGAAATCACCACATATTGCCTGGACCCTCAAAATCACCCAAAGGAGTGGACTAGGATTTCCCACAGCATCTTCCCAGTTATTTTTCTTCTTTTTAAATTTTTACATAGAAACTGAATTGCAACAAGATGTAACAAGCAGTGCATTTCTGGGTGATTATAACACACTGTGGGTGGTGTCATAAGGCACTAGAAAGTGTAATAATTTCCTCAAATCCCTGAGAGTTTTGTTGCCTTAAATGTAGTTGACGTTCTATATAACAATGAGAAAACGGGATGTGTGTATTTACTGGACACTGCAAAGGTGAGCTTGGGATGTTATTATCACCCCATCAGTAAGCCTCAAAAGTGTTCAGAGTCTGAAAACACCATCCTGGTTTATGTTCTTGCGTGAAGTCAATTCATATACTTGCTCAGTCCTGGATTTTTTTTTTCTTTTTTATGATGAAACTGTTTTTGTCCAGAGAGGCTATGGTGTGATACCAATCAGTTGAAAAATATGTACCAACAAGGCATGGGCACAAGATTTAAGTGGATGTATTATAAGGGTATAATGATTAAATATTAATAGTTAACATTATAGAGCCTTTAAAACACACCATGTACTTTAACATGAGTTCATTTAACCCTCACAAGAATCCTAGGATATAAATACTTTTAATACCCTAATTTTATAGATGAAAAGACTGAGGCTTATAAACATTAGAAAATTCACCTAAGGTCATATATCTAGAAAGTGGTAAAGAGTGGTAGCCTAAGTCTTTCTTTCTCTCTAATCTCTTTCTTTCTCTCTCATTCTCCTAGAAGTGAAAAGTTAAACACTAAACCATTTCTTCTGATTCAGCAGCTCATTCTACCACTTGGATGCTATATGACCATGGATCCAACTTTTGTAATGTAGAAAATGGTGACGCTAATAGGACTTACTTCATAGATGGTTTTGAGGGTTAATAGAGCAAAGTACTTCACCTATAGTGTTTAATAAATTATGACAACTATGCATGATCAGTACTTTATGGATATTCTGCCAGGTTCAGCTGTGAAGATCCAATGATACAAACCTCCTCTGGGTGGATGATGATAGATTTGGAACACAACACAAGTAATATACAGCTACAAATTCAGTGGGTAATGCAAGGGGAAAGAACAAATGGTCAAGTACAGAAATAATAGCAATATAACACTGTCCTAAAGGCTTCCTCTATCCTTATGTAATCCCCATTTCCTAAAAAGTGGGCATTATCATCTTCTGTTTACAGAGGAAACCCAGAGCACAGAGTTCATTTGTTCTAGGAGCCCACTCAGTACTCTCGCCTGGGAAATCCCACGGACAGAGGAGCCTGAGGTCTGCTTGTGCTCAGTCGCTAGTCACGTCCAGCTCTTTGCGACCCGAGGGGCTGTGACGTGCCAGGCTCCTCTGTGATTCTCCAGGCAAGAATACTGGAGTGGGTTGCCATCCCCTCCTGCACGGGATCTTTCCAACCCAGGGACAGAACCCAGCTCTCTCGCACTGCAGGCAGATTCTTTACCATCTGAGACACCAGGGAAGCCCAAGAATACTGGAGTGGGTAGCCTATCCTGTCTCCAGGGGATCTTGCTGACCCAGGAGTTGAACTGGGGTCTCCTAAATTGCAGGCAGATTCTTTACCAGCTGAGCTACCAGGAGAGATCGGGGGTGGGGGTGTGCATGGGATCACAAAGAGTCGGGCACGAATGAGTGACAGAGCAAGCACACATACAGTTAGCAAGTGATAGAGGCAGAATTTGAACCCAGGCCAGCTCACTCTCAAGACTACACTCTCTGTGCCGCCTTATTCTACGCTATGTTGTTTCCCGTTATCATACAAGATCAGAATGGGAGGGAATGGGTGTCTATGAGGAAGGGAAAAATGTCTTAGAAACAAGGAAGTGTTGATTGGAATGCATGTTTTCAGGAGGTATAACACCACCGCAGGAGGACAAATGAGAGATCCTGAGCAAAGAACAAAGGACCCACACGTGAGAATAGCATGACAGAAGGTAATCGAGCCCAGTGTTGTAAATGCAGGGGAAACCAGATCAGGGAGGACCTTCCGCTGCAGCTTGTGGGTCAATCCTGCCAATAACAGAGGGGTCAACCACTGTAAACCCTACAAACAACTTAGAATTTTGAGCAGAGGCCATGCAAAGATGACAAAGTCTTTGGAAACAACCCATTTGGCAGGAATGCGCAAAATGAAGAAGGAAATTCACTTAGGAGCTTTCAGGAAAAAAAAAAAGAGGGACAAACCTGAATACAGAGCAAGGATGTGTTTCCTGTTTTGAGGAATCAAAGCCTTATATTTATAAAGATTTACTGGGTATGCCCGTTGTATGTTTTAAGGTTGTTGGGAAAACGGTTGTCACAATTATCCTCTTTTTTTGGAGTGTAATACTCAGAGGTGAACTCCAGCATCTGGTTTCTACACTGATAATGTGGTCTCACCATCTCTCTTTCAAAGGAAACTCATATGCTGAATGATCAGTGCCCAGACGAAACCCAGTTAATAGCTGAAATTGCTGTTTTCTTTAGTGTGTTACCTTATCTCTTTTTAACAAGCCTTACTTACTGGGGTAATTGCACTGACTTCAATCCATTATCTATGGATTAATTCATTAGGGTGGTTTAAACTTTGGGGAAATGGATGGGTTTTAACTGTCCTCCCCTCAATTCCATGCACTGACACTGTAAAACAAGCCTGTACCATTTTTATGGAGGCACCAATTCATGAAATAAAAATCAATGAAGACCTTTCCTTTCCAAGCCCTCATGTCATTGTTATGCTCCCTTGGTTGCATGGAAAGCCTTTGGGTAAAAGAAGGACAACTCTAATCAGAAAGAGAGTCATTGTCTTTGCAAAGTGTGAATAATACATTTCTGGGCCAGTGCCCTGACCACTGGAATGGCCCCTCATGTTACTGCCTTGGAGGGACATGGCTACAGAACTAAATAGTCATATTCAGTCAGGTGGCTGGTATGGGGAAAGACAGAGGCTTTTTTGAAAGCAAGGTAGGTTATCATGAGTGTCAACGGTTCCCCTTGCCTTTTTTTTTTTTTTACCCCAATGTGGTCCCCTACAAGCCTCTAGTTAGTGAATAGATTTGGTTAAGTATGGCAGTAGTTCCCAAACTCTGTTCTAATTGACTCTGTCAGAATCACCTAGAGCTTTAAAAACAATAACAGTTCTCAGGGCCCCATTCTCCGGAATTTGTGATTTAGTAGATCTGGGCTAGTGGCCAGAAATCTTTATTCATAAAAGGCTTCAGATGAGTCAGATGTAAAACCTATGTTTATAAACCACTGACCTAGTCAAGTTACTGTTTTCTATTAAAAAAAAAAACAAACAAACAGCCACTTAGCCAAATGAGTAGGGGAGGCTTGGATTGTTTTATATACGATACCAATAAGTGGTTTTACCTTTATTAAATACATCAAGCACTCTGGGAAGCCATGCCAGAAACACACACAGGAAAACCCACATAATGCTGTCAAACTGAGGCCATTCTGTGTACCTGGAAGAACATGGCCTTCCACAGTGGCCTTCTGATCACATTTCAAGACTGACCAAAAAAAGAAAAAAAAAAAAATACTGATGATCTACTCCAATTTGTCAAATCTATAAAAAGTTAAAAATTGTAAGTTAAAATTACAGGAGGTCAATCCTAAGGAAATCCACCCTGAATATTCTTTGGAAGGACTGATCCTGAAGCTGAAGCTCTAATACTTTGGCCACCAGATGCGAAGAGCTGACTCACTGGAAAACACCCTGATGCTGGGAAAGCCTGAAGGCACGAGAAGCGGGTAACAGAGAATGAAATGGTTGGATGGCATCACCGTATCAATGGACATGAGTTTGAGCAAGCTTCAGATGATGGTGAAAGACAGGGCAGCCTGGCATGATGCATCCATGGGGTTGCTAAGAGTCAGACACGACTTAGTCACTGTACAATAACAACAGCAAAAATTACAGGAACATCATATGGTAGTTTTAAAATGTGTTTGCAAATTCTTTCATGCTTATTCCTTCCAAAGGCAGAGCCCAATCCTTTTCCCTTGAATGTGCGCGAGACTCAGTGACTCCCTTCTCGTGAATAGAAAATAGGGCAGATATAATAGTGGGTCCCAAGACTGGATCATAAAAAAGATTGCTTCTTCATCTCTTTTGAATCTTGTGCTCTTGGAGAAGCAAGCTGCCATGTCATGAGGTCATCAAGCAACTTGTGCTGGAACCAAAGCAGAAGAGGACTTGAGCCTCCTTTCAGCAGCCAGGACCAAATGCTAGCCTTATGAAGAAGCGACATAGGAATCAGATCCTGCAGTCCCAAAAATGCCTTCAGATGCTGCACTTGGGGCCACAAACCCTTGTACAACCTCATAAAGTAATTCACTCCCAAATTTCTGACCCACAAGGACTGTGATTATTAAATATTTATTATTGCTTTAAACCATTACATTTCTGGTAGTTCTGTTATACAGCAATAGATAACTGATAGACCTGAAAAGATGTTCCTTTCCTGACATTTTTAACTCTACTTTTATTTATTTCTTATCTGAGATACACAGACACATAAAAATGATCACCATCACACATATCAGTAAACACTTCTTAATTCATAAGCACTGCTATAAGTATATAGTCCCTAAAAATAAGTCATGGTTAAATAATACAGTTTTGCATGACTTCAGTGAGGTGGTATGGGCTTCCCTGGTGATTCAATGGTAAAGAATCCATCTGCCAATGCAGGAGACGTAAGAGATGTGGATTCGATCCCTGGATTAAGAAGATCCCCTGGAGGAGAGCACAGCGACCTATTCCAGAATTCTTGCCAGGAAAATCCCATGGACAGAGGAGCCTAGTGGGCTACAGTCCACAGGGTCACAAGGAGCTGGACATGAATGAAGCACCTAGGATACACACGACTGAGGCAGTATATGATAATAAAACAGTCAAGGTAAGCATGGACTAAAAAATTAAACTTGAATACTGGGGGCGACTTTAATCAGGAAATGTTCCTTGTGTTTCACAAACTCACATATGAACAAGGAATTAAACTTATTGGTAATAATAGGCAACTGCAATTGTCACTGTGGAAAATCATGTTAGTCCTGACTCTGGATACATTTTTCAAAGAGCAAATTAGGAAGGGCAGTGGCTGAGACTAGTATACAGGTGGTGAGGATGAATGCTAAAAATCTGAATGTGTACCCACTGCCAGAAGGAAATGTGAGAGTTCTCTGTTCAGGGTAAACCAGCCATCTAGATAGTGATTTGCTAAATGAAGCCACCAGGAATGCAACACTGAAAATCAGCATAGTTAAGAGGTTGAACAGTTCCTTGGTGAAATAAGATGGGTGTTAATGCAAGATGCACCTTGTTTATAGCTCTCTATATAATGTTATGTTTCTGCAGATAAACACTTCTGCTAAGTGTTTGGTAATGATATCATAGAATATATTTTGTCATTCCCAGTGAATGTTCTTGTTATGAAGTCCTCAGTTTAAAAATGCCATCAGCTGTTGTTAAAGAGAAGTTTCTGCATCCTGACTCTTAACTGACAGAGTCAAATATCTGAGGCCCAGAGCATTCTTTTTAGCTAAATGAGTGACTTTTTATATCAGGATGTTGTCTTTGGGGGAGGATAAGAAGAATCACATAAATTATATGGTTCCTGCATGCAAAGTCACTTCAGTCGCGTCTGACTTTTTGTGACCCTATGGACTGTAGCTGACCAGGCTCCTCTGTCCATGGGATTCTCCAGGCCAGAATACTGGAGTGGGTTGCCATGCCCTCCTCCAGGGGATCTTCCTGATGTGGGCACTGAACCTGCATCTCCTGTGGCTCCTGCATTGCATGTGGATGCTTCACCACTGAGCCAGCGGGGAAGCCCAAATTGTATGATAGATATTGATAAATAAAATATGAAAACCACCTAATTTTTAAATAATTATTAAAATCTCCCAAGGGAGACAGAATTATTTGGTTACTAAGGGTAGAGGAGGGGTAAGAAAGAAAGAAAATCAAAATAACCAGCTGCTCCACTAGCATCTCCACCCAATGTCACATACCACACCATACACACACATGCACGTGCACACGCGTGTGCACACACACACACACTAAAAGAATACAACTAAAGTACATATGCACCACTCCCACCCACCTCATACAAACACAACCAATACACACACAAAAGATGCATACTAACAGCCAACACACACACATACACACACACACACACACACACACACACACACACACATGTACTCTCCGGAAATTTAGCAGTTACACAAGCAGAAAAATGGATGGAAAAACTGTAACAAGATCAGTACCAGAGGTGGTCCTGCCAGGATTCCTTCAGAGGCCAGTGAGGGAAGCAGCCAGGTTTGAGGCAATTGTGGGTATTGGAGAGTATACTTAATGAAAGGCATTCAAATTCAATTTAAAAATCACTTTGCTGGCTACATAAACCCCTCTTGGCTATGACGTAGCCTGCAGATTGCCAGATTATAATAATATAAGATTTGATGGGAAACACAGGGTTAAGGAGGGAATTCAAAGGGCATGAGCTCAATTTACTAGAGGTGCTGGAACTGAAACTGAAAAAAAGTTAAAAAAATCTCAGGTGTTTTTTGAGATGATAAAGAGAAACCACACAAGCTGGGAAAATGATAGTCAATCACTCCTAGTAATTTTCAGTGAAAATTATTTCATAAAATGGGCAACAAAAATAATAATAAGCAGAACTCTGTATTAGAAAGTGAAATAAATACAGTCTTCTTTTTTCAGGACAGAATGAGGGCACTGTATCAAATAATCTGTGTTTGAAGTAGTTGGCCCCGAAACAAGAAACAGCAGCCCTAGTTCTTGAGCTGTGCATCCTAAAGCAAATCTTAGCCTCCTGCCATCTTATGCAGCATCTTACGGTGACATTAAAAAAAAAATTGTACAAGATATTTTAACAAAATTTTGTTCTCAAAAAATTCTGCCCTATTTTTTTTGCTTTCCCTGCCACAAGTGCAAATTATTGCATATTTTGTTAGGATTCAGGTAGAAGGAAGAGGAAATGGATGATAACATTTGCAGCACAGTAAAAGAGGGAAATACCATAAAGGGGAAAACAAAACCAAACCCCAAAGAAGAAATGAAGGAATTCTCAGCCTCTGGCCTCCTCTTTGGCTATTTGGATTGGAACACACATATAGCAAAAATAGCTCTAAAGCCATGTTCCTCCTAAGCTGATGATCTGTCATTTTCTTCCTTGGAAATACTATTTTAAGCGATTGTCATGTCTACAGTGTTCGAAGGATTTAAAAAAACGCAGTGTACTTGGAGCAAGAACAATACTCACTTGAACTATGTGGTTTGGCTTAATCTCAATGCTGAATCTTTTTCTCTGATATCTTTCTAAAAACTTATTGAGGGAATAGAGGAATCTAACTCTTCACCAATATTTGATGAAACTTTCCAATTGTGAAAGCTTATTCTGAATGTCAACTTACTGCTTTATCACTTAACCCTATTCTTCTTCTTCTAAACACTAGTTCATTAAGACCATATGTGTTTTTAACACATGGCAGACTTTTGTATCTCAGCATTTATGCAGAGTTTCCAGTCCTGAGCTCCTGGATTTTAGAGGTTTGCTGGCCTGTGGAGCCCAAAGGGTTTCCTTCTTCTCATATGTCTTCCTCAGCCAAGTTGAAGTTTACTTTTTGATAATAAAATCAAGTAAATGGAATAGAACAAAAGTAAGAATAGAATTAATTTCCCAATTTCACTCATTTTGCTTGAATTAATAAAGATAAATCTTAAGTATGTTAAAAATTGGCACACTTACGTAATCTTATTAAGAGCTAGTATATAAAATAGTGTAAACACATGCAGCTGTCAGCAGGAATCTTTCATGAATATACACACATATTAACTTAAATATTTTTGTCTTTGAGATTTTCATAATATAGTAGGGATTTCCTGAGAGAAATGAAAAGGAGTTCGATTCTCCAATTTCCTAGACATAAGGCTTGTTTGAGGAGCTTAAATATGCAGAATGGAAGTTCTACTCTAAGAAAGCCTGAGTTCATAAGCTTGGAGTGAGACCTTGGAAACTTCCCTTTAAATAACATATCCCGCCGCTGCCCCAGATGACTTTGACGCAGGTAGGTTATGCCCACACTTTGACAATGTTCCCGTTCAGCTCTTTTTGGGTGTGGGTGCTTTATAATTTTTGTTAATTTTTGGTGCACCGAGTGCCATATGGAATCTTAAGTCCCCTGACCAGGGACTGAACCCATTCCCCAAAGGAAGTGCAGAGTCTTTATCACTGCCCCTCCAGGGACGTCCCAACACAGCTTTTCTATAGTACAATTTGAGCTCAATTTTTGAGAAAAAAATATAATACAAGCCAAAACACAAAGTTTGTGTCCAACATGGTTTGAATCAGAGATTTAAATCTGCAATAGCATTATTAAGAAGGAAGATGCACAATCCCAACCTATTCACAATAAGTTAAAAAAGAACTGGAAAGAGCCTTTGGCCCGAGAATCATGAACTTCTGTTAAAAATGTTTTTCGGTAAATTGTGATCAAATGGGACTTGAAAGCTACCACAGATGTATACCAAAAAGGGAGAACTCGAGACTTGCTTCTCAGGAACATGAATTGTTCTGTTTTCTCTCTCAAGTGCTCCCCACAGCTGTGCCCTGTCCTCTTAGCTTACAGTGGTTATCATTATTACAGAAATACTTTCTTAATGGCATGAACCACCATGAGATATCAGAGCAGGTCTGAATTAGGCCCCAGCTGCTCATATGGTCCTGCATAACCAGTCACCCAGCTGACTGTTGACCCCTGAGAAGGTTAACAGGCATTTATTGACTCTTCACATTTAATACAACCCTACTCTTAAAACACATACATATATTCATTATTAATCATGCTTCATTTCTATTCTTCCCAAAGAGATTTCCCCTCGTTCTACAGGCATAACCTCTAGATCAGTATGGTCCCTATAAGAGTGGGCAGAAACCTGCATTTCTATCCATCACCATGAAGCCATCAATCCTGCTAGTTTTTTAAAAATACCAATAATAGGAAAAGGCCTTGTAATGTCAATGGAAGGGGTAGCAAACAAGGAACAGGCAAATTTACGCAATGCTTGAGGCCAACAAGAGTAATGGGACAAAGTCCAGGGTGACAGATTGCCTGATTTCACTATTAAAAACATTATACTCAAAAAAAAACATCTTTCATTATTACTAGAACCAGAGATTTAATGCTAAACTTTTATTTTTTTAAATTAATTTTTATTGGAGTATAGTTGCTTTACAATATTGCGTTACTTTTTACTGTACGACAAAATGAGTCAGTTGTATGTGTACATACATCCCCTCGTTTTTGGATTTCCTTCCCATTTAGGCCACCATGGAGCACTGAGCAGAGTTCTTTGTGGTATACAGTAGGTGCTCATTAATTATCTATTTTATACACAGAATCAATAGAGTGTGTGTGTCAATCCCAATCTGCCAGTTCATCTCACCTCCTCCCCCCTTCCCCACTTGGTATCCATGTGTCTGATCTCTATGTCTGTGTGTCTGTTTCTCCTTTGCAAATAAGAACATTGATACCATTTTTCTATATTCCACATATATGCAGTAATATACAATCTTTCCTTTTCTCTTTCTCACTTACTTCATCTGTATGACAGTCTCCAGGTCCATCCACTCTGCTCAACACTTTAAATACACAATTTAATTTAATCCTCAGGACAACCATGAGAGTCAGTATCTTATACCTCCATTTTACAGACGAGGAAATGCATTTAGCTCTGAAGGCTAAATAACTCATTGAAAGTCAGGGAGCTGGTGAGTCAGAGCAAGAGGACCTCATCTATACTAGCCTTTCTCCACAGTCCAGGCCTTTAATGCCCACTATAATTCTGTCATGCCCTTTCCTGGGTTCAATTTCACAGATAAGAAAACAGGGTTCACAAAATTCTATGCCTTGTCTACATTCAAGAAGACTGCCAGTTTCTGGTGAAGATTGGAACTTGGCACCCTTGATAGTTAGTGAGGGAAAATAAATTATTTATTTCCAAATGCATAAAGGTAGCAGAATAAGGGGCTTCCCAGGTGGGGACAGTGGTAAAAAATCTGCCTGCCAGTGCAATGATAAGAGATAATGGCCTTGATCCCTGGATTGGGTACAAGAAGTACAAGCCACTCCAGTATTCTTGCCTGGAGAATCCCATGGACAAAGGAGCCTGGAGGGCTATGGTTCATAGGGCTGCAAAAGAGTCGGCCGTCATTGAAGCAACTTAGCATGCATCATACACAGCAGAATAAGGCAGCTGCTTGCTTTGAGCTACACACAAGCTCTTTCGTGTTTTTACTGGTGACACGATATTGACCTGCGCAGTGCTGAAAGCAGCTAATGCAACTATATAATATTGTAAATCAACTATACCTCATAAAAAAGAAAAGACAAAAATAAAGCAACCCTAACAAAGAAAAACCCAAATGGAACTACCTGCCATGTAATTTTGCAATGGAAAACAAAACAGAAAATTAGGCTTTCAGAGACTCTTGAAAAACTGGAAGATCCAAAACACTGGGCAGGATTTCCATGTGGCTAACTTGTGAGATTAGAGTTTAAGGACTCCTAGAAATGGGACATATATTCCCCAGTTTTAACCACTTCTATTTTTTAAAAATGGTACACTCACTACTCAAAGACTTACCTTCTTAATTCATTTACCTGATCTGCCCGGCTCTCCTAAACTGGTGTATTTTAGGAACTTGCTGTAAAGTTTCTTTTTTTTTCTTTTTTGGGGGGGCAAACAGAAACCTTTATATAGGTAAATGCTATTAAAATGAACATCAGTGGCAGATGGTGGGTAGTGGAATTGTAAAGACTGTAGCTGAGAATATGAAAAGCAGATCGGTAACCAAAGGTGGGAAATGTATCACAAAAAAGGCAGGCTCCCAGCTCTCTTTCTCCAAAGACAGGCGGCTGGGACCACCACCCTGCACTGCAATGGTGGTGCCCAGACAAAACGAACTTGTGGGTAGAATAATACATAGCTTCCAGTCTTTACAGACATGAAGTCCTGATGTGCAACTAAGGCAGTGATGCTCAACACAGCTGCATGTTAGGAGGAACCATGGAACTTTAACAAAATGCCCCCCTCCCCAGATAAATTAAATAAGTGTATCTGAGAGTTAGTCCAGAAGAGGTCCTCAATGAGTCCAACATGTGACCACTCACCATTTAAGAGCATAAGGGCATATATGTGAAAAGAAGACCACAGAAGGTCTCCTGAAGGCAGGTTTTCTGGGTTCAAGTCCCAGCTCAGTCACTCACAAGCCAATTATGGGTGACCCTGGACAAGTTATTTTACTGAACTCTAAGCTGGTAATGGAATAAAATTGAAGGGAGAGAATGCATGTAAAGTGCTTAGAATACTAATCACTCGATAAATGATAACCATTATCACCATCGTATGTTGTGGATGGCATTGATTCCCATTTGAGAGACAAGTAATTAGTGATAAATTTTGTCACAGTCCTCCTCAATTAGGTATCACTTCAAGACCTCCAATCCCAAATATCGCACCTCACTGCGGCAATGACAATTAATGAGCGATCTCAGAATCTGAGTCCGTCACCAAGCATTCAAAAGAACAGATGGCTCGGCAGGAAAGGAGTCCTATCTTGCTAAGGTACAAAATTCACATGTGAACAGAATTAATCAACTGATTCATTCATTCAGAATATATAGAGTGTTTCCTGTGTGGCAAACACTGTGTGAATGCAGCCGTTCTTTAATGCACTTAGCCATCCTTCCATGACTTATCCTCATTTTATATCTTATATTCGTATGTCCCAAGAACAGGATATTCAAAGCTCTGGGGCCAGTGTTAGTTTCTAGTGCTAAAAAGACCTTTAAGATATGGATCCTGTGCTAAGAGATACCAGAGTTAAGTGGGTGGGCATACATGCAATGTACCAAGAAGTAGAAGAGAATTATGAGTGTTCAGAGGACTGGTGATATCTCAGTGCTATGAAAATAAGACTAATTTAATATAGATCAAGTAGGAATCAATACTTGCTGGTAGCAGTTTAGTAGTCAATGGACTAAAACTATATATTTAAAAAACTTTATTTTAAAATAAACACCCACTGAAGTTGCAAAAATAACACTGAAGTTTCCTATGTAGCCTTCATTTAGCTTTTTCCAGTGAAATCTTACATCACCATAGTACATTACTGAAATCAGAAAATTGACATCATTATGATATCATTAAGTAAACCACTGACCATATTCAAATTTCACTAGCTTCTACATGCATTCATTTGTATGATGTGGTGAAAGAGATGCTATGAAATTTAATCACGTAACTATACAGTAATTTTAAAATAGAGAGAAAATATGTAAAAAATAAATTAGCATCTCACGGTGACAGTTTAGAGGGTAGAACCCAACCACAAATGAAAACCAGGGTACCTATTGGACAAACAAAACTCTACAGTTTCCAATACATCTGCTCTGTTTCAACTGAAGTTCAAAACAGTACCTGCATACTGTTTATAACAGATTATATAGGAAAATTATAAACAAAGTTGCATATGTATAGGCACAAGGAGAAGAGATAGATATGCAAAATTTGAAACCAGATGATCATTCAGGAAGGTTTTTCACAGAACAAACGTCCCTAAGTTAGAAGGATGAGAAACCTGCATTCTCAAGTATTTCAGGTGGGGAAGTAAACTGAAAAAACTAACGCGCCTGGAGAAATTACAGGTATGAGCACATATAGTCGTGCACTGTCCTTTATACGTTTGAGTTAACCAAAAGTGGAAGAAAATAATTACACTATTTCCCCATGTTTCCATCATAGCTAAATGAAACACAGCCCTCCTTCCCCACTCTCCCTCTCTTCATGCCTTTCCTTACATCTTCAGAAATATTTTCCAAAAACCAAAGAACTGACTTTCCTAATACCCTACCCGCCTTTTAAATGAATGCATACATGCTCGTAATTACAAGTAAGGCATTTGCTACTTTGCATCAGTGGAATTTAAGAAATTAAAAACCAAAAGGGGGTTTTCAGGAACACACAGCAGAATTGCCATTTTAATAATAGATTTGGCTCCTCTAATCCATTCTTAATCTAATTAAGACAATGAAAAGCACTGGGCTGCCATTTCAGAAAATGGCAAGGATGCTATAAACAGAGCACAATAAAGTGATCCATTCACACCCCATCAAATTTACTCACAGTCTGAATAACTGTTCTTCCCTTTCTGAGTTTCATTTTTACAAGTTAACAAATGTTTTCACTTGATTTCCACGGTTTCATCTACAGATCAAGCACAGATTGTGGAACTTGTAGTTCTAGAAAGTGTGTTATATCTGGTGAAGCAACACCCTGTGTGTGATTATGGAACCCTACAAATTAATGCTAACATCTCCAATAAGTGAAGATAATAATTAAGTGGTAAACCTTTGGCACTGAAAACAGCAATGGTGTTATTAATACCCAAACGGGCACCAAAACAAACAGCATTAATGGGATTTAATTAAATGATTTTATGATTGTGTATTCTTTGCAAACTCAGCTGATTACACTGGTTATCTCTAGATGAGCATTTAAATTTGAAAGCGAAGATTGTACCTAATGGCCTTTTGTTCAAATACTACCCAGGGATAAAGAAGCTAGATTTAAAAATAATAAGTAGTAAAGGAGTAATGGAGGAAAAAAAAGAACTGGTTTTGTTCTCTATTCCCTCTACCAGCATTAAAAATATTAAGGGGATAAAGGTTTAGTCTAACTGGGGAGTTTTGCTTGCCTTTCTTTTTGTTCTGTAGTGATGTGCAACTCTGGGAAAAAACCTGACTATTTGTTATCTCCCTGAATTATAATTAAGGTAGTCTGAATGTTTATTCATTGATGACACTAAAGATTAAAAGAAAAAAGTCTTCTATGTTGCAAGTCTGAATCCCTTTTCCCACAAGTGCTGGAATCCATAGAAAACCAACTGGAAAAACTAGTATATTCTGAAATTACAATACAATCAAAGAACTATCACTTTCTGTTTGATTCTGCAGAAGCAAAAATGATAATAAATGATGACTGACAGAAAAGACCAAATGAGTCAAGGGGTTTCAATTTCAGGATCAGGGATCTACAACTTGCTCATTACTTTGTTCAAAACAAAGCAAAAAACAACTAATCCACTATAACACCTGAACTTCAAAAGGCACTGGCAGTTAATTTCCTGAACAGTGAGACTCGATAAAGGTCAAGTCACCTGATAATATTTACTGTCCTCTCACCCTTAAGGAAGAATCATAGCAATGAACAGATATTTAAAAACATACAGGACAAAAAAAAATCACCCACCCACATTATTCATAGTAATAAGGCAGTCTTGAATAGAAACGTTATAATGAAAATCCTTATTAGGTGACAAAATGTATGTTTTGTTCTGAACCAAGATAAAGTTGTTTAGAATGTTTATGATTATTGGTCGGCAGCTCTATGCAGTTCTCATAAATTATAATTTCCCTCTTAGAGTCTTCGTTTACATAAAATAACTAATATGAAGGATGCTGAACCCCCACGGTGAAATAAAGACAGCATTTGCTTCCAGTCGGTGGAGCCATCAGTAAGGAGGGAGCACAGAGATAAACGAGATCACCCGCTCACATGTGGTGTGAGAGCTAAGCTTATTCTGTGGGAAACTGAAAGGAGGAAGGGGGCTGAAGGACGGATAAGCTTTAAGAAACTGACCACAAAGGGCTATGGTTTATACAAACTGGAAGTGACTTCTGTCAGTCCCCCGGCCTGCCTGCCTGCTCCTCCGTGGTCACTGTGACAGATCAAATCTCGGAGGGTGGGCCACAGGCCCCCTTTGGTTTGGACATGCCTCTCTTCCTCATACACCCCTCAGGAAACCATAACCATAGACTGCAAAATCTTCTTATTTTCTAGAACCCTCAAATCCACTCCTATGAATCCAAGCTACAAGTGAATCCTATGAACCCAATCTTAAAGTGTTTCCACTTTCCAAATATGTAGACAAAATAATGTTTTCTCTCTTGTATGAGTTAACAGACCATACCACTTTACTCTTGCCTGACAACAAGTAAAAGAGGTGGGATGATATATCAAAACTAACCAAAGCCTAGAACTGTGAGTGCCTGAGTTCCTGGCCTATATCACTACCACCTCAATGCAAGATCTTAAAGATCTGAAAGGTGACCATGACTTTCTCTGTGGGGGAAGGTTTCCACATATGCAAAATGTCTGGATTGGATTTAATCTAAAATAAAACAATGGCTCACACTGGGGCAAAAATTGCCTGCAGACAGCTATTTCTTATTATTCTTATATAATAGAAATTATATTTCTATTATTTCTTATTATATTTCTTATCCCACAACAGTTTTATACATTTTTTAATTTGTTACTGATATCCAAAAACTAAGAACTTCCTCATAAAAGTCCGATATTATTTTGTGGTTATTGAAAGCTGGCATACTTTTAAGCATAGTAGCTGGATCTCAAGGGAAGTATGACCTACCAGCCAACTGTGATCACGTTATTTATTTGTCCAGACAAAAGAAAGAATGTTCAGATGAACCGGGAATCTGAGAACTCTGGACTCAATGATCTCAAAAGATTCCTCAAATTTTAAGAAACTAATTCATATTAGTAGGTTTTCAAGTGAAAACCTTTTTTTCTGCACTAAAGCCAAGAGAAAGAAAAAGTGAATAGAAGTGAATAATTTTCTTTATTCAGAACAATACACAGTTGAAAATCAGTAATTTCTAGGTAAAATTTATTCAACAGCTGCATTTTGAAAACACACTTAGCCGGTTATTTACCTTTTGACATTTTCTTTAACTCTGTGTTAGAAAAATGACACTGACACCGATACACACACAAAAGCCCAGCTTATCTTAAGAGAGAAAAGGGAGCTCTCTGCTAGGTCTCTTTCTCTTAAGAGAGAAAAGAGGATGCCCTCTGTTTTTAAATCTGACTGCCCGGTCCTGGAGGGGCATAAACTTGGCTTTCTGTGTCCAGACGCTAGGATTTATGGAGCTCATTTTTCTCAGTGGGTGACAGTGAGGTGGCTCTGGGTGTCACTGCTTCCAATAATGGTTGATGTAGGTGGGACCTTCAAGTTCAATTACTGCCTTTTAGAGATGAACAAACTAACCTAAAATAAGTTATCAGTTCCCTGACTCCCTGACTCTGACCCCTTCGAGGTGGATAACTCTGAACAAAATAAGCCTCCGGTGAAGTATTTGTTTCTTCATTTGTAAATTCGTGATGCTGCTCGCAATATCTGAATTAAATGAATATGTGCCCAGCACCTCACAGGGTCCTGCTATATAGTAATAATAACTAACCTTCACTGAACTCAGATTATCCTCAATGTAACTCTATGAGGTAAGTAATATTATTATCTTGGTTTTACAAATTAGCAAATTGAGGCGTCTAGATGTCAAGTGACTTGCCCAAAGTCACAGAGTAAGTTGTGAAACCAGCCTTTGAACTTGCACAGTCTGACAAACGAGAGCCTGGGGTTTTAAGCACTATGCTCTTTGTATCATGCCCTTCATGTAGTACTGAATCGCTGATAGTTGCTATTAATTTTAATAATGAAATTATTTTTATAACCAGGTCTGACTCTTCCATGCATGTCTCCTCCTGCTCAAATCTACTCAAAGGGATTTTTTATTCATGACCTATTTGCCTGAGCTGTAGTCCAAATTTTGCCATTTTGCACCCAGAGCAAATGTGTCTATTTTTGTTACTGGAAACCCTCCAGTGGACATTTCCTTCTCCGAACAAGTTTCTTGAAGTTTTTCCAAATGCCACCATTTGGAAAACCTGAGAGTTGAATGCTGCCACAGTTGTCATTTGATGGTCTTATGTCATGGAGGAGGTCAAAGAGAAGTCACGTATTCAAGTTCCCCTCAAAACATTCCGTACGTCAGGGCTGTGCTACATAAATGTAGCATGCTTATAGTCAATGTATGATAACAGTTTGTCAAATACAATTCACTGAGTCCAATTGAAATTAATGAAGGGTGTAAAAATGACAGCTATCTGACATATTTCAAATCTCAAATTGACATTTACAACCTTTTAAAGCTATTTTTAAATGCAGCAGTGTTTAAAATGTATTGAATATATCATATGCTGCTAAGCCAGTGTTGGATGACTGGGTGTGTAGCCATGGAAATGAACACAGGGCCAGATTCCCTAGCCTTTAAAACAAAGCATGCAGTATATCTGGACATAAAGGAGATAAGGCGACGTATCTTAGGAAAATTAAATAAATGCTACCTTCTACCTATCTTTTGGGGGGATGGGTGTCCATGTCCTTGGAAATGTGTGTCTTGATGAAACTTGGATACAGGTAGAAATGTGCATTATAAGCTTGATGATGGAGAGGGCAGAAGCAGAGAGCAGGAGATGATGAAAACAGACACCTCTATTGAGGAAGGTCCTGAGCTGCTCCGAGCTCTTTGTGCGGTATTCCAAAGGAGTCAGCAGGGCTGGACTTGGAGAACTTGTGCTCCAGTTTTGGCTTCACTAATAGTCTGATAATTCTGAACTTGGATATGATACTATGACTTCATATTTTATTTGTACAATAAAATAAACACTGGGACAAATTCATGGCATGGAAATATTGATCAGTTGAAGTAAATGTGTATTAAATTGCTTCAGAGCAACTGGAACATGATACAAAATAGAAATTGTCATCATTCAACCTATCTGTTAAATATCCTTAGACTAGACTTTCCTCCTCTAGACATTCTTGACAAGGTTCTCCCTTCCTTGAGGCATGGACAACTCAAGCAACAATATTGCTCAAGCAGGCACATGTAAAAGAGAGGGGGAGGGGTTCTCAGCTGAAGGTAGCCTTCTTTCATGCCACTACCTGGATGCAACCCTGGATCCAACCCAAGATCTGGGCTTTCTTATCTTCTCCCGGCACGGCTTAATCCAGGCTTCTAGACCAATGAAACCCTAGACCCCTATGTCAACCAAGGATGCTCCTTTTTGATCTACTTAGTATGCTGCAGTGCGAAAGGAAACCAACTACCAAAGAAAGAAAAATTAGCGATATTGGTATCGATGTGCTAAAGGTCATTATGATCTAAAAAGGAAGTATTACAAGATTAGCAGTAGTCAGTGAGAATGAGAGAATGCTTGGGATCCAGGAATGCAAAGCCTTGGGGACTAGGAAGAAAGTCAGCAGATGAACATTTCTTCTCATAAAATAACTCACATGAAACCAGTGGGAGGCCCACATCCATCTTGGTATTCTCAGAGCTTAGTCCAGGTATGGGCACATCATAAATGTGGAATAGCAGCTGATGATTGAATAGATTTATGAGGGATTGTCTTCTCACGAATCAGAGTGGGTTTAATACTTTGGGATTTCCTGGTTCAGAGATCTGAGAAGGTTGTAATAAAAAGCTAATTAAAGATCACACATTTTCCTATGAAAAGAACATTGATAGTAACTAAGCTATCCAATGGAAATGAACCAGCACAAACATCTAGAAACATTAATTTAAGACTTCTAGAACAAAATGAGAAGAGAATCAAACACTTAACCAGTGCTATTTTATTCAGCTTTGCCCATCTGTTTCATCACTCCAGGCTTGTTGCGTCACTTAGAAGACAGAATTCACAAGAAGCCAAAAGGGGCCACTCATTGGCCTATAACAGACAGAAAAGCAACAGTTCTTGGATTCTAACGTGACAATCCTGTTTGTTTTTAGAATAAGAAGTTCACTCTCTCAAACCAGAATCTAGAGTAATTGATTCTGTTATAAAATACAGTCAGACAAAAGTTTCTAAACTACTCTGTTTTCTTTCCCCAGTTTTCTAAGAAAAAGAAATTTTAAATAAATATTTTGATTTTTCAGACAAGAAAGAAAACAGAAATCAAATACAAGCTGACTAGTAAAAGAGGACTTGGGGAAAGAGAAGAATGACTTGAAAACAGAGTTATAATATAGAATCATATAATATTCTTAAAGAGATGGGAATACCAGACCACCTTACCTGCCTCCTGAGAAACCTGTATATAGCTCAAGAAGTAACAGTTAGAACCTAACATGGAACAACAGACTGGTTCATAAAAGGAAAGGAGTGTGTCAATGCTGTATATTGTCATCCTGCTTATTTAACTTATATGCCGAGTGCATCATGCGAAATACCAGGCTGGATGAAGCACAAGCTAGAATCAAGATTGCCAGGAGAAATATCAATAACCTCAGATATTCAGATGACACCACCCTTATGGCAGAAAGAGAAGAGGAACTAAAGAGCCTCTTGATGAAGGGGAAAGAGGAGAGTGAAAAAGCTGGCTTAAAACTTAACATTCAAAAAGCTAAAATCATGGCATCTGGTCGCATCACTTCATGCCATTTATATGGGGAAACAATGGAAACAGTGAAAGACTTTATTTTCTTGGGCTCCAAAATCACTGCAGATGGTGACTGCAGCCATGAAATTAAAAGATGCTTGCTCCTTAGAACAAAAGCTATGACCACCTAGACAGCATATTAAAAAGCAGAGACATTACTTTGCCAACAAAAGTCCATCTAGTTAAAGCTATGGTTTTTCCAGCCGTCATATAGAGTTGTGAGAGTTGGACCATAAAGAAGGCTGAGTGCCAAAGAATTGATGCCTTCGAACTGTGGTGTTGGAGAAGACTCTTGAGAGTCATTTGGACTGCAAGGAGATCCAACCAGTCAACTGAAAAGGAAACCAGCCCTGAATATTCATTCAAAGGACTGATGGTGAAGCTGAAGCTCCAATATTCTGTCCACCTGATGCAAAGAACTGACTCACTGGAAAAGACCCTGATGCTGGGAAAGACTGAAGGCAGGAGGAGAAGGGGATGACAGAGGTAGCGATGGTTGGATGGAATCATTGTCTCCATGGACACAAGTTTGAGCAAGCTCTGGGAAATAGTGAGGGACAGGGAGGCCTGGTGTACTGCAGTCCATGGGGTCACAAAGAGTCAGGCACTACTGAGCAACTGAACAACAAAAATATAGATCGACATAGAATCATTTCAACAAATGCATATTCTCTATTGGATATCCAAATAGTAACGATACTGTGGACTAGAGTCAAAGAAATGATACTCACCTTGTGTAACCCTGGGCAATATCACTTTTCTGACTGTCAGTTTTGTCATCTCTAAAATGGGAATAATAGGGCATGACGAGCCTACCTGGAAGGGTTGTTATGGCTGGACCACAAGCAATGTTTGATGCTTTATACAAAACATGGCATCTACACATTAAAGGACAAGATGACAGAAGCAGATTCATCCTTCATCTCCTTCAAATGATTTCCCGTAATTTAAAGGCAAGGTTAGAATGTTTACTCCTAAATAACAAAGTATTTCATTCATTTTGTTGTTGTGTACTAATTTAATCAGCATATAGGATGTGGATTTTCTCAACCGAAACACTTGCTACTGTCTATTTGACCACAAAGAAATGACAGTGCTCATGGAACAGCAAAGTCACTAAAAAATTAGAATGTATTTCTCCTTCCAAGAGAAGACATTCAGGTGTCCCATCTGACAAGCTTTCAATACCTCTCTCTGCCTAAGGACAAAGCATTTTCAAGAAACAGGCCAACCCTCCAAAAAAATTAAGTTTTGTTTTTTTGCAAATCTGCAGCTCCGGTGAGACACAAAGCAACAAGCTCTAGTCCATTAGTATGACAGGTAGCACTCTTACTAACAACTGCTTTTTACTCCCTCTGACAAATGTGCCTGGTGCCACGGTTGACGTTTGTGTGGTAATCAGGAGTGATGGAGAGGGGACGTCGGCGCTGCCGAAAGTGCCCCCCGATTTAATGTGAACGATTTGTCAAACGTGCTGTGATAGCAATGCTGTCAGACCTGGGCAGGGAGGTACTCTGTCATCTTTGCGCCAACCAAGGTCACTTTGGCAGGGAAAGGAGGGCGCTCGCCAATGAAATTTTCATGTTTATCGGTGATGCGCATGGCCTACTTTCACAACTTGTTTTTCCTTCTATTAACAGATAACCATCTCAGGGTTGGGGATACACTTCCCTGGAGAGAAACCTCCTACAAGAGATGGTCCCCCGGGTGAGTCACCTGGCATCATTGAGTGCCCTAAGCGCAGGTTGCCCATCTGAACCAAATGCATCCGGGTCTTTTCCCCCTGGCTGAATACAGCTATCACACAGCTTGCATTTTAAACACAACGTTGATACTATTAGTTATTTGGCATGACACTGGGTGGTAAGACTTCTAGTTTTATACCCTGACCTTCTGGGCATTGTATCTCTTAAGCCTCAAAAGAATCAAAGGTTAGGTGTTCTTTACACAGTGGGCTCAATGCCTTGGCTAAATGTTTAAAAAAAAAAAAAATAAGGGGAAGAAAAGGCAGGTTAAAAATAAAAGGGAGGATATTTTCTTTTATTCATAAAAAGAACTAGAAGCAACAGGCATGCTAGAGGAGGCTGGGTTAGGTCTCTTTGTCTCATGTTCCTTTCCTGTCCTTTCAGACCTCAGTCACTACACTGGGCAAACACCCTAGACTGGAAGCTCTGCAGGGCAGGGGCTCTGTCTTACTGAACGTTGTATCATTATTATCTAACACAGTATCATCTAACTCAGTAAATACTGATTACAGGAATGAATATAATCCATAGCAATGAATGCCAGAAAATTGAGTGAGAGGAAACAAGGATCCATGCCAGAGATTGCCAACTGGATGCCCACACAGAGGTGCATCTTGTTGGTAAACAATATATGAAAAAAAAAAACCCCAAAACAGTGATTCAATAGATGGAAAAGATGGATTCTAGAAGCAATAACCCAGAGGGATGGTCATCATCTAGTGGTGGGCAGGCCACCTGGGGCACACAGGCAAAATTCAGACTACAAATATGTGTTGTTTACACCAGGCAATGTTAGCCTGTGAAATGCTTACTCAATGTGTGTGTGTGTGGGGGTGGGGGTGGGGGTGGGGGTGGGGGTGTGTGTGTGGGTGGGTGGGTGGGTGTGCTGTGATTTTAATTAGTTATTAACATTTAAATATCGAGAGCTTTTACCTGAGAACATACATTTGGGATTCTCTGGGAGGGGGGGATGGGATATCTGTCGATGCTGGGCTGAGTACAAACAGCTGCCCCCTTCAGATGGCGTTCACTCTCTAGTTTCTCCAGCCCTGAGCAGCTAGTGCCAGATGCCATTTGTCACCATGTCTGCACTATTACTTTTCTAAGAGCAGGGAGACATTTCTCTTTGCTAGGTCTCTGTCAAAAGTGGCTCCAAGCACTGAATGATTTTCCTCACTGTCATCTCATTCCTTCTTCATTTACAAGCTCTGTCCTGGCCCGGTGGGTATGATTACTTGTGACCCCGGTTCCATGTTCTCTTGGGAGATTCTTTCCTGATATCATCAGAGTAGCAGCTAGCAGAAAACCTGGGCCATAAAAGCTCTGCCATACGAAATTTAAAATACTGATTTCATGTCAAGCTCCTTAACAAAGAAAGACAGTTAATTAAGACAGAAAATTGTACTTTTATAATACTTGAGGGATAACCAAGCCTTCTGATATCTGTCATCTCATGTCACCTTGAACAGTGCTAGGAATACCATTCCCATTGTTTAGATGAGAAAACCAAGGTTGTAAGTAAAGTTGTGTCACCAGCAGGGTGAAGAGGTAGGCCCAGCAAACATATTAAATTTGAATCTCATGGGCTAGAATCAGAGTTACAATATTTTCTTAAAGGTTCCCATGTGACTCTAATGTGAAGCCAGGGTTGGGTACCACTCTCTGAGTGTAGTGGACTGAATGCGTTTTTGCAAAAATCATCTGATGAAGCCCTGACTCCCAATGTAGTGATAGCAGAAGGGGGGCCCTTTGGGAGGTAAATAGGTTTAGATGAGGTCTTGAGGGTAGGCTCTTCATGATGGTGTTGGTGCCCTTATCAGAAGAAACCAGGACTTCCCTAATGGCCCAGTGGTTTAGAATCTGCCTGCCAATGCAGGGGACACAGGTTTGATCCCTGGCCCAGGAAGATTCCACTGCTGAGGGGCAACTAAGCCCGTGTGCCACAGCTCCTGAAGCCTGTGCACCTAGAGCCCATGCTCTGCAAAAGAGAAGGCACCACAGTGAGAAACCTGCACACCAATTGGAGAGTAATCTCTGATCGCTGGGACTAGAGATGGTGTACGCATAGGAAAGAAAACCCAGAGAAGCTAAAAAAATAAACAATAAGCAAATAAGGAAGAAACCGGAGAGCCTTCTCTCTTCCTCTTTCTCCTTTTCTTTCTTTTTCTCTCTCTCCTTTTCTTTCTTGGTGAGGTAAGAACATAGTAAGAAGGTAGCCATCTGTCAGCCAAGGAAGACAGCTAAATAACCCAATCACACTAGCACCCTGATCTCAGACTTCCAGTCTCAAAACTGTGAGAAATAGATGTCTACTGTTTAAACCATGCAGACTACAGTATTTTGTTACAGCAGCAGGAGCTGACTAGTACACTGAGACTGAGGATTAAAGCAATGCAAACACAGACATCTTGATTTCAGGTCCAGGTCCGGCTGGAGGGACATAAGAAGAAGTGCATTTAATGGGAAGTACCCAGGGTTAGGCCTCCAGGAATAGGGCTTCTAGCCTTAGTTTTAAAAATCTATGCTTTGGGATATCTGATTAGAATGAGTGGTTTTTCAAGTAGATGGATGTGTAAGAATCTGCTGGGGGAGCTTTTAACACTACAAATTCTTCAGGGTCCTACCCCTACTCTGAAATTAGAGATTTTCATCTCTTAGCTGGCACCCATACATGCACAGTTTTAAAAATATCTTCTCCCAATCCTGCTTTGCATGCCTAGCTAAGAACCACTATGTGAGATGATAAGGACTCTTTTATCTCATACATCAGGTGTTCACAACTCATGAGAAATGTGAGGGAAATATGGCCAACATGCCCCATGGCTCCACAGGATAAGGGGATTACAAGTAAGAAGATATGGTTACACCAAATATTTACATACATGTTCCAAACTGAGTTCCCATTAGAGAGTTACACAAATTTGATGTAGAAATTGACCACCATGTGATACCAATTCTACCCAATGGAGAGAAGTTTTGTTCAAACACATAATCCTCAAGCATATAGACTGGTGGCCTAATTATGCTCAGTGGTTAGTAACCCCAGGGGAGGCCTTCTCAGTGGGGTCAGGAGGCTATATTTAAAAAGAGTACGTAGGGGTGAAAAGTTATTCACTGACCCTTTTTTGGAAAATGTAATTTATTTTCATCATTGCCTTTGAAAGTCACAGCGTGCCCTACTGTGAATATTTATTCATTGTTCATCTCCCTACATCCAGCATATATTCAAAAGCTGATTCATAGTAGATTCTTAATTTTGAGTGATGAAAGAATATTTTTTAAAAAAGAATTACAATTTTGAGTACTGCCACTTCCATATTCCCATTTACCAAGACAGTTTTTAAAAAATATAAAATGAACACAAAGTTATTGCCTTCTCCTGTTTAAAATTCTTTAATGATTTTCCATGGACTACAGCATAGGGTGAAAATCAGTCTGTAACTTTAGGATCATATTCACTGTCTGGCTTGGACAACATCTGTGATTTCATTTCTCATTGCACTGACAAGGGATGACCTTGTCATTAATTGCAGGTCAAGAAACACACCTCATTGCACGCCTCCAAGTCTTTGATCAAACCTGCTTTCCTCGGTCTGGAATATTATCTTTCTGTTTGCCTCCCCAATGCTTCTCAAGCTTCAGTTCTAGGAAGTCTTTCTGAATCTGTCTAAGGAGAATGAATCATTCTTTCTCTCTTTGCATCATCCACAGACTTCATTCATTGTGCCTTCATCACTTTATATCACTTCACCATTGTACATTTTTCCTTTAAAACTCTTTAAACTACTGGAGGCTTGGTCTTAAGTTTGCTGTAAGTCTTGACATCTGCCAAAAGATCTGGTCACTGTTAAGTACCTATCAAAAATACCATGAATACATTGATGCATCTCATCCTAATGCCTCAGGTAACATGAATATACTCTAGAGGGCTTACTCTTCTCAGAGAGGGAAAATAGTAGAAGACTTTTGAATGATAAACCTTACAGCAACTCAAATCCAACACAAGAATGTACTTATAGACATGGAGACCTACTAAATACTTAGATCACAAGAAAGGACTCCAAAAGACTGCCAATGACTAAACCACTTAAAACAAAGCCTCCTGTTGATGAGCCAAAAACAACATTGATCTTCACTGTCAATCTGTAATACAAAGGAGGAGATGGGAAAAAAATGCCCACTGCCCTATTTTGTCAATGAGATGGTGATTCGCTAATTACAGCCTTTCCAATATGAATTTCAAAGCATTAAGGATTAAGCTCTTTTACTTGCTCTAGTTTTAATTGCAGAGTACTCATTTCCCACCTACATCTTCTACCATTCTTGGCACATATTTCCTAAGCATCTTCTATGTGGCAGGCATTATTTTAATAGTAAACAGGACTAACAGGTCCTGCTTTATGTTTCATGTTTAGCTTTTCTTTTTCTGCTACTACCATCAACCTTTTTTTTTTTTTCCCCCATTATTTTTAGTCTTTTCAAATTCAGTGTTTGTTTGAATTTTTTGGAGGATAGTTGCTTTACAATGTTGTATTAGTTTCTGCTGAACAGAAAAGTAAAACAACTACACATACACATATATTCTCTCTTTTCACCCAGGGAAAAGCATAATTCCAAAATACACATGCTCCTCACTGTTTATTGCAGCACTATTTATGATAGCCAGGATATGAAAGCAACCTAAATGACCATCAACAGAGGAATAGGTAAAGAAGAAGTGGTATAATGGAATATTATTCAGGCATAAAAAGGAATGGAATTGTGCCATTTGCAAAGATGTGGATGCACTTAGAGACTGTCATACAGAGTGAAGTAAGTCAGAAAGTGAAAAGCAAATATTGTACATTAATGCATATACATGGAATTAAATTTAGTGTTTTGAGAAAATTGGAAACCAGGTTAGTATTATTTTATTTCACCCTAATAAGGACTCTGAGCTATGAAAATGGGGGAATACATGCCTCATTCCTGAGACACACTTCAAAACACACAGATACAAGATTCTAGACCAATTAAAGGAGATACTTAATGGAAAATAGAGCATTTCTATACAGTTTCTTTTTCATGCCCCACTGTAATGCTCCCCTTCTTCTGCTGGCTCTTATGTGCAAGTGCTCTGTCTTTAGCATGACTTGGAAATACAGATCCTTTCATCTTCCCTTACCACTAATGAGGAAGAGACAACAGTGTAAGTTCAACTTTTTCATCCCTATTTATCAAACAGACTCCATGGTCTTAAAGAACACTTTTAAGTATTCTACAGGGCTTTAAAAATTTTTTTTATTGAAATATAGCTGATTAGCAATGCTGTATTAGTTTCAAATGTACAGGAAAGTGATTCAGTAATGTTTTCCAGGTGGCAAAGTGGTAAAGAATCCACCTGCCAATGCAGGAGATGCAGGAGACAGGAGTTCGATCCCTGAGTCAGGAAGATCCCCTGGAAAAGGAGATGACAACCCACTTCAGTATTCTTGCCTGAAAAATTCCATGGACAAAGGACTAGAGTTTATGGTGTTGCAAAGAGTCAGACATAACGGAGTGACTGAGCACAGCACAATGTAAAATATCTACTGGGTTGGCCAAAAAGTTCATCCGTTTTCTTAGTAATATCTTACAGAAAAACCCAAAGGAACTTTTTGGCCAACCCAATATATGTGTGTGTGTGTGTGCACGTGCATATATGTCCATGTCTTTCTCTGTTTTTCTTTCCCTGTCCAGCTTACTCCACTTAGTATGATAATCTCGAGGTCCATCCATGTTGCTGCAAATTTCATTCATTTCTATGGCTGAATAATACTTCATTGTAGGGCTTCCCAGGTGGCTCAGGGGTAAAGAATCAGCCTGCAATGCAGCAGACATGAGATATGGGTTCGATCCCTGGGTCAGGAATATCCCCTAAAGAAGGAAATCCAACCCACTCCGGTATTCTTGCCTGGGAAATCCCATGGACAGGAGCCTGGCGGGTTACATACAGCCCATAGGGTTGCAAAGAGTTGGACATGCCTTAGTGCCTAAATGGCAACAACAATATTCCATTGTATAGATGTACCACATCTTCTTTATCCATTCATCTCTTGATAAGTGGATTCTATGGTCTTAAAGAATACTTTTAAGCATTCTGCATGTATTTCTTAACTTTTTTCTCCTTAAGGCCTCAAAATGATCTGTGACATCTGAAAACCAACATGAACTTCCTCCTTAAAACTGACATTAAACAGTTAGAGGAGGTACCTCTGGCCTATGTTTCAACAATAAAACTGAAATAATATTATGACCTTGTACTATCTAAAGGAATTTAAGAAGCTGTATGGTCTATTAATTGATTGATAACCCATAACACAGGCAAGATGACAACCTAGGTGGTTGAGCATCTAGTGATACTTAAGTATCTATAACCTCTTCACACCCACTCCTCTTCCTCTCCTTCATGTTGCTTCAGCCTACTGGATCTACTTATATTCTTCTACATCTGAGAACCTGAAATATCAGTCCTATTCATCTCAGGATCCTTTGCCTTGATGTTCCTTGGAAAGCTATTCCCATAGCAGGCTCCCTCTATCACCTAAGTCTCAGGTCAGTTGTCCCTATTTTCACAAGACCTTCCATGACCATCCTCTTTAAGGAAATCCTCCCGACGTCCAGTTAACATCATATGACTCTGCATTTATTTTACATCCTTTATCTCTATAAAGTTTTCTTTTGTCCCTTGTTTACATATTGATTTTCTTTCTCCTTTCTAGCCCCACTGCCTGACAAAACGTTACGTTCCATTTATCATTTTCTTTGTGTGTCTTGCTCTCAATCTTTCTCTTTCTTTCAGTTCAACTGAGTTCAGTCATTCAGTCGTGTCTCTTTCCTTATATCATTGGAATCTAGGAAAACCGGTGGAAAGTATGCACTTGATTCATATCAACTGAAAGAATATGAATTTATAGAAGCTGAAATGCATTCATAAAGTGTATTTTCTTCTTCAGTGGACTTGAGTGAATAGTCTAAAATAGTCTCAACAACATATATTCTTCCCCACCCCCACAAGCTTACTTAACCCAAACCATGACCCAGAACACTCAATCTTCAGTAGAAATTGATAGAGAAATATTTTTTCTTTGCTCTACCCTCATCAATAAAAAAATACAGATGGCGAGACAGTATGAAAGCGTGAACCCCAAGTGGAGAGGTGACACAAACATGTCTCACAGATGGCCAGCAGGGGGTTTCATACAAGGCATTGAATTAAAAGGTCCCGGATATCAACCAGAAAGGAGAAGGAGCAGAAAATTGTTTGGCTCATTTTTCCTTCTTTGGCAAGAAACAGAATGAAAAACAAACAAGAAGCAGCTGAGGAATGTGGGGACCAAAATCACTCGATTATTCTTTATACTACAAAACTGCAGGGACGAGGAATCTGGAGAGTAATAAAAATGCTAAGGGAAAGAAATGTGATGACAACTTTAATGATGATAGCTGTATGCATGGCCAAAGGCTACCTTCTTTGGGTTGTTTTTTCTGGTTCCCCCTATCTCTCCTCCATCCTTGCTTTTCCCTTCCTCTTCCTCTTTGCATTCTTCTCCATATCCCCTGCCCCAGTTCCTTTTCTCTCTTTCAATTCCCATCATTAAGAAATACATATACACTAGGAAATGAGCATGAGAAACTGGTTACAGTGGAATGATGTTGAATATAATTCTGAGTGAAAATATGTTTGCTGCTTTTACTAAGCAGCAGCATAAGCTAAAGGAGATTTATGGTAATAAATCATATTAATCAATTAAATTAATATACAATCTCAGTGATTCATAGAGTAAGAATAATAAGTAAAAAATAGGACTTGGGGAAATATCCTCACCAGGTACAGGATTCAAGACACAAATTAAAAGTGAATTTGTAGTCTACTCACACATTAAAATCAAGGGCATTATTTTATCTTTTCTTATCAAATATGCAAAAACACAGTCATTCCCTCATGGATTCTCTTGGTCTTTCAAAGTGTTCCTTACAGTTCATGGAGTAAATGATAAGTTAAATGTACACATGCTGTGCCCTGTTTTTATACTAGCAAGTGACATTTTCAAAGGCAAAAGTACATATAGGTAATAATATGGTACACTGTCCAACACGGTAGTCAGTAGCCACATGTGTCTGTTTATATTTACGCATAAATTAACTAAAATTAAAGAAAATTAAAAACTCTATTTTGAAGTCATATCATCTACATTTTAAGTTCTCAGTAAGTTCAATATGGCCAGTGTCGAAGTATTGGAAAACACAGATGCAGAATATTTCCATCATTGTGCAAAGTTCTAATGAATACTCTTCCATGGCAAATATTTATTATTTCTGGGCTAAAGAATGAGTTACAAGGGCCATGTGAATTATCTAGTTGTCTTTCACATTTTTCTGTTAATTAGATATATTGGTATAATTATTTAAATAATGTCTCTCTCCCCAGATGGACTGCCAACTTCACGGGGGACTTTTGTTTTACTCTCCCCGTAAGCTCACAGTTTTTGGCAAAAGGCCTCGTACAATGCTGGCACTTGATAAATATTTGTTGAGTGACTGAATGATGGAATACACATCAAATGGCAAAGAAAAATCATCACAACAACTGTATATCTAAGGATGTAAAAAGAGAGAAAATGACATCTAGTTTTGTATAAATACAAATAAGTGCCTATTTTTCTCATTGTTTTATCTGCCTATGAAAAACCCAGAAATCAATTCCACCCTTAACATATGGGGGTCTTCTTGCCTAGATGAGCAAATGAACCCTAACCATATCAGCTGAGGAAACTGTGAAATTAATTGTGTTGACATCTACTTGGGCAGAAAACAGTTAACCCAGCGTGACAGGGTTATGATAGTGACTGAAAACTCCTTGGAGACCCTTGAGAAAGAGTTGTTTTCATCTCATTATGTCTGCCTTGATAATTACAACCAACTCATCAGCCTTGAGTTGAACACCACATATAATCACTTTCCTGCATATTTTTTGAAGGAGGAAGCATAATAAGGTAAAATCTGCAGACTAATTTATGACATTTGTGGATCTATTTTCAGGAAAAGAAAAACTACAACACAGTGGGGGATGCTGAAATTCTCTTTTAAATGGTGTAGATATTTTTTTGAACGGTGCTTAAAAATTAAGAAAAATCTTTTATAAAAAAGAATCAGCACACGACAGACAATACTATTCATTCATATTAACAAAAAACTTTCTAACTTGTTGCCCAAATCCATCTCCATCTTTAATTCCAAGAACATATTATTAGAAAAAAAGGAAAAATCCCATATCTGGTTAAAGGCATAGATGAAAACACCAAATATGGGAACATACCGTTAGTGAGAGTATCAGAGAAAAAAGTTATTAGCTCAGACTAAACATTAACATATTTGTGCAATAAACTAGCCTTGGGAGATTTTTTTTCTGGATTCCATGTATCTGTAAATGAAAACAAAATAATGAAGCTCTTAATGCTATTCTCAATCACCTCACTGAGCTTTTATACTCAGCAAGTCATCTGTCAGCTATTATAAGGACATTGCACTAATCAAAAAACAGTGAACAATTTCAAAAAATCATCAAATCTCTGTGCTAACCACAAAACACAAGCAATCAACAAACAAATAATGAAAAAAAGAAAAACCCTCCAACAAAACCATCTGGCTACTTCTATTTCAGGTCATAGCAGCTAAAAAAGGCATTAGAGAAGATCACAAGCAAACATAGTTGCTGCTCTTACCCAGAGGGGTTTATTTTTTTTATTTATTTATTTTTTTTTACATCTAAAATCACATTTATTATTTTATTTTACAATAATAAACATTTACTTTCAAGGTGTTTCATTTTTTTCATTGTCAAAGAACAATGCTCTTTGCAGAGAATATTATATATACCCAGAGGGGTTTAAAATAAGAAAATAGGTATCTAAGTTTTAGCACGGGGGCCATCAAACTCCTCGCTGGCAGTATTTTCCCCAGTGGAATCAAACAAATCCATAGAAAATTCTTAATTTTGAGTTGCTGGTAATATTCAGATATAATCAGATTTTAGTTATGTTCAAGAGGCAGCACTTGAGAGTTAACATGGTTTATTTTTAACTGCAAAACATTAGGTGTAGGTGGTTTTGTAAAAATCAATTAAAATGCCCTTCTGCAAATGGGGAATCTACATTTGTGTAAAGTTCCTAATTAAAGAGCATTATTCCACTCTTTCTCTTTCTTTGCCCTTGACAATTAGCTGCCCTAATAGGACGACACACACAAGAGGACCCCAAGCCCTTCCTTTAGCTGGCTCTTGCTTTACCAGCTCACACTGAACATCAAGTTATACCCAAAGATATAAGAAGTCGCTTTCCTTCCACCAGCCCTGGTTTCTCCCCTATATATGTTCTGCCCTTTAATGTTTGCCTCTATGTTCATTTATTCCAAGTGCTCATTTTATAGCTCAAAAGGAATGCCTAAAAAAATTTCCAGTGTCTTCTGAAGTGAAACAAAACCCTTTAATCTTTGAGGCTTTTCTAGGAGAGCGCAGTTGCTCAAATGAAGTTCAAAAGAACTCTTAATGTAAGAACTTTCCTGATGGGGGGAGGCTGTGATTAACCTAGAGTCTGAATTATGCTTGTCTAACTTAATTTCCAGTTTAAGAGAATCACTTTTTTTCCCTTTACTTTGATAACTGCCAACATTTACATATATTACACAGTGCTTCCAACATTAAAATACTCTGACAATCATACCTTCAACTCTATTTTAGAATGCGAGCAATGCCAGGAAAGAGAATAGCTGTTTGTTGGAAGGTTGTGATGAGAATCCTTTAAGATTCACAGTAGGGCTCTGAATTGGCATAAATACCCGACGCATCACTTCCATGATGCTTTTCATCTTCTAACATGGGGTTACCCACCTAATAAACTGCAATCATCTCCTTCCTCCCTAGACATCATTTGTATCCATATTTACTCAAGCTGGCAAAATGTAGAAAGATGATTCCTTCCAGCTTTTTTAATTACCAAAATTCAAGTTGCTTTTATATAAAATACCATAGTCTCCCTTGAGATTTCAGGAGAGCTGGAGATCACCATGGCAATAAGAAAATGGTGCCAGCATCATCTTGGCATTGACTCGTTACACATCTCAGGAGACTTTTGCACAGGAGAAAACTGAACTGGTGTAAAAAGCTGGCGCTCTCCCTTCAATCCTTTATTTTGGGGAAAAAAAATGACAAATTTCATGTTACAGAAGGTAAATAGGAAAATGTTGTAACCATATGCCTTCCTCTAATATACACAATTAAAATGCAATATCAATCTGCTCTCCTGGTATGTAAAGTAAAAATGGAAAGTTAACAGACAGTAGCCTACATATGATGTCCATGTGCCAGTTTTACTTCACTCCTTCATGCTTGATGGATCTCTCAGGAAGCAATCTCTGGCTGCAAGAGGGGTTAATGCATGGCAACTCATGGCATGTGGGTGTAATCTCGTAGCCTCCTGTCATTCATAGGTTTGTTCATTCATTCTTTCAGTCAACATTTCCTGCCTATTTATAATATGCTGGGCACTGGAGAACTTGGGGGTGATGAGCATAGCGTAGCATATAGTAGTGCTATATGAGCATATAGCAGGGTGGGAGGAGTGTGTCTGTGTGTGTGTGTGTGTGTGTGTGTGTGTGTGTGTGTAACTATGAAAAAGTGTGGTAAGGTGGGAGAGATCTGTACAGAATATTATAGAAATACTGAAATATAGCACCATGTATAATCTATAAAATAATACTATAGCATTATAAATACTAAAGTAAACATAATAAAATACTATTTTTAATATAATAACCTGAGTGCACATACACTAGTAATAATACCATTATTTCTCTCACCTGCTTCCCTTCTCCTATGGTGTCCAATGCCTGTTTTATCTGTTCTGTTTATGAAGTGAACCATTCCTAGGACCTTCCAAGGGATATTTCAAATGTGCATTTCGTGCCCCAGTGACAACTGTCCCGGGCTCTCTACTTCAGACAGAAGAAACCCTCACAAGTTTGAGAGGATGGGGGCTGAAAACTAGAGAACAAAGTCTATGACATTTTCCCTTAAAAAGGTAGATTTGGAAAAGCAAGGCTCTGAATTGGCCTCTTCATATATTTTGGGGAGCCTTAGTTCTGGAACTGTTTTGTGTCCTCTGAGGGTAAATTAATTATTGGAGAATACCTTGATCTCTTTCCTTGAAATCCAACACAGAAGTCCTGATGGAAGAAGAGAGATTTCTCAGTGCCTCTGAGTATTTTTTCTCCTACCATTTGCACAGAAAATTCACCAGTGGAACATGAAATCATGGGAATCAGATCTAGAGATTCTTGGGACTAAAGGCCTCTAGGGGTGTGCTCAGTGGAGACAGTCCAGTAGAAGGGGGCAAAAGGGAGTACAGCAGAATTAAAGCCAAGCTTCCTCCAAGCTATGAGACCCTATAGAAACTACCCAGCTTTTTGTTATCTCAGTTTTCTCCTCTGGAAAGTGGGGATGCTACTTAATTTTGTCCTTTAGGTCTACTTGAAATAATGATAGTCAACAGTTTGGCACATAATTAGCATTAAATTAGTGTTGCTGTTTCCTCATCACCCCAGTAGATGTTGAGCCATCTGGCATACAACTTACCATCACACTAGAAAAAACAGAGGTCACTGGACAAAGCAGAATTCAAAGGGAATTCAAGGGGGAGAATTTATATCAAAAAGGGAAATTTGAGTAAGGGTAGGGCGGTTTCACCTTCTGTTAACTTCTTAGGTAGCTGTGAACATTTACACACTGCAATTATACTTAAACCAAACAGTCACCCTGTCTTTCCAATAATCCCCATGCTTAGTGACTATGATGGAGTTTTTCCTCCTTTATTTTTTTAGAGGGAGGGAGATGAACCGAGAGATGGTGGAGAAGGGTTTACCCAAGGCTGTCTTGCTGAGGATTTAACAAGGACCTATTTGTACATTACAAACATTAAGTGCAAACACTCCTACCAATCCTAGAGCTGAAGCTCAATGTCAAAACCAGCCGTTAGTTTATATGTCATGTTTCAACATAAGAGGCTTCCTTCCTCAGACACAAATAAGTCTGAAATTGCTAAAGGAATATTAAACAACTGAAGAAACCCAAACAGTTCTCTCTTTATTCTCCTTAATGATAACAGCAATACAAGAAATAGTTCACAATTGCTTGAGGGCTAGTATTTTTTGAGAAACTAATTGTTTTGAAAATTAACCTTTTGCTTCAGAATGGGCCTATCTACTGTGGATGTTGTTGATGTTAGATTTCATGTCATAAATCTTGATCAGGGGCAAAAATCAGAGTCAGTTCTCATCAACTTCCTCGTCCTATTTTACTGTGTAAATTACTTTCATTCTCAGGGACTCAGTTTCCCCATATTTCAAAAAACAACTTTGGGCTATATATTTCTTCATGCCTTAGAATTTCTGTGATTCTAAGTGATTAAGAGAAACCTAGTTTTATTGCTTAAAATCTTTTGATTCATTTTCACTAATTTTTATTTTGATCACTTATTCTCCTAGTACCTTGTCTTTTCTTTCCTTTCTTAGAAAGTCAGGTGCTATCTTGAAAGACAGTAGCTACCTATGTAAAGGAAGATTTATCTGATAATAAGGTGAGACGATTATCTTAAATCCTTGAAATTGATGTTCTCCAAATGAAGGATTCAGAAGAACTTGATTTTGCACTGATCAGTCCTGGCAGTTTCAAATGAGTAATTTCAGTTTCGGGACCATTCCGAGGTTTGGAATCATTCTATTTTCATTTGAGCTGGGGTCAGAACAAACATAATGCATTTGAAACTGCCAGAGTCAATCAGTCTTTCACTTCCTAATCTGTATTTGTAAGTAAAATTGCAATGACTTTGGTGTATCAAAAAGACTGTGACATTGGTGAACTGTTCAGATTCTCTTTTCAGCCATCTATCAATACATGATCGAAGGCAGACAATCACTGCTTGATGTTATCTGTCCATATGAAAGAATACTGAGGTAATCTCTCTCCCTGAGTCTTTGACTCTATAACAATAAATACTGACGCATGCCACAAAATTACAGTTACTTTAAGAGCATTCAACCCCAAGTCTAGGGTTTAAAAATGTTATTTATAATTAAAGCTAACATTAGCTTTTATATTAAATAAAACACAAAAATTAAATATCTTTTTAAGGAATCTCCACACTGTTCTCCATAGCGGCTGTACTAGTTTGCATTCTCACCAACAGTGTAAGAGGGTTCCCTTTTCTCCACACCCTCTCCAGCATTTATTGCTTATAGAATGATAGCTGGATACAAACACTATTTCTGTCTTGATGGTAGCTGATTTCTAGTATCTACAAGCGAGAGATTTATTTTATAACAACTCAGGTTTCTAGAACCATGTTCAGTTACTACAATCCCGTGCCGGTTAGATTAAACATTACATTTTTATAGATTATATATTTTAAAGATTAAAATAAAAAGCCATGTGCTTTCTCCAATTCACATTTCACATAGTACATTTAGGTGCAAAGTCATATGTTATCATCAATGAGAAACACAACTTCTATACTGGCTGGCTAAAGACAGAAGGAAACAGAAAGTTGGAACCTGGCATTGTATGATCCAATCTTAATACAGTTTAATTTTAGCAGTGGATGTTTCAAGCCAGATTTCTAATCTACTAGCAGATTTAAAGAATTTAAGTTCTTCTTAAATACTGCATATTTTAGAATTGTTTTATACAATTTTTTTTCTATCAGGCAGAGAATGTGTAACTTAAGGAATGTACATGGAAGTCTAGATATGCAAGAGAAAAGTCACATTTCAGCGAAGGAAGTTATCTGAGTCTCCTCAAAATCTACATGTGGTCATCATCCAACAATATCTGCATGATATGACTAAGATGGTATTGCCAATGCTTTCCTGAGGCGAGAGAGAAGAAAGTAGCAAGCATTCCTGCTATACAGGGACTCATTCCAAAAATGCTTTTGTCCAGTAATGCAAAGATCTACAATGGTGGTTTATCTCAAAACTCTAAAGGAAACAGCTATAACTGGGGACATTCTTTTCAATTTCAGAAGTGTTCCTATGAATTAAATGGATAGACTCAAAGTATACAATGTGTTATCATCTAAAGGCCAATACAGGAATCTTTGACTGAAGATGAGGAATAAGCATTTATATTTTTAATTTAACTCTTAATTTAACTTCTCTTCCCAGACAGATGTAAGCCTAGACGGAGGCGGGAGAGGGGATCAGGATGGGGAACACATGTAAATCCATGGCTGATTCATGTCAATGTATGGCAAAAACCACAACAATATTGTAAAGTCATTAGCTTCCAATTAATAAAAATAAATGGAAAAAATAAATAAATAAATAAAATAAGACCTGGAAAAAAAAAAAGAAAAATGAATAGTGACCAGACTCCCATGGTGTGAGTGAGTTTTACAACTAAGTGGGATTTGGCAAAGAGCCTGGGGCTTATAACCCCCAATGCAGTTCCAAAAAAAAAAAAAGTTTTATTTCAAAGAGCCCAAGCAGAGAGGCAGAATGCATGTCCATAAGAAGATGATCAAGTTAGAGGCCCATAACTAGAATTTCTACAAAAGATGGCAGAACATGGGAAGCTTTCTCCAAGGCTATCCCCTTTAAACAAAACAAAACAAAAACACTTGTATTCTTAGCACAAATGGAATGAGGGCTAGATCAAATATTCCTGAGTGATTCAATTGAGATCCTAAATCATCTTTTTTATAGAGCTTCAAAATGAAAGGAGCTCCCATAGCTTCCAAGAGAGGGTTATTTCCATAGGGACATGGGCTGTGTCTCTTTCATTTGTTACTGTATTCCTTCAGAAACTAGGGTAGGGCCATGTAAAGAGTGAACAGTGATAAATATTTATTTAAGGAACAATTGTTAAATGAAAAATATCACATACTTTATGAAATGAAATATTCTAGCTAAAATAAAGTTTTTAAAGTAACAAAAAAGACCACACTAACATCAACTTAAAAAGTACCTTACTAAATCATGTGTGATATAAATCTCATTTTATTAAACATTTTATTGTATACGTATAGGGAAATATCTGAGCCCATATTTTCTCCATAATATTGGACACTATGCCAGAAAAATTATGCATATAAAAGGAAATTATGCACAAAAAAGGAAACATGTTTTTCCTATCTATAAAGAATACATATTTTTCTGAAGTAATAAATAGTTTATATTAAAAAATATAATAAAAGCTAAAGCTTGCCAACTTAACTTTTAATATACTCATCTCAAGCTCATAGAACATTTCAAAAACTTCCAAATTTAAGTCTTTAGAAGTGACCAGGGTTTGATAAAAGGAAAATCCATGAGACGGGCAGAATGAAACCAAATCTCTGAGGGACCATTTATGTGAGTAAAACAACTTCACAATCAATGTGAAATTTTATGGGTAACCGATACATGGCTAAATTGATGGTTCTAAATATGCTGATGTGACAAAACGCCAGGAAAGACCTAGGCTGCTTATACTCTTAAGTTGCGTTCTATAAATAACACAGTTTAGAAGACCCACAAGTGGAGAATTACAGTAGTCTAGACTTAAAGTAATAAAGGGATTTACCAACATTTCTACCTTGCTCTTGTTGAGTTAGGACTTCGCTTTCAGGAGGATAAAATGGTGCTCCAGTGGGGAGGTGGGGAAAACAGGACTGATGAATCAGAGGTCCATAGGACACAAAGGCACTCACAACTTGGGGATGATTTTAGAATCATATCTCATAAATCATTAGCAGAGAAGAAGCCCAACTCAGGAAGCACTTGGAACTAAGGAACTAAACTTGTGACAGCCTCCCATACTCAACTAAGGTAAAATCCTCCTTCTGGATTGACAAATACTGGAGCATGGGATAACTACCCCCTGAAAACCTCCGTATCACTTGACTTCAGCTCCCTCACTGCATTTGTCTCTTCTTTCATTTATTTGCATCCTCACTTTCTCGACAGTGTACCAATAAAATACATGCCAATTGAAAAGCATTATGAAATTGTTACTTCTTATTGCACCAACTGTTAGGGTGTCTGAGAGCAAGGAATATGTCCTATTCATTTTTCTTGTAAGTGATTATTAAGTATAATGCCAACTATAATTTTGTAAGTGATTTCTTTTTGTAGAAATTGTATTAAGGACTTTATATGCATCATTGCTGCTGCTTGTGAGCTCCTGCAATGATACTGTCCCCATTTTACAGAAAAAAAAACTGATCTGCAAAAAGCTTAATGTATTTGCCATGGAGCATAGAGCTACTCTGTATGATGATGGTACAACACTGCCTTCTGCAACCAGACTATTATTAGCCATTAAGTAAATGTTCAGTGAATGAAATGCTTTGAGACCTGCCTCTAAAGATCTGAGTAGAACTACTTTTCACTCCACCCCAAAAAGTAGCAAGACTCACCGGAAATTGAAATTGACTAGAATAATGCCACTTGAATACTCATTATACACACACACACACATACATATGTAATACTTATCATTGTACATACATGTAATATATATATCACATATATATGTAATACTTATCACTCAACCTATATATTTATTATATTATGTGAGTGAGCGAAAGTTGTTCAGTCATGTCCGACTCTTTGTGATCCCCTGGACTATAAAGTCCTTGGAATTCTCCAGGCCAGAATACTGGAGTGGATAGCCTTTGCCTTCTCCAGGGGATCTTCCAACCCAGGGATCAAACCTAGGTCTCCCGCATTGCAAACGGATTTCTTACCACATGAGCACTCAGGGAACCCCCATATATTATATTATATTATATATTATAACATATATATTATAGATTGAGTGATAAGTATTACATTTACCCCATAACAAAACAGAAACCATCAAACCAAATATTGCCCCCTCTTCCAAAAAAACAGCAAATGTTAATGTTATTGATTAAATCTGGGAGAAGTTGGGTTCAAACAGATGAGAGAAGTTTTTACTGTTGAACTTGTCCAAGCTTTTAATATGACAAGAGTTACTATGAAGTGCCAAGAAAAGGTATTATATGAATTATTTTTCAAACTAACTTCACTAAGAAACACTCTCTTTGTGGAGTTTTGTACTGCACTGACTTTCTATGGATTATATCTTAGAAAATTCACAAGGGGAAGCTAGAGCAATCAGAACTGTTCGGACTTCTTCATGCATTTCATGCTGACACACAAATGGCTAAAGACCAACAACGTAAATCAGCGTTTTATTTTGTGCAGATATGGTTCAGTAAATGTAACTGGGCACTTGGTACACTAATATAATGAGCACTTTTTAACAGACATTGTTTTCTAAAAAGGAAATAAAGTTATGTAGGAGAAATTTCTTGCATCATTCTATGCAAAATGCATAAGGGATTTTTTAATAAAATTCCAAAATAAAGTGCCTTATTAAGACGAAGGAATAATAAGTGAAAACACTGAACCCACATATTTTAAAAGGGTGGAAATATGTTGTTGGAGAAAAGAGGGAAGAAAGCACTACCATTTATAAATGCCTCAAATTAAAGAGAAAAATATGGTTGAAGATGGTAACATTTTTCTACTGTTCTATATATGCACAAAAGTGAATAAGGTAGGTTGAAAATCTCAACAAATTGAATTTAAGGCATATAAATATATGCTTAAAATTTTAATATCATGGTTCTATTCGACTTATTAGGAAAAATAAATAAGAATGACATTCTGAGCAAAAGAAAAACAAAGGAAAAGAGAAATTCCTTTATTACTATGAATTTAGTATAACAATAATAGTGCAAAAATATATATAAATACACACACAAGTATATTTTACAGATCAGAAGGTCCCAAAATAGACTATATTCATAAGAGATTTAATATAGACTGAAAATATAGGTGAAAAATATAGGTGAAAATGCTAATTGATTAATTTTGAAGGGAAAATAGATCCTTATCTGATACATACATAAATTTTTAATGGATTAAAAAATTAATGTTATTAACAATTTTTAGCTACTAGAAGAAAATAGTACCTATTTATTGAACCTTATAATGGGGATTGTTTTGAAAATGAGAACCAATTCAAGATAGCTAGAATATTAGAAAGCTTTACTACATGAAGATTTTAAATAGCTTCACGTGAAAAAACAGAATAAAAAAACTACTAGGGTAAAATATGAGTAAAGAATATGACAAGCAGAAGTTTATCATACCCTAAAAATATTAAGAGTAGTTATAAAGAAATAAATCTTTGTTTTTAGAAAAATGAAATGAAGCAGAAATCAGTAGAATGTGAATAAATTTAAAGTATAAAATCTTAATATAAATAAATATCATAAATTAAAAAAATAATATTATGATTACTTATTCTATAGGCAAAATAATCAAAAGGACAGGTGAAACTATTATTAGTGTCTTTTTATATAGCATTTAAAAATGTAAAATCACTTTTCACCTGTATATTTTTCCAAATTATAAGAAGCATATAAGTAGATTTTTATAATCATAAATTAATAAAAGTTATCTCTTAAATCATATTATATTTTCAAGGCATACACTTTCATAGAATATTAATGTTTTTGAGTGCTATTTAATACATGAGAGAATTCTCATAGTGCAATAATGAATGCATAAAACAAAATCTTGATTCTTAAAATACTCATTCGTTGAAGTGGGTTAAAAAATAGATTTGAGTGAAAATATGGATGATTTTTATTATGCTTATTTTTTTTCCTGAATTTCTTGAATGGACCATTCAACTATTTTTATAGTTAGAAAATGCATATTTAAATAAATGTGGTGACTTCTATTGCTATCATAAACTTACTGGAAACTGTGTAGCCAAGAAAGCATAAGATGAAATATGGTATAAAATGTGGTATTCAATATTGCTGTGTCTTCTTCACAATAATTCACATTTATTTTTGAATTCTGATAGTAGGGTTTTTTAAGAACCAAAATATGTAGGCTTAACAAAGAGTCAAATTTCATTAGTGATTTGCTGATATTTAACAAATGTTAAATAACGTGTATATTATGCATTAAGGGAACACTGAAAGAGACACTGAATAGTTTTTGGCTTTATGAAGACAGGAAAAATGAAACACCATTCTCTCATTGAGAGAAACATTTGTATCATCTGATTTTTATGTTTCTTGGCAAATCGGCAGATCTGAAGGAAAGTTTCAAGAACAAAGAGACGAGCTGAATTAAATGGGACTCAAACATAAATGCAAAACAGAAGTCCACGCTCCAATTATTGAATAACCAGGATCCCCTATACTGTCCTTTACAAAACTGTAATAATTCTATGTAGGTTCTATATGTCTCTTACAGGGGTTCATAATTTTCAGCAAATGGTTTCAAGGTGCACTGCCTTTTAAAAAGACTATTACATCAGTAGGTACCTGTAGTAGATTTTATTTCATTTTTGCTTGTTTGAGCTTTCCAAGTGATTGTGGGAACAAAAGTGGTTTGAAAAGAAAATCTGTAACTAAAGATCAAAAGGAAATAATATTATTTTCAATGCTTATTCATATAAATTCATTGGAATGAAAACTAACTATACCTGTGGCTATATAATTACCTTCTGAAATAAATTTCACTCAACACACCCCACTGATGAAAAGAAATAACTTCACAGTCTGTCTTGAAATATGAGAAGTGATATCTCAAATTAAGTTACAACTCAATGCATGAATATTCACAAAAACACACAAGATACTCTGTATCAAGCCACCACATCTAAACATCACCACCAGGCTGAGGCTAGTAGCTACAGCCATGTGGGTAAGCACAATATTTAGAACATGAAGAAGAAATCTGCCTCCAAACACCAGTTTTCTATGCTTTAACCAGCAGACACTGTCGTGTTGCAATTATGTTGCACACTCATTCCAGTTATGATGAAACATATGGAAACTTAATTCTCTGAGAAGGTGAACAATAAGCCCTGGGAATATCACTCACTTTCAACAGATTGAAATGGTTTGATCACCTCCTGCCATTCCCTGCCTTTTTCTGAGCTCAGATGCCTCTTAGGATCTCAGCATGCGATTCTCATTAATGGCAGCAGAGGGGGGTGCTGGAGCTCTAGGTGACCATGCTTCTGCATTAAACTAGACCTTTGCAAACCACTAGGCTCTCAGGCTAAAGGGGAAAAAAAGTGGGAATTCCCCAGTCCCAGTAATGCTTTCTGACATATAAAAAGGCAAAATAGTTACACCTTTCACTGCATCACTGTGGGAAACTAATTTGTTTTGACATCCCGAGAAGTAATCTGATGTTCGTATTTATTCCGAAAAAAGCTGTATTAGCTAAAAACAAATTTCATGAATAAAACCAGGGGTACGTAATCAGGCATATGTCTACTGAGCATGGCTGATATAGAGGGAATTTACCATTGCTTGGAAACTTCTCTTTAAAAGAATCTAATTCCTATCACTTTGAAATCTTTCCCAATTCCTCTCTCTAGCACTGTTAGGACCCAGGACACAGCTGTCTCCGCCAACACATGGAAACATTATACCCAGAACACTAGCGGGCATTGATCTGACCCGCTTGTCTCATGCTTCTCCTTCCAAAAGGCCTTATAAATGATCTTGATTGAAGAGCTATTTCAATACTATTCTTGGCACAATGACAGTCACTGAAAACATTTCTAAGCTGCAGCCTGCTTCACACAAGCTGACGCACCACCTTATTTATATTCGGTTTATGAAAATCTAATAGCTAAAATTCTGTTCGAACTGACGAGTCACCCAAAACTCCCTTCTCCAAACTCTTCCAGTAAGGAAAGTCATATAGAAAGATATTGGGCCTTAAAGATAAGAGGAAGAAGGGGGGAGGGACGGGGGTGGGGAGTGGAATTCCAATGAAACCACGGTGAGTGATAAGGGACTCAGAGTTACAAGTATTAGAAGAGATGAATTGCATTAACCCCTGCCCTTCCCCATTATATGCACTGCCCACTGGAAACAACAACAGAATTACTAAAATCCCACACTCTCTAATGGGATGGTAATAGGATTCAGAGGCCATTAGGGTAAAGGCAATCCATATTTTACACAGTAATAAGCTCAGACTGAAGATGCTACACCCCTCCTCAGAGATCAACAATTACCAACTTAACATTAACAAATCCACAAGCATTTTTCAAAATTGCAAAATAAACCCAAGTTAAAAGTCAAAGGTCTGTTTTTTGTAACTGCATGTACTTTTGTGAAGTAAAATCATCTAACTAAATTGAAATATATATTTTTACTCTAATACTGATTATTATTTCTCATTCTAGAATACTTTGGAAATGAGGGATGCTGTGACTGTTATGATGTGGTTCTAATTCTTTACAAATGGAATATAATTTCTCAGGGGAAGTACATTCCACTTTTCAAAGAATTACCTTGTTTTTCCAAAAATGTTCTGTTTTATTCTAGAAAATATAAACTATTTTTGGCATTAAGAGTTTCTACAAAAGAGGTCTGAGAGAATGCAATAGGACACTCTGGAGAAGAAAAGGGAGAGTGAGGCAGAAACAGGCACCCTGACATTATACATACAGAAGGATAAAACTGGAGCAAGAAGGTATATGTAAAAAATTAAAACAGAAGTTACAGTAGTGAACTCTAATCATTTAACATGTATATAGTCAGGGGGACAGTAAATTGACCACCCTTTGAATGTTTATTAGTATAAATTAAAATAATGATTTTATTTTTTTTAACATTGTATTACATTGTTAGCTAAAGAACTTCAAAGATGGCTGTAAGACTGTTTATGCTTTTGTGCAATACAGAAAGACGATGAATCTTTAGGGAAATATTTTGGTGACTGAGTTTCTTAAATTTTCACCAGAGATGAAGAAAAGGATTTACTATTAATCTCCACATGTCCCTCTTTTTAACTTCCCTGACACAATACTAAAAAAGAAAATCCCTTAAAATACAGAGCAAATATTACCAAACTGTAGAATAATAGCCAGTCCTCTCATCAGCTTCCATGCTATATCACATGTGCTTTAGTTCTTTCTAAAATGTTCATTATTCTTTCTGAATAATATAGTTCCAAAGCTGCTTTAATCATATAACTATATGGAGAAAATCTCATTTTATACTTCTTATAAAATACACACTACCTCCTTTGGACAACAATAAAAATAAATGACAGTGAGCTTGGGGCTAGATGAGAAAGGCAGAAGGTAATCTAAAATAATAAGATACCATATCTGAAAGCACTTTCTACCATATTCCTCACACATCTCACCAAACTCATTATACATTTTCAAATTAAAATAATACTTGGAATATAACGGAGTTAAGGTCATTAAAGTTTAAAGTTATCCACTCTTTAATTCCAAATCCACTCTTAACCATTTTTCAGGGTAATTTTCCACTTTGAAAATTTTCTGCTTTGAAAATCCTTACCCATACCTGAAGAAAACCAACTAAATACCAAGTAGACATGAATTGGGTGTGCTGACATTAGACACTACTCGGTCATTTAAATGTGTTCATCTATAGAAGATAATAGAGTGGGAATCTGGGAACTCTCCTATTTGGGATGCAAACATAAGTCTTGGAGTGTTAAAGGAAGAATGGCACCAATTAGGGTCTTTCAATCAAGTAACTAGAGGCAGCTCCATCTTACCAAATCAGAGAACTCAAAGACTTTATCCAAACATGTAAGGTGACGAAGAGGAGAGGAGAGTATGGAAGGATGATGTGGTGGCAGAAGATCCTCACATAAAGTGAGGTTCCTAGACCCAAGTAAAAAGAAACCAATACAAGTAAAAAGCATCATTGCTTCCGACCTCCAGGTCCTAGCAAAGTGTCTCATACTGAGCAACCACCCATGTTCACTGTGACATTGCTCAGAGTCCATGATCTACTTCCAATAACTAAGGTTCCATATCCTAAACCAATCACTAGAGTAGTGGGAGGGAGTCACTGCTTTTAGGGTGTCTGGTCTACTGTCCCTGATCAGAGACTAGTGTGAAAACCACAACTCTAAAGTGTACATCCCCTTCCAACTAAAAGGATTGTTCTGTTCTGATACTTAGGGACCTGGATGATTTTAAGGTAGATACGAAGCAGCAGAAGAAAGGTAACACTTGGGGCCACTTTGAACCTATCCTTGAGCAAGACTTGAGTTCAAATAAGGATGCCAATCCTTCCCAGTTTCTTGAAGATGTGAAACCTACTTTTTAATTTATCAATGCCTTGTTATTATTTATGTATTTAACATCATTCAAGAGATACTAATTAAATAAACTTTATGCTGTCAAATATTTTACTAGGCTTCACGATACATGGGCAAGTTAGATCACATGGTTCCTGACTTAGCTGAGCTTAATAGATTACGTGGGTGTGGACAAGTAGGCAAGTAGTTCTATAAATGATAAACAGTGTTACAATAAGGTAAGTCCATTGTCATAGGGTTAAACGGAGCTCTGAATTTAGGCTTAGGGAGGGACAGTCCAGGGAAACTTCTGGGAGGATCAACACTTAACCTGAAACCTAAAGGATGCATAGAAGTCAGCCAGGGGCAAGCTGGTGTGTCAGAGATGAGCACTTGAAAAGGCACAATTATGAAAGCTGGAAGGACTGAAGGGAATTCTGGAGAGATGGAATGGAGGATGCAGGAGCTCGAGAGCACAGATGTGAGGCCATAGAGGCAAGGGAGAGGATGTCTCGGAGGTATCCAATTACTGGGTTGGCCAAAATATTCATCCAGGTTATTCCATAAGATGTTATGGAAAAACTCAAACACACTTTTTGGCCAAGCCAATACATTACAAATTCCTTGAGGATAGGAAATATACTGTATCTTCCTCATTTAATAATTTTGGAACAAAGTAAGGACTAGATGACCCACTGGAAGTATTCTAAAAATATTTATCAATATCTATTGGGGATCTCTTTGTGATGACTGAAACCCACCTAAGCCTAAATTTCTATTAACTACTTCATGTGACCACTCTGTAAAAATGCTTATAGATTTTTGTCTTGTTTTATTTAGGTAGCATAGATTTGGTTTGAATGTGTATGCGTGTGTTTAAATTTGGAATGACTCTTTAATGTCCCCCATTGTCTCCTATTGTCTTGTATCTGAACAGTCTCCTCTAGGCATTTGTGTTTGTAACCCTTGGATTAGGGTTTATCATGGAGGAAACTAAGCTAAGAATGCAGTCTGCTATGGTGTAAATGGATACATGTAAGAATGGAGTATTGATAGCTTGGATCCAGGTATGAGTAATTTTCATGTGTGCAAGTCATATTAAGTTCTAAGCCATGGCAAGTAACCTCAAATTAAATGATAATAATTCCTTCTTAAATCCAGATGAAACATGAAGCTCTGGCACACTGCTTTCTCTTGCACGGATGGAGTGTAGGAGGTACTAGCAATCCCATTCTTAAGTAGGTCAGAGTTACCTGCCATCATTTTCTATACTTTCTTGACTATGACTTTTCTAGAGAAAGAGTTGATCAACGTCCTCAACTGTGCACTAATTTACTGAACTGTCAACAATTTTATCTTTATACATAAAATAAATTACAATTTTCTAAGACATTTCCCATCATCAGGGACATTTAGTTCCTTAGAACACATAGGGTTGAAACATATAAATTATCAAATTATTCATTTCTAAGAGTGGAGGAGACTGAATTGGAAGCTAAAATAGAAACACCATTTTGGATATAATAGTCAAATGTTTAAGAACAATTTACTATTTCGTTCTGTTAAAATTAAAAATGTCTTCAAAAATATTTTAGAGAATCAAAGTCTTATAATAAACCATTAGAAAGTAATTACAGCTTGGGTTTCCTGTCAAGGTTCTTGCCATGTAAATGTCCATGTATCAGAAATTTGCTTAAAATAAATAGATTAGTTTCATTTCAGGAACAAGAATGACATGACTTTTTTGTTAACACTGATTAATGATTTTAGTTCCTAATGGCATTAGTTGACTATCATTATTTTATCATTTGAAAAATGGTCTTCAGAATCTCTAGGGCTCATCTACATGTGAATGTTTGCCCATTTCTTATATTCTACTGACCTCTAGAGACTATGTATGTGTGTCTATAAATCACATACGATATGTGGCTACAAACACATGAAATATACATCATAAATATCACATAGATTGAGAAGAAAAGAATTCTAACTGTGGAAGCCCATTTCATTTTAGAAAAATATGCACACATTGTTTACATATATTTTCAAACATGATCTTAGGCCACATTAAATACTAAGCATGTTGATGGCACTTATCCTGTGTTCTCACTTATACAGAACTCACAGAAAAATGAATATCATACAAACAGACCCTATGTTTGGTTTGTGACTTGCCAGCAGTAAGAAGAAACACAGAATTTAGTCTCACTGGCCTGGCTTTTCCATAAAGCCAGATTTATTTTTAGTTAAGACCAGACCACTTCACATGAGGATCTTCTCCCCACAAACCATGGATGCTGTTTCTTTTTCAGTCCTCTTGCTGAGCAGGGAAAGTACGTTAACTTCAGAGCTGAGGGCTCTGATAGCTTGGTAATCCTTGAATTTTTTCTCTCAGTGTTTCCAAATATGAAATATATTCATGAGTGAAACATTCAACATTAAAATAATTGCTAATTCAGTACTAGATCATGAATTCCTTAAGAGTTATGTGTGGTTCATCTGGTAACTAGTACGTTGCATGTCAGCTTATGGGAAATTAATCATGTCAGCTAGAAAGAAACGTGGTATTTTGCCAGGAATACAACCACCTTACATGTTACTAGGAATATGACCATTCTTTCTCTTTCTTTCTACCTCTGACTATAGACACAGGTACAAATATCAATATAGATACAGGTGCCAAGCTGGAATTATAGATAAAAATATGCACATACATATGGTAACATATATTTATGTATATACATGTGCACACACATATGAATGTCAAGAGGCATTTCCTATATATATATAAAACTTATGACTAGATTTGACAATGATTTTTCTAATAGTTACCAAGGTTTTCCATTTTCAGTTTTGCTTGCTATATTATTGCTTAAATTTTCATTTTACAATATGGATTGAAAACTAATGATTACTATACTACATCATCAACTATACCTCAACATTCTAAAACTGCAAGTATATTTCTTTCTAATAAACTGAGTTTTTATCTAGTGACAAGAAAAGATTTTCAATATCAAGAATAACATATTTGCCCTTTATATTTGGGTCAACTATACTACAAATTATATATTTTGTTAGCTACATTACCTAATAAATTTAGAAACTGAAACATCTTGTGAGTTTTGGTTAGGCACCTCAAGTGCAACCAATTGTTTATAGACATATTTGTCAGATCAGGATAGTGTAAGAGAAGAGTGAATTATTTGATAAGACGTTACGATATGGCAGATATGACTGCAAGATTTTGAAAATTTTCAAGCCACAACTCAGGTATAAGAAAAGGAGAAGAAACCAAATTTGATTCTGTGAAAATATCCACTAGATGGAATCCTACACTCTGCAAACCTGGAAGGTGGCTGGTAAGGTCCATGCCTACTCTGTGATCACAGTCTCTGGGAGAAGCCAGCCACCTTTTTCAATTCTTTACCATTTCAATGTAATTCCAGGATCTAAGAGGTTGTCAAGTCTTTAAAGTTGTTTGGGGCTTTGAGCACCTCTAGAGGGTCAAATCCTAAATGTAAATAGTTTATCAAGGACTGACTGGCAGTCACTGATGATGAAAATGAGATAGGACTGGGGTTGGAGATTAACTCAGGTTTGGGCACCAATAATTCACTTTTGTACTTAATGCTAGAGAAATATGCTTATCAGAATCCTAATAACTTACACAAGGTATACTTGCTTGATCTGAGTGGCTTTCTAAAATTCCATCTAGGCATGCTATCCAACCAGTTAATTCAAAATAATAGTTGGCTGGGTGGTAGGTCAGGGGAATGATATAAGCCAGAACAATGAAACCAATTACTTGGAATCATTCAGACTGTTGGATTTACTGTTTGCGTCTTAAACACGTGGGTAAAATACTGGCGTTTTGATAGCTATAATAAACCACCATTTGTAAATAAAAAGAGGGGTACCCCCAGAAGGAAATATAGTCAGTTTTAATGAATAGTTTAAAAAACCTACCACTTAGATTTTTTACATAATTCATTCTTCTGAAGGGAAATTCACAGGTTTGGAGTTTCCTGTTCAAACATGCCTTTCCATACCATTAGTAGAGGTGCCAATGATTAGAGAAATGATTCACGTCAGGTAGTGACAGAAAAGACAGGGGAGTCAGGAAGAAATCTGAATAATCCCTATGCTGGAAATTCAAACTCTGGATAATCAAGACTGTTCTACATTTTCAATAATGATTCTGTCCAGTTAAGATAAATTTGTAATCTACACAGTTTCAAGACTAGAAAGTCACATTTCTCAAAAACTTGTATTCCAGCCTCCAATAGCTTAAAAAGTTCTCCTAGCTAGATCGTCTCCAATTACAGAAATCCTTCCCAAGTACAAGGCTAGAGAAGTATATTAAACCTGTAGGATGCCATGTAGCTGGCTGTTTTACAGAGCTTTACAGCACACTCAATCTCTATGCATGAGGTAACACTACTGAAGCAATTCACCACAATCTGATAGCACTTTTTGTTCAGCTCACAAATGTTGTCTTACATATGGGGGTAAATTGTCTTTGAATAGAAAGTTCAGGATCGCAAGTAAAGGGAGGTACCAATAAATTTATATTAACTTTAAGAATCCCTCCTCTCTATCTCAATGCATACACAAAGATTTCATGGGTAAACACACACAGAACTGCTATGGATTCGATAGATTTCTGGTCTACCCAGCAGTAACAGAGTTACTGCAATGACCACAGACGTGTGAGTCAGGCAAAAGGTCTGGCCACAGTCAACTGACAGAAGAACTGATGGCAGCAGTGAAGAGGCAGCTCCAGGGCAAGGCTCAACCTTGGTACTCCGTCAAGAAGTGGTCGGTGACGAGCAAATAACAGATAATAACAGAATTGTAAATTCCATTGTATTAATACACATCCCTGCAATGAACATAAGGATGGGTACGTTACAGCTTGGTGAGTGCTAATTTTTCCGGGTTTTTAGTACTCTCGGCAAACATACAGAAGCAAAACAGTCAAATGAGACGGATTGAAAGAAACAGAAAAAAAAAAAAATCCACCTACATTCAAGGTACGAAACAATAATTTCTAAGCCTTTAGGATCTATTTTTTTCCCTTGCATTGTAATGCAGTCAAGTGTCTGAGTGATGCCTTTTGTGTTTGATAATGTCAAGTTTGAATGTCATGGGCAGCCCCCATCTCTGATGGTATTAAAATGGTGGGAAGATGAAAAGCTTTGGAAAAGTAAATGGAACAAATTAGATTAAAGTGGTTGGAGGACAAGGCAGAGCACTCATCTACAGCTTGGTTCTGAGGTGGCATTGGTCACCCTGTCTATGGACATGGGCTAGTTAAATTAATTTCTGAGAAAAAGGGTGGCACTCTACTTACTTAATGATGCCGATAATTATTTTCACTGCTTCTCTTTATGAAGTCTATCGGATGCAAGAAAACATTTTATATGTTAATACAAAACTTCCATTAAATGTTTAGAGGAGTCTCTATAGCTGAACTTCAGTCAAATATTCTAGATATCTCCCAGTTCAAGGTAAGTGAGTCAAGGTTTACAGAAAATAAGTGACGCGTGGGCAATTCAGGGAGGCAATTGATTCCAACAAAGAAAGCATATACCTTTTCAGAGAAATTAAACCTTAAAGATCATAAAAAGCCATTCGAGTCAATGTCAGGAAACCAGAGATGAGCCTAATACTAATAATACAGAGAGAATACCACACCCTCTAAACTTCAGGTCTCATCTCTGACGAATGGTGAAGGTTTTTCTTATGAAAACAAAAGCATATACATAGAATCCCTTCCTAATGAGGCCATGACATCTACAGTACATACAAGAGTTTGCAATAATTACAACAGGAAGGTTCTCTCCCTGTCCCTCCCTCTCCCTTGACAGTGTTTCTCAACCTTACCACCCATGTCTAGGCTAATGCAATAGATGATTCACTGGCTTCCCTCCTCAAGACTAAGGATTCTCTGTTTTTTTTCTACAATATCCCTAGAAAATAAAACAATATTCTACTACTAACGATAGCTGCTCAGGACCACAATTTAATGGGAGAGCAAATGGACCCTAAATAGGCATTTTAGCAATACTATCTCTGGGAAAGCGGCATAGTATGGACCCATTACGGCACTTCTCCCTGACTCCCATACTAAGAAAACTCCTCTAGAAGCTGCCAGATCACATCTTTCCAGTGACTGTTGAGTGTCTGCTATTTGAGGCTCTCAGTCCTACTGGTATTGGTCATTCATTTTGGTGTTATTGTCCCCAGGACCCCTCTGAGTTTGCTCATTCGGATTATTCTGTGTTTTCACCTTTCGCTTTCTGATTCAAACGTGATCATCCTCAGGTTTCCCTCAACTTGCAATGGCCTTTCCTTCTTTGCTCTCCTAAAGAAAGTCAGGACTAACCAGCACATTTTTAACCCACTAGATAATTCTCCAGATCTGGTCGGCACCTTCTGTTTTCCTAAGGTTCTCACCAAAAGGACAGATATTTTTTGCTATCAGGGCAGATAGTTTGGAGCACATCTAACAGGGTGCTTTGAATATAGTCAGTGCTTGATAGCTATGATGAAAAACAGAAAACACCGAAAGAATAAAAGCAAATCAACCAGAGAAAGAAACCAAATACTCCAACCAAATTGTAAAGCTTTTCTTATTTAAAGACAGAAAAAAATAATCAGTATGGGTCAAACACAAAATATGTATTTGAATCAAAGCAAAAAAAAGTTGAAACAACCTTACCCCAGTGGACTTATAGTGCTAATTACAAAATAGGAGTAGATGACACTCATGCCTTCTAAATATAAGCTTTTTCCTCCCAGTAAAGAGAATTGAATGGGTGTTAAATCAAAACATCCTATGGAGCATTTCACACCTCAGGAATGAAAACTGACAAGGAAGGACTTCAGTGCATAAGAAAAATGCACCAGAAAAGAGCTTGGACTGTTTAAGGTAAGAAACACTGAAAGCTCTACCACAAAGGGTGTACACTTGTCTTATCTGAATGTGCTTTTGTAAGAGCCAAGGCCCTGTTTGCATTGGAAAAATTATATACCCTTCTCTTTCATAACTGAAATTGGTGAATTGATCATTTCCAAAAATAAATACTCCCATAGATAGAGGTCACTGGTTGCCTGAAATTGCATCAGTTTGTGTCTGGGTACTAGAGTCCTGGGCTCCCCTGGGATGTCTTTGTCATTTTATCAGAGTGATTATCAGCAGAGAGTTCCAGCATGGGTCCCCTCAGCTTCTAGTGCTGATGTTTGCTCTCCACAGCCCCAGTTTGTCCATCAAGCCTTGTGGCTTTTGCTTTGGTAATCTGGTATTTAATAGCCATTGTTAATTATATTTCCTAGTCAGAGGAAAATCCTATTGGGCTAATTTTTCAAAATCAGATAATAAAAGAACTTCCATGACAAACCATGTAGGTTTCCGATTATTTTTTAACGGAGAGATCTATTAAGTACTTAATATTCAGTGGGAAAACAGTCTCAGAGCAATGAAATTCTATTACTTTAGAGGTTGCATGCTTTTAATTTCTTAATATTTCATTACATGTTGGCAACTGGTGCATATTTTTATAATGCGTTTGATCATTACTCTTCTCAGGGTATTCTATTTCAGTTCCTCCTCTGACATCATATTTGCATGTTAAAGGGTTTTAGCATTCAGGGATGAAATGTTCTGAATAGTAATGTGCAGTTAACTTGATTTTTTAAAAACGGAAAACAGCAAACAGACATTATATATAGGGTCTAAGGAGAACAATCTCATAATTTAAAAATCTAGCTCACGTTTTAATAGCTTTCTATAGAACATCATAAAAGGTAATGATTCAATATAATTCATTAATTAGCAAATTATGCAAAATGCTATCAGCGGAGTTTGGGGAGAAGGATCTTGCTCGTTGGCTTTTCTAAGTCTACTGCATTTCTTTTTTTTCCTGCAAAAAAATGATCTTTTCTTTGCTCTCCAGCAACATCTACTGGAAAAGTCAGAAAAATGCTATTTATATTAATCAGATAGTTTGAGTAAGGATAGTTTGGCTTACCATCTGCTTAAAAAGTGCATGCTGAACTACCATCCAGTTTACAACTGATTTATTGCTGCCTACTTTAGTTCCATTTAGTTCTCCAGAAGAAGGACAGTGGTTCAGTGATACAGACAGCCAAGCTACAACTTCAAATTTATCATCTCCTCACCATGAAGTCGTCATTTTCGTAAATAAAATTAAAACACATATATGATACAGACAACATATTTCTCCTGGCCCATCTTCTCAGCACTTGTCAGTTATTTAAGAAATAATCATTATTATCAGCAGCGGCATGAAACACTCAATGGTTAGCTACAGCGAGAATCAAAGAAAAGGCTTGATCAGAGAAAGCTATGTAGAAACACGGACTGAATTTGAGAACTATTTTGAGATTCTGCAAAGTTTCTTAAGTTGAAAAGAAGAAATGACATACTATGTGATTTTAAAAACTCACTATGCTACCACTGGCATGATTACATCAAACATCCTACAGCCGTTTCTTTCCCCCTTGTCCACATCTTACCCCGCTCTTTTAACCATGATGAAGAAATTAAGTCTCCCCACACCTGTATGAGGGGCTTTCCAGAGAACGTCTGTTGATGATTAGCTCTAGATGATGAAGTGTGATGAGACCTATAGTTGATTCGGTCTGCACTCCCCAACATTCAGTAGCTCCTGGTGTCCCCCTAAAACTGGATTCACGGGCTGCACCCACAAGATGGTCTGTAGGCACAGATGGTTTGGCAAACACGAGACACGCCAGAGAAAGGAATTGAGGGGCAAGTTATTTGGAAACTTGGTAAGAAAATAATCTTATCACCAAATAAATATATAAAATATCTTTTCACGCATGGTTGCTGAACTCAACTATGCTACAGTCTAGCAATTCTTTCTGGGACCAAACCTTGCAGAGGCATTAAAGTCACCTTTCTGTATCTCATTCTGGAGAAGTATTTTTTTAACAGAATTTTGGACTTTTAATATTCAGATTTTCCCAACCCTCCCCAAAATCATCTGAAAATGAATTCAAACATTTTAGGGAACATCCTAGGTAAAAACCTGGATATCATTCGGCTGTTGTTATCCTTAAATCAAAACTCTGCTAATTAGATTTTTTTTTTTTTTTGCATTCTCAAATCTCAATTCATTCACGCCAGCAATAAATTTTAGCAGCAGAGGCAATGAGCATAAAATCAACGGAGACTGAGGTCCAAAACAAATGATCGCAACTTTAAAACAACAGCAGCAGCAACAAAAATCAGGCACTAGGAGACTACAGTGTATTGCATTTGGTGTTTGTTCAACGTTAAAATAGATGTGAGCCTTTTAAGCTTTATCCCAAAGCTCTTTAAAGGAGAAATGCCATCAAATATAATCCACAACTCTCATTCACACGCACAAAAGGGACAGATTCCTAAAAGCCACCTACAGTGGAAGTCTGCATGTATTCTATATTTAAGGTCCTAATGCAAAGTTCTGACTTGAGGCTGATAATTACCCCCTTCATTATTGAGCTGCTTAAAATCCAGGAAGACTGATCAAACAGCACCTCCAGAGTTAACTCCCATTCCAAACTGTCATAATTCAGTTATTCCTAATTATGCACTGGACCCTCTTCTAACACACACCCTAACCTGGTGTTTTAACTTCATATTTCATCTGGGACAACACTTAATCTCCATTTATGAAACATCAACCTGATACAGGTTAAGGACACAGAAACGGCGCTTCACCCAGAAGATTCAAGCCAAACACAGCTCAACAGCTCGACTTAAATAAACTCTACCCTTGCTCAAACCTCCGGTGAAAAATTATTATAACGCAGCAGAAGTTCAGTTAGAAGAAAAATTTCAAATCCCAGCTGTCTCCCAGGGTTTAAGTCCCAGACTTCAAAAACAAGATCAATTGAATTATTATTATTATCCCCCCCGTTAGCTATTTAGAATTTCACGTAAATGCAAAGTGCTATTCTGATCAAAATCATCTTTCTCATCTCTCCCCTGAAATAAAACGGAGGAGAAATCATTCAGCTTAAATGCATTTACTATACAAATCTATTTTCAATTGAATTTGCTGCATGCTCTAATTCATCAAAATTAATACAGGTACTTTCTATGTTAAACAAAAGGAAGCCGACTGAAAAATCGGCTTCTGCTGCGGATGCCTTTCTCAATTACAAAACGGTGAAAACAGAGATTTAACTAAGCCACTCGGTCAAACCCTCCGATGGGCGCTCTTACCTGTCTCAGTTGAAGGCTTCCTTCCCTTGTTAGCAGCGTGCAGCATCTCCACTAGCTCGCCCCAATCCTCACCACCGGTCTCAAATTACACCGCTAAATCCACCCCCCACCTTTCCCCCCCCCTTTCTTTCTTTTCTTTTCTTTCTTTCTTTTTTTTTTTTTCTTTTCTTTTCCCCAGCAAGAAAATGCTTATTGAAAGTGATTAGTTTTTGTTGTCCCTTTTAAGTCCCTCCTGCGGGAAGGAACAGGGGAGCAATGTGACGCCACCTTTTAATCTTTTGTAAGAGTGAAAAGGCAGAAAAGGAACGCTCGATCAAACTGAGCTTGCACACATGACTAAAACTCGCAGGAGAGGCTGCCGCTGCCTGGCGAAAGCACCGCTAGCTTGAGTGGAAGAACAGAGAAGAGGGAAGAGTCAATGGAATGTGACAACGTATGTGCATCAAAGGCAGGAGGAGAGAGAGAACAATGAGCGAGGGAAAGACAGCGGGGAGAGAGGGAGAGGGAGATGGAGAGAGAGATGGAGAGAGAGAGGGAAGGGAGAACACGGGGGAAAAAAGATAGAGCGGGTTTCAGGCAAAGGGTTCTGAGAATAAAGCCACAGTGCAGTGTCTGGCAGCTTCTGTTTTTATCTCAGCAAGCATGATACACTGCCTCTCTCATTTAGAAACACATTCGTGTATCTTCCAGGTTTGAAAACTGAGATAATCGCCATGTGTCTCTGGTTTTGTCTGATTGGCATTTAACTGTGCGGTGTACCTGTGATTTTTTTTTAGGATGCGTTTATGTGCAATTTATTTCGCATATTTATTTATGTAGGCAAAAATGAAAGCTGCTAATTTCTACGGCAATTTGCGGCGTAGTTTTACTGGCAGATGGAACTCTACTTATCATAACTGCTGACAAACTGCCATGGGTAAACAAAAGAAGAAACAAATGCTTCGTCTTGATAATTGTCTTTAAAAGGAAGAGCCCACACCACAATATGAGCACTTGCAGAAACCTAGGTTTCCTGGTTAAAGTTGGAAAGGTGGTTTCTCTCCATTCGTTTTATTAAGAAAGGCAAAATAAAAGGCAGGGCAAGATGTTTGAAAGAAAGGTGTTGGAGCAGAGCTATTAGCAAAGCGAAAACCTTAATTCTCTCTGGTTTCCCTCCAAATGTGACAACAGGCTTGCTTTCTTGAGTCCTGGAACAGAGTTTTTGAGTCACTATTTCTACAGACTTTTATTGCATCCTTCTGCCTTCCTGTACCATTTTAAAAGTAGGTTCCATTTTTAAAACAGTCGAAAAGAAACGATTTCCTAATTCAAATGGTTTCGAATGGTGTTTCACCAGCTTTGTTCCATCTGCACTCATCTCCTGCCACGTGGGGGCTAGGATTACACAGTTAAATTCCCTAAGTGACCTCTTGTATAAGGATGTAAATTGCTTATTCCAAGGTCAAGTATTTGGTATAAGTTAAGTTATTGGTGAAAATAATTGCTTGCTTCCCATAGTAACCTTAGCTAACGCAGTAGAAGCCAGCAGGAAGGGGATATGTTCGAGTTTCTGACTGACCGTCTTTTTGAAATGAAGCAATTCTAATGATGAAAAATAAATCTCATGTATCCTACTCATAATAGTTATTATTTGGGAAAAATGAAAAGAGCAAAACAAAGCATTCAATCATTTCACTTTAACTACAGTGTATCCCACTATATCCCTGAATCCTAGGCGTCTTGTATAAACCACCAGATACAGACTGAGAACTGGTCCAGGAATGAGACCTTCTATCTCGGCCCTGGCCACATTGCTATATCCAAAGAGGGACTGCTTGACCTTGTTAAACTCGGAGTGTCATTATTTCCATGGTTTGCCAATAGGAGGATATGTCTTTAGTTTGGACCCAAATAAAGAAGAAACAAACTCCCTCCCATTCCTCCAATGTGATCAAGATGAAGCCCTACTGATCATTAAGACGGAGTTGAGAATGGAGAAATCACAGTGTCTGAACAGCAGGCAGCTGGCCAAAGAACGGAGTGTGCTCATATGTAGAAGGGAAAGATGACGGCCAGTGAGTAGCTAGGGAAATGGTGCCCTGGTAAGTCCAGAATCCTCTGCTGGCATTTCAGAGTGTATTGGAAGTAGTCTCCTTTAAATGGCATTATTGATATAGGTTCTATAGTTAAAATTAACTTGATACAAGGGAGTAAGTAGGCTGGGAATTTTCTGCCAATAAAAATAAAGACTCTGTTATAAAACTATAACTATTTTTTTTTAAAATAACTATTTCAGTGTAAGAAAAGCTGGGGAGTGGCCTGGGTCTTATTGAACAGGATCAGCAAAGCATAGTCAAGGTAAAATAAAAAGAAATCCAGGCGGCAAAAAGACTTTTTTTTTTTTTAAGTTATAAATGGCTATCAGTGTTGTTGCTTATTTTTACCACTTCCTTAGTGAGGAGGTGGGGACCCTGAGTGGGCAATTTTTGCAGTCTGATTTATATGACTTAAGATACCTTGACTGTGGAGGGGGAGAACCATCTGACTATACTGAGGTACCCAAGGTGGCCCAAATCACATTAATACTTCTTGCGAGAATATGACGTTCACAAGTTCTTACTTCTCGGCAGGACAGCTTTCCCCCAGGAGCTTATACAGTGGAGGGAGCGTGTGCATGCTAAGCTGCTTCAGTTGTGCCCGACTCTTTGCAACCCCACGGACTGTAGCCCACCAGGCTCCTCTGTCCTTGGGATTGTCCAGGCAAGAATACTGGAATGGGTTGCCATGCCCTCCTCCAGGAGATGGTCCCTACCCAGGGATCAAAGCTGGGTCTTGTTGTGTCTCCTGCATTGGCAGGCAGGTTCTTAACCACTAGCGCCACCTGGCAAGCCCACACTATGGAGTAGATGGTGGTTAAATGCTCAGTTTTTGGAATCAGGCTGTGTGGGACTGAATCCCAGCTCCACCATTTGCTTGCTGTGTGATCTCGACCAAATTATTTTGCCTCTCTGTGGCTCTTTCCTCATCTCAAATGGGTATAATAATATTACCTGCCCCTCGGGTCTATCATTAGGAATAAATAATGCATGTGCTGTTATGAGTTTTGTTCCCGGCATATGGCAAGTACCTCATACATGTTAATTCCTATTAGAAAATCCACCCAAAATATTTTTTCTTAAATAGTTAAAATAGACAATATTTCTTCACCTCAAAATAGACAACTCACAAAGACTTATTTCCACTCTGACCTTCCTTGTAAGCTCTAGTTATTTAACCTGCCCTCTGGGTCTTTCCACTTGGGTGATATGCTTAAAACTCAAGATCTACAACCAAACTCATGAATCAAAACCATCTGTTTCTCCTAATTCTCTCACCTGTGTAAAGTGTAGACTTCTGAAGTCATATGGGGTCCCTTTCTTTTCTCTCTCATCATTTGACTATCAATAGCTATCAAATATCACCCCTCTTATCTTTTAAAGTTATTGTTTCATTTCCAGATTTTTAATACCTTCTCCATCTGGGCACTTCTGCCTGGACTATTGTGATAATCCTCTAATGCAGCACTTGGCTGTGCTTTTCTGTCCTGAAACACATGGACGGGGACAAAATGCAGCATTTGCTTCTCTAGGGACAGCCCTAGGGTCCTGCCAAAGACCCAACCAGATCGTAACACCACTGCTTTTCCTCTTCTCAAGAAAGCACTCAGAATCTAAGTGAAGGCGAGTGACATTATTCTAGGAATGACCTTGAATCCGCTCTAATGGATGAAGCAGCTAATCTTCGGCAAACCAATACTTTACTATTAGTGCCTTGTTAGTTGTGACACTTCTCCCAACTGTCATGACACTGCTATTGAAACAACCATTTTAAGAGGTTTTCTTCTCTTCTCTAATTCATGCTTGGAAGCCAGAATAACCTTCTTAAAATGCCATTCTGAATGACATCCATCCCCAATAGTTATTGACTGGTCGATTGAAAGTCTGTTTTATTTCATTACTTTATGTGGCAGCTAAAAATTCATCAAAGGTTCTCCCCAAATGATAGTAAAATTGTTATCACTGAAGAAATAAAGAGCACATAGGAACAAAATGTAGGAAAAGAAGGAGTTGTGTCAACTGACAATAAAAAAATGCACGTTACTTTCCTGGCAGTTGTAATATTTGTGATTATTGTCAGCCCTTTAACATTTGTCATTTGTGATTTCTTTCCTCATCCTAAGTACATATTAGTTTTTATAAGAAATCATCAAAGGTTCACAGTTCTTTAGAGAACGAGTAGGAATCACTTTGTTGCGCAGGTTTTTTTTTTTTTCCCCCTTCATATTCAGTCATCTCTGACACCAACCTATCTGTGTAAACATTCATTCTGTCCCTCACCCGGGGCTCCTGACCTCCCCACCCCGCCCCATCCCCTCAGAGATCACTTTCAGAGCCTCATTCCTCATTCTCTTTAGAGTGTCCTCTTCATCACAACTTAGCTAGAGGGAAGGTGATTTGTATAATAATAAAGGAGCTTGTCTTTGGGGTTATTCCTGACTTGAAATTTGCTGCCTAACTGTGGGACTATTGGTCAAATCACTTTTTTATTTCATCACCACTGTTGTCACCTGTAAAATATTGTGATGATGTAATTTCATTAGGTAAAAAATGTAAAGGGATTAGCACAATATCTAGTATACAGCTAGTACCCACTCAATAAAGAGGAATTAGTAATTAAATGACAGGGATTTATTGTTGCCTTTAATTTCTAAACCTCAGGACAACTCACCAAATGGCTATTAGAACCATTTTACAGAGGATAAGGCTGAGCTTTGGCAAAATTAACTTACCCAATGTTACACAAAGAACAAATACAGAGCCAGAATATAAACTCTGTCTTAACCACCTTGTAGTTATTTTCATCCTTGCCAATCATTTACCACTTAGTCTATATCATACTGACTTATTATTTTTTTTTCAGGTTTGTGCCCCACTTTTCTATGTTATAGACTAAATGAGAGCAATATTCATGTTTAAACTATCTTTGTATATTTAGTATCTTTCATAAATCTTTGAACAAAGTAGCCTGCCTAGTTGGTAAACGTTGACTGCTTGATCATCTGTGCTCATGGGGATTCAAGTTTTTAACCATATTTAAATTCAGTGACACTGATTTTTTGCGGAAATGGCTTCATCATTCTTTCTATGAAAAACATCATAATTATACAAAATAATATAAAAGAGAATGAGTACATATGAATGAGGCATGGAGATGGAAAAGAATGACTGTCTGCAAAAAAAGCTGTAGAAAAGTGATCCTCATCGATTTGATTTGGTTCTTCGTACTTGGCACTTACATTCTGCTTGAAGCTAGCACCCTCAGGCTACCCATTCCATGCATGGAAAAGTGAAGGTCATTAGCTGAATGTCATGCATTTAAGGTTACACAGAAAGGCAGAAATATTCACTCAAATACCCATAGCATTTCATTACCTTTAATTCTTTCCTTTAAAATAAGTGCAATAATTATATTTTCATTTCTTTTCTATCTGGATACTAGTCTATAAGATACTAAAACAACCTGGAATAAGGTAAAATATTCAGTGTTTTTCAGTGTATGTGGTGATAAATAATGCTATTGAGTTTTCAACAAGCTGAATGAATGTTTTCATTTCAAATATGTGTAGACCATGGTCTCTGTCTGTCTGTCCATGCATTAGTAAAAAGCAATAGAACTGAGAAATGCCCTGTGCACCCCACATAGGATAATTAATGTCATCAAATGCTGTTATCTTGTACCCATCTTTTGATATTTGCATACACTTCATGAAGTCAGGATTTTCTTTGCTTACTGCTGTATTCCTGGTAATGAAGGCAGTGCATGGCTTAACGGTAGGTGTTCAATACCTACATGTCTGATAAATGAGTGAGTGTCATCCCCCAATGCTGCCTAAACCCATCCATTTCTGGAGACTTTTTTGATTCCCACATGACTGGTGTATATTCACCCATATATATTTTGTACTCTGCCACTTTCCCATGTTATTTCTCATGGAATTAATTTTGTTAAATATATGATACCCTTTGTTCACAATAACATTTCCTCAAAGAATCCTTTCTGGATTATATTAGCTCATGGTAAATGCTCTTTTCTCTAATTTCAAAGCACCCTTTGCATGAAACTTTTTATTACATGTCATTTTCCAAATTAACCTTGTCCTGGCTTTGGATATCTCAGACTGTTGGTGGGTTGTTATTCTTCTAAAATCTCTACGTTATTCTTATTTCATCATTTAGATTTTAAGTTTCCTGAAGACTGTAGGAACTAAATGCATTTACTTTTTAATATATAATATGTATTGCTATTCTTTTGCATACTACCTTGTACATTGTGTGTATAATATATATATTGCATTATATATGTATATAAATAACATGTTGATTGATGTTTATACTGAAAGTACAGATAGGTATAAAATTCTATTATTCAGAAATCATGTGCAAAAACATCTAATACAGCCCTTGACCTTAGAAAATTGTTGTTAGGATCCTGCTAGAATAGTGGCAAAACAGAATTTTTTGGTAGCTTATACTGCCATTAGGTGAAAGGCCATTCCCTTTGTCTCAGTGTATGTATTTCTGAGCACATGCTCAGAATCAACCAGTATTTCAGCTAGTGTTGAAACTAACTCACTCCAACAAATTGAGATTCGCAGGCAGGAAGAATTAACAACTGTCTTCTGGAAGATTATAATTTTTTTCCCTAATCATTAACGTATTAGTTGAAAGTCAGCTTATACTGACCTGTAAGCAACTAATCCTTAGAGAAAAGTTTTCTCAGTTCCATAGGGTCTCATCTATGGGGTCATTCAGATCTGATTATCTGCTTATTTGGGAGGTTAGTCTTTTCTTAGCGGGGAGAGGATGGAAGAGAACATGGTGAAAGATACCTCACCTTAATAAGCCTTACTCCTTGAACACAGGAACTTTCTTAGGGAAGTTTTTTCACCCTACTAGAGATTCAGGATGTTGAAACTATCTATAAAGTACTGGTTTTCAAAAAGAAAAAAAAAATTCTCCAAAATAAAAGGTTATAACCTCTGAAGTTTCAAAAAACCCTTCATGTGTTCTTCTTACTATAAAGATGAGATAATTCAGGTCCATTTTTGTATCTGTTTCCAAAACTCCAATAAGGATATAAGATGATTAAAGGTTGGTGATAAAGTTTCCTGAAATTAGTTTATCGGATATTCTAATCATATCAGATCTTATTTAGCCAATCAAAACAAATTATTTTGCTTATAAAATTGTTCACATTGATTATCATGTTCAGGCATTTTGGTTTTTTTCTGCTGAAGGGAAGCCAGTCCTGTCTGTTTTCTATTTCCGTTTTGCATAGTGATTTGAATACCCCCTTACGTGAAAACCCGAAGTGGCAGCCGCCTAATCCTAAAGTACAAATGGAAGGCAAATCAAGAGAGAACCTCAATTCTCTGCTTGCCATGGTGGACCGAATAGAGTTGGCCTCAATGAAACTCTAAGAATTTACGTTCCTCTCCGTTGAGTTGAACACAGGCTTCGGTGGACTATTTGGTTCTTGTTACTGATGTTTTTCAATACGAAACATTTGAAAGCATCCAACCAGAAGTTGCACAATGATCACAGCCTTGAACGTATTCATCAGAAAAATGCATTCACTGCTACAGGTTTTATTTTTACCGTAACCAGTGTACAATGCTGTTTGCCAGTTTCTTCAATACTCTTACCTATGACAATCACAAAAGCAATTCGCAACCTTACTTATCAGATGGTTCTGTTTTACAATAATTTGATTGCTATTTGTAAAATCCAGGATAAAACAGTGCAATTTCTGATGTGGAATATCTGAAAAGCTCTGGAAGCTGCTGGGAAGAGATATGCGCTAAAATATGTAATGTGATGGAATTACAACAAACACGTTCTGGAGGGTACACACTCAAGTGCCTCTCAGAGTGTGTGACATTTAAGGGTGCAACTGGCAAGATTTACAAATACATCCTGCATTTAAACTGCCCCCTTACACCCACCGTCTTTCTTAGCTCCAAATTGAATTCTCTCATTAAAAAAAAAAAAAATTAAAAAAGGTAGAACCCTCTCAAAAAGAATGATCGATCAAAACAATAGTCACTGAATCACTGTTTCTAGAACAAAATGAAAATAAGGATCTCAATTAAACTGTTCATTTCACACGCAGGTTCCTAGATATCTAGATGCACTCTGAAATCAACAACATCTTTCTGACAAGAATTTAACTAACACAAAAAAGTGATGATTTTAACAGCTGACAAATCCCCAGTGATAAGGGGCTTAAAAAACAATGCAAACAAACAAACCACGTTTCCAGTGATTAGACTGTTCAGATGTCAAAGAACAGTGTGTTACACACTCCCTGGAAGAGTATGGATGTGCGATAAATCTTGTAAAAGGAGTTTTCATGACAGTGCATTAGTGTGAAAGAAAAAGGGGAATCGTGTGCACCACTGAGAGGCAGTGTGGCACAATAGAAAAAATCTCTGTGCTTCAGTCTCAGATCGACCACCACCTCTGTACGTGGCATTGGTCAGGTCACTTAACCACTACCCACCTCCACTTCTCCATCCAACATACGGGACGAGCAGCTCCCAGTTTCTGATAATAAGATTAACAGAAAACATTAGTATACTCATATAAATGGAGAACTCTCTATTTTCTTTGTGCAGTCAGATTCTACCAGAGCTAAATCTACTCTGAGGGAAGAAGAAATTGTATTCTGGAAGCTGAATGCTTTCCCTGAGGCTTCTGGGGCACCAATTAATAGATTGAGGCAATAAACCACTCAATAATCCTGCATTGGCTCAAGGAATTAATGCAGCTCACCTCTGTTGCTGTGAGTGCGATATCATGTACTCAAAGGATGTTCAATAAATATTAGCTGATGTTGGTATTGACAGGGTGCCGTGTACAGTCACAGCACTAAGTGAATTATGAAGTTTACAATTGTTCAGAAAACTCATTGAATAATTATTGGCAATCAGGGAAACAGATCTCTGACCTCATTTACTTTATTTTGATATCATCTTATGCGTAAGAAGAATATTCCCCATCCCTAGACACTTAATAGTCTTACACTAGTGACTTAAGAGAATACAAATAAGGTTATCCTTCCAACCATACTCAGAATCTAGGCACGTCTTAAAACTCCCATTGTCATCACCCTGGTGCAATCCATCATCATTTCTTTTCTGGATTATTGTAGAGCCTCCTAACTGCTCTCCGTGATTTCCACTTTTGGCTCCTGTGTCAGATTGCAACAAGAAAGACTTCCAATGGATCTGACCTTCATGCATCTGTATTCCTGTGTAGTCCTGGCTCATGCCGACCCTGGGCTTGGCCTTGTGACTTGCTTTGGCCAATGAGATGTGAGCAAACACAATGTAAGTAAAGGTATCATAAGCACTTAGGATCCGGGGCTTGCCCTGTTGGAAGGGTGCCACTTCCATAAAAGAAAGACTTGTCTGACCTCCTAGAAGGTGAAAGATGATAGAAAGTGAGAAAGAGAGGCCCAACCATTTCCTGGAGTCCATCCATCACCTGACCCACCAGCTGGACATAACTGGATGAGGGCAGGTAAGCCCAGTGGAAGACCTGACAAACCAACACACTAAAATCAGATAAATAAATTCTTGTTTCAAGCCAGCAGGTTCTGCTGTGGTTTATTTAGCAATAGCTAACTGATACAGGCTCCTCCTCATTATTCTCAGTTCTTCAGAGTGATTCTTTTCATAATACAAAACGGATAATCTCACTCCTGTGCTCAACACCCTCCCTCTAAGAACTCTTCTCTCTTCTAGAGTTAAAGCCAAAGCCTTTGCAACATTCTAGAGACTGGACATGTTTCATCCTCTTGCAGTTTTTTTAGATCCAAAATCCTACTAATTTCTCTCTCATTGTCTCCCTGGCAGCTACACATGCCTCTTTCTAGAATGTTCTTCCTTGTGAACAAGGATTACACTCATCTCATTTAAGAGTTTCCTCTCACATCATTTTTTTTTCCCAATGATGCCTACTCTGTTTACAACTGCATCACCCCACACCCCAAATTCCCCATCCACCCCCTTTTGGCTCTTTCTCCAATGCACTTAACACATCTAAATCACTATTGTCTGCTTATTTGACTCCTTGTCTCACCCCTTTACCAAAATGTGACTCAGATGGTAAAGAATCTGCCTGCAATGTGGGAGACCTGGGTCAGATCACTGGGTCGATAAGATCTCCTGGAGAAGGGAATGGCTACCCACTCCAGTATTCTTGCCTGGAGAATGCCACAGACAGAGAGGCCTGGTGAGTTACAGTCTGTGGAGTCACAAAGAGTTGGATATGACTGACAGACTAACATTTTCACTTTTTTCAAATTCCAAGAAGGTAAAGAATGGTCTTTTTGGTTTACTCTTGGATTTCCAGCACCAAATCCCATGCCTGATACTTAGGATAGACTTAATAAATATTTGCTAAATAATGAAACAAATCCTCCTGGGCTCCAAAGGTGCTCCAGTTGGATTCTACGTGGAATGATAATATTGAGAGAGAATACAGTCCGTAAGGGCACACAGCTGATGCAACTTCCAAAGATTTATGAGCCCTCATCTGACAGAGCACAGAAGTGGCCTTGTGGTCAAGGAAAAGAGAAAGTCAAGGAGGTTCTTTGGGCAGTATTTTATCAGCAGGTCTCTTCAGCAGGTAGTGAGGGCTGCAATCAAAACAAAGAGAAGTGACTCAGCACCAAAAGAGCCACCTTGGAAAGGCAAAGGAGGACCCTAAGGGAAGAAAAGGAGACTTTCCTGGCCTGCTTGGATAGAAAAAGCAAAATGTCCAAAGAGAAAGATGCATCCAAAGAATAAAACTGGTCTTTTATTAGGAGATCAAGTTTGTAATGTGCTTGTACTTGTTTCACTAAATGAGATGGTTGGATGGCGTCACTGACTCGATAGACATAAGTTTGAGCAAGCTCTGGAGTTGGTGATGGACAGGGAAGCCTGGCGTGCTGCAGTCCTTGGGGTTGCAAAGAGCTGGACAGGACTGAACGACTGAACTGAACTGAAAGAAAAATATATCTGAGGCTTTGTCTTTTCATGTCGATGTCAGGGTTGAGGATGCAGACCAATGAACACCTGTTACAGGACGAAGGCATGCACCCAGGGGCGTGATGTGTTGCCATTCACACTCCATAAGCATGATATGTCAAGGCTTGCTGTCAGTTTCCTTAAAAAGCTAGCACCTGATTAGACCAATCAGAAACATGGCCCAAGCTCCCATTTGAATACTTTATTTTGTGAAAAAGTCCATCTTCCAAAAGCATAGCCTGGGCTGGCGGTGCAGCCTCCAGCTTGCAGCACAGGTGTGCTGCCAATAATTCACTTTGGTTACTGCCAAACAGACGTGACCTGGGAAGACTTCACTTCACCTCACCGACTCCATCTTTGTGCACATCTCATCCACAACCATCCATTTTCCTCCTTGCCCACACCTCATTTTCCCTGTTGCTCTGCAATTATTTATTATCTGGCTCAATAATTGTTTTGTTTATAGCAGCCAAGCAAACTCTATTGTTAGGGGAAAAAAAAAAACATGCTTCTTTGCCCATCTAGATTTTCCTGTGTGGGCAATAAAGGATGTTGGTCTGTTAGAGCTCTTAATATACTGTTCTCTGTGTTCAATTTTCTGAAAGATGAAAATTGCCCAAAAGCAAAGTAGGCAGGAGAAGTATGGTGGGATGCTACTGCAGCCCATGTTCCTGCTGATGGATGATGGCCCCCTGAATGTCGGGGAGCACGTGCTAGTCACTGCTGTGGCCCCTGCTTTCTGAGGAGCTGGCAACGTCCAGTCCTTTGGAATAGCAAGTCCTCCGCTTCACCCCTCCCACCGTCTCCTGAACTGCTTCAGTTAGTCATCCCTGGCCTTTTATAAAACCAAAACACCAACAGGCAGAACTGTTAGCCCAGCCCGGCAGATGAGGAAGCTGAAGGAGGCATTGGGACTTGGGATCATTTTTTTTTAGTGATTCTCATGTATATATTTCAGCATTTGATCCCACTTCACATAAAATATTTACTTCATGATGGGCGATGGGGGAAATGTCATTTTTCAAATTTCTTTAGCTTAATTACAAAAGATGTAAATGTGGTCTCGCTTGTGGGAAAAAAGTTACTCTTAACAATGAGGTGTAAATTGGTGTCTGCTTAATCTGTTCACAGTAAGAATAAAACCTCACACTCGCCTCCTCGCCCTTATTTTTGCAGTAGTACCTGGGAAGTTAATGCATTCTCTTGCAGCATCTCCAGTCTCTTAAGGAGACAAGAGAGAGGGGTTTCCTGCCTGATCCTTCTACCAGCTGTAAGAACATTCATTTCTAGTATCTCTCTTGGACTGTGGACAGCTGCTATCTTTTTTTACCTCAGTCACGGGCAGCCAAAATCTAACCTTTTTTCTGGTCTCTTCTCTCTCCCCAACCATTGTGGTCTCCTGCAGATCCCCAAATGGAGTAAAATTAATAGGGGAATCAGCGTTATTTATACAATGACCTTGTGCTCCTAGGGGAAGTGCAGGCGCTTTCTTTCACTTATGATGTTTTACATTTCAAAGAACCTAGCTCTCTTTGATATTAAAGAATGCAATGTGCTTTAATAGGTTAATCAGGCTGCATCAGGTTTTCCTGCATGTGGCTCTGTTCCAAAGGAAATGATTTGGCTCCTAGTCGATGGACTCTGACAAGGGGGCTCAACATTAATATTTGAGAGACTCAGTATACTGGGAGGTACCTAAATCCTCAAGCAAAATTGCTGGCTTTGCTTACCTCGGTCCCTCTGTGGGTAACAGAGGGCTTTTCTCAGCACTGGCGCTACTGACGCTGAGGCGTGATCCTGCTCTGCTGGGGGGGCTGCCTGTGCCCCAGGATGTTTGGCCGTGTCCCCTGCCTCTCCCAACTGGACTGTCAATAGCGCCCTCCCCATTCAGGACAATCAAATCCAGACATTGCCACCCATCCCCAGAGAGGAGAACCAACCTCTGCTTAGAATCACAAGGTTAATTGAAAGAGTGATGAGGATCAGGGATTCCATTTAGGGCTTATGATATGTTTAGAATTTACTGGTTTATTTATTTATTTCTTTTAAAGATGTCTTTTTTGATGTGGACCATTGTTAAAGTCTTTATGAATTTGTTACAATCATGCTTCTTTTTTTTTTTTTTTACATTTTGGTTTTTCAGCCTCGAGGCATGTGGGATCTTAGGTCCCTGACAAGGGATTGTACCCACACTCTCTGAATTGAAAGGTGAAGCCTTAACCACCGATCACCAAGGAAGTCCCAAATTTACTGGTTTAAATGATAATTAAGAACTCACTATGAGCCTCTACTAATGACGTTATGTGTTTGATCTCATTTGATCCTTAAACCTATGAGGTAGTTACTGTGATCGATGTTTTATAGTTCAGGTAGAGGAGTTAAAATAATTTGCTCGAGACTTCCCAGCTGGACAGTAGAATGGTTACATATGTCTAAATCTAGAATGGCAGTGCATTAAACTTCTCTCTCCCTTTTCTGGCTTTGCCTCCTCTTCTTGGGGTTATAATCTGAGTATCTAAATTAAATTCAGGAGTTGATTAACCACCACTTGGTTTAGGAAATGCACCTACAAACTAAATAGGTCTAAACAAAATAAGGCTATGTTTGCCCTCAAGTAATATAAGCAAAACAGAAAGTAAAATAGGGAATGAAATCAGATAAACATTTGACAAGGGCCACTAACAAGATCAGGGCTTCCCAGGTGGCACAGTGGCAAAGCATCTGCCTACCGCTTCAGGGGGGCTCAATCCCTGGTTCTGGAAGATCCCCTCAAAGAGGGCATGGCACTTTCTCCAGTATTCTTGCCCAAAAAACTATGGGCAGTGGAGCCTGGCGGGCTACAGTCCATGGGGCTACAAAGAGTCAGACACAACTGAACACGGACAACAAGATCAGAGGTCAGAGTGCTCTGGATTGTAGTGCTTTTGCAGGCCTCAGAGTGCGGCAGAAGCACCTGGGGACTTAGGAAAATGCAGGTTCTGCTCCTAAGTACGTATGGATTAGGGTCTGGCATTCTGTGTTTCTAACCAGCTCCTAGACTGTGATACTGCTGGTCTGAGGAACACAGTTTTTGCCTTATGCTGTGATGTGCTAGGAAACGTAGCCTCAATGCATCCAGGCAGTGAGGCCCAACAGTGTGTATCTGAGATGCCAAGAAATCATCACCACAAGGTGGAAGGGGTGGGAGGAGGGGGTGGGATTGCCTTGGCTGTGAGAGGCACACTTGTCTCTCAGCCCTCCACTTGGAATATCCATGGTGCTCCTACTCACGCTGACGGCCCACAACTACTGCAGAACATCTGCTATTGTAAAGGACAAATATTAATTTGGAGCACGAAAACACCTACCCATTGAACATAACTTGTTTCTGAAAACAGATTACATTCTTATCACCAAGTTTGTACTTAGGATATTTCTCTATCCTCAACATCCTCTGCTGTCAGCTACAGAAGAAATATTATCATTCTCCCCTCCAGACCTGTGACTTGAATGACTATTGAACCGCAACTGGCCAAGAGTTTACGTGACAAAGGAAAATCACATGTGTGGGAGGCCAAAAACAGAGATATTTTTCTTAATCCAGTGAAAGTCACGGTTAAAATTATGACTATGAGGATTGTAAACTAGATTGCAATTTATCTGGCTGCATTCAGACAGGTGGAATTGACTCCTGTAATAAACATTCACAAAGAAATGGATTGGGAGCCATCTCCACTAGTGGCTGTGGCATCTACACCCAAACCCCAGGGACTGCTGCAGATCATAGGCTGCTGTGTGACATCTGGGTTTGACCAGAAGTCACGATAAAGGGGACAATTTTTGAATCACTTGATTCTCTGAATGCATTCAGCTAATTTGCCATCTACAGTGCAGAGGAACACAGCAATGATTCACTGGGATGTAGGGATGGATGAGATGAAAGCAAAGGCTGAGAGGCTGAGAACTAGAATGACCCAGTTATCGCTAACTCCTATTCCAATATAAATGGGACAGAATTGTGTATATTTGAGGTTATAAGTATATCGTCATCAAAGTGCATTGTACTGATGGAGTAAGATTGATAGCTTTGGTTCATTAAGTACAGATACTGTCAGTCCCTGCTACGTGCCAGATCCCAGGGTACATAGAGGAACTCTCTGTCACCCCTGTTGTCAAGGGTCATCTGGGACAAAGTGTTTCCCATTCATCAGTCATATGGGTCACACCTCTATGATTTTGGCCACATCTACTACTGACTTTACTGATATTTACTCAGTATTTTTTCTTTAGGCCATCTCATTCTTCGCTGTTTTAACTTGGCCTTATCTTTAGCAACAATAGCTATGAAATTTTATATTTTAAGCACTTCTCAGGACTGACCAAACCTGTTGCTAAAATATTAGAATAAGCTTCAGTGACTATAGGTGGACAAAGCCTGCCCCCTCCACCCCCATTGCCCTAGCTTAGCTCCTTGGCCCTGCCCAGGATCCAGCACATCACAGGGGCCTGGCCTGACATATGAGGGGTTCCTAGTACTCTGACACTGAACTCTGGACAGCATCGGTTCTGACTTCCCTGAGCCCCTTTCTACACTATTGTAGTTTCACACAACACACAGGATTTCTGATCTGGGTTTGTTTTTGTTTTTGTTTTTTTTGAGGGCTTGTACACAGTTTAAAAACTCTTCTGTTCCAAAACGCTGTTACCAAGTAGTTGGCTGCATCAAATCTGCAGGGTGAGAAGTCATACTTTCCCCAAGCTCAGTTTCTCTCTTCTGTAAAATGAGCATAATATTAGTAATTCCTACCTGATGGATTCAATCAGGGCTTTTCAACCTCAGCTCTATCAACACTGTGAGCCAGACAATTCTTTGTTGTGGACTCCTGTCCTCTGTGTTGAGTGGCATCCCTGACCTAAATCCAGTAGATGCCAGCTGCAACCCCCAAGTCTTGGTTATCCAGTATGCCCCTCGACACTGCCTAATGTCCTTTGGTGGGGCAAAAATCATCCCCCAATTGAGTATGAGTGGGTTAAATAAATAAACCCATGTAAACTTCTCAGCCTAGTACCTTACATGTACTATAAGCTCAGTAGTATTCATAGTAGTTATTAAACACTTACTGTACGCTTGGCCTCCTTCTACGCGCTTTAAATCTATTACCTTAGTGAATCCATACATAACCTTGTGAGCTTGGTCCTACTATTATTCCACTTTAAAGAAGAGGAAAATAAATGGCAGAAAGGTAAAGTAACTCGTTTGAAATTCCACAGTTAGCAAGTGGCAGAGTCAGGATTCTAACACAGGTAATCCGTCACCAACGTCCTTGCTCTTAGCCTTTTGTCTATGCTCCCTTTGAAGAAAAGGAAGTCTCTACAAAAATACGCAGCATGGTGATGATCATGAGAATAAGGATGAGAAAATTAGATGGTACCCAGTAGGCTAAGATTTTCATATGAGAAATTATATCCCCAATGGATTTCCTAGTGTACAAGGTACCTGACAGGAAATTAAAATATAGATTATCCATCATTAAATGTTCATGTCCTGGAGAAGACTCTTGAGAGTCCTTTGGACTGCAAGGAGGTCAAACCAGTCAATCCTAAAAGAAATCAACCTTGATTATTCACTGGAAGGACTAATGTGGAAGCTGAAGCTCCAATACTTTGGCCACCTGATGTAAAGAGTTGACTCATTAGAAAAGACGCTGATGCTAGGAAAGATTGAAGGCAGGAGGAGAAGGGGATGACAGAGGACAAAATTGTTGGATGGCATCACTGACTCAATGGACACAAATTCGAGCAAATTCCAGGAGACAGTGGAAGACAGAGAAGCCCGGCATGGTACAGTCCATGGGTCGCAAAGAGTCAGACACGACTTTGCGACTAAACAATAAAAACATGCTGGGGTTTGTATACACATCCACATTTTTCTCAAAATGGTTTGAAAAAATCTTAACTTTCCCCAAAGTGATAGAGACAGAAAAATTAAAGCTTAACCTGTCAGATACACATCTGGCTAGAATTGGTATGATGAGGTGTCTGGGGAATTCGGGAACTGTGGAGAGATAAAGTGCAATGTAGTACCATGGAAAAGCACTGGGACCATCAGACTGCAGTCCAGCTGCCTGCCTAAAACAGATGATGGCTGATGACTGGCACGCCCTGCATTCCCCACTGGTTATTGAACCTTGCGTGTTTTTGCAAGGACTCTTCTTACTCCAGTGCTTTAGGCAGCTGTATATATCGCAGGCAAAGACATGAATGAGAAGCCATTTGTCAAGGCTGGTCTAAGAGAACCCGGAAAATCCACTGACCTACTGTGTCAGCTTGAGAACTAACACTCACGGTTCTCCTTTCGCTTACCAGCAGCAAAAAGAAATCATTTGTGATGTTAAATGTCCATCTTAGTGTGGTGCTGGTTGTGCCTGCTCGGGCGTGACTCACTCTTTGCATCCCATGGGCTCCTCTGTCCATGCGATTCTCCAGGCAAGAATACTAGAGCAGGTTGCCATTTCCTTTCCCAGGGCATCTTCCTGACCCCGGGATTGAACACACCTCTCTTGTGTCTTCTGCATTGGCAGGTGGGTTCTTTACCAGCTGAACCACCGGGAAAGCCCCTTTTATACAATATATATATAGGTTTAATGTTTATATATAATATATATATTTATATATATATATAAATAGATTTATATATAAAGTATATATAGATCTATATGTATTGTGCCCACTGACAAACAAAAATTCATTCATAAATATCAAAATCAATGCAAAAAGAATAGGTAAGTGTAAACACATGATCATGATATATGCATACATGAAAAAGAAACTGGAATACTAAGAATAACAGTTCAGAAAGATACTAGTATTTCCTGCCTCTAAAGTTTTAGAACCCAGGCTAAGAGTGAATCATTAAGTTTGTCATTGTTGAACACAGAAAAATGGGAGCTTTTCCGCATTTGACTGAAAATCTTTGCATTTCTACCAGTCTGAAATAGAAACTTGCAATTAAATCAATTAAGCAATGAAAATCAAATATTCCATTAAAATCTAATTTTCCTCTTATCTGATTGGCTGTAACTCAACTGAGTTGAAAACAGATGAGAGAGGCAAAATGACTCAAAGTCTGAGGCATGGAGACAGGGGAAAGGGAGCATTTGAAACATGTTCCTAGGAAATTTAATAAGGGCATTTTATTTTCCTTCTGCTTGTGTAAGTTTAGCCATTAGGGGTTCCCCAAACATAGGCTTTCAGAACTAATTCAGCAGATTAAAATGCGAATCACAAGATTCCTTTCTCTTCTGTCTTCTTTTTTGCAAACATGTCCTTGAAGTTTCTCTTTCCCCTTAAGGAATTGGAAAATGTTGGTCCACGCTCCTATTCAGAAGATGCTGTGTGTCTTTGTGCACATTAGCCAGCCTGAAATTTAGTTGCTATGACCGGCAGTCAGATTGGAATGGGCTGTGTTTGATGATTTGGGGAGTTAACTGAGACCCAGAATGTCAAGGATGGATTTCTTCTGAGTGGCAAAATGGAGGATTAGGCTCCTGGAGAGGCTGAGAAAGAACATGGCAATGGACTTAAACATTTTCTTTTCCTCTGTCCTTAGAGGTGACAGAACATAATAATTCTATCCCAGCAACACCCATGGAAAGACTGCTGAATCTCCAAGAAGGAAGTGGAAAACGACTCCACATGTTCAAAAAGAAAGTAGGAGAAGAGAAGACAACTTATAGGCAAGGTGCTTTTCCAAGTGTGATAGACATCAGGATGTCCAGCTTGATCTAAAACTATAATATGTAAACAGGCAAAAAGGACAGAAAATGATGACTTTCAGGAAACACAGTGTGCTTCAAATGTTAAACACGAAGGTTGGTATTTCTGGGGTGGTTTTTTAAAAAAAATTCAGTTGTCAAAATCGTCTTTAAAGCCGAAACCATTGGGATCTTACAGAGAGCTATTCACATCTGATTGCCATGCATACTAAGTCACTTCAGTCGCGTCCGACTCTGCGATTGTATGGGCTGTAGCCCGTCCCTCTGTCCACAGGATTCTCCAGGCAGGAATACTAGAGTGGGTTGCCATGCCCTCCTCCAGTGACCCTTATGTATCCTGCATTCTTTATGATAGTGCCACCTGGGAAGCCCTTTTAATTGCCATAGCCAGCTGCAAACTATGTGAATCTGAGAAAGCACACAGAACCACAGAAACTTTTTCAAGTGCCCCCACAAGTGTTTCTGTGTGTGTGTGTGGGTGTGGGTGTGGGTGTGTGCACGTGTGTGCATCCATGTCTATGTGCTATGGAGAAAGGAAAGTCTTTAATTTGTGGCTAAGTTTCCAGAAGAATGAGTGATAGGAAATTTGTGGTTTTAATCCTGAAATTAAAACAACAACAACAACAACGGTACTTTATAAGAATTTTCTTTGCTCTGCTGCTCACATCCCCCCCACCCCTCTCCAAGCATCTGTCATCTCTGAACAGTTGGAACAGGTTGGAGGAGGAGAAGAAGGAGCAGAGAAAGAGAAGTTCCTTTGAAAATAAACAACTGCTCTTGAGTTTCTTATCTCTGCCATGCTGTGAGCCCCATCCATTTCTTGGTGTTACAGATCATGGTGGGAATAAAGGCTCTGGAACTGGGCTGCCGGGATCTGAAACCCAAGCTCCTCTGGTTGTCAGCTTGGGCAAATTATTTTACCTCTCCATGCCTCAGTCCTGATCTGTGAAATGCAAAAAATGACAATATATGTGTCCTAGACTTGTTATGAGGATTCTAGACCTTCTAACCCCACTCCAGTACTCTTGCCTGGAAAATCCCGTGGACGGAGGAGCCTGGCAGGCTGCAGTCCAGGGGTCGCAAAGAGTCGGACACGACTGAGCGACTTCACTTTCACTTTTCACGCATTGGAGAAGGAAATGGCAACCCACTCCAGTGTTCTTGCCTGGAGAATCCCAGGGATGGGGTCGCACAGAGTCGGACACGACTGAAGTGACTTGGCAGCAGCAGTAGCAGACCTTCTAAGTGCCTTTCATCTGCAGTAAGTATCCTTGGTTCTGAATGTAACTGTGAACGTTACATCCACCCTGGTAACTGTCCTGTAACCCACCGCCTCCTTTGCCACTGGATTCATTTAAATGATGAGAACTACAGGGCAAAGTCATTGAATATTAACATCTGATCAAAACAACTGTCAGAAAACGAACATAAAATAATCATCACTCCCCACATAGTCTCAAGTCTTTCCAAAGAGTCTGGCTTGGTTAACATCTTTTACGTTTAGGGTATAATACATCCAGTTATTGAGTCAAGGCACGGTAAGCTTCCTTACTTCAATTTAACCATTTTTATAAGGTAGGTCAGGAGCAATGTCATCCCTATTTTAGAACCAAGATAAATAACAATTTATTGTCCAAAAGGTTGGACAGCCTTACCACAGAGATGAGTGAAGGAGTGGATATTGCTCCAGTTGTAATTCTGGACAAAAAAAAAAAAAAAAACAAACCCAAAAATGCGTCAGAGGAAAGCCATATGTCCCACTGGACCTGGTTGGAGGAATGTATTCCACCACGTGCAAGGCTGTTGCCAGATCTGAACAGGACCCTTCCATTCTGACAGAGGGACACCCCCTCCAGCCCTCTTCCTCCCCCTCTGAGGGAGACGCTTGGGCTCCATCCAGCCTGCCTTGCCCACCTGGAATCTTCCAGGCCTTTCTGTCACAATAGTGCTTTAGAAAAGTCTGTGTGAAGGGGGGAGACTCTGGTATTTAACTCCATCCATCAATGTCAACCCCTCTTTCCCCGCTACCCCGACAGCTTGGTACATTTACCTAAAAGCTGAATAGCCTAAATGGATGGATTTTGTGCTGGTCTCATTAGAAAGGGAAATTAGCCAGGGACTGTTCAGCTGTGCAGAAAGCATGCTGATCCTGAAAGCCTATCCAGCCCCCACCCCCAATCTTTTCCTCATCACATATGATGTCCATGATTCCTTGAACATTTCTTAAAGGTTTCATTTTCCCTAGTTCCCATCTCTTTCTCTCATTGCTCAGCCCCAAACTGGGCACAGGTCTGCATGCTCTGTGAGGGTCGATGACCTCAGAGTGGTTCCACACTCTTCTGCTATTCAGAGATATCCATTCAGAGTCAGCTTTTGAAAAAGAATCAGGATTATTTACTGACATAGTATCAATTGTTGTGCCTCCTGCATGCCTCTCCAGTCCAGTTCATACCACTCTCCCCTAAACCCCAAGTTCCTGCCATGCCAGCCTGCTGTCGGCTCTTGGGGACCACGGGTTCCCTGCCACCGTTGGGCCAGTATGTGGGTAGGGGTACTGTTTTGTGTTGTCTGAAATACCTTCCCTGGGTGTCACACAGTTCACTCTCCTTCCTTTCGTCTTTAGCTCATGGTGCTGCCTCAGAAAAATCTTTGATCGCATTAAATTTGGCCCTCTTGCTTGCGTATGTGTTCTGTAAAATCATGTTTCTGTCCTTCAAAGTATTTTTCCTCAGCCTTCAATTACATTTTTAATTTGTTGCCTATTTGAATAATGTCTTGTTTCTCTACTAAATTAGAATTCTGTTCCATGGAGCAGGAAGTCTCTCTCATTTATTCATTCATTCATTCATTTATTCATTTATTATTAACTTCCCATTGCACACCATCACCTGTCATAGGGCTTGGCAACTAGTAGGTCTTTTCTAAGTATTTGTCAAATGAATGAATATCATGACGCAAGAGGCTATGCTGTTAGGATGCTTAAGAATGTAATTCTCCTCTTTTCCTATCACTTTTGATCTCCCTGAAGACAAGAGAAGAAATCTCAGTCTTCTGTATAACGACTATTTACGGAATATGACAGTCATCTTGCAAGCCCAAAGCAGCAAATTCCTCCAACACTAATAGGCATTACAAGCTGTGAGGTCAAAGTGGTTGGACAACGCTACTGTGGCCCTCTTATTTTGTGGGGGTTAAAGAGATAAGGGTCCCTTCTTTGGTTGTATCATCTCAGTAGCAATCAACTTTAGCTAAATGTGGCAGCTTCCTAACTAGTGCTTCAAAAATCAGAGACTAATATTGGAGGCTCCAGAGAATCAAAATAAAAATCATGTGAAAAAATTGCAACTCTCAAAAATAATGCTAAATGTGACAGTGGGAATTTCCTGATGAACTGAAAGGAAGCACTGTATTCTCTTGACTCTAACGTAGACCTCAGGATATATGTGCTGCTTGAGGTTTGGAACTTCAGGGAGTTCTGACTAATAACACAGCTATTCCTGACTGTTCGCTACAAGTGGGCCAAGGATTTTTGCCACCTTGTCTAGCACGTTCATTTATGGTCACTCTGCATTGACAGTGGCCCAGAGATACTTTCTAGGCTACTTAAGAATTTCGATTAATAAGTAATCAACTAAAGTGATTTACTGCAGGTATTGTGTCACACTTTTTCTCCCCAGAAAGCCCCCAACATAGCTGTTCAGTGAATGAACAATTAGAGAGCATTCACCAAAGAGCTGGTACCTTCTGTCTTTGCTTGAAGGAGGTAAACCCTATCCTGCTGTTCTCTCACCAGTGGCCTAGAGGTCATCCCTCCTCGAAAGCCCTCACTCTTTAAATAACTCCTACAGGGTGCTGTTAGCAGTCCCAACAAAGAGCAAGCTGGGACCTTTCATACTTCAAACAAATGAATATCTGTCTCTCAAAGAAAGTACACAATGAAGTAGGTTTATGCAGCCATTTAAATTATACAAAATTAATGACCCACCCTTGGTAACGTAGGTAGATAAATAGATGAGAGAGGGAAAGAGAGGTAAAAAAAATCTCAAAACTTTTATTTTTATAAAGATATTGCTCATATCTATGTTTTCCACAAAGAAATATTTAATGTTATATTTAGACAAAATAATCTGTAAACTTTTACTTTGCTTACCGATTTATTTCTTTATTAGAAAATAAATATTTATATATATATTTGTGTATTGCTGACAGAGAAATGGATAGATAAACTAATCAAAACATTATGTTTTGCTTGCAGGTTACTTATTGCTTATGTGTTTATTGGGTCTCCTTTCATGGGAATGGGAATGTGCTAAGAGCAGAAATCTTGTATTCCTTGGTCACCATATCATTTCCAGGGCATAGAAAAGTACCTGGCATATACTAAACATTACTTGCTGTTCTTAATAGCAAGCGCTTAACCTTTTAGCGCATATAAATATGCATACATTGCTATATAAGGAGATACCCACATAATCATTGATAATATAGGTCCTGGATGGTTCAAAAGATTTTCATAGGCCATCAGGATTCTGCTTAATCTTTGCTTTCCATGGTGATGCATGCATGTTCTTTACCACCAGCGCCACCTGGAAAGCCCCTCCATGGTGCTAGTGGCTTTAAAATGTTCTCCCCCAACAATAGGGCGACTCCGAAGTATCAGGGGTTATTTTCATCATGTAGAAATTACTCAGACCATTAGGGACGCACTAGTTTGGCATGGGGCCCCAAAAGCTGTCACTGAGTCAGAGATCAACCTCTTGAGAGGAAACTGCCAGGCTACAGATCAGCTAGGTGCCATTCCCAAGTGCTTGGACACAAGCAGGGATGTGCAAAGCATTGAGTACAATGAAGTGACTCCCTCTCACTGAAACTACCAGAAATTGACTACCACTTAACCAAAACAGAAAGTGATTTCTGACTCTGCAGCGGAACAAAAATACAGACACTCATATTTTGATCCTAAAAGGCAAGAGTTGTGAGAGACCCTGGCAATAATGTACAGCAAAGCCAAGGGAATCCTGCACCATAGTAAAAACCTATGCTGGGCACGGTATGGTCCAGGAGGAGAGGGAAACGGCAGTACGCACCATTGTCTGAAACTCGTAGCTAGGTACTTTCACTGCACCATATGCTGGTTTCTTTAAGTAACCCATTACACAGAAATTAAATATCTTGTGACAGATTGTTTTGACAGTGGAAAAAAAGAAAGCAGTAGAGAGTGGGAGAGATTTAATTTAAAAAAAAAAATGCATTTGACTGAAGGCAAAACGTTAGGTAGATGTTAATTTAACAGATGTCTAGTTTTGCATCATCAGCCTGAAACGGGCAATTTCTGGCAAGCCTTCCCACCACATCACAACACAAAATCCTCTCAATTCCACATGGATATGCCTTTCACAACCTTCCAAGTGAGCCATTTTCATTCAAAGGAAAATGCCTGAAATTACTCAGGGAAGATGCTAACACCTGGCAATAGTTTGGAAGGAGGAGTCCATGAATGCACTAAGGTATAATGGAACAAAAGTCGGCTCACAGCAACTTTTTAGCTGTGAGAGAAAGCAGGAGGAAATGAATTCACGCTGCAAAAACAGCTAACGCATCACAAAGTTACCATGTATGATACAATAATTTCAATCCTGCAACTAGTAGCTAGTTCATACATTATACAAATACATCAAATCTCATTTGACATTATGATGATCTATAGAAATCTAGTAGTTGAGTTATTTTTACATAAATATCTAATTTCTATATAACTGCATATAATTGTAGAATATACTGGTTAACCAACATAATGATTGGTTCAGTATTTGGTAGGCATTTAATTAAACTTGATCAGTTCAGATTTTGTAATTTTATTTTCATTTCGGAGCCAATGGGCTTTCTTTAAGGACATTTTCATAAGCCTTGCAAAATTCAAGTGTACTAGATACGATGCTCATAATGGTTCATGGGGAAATTGCCTTCTATGTGAAATAAAACAAAGCTTCTAGATTTTGGATTGGTGTTACCCCAATCTTTTCACACTAAAGATATGTTGATATTCATTTCTTGGCAGAAGCCATAAGATTACTCTATTTTGATTAGCTGAAATGAAGCACCACTATAAACATAGACCCTAGGACTGTTCCCATTGTGATAAGTATTTCTGAAAAGAAGAAAGGAATGTAGGAAAGAAGGGAGAGAGAGAAAAAGCAGAATTCTACTACAAAGGATCAAAAATCTATTCTTGTAGATTCAAAGGCTGTTCTACAATTCTGCAGGATTATTAGTTAGCACTACTTATTTTAATAGCAAAGAACATTTTACAACTAACGTAATAAAACATTTCACTCTCAATAAACTGCAAATTCTACCACTCCTCCCCACCCACAATGCATGGAGATTTCTGATAACTGCAAAATACATGAGCTGATGTGTGTGTGTGTGTGTGTCCATTTGATTCAGCATTTTTATTTTTAGGTATTTAAAGTAAATGGTCTATATCTTGTTTTCTGGCAGAATATGGCAAAAGGCCATCTTTAAGGGCTGAGAGAGATTAATGATATGATGGCAACCTTTGGAGAATGAAACAAAATTGGTCTGGTCTCTGAGCAATTCAATACAGGAAAGCATGCGTGTGTGTGTGTGTGTGTGTACGTGTGTGTGCCTCTGTGACATATAATAAATACTGAGTTATAGAACACTATCCCCAGGTAATTGTATTTTACTTTATAAACATCACAACCATGGGAAATGAGGAAAATTAGCCTTGTGAATTGAAAGAGGCTAAAATGCATATTGGAAAAATATCCAAAAGGGAGCCTGGCAGTTTATACCAACACATAGTCCTCCTCATGAGAGCCGTACCAAGTCAAGGACAGGATCTGAAATTGAAGAAATTGGTAAGGAAAAAAAATTACTTAACTTCTATAGGACTGCAAAAAAGAATAAGAAAAAAAAAACTGTCAACACAAAGATTCCTTTCTCACTCTCTGAAATTCTAATCCAGTAATCATGTCTGCCTTCTAAAGCACCTTTCATCTGACTATCTCAGAGTCCTTTATGGTATTAAACAGTCACCGAATCCCTTAGGTGGCTAAAATTATTCTAGTCATTTTACAAATGTAGCTCTTCTCTCAAACCTCTCATCCTGGGAAGTGATAAGGAATAAAAATCAGGAATCAACAAATGACCACAGTCCTTATTCCTTGAACCTGCTTAATAATTATTTAGGGGAAAATTCTGTGATTTGCTCTGGGAAAGTGCCCTGAGGAATTAAATGTGGGTTTTTGATTTGGTGTTAAGATAACTTACACCAAATGTAAGTAAGGAATGTATTGTAATGTAAGGAATGTAATGTAATGTAAGGAATGTATTTTTCCTCTTATCCTTGTTTCTTTCTTTTCTTCTCCCCTCTTTAACTGGAAGAATTGAAGAATAAGGTGGAATATAATAGAACAGAGAAATAGAAGTAATTTAAAATGTAGAACAAATGAGCTTAGTTGATATATCCACATCTTTGGTTCTTAGAGAATATTTAAAAGACTACCATTATTTAATCAGATGACCTTGGACCCAGTTTATGACCTAGCCAAGCCTCAGTTTACACATCTGTAAAGAGAATGGTAAATTGTTTAAATTCTAAAGTCTCTGGCAGCTCTACCATGCGGTTCCACATTTAAAGCCAACATAGTTTCTGTATTTTGGCATGAATTATGAAAAGATTTTTAAAAATCTAGATAAATATTTCACAATATTTTCCCAAACTAAGTGTGGTTGAGAAGCAACAACAAGGTCAAAATCATTCTCTTTCCTTCATATGCCACTGTTCCTAGTGAGTCCTGAAGAGCAAATACCCCAAACTGGAGCCCCCTGACAGAGAGATACTAGTCTACCAAAATAACTGGACTTCAAGTTCAAGTCCCATTAGAATGACCCTGTACTTTACACTGTCATATTATGAATGGATCAAGTGCAGTCAATGTGACTGCCCCTTTGAAGGCGAGATAAGTGGAGCCTCTGTTCCCAGATTACCCAGGAGAGGAGGCTGGCGAGATGACTGAGGTGTCACTTGTGGGAAGGGGAGAGAAATATGGCCTAAGGGTGTTAAACTGTAAATTAACACACTGAAGTTGACAGAGAGATTAGTCCAGTCTCTGAGTGTGGAAGAAAGCCAAGGGACCATGGAAGCCCGATGCTTAGTTGTCATTTCTGCCTTGAAGGGTGTCCTCTTTTTTGCTTAAGTCAGAGTCCCTGCCAACATTGCTCGGTCAGACAGCGAGATCATGAGCCTCTCATGTGTAGGCACCCATTCACAATCAGTCCTACCTGCTCCTTCCTAACTCAGGATTACATCTCAAAGAATATTTACCTTCTGTGCAACCTTCTGTCACTTCAATGTTCAGTTCAGTGGTTAGCAAGGACGTCGAGCTGGGCATCCTGGAGAGGTCTGAGCAGTCAGAGCCCCAGGCTCCAAGTCTCAAATAAAGATTTCCTTTCTGGTCAGGGACTGAACCCTCAGCAGTATGAAGTTCACATTGTAAGGTTTCTGGGCAGGTCATGCCGTTTATGAGGGATAATTCTAGAAGACAATGGCTCACTTAATGGACGGATATTTTACAAGTCAGACACTACCTTCTGACATTAAAAAAAAAATAGAGAACTTTCCACGTCAAGCTCTACAGCAAATGACACAAATCGCCCAGCCCCGTGCATTCTCCCTCAGGTGGTCTATGTGACATGATGATGAAGCACAGAGATGCCAGAGGAAGAATAACACAGTTCAGATCTCTGCTCTCCCACTTTCTGACCGATGTATTTGGATAAGTTATATAATTTCCCAGGGTCTCATACACCCCATCTGTAAAATGCTGATAACATTTCCTAATTCATCGAACTGCTCTGAGCATGGAGTGAGCTGCTTCATATGTGGTAAATATACACGTTACTTTTTTTCTAACAATGTTATCATTTGCAAAATAATTATTACACTTGGAGATGCATCCTACTTGACAAAACCAAGTTTTTTCCTTACCAATATTATTGCTGTCATTGGTTTGGATGACCTATGAAGTTTACAAGCATGGTCTTAATTTACCCTTGGAGGGGATAAAAGGGAACCTTGTCCAGCACTCTGGGTAGCAGATATAATCAAGATTATTATGTCCAAATTAACAAGATAAAGATGCAGTTCTAATGCAAGGTACTGTTTAAAGTGCTTTTTAAAGGATTCACAAAACTTTGGATGCATCCATCAACATACAAAACCATATATATTATGTGAAAGCATGAATCAGATTTTAATGTCAACGTTTCTTGCCTTTTTATTGTATTTGGTATATAAGGCATGATGGAGAAATCATACATTTTTGAAGATGTAAAAATTAACTGTGGTTGTTTTCTTCATGTGGGAGGAATGACAATTTTTTTTTTTTCCTGTGCCATGAGATGTGGGATCTTCGTTCCCAGACCAGGGATTGAACTTGTGCTCCCTGCATTGGAAACACAGAGCCTCAACCACTGGACTGCCAGGGAATTCCAACAATATGTTTATCCAGCAAGACGATGCTCTCATTGTCAGACTCCCACTGTGCACAGGTGTTTGATATCATTTAAGAGAGGAAGATATTTGATTGATCTGTCCTGGTAAGTCTATTTCTTAAAGTGGCCATTTTAAAATACCATAAAAAAAGATCCAATTGTTTGAATGAAATGATAAAGAAAATAAACAACTAAAAATATGTATTAAGCCAAATAATATGGTTAACAGTGTCACATATATCACAAGCATTAGAACAACCTAAGAACTTAGCATTATTATCTTCATTTAATGAGGGCATTTACTAAACTCAGAGAGTAAATAGTCACACTGCCAAGTCTCAGTTCAAACCCACCTTTCTCAGAATTCAAAATCCATGCTCTTTATATTCATAGCATATACACACTCACAACAAGCTCGATTATTGAAATTGATTAGCATCAACTGGGCTTTACTGGTGGCTCAGTGTTAAAGAATCTGCTTACAATGCAGGAGACGTGGGTTTGATCCCTGGGTCAGGAAGATCCCCTGGAGAAGGAAATGACAACCCACTCCAGTATTCTTGCCTGGGAAATGTTATGGACAGAGGAGCCTGGTGTGCTACAGACCATGGGGTCTCAATGAGTCGGACACAGCTTCACAACTTAGCACACACACACACAAAGCATCAGCTGGAAAATATTTCTAATAATTCGAAAAGAGTCACTGAGAAATGACTATATTGTTGATGGTAATGACGGACTACATATCTGGATGCTACTATAGTAAAAACAAATCTTTGTAAAATATGCTTTCACATGATACTTAGTTATTTGAACAAGTATTAATTCCATTCCACAGTTACACATGTATTTCTTCATAGCACATTTTTACTGTCTGGAATTGTGTTTTATGTTGCAAATTTTTTTTTTAAATTTTATGTCCCCCTCTTGAATATCAGCCCTATGAGTTCAGGGCAGAAAACTTGTTTCATTATTATTTCATTATTTCTGATTCCCAAGTCTCCCAGCAGGCACTCAGGCCACATTTTTTGAATGAAAGAATGGGTCATGGATGGATGAATAAATGAATGAATGAATATATTGATACAGCTCTATATAATCATATATATAGATAGACAGGTGTACGTGTTCTAAAACCCAAAGGCTTATTACACAACAAAGCATAAAAGTGTCCTGATAAGTTCCAGGGAAGATGATGTAAAACCTTAACTTTACACAACTGAAGCTACATACATCCTGTTGCAGCTATCACTATTTCTAAGCTATTACATGATATCGTAAATGTGCTCCTGGTATTATTACGCTAAATGATACCATTGATTTCCATGCTGTGTAACAGGATACTTTACAATGCACAGCTCAGGAAGATACCATCTTCTGTGGCTTTTCCATCATAAGCATCACATTCTATGCTAACATTTCCTCCTGGGCTCCATATCCATCCATCACTAAACAATGAAACATTTATTTATCCATTCACACAAGAGGGTCAACTATACACAATCAGGCAGTGAATTAAAAGGTAATTAAACCCTTTGGAAACCACCCTTCCTCCCAGTACAGAGTTACTCCTTGATTGTATACATCATAAAATATAGCTGAAACCTAGATGAGAGTCTTGAGTTGAATTGTCTCCTCCCCAAAAGAAATGTTAAAGTCCTCATCCCCAGCATCTCACACTGTGACTGCATTGGGAAATAGGATCACTGCAGATGTAATTATTTTAATTAAGATATGGTCATACTGAATTAGGCTGGATCCTAATCCAATGTGACTGGTGTCTTCCAAGATGATGTGAAGACATCAGGAGTACCCCATGTGACAACAGAGGCAAAGACTGGAGTGGTGCAAGCCAGCAAAAACTCATAATTGTTTGCCAACCACCAGGAATGAGGAAGAGGCAAAGAATGGATTTTCTCTGAGAGGCTTCAGAGTGAGAATGGTCTTACTGACACATTGATTTTGAACTTCCAGACTCTAGAACTATCTGAGCAAAATTTCTGTTGTTTTAGGCCACCCAAGTTTGTGTTATTTGTCATGGCGGCCCAAGGAAACTCACACAATCAGCACTGTATTTTGTGTAGAAGATAAAAATCCTTGAGGACCACATTGGGAAATTTTGGGAGGATCAGGCATTGAGGTCAATCATGCTATTACTGAGGGCAGCAGATTGCCAAGATGCCAAAATATTAGTTCCCATTTCTGTACCCAGGCCTTTGTGCTATGTGGCTTTGTGAGTCCTCTCAACAGGAAGTAGAATCTATTTGTCTTCCCCTTTAATTTGGGCTGGCCTTGTGATTTACTTTAACCAATAGATTTAAATCATTTAACCAATAGCTTCTGGTCCTAGGCTACCAGAGGCCTTTCAATGTCTGATTTTATCCTATTGAATAGTGGTGTCATCATCTGAGAAAGCTCAGGCTAGCCCACAGGAGAATGAAACCACTTGGAATGGCAATGAGCTCCCCATCTAATCCTCCCTAAACCAGAGTTCCTAAGCATGAGTGCGTCTTGGAACCACTTGAAGAACTTATTAAATCAGATTTCTGGGCCCCATGCTTAGAATTTTTGACTCAGCAGCTCTGGGATCAGGGCTTCTTTGGTGGCTTAGTGGTAAAGAATCCACCTGTCAATGCAGGAGATGTGGGTTTGATTCTTGGGTTGGGAAGATCCCCTGGAAAAGGAAATGGCAACCCACCCCAGTATTCCTGCCTGGAAAATTCCATGGACAGAGGAACCTGGTGGGCTACAGTCCATAGAGTTGCAAAAGAGTTGGACATGACTGAGTGACTAAACTTTTATTTCTAACAGCTTCCCCAGTGATGATGGTGATGATACTGGTCCAGTGATGCACATTGAGAATAACTGTCCTAGACCAATCAACCCCCACTGAAGCCCTGAGATGACATGTGACTGATGCCAGGGGAGTCCATTGCCAGGCTGACTCACAAGTCCTTGAGCTCCAGGGTGATCTGGAACACAGCAAGAAATGACTGTCACCTCATGCTATCTGGCATCTTGTGGGAATGACTTCTAACTCATTACTGGCTGTATACAATCTTTTACATTTCCACTGCAAAAGCTGTTTGACTGGAAGAAACTGGAGGATATAATGGTAGGCAAAGTTAAAGTTCTTGCTCAGGGGGAAAATAAAGCCCAACACTATGAAAGATAGCTTTATGGATGCAGGAGTAGGTAAGGACAATGCAAAATCTATGTGGAACAAACAACTGGTTATTATTATTTTTTTCTATTTGAAAATGACCCAGAGATACTTTTCTCAAACTTTAAGGCACTTAAGAATCCCTTAAGAAACTCACTATCATTCAGATTCCAGGGCCTGGCCCCATAGGGACTCCTAGAGAGGCAGATGGGGAGAAAACCAGTAATGTGTATTTTTAAATAACTAACACCATTCAGATTCAAAGACACCAAGAAATCACCTGATGGTAAGCTTCTGTGAGGGCCAGACAATGTTTATAAATCTCAGTATGGTTCACATGTACAAAGGTTCTTGAAAAATGTGTTAAACCACCTGCCTGGTTGGGAACATCTTCTCTTCAATAAAGAGAACTTTCTTTGTGACCAATTTCCTCTATTTGTTCTTATAGTCACTTTCCTTTTTTCTCCCCCTCTTTTGGCTTTTAAGTGTGGTAGGAAAAAACCCTCTTGATGGTAGAGTTTAAGGGCTCCTGGCCCCCCTTACCTACCGGCAGCAGATCCTTCATCTACTATTAGGTCATCCCACCCTACCTCCATCCACCTGCTGTCACTCTCTCTAATACAACTTGCCCACTGCCCAGAGCACTTCCAGACTGAGTGGTTACCTTAAGTGCATGGAGTGACCAGTGAGTAAAGTGGGGCTATTCTAGGACACCAGCATCTCCTGTTCTGCCACTGTGAGAGCAACCACCCAAAGCAATTCCTGTCTGCACTGCATGGTATGTGATTATATGCTATGTGTCATTGTGATCCCATTTTTCAAATTATTGACTTAGATGTTAGTTACCTAAAATCAATATTATTTCCAAATATTTTCCTAATGCATGTTATTTCAGAGAAAATGTATTAACATTGCTCACAACCCTGAGAGAGATAAAACGGAGGCCATTATATCTTCAGCTTAAACCTCACTTTATATGCTTTCTGCAGTTGGTAGTCTTGTTTCCCAGGAACATATAAAGCAATTTGAATTATGGCCAAAGTCCAGTGTAGATATATTGATTCTAGAAGCCAATCTTACTATTTACATCACTGAAATTTGATGGCTGTGTGTGTGTCTTGATTAAAATTCCTGCTGCTCTAAAACACAGAGATTTTTCAGCTACAGAACTTTTTTTTTTTTTTTTTTTAAACTTTTCAGTTTACCCCAATCCTTCCTCCTGGAAAACACCTCACCCTCTGAAAACAAAACAAAACAAAAAAGACAAAAAACAAAACCACACACACACACACAAATTTTCCTTATAAAAGACAGGCTCCCTGCGGCATTTAATGAGTTACCCATCATTAACTCTGCAGGATACAGTCAATAAATTTAATATGTGTGTACTTAAATGAAAGATCTGACAGCTATGAATTGCAAGCAGGAATTTGGTATAAAAAGAGATATTTTTTTTTATGAGTAAAAGACATAAGAACAACATCATTGGAACTTACGTTAACAATAAATTTTTCCTGGCTACTTCCTTCCTTCAAGTTTTATTAGAAGGAGGAACTGATGCTTAAGGGCATTTGGGGACAAGCTGGGGATGAAGTACCATACTAGTAGAAGCAGAAATCTCCAGTGAGACCATTTGAGTTTAGTACCTATCTCTTTCTCCATCTTATTCATGAATTGGGTGAAGAATTAACACTGTTCCCAGTTCTGGACCATTCATCTTTCCATTTAGAAACCTTTTTAAGAAAGAGGATGAGAAGGAAAACTAATAAAGAAACCTATTTTGTTTTTTATTTTTTTTTGTTTTTTATTTTGTTTTTTATTTGTTTTTTATTTTGTTTGTTATTTATTTTATTTATTTTGTTTTTAGGAAGGGTTGGGATCCAGGGGAGTAACTTTTACCATGAATCATGTGCCAAATGAAGTATTTTATCTAAGTAGTTCTATTTAGTTCTAAAAATTCTCAGTTTTTGTAGATCTATGAAGAAATTAATAATTTCTATATTATCAACTGAGGCTAAGAAATTTTAAATCACCTACCCCAAGTCACAAAGCTAACACAGTATAGAACTGCTATCAATCTACTTGACTCCCCAAACTGCTCTACTGTATCAAGATATTTAGCTCTTAATTTGGGGATGGGCAAAATTTTTTTTCCTATAAAGGGCCAGAGAGTAAATATTTTAGACTTTGAGAGCCATACGGTCTCTGTTGCAACTTCTCAACTCTGCCGTGGTAGGCAAAAACAGCCGTAGACAGTACATAAATGAAGAAGCATGGCTGTGTTCCAATAAAAAAAAAAGTATGGACGCTGAAATTTGAATTTCATTTAATTTTCATGTGTCATGAAATATCCCTCTTGGTTCTTGTTTTTTTTTTTTCCAACCGTTTGAAAAATGTAGAAACCATTCTCAGTTTACAGTCATACAGAAACACTATGGCTGACTGAATTTGGCCCTGGGGCCTTCATTTGCAAACCTCTCCTTTAATTTCCTAAGCATCTGGAGGTCAGGGGTTGCATTTTTTCTGGTTCTCTGGGTCTTCTGAGGGCCTCCCACAGTGCCTAAAATAGGGCAGGCTCTTGATGACATTTGGTGATTGGATTGAATATGTAGCTCTCAGTGGTGTCATTTTTATCTTTCCAATTGTATATTCCTCAATCTCTCTTTACTAGAGCTTAAATTGCCTCCATTGCTGTAACTTGAAATTTTTTCAAAGAAAACTAAAAGTTGTATCATTTAAAGTTACTGTACCTTAACAAATGCACCTAAAGTGGCACTGTTTTTGCATGCATGAAAGCTCAAAGCCTCAACAACTCCCAAGAGCGATTAATCTTCTAACACTAATTAGATATTTGCTAATTAGCGTCTGATGTGTGAAATGAAAAAACATTTTGAAGCTGAAATGAATAGGGTCTAGAAAGATAGGGCGGTATTCCAGTTCCCCCTTTTCCATATTATTATCATATTTCATAAATATTAATAAGATCACATGATACCAGCTGCTCTATAAAATTATCTCTCTGAACGAAGGCTTTTGTTTGATATAATAGGGATGTGTCAATATTTTGCATATGGAAGAAAGCACTCAATGAAGGAAAGAGTTTTTTTTCCCCTCAATGTTAAAGAGATGTCATATTTCATGAATCACTTTTATGCTCGATCAACCAGTTTTACTTTTTAGCCTAGACTTCTTCCCATAAGGGAAGGTAGAAAAACCTTTCTCTAAATTATCACTTTTCTTCCTCTCCTATACCTTAATCTTATCTTGGTTTAAAAGAGAACTTAATAGAGTGGAAAGTATCTTAAACCTATGATTCTCTGTAACGAAATAATAGAAATCATTACAGAATGGTCAATTTCAATAAGAAATTTGACTAGTAAAAGAGAGACATTTGAATTTCATTAATTGTATGCATGAGGACATGCATACATGTCCTAAAAATCCTCCATATGCCATTTTCGTATTAAGAAAAAAAGAACTATAAAGAATGGGATAGAGGTTTCAGTGCTTCAAGCTCACACACAGAGGCCATAATATTCAAGTCATAAATATTAATTCATGTTGTATTCATAAAATGTAACATTTTGATATGAAATATTTCTGAAGGGAGAGCCCACATTACACATATTTGTTTCTGAAAGAAAAGACCTATAATAATAAACTATTTCAGTTGGTGTGGGATTTTTTGCAAAACCACTCACCTGTGAATGCTGGTCATATCACAAATTATATCTAATTACAGCATTGATACAGTAATTTGAAATGATAGCTAAGCACAAGTTGACAAAGGTGACATTGAAACATAATGACGATGAGATTATCATTTTCTTAGGCTGACATTTTGTGATTATAATAATGCTGATCGAGATGATTAAAACCATAATGAAGGGAAAGCTTCAAGAGCCAGAACAACACATATAGGACTAGAGAAGGGCTAACTATCCTTTCGCCTTCTGCTTCCTCGATATGCCTTGTCCATCCTGTGTAAAGTTAGGCACTGGTACTAGTTCCAGAGAACTGTGAAACCTGCAGTTGATAGATGGTATTTTCTACCGACTCCCTCAAGTGTCTGTTTTTCAAAGCTAGAGTGAAAGGATAAGGTCACTCACGCCCATGTATCCATTTACACTGGGGATTGTTTTCCAATTGGCTCTGAGATTGTGTATCAGCTCCCAGATGCAAAACATCAATATACTATCTGCACTGATACTCGGTTATCAAGATCTTCAGCTTAAAATTCATGGGGATCCCAAAACTCTGCACTGCTGCAAACAACAAGCGAATGGGAAAAGTCTGGCCGACACTACCCCTTCACTTATCATTACATGAGAATAAAACCAGACAGCTTTTAATTACCAACAACAGAGAAATAAGGCAAGGTGAATCATACCCAATCAAGACATCACCAGTCAATCCAGCGGGCAGACTGGCTGAACTTGGGAGATGAACGATGTACTGTACTTTGCTCAAATGAGCCTATTTAAATTGCAGCAAGTTCAAAGTATCTGATGAGACTGTAATTCCAGCTGATTTTGAACCTCATTTCAAAAATAGAAGATAAATGTGTCTCAATTATTTAAAATCACCCTCCCAACTAGCCTTGTGTTCTCAAATTTGGTTTTCATTTACCTATGCTATTCAGTGTCTCAAAGGCTCATCATAGGTTCATGGATAGTCATCGGAAAGCAATTTGCAAAAAAGCTCTGCCACCAGCTAGGTAGGTGCAATTGTCCCATTTTACTGATGAGGCAACTGAGACATAGACCATAAATACTGCCTCTGAATGGGGAGCTTCTCACTATCTGAAAAAGTCTTACACTCTGCAACATTTGAAAAGTTCTCTTCCTCCCTTAAAGTATATGCTGACTCCCTGTAGCTCAGGTAGCATGGCTTGGTTATTACTACTTACTTTTTCTGCAAATCAAAGAGGTAAGTTACAGTGTGAATTGCACGACATCCAAGTGTCCCCCATTCCTTAGCAAAGTTTCTATTTCATTGTAATCTTCACCCTTATACATCCCACCCTAATGATATCCACCTGGGTCGTAATAGCACCCTTCCCCAAGGATCACCTATGACCTTAATCTTTGCCATGTGCTTAGGAAGATGGACGTGGACAAAGGTCGTGGGAGAGAAGAAAAGTTCACATATGTCCACACTCAAACTCAGAGTTACCAAGCAGTGACCTTTTCTTAAGGTCTTATTTTGTTTATCAAGAAAAAGAAATTATCATTATTCTGAGTTAAATATACACCTCTTGATGGATGAAGCTAGTATTTCTCCACTTTTAGTCACTCAAGCCTTAGAACTTTTCATTTTTCCTTTCATATCAACTGCTGACTATTGATACAATAATTTGAAATGATAGCTAAGTGCATGTTGACAATGGTGACATTGGAACATAATGATGATGAGATTATTGTCATTATGTGACTGGCACTATAATACACACATTTTATATATAGTATCTCCTTTGTTCCTGACAACGTTGTTTCTTACAATTTATATTACAGAGTAAGAAATTCAGTTCAGAAAACTTTAATCATTTCAATCCATTCCCTCAAAAACATTTACTGAGCACATACAGCATGTTGACCACTGTGTTGGGGCTGGACATCTGATTTTTGAGCTAACAGACAACTTGGAGTCTACATTCTCAGCATTTTAGGCACTGCTGAGAGCTTAATGACAGATGAGGTCTAACTCTCTGTTATCTGACTCCATGCTAAAATCATGAACACGAGCCATGTTCATGTGGTACCCCCCATGAACAAGCCCACACACATCTGTGTTCTTGGCATCCTTTATTACTATCAGGTATCACTAATCTATAGCCCACAAACCAAATGTAGTCTGAAGTCTGTTTTTTGTATGGCCCATAAGCTGAGGATGGTTTTTTCCATTTTTAAAGTGTTGTTTTAAGAAAAGAAGAATATGTGACAGCCATTATGACTCAGCCCTAAATATTTACTATTTCACCTTTACAGGAAAAGTTTGCCAGTGGACTATCTTTTTAAAGGAAAGTTAAATTGCCTTTGATGACTTTTATGTGACTTTTAAATAGCTTTGTACAGATAGTATGTGTTTCTGTGTTAAGGTTTCTTTTTGTGGAAGTGGTTATTATTTATTTACAGCTAAATTCTAGTCATTGTGGGAGGCATTTTTTTAGCATATCAATCCTATTAACCCTCAAAATGAGCATGCTGCTGCTGCTGCTAAGTCACGTCAGTCGTGTCCGACTCTGTGCGACCCCATAGACGGCAGCCTACCAGGCAAAATGAGCATAGGTAGGCACTATTCTTACTCTACTTTACAGGGAAAGAGATTCCGGTTCAGGATGGGCAAGTGTCAGAGAACGTGGTCTGACAACCAGCCAGGATTCAAACGTTACTCTGTCTAGTCCCACCACAAGCCTAGAGGGTACTATAATACTAATAAGAAAAAGGTAACACCACCTGATGGATGCAGACAATGCCAGAGCTAACTGTTTGGCAAGGGGATTATGAGCTAGCTGTCTGCCCCACTTTCGCTCTTGCCAAGCTTCCTGAATAACCACAAGCAGATTGAGTTTATAAGCCCCTCTAGTATCTTGCTCCTCATTCTTGGGCTTTAATTTCCATGCATTAATGTGCGGTGAACATTCTACGTTTGGTACCTTCTTGGCACTGCTTGCTCACTTATGACTGAGTGTTCTTTAAGAAGGGTTTGGATTGCAATCCGCCTCTAAGTATCATCACTGTGGCCTTCTCTGCTAGGCTTCCACCTGTTTCTCAGGCCCAACTCCCCAATCTCCTGATATTCATGACAGGCAGAAGAGGGTTGAGGAAGGGAGCCTGGCTAACTCTACCCGTTGACTTGAGCCACAGAGAGGCTAGTGTCAGATAGGCACAGGAATCCGCACCTCCCCCCTCCCCCAGACCCAAAGGTCAATAAGTTATGTTGTGGCTTTGAGCTCCTCACTGGAACCTTCTGAAAAGGCCCATCCAGAAGACACTGGTACAAGCAGAAAAGGAGATGGGAGAGTCATCTGAACTTTGATTCTTAAAGTTCTGAATTTTTGCTTGAAAAGAAAATACACAACTCTTTCATCTTAGACAAGGGACAATTTCACCTAACCTAGAAAAAACCATGTTAATAAGATGCTTCTAATTGACCAACGTAAGAAAAAAAAAAAAAAAGGAAATCACATTAAGAGAAATTTTATCCTTAAGACATGGAAAATGCTGGGTTCAAGGGAGTCTTATTCAGAACCTCAGGTGTTCTGCAAGTGTTAGATGGCATCAGGAAGAAGAATAATAGGAGTGACAGGGCAGCAGAGAAACATGACTTGAGAGATGATGGGCAGACGGGGAAATCAGCAGCTCTTACCAGTTTTATTCCTAGACTGTCCACAGCCATCCGCCTTATTCTCACAGCCTCTCCTCCTCTATGCTGCACCCCAAATTAATCCTTCTGAAAATAGTTTCATCGTGTCACTCCATTTCTCAAACACACATCAAATGGTCCTCACTGAAAATTAAGTCCAACTGCCTCTCCCTGGCATTTAAACATAGGGTTGTCAGATAAAACACAGGATACCCACTTCAATTTGAATTTCATATAAAGAAAAGGTGATTTTTTTCAGATATACAACAAGTAATTTCTTCAGGATAGGATGATCCAATCAAAATAACTTTTTGTGTGTGAAATTCAAATTGAACTGGATATCCTGTATTTTATTTGCTAAATCTGCAAATTCAGAGGCATTTTGAATCTGCCCCCAATCCTTCTTTGGAGGTTTATCTTCTTGCATTCCCTCAAAGCCATTTTCCTGCTCTTTAAAATGAACAAGGCACATTCTTGTCTGCAAGCCTTGCTCATAACTCGCACCCTCACCTGGAATGCCTACTTCATTTGTCTTTCTCTATCCAGCAAAGATCTACTTCATTGCCTCCCCCAAGAACACTTTTAGCCCCTGAGAAATCGGATCTATGAGATGTCTATGGAATCCTCATTTGACCTTTGGTAAATAACTATATTGCGTTTTATCTGATCCTGGTGGTAGGGTGGCATCTTTGTTTATTTAAGCCCTGAATTGTTGTGCTAGTCTGACCACTTTGTCATGCTCCAGATATGTCCTCCCTTGTGGACACACTCAGTGATATTTGGCTTAAATCAGTTGCTACTGGAGTTTCTGAGTGGTTCAGTTGCTTATCTAAGACAAGTCTGGCAAGTGACATAGTAGGTTTCTCACCTAATTAAGAACAGTGTGTGTGACTCCAAGCTACACTGTTGCTTTTTGTTGATTTTATCCCTACATGTATTGTGCATTTGGTCTATTTCCCATCCCTATGCATTCTACTCCATGCCATTTTACCTACAAGTAATGGCTTGTCCATTTGTCCACAAGTAATGGCTACCTGACCACTTTCTCTGTCTGCAGCATACCTCCCAAGATTCTACCATAATTGACTGTACTCAAATCTGTGGAAAATCTTCCTAAGACCACTATGAATATGGTATCTACAAGTTCAGGAAACTTCATACTTCCCAAGTTCATTGACTTGCTTTTCTAGGTTGTTTTTATGAACCCAACCTACTCTTTTGCTTTACTAGCAATAATCCCTTACATGGACATTTTTCACCCAAAGCCATATCCTCTCTGAATATTTCCACTTTTCTGCTTCCATATTGTCTCCTGAAATTGTCTATATTCCTGTCTCAATCAATCAAGATCTTTCAAGTTTATACAGGGTACATATACACTCATATTTCCATTTCAATTAGTTTTTACTAAACTTTTCATATGTCTTATATAAGTATTGCGTTGACCAAAAAGTTCATTCTGGTTTTTCCATATTACAGAAAAAAAAAAAAACAAATGAACGTTTTGGCCAACCCAATGATAAAACTTTAAATGTCTCACGGTGACAAAGAACACCTATCACTGTCCTAAGATCTTAGGCAAGTAGTTGTTGTTCTGTTGTGGCTAAGTTGTGTCTGACTCTTTTGCAATCCAATGGACTGTAGCCCCCCAGTCTCCTCTGTCCATGGGATTTCACAGGCAAGAATACTGGAGTGGGTTGCCATTTGCTTCTCCAGGGGATCTTCCAGACCCAGGGATCGAACTTGCATCTCCTACATTGCACCCAGATTCTTATGCACTATATTCAGGTTCCTCATCTACAAATGGGGAAAATATTAGCTCCTACCTCATGTGACTATGAGATCAGATGAAACCATACACATAACTAAGGGTAGCTTAAAGCTATGTTGGATAAAAAGTAAAGACAGGCTGAACAAATAAAGATGTTGGGCAGAGGTGCTCTATTTCCCACTATACCTGGGAAATGTGATCTAACTCATAGCATCAATAAGAATGTGAAAAGATAGCCTGCTGGGTAATAAGGTTTCCTGAAGTTCAGGAAAGAGGAGTACCTAAGTTCTAATGCCTATTAACTTGTTAGGGCATTATTTTTTCATAATAAAGTAAAAAAAAAATGGCTTTGAACCTTATTTTCTTTATCTGAATCTTAGTTTATTTTCCTTCTTTACTTGAACCTTAGTTTATTTTCTAATAAAAAGTTGTAGTCTTTGCAAACGATATACAATAAGCCTGTATTTCTTGCCTCCTGCTTTAAAACCACTAGCAGAAAAGCATACAGGGTATTCTTGGGTATAAGGCAGCTGTCATCTATCGCTCCAAGAGTAGGAGGGGGAAACCTACCATTAGAAACCCCTCGAAAAGAAAGGAAGCTGCTATTGCAGCTACTTCCAATGTTTAACCAGGTCTGTAAACATAATATTAGATGTCTTGCGCCACTCTGGTGTCATTTATTCGGAGGCAGTAAGTGAAACCTCTTTAGGTTCCCATGCTCCTCGCCGTCACGGACTCATGTAAGGCTGCCCTGTTTTCTTCACTTCAGCTCAGTCGAGCCATGTACCCTCTTCAGTCTTCTCCACTCAGACGGAGGAGTTAATGCAGTTAGATTGCTCCTGGGCTTCTAGCGGGACTACTTCAAATGATATTACTTCCATTTGTGACGTGCATCACCAGCAGTGCTCACATTTGAGGCCAACAGCAAACAGACATCTAAGTCCGCTGGCTGCAAGAGCAGCCGCGCTTCCCCGCTGAAAAGCCAGGGAGCGACAGGGCTATAAATTTGTCAATTTCCTCAACAGCCCATCGGTGCACGGGCCGCCACCTGAATGGGACTCTTGAGCAAGGCCACGGATTGCTCTGCGTTCCCAGGATTTGGAGGGAACTGTGTTCACGGATCACAAGCCCGTTTTTGACAGCGCGGATTGATGCAAGGAGAGTGAAAACTTAAATCAGGGCTTTCTTCTGATAACTGCCATTTGGGGAGAAAATCCACTTTGGGCAAAAAAGAAGGGCCTCGAGGGCACCCACCACGCAGGGTTCCTCCAGGATGAAAAGACATGGTGAAAGTAACATGTGAAGCTCACAACCAGACTGGACAGTGGGACTTTACTGCTCACACATACAGATATTCACCTGCAAACAATTGGACAGTCCTTCCCAGTTGTATTCCTCATGCTTTTATTTCTTTAATTATTCTGTATCACAGCTGATTTAAAAAAAAAAAAATGTTTCCAAATTATCTACATGTGCAACAGATTTTTAAGTTTCCAATGTGTCAGAGATATATAGCAAAAAATAACTTCCTAGAAAAATGGATATCCTGGTTATGCAAAGTGCTCTAGAAGTTTCTAATATCCTCTGTTTCTTTATGCATCTTCTTGTGGCTTGGTAGTGTGTTCTGCAGATCACATTTTTAGGGACACTGCTTTAGGATACATTCTATACATTTTAGGACAAAGGACTACTCACAAAAATGGTTCAATAACATAATAGACTCTTCTTTGTAACAGGTAAAGCATATACAAAACAGATTATAACATTGGACCCTTTCCTTTAGTTCTGGAAGAGTAGCCATGTCTTTCTTGTCTAATCTACTCATCAACTTCAAACATGCTGGTATGGGGTCTCCAGAGGATCTGGGAATGCTGTAACCTCTGTCACTTGTGTTTTCTCTCATCGCAATAGACATTATAGAATTTCAGAAGGCTAACAGAATATATTGCCTTCCAGGTGGCTCAGTGGTAAAGAATTCGCCTGCTAAGGAGGGATTCGATTCCTGGGGTCAGGAAGATCCCCTAGAGTAGGAAATGGCAACCCACTTGAACATCCTTGCCTGGAAAATTCCAAGGACAGAGCAGGCTGCCAGGCTATAGTCCATGGGGTTGCAAAGAGTCAGACATGACTTAGCATACAAACACACATAAAAATTTATTAATATTACAAAATTTAGAAATTTTAGTTTTAAATCAGTGATTTAGTTGATCACCAAATCATTAGTGATTTAGTGATTTCATGAGCTAACCCAAATAGTCATTTATTTCTGTACTAATCAACAGAATTCAATCAGTTCTTTTTACTGTTTTGCACGTAAATTCACTGTTTTCAACATTTTAGAGGCATTTCCTATCAAAACTCCCCTTCATTCCAGCTCTCCCTCTGTGTTTGCGCCATGTGTTAAGATGCTCTGGCTTGAAGATAAGCATAGCGGATACTCGATACTCATCAAATACATGAAGCTTCTCATAAGTGTACCGGTGAACACGTTGATGTGTAATGATAAGTTATGTTAACTCCAAATTCCTAATCATATACAGACTACTATATATAAAACAGATAACCCACAAGGACCTATAGCACAAGGAACTACACTCAGAATTTTATAATAATCTATAAGGGAAAAGAATCTGAAAAATAATAGATATATGTATATGTATAACTGAATCACTTTGCTGTATACTTGAAGCTAACACAACATTGCAAATCAAATATACTTTAATAAAAAATTTAAAAAATATTTTAATTATCATAATATAAAGAAAAACAAAGATGTAATGAAGAAGAGATGATCCAAATGAAAGAAATGGAAGAATGGATTCTAGTTATAGCAACATAAAATCACACGACTATAGATTGTTCAAAGGCAAAAAGGAATTTCTATAGATCATGCCTCAATTTGTAAATGTGAAAATTAGAACAGTGACTTCAAAATAATTGGTTTGCACCAGGACCAATAATCTGGCTCAGAAGATGAGAGGGCAGTGATGAAGCAGAAACTATTGCTGACTGATTTGATTTTTCTCCGAGTCTAACATAAAATTGAAAAAATATATTTAATTCATTTATTCATTTGATTACCAACATCTAGTGTATATAATCCCAAGTGAAGAAGAGATGAGAGGTCTCTGGATGAAATGAGGCAAGCAAGCCAAGGTTTTCTTACTGATGATGGTCTTTACTGTTATTAAAAACAGATTTAAAGCAAACTCATAGAGAAATCTTTCTCCTACTTTCAGTCTTTCTACTTCAACCATTCCTACAATACTTATACAAGTAAACTAAGTTTAAAGGAAAACCATATGGGAATGTATAGTAGAGAATTTCAAGAAGCATGAAGACAGTTGTTAGTGGCAAAGGAGAACCAATATTGGGCTAAAATTTTTTTTTATTAATTAATTTATTTTAATTGGAGGCTAATTACTTTACAATATTGTAGTGGTTTTTGCCATACATTGACATGTATAAATGCAATAAGGAGAGATGAGGGTGTGAAGAGCTTGCCTCAATTCATTGCAATGAGTTCAACAAAGATCATTTTATTTTTTAAATTATCTTTAACTGTGTTGGTTTCTGTTGTACAATATCACAAATCAGTCATAACTATTTACATATTATACACACACACACACACATATCTATCTATCTATCTATCTACCTATCTCCCCTCCCTCTGGAGCCTCCCTCCCCTCCCCTCACCCACCCCACCTCTCTGGGTCATCACAGCGCTCCAGGCTGGGCTCCCTGTGTTACACAACAGCTTCCCACTAGCTATGTTTTACATGGTATTGCATATATGTCAATGCTGCTTTCTCAGTTTGTCCCACCCTCTCCTCCCTGCTGCATCTACAAGTGTGTTCTCTATATCTCAACAGACATTATTTTAAAACATAAGTAAGATCAGTCACTGATTGAGCCGCTACAGATGCTGGGTACTTCTAAGTACCATAGAGTGAGTGTATGATGGGATTCAAAGAATGAAACTTGGAAAAGTTAAATACAGCTAGACAGACAGATAAGGGTTAGTACCCAGTGACACAGTAAGTGCCAGGCACTATGGTGAGACTTCTGCTTGAATGGTTTTATTTAATGCTCTCAGTAAACTGTTAAAGTAAGTATAATATCATAACTTGACTTTAAAGATGAAGTTATCAAGACTCAGATTAAGAAATTTAGCTAAGTTAATACAGTAAAGAAATTCTAAATATAGTGATCATGCTTCATTTTTGACACCATTCTTCTTTAATATCCTCTTCTGCCTGGCAGCAAGTGGCAGGACACTCAACCAAACACCACACATGCCTAGCCCAGGACGGTTTCCAGTCCATTTTGGCTTCCCAATGAGCCAGGGGCACTGGAAGGCAATGACCTTTCTTATCTAAGATGAATATATTTCCAATTATTTCACTACTGTCACAATTTATCATTCAAGATTGCCTTCTAATTTGCAGTCCTCCAAATTGGCAGACTTCTACTGGATGCTTTAGTTATAGAAGTTTATCTAAATAAAAAAGAGGTAATATGAATTTTGTCAGAGGTGGATTTTATATAGCTATCAAAGCAAATGCTGAATACCTTGTGTGGACTTATTAAAAAGTATTTAATGGACCTGAGCTCAAACTGCTTTTCAGTCTTTTTTTGGCCCCCAGAAAGGATGGAATTTCTCTGGCAGTTTCAGAAAAAATACCAAGGTCTCATGAGGCAGAATCATCCTCTTTGCACACTGAAGATTAAGTCTTATTCTTTTTTTTTTTTTTTCCTCATCAGAGCAAGAACTCCCTAAAACTATGACATCCAACTGAACTTTCATTCAATAAGCAAATACTTGGTGCCTACTGTGTGCTATGGGTGAGGTACAAGGATTCATGGTCTCCGCTCTCACAGAATTCTGAATCTATAATGTACAAGGCACACATAATTATTCAATGAAAAAAATGCCAATAAAGAAGTATGCAGAAAGTATTATGGGATCACAGGTGAATAAGCAACTATTTCTGCCCTTGGGGTCACAGAATGCTTCAAGAGAAAAGGAGCCATTTTCTCCTTTGAGATATTGGTATCAGTTTACTGAGTAAGGCAAGGGGTAGAACAATCCATACAGAAGGAACAGCATAGATACAGAGAGACCAGAAAATGCAAAGCATGAGAAATATGATGGTAGATTTGAAAAGATGTCACATAACAACACAAAGAAGGAAAAGAACCCATGATATGAAATTCTGATCTTCCAAATACTGCACATATAATTTATGAGAGTCTGCTGAATTATTTTTGGAAGGGATACTGGTTTTTGTTGAATATTTAGGCCTGCTAAACATGATCCTTTCGGTTTGCCTGTGCACGAGGGCCTATGTAATATGTCAGATATATCCTTTTTGCAACAAAAATTTAAATTCAAGAATTATTTTTCTCTATGTAGGAATGCAAAGTTCCAGTTGTCTATCTCTGTAAATAAAAATTCACTCTTCCAATCTGAGAAATGGAGGAATAGGGGTGTATGGGGCTTCCCTGGCGGCTCAGACAGTAAAGAATCCGTGTGCAATGCAAGAGGCATGAGTTCGATCCCTGGGTCAGGAAGATCCCTTGGAGAAGGGATCCAGTATTCATACTTGGAGAATTTCATGGACAGAAGAGCCTGGAAAGCTAGGGTGTGTATGAGAAGTGAGTGTGGTAAGGAGAGTGGGAACTCTCAATCAAAGATCTTTTATTTCCAGAGAGTTCATTCCTAATGCGAGGAGACAGGGGATTTATTGTACTTGAATTCATGTGGACCTCACACTTTTCTGAGGGATACTGGGGCAAATAAGGGTATTACATATACCCTCAGAAATATTTGCATAAACATTTCAGCAAGATTCCATGATCTCTACCTGACAGACTATGAGCATTTCAGGAGCAGATTTCCAGAGACATTGAGATTTTGTTCTAGAAATCAAACCCTCCAAATGTATGCTACTAGAGAAGGCATTATCCAAGGTAAAGGGCGCAGACCAACCAATTAGCAGATGAATAGGAATAAGAAAGAAGGAATCTAACTTCCCACGGAAAGATATCTAGAGAAATTTAAGAGTTTTCATGAAATTTTGTTGTAATTTATAAAATAACCTTTTTTAAAACAAGGAGACTAAGAAACCAATCAATATTGGCTAGGAAGGAATCACGAAGTGCAAGCAAGCCAAAAGAAGAAAAATGTAACCCAACAGTTTTACTATTGTTTTCTGGTTATATAAGCAGTGATGTAGGCTTCTTATGGAACATTTACAAAATACAGAACCATGCATTGCCACTACCCCACTGTTAAAAATCTGTTGCAGAATATTCCATTCTTCTTTTCTAGATGTGTGTGTGTGTGTGTGTGTGTGTGTGTGTGTGTGTTATTTCTTACACAGATAGTGAGCAATACATAAGTAATTTTTGACATTGGCGGCTAACTACATGCATTCACATTGTGGATATTTTTTCAGAGGTGACACTTATAACATAAGACAGTTATGTTCCAACCGTACCTATTCCTTACCTATCTATTTAGGCATTTTTAAAAATTCCTGCAACAGGTTATCTTTTTTTTATTCATGAAGGCACAAGAAGCTGCTTATGAAAATGTTGGATATCGTTCATGTTTTCTTGTTTTTAAAAAGGCCATGGATATGTCTTCCTTTCTAGGGCAGGTCTTTCTTCCTTGATTAGGTGGGCTGGCCATTTTCAATTAAACCAATAGTAATGAGCATGAATAAAGACATAGTCACTCCCCAATTCCATGCCCTGATGATTTGGAGATAATAGATACCCCTCAAATATATGATAAAAATAATACCATTAATAAAATAATATAAACTATATTCTTCAAATAGTGTCCACCAAGTCACACAACTACAGAAAACAGTCACTAGGAACTTAAGCAGGTTTCACTATTTGTTTCTCTATTTTCCTCTTACACTTCCCCCAAAGAACTATAACCTGCTAGAAATTTCAAGTTCAAACTGATTTTTAGAGTTCCTGACCTGAGAATACAGAATGACTCAGTTTAAAAAGAGATATCCATTAAGAAACTGCCACAGGTATGGCAAATGTTGGATATCTTGCACAGAAGTGCAAGATTTAGAATTGATCCTTCAGGTCCTAGGTTTATGGGACTTTAGAAATATCCAGGATATAGTTTACACAGAGAAGTTGACCCTATGGAAATTTCCATGTTCTTGAAATCTTATGTTACCTGGTCTTTTGTTAAGGAATTACCAGCACACTCATGCATTCTTTCTGATAGCAGATCCCAGTAGAGCTAAGCCATATGTTACTCCTTTATTCTTGGAATAGAGTGCTTAGGTTGGTACTTTGAAGGCTCAAGACCTATAAATAACTGCTTGAGGAAACACCCTTACAAAAGGTGCATGGGACTTAAAAAATGACATTTGGATATTGGTCAAAATATTACTCCTGATACGTCATCACAGTGTCATAATATTATGACTCATTATAGTGTCACATCAGACCAACCCCTACAAAGTATGAGTCTAACCAATCCACTTGTACAGATTTGCACATTCAAAGGAATTCCTTTCTGATATTCAGAAGGGTGGTGAGCAGCTTGGATAGAGGGCAGTGTGTAATTTATGCACTTGATTTGGCAACTGGCCAACACAGTTTGGGAAGATCGACACAGAAACTGCTCATCAAGCTGATTAACAAACACAAACAAGGGATGATTCTTGTTAACAGCACCAGGTTGGGAAATACCAAAATACTGTGTTTCCCATAAGATACTTGCCATAGGAACTATTTCAAATATATTCTTGTTTATGCTGCTAGTTTCTTCCAGGTGGGGTGAGAATTTAATTCATAAAAGAGAGGACTGACATTTCTTTTTACCCCCTTTTCTTCATTCACATTTCTTATTCCCCTTTTTGGGAAGGTATTAAAATTTTTATATTGTAAGAGAGTGGTTCTTGACTCTGATTGCATATTAGATTCCCTTGGTGTTATGGACTGAATGCTACAATCCTCATGAAACATTTGGGAGGTGACTAGGTATGTAGGTTAAGCCCTTATGAATGGGCTAGTGCCCTTATAAGACAAAGCCAGAGAGACAGTTCAGTCTTTTTCTTGTATGTGAGGATACAAGATTTCAGCAGTCTGCAGCCTGCTAGAAGGTTCTCACCAGAACCCAACTATTCTGGCACCCTCACCTCAGACATCCGGTCTCTAAAACTGTGAGAAATAAACTTCTATCTTTTATGGTATTTTGTTGCAGCAGCCTGAACTAATACACTCAGGGAGCTGTTACAAAAATACCAGTAGTCTGGGTTCCCGCCACCAGTGATTTTTATTTACTTGGTCTATGGGTGGGGAGAGGGCTATGCATTGGTACTTTCTAAACAGCTTTCAGATTACTATAATGTGCAGCAGTCTCACAGGCTATTCAAAGAACGATTTTCAGATAGGCAGCATCAGCCTTACCCGGGACGTTGTTAAAAATGCAAAAATAGGTTCCATTCAGATCTATCAAATCAAAATCTGCATTTTAACATGATCCTCAAGTGAACTGAATGCATATCATATTTTGAGAAGCACTGCCATAGGGAAGGAGAAAGAATAATAAAGTGAAGATACTTACCAACATTTGGTAATAACAAATTACAGTCTGAACCACCAGGGAAGCCCAATATCAAAGATAATGCTGATTTAAATAATAGTCATAGCTAAAGCTTATTAGGTGTTCATTATTTGCCAGATAGTCCTCTAAATACTTCATATGCCTTGACCCCTTTAATGCATAAAAAAACCCAGGGAGGGTGATATTGCTATTTTCTTTTTTTCCTTCCAGTTTCGTTGAGATACCATCAACATGTAACATCATATAAGTTTAAGGTGTGTAATATAATGATTTGATTTATATATATATATATAGTGAAATGATTATTGCAATAAGTTTAGTTAACATCCATAACCTCACAAGTTATACTCTCTTTTTCTTGTATTGAGAACTTTATGATCTACTCTCTATGTCTCTATTTTCTGAGTAAGAAAACAGAGGTGAATGGACTTGGGCAAGGATTCACAGTCACTGAGGACAGACTAAACACCTACAAGAACTTTCTCCTTTGTATTAAAGATATATGTGGTTGAACAGCTGATGATGAAGGAAATTGAAGGACTTGATACTCTAACAGGTTGGCCAATTCAGCAATGCTGACTCAAAAGGGATGATGGGCTATATGAAATGTGAATGGCTTTTCTGTTATTTATAAAGAATCATAGTCAAGATAGCTGAGATGAATACACAGTAAATGTGAGATATTAGGCAAATTTAGGGGCACTATTATCTTCAAGGTACTCAAAGATCAGACCACATTCAAAGTTCTGAATCTGAATCTTAAATTCATTCCTGGGTCATGAAGCCCAGTTGATCTCAATGAAGTCTACAGAGTCACAGGCAACATCTCCAAAAAAGGAAATATGAAGTGAATTCTGTCTATTCTTAAGAAAAACTATGACAGCTACAATTTGGGAGTTAATTTTCTCAAAGCAGCAAGGTCTCCCCTGGTCAAAGTAAAATAAATATTTTTCTGTTAGGTGCTAAATAAATATTTGCTGAGTTAATGAATATGTATATGAAATGCTCTCTCAAAGAAAATTTTATTCTGGCAGCCCTTGCAGTGAAGTTGGCCCATATATGGGTTTTATTTGGCACATGTAGTATTTTTTTTTTTAATGAGCCATTATTAAGTATCACGGGATTTCACTCAGACACAGAGATACAAATCCAGGTTTCTAGTTTTTCTTTTAAGATTGCAAATTCTGGCAACATTAAAATCATGGCATCCAGTCCCATCACTTCATGGCAAATAGATGGGGAAACAGTGGAAACAGTGGCTGACTTTACTTTTCTGGACTCCAAGATCATTGCAGATAGTGATTGCAGCCATAAAATTAAAAGACGCTTACTCCTTGGAAGGAAAGTTATGACTAACCTAGACAGCATATTAAAAAGCAGAGACATTACTTTGTCAACAAAGGTTCGTCTAGTCAAGGCTATGGTTTTTCCAGTAGTCATGTATGGATGTGAGAGTTGGACTATAAAGAAAGCTGAGCACTGAAGAATTGATGCTTTTGAACTGTCGTGTTGAAGATTCTTGAGAGTTCTTTGGACTGCAAGGAGATCCAACCAGTCCATCCTAAAGGAGATCAGTCCTGGGTGTTCACTGGAAGGACTGATGCTGAAGCTGAAGCTCCAATACTTTGGCCACCTGGTGCGAAGAGCTGACTCATTGTAAAAGACCCTGATGCTGGGAAAGATTGAAGGCAGGAGGAGAAGGGGACGACAGAGGATGAGATGGTTGGATGGCATCACCGACTCAATGGACATGGGTTTGGGTGGACTGAGGGAGTTGGTGATGGACAGGGAGGCGTGGCGTGCTGCGGTTCATGGGGTCACAAAGAGTCGGACACGACTGAGCGACTGAACTGAACTGACTGAAGTCTGTGTGCCTATGTGCAACAACCACTTGGCACTGCAGGGGTGCTCTCACAGCAGGGAGATGCATGCTCACTAGTGATCTGCTGTCCCACCTAGAGTGGGCTGAGTGGTGGTCCCCAGTCCTAATTCCCAGAACCTGCAAATATTACTTTATGCAGTAGAAGAGTGAATGTTGCCTTATATGGCAATAGATGTGATTAATTGTGATCTTGAGGAGAGGACTTTATTCTGGATTATCTGGCTGGGCCCCCGATTCCCTCACATGTATCCTTATAGGAGAGAAGCAGAGAGAGACAGACACGCAGAGAGGGTGATGTGAAGAGGGAGTGGGGTGCAGGCGCTGTGACTGCAAGCCAAGGGCTACTGACAGCCAGAAACAGATCGCCCGCCCAACAGAGCCTCCAGAGAGAGTGCAGCCCTGCAGACACCTTGTTCTGGATTCTTGGCCTTTACAACACGGAGTGAATGAATCTCTGTGTTTTAAGCTGCCTGGGTTGGGGGCATTTTGTTATGGCAGCCCTGTGTGCATGCTCTGTTGCTTCAGTCATGTCTAACTCTTTGCAACCCTATGGACTGTTACCTACCAGGCCTCTCTATCCTTGGGATTCTCCAAGCAAGAATACTGGAGTGTGTTGCCATGCTGTTCTCAGGAAGAGGATCTTCCCGACACAGGGTTTGAACCCATGTCTCATGTCTTCTGCAATGGCAGGGGAGTTCTTTACTACTAGTGCCACCTGGGAAGCCCTAGGAATCTAACATAACACCACTTGGACACAGATGCCTATGCATCTGTACAGGATATTTTTATTAGGACACAGGCTCTTTGTTGGATGTGGGGAGGATACAATGGACAAAGGAGACCATAGTAGTAACAGCCCCTATCTCCCAGGGCAAGGCACTCTACATATCCAGGCATTATCCCTTAGAATGGATCTAGTTGAGATTTTTTTGTTCTCTGCCAGGAAACTTGTTATCTTAATAGAAAAGTTATGGCTTTTAGATAGATTTATATTTTTATATTCTAACTTTATAAAATGCCAGGATGAATGTATTTCCCTTTAGGTATGAAACACATAATGTAGGCAAATGACCCTTAGAGATTGAATGTTCCATAACCTTCATTTTACAAATGGGAAAACTAGACCCAGAGAGAAAATGGGAGGCCCAAGGTCACACAGATAATTAGGGCAGAGTTCGGCTTAGACCTTCTCACTCATGGTTCATTGCTCATTTTACATCCCAGCCCCCTTTCATGACCTAACTCTTTCAAATCCTAACGATTAGCTTTTGAACACTGAAATAAGGTTGACTGTGAGATCCATTTAGCTTAATAGAATGGCACTTTTGTTCAAAAGTAAGAGTAGATATGCCCTCAGTCTTTCAGAGGGAATGTTTCAAGCCCATGTCCAAATGGGCCCTTTTCTAAGCAAACTAATTTATCCAGAACATCTAAGTCACATCATGTTTAACTTAAAAAAGGTCTTGTCACGATGATGTTGTTGTTCAGTTGCTCAGCTGTGTTTGACTCTTAGAGAACCATGGACTGCAGCACATACCTGGCTTTCCTGTCCTTCACTGTCTCCCAGAGTTTGCTCAAACTCATTTCCATTGAGTCAATGATGCCATCCAACCATGTCATCCTCTGTTGCCCATTATGATATAAGCAGTATTTAATATGCTAAAGAGTACGGATATTTAAAGAAATTCGACAGGAACAACTCAATTGGTAACTTTCTAAAGGAAAGAGAGCAATGCAAGAGAATGTATCAATTTATTAGCAAGATGTGAAAGATCTTAAGAAAGCCTGAAAAACATGACTGTACTATAAAATTGAGGGTTAGCAAAAAGAGCTTCAGCATTCAAAGGACAGTATAAATTAACACTGTACACCAATGTTCTTTTTGGAACAGGAAAAAAGAGAGAGTAGAACTTTTAATTAAATTTTTTTCTAATAGTAATTTTTTTTAGCGCAATCACAGATGCCCCAATAAAGCAAGAGCTGATGGTTATAGTGTTGCATTGGCTAACTTTTACACCTTTCTAAGCCTCAGGTGGCCAAGTCACATTTGGACTCTATTCTGGATAAATTTTACAGTTCAACACAATGGCATTTTCTTTAATGCTGACCCCAGAACTCCCTAAAAACACATGGGGTCTGCATTGCTAGAACTAATTCATGAAATAATAAGGATTTTTACAACCAGTCAGAAAACATATTAAAATGCCATGTCAATATTTGGCTATGCCAAAACCCCACCATACACAATGATAAACTTGACTCATTAATGCCCAATATAAACTATACAGGATGAATGCTTCTGCAGAATGCCTGGATTAATTCAGTGACTTTTACCATGTCTATCCTAGCCATGCCAAACCTGCTTATTAAGGTCAGTGGGCATTCAAAACAGGAGCTTCATTTATAGATCTCTCTTCTAGTAAGCAAAGGTAATAGAAGTAAAACCAACTGGCCCTTTCTCAAGGGGAAAAAACCTCAAATATTTAAATAGTGATATATTTGCTTTTTATTGACTTAGGAATGGATTTGGCTTAATCCAAACAAAGTCCTGATGCTGGGAAAGATTGAAGGCTGGAGAAAGGTATGACAGAGGATGAGATGGTTGGATGGTATCACCGACTCAATGGACATGAGTTTGAGCAAGCTGTGGAAGTTGGTGATGGACAGGGAAGCCTGGCATGCTGCCGTCCATGGGTCACAAAGAGTTGGACACAACTGAGCGACTGAACTGATCTAAATTAATCTGAAATACTAAAAGTTCATCCTGAAAACTTTTGTCTCTGGCTATGAACAGCCTGGATGTTTATTTCTGACACCTGTCAATCATGACACATGATGGCCTATATAACCCTGTGCAATGGCAACCACAACAGTAGCCCTGCCAGAATGGTCAGTTCCAAGTGACTATGGCCATTTGACCTTATTGGCCATTTGAACTTCCTAGCACCTCCATCTCATCAAATCTTAACTAATTAATTAGAAACAAGCCCAGATTTATATGCCATTGTGACAAACATAATCTGGCACCAAAAAAAAAAGCAAAGAAAAAACCTGAATTGTGCTGTTATCTTAGAAATTTGAATTAATATTAAGAAAGGATTAAATAACTAAGAATTAGAGCTGAAGATGAAGGTTGAATTTGGGAGATAAGTCAGGCAGGCCAAAATAGACCCTGTGGAGTCAGAGCTATGGAGAAGCATGAGCAGTGAGTAAGCAATGTCATAATGTAGAGAGAGAGAGAAAAAAAAAAACAAACAAGTAGATGATAGCACAGAGTAGAGAGAAGAATACGCATACAGAAGCCAAGCCACAAACACCATGGACAGAGCAGTGAAATGGTGAATCATGAAATCTAACCTCCAGAGGTTTTGGGCACCTTTTTGTACCTAGAACAATCTGGCTAGAAAAGTTTACCAATATCCAGGATAGCACTCATTTTTCATCTTCTAGAGATATATTGGGCCAAATTTCCATATGATTACCCTCATACAAAATCCCACCTTCCCACTCCTTATGGAAGGAACATGAATGAGTCTGCTTCTGGCAAGCAAGAGATTAACTAAAAACATTATATAAACCTAACCATTCATCTGATGATGTTACACCATTTTCCAGGCTTGATTATGTACTATTTGAGATATCTCTTTGCTTCCTGCAGAGATCCTGCTGTTTCATAACCACTTTGCTTGATGTTATATGGGCTTCTGAAGAGAATGCATCTTGATATGCATCACACAATAAGACCAAATCTAACACAGAGACATACTGGCTACAGAGATTACCAAAATACTTTAAAGCTCAAATGTTCACTTGCCCAACTGCTTCTTTCTGGGTATTTCAAAGCATTGGTTGATTAAATATCTGGTATCATTAACTTGAATTTTAACTTCGATTAAATGTTTAGGCTCCATTTAGTCTATGCTCACAAATGGTGACTCAAGGTTCTAATTTTCAACACTCTTTAACATGATTCTTTTGTTTCAGAACGTTTTCTGTGTTCTTTTAGGTGTCTTACAGTACTCATTTACCACATCCTAAATGATGCATCTTACAAATATCATATTAAAGTTAAAACTAACATTAACTGAAAATTTAACTTGACATGTTTCTTGAAATTCTTATCCAAATCTAACAAATTATGTGCATTTAGATGTATGTATTTTTAAAAAGAAGCACCTTTTGCTTATGAATTATATGTTTATTTATTTTTTTTCTTTTTTTTATTATTATTATTTTTTTTTCCAGTGGGTTTTGTCATACATTGATATGAATCAACCATGGATTTACATGTAAACCCATTTCTAAGGAATAATAAATTCAAACAATATTGACACCTAGAAGAAGTGGTTACATATTTTAGATTCTTTACTGTCTTCCTTTAGTGAACTATAGTTCCATTTTCACTTAGAGGTAAATGAAACAAAACAGTGAACTTTGGACATCTTGAACTTTCCCCTTATTTTGAAAGTAATATAACAATTTTAGCTGTTGAGCCATTGGCTCCAACATGTAAAAAATATATATAACACACTGAGAATCCTTATTCAAGAAAATGTATTGTTTTGGCACAGACAATGATATTTCTGGTTGAATGATTCAATATCTTACAAAGAACTTCTGATGTTAACGTTACCCTTGGTATTCCTGTACTATAAAGGGACCAACGGTAGATCTGGGAGTAAAACTTAGAATCAAAGACTTCAACTGATCAAGCGGTGACCCGTTATTGATGTATGTCCAACACTAGGACAAACCGTGTAGAAAATGTGAAATAAAACTATGACATGTATACCTATGGCTGACTCATACTGACGTATGGAAGAGGCCGACACAATATAGTGAAGCAACTTTCCTTCAATTAAGCATAAATAAATTTGGGGAAAAAATAAGACAGAGTTTCTGCCTTGGAAGAGGTTCTAATCTGGATGAGGAGATAATATTAACATAGAAAGAAGCCATGAGAGAACCACAGGGACAAAATAAAATTAAATGCATGGCTACTTCCTATCCAAGCACACAGGCACTGAGGGTTCAATCCCTGGTCTGGGAACTAAGATCCCACATGTTGTGTGGTATGGCCAAAAACAAACAAGCAAATGTAAGGCTTTAAAGTCATAAAAGTTTAGTCTGGTTCTGATCTGTTCCCTCAAACGTCACTAGGAGACCCTGGGTTTACTTAGTCTTAATTTTCATGCTGGTAGTCAGATTATTAGAGGGGTAAATGATAGAATATATGGCAACTGTTGGCACATATATGCTGTGTTGTGGAGACTATATGATGAACATTCACATGGCCTTCAGATGTTATTTACCCCAGTTAACCTATACTCATACTTTGGAAATTTCAAACTGAGCTATAGGAAATGACCAACATTCAGTTTTTTGTCCTACAAAATGACAATTTCATAGGTTCAACCAAATATTAATACATTAGTCTATTTTTAATTATTATTATATTTTATCCAATCATGATCAGATTGAGTGGTTAGCGATTTCTTGAGATCCTGAGGGAGGTAATATAAAAGGCAGGTTTGATTTTGGTCAAGGGGGCTTCCCTGGTGACTTAGACGGTAAGGAATCTGCCTTCAATGTAGGAGATCTGGGTTCAATCCCTGGGTCAGGAAGATGCCATGGAAAACGAATTGGTTACCCACTCTAGTAATCTTCTCTGGAGGGCCCCGTGGACAGAGAAGCCTGGCAGGCTATAGCCCATGGTGTCACAAAGAGTCAGACATGACTGAGTGACCGCACACACACACCCAGAGGAAAACCTTGTTTTGGCTATTAGCTTTACTGGAACCTCTAGGAGGGGCATTAGACAGAAAGTGAATACTGAATGTCTGCATTTGAACCAAGGGAAAGAGAAAGAGGAGAAATGAATTTAAACTACTAGATGTTTTTTCACAGGACAGACCCAGCTCTCTCTCTCTAACCCTCCTGCCCTCCACTACCACCTGCATATAGTACTCTCTCTGGGGTACAGGACAGAAATCAGTTGACTGCTATGCTAGGCAGGATGGCATCCTTCTTTCCAAAATAGCACAGATCTGGTAAAGAACTGGAGCCAGGCAAGCTATAGGTTTGTTTACTGTATATGCTGTTAAATGTTCCCAGATAAAACCTCCATTTGTCAATGACCCAGCAGGGAGTAAATGAAAATGCTTATTCAGACCCCTCAGCAGAGAGAGCTCCCTTAATCCGCTCACTGATGAGATAACGCTGTAGGATTACAATAATCAACTTGCAGTATGTCCTCTATTAGTGCTTAAAACTATAGCAGTTCATAAGCACTAGGAGACATCCTTCATTTACATAATATAGTGACAGACTTTCACCCTTCTGAGACCATCCATCATTTTCCTACCAACGCCTTCCTTGAAGTATTTCCAATAGGTACAATTATATTGAGGACTGTTTAACAATCACATTCTAAATGCCTCAACATAAAAGAATATATGTATATATTATTTTACATATTTTTCCTTTTGTGTATACACACATATATATACAAATATAATGTATATATGCATATATATATATATATATATATATATATATATGGCTTCTCTGGAGACTCAGTGGTAAAGAATCTGCCTGCCAATGCAGGAGACATAAGAGATGCAGGTATGATCCCTAGGTCAGGAAGATGCCCTGGAGGAGGGCATGGCAACCCATTTCAGTATTCCTGCCTGGGAAATCCCATGGACTGAGGAGCCTGGCCAGCTACATTCATGGGGTTGCAAAAAAGTTGGACATGAATTACCAACTAAATAACATCAACTATATATATATATTATATATATATATATATATATATAAACAAGTGATATATGTTTATGTTTTTGTATACATATAGAAAGACATCACACATACACAAACACAACCCATCACTTACTTAAATCACAAAATTATAACCATATGTAGATATTAACAGTGACATTAAACATCTCAGCTTCTTCTCAGAGTAAGAATTACAATGAAGTGTCTGTGAGACTAGTATGTAAATAGGGAAAGTAATAACTCACAGACTCTTCTTAAAATACTTTCTATATCACTATTAGTTTCTGCAGTGACATATTAAAGTTATTTCCCTCTATGTTCTTTCCTAGTTAGCCAATGGACTGCTCACTCACAAAGAGAGAAGGCACTTTCTGATGCACATTTTTTTAAAAGTTGGTTAAAGTTCACATTATGAAATTGCAAAAGTGTAGATAATTCATTCAAACTTGGTTTTTTTTCCATGCACTTTTCTAAAGAAAATTTAAAGTGTCAAAAATACGTATCTTGTGCTCATTATTAAATGCTAAATACCACAGTGTTTTGAGCTGCCTCGTGGCCATTGTAAAGAAAACAGGTGTTCTGATAGATTATAAAGTGTGAGTCAGATGATGTGTAGGACAGAATTTTAATGAAGCCGCAAGCACAGAACTCTGACTGGCCTCTTGAATATGATGCTCAAACCCTGAAAGTAGTTTTAAAGACAAGATAGTAAGAATGCAATTCGGGAAGCATTCATTAATAATCAACAAGTAAATGGAACATGGAAAATCATTATAGTAAAAGACCTTAGCATTACAATGTAATTTAATATAGCATTAAACTAAGGAGAAGGTGGGTATAATTTGAAAGGACATCTATGTCTTTGTATATGTGCAAATATACAAAGAAAATATCTTAATCACTACATTAAGTTATTAGTCAAGACCATAAGCAGAAGTCACAATTCTAGATGCAGAGGTGCCTCTGGAGATGGGAAAAGGCTCATGATTATGGAATCCAAGAATAATTATCAATTTATCTAATTAGGTTTATTTATTTAGAGATCTTTTGTGAAACCTAACTTTTTTCCCTTTTGTTTTTCACTAAAATGTCTAGGGAAGATATCTGAGTGAAAACACACTTGGAGTTTCAGGTGTCTGATGGAATTTCAAAAGAGCAGATCTAGGCTTCATATCTTTAAACTCTTAAAAGGTTGAGGAATAAACACTATATATTAAGTTAGGTGATATCTTTCATTAATAACTATGATTTTCTCTAGCTTGTTTTTCACAATCCTAGATCATATCTGGTTTTTCTAAATATTTTCCCTCTACATTTTCCCTACTTTTAGAGATGGTTATGTATAATTTATATCACTAGTTTAGTTATGAATATTAGCATGTTGATACATTTTATGGTACTCATATACAATCTTTATTAACAGAAATTTCTGGAAAAAAATTGTGCCCTTCAACTAATATCTTAGTCGTGTATGTGTGCTCTGTTGCTCAGCAATGTCTGTCTCTTTGTGATACCACAGACCATAGCCCACCAAGCTCCCCTGTCCACAGAATTTTCCAGGCAAGACTCTTAGAAGAGGTTGCCATTTCCTACTCCAGGGGATCTTCCCGACCCAGGGATTGGATCTTCAGCTCTTGTACCTCCTGCATTGGCAGGCGGATTCTTTACCACTGTGCCACCTGGGAAACTCTAATATTATGGTTACTTCAAAACAAAGATTACTAGAAAGTTCATAAAAAGGACAGAACTTTCATGTGAATGGAATTTCCTTTGACCAAAAAACACAATTAACAAGAAAACTAGAAATAAACTTGTCCCACATATTTATAGAGTAAACTAAAAATTGTCCTATGCTTTGCTTATCTATCTTTTCCAATGGATTTTAGGCTCCTTGAAAGCAAGGCTCTGGAGACTTCCTCCTTGGTATTCCCAGCATGCGGCATGGTGGCTGGCTCTACAGGTGCTGGAAATATTCCATCAAGATTTGTTTGTATGAATAAGAGAGCAAAATATCCATGCATGATATAGAATTCTGAGAAAATAATGTTAAGACTACATAAAAAAGCAGTCTACAAATGGTTCCTAAACTATGTGTCTTGATTTAAATATCATATAAAATCTTTGAATAAACCAATCCTGTACTTAACCTATAAGACTGGCTGTAACATAAATGATGATACTTTACCATTATTTGAATTAAGAGACTTACACATATACTTTACTTGTCTACATCTTGTAGATAGTCAAAAAATTATAACTTTGCCAACTCTGTTTATGTTCATGCAGTTTGGAATGAATATGACTGTTGTTTTATGTTTCATGATTTAAATGCACTTTGCCAATGACCTGTTATCTGTCAGATTAAAAAGGAACAATGTACCCTGTGAACAAGAACTAAAATGACTCTATAACTCTTACTTTTTATAATTACCTTCAAGGACTTACTGGATCAGAGAGTCTTCCTTACCATCTCAAAAGAATTGTTTCCATTCCCAGTTCTACACATCTTGTCCCTTCTGGAGGGATTGTACTCTCCCTGGCTTGTTATTTGTATAAGTTCTACCTGTCAGTCATTCAGGTCTTGTACTTCCTCTAAGAAGCCTTCTCCAAACTTCCAATGGGATCTCTCATTCCTCTGGATATCTCTAGCATTTATTTTCCAACAATTACTTGCCAATTCCTATTTAAGGATTATTGCCATTATATATATATTTTAATAGGAACCCTGGTATTTCTAACCAAATTTCAAACCCTTAAGGCCTTGTTATGTGTTTCTCTGATAGGAACATGACTCCTGGGCAGAGTTACTGCCATAGCCACTTCTTGAAATTCACATGGTCGTAGAGGGCTTGAGAAGCACAACCCAAAGGTGACACTGCTGTAGGATGTATCAGAAAGTTGTTGAGAGAGTAGATGTTAAGTAGATGTTAAATCCCTCCTTATGTGGGAATTTTCTTTTCTTTTTAATTTTATTTTTGGGCTGTACTGCATGGCACATGGGATCTTGGTTCCCTGACCAGGGATTGAACCAGTGCCCCCTACATTGGAAGCACAGAGTCTTAACCACTGGACCACCAGGGAGGCCCCTTTTTCTTTTCTTTTGGTTTTATCCAAATGAGATGATAGATTATAACCAAACCTACTGTAATATTTCATAATATATGTAAATCAAACCATAATGCTGTACACTCTGAACCTACAGAGTGACATGTATCAATTATGTCTCAATAAAATTGGGGGGGAAAAAAGGCCCTGATCTGTTTATCATCTCATTTGCCTAACAATTCCTCTAGAAAGTTGATGGGGCTGTGATCCTAATGGACTACTCACTTCCCCATCTTCTCTACAAGATGGTTGCTTCCTTGAGCGTAGCGTAAGGATTCTGTGCTTCTATCTTCAGTACTTTGAATAATATCTAGTAAACCTGGATGTCTAGTGAATGATAACTTTTGGAATGAATACATGGGAATACTGAGATTCAGTAAGCTAAAATGTCCTATGCAAGGTCATGGGGCCATTGAGTTGAAAAGAGCAGGAAGGTGTCAGTCTGTAAGCTTCCCAGTGACATAATCCAAAAGAGGTGCCCCTGCAGCCTAAAGAACAGGTAATCCAGATGCTTAAAGAAGCAGCTAAGACAACTGTTGACTAAACAGCAGACAGTGCTCAGATGCCTTATCGTTCTTCCTTCCCAGAGAACGAAGGCATTGATTTGACCACAGTGAGACCCAGGAGAGCAGAGCCTTAGTCAGCAGGATGATGACTGTCAGCCAACTCAAGAGCCGAGCTAACAATAGGATATCAGTGAAGGCTAAACTGCTTCGGCTCTCATAGAAGTGGCTCCTGCATGTCTAGGGTGAGATATTTTGAGAAACAGGAAAGCTGAATGGATCTGGAGGAATCACAGAACATGACTGACTACCCTCCGGTTAAGAATAAATGTACTTCATTAGGGCAGATGAAAAATGCCTGTTTAGTTCTTCCAGTCCTGCTCACTGCTCTTAAGTGGCTGTGCGATGGATTTTGAGAATGATGTGATATCAAAGATAGAGCACAACCTGCCAAAGCACACATTTAGCAGCACAGGTATAATAAGGTTTCACAGAGAATCTACACAGTTAACAGTATTTCCTACCAAACAGGCTCAGAAGGCACTTCTCTATCTCTGAGCATTGTCACTTCTAGAAAGCAGACTTCACTCACCACTCATTTCAGCCTATATTTGTTGTTTACTTTCCTTTCACTGAGTTTTACTCTATTAATAAAATGATAGTCTATATTTTATTGCCCCAGAACATCTCCAAGTAAAACCTATTTTAGTGCCCAAAAGAAATGTGGGCATACTCACAGCGTCCATGGGTCATGTAACTGACAAGTTACTAAGGAAGATAAAAGAGAGCTCAAAGTAAACCATTATTCCTTGCTTTCTAGCCAATTAAATTAAAGCCAACAAATGGCTTCAACCCCAGTGGAATGAGAGTTACAGATTTTATCTCATGTCTATGAAAAATGAGACTTTGGGGAAACCTTTGTGTTTCAACTCTACCACAATAAAATAATATCTTCAACCAGTTACACCTAGCCCTATTTTCTTTCAAAATCCAATCCTCTATCACTTCTTTATTCGTGTACTAATCAATTATAATTTAAGGGCACTGACAACTAGGAGTGCTCTGCGATGGCTCTTATCATCCTTGCTTCAATGTAAGATATAATGCCACAACTTATCCATTTAAAAATTGTAAAGGGGGGGAAAAGACACAAGAAAACTACTTCATAAAAATAGCCACCATAGTTGTGGCTCAGACACAGGAAGAATTAAATTGCTTTTCCTGGAGCTCCGTAGGTAATTCTGACATTTGTGTCACTGGAGGGTAATGGATAAACTATGTTTTTAAAATAATTTTGTAATAAATCTCAGCCCTCTTCTAAACCTAAGAGGTGTAGTTGGGAGGCTAAATATACTGCCAAAGAAACATCAGTAAAAGCAAAACAAACAGATACAAAAGGTGCTTTTACTTTCTGCTTATTTTGGGGAGCTGATAGCGCTCATGCTATAAGCCCATTATAGCCAATGATTCCAAGGAGCCCCTGGAAGAGTAGAAATTGTTATCTGTATAAAACAAAAATTAAGCTTATTAAGCACCATCTTGTGCCTGAGCACCCAGTGTGAGGATATTCAATTTAAATTAACTATTTGCAAACAATATTGGTGAAACTCATAACTTAAAAAGCAAGATTTGGAGTTGCCAGAATAGCTGTGTGGGCTGTGCCAAGTTATTTTAGCAACTAACCAATATATCTCAATTTACAGCAGAAATCTCTTATGAGATATAGCCAACCATTTCAACACACAATTATGGGCATTCTCAAGTGCTTTCTGTGGATTTTTATGTCCCATTCCTTGTATTACCTACGTAATCTAGTCACCAAGATGTCTTCTGATATTTTCAAGATACCTTTTGAGTTTTTAATCAAATCCAACTGATATTCAACTACTTTCAAATCTAGAACTTCCCAGTCCACTTCCTAGGCAGTTCTGAGGTTGCTGTCTGCTTAAACTCTCTCTGAAATAGAACATCACATGACTCAAACGCTCAATATTTCAGCTTTGCTTTAAAATCCAGGTGTGAGAACTTCAGTTTGTGGTCCAGGGGCTAAGAGTCTGTGCTCCCAATGCCGGGGGCTCAGGTTTGATCCCTGGTCAGGGAACTTGATCCAACATTACACAAATAAGAGTTTGAAAGCCACAACTATAAAAAGAAAAAACCCCACATGCTGCAACTAAATCCATTGTGCTGCAACTAAAACCTAACACAGTCAAATAAATAAATAAAATCAAGTTTAAAAATTAAAAAAAAATAAAATTCAGGTGTGTTGCTTGTAAAGGCTGATCATGACTTCCTAAGAGTGCTTCTACAGACTGAAAAATTCAGCCTCAAATCCTATTCTTCATGGAGAAATTTGGAAATAAAGACATTGGTATTTAGCAACACCTCAATGTGAATGTCTGCTTAGTTGGACTGACTGTATCTGTGGCTGGAAGTGAAGTGAGTGAAGTGAAAGTTGCCCAGTCATGTCTGACTCTTTCTGACCCCATAGACTATTCAGCCCATGGAATTCTCCAGGCCAGAATACTGGACTGGGTAGCTGTTCCCTTCTCCAGGCAATCTTCCCAACCCAGGGATCAATCCCAGGTCTCCTGAACTGCAGATGGATTCTTTACCATCTGAGCCACCAGGGAAGAGGCTGGAAAGATGTGGCAAATGTATCATCATTCCTTAATACTATGCCAATGGCGGACATAATTAATTGATCACTAAATTCTTTCTGTTTTGTTCAGGCTTGGCCTGCTAGTATGACTTGGCCAGGCATACAAGCCAGTCACAACTAATGGATTGGAGCTGGTACTTGTGATCCCAGTTCAAGCTCATTTCTCTTCTTCATAGAGGAGGACACAGAGGGTCAACAAAGAAAAGTAAATTCCTCTCTGACCCTGACCTAGTTCACCTAGAGTCTTTGATTGTCTTATGGCAAGTCCTCTATGACAAAGGCATGAAAATTCCATATCTACTGTAGGAACTGGTAGAAAAGAAGAATTAAGGATGGGCAGCGCCTGAAGGTGGTTGGAAGGAAGCTATTTTTATTCTAGAGTGGGAGAAGGTAGGGAGAACCACTGTGCCACTCTTCTGAGGAGCTCCATCTGACTTTGGCAGTAGCTGAATTCTATTCTTTCCTCAAGCCAGCTCACATTTTACTTTCTAACTGAATTTTCTTCTTAGCCTCTGGACCTCTTCAAAATCAAAGACAATCTCTTTTTGTTCTGAATTCCCACAATCTTTTATCGCTCCAACTTGTACAACAGTCAACATTATCTTTGAGTATGTGTTATCCCTTCTCTACTAGACTGCATATTAGTTTAGGATGTAGGCTATTCTTATTTATCTTGGAATTCATGCTAATCTCTCATCACAGTGTTTCATCCATAGAAGGCATTCAATAAATATCTATGGAATACATGACAGAGAACACAATGAAGAAGAAAGAAGGGATGGCAGTGAGGAAGAAGTTAATGCCATGTTCAAACAGAATCTCATCTAGCTCCCCAGCTCCATTTCTCTCACTCTCTCTTTAATTCTGTCCCATAGGGCATTTTACTTGTAGTCCACTTCATCTTAAAATAATAGATGAATAAAAGCAATAATTTATATTTGTACTTGGAAACATAATGAGACTGGGGGTTATATATGTATGTGACAATGAATTGAAAACTTGTGATTACATTTTAAGTGATGTAGGTATAATCACAGGTGGAGTTTCCAGTCCAAAAGAAAAACCACCACAACAAAACAAACTAAATTGTAAACCTTTTTGCTCTCTTTCCTTCTCTTTTCATCTCTTTTAACAGATATTGACTTTTTTTTCTATAACTACAGTTTGGGAAAATAATTATTAAGAAATATTTATAATGTTAAACATAAAACACTGATCCTTTATATCTGTTCCCCCTTTCATACAAAGGGTCCTTCCAGGAGGAGTGGCATTTTCAGAGGAGTATGGTGAGCTCTGGTGGCTCAGATGGGAAAGAATCTGCCTGCAATGCAGGAGACCTGGGTTCGATCCCTGGGTTGGGAAGATCCCCTGGAGAAGGGCATGGCAACCCACTCTAGTATTCTTGCCTGGAGAATCCCATGGACAGAGCAGCCTGACAGGTTATAATCCATGGGATCGCAAAGAGTCAGACACAATGAGAGCGATTTAGCACACACAAGGTAAGTGCTATAAATTAGTGATAGTGAAACAGGAGGGAAGGGAGCAGGGCACAAACTTTGAAAGAAAGATACAGCCCAAGGACACAACATAAACTGATTAGAATCAAACGGGCACAAATGGCATAAGAGTTGACTTCAATTGGACCTTGATCCTCAGCATACACTCACAGTAACACATCAGCAAGCTGAATGGCACACACAGAGGTGCCATGGCAGTTTCAAAGCTGACTATCAAAGACCAAAAAGTGGGCGGTGGTCCAACTCCTAGAAATCTCCTTCCCTTCCCCAAAATGGAGTAATCCTTTCATTTATTAGCCTGTAAAATTATCCAGCCCATAAAAACTAACCACACCACATTTGAGGTCAAACTCGCCCTCTGTGATGGCCCACACTCTGTTTGTGAAGTGTGTTTCTCTCTGAATAAATTCACTTCTTACCTGTCACCTTGTCTCTCACTGACTTCTTTCTGCAATGAGACATCAAAGTTGTAAGCTTCATTAAGTCCTGCAACCAGATCTGTGATTTTAGTTCAAAGACCAGAGGTTTTGGCTGGGTTCAAGTCCCAGCCATGTGGGTTAGAGTCCCACACAGGGCTTTGGTTAGGTTCAAGTCCCGGCCACGTGGGTTCAAACCCCAAGCAGGGTTTTGGCTGAGTTCAAGTTCCAAACTGGGTTTTGGCTGAGTCTGTTTTAGCACATGGTTCAAGCCCAAATCCAAGATAAATGGTTTCAATAGCTTTCTTGATATAACTAAGAAATTTGCTATATCCATCACAAGGTGCCACAAGCCTAGTCATGGACATTATTTTATGGAAATTCATATTATTGGGCACATGCAAACTGTTTTAGAGAAGATGTTAGTAAGCATACTATTGCATTTAGAAGACATGAGAGAAAGTCACTATCAATCTGAAAACTTTAGAAGTTAAATTATTCATGGATTCTTAAAGCTACATTCTGAACTGAGTAACGCATTTCAAGTTGCATTACATTTAAAAAATAAACATCTATTAAATTAAATTGAACAAATATTTATGGAGAGGCTGTTTGTGCTGAATGTTGTGCTGGGCTTTGTACACATATTTACATGACATACTGACCTTCTTTTGAATGTATACAGATGTGGTGTATATATGTATACACACACATACATGTTGGAATATTATTCACCTATGAGAAAGAAGGACAACCAGCCATTTGTGACAACATGAGTGGACCTTGAGGGTATTATGCTAAGCAAAGTAAGTTAGACTTAAAGACAAATTCTACATGATATCACTTATATGTGGAATCTAAAAAAGCTGAACTCAAAGAAACAGAGAATAGAATAGTGGTTAGCAGGGGCTAGGGGTGAAGGAAACAGGGAGATGTTGGTCAAAGACTACAGTCTTCCAGTTACAAGATGAGTAAGTTCTAAGGATCTAATGTAGAGCATGGTATCGTCATTAACAATACTGTATTACATATTTGAAAGTTGCTAACATAATAAATACTAAACATTCTCATAATAAAAAAGAAATCGTAATTAGATGATGTGCCACAGGTATTAGCTAACACAATGGTGGTGATCACTTTGCTGTACATAAGTGTATTAAAGCAAGATACTATACACTTTTGGAGAAGGAAATGGCAACCCACTCCAGTATTCTTGCCTAGAGAATCCTGTGGACAGAGGAGCCTGGTGGGCTGCTGTCCATAGGGTCGCATAGAGTTGGACACCACTGAAGCGACTGAATGCATGCATGCATTGGAGAAAGAAATGGCAACCCACTCCAGTATTCTTGCCTGGAGAATCCCAGGGGTGGAGGAGCCTAGTGGGCTGCTGTTTATGGGGTCACAAAGAGTGGAACATGACTAAAGTGACTTAGCAGCAGCAGCACTATACACTTTAAATTTATACAATATTATACATCAATTATACATTGTGTAAATTTATACAATATTATATATTGATTATATATTGAGATTTATTATATTTCAATAAATCTGAGAAAAAAAATCTTAAAATAATTTAGTGAAAAATACATTGTTAGTGGAAAGCCATCCAGATGTGAGAATTAAATATTATTCTTTAGTTACCCTCGTTTATATTTTTTAAAGTCTTCATTGAATTTGTTACAGTATCATTTGTTTCATGTTTTGATTTTTTGGCCACAAGGCACAGGGGATCTTAGCTTCCTGACCAGGGATCTAACCCACACCCCCTGCACTGGAAGGCAAAGTCTTAACCACTGGACCACCAGAGAAGCCCGCCTCCCCCTTATTTGTATTTTAGGTTTAACTGTGATACATTGTTCTGTCATTCTTATGATCCCAACCAGGTGGGCTTAGGAATCAGACATGCGTCCAATGCTGGCTCTGCCACTTAGCAGTTTTTAAACTACACTGGGTTATCCAGCATCCCTAGGCTTAAAATGGGATAATAAATAACAAGAATATCTTCATTTAATAGCAATACTGTTAAAAGTATGTGAGGCGATGCTTGTGAGGTACTTTCATGGTTCCTGGCACATGGTAACTGCTCAATAAAATTTCACTCTTATTACTTGTACTACTAATGGAAATGACCTCAGCTAGAAAAATCAAATAGCTTTAATTACCCATTAAATTTCAAATTATTAGATTGTACAGTGTGTAATTGTTACAAATAAAAATATCACAATAGGGATAAGAAACATAATTCAAAGAAATAATTGACCCGAAGCAAACATGTTAATTGTCAAGTGAAGGCATCTACCAGGGCTTCCCTGTGGCTCAGATGGTGAATAATCTGCCTGCAATTTAGAAGATGTGGGTTTGATCCCTGGGTCAGAAAGATACCCTGGAGAGGGAATGGCAGTCCACTCCAGTGTTCTTTCCTGGAGAATACCATGGACAGAGGAGCTGAGCGGGCTGAAGTCCACGGGGTGGCAGAAAGTCAGACAAAACTGAGTGACTAACTTTTATGTACTTACTTAAAGCCATCTACCTTAAAATTTGTACTTGAAATAAATCTGAAGAGAATATACAACGTTTACAGTTACTCCCATAACTTTGGATTCTGAATGTCCTCAATTACTTTAAGCAAAGTAAGACAATGTCTAAATGAGTGTCCCATGTGAGGAAACTGATTCAACAATGACTTGAGGGGAGATACAGCTTTGTTTCTCACCACAATTACAAATTTTAATATATTTAATTTAAGTACAATTAGTCTACAGTCAATGAAGTTGATACAATCTGACGGTTATGAATAATATCCAGGGGTAGAAAAATAGAGACAGAAGAAGTGACCTTTATTTGTCACAATGAGAGACAGTATACCCTAAAATATTAAAAGATACACCATTTATTTGGGGAAAAATTGAGCTAGAGATTCTAACATATACATAATTTTGAGAGAGGGGGGTTATAAGACCAATCTTTGTCTATTAAAATTGACCAGGTAATAGGAAGCATCTACTACAAATTTGTTTTTCTACTTTGCAATAAACAGCTTCTAACATTGGCATATTTCTATTGCACAGGAAAGTATTAAAAAAAAGAAAAACTGTAACTTCAACACACACCCCGATGCGGTATGTTTGGTTCGATAAGAGACAGCTGAGGTACTCTGTTGTCCTGTGATTTTTGTTTTTTTTTTTTCTCTTCAAATTCTGTGACTATGTAGAGCCATCAGGATCTAGTCTATAATTTCACTGAGCTGAGGTTTACACTCATAAGTGAACAATAAAGTTAAAGTAAGAGTTTCCATCACAGGACTGTAGCACATAGTTTAATTTACAGGGATAATTAAAATCACCACCCCTGCTCTCCTTTCTTTGTACTTGGAACTGTCCTAGCAAGATAGCTGGATATTATCAAGATCCCTTTTCCATGAAAGGAAGAGGGAGGAGAGAAAAGGGGTGTGAAGAACCATTTAATGTAGTTCACCAATCCCCTTTTCAAAGCTGGAAGCGCCAAAAGTGAAATATGTTTGGGCTAATTGGTTTTAAGTCCCACAAGAAAATTATTCTGATAACTAAGAGAAGTTTAACAAACTGGCATGAGTGTTTCAACAGAAAACATTACTTCTGCCTTCACTTTCTTGCATGTTCAGCGGGGTTTCCTTGGTAAACGAGTTGCATATCTTTATCTGCTGAGTCACAGAGCTCTTTCTGTGGGCAGTAATTTCTCATTCCACTAATCATTTGCAAACTATTATTTAACTGTCAGATCCCTGTAGTGAAGTGACAAGTTCTAATTTTATAGTAGAAAGAAAAATAAAATCCACAGAGAAAGAACCTCTATGGATTTCATTTAGAAAATTTCAGATTCCATATTCACTCCTAGGATAATTATTATGTATTGGTGAATCGCTTTACTAACACATCCAGAGCAACCTGGTATTTGTTTTATTTGTTCTTTTAGTTTTCACTGAGCTTTGCAACAAAAGTTAGAGCCAGCAACCTGATACTGCTTGACAGGGTTGAAGGAGAAGCCATTACTACTTCTGACCTTATCACCACCATTTGCATGATGTCACTTGGCCCAGACCAAGGATGGGAGGCCTACATTCATTCTGAATTGAAGGCATGTAGTGGTGACAGGTTTTACTGAGAACATTGCTACAATCTATGTGCTAATTTTTATAGAGGTTGGAGTTTTTATATAAAAGATATATACTCTGCCATAGATTTCTTCAGTATCTTTGTTGGATTACTTTGCATTTTAAGTATTTTATTACATACAGTATACCTTTGATATTGACAAACTATCAAAAAATGAGAGATCTTATTTTTAAATGCAAGTGACATGAAGAGTTGATACTAGACCCCGTAGCCAATGAGGAACTTACTCTAAAAAATTACATAACTAAACTTACTTGGGAGTAATAGAGTTTAAGAATAAGACTGAATTAGCTTTTTCTTTTAATTTCTTAAGAGATAGATGCTATTCTGTTTATCTGAAAGCATGGCATACTTAACAAAATTAAAATTAGTTTACCATCAAGAAAGTTGATAGTTGAGTTCCTGTTCTTAAGAACAACGTACAAAAATCCAATTACAAATTCAAAAAATGCTTCCAGCAACTTGTTTTGCTTTAATAATATGTATTAATAATTAACTGACATTTTGCACTGGAAAAGTTGTTTAAGTCTGATGGCTAATTATGTGAGTGAAGATAGAACATTCACAAACAAATTAATTTGGATTTATTTAATTTAGACACGTTTAAAAAGTAGACTCAAGATGACGGATAATTTTCAAAGCCAAAAACTCAGTGTCTAGAAATACCTTCAAAAGCTATAGGACAAATATTCCATGTGCCAGTTATGTGTGCATGCTAATTCACTTCAGCAGTGTCCCACTGTTTGCAGCCCTATGGACTGTAGCCTGCCAGGCTCCTCTGTCCATGGAATTCTCCAGGCATGAATATTGGAGTGGGTTGCCATTTCCTACTCCGGCGATCTTTCAGATCCAGGAACTGAACCCATGTCCCTTATGTCTCCTGCATTGGCAGGTGGGTTTTTTTTTTTTTTTTTTTCAATCACTAGTGCCACCTAGGAAGCCCACATATGCCAATTATGAATAATAATAAAAACTATCACTCATGTCCTGCAACTAGAAATCAAGCAAAAATTCAATAAAATAAAACTGTTAAACTGATAGTTTTTAAAATTTACCCTTCTTTTTCACACTTCCTTAACTTAATAATGGGATTGGACATCAGGAAATGGACCAGAAGTCAAGCTACTCTTAGGTGTCATTATACCCAATGAACTCCAGGCCAGCAAATCTGACTCAATTGCTGAGTCTTATTTACTGAAAATAGCTTTAAATGGAACTTCAGACATCAGCATATATTTGTAACAGTAAGATACCAAATTAGTTTTCTTTTCTGAAAAGTATCAACACATGGTTCCTGATTTTTTTTTCCCCCAGCCTGGACTGAAAACCAAGTTTCACAAAGTTCGCTATAGGTAAAGACTTTCTCTCCAAGTCTTTCAAACAAGAACATTCTTAGAAGAATCATGGCGGAGTTTGTAAATAAGTAGAAAGAATAAGTCCAATTGCATGAAATTTCTCACACATATCTCGTTGTTTTTACCCTATAAAAGTCAATTCAGTATTACATGGATTCTAAAAGATTTTGCTAGAGCCCATTTGAATTATTATATGCTAGTTTAAAAACACCTGATGGAGCATATGATACATACAAAGGGAACAATCTTAATGTTATTGCCATGCTGATATTCCTGTCTGAAATTCTTTCTCTTCACTGGTCCCTCAGTCAATTCCTACTCATCTTTAAAGCCTGAGCTTAAACATCAATTCCCTAAAACAGATTCTTCTGTCCAAGGTCATAAAGATTATGCCCCCTTTAATATTTTCTCATCATCTCCTTAATTTCCTCTCATAGAACCTATCACAACTAATGATTACACATTTTCTATAGCTTTTCAACTCATGTCTGCTCTTAACTCCATCAAGACAAAGCTTGTTCCTATTTTGTAGTTCACTATATTTCTTAATAAATAAGAATCTTTTGAAAGACTGAATGAATGACCACCTAGTTTGTATCACTCCTGTTTCTTATAGACTTTACAAAAAAGTCTCCATACAAACTGACAATTTTAAAGAAGAAATTTACCTGCATTTTTCAATTCCCCTTCTATTTTCATCAGTTTTTATATAAAAACAAGACTTTGGTTGACAAAACAATCCATACATATAGCTTGCTTTTCTAGGGTTGCTGTATTTTATATATTTAAACTCAGAATAACTAAATAGTCAGTTAAGACCAGTACATATTTTTCTGCTCTTGCATGAAGCCTCAAAAATAATACTAACAGTAGAATAATAACCATGGATTTTATAAACATCTTTTGCATTTGACTAATTTGCACATGTTAAAGATTTGATATACCTAATAATTCATCACTGTTTTCTACATGTGAACCAAGAAAATGATAACATCAGTTTAAATATCAAACATAATGATACCCAGGCAGCTTTCAGTCATCAGTAAGAAAATGATAGCATCAGTTTGAATATCAAATACAATGATACTGAGGCAGCATTCAGTCATCCATGTTAATGGAATAGATACAATCCATCCCCACCAATAAATGCAAAGCCTCCTTATACCCTTGATTTGTTTTCCTCTTTAACCTGTTATGAGATCTGTCAAGAGGTGGAAAAGATAGACGCCACCTCTTCTACTTTTGCCTCTGTCCAGCCTCTTGGGCTTTCCTGGTAGCTCAGTTGGTAAATAATCTGCCTGTCAAAGCAGGAGACCTGGGTTTGACCCCTAGGTCATGAAGATTCCCTGGAGAAGGGAATGGCAACCCATTCTAGTATTCTTGCCTGGAGAATCCCATGGACTGAGGAGCCTGGTGGGCTACAGTCCTTGGGGTCACAAAGAGTTGGACACAACTGAGCAACTAACACTTTGTTTTCAGCCTCTTTGAATGAGGATGACTAAAGGTAGTGTAGTATTTTTATTTATTTTTTATTTTTTTTAAGGTCTTTTAGGAAAGGAGGAGGAAAGAAAGCATGAGGAGGAAGAGATGTAATAACTCACAAAGATAATCATTAGGTCTTTAAATAGTCCACAAGGAATTACATTTTGGAAGAAATTTTGAGCTACCTAACAGAGGTTTGCCAATAAGAGAGGAGAGAATGCAGTGACATTAGATATTAGTTCTGAATCAAAATGATGCACCTAAAGGCAGGTCTAATCTCAACACCTGGGACAGGTATAACAAAGTTTAGTGAAGTTATCAGACTTTCACGTACACAGTTCTCTTAGAATCACAAGACTCTTCCTGGTCTTCCTACCTCCAAGTAGTTAAAGCAATATTTCTTTCAGTGATATGCATGTAATTTTTCATTATATGGTTTCAAATCAAGCGCCAGTGTTAGAAAACAGAAACAGAAAATCAACATTGTGAAGTATTATAGATTTTGCATGTCTAAACAGCTGTGATGAATTAGTCACAGTTACAATGAACTGTAGGAAAAATCTACAGGCAATATATTGCTTTTGCAAGTTTTATATTAAAGTAAAAGAAAACCCTCAAGTAATATTATATAATAAATTATTGTAACAGTGGTTGGCAGTAGGAGTAATTTAAATAAGATTAATTTAACAACCTTTAAATATCAATAAGTAATAAATATCTTCATGCATGGGGGTCCACATTTCACTTTATTTAGAAATAATGAATAATGCCAGTAGCCTAATATAACCCTAATAAGAGAATAGGAATACTCTACACTTTAACAACTTTCATTAGAAGAGCTCAAGTATCACTTTCATTTGACTGAACCTGCATCTGTTCCTTATTAGACATGCAAAAATTAAGTTCTGAGAAGATGTTCCTAAATTAACTTTGCAAAGGAAAAGCAAAGTAAACCCAAACACTAAACCAAATCATACAATTGACCTCACTGGCAATGACCTAGTCTTAACTCTATTGTGACATGGTTGTCACACCACAGAGATATCTGGCTTTTGAGAGTGAGATTCTCGTGCCTCAGATAATATATCATAGAGTTTTTCAAATTGCTTCTTTATTTACAAACACTGGGGAAAAAAAAAAAAAAAAAAAAAAAGGGAGGATGTTCTCCTATTGGTGTAACCAATACATGCTTGCTTTAACTTCCAAATAGGCATCATCATCCTTATCTCCTCCTCCTTCTCTTTCTCCTTCTGCAACCCCACACTACTTCTTACCCTCCTCCTTTCTCAACACTGAACTTCCACAATGGCACTGTCTAGGATAAACCTTAGATTAGTTAAGTAAGACAAAGGAAGGTGCAAAACTGCATACACACTATGTTCTTATTAGGTTTTCATTATGTGATTTCAATGTTTTAAATATATAATAGTAAAAGATTTTGCCCTGTGTGGTACTGTCATTTTCAGCTGTTAGTCATTTACCATATTGCCAAATTTCAGTAAAGCACGTTGCTTTTGGTTAGTAAATAATAATAATATATGAACTTCCAAATGTTATTTTAAAGATTGAATTAGCTATGGACCCTGTCTAGAAGAATGTATGAAGAACAGAGTGTTAAATGTCTTACACAAAGAAAGAATGCAATCAGATTAGCAGGGTTGGTTCAAGGAGTGGAAAGGATAAAAGCTGAGGTTGTGGGTTGCTCACTGCTCTGCACTGATCAGACAGCTGGACATTTGATTGGAAGAGGCTAGAGAAGACATAGGATGACTTTGAAAAGCAAAACAGCACAGCTGAAATAAAAGAAAATTAAACACATTTGGGGACCAACTCTGTAAGAGCTGGGTTTGACTACGAGTCTAAACAAAATCTCAAAAATTAGGGAGGAGAGATTTGCTTGGATTGATTTATTAACATGTAAAAAGGTGAAGTCTTAACCCACAAAATAGTACAATTGACTAAATAAATAAAATATAATTCATATAAAATATTAGGAGGTTGAAGTTATATTGGTGATTTTAAAAATATATTTCTGACTTCTTTGATAAATTATGTGCTTTTGATACTGAAACTAGCAAAACCTCAAATGCTGATGTGAACACTCTTCTAGAAGGTTGTTAAAAATCCAGATCTGGGTTCACTATCACACATTTGGTGCATTTGGTTTTAGAAGTGACTCAGGAATGTGCATTTTTAGTGTGGGTCCCCACCTGAAGCCAGTTAATATTACCCAAGAACCACACTGTGTAAAACACTGGATCTCAATAGCGATTTGGTGATTTTTCACTAAAATCAACCATTGAATCAGCATGTTTTTCTCAGCTGATATTCTTAGACATTGTGAAAAGAAGAGAAATAGCCATGCAAAAATGTAATGTCCTATAATAACTAAATACCCCATTATAGACAGTGAAGTGTAAAAATGCATTGGAGCTCAACAAAGATTTGAAAATAGCCAAGCTTTTCTGTATTGTTTGCCCAATGAATATTAAAAATTGTAGTTGAGTGAAATAGCAGTTAAAGAAAATGAAGCAAATAAATAGATTGCAAAAACTGTAATCTGAAAGTGGCATTTTATTTGTATCTTGAGCATATAACACATTTTTCTTTCATTAAATTGTTGCATGCTGTTTTCTTGCATCTATTCATCCTATTAGCTCCTGAGTCATAATTTGACTGCTTAGAGTTCTGATTCTTAAACAAAAAAGAAGAAATAGGTCACTCAAACTCTTCCACCAGAGGCTATAGATACACAGCTCAAATAACTCTGCTGAATCCTTAATACGGCCACCAGTGCATCACAATATTGTGATCACAAACTCTATCCTGTCGCGTAAATATATGCAATCTGGTCATTTACAAGTGAAAAGTGGTCAGAGTTCATGTCAAAGATGAAATATTCCTAGCACATCTTAGCCATGCCAAAAATATCTGGAGCAAGCAACTTGACCTAGTACTTTTTATTTTTTCCTTCCAATTTCCCTGCTATCTTTGTCAAATGTCAAGTTTGGAAAAATAGTTCATTTTTAGGGGTGACAATTACACAAACAATAAAAAAAAAAACCATGCTTTCTCTTGACATATTGCTGTTTCACTTTCTTCACCCCTTTCCCCCTGTACTTCTGCTAAGATAATTGGTTTGCTTGATAAATATATTTCTAAGAACTGCCACCCTAAACCAAAATCAGTGGGGGTGTGGTGAAATCCAGCTACCCCAAGTCCCCAAATCTTCTTCCTCAGGGAAGAGGGAGCAATTGAGTCAACAAGTCCTCACAATGACTTAGCCCAGATCACGGCAGCCACAGGGCTCCCACCACCCTTGGTTCAGTTGTAAGGTGAGTAATGTGAAAACTGGCAGAGGGTTGGGAAGAATGAGGAGATGGAAGAAGGATTTGGGGAATGGGAATGAGGACAGAGAAGTCTGTAAAAAGTATCAAATGAAACGTGAGAAGATATGGATTAAGACAACTCCATGAACACATCTGTACAAAGTCACAATCATTGAGAACTAATAGCCAGAGCATGAGATGCTCACTGAAAATCCATGATGGTTGATCGCATGGTACATGTCATCATATGTCATTGGCCATGGTAGACAACACATACGGAGGTAAAGAACCTGATCCCTGCCCACAAGGAGCCTGCTCTCCAGGCTGAAGAGGGGAGAGCATACACACTGATCATGACACTAAAAAGGCCAGCCCACAGAGATTTCCAACTAAGTGCGATGGAACACATGCTGCAAGATTTGGATCAAGAGGGGTGACTAAGAATTAGCAGGACAAAGGGGGAAAAGAGGGTGGTTCAGGTAGAAAGATAAGCTTGACCTGAGTTATCCAGGAATGACAGTAAGCAACATATTAAAAAAATAAATGATTTTCATGACTAGTTATCTATAGCCTGAGTGTGGTTTCAATCTAAAGCCAGGGAGAAAAACAGAAAGGTAGATTCAGGTTGTTTATAAAAGTCTATGCTTTGATAGCAAACTTAAGGAGTATGGGATTGATTATACAGTAACTGAAGCCACTAGAAATTTTAAAGCTAAAGAACAAAATGAGCAGCTGTGAGTCATGAAGAACACCGAGTGGGACATTTCTTATTTGGGGCTATTCAGTACTTTTTCCTTCTGCCAAACAACTCTCTGTCTTCCTTTTGAAGAACAGCCTCTCTCTGCTGGACTCAGAGTTACTGGTGCTGGTTAGGCAAATACCCAGTGAATTTCATCACGCCCCTGGAGGAGCCTATGTTCTCCCAGAATCTTCTACTCATCTTCTAGAGACAGCTGGAAACCAGTTCCATCAGATACTGCCTGCCTGGAATTGGGACTTCAGCCCAGTGATGGAAACAAAAATAAGGGAAGGACTCATTTTACCTGCTGTTCCCTAACCAGGCAGTTCTTCAACTGCTCACAGTTTCTCTCTTTCCTTCTTCTCAGCCATCCAGGTCACCTTGGTTCCTGCTCCTTTTTTTTTTTTAATTTTTGAAACATAATGTGGAAAATTTATTGATAACAAACTACATTGCAGATGATCTTTTTACATCATGTTGCACTGATTGAGCACATACAAGACATATCTTCACAATAATAAAACATACTCAACAGGGAGAAAAGGATATCTGTATTTTGGGTTTAGTATTCACTGGACAGAAACCGCAAAGACTGAAATGATTATCAAACAAGACAGTTGCCAACTGAATATGGGACAGGCCTGCTGCAGACAACAAAGCACTTCAACTCTGTCTGTTTATTTGCATGCCTCACACATTGCCAGACTTATCATGCACACACGCGCACACACACACACATTCCTATACTTAGATACATACTCATTTCAAAGAACATACGTTCATACACATAAACATACACACATATACACCTTGATTGGATCAGAACAGGGCAAGTACTACGAATTGTGTGTGTCTTCTTTAGAGGGCATCTTAAATCTATCCAAGAGTCACATTCCCTGTCTCTATAAGCTCAAAGTCACTGGGAAGCTCCCAGGAGAAGCAGCCTTGGATGCATCTTTTCATTTTGACTTTTTTCCATGGAAATTTCAAACCTGCCCCAGAGCCCATGAACTCTCACATACCCATCATCCAGGCACAGGACTCATTAACTCAAGATGATTCTTATTTCCTTTATAGCCCCATCTACCCTCACTCTATAATGGAAAATTTTGGAGGAAAAATCTAGAAAGAGCATTATGTTATCTATAAATATTTCAGAATGCATTTCTAAAACAGGATTTCTTTTTTTTTTTTTGCACACATTCCCCAGGCCCATTTCTAGCACTTGGTTCTTTAGCCTGCCCAGCAATTCTCTGAGCACCCACGTTCTTCGACCAAGTTCCTCTTTTACTCATTTTTTCACTAAATTCTTCTTTTGCTCATTTTCCCAGAGTCATCTAGGTTGCTTGCAACTGAGGAATGAGGGCTGATAAAGGACCTGTGGTGAAAGTCACCTGATGGTGGGACAGTGAAGGTCACTTCTAGGACAACATTAAGGATACAGGACACTTGTTAGCCGTAGAGAGATTCCAGGTAACATAGCAGAAGGGATCAGACAGTGGCAGCAGGTTGAAAACAGGCAAGGAAAGAGGACTTGCTGAACTAGGGGAGACAGAGCCTGTATTTTGGCAGATATGGTTCATTTTAATACACTCTAGAAAATTTTTGCATTAGACTCAGTCTTATTCTTTCAACCTAAATCTTTTTATACAGCCATTGTACATAAAGCTCTCAACCTCAGTTCTGCAATAAGATATACGCAATCATACATTTTTAAATAATCCCCCAAAGAGAGAATTGTATTTTCATTGTCTCACTAATGACACTCCTACACAGGTCGTCCTCTTGAAATAAAAGAGACGAGGTAATGAGACAATTTCGAATTTGGACTAAAACTTTAAACAATAAAACACAAAAGGTGTAGTTTTTCTAAATTCGTGTTTTGCCATCACCCTTGAGAGAACAGAACCTAGAGGCTCTCTGTGATGCTCTCTGAGCAGGGCTGTCTATTTTAGTACTAGAGTAGAAGCTTGCAGAAGGCAACTGCTTCATTTCCTCTCTGCACCTCCCAGAACCTGCATCAGGATCATGTGTATAGAGCTGTGTCATACAAGACATTTAGATCAGAGGGTCAAGGTTTCAAGTGTAAGAATGGAGCCTCTTTGGTTGAAAAAGATAATCCTTGAAATTTGTATCCCTCATGGCAATGTCTTGGCCCCTTAGAAGTTAAGCTCTAAAACCTGCAATCTCTAAATGTGTGGGCAAAGTAGTCGAAACATGGCAAAAGTACATATTTGTACATTGAAGTACAAAGTCATTCAACAGACAGATATAAAAATCAGACTACAAATCAAGATAGTGTCTGGAGAAACTGGGGGGAAAAGCACCAAATCTGATGCTAAGAGTTTCATGTGCATCCAGTGAACAGAGCTAGATAGCAAAAAGAAAAAAAAAGAAAACAGAATAGCAGATGGTACAGATGACAATGTAATCCTAGACACACGGAGGTCATGTTCGACGTTAAAAGCATGCTGCTCATTAGAACTACAAACTCGCCTCCTCTGAGCCCCCCAGAACAGAGATGTGTAATCTGCAATTGGTTGGATATGAAAGGCCAGCTCACGCTCTCTGGTCAGCTCCTACAAAGAGCTTCTTGACATAATTCCGAGGCTAGTAGGATCCAATGATCTGAAGGATATTTTTGATCAGAGGTGTACCAGATGCACAGATATCAGAAGCGAGCAAAGTAGCGCTTTATCACAAGAATGCATGCTATTTCTGTGATAATGAATAGACCATTCAAACTTGGGTCCTGCATATTCATTCTCAAAGGAGACGATTGGCATTTGGGGACACTTAATTACCAAGTCATCCTGTCCCAGGCCACTCACCCTGTGGGTACCCAATAAATATTAAATAAGGATGATGACAAACAGCAGCTCATTCTAGGCTGAGACAAGTTTGCTGCTTAGCAGTGTGGCACCTACCCTTACACAACACCACCGGTAAAAGAGTGCGGCAAAACGATTTTTCTAATTGAAACTACAGGGGGTCTCTAGGTAATAGAATGTAATTACCTCACCTGGAATTTGGCCAGAGCAATGGGGTGTACACCTCATGTTTTCAAAGAGGAGGTCATGATTGTGCAAAAGCAGGAAAGCTCCAATCCACATTGCTATTAAGGGACAAAACTGACCATGGTGAATGCAGGGTTTGTCAAGGGTAAGTGAGGGTCCTGCTAAGCATTGTGGAGGTGTCTTCCTAAGGATCTATTTTGTAGGAGAACATCTATTTGGAATAATTTATGAAAACAGCCTAAGGAATTAGAGCCTGCTGCAAGCTGCATGTCTGTTGGGTGCTTCTGCTTCATTGTAAATTATATCGGGAGGTATACTTCCATATTGGGAAGTATCAATAGTGCATTAGGCGACAGGAGAGAAGGAAGTGAGGGGCAGATTGTTTCTTTCCTAATTGTCCTGCTAGGACTGTTTTGTCACTGGTGCATCTTTCCTCATCTGAACATGCTTTATCCCCTCTGATTGTATCATCCTTAATCACTATGATCTTACAACATTGTAGCTTGGTCCTCCTTTAGCCAGAGGACAATATTTTGACAGGAGAAACCAGCATTCACTGCTGCTCAGCTGGAAGTGACCACCTAGACTGATTAAGTTGCCGCACGATTCTAATTATGCAGATACTTTAGATAGTCTTTCAAATTTAAATTTTACACAGCCCTTGTTTTTAAATCTGCAACTGATGTGCTCATGTGCCTGTTTTGTTTTGTAAGTCTTTCCAGGAGTTCTGATTTAAATTGCCCCATTTTTGAGGACTGCGGGGGGAAAAAAATTAAACGTACAGATGGCTAGCATCTGTGGTTCCACAGTGTTAACACGTACAATAACACACAGTCTCTAATTGAATACAAGAATGTAACTCAATCGAGGGTCTGTGCTAACATCATAAACCATGACAGTGCAGCCCAAGCAATTAATAAATAGTAATCGCGTCTCACAATTGGATTGTCAGGAAGGGGCATTGTAATGGAGGTTTCTGCACAATGCTCTTCATGAATTACACCTGCTAACAAAATACAAGTGGGCACTCTTCTAAAATCATTTCACAATCGTTAATTTTTAATACGTATCATTAAAGAAAAAAGCAGCAACAACAACAAAGGGAAGATTTATAATGGACAAAGAGGAAGTGATTAATAATTGCATGTTGTTGTTTGGGAAAGTTTTGGTCTCAGTGACATTAAGTTTCAGCTTACCAAAATCCATCTGAATCTACAGATCCCCTCAGTGTCATTTTAAACATCGAAGTAAACATCAGAGTTGAAAGAAGTAATACAAAGAGACAGGGCAATCTTCTAAAGCTACCAGGCATTTCTCCCTGCTGCTGATAAACATACCCTTGAACAGTTCAGAGACCTAAATGAGGAAGGAGAATTTTGTGAATATTTCAAGCAATAGGCTGAAATCAATCACATCAACATCACAGCGTTATCCTAGAACTACTATTGTCGGCCCTAACTTAATTTCTAAAAGGACTTGTCCTAGTTCTGTTTTAAAATCCATTCCAATTGATTTAGAGTTCAAGATCATCTATATTTGTGGCAAGGCTGAACTTCCTTTGCTTGCACTAGGAATTCTCTTTACTCTGGGTTAGTACAGGGTGGAGGAAAGTATGGGAGACCCTATAAATAATATTCTGTAAAATTTCAAAACCACAGAAAAATATATATCTTGTCTTTGAGGTCACAAGAAACACTTTCCGACAAATGGGTTCTTATTTCTTTAGCTGAAAAACATTTTATACTGAATAAATGCTAGGCTAACTTTATTTTTATGTATTTTTATATTTAATTGAAACATAGTTGATTTAAATATTGTGTTAGTTTCAAATGTGCAGCATTTCAAATGTGCACCTTACTGCTTTTGTTTTCTTGCAGATTATACTGCAAGATATCGAATATAATTACCTGTGCTATCCAGTAAATCTTTGCTGCTGATCTGTTTTGTGTATAGTAGTGTGTATCTCTAATCCCATACTAATTTCTCTCTCACCCTCCCCTACTTTAGTAACCAGAAGTTTGTTTTCTAACTCTGTCTGTTCCTGTTTTGTATATAGATTCCTTTACATATGTCAATAGATTCATTCTATTTTGAATATAGATTCATTTGCTGTATTTTTTTTAGATTTCACATATCAATGATACCATATAGCATTTGCCTTTCTCTGTCTGACTTACTTCACTGACTACTATATTCTCTAGGTCCATCAATCTTGCTACCAATAGCATTATTTCACTCTTTCATGACTGAATAATATTCCATCGCATTCATGTACTCGATCTTCTTAAGCCAACTGTCTGTTGAGGAGTACCTGGGTTATTTCCATGTCTTGGTTATTGTGAATAGTGTTTAACTGTAAGGTTTAAATTCTTTTTGTTTTATTCTTAGGTTGCAAACAATAAAAACTAATTTAAGTTATCCTTAAAAAAAGATAGGCATTTTATGGCTAGAATGCCAGACACCTGAAAGGGTCCACACAGAGAGGAACAATCAGGACCAGGACGGGAAGAAACAGACACTTCCACTATGTTGAGCATTGTTAGCACTTGTTCTGGGAACTCACTTAACATGCATTCATGCCCAACTCCCATTATCCATGCTTCCAGAAGGAACTCTGTTAGAATCTGTTCATTCCAGCTTTAGTTGTGTATCTTCTTCCTGCTCTAATCATTTCTGGTTCAAAAAACACACTTGGCCACTACTGCCTTATCTTCGTGATCCCATAATCAGCAACTATGTTAAAGGAAGATTGCTATTGTAGGTTGAAGAAGTTTTGCCAAAAAATTTTCAAGCACAACTCCCATTTTGTGTTTGCCAACTTTGTCTCCATTTTTATGTCAATACTGATTGTCTACTCTCAGTTATGCAAAAATAAAATTTTTAAGAGGAAATTTACATTATTTTGTGATCTTGAAAGGAAAGCAGCATGATTACATACCAGTTTCTTTAACTATGAACTTGCAGTAGCTCACAAAACAGAGTGGCATTTGAAAAACCTGACCATGAGGCCTTTTCAACAAAAGTGTGTGATCTTCATTTGAAATTATTAAAATAAAAGCCTTATATTAAATTTCCATCATTAGAAAGATTGTATATCATCTAAATAAATTCATTTGATTTTGTGGACTGAAAATGTCATCTAACTATAGTTTTTACAGACTGTATATTAAAATTATTCATAATAGTCTAAATGAAATCTTAAAATGTGAATGATTACAGTTGGCTGAATATATTAGGTTTCTCTTATCCTAGCATTTTTATCTAGGGTCATCTGTTCAATCCAACTTTAAGTCTTGCTCATAACAGGCTAAGGTAGACAGAAAAATAGCATAATTGGATTTTTAAAGGAAGTTTCTATTTCTCTAACAAAGAATAGAAAAAACACATTTACAGTTATTTCTTTACACTCACTTCACTTGAAATTACAGTCCTCTTCATGTATTGGCTTCAAATATCTGTTTTCTACTTGTTTGCATCTGTAATTCTCTCTATTAGTAGGGTAAACCTCTATTAATCCTCTTGCTTTAAACTGGACACATAGGCTCAGTACTTGCTGAAGTAATGGATGTGTGAATGAATGAATGAGCAAGAAGTCATATAACATCATATATAATTATTGAAAGGGTTTTCTAAATGTCCCTGAGTTGGTTTTTCAAACATCTGATCCTATTACTTTCTATTCAAAAGATTTTAAGTAATTTATTATTATCTGAAGAATGAAGTTCTACATCCTCTAAACTTCTAAAACTTTCTAGCATTTTCTCTGTTATATTTTCTGCAAGAAGTGTGCTTTCTTTCCCTTGATACTATTGTTGCTTTCTTCCATCTCAGAGACAGATGCCTGTTCTCCATCTTATGCTCCATGAGAGAATATTCCCCTGAATTTTCAATGTTAATTATAATGAGTCTCACAAACACATGAAGTACTAGCTGAGTGAATCGACTAAGGGATAGATCATGAAATTGTAATCATCCTTTAAGAATGAGCTCTAATATCATGTTTTTTTTTTGCCATGAATGTGACCTAATGAGTCCATCTAGAAGCCATCTTTCCTCCCTCTAAACTCTTTTTCACCATTCAAGTAACAGATCCTGTTGGCTCCTTGGCCACGTGAGTCCTGACCACACCTCCTATCCAGATGTCATTCTTTATGTCTACTGCCCTATTTCGTATGGTTTGTTTTCTTATGATTCTTCTTCCATTATAATAGCACACTAATTCCGTGATATCAGGGATCTTTTCTACCTAATAGGTACAGACACCTATAGTCTGAATAAATGAATGGATTCCTACAGAGACATACGCATACATTATTTACTCCATTGGATTCTAGATAGTTATGCTCAAGTCCTCCTCATTGACTAAATTCTCAAAATTTAAGATAGAAGGCAATTCATCTTTGATCCTGCATATATACATGTTTTTTTTTCATTTTCTCACTATTAATAGTAACAATAGTAAACATTTACTGAGTGCATAACAGATACCAGGAACTGTGCTAAGGTTATCATATGCTATATTTTATTTGATACTCCTAGGAGTCCTTCTTGGTAAAACTATTATTACTTCTTTTTTAACATGAGTAAATAAAGGCCACAGAGATGTCAAGCCATTTTCCCAAATCATAATAGATTCAATGCCAAGACCAGTATTGAACACAGGCATATTAGACTCCACAATCTATACTCTTAAAAAGCAAGTTTCCATGACATTTCTTGTTGTATCAATAAAGGTTTCCTGAATGAGTGATTGAAGGCACATCTATCAAAAACAAAAATATCTGATTTTCACTTAAAAATCAGAATCACAGAATACCACAGCAGGAAAGACTCCTTCAACCACCTCACCTAACCCACTCTTATCCTCTGTCCCACAAATGCATCTTCTCTATAATTTCCTGGCTAAGATTTGGCTCAGCTTATATCTGGAAACCTCTAGGGAAAGGAGTTGACTTTCTCTAGAAGCATACTTTAGCATTACAGGTTAATTTTGAATTTTAGAGTGAGTAAACGTCATATTACAATGAACCAAAATCTGTCTTCTTGAACATTCCATTCGCACATCTATTTCTTTCCCCTGTGGCCACATAGGATAAAAGTAATGTCTTCCTCATTCTGACCAGCATCATATTCCAGTGAGGGTTCTTTTCCAGAGACTAAGCATCCTTGTATTCTTGTCTGCTTTTTGCCTCTGCATAGCATCAAGGATAAGCTTACTAGGAAACATTCAAAGCTTTATACAAATTATTAAAGAGTCATATACATTTTATAAAATTACAAAAGCCTAGAGATAAAAGGAAAGATTTGCTCACAACCTTCTTAACATTATGTATTATTAAAAGAAAGCTAACATGCATTGATTCCTTCTTTCTTTGTGGAGAGGCTGTAGTCAATGCATTATATGTATTATCTTGCTGCATCCTTATAAGGTATCATGGTGTAGGCACTATTATTAGTAATTTTAGTAATTTCATTTTCTAGATGATGAAACTGAGTCTCAGATAGGATTATGCAATCTCCAAGGACATTCAAGCAGTAAGTGGAATCATCATCATCATCTCTGATTCTAAAACCCCTGTTCTTAACCACTATTCTGTACTGCCTCATAATTTGAAAATTAACTAGACATTTACAAACTAAATAATACAGTTTTAACTTCAAGTATTTCTACCATTTTATGATGCTATAAATTAAAGGCTCCTCTGCTATCTCACCAACTTTTCTCTTGCCCTACCTCAAGCAATAATTTTCACATTGAAAATACCCTTTTAGTCTTTAAAATTCTAATAATACAACAGTCATAAAATTGAAAAACTTACCATCCCCTTGCTCTCTAGCTCTCTTTATTTACATCTTTTCAATCTGGTTTTGTTCTGCTTTGTTAGGGCAGCAATTACTTGAGGTAACATTGCCATAGCTATTATGTGATACCCGAGATCTCATGTACTTTGTTCATTCTCCTGATGACTCTTGGCCTCTTGGTATTTTTTAGATCAGGGAGTTAGTTGAGTGTGGGTGGGTGAGAGAGCAAAGAGATGAATGTACAGGTGAATGGCTGTATAAGTCTAATTGGGACTTTTAATAGAACACCTTGTGGACTGTTCAGGCAGGAGAGTAGAGAGCTGGGTATCCTTGACAACAGTGTAGATACATCGCAAAACAAAAGAAAGACCAGAGGATTCACAGTAGGAGATCTAGGCTGTAGATCATTGGGGTAACAGCCGACAGCCTTTTGGTGAAAGCCTCAAAATTTTTCAAATGTGTTTGTGAAATGTACCATGGATAGTGGGTCATTAGAACATTTGAACAAAAGGCATTAATAACTGACATAGTGGCTGGTGGACCACTGTAAAAACTGATGTTGAGTGTTAAATTTTCTGTGTGGTTACAAGTAATGGTTCTAAGTAATGCAGTTACAGATGGAAATAATGATCAGTAAATAAGGAATAAGAGCTGGCTTTTAGCACCACTAACTATATATCATTGAGCTGTGTTTCCTCATAGGTAGAATGGGGTAAAAAAAAAAAAAATGTTTATCCTACTTATGTCACAGGTAATTGAAAACAATGCTCATGACAGTTTTGGGATACTGTGTGGTTTCATCTGAAATTAAAGTGGACTTCTTAATGATCATGTGTGAAATCTAATAATAGCAGACATTTATTGTTTAACTCCATGACATTCATACTCACTCTAGGAAACAGCTCACAATTTTTATTCAGGGATGTACATTCTTTCTATCTCAGTACATGAGATTCTATCTACTTCTAGGAGTGGACACTTGCCCCTGGAAAAAGCCATTCAGCACAGCTTATTTCTCATGTCACTGTGATTGGGTCAGGAACAAATCAGCGATCCATGAGATTTGTGCTGGAGGCCCTCTTACTATCCTGCAGGTCAAGACAAATGAAGTCAATGTGGAGTTGAGAAAAAGAGAGATGCCAAGTCCTAATAACAACATGGGTTTCTGAATCTAGCTCCCTCACCCTGGGATTTATCATTACATCACACAATTCATTACCTTTTGTGTTTAAGCAAGTTGACCCAGAGTTTTTCACTTGTAACAGAGATTTAACTAATAAATCAAGAAATAACTTGAATCTAATTAATCTCAGTTAAAAAGCCACTCACGGTTGCATTCTCTTATATATCAGTGTTTCCCAAATACTTAGGATGATGCAACCTTTTTGTCATAAAGCATCTAACAATTTAGGAGAAATACTGATAATATGATAGACATTTTGAGACAAGTCAGTATAAATGATCACGACTTTCAACAGATCTCAGTCTATCATATCTAAAATGAACAATGTTAATTCATCAGAAATATATTACACAATTAAAAAAAAACTGGCAAATGACATCAATTACATTTTATGAAAGAAGACATACAAATGACAAATGGAGAGAGTGGGATTCAACCAGTGAAAACAAGTAGCTCAAAACATTAGTAGGTGGAGTTAGTTAATCGTTATATACCATGTTTATTTCTTAGTTTTGGCAAATGTACAAAGATTATGTACTATGTTAACATTAGGGAAGACTATACTACCTTTGAGACATTTATAAACCTAAAATTCTTCCAAAATAAAAAAGTTAATTAAAATTCATATGCATTTTGCATATCAAGTTGGTGAGATATTTTAATGGTAATATAAAATGTGGCTCGGCATGCTGGGAGAAGGGTATTCTTACAGCCACCTGAGGCTTCCCTGGTGGCTCAGATGGTAAAGCGTCTGCCTACAGTGTGGGAGACCCAGGTTCGATCCCTGGGTTGGGAAGAATCCCTGGAGAAGGAAATGGCAACCCACTCCAGTACTCTTGCCTGGAAAATTCCATGGATGGAGGAGCCCGGTAGGCTATAGTCCATGGGGTGGCAAAGAGTCAGTCACAACTGAGCAACTTCACTTTTCTTTACAACCTATGATGGAAGAATAAATGCCAACTTTCTGGAGGTTAATTCAGTTAATGTATCTAAACCCATAATATCAGCACACACTTTGGCCAAAATTACCTCTTCCAGAAAAATAAATCTTAGGGAATAACCTGAAGGATGTACAAATATTTATACAGATGTACATTTATGAAGATAATATACTTTCTATTAGTTAAAAATTCAAGCTATGTATATATCCAGTAATAGTAACATTAATACAATAGGATACCATATGACCAGAAACAGATCATACTGTACTATGTAAAAATCTCACAAAATTGGGGCTTTCTTGAGTATTATTAAACAAATAAAAAAAAGCACATCCACATATAATACATATAGTACAATGTCAATCATATTATTATTTCTGAAAATAATATATGTATCAACTACCTATGATATTTGGCATGGGGGATATGGACAGCAATGAACAAAATATACAAAAATCCCCAACTTAATGGAGCACAAGGACTAGAGGCCAGTAAGAGAAATAAACAAGTATATTGAATAGTATGTTAAAAGGTGATAAGTTTCATAGAGAAAAGCAAAGCAAAGATGACTCTGAAAAAGCAGTTAATGAGTTAGGTGCAAAACCATCCTGGAGGCCAAGGGAACAGAATGTTTCCAGGAGACAGGAGTGATCTATTGGGTCAAATGAGACTTAATAGGTCTGGTAAAAAGAGACTGAGAGTGGACAATGGGATTAGCAACATGGAGGTCATTAATAACCTTTACAAGGTCAGTTTCAGATGAAGAGAATGTGTTTTAGGAGAGGGGGAGAGGACAGTGTGCTGACAGTGATCTCCAGGCATTTTCCTAAAAGAAGGGAAGAACTGGGGCCACTGTTAGTGGAGGAAGTGCAATCAAGAACAGATTTTGAAAAAATAACCTGCAGCATAAAAACTCATTTAATACTTATAACTAAGATTCAAGAAAGAGAATTGATGATGAAAGAAGAGAGAAAAATTCCTGAAGTGATGTCTTAGGCAGGAGAAAGGGATGTGATCTAATACTCAGTTCATGTTGGTGTGTGTGTGATTGTTTACCTATTCAAATATTATTTGTGAAGTCTGTGGGGTTTCATGTAATCATACTCTCAAATATTCCAAAATATGTTCACAATAATTTTATAAATTATAAATTTTAGGACCAGAAAATACTATGCTAATCATGTTTAAGAAAGCATTGACATTTCTTTAGATTCCGCATTATACATTACTTCAGTACATGTGGGGGAAAACAGCTGAACACAAAATAAGTAACCCAGACTTACATGAGGTAGTCTATCTAAAACTTTCTAGAGTAACACAGCTAAGGAACCATCCTATACTCTTGTCTGCCATTTTATATTTAATATGGTTCTTTACTTGGTACTTAACTAGGCAAATGCCTTAACAGAATAGGTTTATAAAAGCAGAAATTCCACGAGTTAATGCTATAGTCTGGATGTTTGTGTCCCCCTAAAATTTATATGTTGAAATCCCAACCCTTGAAGGAGATGGGATTAATAAGTGGGTTTTTTTTTTTAAGAGGTGCTAAAGCTATGAAGGTGGAATTCCCCTAAATGAGACTAGTTCCTACAAAGTGGCTCCAAGGCCATCTCCAACCCCTTACACCATGTGAGGATACAGTGAGAAGTTTGCAGCTAGATGAGGGGCCACATTTGATTTCAGACTTAGAGCCTCCAGAATGAAGTGCAATAAATTTCTCTTGTTCATAATCTACCCAGTCTGTGTTATTTTGTAATAGCAGCCTGAATGGACTAACAGTGTTAATCAGAAGAATAAATGAAGAAAAAAAAATCATGAGAGTTGAAAAGGCATTGAACCACACTCACAGACAGAGCTCACAAACCTAATCATACATATATAGTACACACAGAAGCGTACAAAACACATGCACAAGCATGCATGATCAATGCGTACATATGACTCATACAGTCATGGATGCATGCACACACAAACATATGCACACAAACATACACACATAAATACACATAATCACATGCCTTCACAGCTACAAGCACACAAACACACATGCTCATACACACAGATACCCACTAGCCTGTCTGGTTCTGGTTTAGGTTGAAGGCTTTTGGTTTCCTCTCGGGCTCTTTTCTCACAGATCATGTCCCACATGTTTGTGCAAATTCAGATATTAGCCTGAACACCTAAGATTCCTCCAGATAACTTTTTAAAGTGACACTAATATCCAGCCCCAAACCAAAGATAATTTGAATTAGACTAGATCATTACCAGAATCCTCTAAAAAGATATCTCCACAAATCTCTCCACTATGGCACTATGTCAAGATGCAATGTTCAGGTCATTCTATCAGAAGTCCAATCTAACTTGTAATTTAATTCTGCACCCCCATTAAAATAGCACAAATATCTTTTGATAGTTTTATATGTATATATGTACATTTTTTCTGAACTTTCACATAAAAGTTTTCATTAATTAATTCATAGATGTGAAGCATCATTGCACCTTTAATATTTTTCTCCCACTACATTTTAAATCATGGAAAATATAAAAAGGTGCACACCAGGCAATGATTTGGCCCTTTGATAAGGCTCATCTTGCTTGGGCAAAGCATATAGGGGATAGAGTAATCACTTCCAACTTACACAGGGTCCTCAAGCAAAAATCCCATGCAGTAGTTGAGACAGAGGAAAACCAACAATCGATTATATTCTTCCCTTTAGTGATGTGTTCTCTGGACATATATCCATGCATGAGTAACTTGTATTAGCTGTTATTTAAGGAATGGAACAAAAACAAAAATATCAAACAGACTGTGGGCTCTAAGGGCAGGAGCAAAGCCCTATAAGTTTATTTCTAGTTCAACACAAGCACCATCCTGGAATATGGTAGATACTCTCATGCGTGTGTGCTAAGTCGTTTCAGTTGTGTCCAGCTCTTTGAGACAAAATGGACTGTAGCCCACCAGGTTCCCCTGTCCATAACATTCCCCAAGCAAGAATACTGGAGTGGGTTGCCATGCCCTCCTACAGGGATCTCCCTGACCCACCGATCGAATCTGTGACTCTTATGTATCCTGCATTGGCAGGTGTGTTCTTTACCATTAGCGCCACCTGGGAAGCCCAGGTACTCTTACATGTTCATATTATTCAGGCTTTTAGTAGAATCATTACTTTTCATTTATCACTACACTATACCACATTGATGATGAAAATCATCCTGAAAATAAGACATGATTTTATTTTTCTCAGAAATTTGAAGGAATATTTTATGGATCATAATGATAGTGGAAACATTTCAACTAGAACCTGGAAACAGTTTTAACATAATTGTGTGTTTACAAATGCGTGTTGAATGTAAAACTGGTGGGTGTACTTACACAGAGAGAGAGGTCTCTATCAGGTTTCACATACATGTGTGTGCACAGGTATATATCATTATTAAGGTGCCTATACCTATATCAAAAGAAAGCAGCATCTTAACAGTCAACATTTTGCTGCCCAATAGGTATCAAGACACAAATTATGTACCCTCTGTTAGCTTCCATCTCCTCTGCTCTTGCCCCTGTAACTTGATCCAGGAGAGAGGGCTTTGGTGTCCTAATGACACTGTTCACAGGCCTTACTCTTCTGTTGCTCAGCCCGCTGCACTTTGAAAGGGACAAAAGCCACTTCCCAGGGAGCTGCAAGATAGCCTCTTGGTAACAAGTCTATTTCCCTGCCCCCTTCCTGCCCCAAATTCCATGCTCATGACACAGAAGCACAGTTAGAGATGAAAAATAAGCTTCATTATCTTGGGAGTGCAGAGAAAAATGTTATGGCTTTATTTAGCAGTTGCTTTTATGCTTTTAAAAACATGTTAATTTCATTTTTTATGTAATTGTGCATTAAATCATCTCAGACAATTGTGTGATTTGGAAATAAAAGTCCAACAAAATAAGTAAAAGCTATAATGTGGTTTTTTTCCTTCCCGTTTTTTGCAGTCTGCTTTTATGTTCCTCAAGCATTAGTGTCTCCACTCCTTCCTGGGAAGATTAATCTGAAGGCTCATAGAGACTCTTGCCTTCCTGTCTTTAGTTCTCCTGGTGCTCTGAGCTTTTCCCTGTGGCTTTTGCATCTACTACTCATGAATTACCAGCCCCAACAACATTAGGACTTATAAAGCCTCATAATCCTTTAGTTGGCTCCCTAATAGGGCCAGCAGCTGGATGAAGACCTCAAACCTGGGGGAGAAAATGCAAAGAGACCTAACCTGCCTAAAGTAAAACTGTGAATACCAGGCTCCAGAATGTCACTGTACTCACTCAGAATACGAGTGATAGAGTTTTGCTTTTTACTAGAATGTAGGCAATGGAATATACGCAGCGTAATTCACAGCATGTTGGAGAGGCATTTTCCTTTCTCCCTAAAGAAAAGTTGGTCCACTTAAAAGATACGTGGTTATCTTTCCTATTTCCTACTTTAAGCATTTTTTGAGAGATGAGACTTTCTGATGGATGTTAATAATGGACTGGAACCCTTGAGTGTGACCATCTATGTCATGAGTTGATTAAAGACTAATTTCAAATAGGTTAAAATTTTTTCCAAATGTCACTCAATACATATGAGCAACCACGTACACTCTTGCTTTACTTTCTTTAGTGTGTTTGAAGGTAGATTATTGTTATAAGGTATTGCATTTCCTTTAAGGGAAAGTGTACTAGTCTGCTGTCATAACAAAGTACTGGAGATTACTCATGGAAATTTATTGTTTATGGTTCTGGAGGCTAAAAGTTCAAGATCAAGGTGCTAACAGGGTTCCTTTGTTCTGAGGGCTTAGGGAAGGATCTGTTCCAGTCTCTCTTGGCTTACAGATGGTCATCTTCTCCCCGCATCTATTCACATCATCTTTCCTCTATCATACTCCTGTGTCCATGTTTCCCTTTTTATTAGGACACCTGTCATTTTGGATTCAGGCCTACCCAAACGGCCTCATTTTAACTTGAGTAATTCTTATCTCTAAATAAGGTCTGAGGTAAGCAGGGTTAGGGCTTTAAACTATGTCTGAGATAAGGAGGGTTAGGGCTTTAAACTACGAATTTTAGGGGGGCACAATTCAAATTGTTATAGGATATGAAACTTATTTTTTGTTTTCTAGTGATGCCCACCCAACTTAAAAATGACATAACTTTCCAAAGACTGACATTCTGAAAAAAATCATTAACGAGTAACTTTTCTTTCACAATTCTAACTTGAAATTTTATATGGTACAGGCAGGAGTATATATAAAAGAAGCAAACAAAATCATACTTAATTTACTTGTAGCATAACCCTCAAGACAGATATATGTATATGCATGTACACATGCAGTAACCTATACAACATCAAAACTATATGCATATAACCAGTGCTGAAATTAACTTCTGCCTGAGGCTACTATGAAATGTCAATTAAACTGCCAAACTTTCAGAGCTTACTACTCTATCTTCCTGCCTTAGGGGGCTTTTGTATTCAATTTATTGTTAAATAAAACAGCCAACTTGGCAGCAGAGTTAGATTAACAAATTATAATGAACTTTATTTTTTGCTTAAAAAAATAAGGTGAGCTAATATTCCTGGAGAATAAATTTCAGAGAGATTAAAGATTTTGAGAGAGGTTATTTGTTTGTAACCAATTTCAAGTTGAGCAGGAGAAAAAGAATGTGTCCACAAGCTTGTTTGAATTACACAGAAATGTAAAAGGAACTTGACCAAAAACTAATAGTGGTTTTGTTTAACATTTCTTTTATTAACATTTAATATTTTATTAGGAGGAACTTGATGTCAGAAGCCAAAAGGAGCCACAGAACAGCTGTGGGCCTGAAATTTAAATGTCTTCCATTTGACCCATTTATATTCATTTTTTACTTCCTTAAGCTCACAGCGCATGTGCACACATATATACACACAGCTAATTAAATCAGTTTGCCTGCAAAGTCCACTTGTCTGATTATGCAGCTGAGGCTACCATCGCTGCAATAAAACCCTGTGATTCCACTCTCCACCAAGGGGGATTAGGGAACTTTCTGGAAAGCCACAGGGGTGAGGAGGCATCTTTTGTCTAATTGTAGACTTTAAATGTTTGTTGTTATTGGCATGTGTGAGAAGGTGCAGGTGCACTTCCGAGGTGGCGCTAGTGGTAAAGAATCCGCCTGCCAGTGTAGGAAAGGTAAGAGGCAGAGGTTCGATCCCTGGGTTGGGAAGATCCCCTGGAGGAGGGCATGGCAACTACTTCAGTACTCCTGCCTGGAGAATCCTATGGACAGAGGAGACTGGCGGGCTATATTCCACTGGGTTGCAAAGAGTCAGACGTGACTGAAGTGACTTAGCAGGCACTCGGTGGGCTAACTCCATACAGGGGTTGGGCTAAGTCTTTTATAGATATATTATCTAATTTAATCCTCTGAGTAATCCATAAAGGTGAGGCAAGGAGAATTCAACAGAGATTAAGGGACTGTTTTATGTACATTAGTGGTATTGCTACAGCTTTTGGAAATTTGATAGTGCTTCTTCCCTCACATTGGGAAGAAGCTGAATTTAATGTAGCAGAAAAAAGATTTAGTTTTCAAAGTCAGATATGTGTTTCTCAATTTAAGTGAGAGAAAAGGGCTGAATAGTTTTACTATATCACAGCTAACACTTATTGAGCTCTTACTGATTGCCAGACAGTGATCCATACACTTTATATATATATATATATATATATATATATATATACACACACACACACACACACACACACACATATATATGTATATATATGTATGTATATATATAAAACCTCCTTTAATTGGGAAGATAGTTACCCTATGAGACAAATTCCACTGTTATTTCCAATTTCTGGAGATTAATTACTTTACTTAGGTCACCCTGTTGGGATTTAAAGGCCTCTGGCTTGCTCTGGGACCTTTATCTTAACTCTCCTTTTACACTAGGCTTTAATAGGATAAAGCAACCTTTATATTATCAAGCAACTAATGGGTAACTTGACTTACCCATAGAGCGTGCTTATGAAACTTGAGGTGTGTTATCCAAACTCTTAAAATAAATTTCATATTAAATAAATTAAAGTAATATATCACTTAAAAATTTTGGAAATACTTTTTTTTGAAAGACACACAAATGGCCAACAGGCACATGAAAAGATGCTCAGTGTCACTAATCATTAGAGAAATGCCAATCAAGACCACAGTGAAGCATTACCTCACATTGGTCAGAATGACCATCATCAAAAAGTCTACGAATAATAAATGCCAGAGAAGACATAGAAAAAAGAAACCCTCCAAGACTGTTGGTGGGAATGTAAATAGGCACGGCCACTATGGAAAACATTATGGAAGTTCCTAAGAAAACTAAAAACAGAATATTGTATTATCCAGTAATGCCACTCCTGGGCATGTGTCTGGACAAAACTATAATTCAAAAGGATACGTGCACACCAATGTTTATCAAAGCACTATTTGCAAGAGCCAAGACACAGAAACAACCCAAGAGACCAGGAACAGATGACTGTCTTAGGAACCTGTGGTATACACATACATACACACACATATATTTATAAAATGGAATAGTACTCAGCCATAAAAAGAATGAAATACTGCTCTTTGCAGCAACACAGATGGACCCAGAGATAGACCTTAGTGAAATAAGTCAGAAAGCCAAAGATAAATACTATATGATATCACTTATATCTGGAATATAAAAAATAATAAAAATGAATCTATATACAAAACAGAAACAGACTCACAGACATAGAAACTCCACTTATGGGTTACCAAAGGCCAGAGGGAGGGTAGTAGGGACCAATTAGGAGGATGGGATTAACAGATACAAACTACAATACATAAAATAGTTAAGCAACAAGGATTTACTATATTGCACAGGTAATTATATTCAACATCTTAGCATAACCGATAATGGAATATAATCAGAAAAAATAATTGAATCACTATGCAGTACTCTTGAAACTAACACCAGAGTATAAATAAACTATATTTCAATAAAAAAAGATTTCCAACAATCTGAAGTTTGAACAACTAAATTATTCACTATAAGGTTACTGTAGTATTAAAAAGGAAAGAAAGTCAAAACCAAGTATCTTAATGATCTTCCTAAAAGGAGAACTCAGATTACCGCCCATCCAAATGAATGAATAATATTAAATCATAAAAATAACATCTACAAAATTTGGCAAATGACATGGGAAACTATTCCTCATGAAGTTTTAAACTATAATGAGCACTGTTTATACAGCAAGTTTTAAAAGATATAAAACTATTTGAAAAAAGATCTAAAGGGAAATACACTGATTCATTGGCATTATTTATTCATACACAGATGGTAAAGATTAAAGGGGTGGGGTTTCACTTACACCTTGTAGCCTTTACAAATTTTATCTGTAACATGTATTACTTATATAATTAAGGAAAATCATATTTTTGAAAGATAATTCTATCACACTGAGCCATTTTCCATACCAAACTAGCCACCTCAGTTTTTGTGCATTCAATGTTCAGTGACAGGGGTCAAGAAATTTTTGCTGTCAACAGCCAGATAATACATATTTTAGATTTATACACCAGGTAGCGAAACTGGATACTGTGTAGATAACCAACAGGAAAGAAAATAAATGTCCTCCCAACTTTTGACTCAATTCAAAATATACTATTAAGAATAGGGTATAACGTTTTGTAATCTCATGAAGAGGCTGAAATTCTTTTTGTATGTATGGGCTCACATTTTGCTTAATTGGGGTTCAGAGTGAGCATTCTCAATCACCAGAATTTATTGCAGATGTTCATCTGTTAATGTTGATCTATAACGAGATGTTATATATTTTATCTTTGAAAATGGCTTTTCACATGGATAGGTGATACACGGGGCACTTGAAACGCTGTCAAGTTGTAACTGCTTCACTGCAATTTATAGTGCGCCCAGCAGCGAGCAACACATATGGCTTCTGCTGTAACTACAGAACAGCGCCTTTTGTGATCTGAAAGCAACCCCCCCCACCCACACACACAAAGTGTGGCTGTGTGCCAACAACACTTTATTTATAGGCCACTAACATTTGGATTTCAAATAATTTTCAGGTGTTACAAAATATTATTCTGCTTTTGAGTTTTAAACCACTACAAACATTTTTTTTTCCCCAAAAATAAAGTGTTTAAGAATGAAAAGATACACCTAGTTTTTGCCAATGGACCAGGCAATTACAGGCAGCAAATCATGTTGGGTTTCTGGTTGGAGTTTGGTGATCCCCACTCTAGAAGTAGGTACACCTCTCCTGTAAACTTCATCCAACCACCATCTCTGAGAGCACTGAGTGTACTAATACATCCTTAAAAAAACAATTAACATGCCTTTAAGTAAAATGATGTCTCTAGTATACCTATGAATTTTCCTGTGTGTAAAGAAAACACACAACCAGACTGTGAAAACCATTCAAGAGACAGTGTGAAGGAAATTACAGCATCAGAAAGAAAATCAAAATTCTGATAGCTAGCTAAATTTAATGCTATATCCTCCAGATCCCTGGGTATTTTTATGGGAATTCTAGATTGTCAGGAAATATGCTAAACTGACCCATTCTCTTATCCTTTTAGGAAAAGACCTCAGATATTTAGAATCTTAAAAATAAAGCTGTCAACCTATTAAAGTTTTGTCTTATGTTCATATCTTAGGTTTGTATGTTATTTCTTCTCTGACTGGCTACTTGAGGCCTCAGTAGAACACAAAGGAAAGCAGAAGGGTTAGATCCTGGTGTAGACATTTGAGTAGGAAAATATTTGACTGAGACTTAAAGGTGAAAACTGTGTGAAAATCCATTAGTTACCTGCTTCTACCATATCTTTAGTGCAAAGTTCATCACAAAACATCTACATCAGGATCATCAAGGTAGCTTGTTAAAATGCAGATTACAGGTGTTTCCAGCAGGATTAAATTTGGAGAATTGGAGTTTCAGAAGTTGTTTCAGGTAAACATTGTATGGTTTCCATCTACCAGTCATAACATTTCTAGATTTTCCTCTTTAATAATTTACATATATAATCCACCTCTTCCATTTACCTCCTTATGAGATATAATTTCTTTTCAACAAAGGGATGATATTTTGAGAAGTAATTTTGTATGTAGTAAAAAGGTGTGCACACTTATATAAATATCATAAAAAGTAATCAAGGCAGCTCTTTGTGTAACTCATATCATGGGAATGTTTTATACATAGTGACGGAGAGAAAGGGAAAGCAAGCAATCAGGTAAGGGGGTAGCCAGGAAGAGCCTCAAGTTGGGATGGAAAAGATGGCACAAGGGACTACTGGATTAAGTGTTTCATATGAAGCTTAGCAACAGGATTTAAATGTGCAGAGCAGAGAAAGGAAGTCTGGGAGTCAATCACAAATCAGGATCTTTCTCAATCACTTCTTAAAGTTGTTTAAGGTAACCACATTCCTTGAAGTGTGGTCTGAAATGCCCGAGGTACTTATTAAAAAACAAAATTCAGACTTGTGAACTGATCCCATACCTACTGATTCAGAATTTCTATAGTACATCCATCAATCTGTATTTTAAATCACCAGGTCAACCATGCATGCATTAAAAAGTGTTAACATTAATAAATGAAAGGATAAAGAAAATGTATATGCACACTGCTGTGTGCTAAGTAGCTTCAGTTGCGTCTGATTCTTTGGGACCCTATGGACTGTAGCCCGCAAGGCTGCTCTGTCCATGGGATTCTCCAGGAAAAAATACTGGAGTGGGTTGCCATTTCCTCCCCCAGGGGATCTTCCTGACCCAAAGACTGAACCTGGATCTCTTATGTCTCCTGCATTTGCAGGCAGGTTCTTTACCACTAGGGCTACCTGGGAAGCCTCTGGTATATGTACACAATGGAATCTTATTCAGCCATAAAAAAAGAATAATATCCTTTCTGACACCATGGACGCACCTTCAGGGCATTATGCTAAATGAAATAAGTCAGAGAGAAAGACAAGTACCATATAATCTCACTTATTTGTGGAATTTTATTTTATTTTATTTTTTTTTTAATTTTTTTTTTTTCAGTGGGTTTTGTCATACATTGATATGAATCAGCCATGGATTTACACGTATTCCCCCAAAAAATTAAAAAATAAACAACCCCCTAGCTCACAGATAGAGATCAGATTATTGGTTGCCAGAGGCTGGGAGTAAGGGGTAGGCAAAAATGGTTGAATGGTGTCACAAGGTCCAAACATCCAAACTTCCAGCTATAAAAGAAGTGTGGGGATATAATGCATAGCATGAGAACTATAGTTAATACTAATGCACTGCTTATTTGAAAGTTGTAAGACAGAAGATGTTAAATATTCTCATCACAAGAAAAAAATTCTGTAACTATGTATGGTGATGGATGTTATTATAATTAGACTTACTGCAGTGATCATTTTGCAATATATATAAATACTGAATCATTATGTTGCACACCTGAAATAAATATAATGTACATTCAATTATATCTCAATAAAATGTATTAAAATGAAAAAAAAATAAAATAAAATGGCCCACTCCCTGGGTACATGATTCCATTTTTTCTTTAGAGCTGTTAAAAGTCCTTTATTCATTTCTACAAACTTCCTAGTGGTCTAATTATGGTAAAAGATTCTATATACAATAAAAGATCAACTTGCAGTGGTAGCAAGAAAATCCACAGTCTAGAAAGGAAATGCAGATAAAATTGGCTGCCACAAGGCAGAGTAATAAATGTCATGACATCAATAAATCCAAAGTACCAAGAAAAACATTAAAAAATGAAAACAAAAATTTTATTTCAGGTAGAGTCCATTTTGCCTTCAAGATATTGTAATCTGTTTCATTTCAGATGTTTTTTTCTGGGTAACAATATCTTTAATCCTAAATTTTTTATTCATGATTGAAATTTACCTACTTTGACCATATCTTTGATGCTGCTTCTAATTATTTACATCAAAATTATCTGGAAGCAAATGAGTCCAGTTCTTTGACTCTTAGGCAAAGGCTTAATCTATTCAAGATTGCACCTCTTGAAATTTTGTTATTAGTTTAGGATAGAAGAGCTCCAAACAGTCTAATTTTATATTTAATTGTGTTCAGAGAAATAAAATATGAAGATATTTCTTGTTTGGTACAAGATTTAATTAAACAATATGGGGGTTGAATATAAAGAAACAGCAAAAGTTTTCATTTCCAAATATTCTGGTCTAAGAAGTTATGATAAACTCACAAGTTTAGATATATCTGGGTTTCATCCAAGGTCTAACTTCCTCAATCTCATCGGGTTTGTCTCCACTTATATCTGCTACACTAGATTTAGTAACAAGGAGATTTGGCAATAGCATATTTGATAGGGGGTTCCCTGGTGGCTCAGACGGTAAAGAATCTGCCTGCAACGCAGGAGACCCGGGTTTGATCCCTGGGGTGCGAAGATCCCCTAGAGAAGGAAATGGCAACCCACTCCAGTATTCTGCCTGGAGAATCCCATGGACGGAGGAGCCTGGTGGGCTATAAGCCATGGGCTCCTGAAGAGTTGGACACGACTGAGAGACTAAGCAGACACACATATATTTGACAGACACACATATACACATGTCCTGCTGTTTGTACACCTTATTATACACAACACATGTACAGGTTTACCTATACACATGCACAAGTAGTTTTAAGTAATCATGCTTATTTCACAGTATTGTGAAGATTAAATAAAGTAATAAATATAAAAGTGATTAGCCCAACACCTGGCTCACAGCAGATGCTCAGCGAACACGGGTGGTAGTGCTGAGAGAAAGAGAGCAAGAGGGTGAAGGTTTTGAGGTGAGAGTGAAACAAAAAAACAAAGTTGAGAACATACTATAAAAGTGAGAGAGGAAGGTAAAAAAAAAAAAATTTTTAAAGATTTATTCCTAACACCTTGAATAGCTTTACTTTTGTAAATAGATGCAAGTTACCTCTGTGCTATTATTAAATGTAGTAGCCATGCTATCCCCTCACTGATTGAATGGACATCATTAGAATAAGCACAACATAGAGTAAACACAGAAAGGTTATTAGTATTTTATCTGAACTGTGAAGATGTCAAGCCGTATAGGGCTGGCGGATGGTGATAGGAAACCCATTTCTCGCTATCATATGCTAATGAATGGAAACAATGTGCAATCTAGGAGGATGGGGAAAACCCCAGAATGAGCAGAGCCTATAGTCCACATAGTTACCTACATTTTCAGCCTCATTAAAATATGCAGATCATATCATTAGGAGACAGTATCCTGGCAGAGCCCTCTCCTGGAGTTCAGTCACAGGCACACATTGGCAGTTGTTAGTACAATGAGTTTAACTACAGCTACATTCTTCTAGGTAGAAACAAACGGATGCAAAAGAAGATGAAGAAGCAGAAGCAGCTCTTACAGGCTATATTTTCATTTAGATTGTTGTTTTTTTTTTTCATCCAAAGCATGAGTCTGTATTTTTTAAAAACTGGCCATTGGTACTAATTTGTTTTGTTTTTCTCAAAACATACCAGAACCTTCTATTATGACTTCATATTGATTTTCAAAAGTGGAGTACACACAATAATAGATTTAATTGGATAACACATATGACACCTAGGATTAATTCAGTGAAATGATTAAGAGTAGTTACTTAATTGAAAACCAGTGATTTAAAACACCTTCCTTGTCCAGCCTTCAGTGTAAACCAGATGAAAAGGATTCAAGTGTTCATCTCAGTTCTTTATTTCTTCCACATCTCCCTTCTTTTGTTTCTTCATTACTGCCTTGGCTCCTTCCTCCCTACTTTTTCCCTTATAGCCTCTATTTCTTCCTTCCTTCCTGTCAATCTATATATCTAATCTATCATTTGGCAGGTGGGCAGAATGGTATGTAAAAAAAATAATCTTACCAATAAGCCTAATAAAACCTCACAAATGAACATTTTTGATGTGAAGGCCCAGTACAGATACCAACTTGAGAAAATTGGTGGGTGAATAGGAATACAGAATGATAATAAGGAGATGACTAAGTAATCAAAATTACTCTGTGGATATCAACATTTAATAATGTGGAAGTTCATGTAGACAAAAGATGTCAGCTATTAATATTAATCTGTCTGCTAACGCAGGAGACGTGGGTTTGACCACTGGATTGGGAAGATCCCTTGGAGAAGGAAATGGAAACCCACTCCAGTATTCTTGCCTGGGAAATCCTATGGACAGAGGAACCTGCAGGCTATATAGTTCTTGGGGTCACAAAAGAGTCGGGCACAGCTTAATGACTAAACAACAAATTAATATTACTACAAACAAATACTATTTACTTAGTTTCTTCTGTTAGTGGTTTTTCAAGTGTAGTCTGAAACCCTTGAAAGTTCCTAAGATTGAAACTATTTCCATAATAACGTTTACACACTGTTTTCTTTTTTTTACTGATGGTGCAACAGCAAAGGAGGCTAAAACTGATGGGACCTTAGTACAAATCAAGACAATGTCAACAAATGGTGCTAGCAGTCACTGTGTTTTTCATCACCACTTATGTGCAGAGTTAAAAAATGCTAGTTTTACTCAAGAATGCCCTAGATGAAGCAATATAATTTATTGATTTCATTAAATATTGACCTTTGAGTGTGTTTTCAAAATATTCAATGTGATGAGATAGTAGGTATGCATGAAGCATTTTCTGCTACATACAAATATCCAATAGCTGGATTGAGGAAAACAATTTGTTTGATTGCTTGAGTTGTGAGCAAAATATTTATTTTCCTATGGGACATTATTTTTACTTAAAATAACTACTGAAAAACAACTTATGGTTATTCAGATTTCAGTACTTAACAGATGCTCTTTGAAAAATGCACAAAGTGATAGTCACTTTAAGGAAATCAACTATAATAGTATTTGTTGTCAATGATAAAATTCAAATAAAAATTAATTTCATGCAAAACATGAATCCACTGCCATGAGTATTTCAGTACTCAGTTCTCCAATACTTCAAGATTTTTCTGATGAGACTGATGATGATATTTACAAATGTGGTTTTTTGACCTTTGGTAATGAAACGTGTCAATGTATGGAAGATGCATATCTCAGTGAACCAATATTTTCTGAATGACCAAGGCATGGCGTTACAAGTTACTGCATAAGATAAAAAGATTCATTCCAAACTCAAGAAAGTCAATGGAGTTTAATGTAATGAAGTAAAAATTATTAACATGATTTTAAAAAGATTCCACATCATAAATAATCTTAAACTACAACTTGTTGAGTTTCTCAATGGACTCAAATAAGAATATCCATATTTAACTGAAAAGGTTAATAAAGTTTTCACTCTCTTTGTAAATAGCTACATGAGGCCAGATTTTCTTCATGTGTTTCATCATGAACACAGCTATACTAAGTCAGGACTGACGATCTTAGAGTAAAATAATGGCATTCTTTTACTAATTTTTTTGAAATATTCTTATTTTTTATGAAGCACATTCTTTATGTTAACATGTGATGAGTTTATGATTGCTATTTTTAAGTTAATAAATAAAATGTTAAACATTTATTAGTCTTTTTATAATGTAGTAAATATTGATAGATACAATTAATGTATATAGACACAATTTCTATGGGTCAATATTTTTAAGATTGTAAAGTGATTTTGCAACTAAAATTTTGAGAAATGCTAGTCTAGCTACATTCTAGGTATCTAATTCTTTAGGAATCTATATATTATTTAGTAGTTTTAAGTAGAAGTCATTTTACTTACATTAAATTTATTTCCATAAAAACCTAAGCTTAAGATAAGTGCCTACCAAAATAAATATTTCTTAGAAAGCAGGCATTGCATACATTTGTGTTTATAAATTATGGTATGTCCTATCAATTATGTTATTTTTACAATTTATTATGCTTGGGGAAGATACAGTAGCATCTCAAATGATGCTAGGTTTGAAACTTTTGGAGGTTCACTTGACTACACTGGAATCACTGAGAAAAGGGACAGAAACTTTAAAAATAAAGTAGATTTTATCATTTTTCCAAGATTTATACAGCTTGCAAATACGTATGTCAGTAAATCTTTTATGTATCAGTCTTAAAAGCAATACAGCAACTCTTTACTTGGAGATAAATATTTGCCTGTGGAATGAATGAAAAAGCTAAGTTGTAATGGGTTCTTGTGACTTAAAGTAAAATTGACACTGTACATGAATTAATGAAATGCTATAACCCAGAATCTTCAGAATGAAGATGAAAGCTCTGAAAACCTGCATTAATTAGCAAAGACATTGAAATTAAATATGAATGTGAAATTAAAATTATCTCATGGATATTATGTTACAGTTTAAATAAATAAACAGTACAGTTAAAATTTTGTAAAACTAAATTAATAAATATTATAAGCGAACACTCGACTATTTCATCTACCTCTGAAAGTTTTCATAATTAACTTGGCCAAAATGTTTTTATTTTTAAAACTTCATTATTTGGCTAATGGGACAGCTTTTCTCGAGAGATTACATCGTGCTAGATGAGATTTCTCATCCTCTACAAATGCTGTTAAGAAAAAAAATAATTTTACTGATAGGAATCAGAGAATCAAAGAGTTTGAGAAGCTGCTCATCCTGGCAAAGTTGGTAAAATGAGAATTGGAATTGAAGCCCAGGTCCATTGCAAAGCTCATTATCTTACCGTATGCTGCTGTTCATGAAGTATTCACTATGGCTCAGGGCCTGCCCCCACATAAATGTATGTAGAGAGAGTAAATCTCAATCCCAGAGGTTACAGTTGATCCTTAGACAATGTGGGGGATAGATAACATTTGAATCCCCTAATCCTTGATAGTCTACTGTTGACTGGAAGCCTTACTGATAACTTCAACAGTTGATTAACAGATTTTGTATATTAGATGTAGTATATATTACACTCCAGTATTCTCGGGCTTCCTTTGTGGCTCAGCTGGTAAAGAATTCACCTGCAATGCGGGAGACTTGGGTTCAATCCCTGGGCTAGGAAGATCCCCTGAAGAAGGGAAAGGCTACCCACTCCAGTATTCTGGCCTGGAGAATTCCATAGACTGTATAGTCCATGGGGTCGCAAAGAGTCAGACATGACTGAGCGACTTTCACTTTCACTTCACTAAGTAATAAACTAGAGAAAAGAAAATGCTATTAAGAAAATCATAGGGAAAAGACATTTATAGAAATGTAAAAAATGTTTAAAAAAATCCACATATAAGTGGCCCTGTACAGTTCAAACCCATTTTGTCCAAGGGTCAGCTGTATAATTGTAGTATATAGTTATTTAATACCTCTATCATTTATCTCATTAGCAATAACACAATGAGAAAGATTATATATATTTGTCAAATAGCTCCAGCAGGGTGGACAGTCACATCTACATAATATGCAGAATCTAAAGGGTGCTTACGATTCACCATATGTCTATATAGGTACTCAGCTCAATATTAATCATAAAGATATTAAGGTCATTTTTTTCTTTGATGAAAGTATTATTCCAAAGTGGGAAAAATGATAAATGCTAACACATATGATAGTGTTATCATCCATGAACTGAAAAGCATTCAGTTTTTTATTAGCATGTTTGTTTTTAGCTTTTCAATTCCCACCCCAATTTGTTTATTGTCCAGCAGGGACATGGAGAAGTTATTAAATTCCTCAAGGTCATGGAGAAAGTCACAGCTGTTCTTGGGAAAGGGGCTTTCATATTCCTGAATCCCAGTCAGATCCTATTGCTTCCTGCAGTGGATAGGTCCGTGTGGCGTGAAAGAATGCTCTTAAGCAAATTCCAATTATGGTTTATTAACTTCACACATAGCATTTATCTTCTAGTTTCCAAAAATAGCAGAACCAATTAAACTGTCTGTTTAGCATGAGGTTTTTTTTTTACTTTTAATTTTTCTTCAGATAAAGCCTTTATAGAAAGATAAATGAAACGTTACTGATACGACAGGGAGGAAACTGCTACTTCTCTGTCACCACCACCATCTTTTGACCATTGCTCTAAAGTAACCAAGGCAAGACCATTTCTGTTCCTGAGCCGATAACATAACATCCTCAGTCAAGTAAATCAGGCCATTTCAGGCATGACGGAGATTAATGAAAATTTTTTATTCAAGACAGTTGCTAATTTGAAATAAAAGCCCAACAAATTCTTGTGTTCTGGCCACTGTCAAAACAAGATTAAATAATTGCAGGAAGAAAAATAGCAGGCTCGTAAAAGGAGGATTCAGAACAATATTTTGCTTTACACTTAGAGCATTGTCTATAATTTCCAATCTGAGGTATAAAAAGAAGAATTAACTTGGTGAAACCCCTACAGGAATCTAACTTTTGAGGCGCTTCCTTGACATCTCTTTTACAACTTAAAGAACCACGTGTCTTACTGAGAGGGCCACAGAGAGTTGGAACTGGAATTTCTACATTGGATATCTTCAGTGAAAAAGAAAACCCAGGAAACTTAGCTCTGAAAATTAATTAAAGGGAGAACAGTGAATAGGAGATCTCAACTCTCAGGGTGGCTAGATTGCCATCAACTTCCAGAAACCACACAAGGCCTAAAGAACAAAAGGTGGGTGAGCAAACAGGGTCTCCAGCCCTCTTTGCCAGGAATGGAGTTGCATCTCACAGAAAAGATTCCCTGAAACTGAGGCTCAGAGAAAGAAAATTATTTTCTTTATATCATGGTGTCTGGACACAATCCACAGTCTCTTGACACTTAATAGAGTTCTTTTTCCACTGTACTGCAACACTGTGAATTGGAGATTACTTTTATTCTCCTCTAGATTTTTAACATAAAGCCTCTCTTGACTTTCTCGCTATTAAAGGTACCATAGTCATGTGTCTATCACTGCACACCTGCCTGTCTAACAAGAGCTGTGGGAATGTCATAGGAAGCATTCACATGGTTCTGTTGAATGTGTATGGTAATTATTTGACACTTCAAAGAGGTGGCAACCATCTTGAAATCATAAAATTGCAATTATCTTATCAAATTCAATATTCTGTACACTTCAGAACTTCACTTTTTTTTTTTTTTAATTGGAGATGGTTGCTTCAGTGTAGCTCATTGAATTCTTATAGTGAGGCACCTTATGTTACTTTCATTCTTGGAGTTTTGTTAACGATAGTAATTCACTTCTTTGTTCCCTCTGACTATGCTTGTACCTGTCTGTCTATCTACCTACCTATCTGTGTATTTATCAATCATCTAACTATTCTCCTTAGAAAAGAGTTAAAAATCTATTTCCTCTTTACAAACATTCAGAAAACCCTACTTAAATGGGAAGGGGATGCTAGCTCCTGCCCAAAGGGACAACACAGTATGACTGTACTTACAGATCTAACTCACAAATACCACAGCCTGCCTTAATCTGTATAACATAACAAGGAAGAACCACCACTAGTTTGCAGAGTTAGGAAAAGAGACTATGCCATTAAGTAGAAGTATCTTCATAAGAGGGATTACGTATTTTCTGAGTGAAGGAATCCTCTCTAGGAAGGCCAAGGTCTTGTATTGATAGATTCATACATGTTTTTAAAATTTTTTAATTTGTTTCTTATTTTTGGCTGGTTCACGAGCTTTCCCTAGTTACGAAGAGCCAGGGCTACTCTCTAGTTTTAGTGTGTGGGCTTCTCATCTTGTGACTTCTCTTGTTGCAGAGCATGGGATGAGCTCTAGGGCAAGCAGGTTCAGTAGCTGAGGAACCAGGGCTCAGTAGCCGTGGCTCCTGGGTTCTGGAACACAATAGTTGTAGCCCACAGGCTTAGTTGCTCCTTGGCATCTTTCCGGATCAGGGATCGAACGAGGGTCTCATGCATTGGCAGGTGAATTCTTTACCACTGAGTCACCAGGAAAGCCCTTTATATGTGTTTTTAACTCTTTACCCAAAAATAAAGTTTCAGAAATTCTAAAGCAGTTGTTTAGAATCATTTAGCTTTCTAAGGATACAGCAGAAAAAAAATATAGATTCCTTGACAGTCCAATGGTTGCCCTTTCATCAAATTTCTACAATCAAACTGATAACTCCTTTGTCTATCAGGGCTTCCCTGGTGGCTCAATAGTAAAGAATCCTCCTGCCAATGCAGGAGACCAGGGTTGGATCCCTGGGTCAGGAAGATCTGGAAAAGGAAATGGAAACCCACTCCAGTATTTTGGCCTGGGAAATCCCAAGGACAGAGGAGCCTGGTTGGCTACAGTCCATAGGGTCACGAAGAGTCGGACATGACTTAGCAACTAAACCAATCACCACTGGGGCTCCATAAATTACTTTAAAAGAACTAATAATTTCTAAATGTTACTACAGAATCTCTTTCTACTTCATTCTTAATGGCTGTAATCACCTTGTGCTGCTTCCCTAAGCCCCCATAACAGGCCATGTGATACTTGAGGGCATATCCAGGCACCGACTGGCTCTCCTCAGATCACTGAGTAAAGGCAGTTCCTCTAACTTCCCCTCCATGGAACATACCACCATTCTTAGACACATATGCTAATTAGATTAATTAGAAAATATTACCCTGTGTTCTTCTAGTCCCACAATTGGGAAAGAATCTTTCTCTCTAAATCAAAACACAAAAGTAAAACCCAAACCAAAATAACTGCAAATAGATTTTGAGGAAAAGAACTACCTCATTCTACCCTCAAGCCAAAAAACAAGCACTATGAATACTGCTGTTAATTTTTGAACGCACCATAATATGGAATATCAGAATCATAATGGAATTTCAAAGGCTCTAGCGATATATTTGGAGGAACAATGCTGATCTATAACCACACTGTAGCCACATAAAATAAGCAGTTATATTTGTCAATATGGATAAATATAATTTCTCTGTTTAAGGTCTGCTAACTTGATTTCCATTTTGGTCACCATCTATTACTGTAAAACCTTCTATCACTGGCTTATTAAAGCTTCATTATGGCAGAAAATTTTATGCCCATTTGGTTCCAGACCACACAGAAAATTTTGTATTCACAAATGATTGACATAAATAATCTTTTCTAGTAGACCGTTTGGGGCTCATTGATCATTGCAACATTTTATTGTGGATATAATAAACTTTATTAAACTTATAAAGATCATTTACATAAAATGAGTCATTATTGGGAAATATTACATGTGTACAGACAAGTTTAAAGGAAGATAATGAATACTAAAAATATGGTAAATTTATATGATGATGATGAAATAAAATTCACTTGCAGTTTTCCAAAATAAAAATAAGGATCTCTTGTTTGGAAAAATAAACATCCAGTTGTCACTGCTTCCATATCAAGTTTCTGTCCTTTTAATAAACATATACAGCTTAAAACAAAAAAACTGGATGTCATATTTTCACTAAAATAGTTTAAATTTTTCAAGTGCTAGTAAAAATGGATTGTAACTAAAAATGTAAAGGGCTAAGAATAAAATAAAAACTTAACTGGCAATCAGAAAAATAATCACAGAAGTAATTTGTTAATGGCTAATGAATCATTAAGTCTAACACTAGCATCATAAACCATGGAAACATTTTAAAAACTATCGCCCCAATTAAAAGGTTATCCACAACAACAAATATTCTAGAAAATGCCAGAAAAGCTAGACTTTACTGTAATAGTCAGAGTTGTGTCTAACATATTGTACTTAAAGGCTCAAATTTAGAAAATTGATTTATAACATTAATGTTTACTTGGGAAAATCACAAATGCTTATCATCATCAAATTATAATTAAAAAACAAATAGTCTTGCAAGAGTCTCTTTTTACTGTAGTTTACAAGATGCCATTTCTGCACTGAAAAATATATTTTCTAAGTAACCATCAAACATGTTTATTAAAACCTAATTACAGAGACATAAAATGTGCATTTTGATGCAGTGCTAGGACTAATCCCTGGTTTGATGATCTTCCTATCAGCCTAACTTCAGATTAAACACACACACACACACACACACACACACACACACACACACACACTTTTACTTTTTATCTGTTGTCAAGATTAAACACTACTGGTAGAGTGTCTGATGGAATAATTTGATTAGGGTAGTGTTTAAAGTTTCTATGCAAATCTAAAGGCACTTCTTATTTTTAATACAAGAAAACAAAGTCAGAATTAAAGTGGATTTATTTATGTGTCATTTGGGAGGACAGAGATATTTATAAGTGGCATAATTTATGAATATGGTAAAGGTAGACAAACTGAGTATAACAGAAATGTTTTCTATCACATAAGTGTCACAAATTTAACAGACTATTTGCTTACTCTCCCTGTGCATATTAATAATGTTAGGACTGCTGAGTGATTTGATTACTAGTAAAAAATGGTGGGAATGTACTGAACTGGCATTTCATTCAAGAAGCGACAATTCTAGGTACAGGTTCCTAAAACCGCCTGAAAAAAAATGGTATTAGAACAGTAAATATATATTTGATGCTTGATTACATCACAAAGAGGGAGTTGCTACAAATTTTAGAAGAATAGGACAAAACACAACTTTGCCTGGTAGTTTTCTGAGCACTATAGATTTGAGGTTTCCTGGAAAAAAATAATAATGATGCTGTCATAGGCAAACTATTCTAGCTATTGAAAATTTATGTCTATGGATTACAGAGAGCCTGATTTTGTTCAGATTTTCAGTACAATAGTTTCTGAACACAAGGAGTTTTTTTCCCTTCCGTTCTGCCATGTCTAATATTTTAGAGTTCATCTTATGCTTAACTTTTGAGAGGTCACACAGACATTCTCGTGTTCCAAGGTACAATATTCTTATACCTGAAAATTTGAAAAGTCCTAAAAGTCTTTTTTGCACTCAGGGTGAACCATCCTTCCAGAAAAATTCCTGTAATGAAATATGAATAGAATAGATGCCAGTTTATGGGTTTATATTTCTGACCAAGCTTCTAGTGAACTTTATTACTTTGAAATATCCATAAATATAATATTTGACCAAATATTTAATCAACCTGAATGCTATATTATATGAAAACTTACACTAAATACATAAATCATGCAGGGCCAGTAGAATAACCTAACACATAAAATTTTATTTCAGTTGATTCAGTATCATGGTACTCTATAAAATAAGTTCTTATCTTCCTCATAATTCTAGCCTTATATTTGCTGCAATAACTATGAAAAGGAATATTTTATCAGATTCTATGATGCTTAAGAGGGTTTCTATTTAGAAGGGGGAATATTTTTAAAAGTGCCTATGAAGACTCCTCTGAAAATGCATAACCCCACTATTTTTCCCCCTCAAAAGAGAGTAAGAATGACTTACCCTCTATTCTTCTTGTAAATCTTTACTATGGTGAGCATGTGATTTATGGACCAAGATGCTATACTGCTGAATCCAAAGTTAGGGGCTGGGCACCCTCTGGCTCTACCTGTGATGCTTGCCTCAATGGCATATATAACACAAGGACCGATCAGTAGAAGATCCAAGTCCAAAACACTCTACATGAATTCCTGTTCACCTGAGGCTTTCTCACATACAATCAAAAGGGATGGGGAGACTCTACTCAAAGAGGAAAACCATTACTGACAATGTACAAATATATCTGAATATGGCCAAAACATAAATAAGTAATTCTTATGATCCTGCAAGAGAAACTTAAAGACATGCTTTCACAAAAGCATTTTCCATTGAAAATAATAGTTTTGGAAAATTGAAATTCAAAACATTTGTAAATTTAAAAATTTCAATATCCATTTATTTATTTTTGTCTAACTGGAAGAGTGAAAAAATAGATTTAGTTATCATTTGTAAATGTATTCCTTGGAAGATGTTATCATAATGCAAGATGTCAGTGACTAGTATAATTACTGTCAGTGAGAATCCTTGAAACGATAGCACACAAGAAATGTGTCACATTGTATGTACTGAGACACATGTAGGTTTTGGGACTCTATTAATTCAATCCAGTCTTTTCTGCTACGTCTATCAGACATTGTGGAACTGTAAGATGAGATATGGGTGTGATGAAGAGTTTCGCTGTGTCTTTCCAAAAACCAGCTGTTCTTGGAGCAGTAGGGTTGTCTTGTGACGGCAGTAGGTAGGAAATAATGTTCTTGGGCCACATAGGAAGATGGCTGCAGGGCAGTTAGGAATGTAGGAGGAAGAACTCAGCTGTCTCTGAACACTGAAATGTCCAGCTATCTTTAGGGACCTTTCAGAGCCAGGCAAAAGGAACCATATTGGTAAGTTTAGCCTTACCTCCTCTTCAAGGATATTTAATGGTCTTATGGTCTGAAGGATAGAAAATATAGCCATACTAGGGGTTTAGATGTCAAATCAGTCATCATTAGATCTTTTCTTCCTTAAAGATCACATTTAGATCAATATTAAGAATCAGAATCTTCATTTAGTCATGCTCCCTGGACATTTATGGGCTTTGGATTGAGACAGATATGATAAACCCCAGCTTTGTCATTCAGCAGCCCTGTGACTTTGGGCATGCTCCTTGCCCATGCTGACCCTCACCTGTCAATCAAAATAGTAACACTTTCACAGGCTGGTTGTGACATCCAAGTAGCAAGTGCTTAGAGCAAAGTAAGAACTCAGCTCATGCTTCTCCCTTTCACCGTCTCTTCTCATCTAACACAAGGACAAAAAATGCTTCAAGAGAAGATGTGAGATGATGTTTTTTTTTTTTTTTAAATTGAACAAAATGAGATACATTCACCTTTAAAAACTTCTCACCATTCTGTAACCCAGCTTCATGAAAAGAGCCATATTAGAATCCTTAAATAAACAGACATGTAAACATTGACCAAACCAGAGTGCTGGCTATGAGAGCGCCTCACTTCGAATATGCCTGCAACTAACATCAGAGAGAAACTGCACTTGAGACCACCTGCAACTTAAAGCACCTACAGTAATGTGTGATCAGCCAAACTAGAGAGATGTGAGACATGGGGAGATCTGGGTTTTAAAATATTAAAATACTTAAATAAGTTTAAATATTTAAAAACCTTTTAAATATTTTAAAACACTTCCCCCCATGACAACCACGTCAGTGTGACATGGCAAGACCGAGACACATTTTTGGTGGGGGTGGACGTGGGGGTGGTCGTGGATCATACGTTAGACTCAACTGTGGGTACTCTGCATGCGGTTATCTGAATTAAATTTGAATAGTTCAGTACACTTCCAGTGAATGCATAGCTATGTGCTTTTTTTTCAGAGAATTTACTCAGAAAGAAATGAGTCTCTTGCTAACACTAATAAAAGGGATTTGAAACTGAAATGTTATCCAATCTTTTCCTACAAGGGCGATTGACCATAATCTCCTATAAGTTAATACAGTCAGGCCTGTTGTGAAGAGACAGGGTCTGTCTTCAATTTTTGCAGAGCAGGTTTACAAATGATTTGGTCTCCTACACTAAGGTAGGCATATTTATGGCTTCTCATCCTAATGTTATAATGAAAATGGGTTCAATTCAAAGGCTTCTATCAATAATACTGGATAAAGGGAAACATAAAGAAATACCTAATATGGTATTCATGATACAGGCTCACATTGGCAATTCATCACTAAAGGTTTTACTTGTTTTTCCTTCTAACTGCTGTAAAAACTGTGTATCCAGATAGATGATTAGATTGCAACAGATGTTAACTTCTGTATTACTCATATATAGAAAGAAGGTATATACTTGTCAAAGATACACTTTCCAGGAATATGAGGTTGTAGACGACATCAAGGTTTAGCTGCTTAGCCCTGCAGTAATATCTCTTTTTATTTTTAAAGTTTAATTGAAGTATAGTTGAGTTACAATGCTGTTAATTTCAGCAAATTAATTGTTAAATTCAGCAAATTTTCAGTTACAATGCTGTATTAATTTCAACATGCTGTGTTGTAGAGAAAAGTGATTTAGTTATTTATATATATATATATATCACATTCTTTTTCATATTATTTTCCAGTATGGTTTATCATGAGATATTGAATACAGTTCCCTGTGCTATACAGTAGGACCTTGTTGTTTATCCTTTCAATATATCATGGTTTGTATCTGCTAATCTCAAACTCTTAATCTCTCCCTCCTTCACCCCCCACTCCCACAAGTCTATTCTCTATGAGTTTGCTTCTGTTTCTGCAGTAGTCTCCTAATGGGATGGGAAAAAAAGAAAACAATACTCTTGCTAACGTGCTTTTTCTCAAAATCACTTGTGCTTTTCCTCATGGCTTAAACTCTTCATTCCTTTCTGAGCAAGTCTCCCAAGATAAAAATATTACTCTGAGTCAGGAATGAAATCACATATTGTAAAGGTAAAAACATTGTCCTTAATTTCCCCTGGAGCAGTCCTGGCCCACATTTATCCAACAGTGAGTTGGGACAGCTCCCTGGGATTTTATGTATAGTCATCTTCATCCTTCCTACTTGAAATTTCTGTGAGACCCAAACCTAGAACTTTCACGTGCCTGCCCAACTCCTTGGCTGGTTGGTTGTATGGTCTCTGTTCTTTCCAACTCTTTGTGACCCCATGGACTGTAGCCGACCAGGCTTCTCTGTCCATGGAATTCTCTAGGTAAGAATACTGGAGTGGGTTGCCAGTTCCTACTCCAGGGGATCTTCCTGACCCAGGGATCAAACCTGCGTTCCTTGCCTCTCCTGCATTGCCAGGTGGATTCTTTAGCAACTGTGCCATGTTCGGTTCAGGAACATGCCCACTTCCTTACCACCACAATAAACAATCTAGGTTCATGCTTTACATTTTTTCTTCTATGAAATACAGTCCTTTCATCTTTTAATAATTGGGAAAGGAACTAAACAACAAACACTCTTAAGATGTTGAAATGAAACCAATAAACTGTGTATCAAATTAAATCCTTTTTAAGATCAAGAATACTCATACTTGACTGAAAAGACCTTCACTTGCCTTTGAGTTCAAAATGGTTGCCCTGGAGTAAACATGTCCTCTGGGCAAATACTAACCAGTTAACAGTGGGTAGTCTAGGGTGAAATAATAACTTTGGTTTAGAGTTCTGATTCTGTTCTTTGTCATCTTAATGACAATGGGCTAGTTTCTCTTATTCTCTGAAATGTGTTTTCCTTATCTGTAAAATGAGGATAAAAACAAGAGAAGCATCTAATGTAACTGGTATGATGCTAAAACAAATTCACCCATGTGAAGGGCCTCTCAAGCTGCTTGGCACGTAGCACATGATCAATGAATGTCCACTGTTGTTATTAGTAGTAGGGATGCGTGTGTGCTTATGTATGCAGTCCTCCCAGTAATGCTGAGAAGGAGAGCACTACAAACTCATTGTTGTGAGCCTTAAGATGCATGAGCTGCAGAAATTAAACTAGAAAATATGATTTGTTCTTTCACCTCTTCTCTTGCTTCTTTCTGGATTTCCATGAAAAACTAGCACCTTATGGTTTTTTTATTTTTGGCTCTATGGGGAATAAGGAGTTCACTGCATTTATTATTTACTCCAGTACCCTATGGACCACATTCATCTAAAGAAAATCCAAGGAAGGGGTGCGTACTTGTGTATGTATGTTTGCATGTATGTGTATCTGCATGTGTGAAAGTGACCTACCAATGGATTCTGAAACCTGACTGTCATATTTGTCTCTTGAAGATTTACTGCTTTGGGGCTCTGTAGCTTATTTCTATCTCTAATTTACAACTACTAAGCTTTTCACAGGCCATATATCACTCAGATCTGTTAAGCTTAAATTCATCTCAAGTATATTGTAAAATACTATATGATCAATAGGCAGTATGTATCTGAAATTACCAAGAGTTAATTTCAAGAGTTAACTAGAAGTTAACACCTAGAGTTAACTTCTAGGTGTAATAATAAACAAAATAAAACTCATAAATTAGAATATTACCAGATATAGTTAAATTAATTTCTACCTTATAGTAGAGATACATTTGTTTATGCTTTCTGCCAGATGTTTATCTATCTGGCCTAAAAACTTTGCTACTGGTTTTGGTAGACTTTATCTGAGATATAAGTATGGCACATGCAATGTAAGTACCATGTATTTTTCTAAAATATTTTGAGTACCCATCTATGTAGATATGGTGCTACATAATCAGAGTTCAGGACAGTATAATGTCTTTTATAAGTATTAAATAAAATATCTAGGAAAAGCTAAGTATGCTGGAAAGTAACCAACATGTTGGCATCACAATACAATGCCATTCCCCAATGAAAGTGCATTTCAGTAGGGATGCCTATGAATCTTCAAATTTATTGGGGGCTGCACAGTTAATTGCTAGAAAAACATTGAAGAAGCAGGCTACCTCTTGAAGCCATCTAGTACATGGACCTCAAGGAAGGATTCTGATAATGGAGCTTCTGTAAAGGAAGGAGTCTATTTTTTTCTTTTATTCTCTTCCAAATATGGGAAACCCTGGTGGTAAAGAATCTGCCTGCAATGCAGGAGACCCCGGTTCGATCCCTGGGTCGGGAAGATCCACTGGAGAAGGGAATGCCAACCCACTCCAGTATTCTTCCTGGAGAAGTCCATGGATAGAGAAGCCTGGTAGGCTACATTCCATGGGGTCACAAAGAGTCAGATGTGACTGAGTGACTCACAAATATGGGAGAAAAAGAATAATATCCCTGAAGGGACTCCAAGAATCCTCAAAAGAACATTAAAAAAGACTTTATGGACTTCTATCAATCCAAACATCTGTCATTATTTTTTTTAAAATATCTGAATATGAACTAAAAATTTTATACCCCCTGAATAAAAATAAAAGAAAAACAAACCAGGAGAGAGAGACAGAGTGCCGAAGATACCACTGTGAGCCTGCAGGGATGTTCAGGTGACAGAGACAGAACATTGCACTCAGTCTGGGCTTTCTTCCCACCAAAAACGTGCATTATGCTTACTTGTCAGTTGCTTATTCGTAGGTTGAAACAAAGGCAGGGTATACAGTTTCACTGCAAGTGCATAAACAAACTGCAGTTTATTTCAACAGTGTGAGATGCACAAACCACACAATCCTGAAGTTATGTATTTGAAAACCAAATGCATATTAACATAAAAGAACTCCCCTAAAAGTCCAGCCAGGAGGCAAATAAAGTATACATCTTACCCGACTGAAAAGCAGTTTTTTTTTTTTTTAAAACATGGTTTTTTGGTGGTTTAGGGAAATTGACATTGTCTTTGTTAGTGTTTTACAGAGGCATTTATTTTTAGTTATACAACTGAAACTCTCCAGTCCAGTGAACTGTGGCTGGCTGTGGTGGATTCAGCAGAAGGAAAAATAGAGACACTTTGCCATTAGTTCTAAAAATATCAGTGACATGTCAGGGTCATCATCTCTATGCTAAGAACTATGGAAAGTTAGATAGAGATGAACTTCTGTCTTTCACACTCAGCATCCTGAGTGCAAATGAAATTTTAAAAGAACCTTTCACAGTTTTTAAGCTGAATATGCATCTCAATTCAAGACCTAAAAACAGGTACACCTATAGCAAATAGTATAACTGCAAAATTGGTGGGAGATGGCTCACATCTGAACTTTACAGGGAGATGGAAATGATTTTTAACAGATAGTATCTTATCAATATCTATGTGTGTGTTAGTCGCTCAGGCATGCCTGACTCCTTGCTACCCACAGACTGTAGCCCGCCAGGGTCTTCTGTCCATGGAATTCTCCAGGCAAGGATACTGGAGTGTGTTATCATTCCCTTCTCTAGAGGATCCTCCTGACCCCAGGGATCAAACCCATGTCTCCTGCATTTCAGGCAGATTCTTTACCATCTGAGTCACCAGGGAAGCTCCATTAATATCTATAATATAATGAATAATGCTGTACGTATTGCAGACATCATAATAGGGTATTACAGATATTATCTTATAGACACTGGATAATATCTCATAGAGGCTGGATATGACACTGCATTGAGGGAGCTTCAAGGATAGAATTTCAGGCTGCATCAGGTTTGAACTAGATCTGCAACTTGGGATTAATCACTTAAGCTCTCTGGACTCCAGTTTCTTCAACTTTGAGCTGAGACAATGACTCCTTTGAAAATTCCACACTTTGGAAATGGGAAAAAGGCTATATACTAAAATATGTTTGTCCTATTTTCTGTGAGAGATACAAAAGTTTAATATATGCAATATAAAGTCTAAAATAACTATATAACATATATTTATATAAATAAAATGTTTGAATAAACATGTTTGTCTTTACATCTAGTGATATGAAGAGTAATTTGAGGGCCTATCTAGTTTGTAAACTATAAACCAGAAGTAAGAATATACTTAGGAAGTTTTTATTTTTGGGTGACACTGGCTATGTTCTCACTGTATTTACCAGTTTATGCGACTGATTAAAAAGGAAAGTTTGCCACCCTGCAGCCTTTAGGATGATTACTATTAAAAACAATGGAAAATAACAAGTGTTGATAAGGATGTAGATAAATTGGAACTTTTATACACTGTTGGTGGAATGTAAAATGATGCAGCCACTATGGAAAACAGAATAGTGGTTCCCCACAAAATTAAAAATAGAATTTTCATATGATTCAGCAATTCCACTTGCGGGTATGTATCAGGTAGAATTGAAAGCAGAGTCTCAAACAGATACTTGTAAATAAAATGCAGGACATACATACAATAGAATACTATTCAGACTTGACAAGGAAGGAAAATGTGACATAAGCTACAAGATGAACTTTCCAGAAATTATGCTAAATGAAATAAACCAGACACAAAAGGACAGATATTGCATGATTTCAAATATATGAGGCACCTAAATCTGTCAAGCCATAGAAACAGAAAGCAGAACAATGGTTCTAAGGGTTATGGGAGAAGGGAATTGGGAGTTATTGTTTAATGGGTAGTGTTTCCCAGGGGATACAGATGAGAAGAGTTCTGAAGGTGGATGGCAGTGATAGTTGCACACCGTGTGAAGGTATTAATTCCACTAAAGGGCACACTTAAGAATAGTTAGGATTGTCAGTTGGATATTATGTATATTACCCCACAATAAAAATGAATGAATGAAAATATGACTGGAACCTGAATGTATTGTTGGTTTTTAAGGTGTAGACAGTATTTCATAGTGGATAAGAGGACAGATTCTGAAACTTGAATTCCTGCCCTTGAATTCTGGCTCCATGTTTCACTCCCAGGGCACTACGCTGGGTCCACTGTGTAAATCCTTTGTGACTCCTTTTTCTCATCTGCGAACTGAGGATCACAACAGTACTTTCTCCATAGAATTGTTATGAAGCTAACATGTGGATATAGTACAGCATTTAGGAAGCTAGCAAATAGAAAGCATTAAATAAATGTTGCCTCTTATTATTCTTAGTGTTTTCATGATTAATAAAATGCTGTTGCAGTGTCTCCTTTTGTATATGATGTCAGCTTTATCTTCTTAGAGATAGCGATGAAATCCTTTTAACTTGCTTGACATTTTGAAATCACTCATAATTATAACTAAAACGTTGATTGCTCTGAAATGAGGAGGAAAATTAGAATATTTTCTTATTTGCTCTTTTTACTGCAGTAAACAATATTTATTTTATAATAACTTAAAAGTTTGGGAAGGCAAAGGGTCATTACAGAAGACTAATACTTTGACCTGTGTGGCCTGAAGAAGTAATGCTCTCAACCAAGCCTAAGACAATCTGCATAATGATACATCACATGGACCAAAAAAAAAAAAAACCAAACAAAAAAAACTAGCTGCCTTAGCTGTGCTGTGTTCCATCAATGAACACATTTGAAAATCTTGGCATTATTTACATGTGTAGAAAATATCTTGCTCAAAACTTTCTTGGAAAATAGGAAATTTTGCTGTGACTTAAGGAGAGGTATTGGGTTTCCATGGTGGCTCATATATGAAAGTATCTGCCTGCAATGTGAGAGACCTGGGTTCAGTCCTTGGGTCAGGGAAGATCCCCTGGAGAAGGACATGGCTACCCACTCCAGTATTCTTGCCTAGACAATGGACAGAGGAGCTTGTGGGCTACAATTCATGGGGTCACAAAGAGTCAGACACAATTGAGTGACTAATACTTTAAAGAGAGGTATTATACTACATTAACTCTATGAAGTCTCTAAAGTGATTACTCATTTGTTTGACAAAAAAAGAAAAATGTGGTGTCTTTTTTCTGAGGTGGGGATGTCTATGTTTTAAAATGAACTGTTTTCAACGTTGCTGAAGCAAGGGCTGTTTCTTGTCTTTTCTTTTCTTTTTTTTCATTTATTTTTATTAGTTGGAGGCTAATTACTTTACAATATTGTAGTGGTTTTTGCCATACATTGACATGAATCAGCCATGGACTTACATGTGTTCCCTATCCCGATCCCCCCTCCTGCCTCCCTCTCCATCCCATCCCTCTGGGTCTTCCCAGTGCACCAGCCCTGAGCACTTGTCTCATGCATCCAACCTGGGCTGGTGATCTGTTTCACCCTTGATAGTATACTTGTTTCAATGCTATTCTCTCAGAACATCCCTCCCTCATCTTCTCCTACAGAGTCCCAAAGTCTGTTCTGTACATCTGTGTCTCTTTTTCTGTTTTGCATATAGGGTCATCGTTACCATCTTTTAAAATTCCATACATATGCGTTAGTATACTGTATTGGTCTTTATCTTTCTGGCTTACTTCACTCTGTATAATGGGCTCCAGTTTCATCCATCTCATTAGAACTGATTCAGATGAATTCGTTTTAATGGCTGAGTAATATTCCACTGTGTATATGTACCACAGCTTCCTTATCCATTCATCTGCTGATGGGCATCTAGGTTGCTTCCATGTCCTGGCTATTATAAACAGTGCTGCGATGAACATTGGGGTGCACGTGTCTCTTTCAGATCTAGTTTCCCCGGTGTGTATGCCCAGGAGTGGGATTGCTGGGTCATATGGCAGTTCTATTTCCAGTTTTTTAAGGCATCTCCACACTGTTCTCCATAGTGGCTGTACTAGTTTGCATTCCCACCAATAGTGTAAGAGGGTTCTAAGGGCTGTTTCTAAAAGGACTTAACCATTGTGCATGAAGTTTGGGAAGGGAGAGAATAGCCTTTAAAAGCAGGAGCCAAATAAATTTAAATTATCTAAATCTCATAAATTTTCACCTGGGCAATAAAGTTCCATACTTTTTTGAGTGATTGGTATGCTAGTAACAGAACCACTTCCTAACATAACTGAGGTGTTTCGCTTCTTCAGAACTTTAGTGTTAACTGATGGGACAATGAAGAGAAAGGTGAAATTTCCAAGATGGCTCTGAGGCTAAGGAGGAAAGGAGTTATTAAAATCACTCTCACATTTTGGCCTAATGTAAGAGAGGCCTATGAGAAAAAACCATATGCTTCTAAACACAACTGGAGTGCCAGAGCAGACAGAGGAATCCTTGCTCTTGTACTTAGCTCTGGTAATGGTCTTCTCTCAGGGAGCAGCCTCAGAATCCACTGCAGATTTCTCAGAGATGTGGCGTGACTTATGAATGTGGATATTCATATGTTGGTGAATATATACCTTTAATATTATCTGCCTGAACCTGATGAACAGATGGCATAAATGAAAATCAGCTTACCAGAAATAATTATACAAAATGAAAATTAGATGGATGAAACCTAAAATTTGATGCTTTTTATATTAAGTCAAAATTAGAAATAGATAAGCTCATTTATGCAGCTAATAAATTGAAAGCAGAACATCCATCTTGTGTAAAAAGGAATACTCTGAAATGGAAATTAATATCCTAGTGCATAAACACTTTGAAGCCCAGTTACCTCTATCTAGTCTACATTTTGTCTGAAAATGATGCTTTTACTAAACAACACAGTAAAACCTCTAGAAAAAAGGCAGAGGACATAAAAATCACAGATATGTGGGGGGTGTGTGTGTGTGTGTGTGTATTCAGACAATTAGAAATGTACTTAGTAAAAATGAAAGAATTTAAAAAGAAAAACACATCAGATTTAGTTCAGTTTGATTTATCAGTAGTTATTAGGCACCTACTAAGTGTACATTCTATACTGGTAAATTTATAGAAGAAACCACAAAGATCATTATCTACTTGCGGGATTAGGTTAAGTCATTTAAAGAATTAAGCTTTCCTTCCTTTCCCCAAGATGCTCAAAGTGGTTTGAGGTCCCCATTTGACTAGAGTGTAACTAAGCACCAAGAGATAGTGGAATATTTCTTTCAAGGACATGCCCAACTCCATACAGCCAACTTTAAGATTTCAGCGTTGTCAACAAAAGAATTAATACCTTGTCTCCACTCAGCCCAGAGATCAATGTGGTGTCTACTAAAGACGTTCTCCCCAAAATTTAGGGCACAATAGTTTCTCCTAAGGACAGCCAATGAGAAAAAGTAAGACCACTCCACAGTCATTCAAAATTCACGATCTAGTTCTTCTTTCTAACCTCCTAAGGACAAGAAATTGGTGCCTTCTCATCATATTGCTACCAGAGACACTCTATATTATTTTATGAAGAATCTATGAAATTGATTTGTGATAAACGCTGGTTAGAAGTCAAGGTGCAGCTAAGAGTAGCTGTGTGTCTTTTGAGAAAAGGTCATGGCCATTGCATATAAACAAGCTTGAAAACTATAATCACCCTTGAATAATCTCTTGGGTCAATGACAATTTAAAAGCTGTATAAACACAAGGAGATTTGGGGAGACACAGAACAATCTTTAAAAGCAAGCATCAAATGAACCTGAATTATCAAAGATAACTGGGACAGCAGATTCAGTTAACTTCTTTATCAACTAAAATTAATGTACTGACAAATTAAAAGCAACAGTGAATTACATGCATTCCATATCTGGCATAGACATCAGCTGGAAAAAAATAAAAAGAAGATGGATAATGAAATGTTTTATTTTAATGTTCCCAAGAGATACGTTTGAAAAATATACACATGTATCAGCAACAAGGGGATAAGCCACGCTTATGACACTTAGAAATGAAGCATTTCAACATACAGCCTTTTTCAAGAAATTTGATAGTTTGGATTGAGAAGAGATACCTGTTTCAAAAAAGAGCTATATTTTCATTTCAAAGCTCAGAACAAAACTCAAGTGATGAATTGTATGTTTTGAGTTTGACTACTTAGAAATTCTTTTGTTCTGGTGTTTACTCAGTGAACAAGAAAGTCTATATAATAGAGAATTTCTTTGGCTTCTTGGATGAAAGGACCTGACATTAATGGATCCATGTCACATTTGGAATAATGGCATGAATATAGGAAGAAGAAATAAATTTGAGTTAGAAAGATCAGAAGGTGAGCTATTGATTAACCTATGATCATACATCACTGTTCTTCACACTCCTGTGGGTCAAAAACACAAATTCTGTTTTCTAGAGGGAAACAATTGCAGTTGACATATGTATACTTCTCCTACCCTTTCTTTTATTTCTTGTAATAGCATTCCTATTTTCAATGAAGAAGTAGCACTTCTCCAACTTTAGACCACACAGTTTGGGAAGGAAAATTCCATTGCAGATTCCTGTCATGGATCTATAATCAGACCTGAATGGTTATGATGATAGCAGTTCAGGGGTGAAACTGCCTAAAACCAGGCCAATCACAGCGCCAGGACTTTTCCTGGAACTATGGTAGAATATGGGCTTCCCTGGTGACTCAGTAGTAAGGAACCAGCCTGACACCGCAGGAGACGTGGATTCAATTCTTGTGTCGAGAAGATCCTCTGGAGGAGGAAAATGGCAACTCACTCCAGTATTCTTGCCTGGAGAACCCCATGGACAGAGGAGCCTGGTGGGCTACAGTCCATGGGGTTGCAAAAGAATCCAATGACTTAGCATCTAAACAACAACAACAACAACGGTAGAATATAGGTCTGATGTTACTCTTAGTCAAAATTCCAGGAGAAGCTGGTCTGAGAAAGAGTAACTCTGAAGGAAACAGAGTTAATGGTTAAGGGAGTGGGTAGATAGGGGAAAGTAGGGGGTGGGGGGAGAGGGAGAGAAAAAGAATGAGAGGAAGAGAGATTTCTAGTGTCATTGTTCTTTGAACACTGGTATTCAGCCATGCCTTAAGCCATCCATATTCACTCCTTGATCTTCCTAATTACACGAGCCAACACATTCCCTTTCATGTTTATGCTGGTTTGAACTGCAGTTCCTTTCATTTGAAAGCATAAACATCCTGACCGGTGCAGCTCTTCAGGTTTGCCAGTGAGTACTGTGCCTGCTGGAAAGGAAAGAGCAAGCTCCTACCCCACCCGCCTTCCAAGAACAAATTCTGTTCTCATATTACTGAAGAATGACTCAAGGGCACTGCACTTACCCCTCTGCCATTCCTTTAATATACCTTTCTTGGTGGTCCCCTGTGACCCTGTAATATGATTATAGACACTGATGATTTACAAGAACTGAAAATTCAATTGGAATGATTCAAAGTGACTTTGATAAACTACGATCTGGGGGACATGCGTATTCTTGAAATACACATTTTCATTGATCACCTGTGTCCCTAAGCAGTGAAAAGATGGCAAATAATAAAGCTTAAAACTACTGCAGACAGGGATGGAGGAGGACTTAAAATATGTTAGCAATTGGCTGGAACATGATTTACCTACTGAATATTCCAAAATGAATCTGAGTTCCTCCAGACCAAAAAGATCCATTTCCCTTTCAAATTTTATACAAAAGCAAAGCGAATGCTTAGATGAGTGGACAGCTGAACTGAGTTTGATGTTTTTGCAGAGGCTCCATTTACAGTTCATGATTCTAGTCCCTGAATTATCCATCTTTTGATCCTGAATTAATGGCAGATTTGGATGTTAGGGCCTGTTCTCTCCCTGGCCTGTGAACTACATGAGGATAAAAGAGATAAAAGCAAGCTCGGTGGGCCTCTAATTTAATGACTTCCCTTAGAAAAAAAGAAACTGAGGTATAGAAAGTTCAATATGATTTGTCTAAAGTCACACAAGCAGTTAATGACAGTCATTCTTAAGTTTCCTTTTATTTTATAACAGAATTCAAAGACGTTCAGAATATGGTTTCATTATCAAGGGAAAAAAGATGGTGTTGCCTTTTTTTTTTTTAAATCAAATAGTAGTGACTGGGCATGTTTAACCATTTCTTTCTTCAATTAGAGGTGGAAAATGGGTTTTCTGAGACAAAAAGAGTGGGCCATTTCAAGAAAACAAATGCATGAGAAAGAGTCTCTACATGAACCCTATTTTTAAAAAATGGTTTAACCTGGTGTTCCCAGTTTCTATTTTACCCAGCTATATAAGGAACAGAAGCTTCCAAAGGCAGTTACAATATATTGTCAAATTCCCTCTCTGGGCTGTTTCCAATTTCTCATCCCACTTCTCTTGTGCTTTCTATCTCTCTTCCTCCATCCATGGAAATCTGACATGCTATCAGAAAGCTCCCTTTCTCATTCAGCTCCCCCTTCACCTACAGAAATTCATTTACATTTCCACAGCTGCCATATTGGTCTCTGACAATAAGAATCTGAACTTAATGTCAGTGAATTTGACTTCATACCAGCACAGATGCCTTAAACTAAATAGATCCATGTTCAGAGTAACATGGGCAGCCATTATGAATAAGGTATATGCCTATTCTCCCTTCCAATACCCAAGATATCCCATTTTTATCACATACCTGTTGTTACTGATGTAGTGGAAAACTACAGACTCATTTTAGCCACAAACTGGCTTTGTCACCCTGGGTTACCTATATCTTTCCTCTAGGTTTCTGTTCCCAACTATAAGAGAATAAGTTTAATTGAACATTTATCTACTCATAAATCTGAGAAACATTTCACCAGGGAAACCCCCACTGTGTTCTAGGCATGTATAATTCATTGATGAGAAGATAAGAAAGCCATAACGGGCCTTTCCCTCATAGAACCTTCCAGCCTAGGACCACATTAATCTTGCATTTTCAATGCACACGTGCTTATAAAAAGTCAACTCTTTAGAAAATTTTGACCCAAAAAAAAAAAAAATTGTCCTACTCAGAAGCTAGAAGCAACCACATAACTGACTTGAGCTGATGTTATCAATTCTATTAGATGGCTTATTAAACCTAAGCTTAATTTTTTTCGTAAGTCATTATCGTATCTGTTCAAAGCACTCTGTAGGTAATGTTTTGTGCTCTGATTTAATTCTTAAGTCATAGAAAAAGTCATCATTCTGCCTCCCCAAATTCTGAGAAAACCTTCACCAATTGCAGCCTGATGAGAAAACACTTGTTATCTGGTACCTGTTCCCAAAAGCACCCTTGAGAAGGCAATGTCATCCTACAGGCCTCAGACGAGTGCAGAAATTGAAGGGGAAAAGCACAGCAGGATGGGTACTGGGACCTGGGCTATTCTTTTTGGTTTCTCTTATTTCAACACAGAATCCCCAACTCCACAGACTGGTCTTCACAGAGATAAAACACATGTTCATAATCATAAGGGGAGGAAGATCCTGAAAGCAGAGGCGCAGGTATCTGAATCATGAAGACAAAGACCTTTTGCATAATTTCCAATCGTTCCTTCATGGCACCACACTGTCTAGTCATATAAAGCTGTAATTGAAACCATGTGGCGTGTACACAGGGCTCATTACAGCTTCTTCCAGAGTCATCTCATAGCTGGGTCCTGTGGGGAGTCTCTGACAATCCTGGGGTCAAGATACTGTTGCTTAAATACGAGAAACGACACATGAACTTGCCCCCTCAGGGAAAACAAAACTGGTCTTAACTGAGTGTGTGCCAATAAATACTTCTGTTCTCAAGTACGTGTTTATGATTTTATTGACATCTTCTATAAGAGAGGAGTACATCTCATGAAACACTTTAGCAATTCGTTTTCTAATATAAAAGGCAGCAGTTATCATAACCCTTGAAACAGTGCTTTTTAAAACTAAAAAAATTGGAAACTGTATATTCTTGCAAAATATTACATTAACCATGGATATCAACACATTAAAGAGTCAGAACAGTGAAATATGAATGTGATATTAATAGTAATACCCCACAGAGAAACATCCTTAGTTTTCGACTAATAAGTCATACCACCCATTAAGGTATCTAATTTAGCACAGAGTGAAAGTCAGGAAAACTAAACTGAGTTGATGCTGATGGCAAATGAGGGGAAAGTTGAGAATGTACATTTTGATTTGAACCTGAGCCCCCCATGTGAGCTGGGATCACTCGCCGCCCCACTGGTACTTCCTTTCCCTCCTAATGCACCCAGCATCAGCTGTTTATTACGGGTCACCAACTCAGAAGCATCTATGGACTCAGAATCTAAGTACAGCCACACGGGAAGTCAAAGAACAGCTTATGGTTCTGACAGTCTAGCAAGACTCCCTCCACCCCTCAGAGACCCTGGAAATATTTATTTGCACCAAATAAAAGACATAATTCTTGGTGCAAGGAAAATAAGAGGAAGTCAGGCAAGGTCCTGGCTCTCGTGGGACTTATATTCTAGCAGCAGGGAGGTCATTAACAGGTAAGAAAACAAGATACATTTTGAAAATAATGAGCTATAAGGAAACGAAAGCAGGAAGATATGATCGCCTGTGGTAAAGGAAAGGAAGGTGAGAAAGAGAGATCTGGGTGTTTGTTCAATGATGATAAAACAGGCCTTGGGAAAATCCAGGAAGAGTGTTCCAGTCATAGGGAAAAGCAAGTATAGAGTCTCCTGAGCTAAAAATGAGAGGGCATTTTTTGAGGAAAATTGAAAAACTTATACATACAGTTTTTAAAGAGTGATCAAAGGGGAGATATAGTGGTTGAAATCAGGGAAGTAGGCAGAAGACAGAGCATAAAGATATTTGAGAGCTATGTGAACTGTTTTTACTATCCATCCATCTGTCCGTCCATCCAAATATGCTTTATACTAGACAAAGAGAATTCTTTTTTTTTTTCCTTAATTAAAATGTGGTTCAACCCAGTGTATATCTGAAATTACAAAGTACCAAGATATCGAAGAATACAATTACATACATAGAACCACACACATACACACTTACTCACATAACTTTGGTGTGTGTGCATTTAGTCACAATGTAGCCAGGCTCAGTTGCTTTTGCAATCCAGAAGGTAACCTTCACTCCTGTTGAGGTACTCTGCAGAGGGCCTGGAGCCACCACATGTGGGAACCTGGGAGGGTCCACCCACCCTTAACTCCCTCTCACCATAAATCCTCATTATCACCTTGTCAGCACTGGAGTCTCTTAACCTCTTCAGGGCCCAGGATGACAGGCAAGATCTGCTTATTAATTTTCCAATGCTCAATTTCATTGTGTCAGAAATACCAGACTCTCTTTTTCTCATTCCAAGGCCCAATGCTAAGTACTCCAGTAAAAGCAGTGACCAAACACTATATAGGACACTCTATACTTGTCAGCTTTGCTCTGTCTATATTCTTCAGCTTTCATATCCAAATTGGCCACATTACAATTTTACTTGGGAGATTAATTTTAAAATGTTTATTTTTTCTCTGACTCAATTTTGTTTATGGTGTAGCTTTAGAAATATCTATAAATGCCTTATTGGATAAGAAGGTGCAAATAAAATTCTTTCACAGGCTAAGTACAATGAGGATACATAGGAAAGTAAAGTATTTTCACAAATGGGGGGCTTTTCTTTTTGTTTTTTGCATTGTTCTGCTACTTAGATTAGGCTAAGAAGCACAAGAACTTGGTTAATAAATCTTCTGATTGTTCTTTAGCTTCCAAACTCAGGCAGTTTATTATCTTGCATCATAAAGTGGTATTACTGAAATTAAAGAATTCTAGTTCCTATTTATTTGTGCATGTAAACTTTCTTGGTATGTTTCTGCAAAACCAGTTTCTTTGATAATAAATGCATTTAATTTTCCTTCTAACATGGTATGGATTGCTCCCTGGTGCTATGTGTTGGCTGACAGCATCAACTTTTGCACATCCCTAATCAAATTTTGTCTAACAAAAAGCTGAACTAAGCATATTTGTTTTCCTATTTATAGCAGCATGTGCTTACATAACATATGAGCTAGCAAGATTTTTTTTTAAAAAAAACTGATCCAAATCTTCAAATGCATTCATTATGTTTAGTTTAAATAAAAGCTATGTTCTCCCATTAAAAAGAGTATTAAACACAATTGGAGACAGACAGAAGCATATTGCTTCTCTTCCAACCAGTATAATTGCTGTGTTCATCCACAATAAAACAGAACAGTGGGCAGGAATTTATTGCTCCTGGGGAAAATTTGCCTCTCCACCCTCCCCATTTGCACAATCGCCCTGGCACGACTCGCCTCTCCGTGGCACGCAGTGTCTTTGGTAGCACTAGCAGAGTAATGAATTATTACAACGCAGCCGGCTGGGCTGGGGTGGGGGCACACCATTGTGCTGCACAGAGGCAGCGATTTCGCCGTATCAATAATTCTGCCTGCCACTGGGAACCACTGTAGCTGAAACAGATGTTTCATGTTGATAAGTGGGGACTGGGAAAGGAATTTTTATCCCACTGTTCATTTTTCTCTATTTCCACTCCCTATACCTGGCAGCGGCTCTTCCAGTACAGCTGTCTCTTGCAAGCCAATCTGTTCAATCCAGGCTCCTAGGTCTCATTTCATAAATCAAACTCGGCCCCGGACAAGCCACCATCTCAGAGTACCCTTGCCGCTTTCCTCGGTGGAAACGCCACCGTCACAATGAGAGACGCTGGGCCAATTGTGCTTAGATTAGTGTGTTGTCACAGTTCATTAAAGAAAGACAGCCTGGACAGGGGTATTCTGCATTAACTCTTTTTGGGATTCTGCATTAACTGTTTCAGAGATGGAGAGTCACATATGTGGCATTTTGCACTAGGCATTCACCTTCAGATGAAGCATTTGGGAGGAAGCCCAGAATTTCTGTGGGGAAGCAGTTCCCTGAAATTCTGGTGGGGTCAGGTATTACTGCTCATGTTTGCAAAGCATTCCCTGGTCCTCTTAACTGGATATAAAACTTTACAGGCTAAGCCTTGGGTCAGAGATGCTGGCTCAACTCTGGGTTTTAACAGTTTAGTAGCTTGATGAGGATCACGGAGATGTTAGTTAAATTAACGAGGGAAAAAAATCACTCAAGTTCAAACTATCTTAACACACTTTAACACAGATGAATTTAAATGCAGTTTCAATTTATGTTAATAACTAAGTACATATCGTGTAGTAATTAAAACACCTACCATTTATTAAGTACCTATTATGGGCCAGGGATAGTGCTGATTTTTAACCATATGCTGCTTTACCTAAACTGCACATAATCTCTGGAGTGGGATTTGCTCTCTTCATTCCATAAAAAAGGAAATTAGAGAGGTCCTGAAGCCGGCCTAAAGCTTTAAAACCAGGACTAATAAGTTCTAAAGGTCACATCCCTATCCATTTGTTAATTCTAATTCTGTGTGTGTGTGTGTATGTGTGTGTGTGTGTGTCTCTGTGTGTGTGTGTGTATGTGTGTATGTGTTTTAAAGATTGAGATGGGGTAAGAAAATTAAGATGACTGCTGCATTACCAAAGTTAGACGTTAAATGGATATCAACTTTCCCAAAACTTTAGGTGTTCACTGAATAATTCTTACATTATTCTGCTCTTGAAGACAGTCAAAAGAAAACACTGAGAAATGGTTAGTGGTAACAGTTCAGGCAAAAGGCAGCTAGGAGAAGGTGAAGGTAGGTTTTCCGATATCATGAAACACTGCTAGTGGAAAGTGAAATATCAGTTCCAACTCATATATTTAGAATGGTATAAGAAATTAACACACTTTGGCCCAGGAGATGTGTGGATAGAGTTTTAAATGATAAACTTTCCAAAGTGGAAAGAGGTGGAGTGTTTCAATCAATGCCAAACAAACAGAGAAACTAGGGCGAACAGCCACTGTGTATATTTGCATATCTCTTCCAGGCTTTAGAGGTAGGACACCCAGAGGAAGGGCTGAAGAGGACCATTCAGAATATTTTTCTGTATGGTCTGAAGAGATCCAGTCAACAGATGACAAAGGGAATAGATGGTCCCTCAATTCTTAAAGTTTAAGAGATTAAAAAAAATAAAAGAAAGAAAAAGAAAACTTGGACAAAAGCAGAATTCAAACTGTTTACATTTTTTTCTCACTCCAACTCAAATCACTTGTATTTTAGTATCAGACATTCATTCACATTGTCAACAAGTGGTTTCAGGAAAACCATAAGCTGCACTCCCATTGCTCAGCTTATCACTAGACCAACAGCTGAAGAGGTTCACCAACCCCAGGGAAGATTAAGTGTTTCACCAAGCATTATTATTTACAAGGACACCATTTAGCCACCACGATTAGCATGAACATAAGCACCAAGAAGAAATCAGGCCAGACTGAACAGACTGCAGTCAAGAGTCCTAAAATGAAATGGCTTCTCTCCATGTCTCTTTCTGCTCCATTTGTGGTGTCCAGACAAGGGATGGTGTGGGCAGCTACCCCATGGAGTAAGCAACATCAAAGCCAATACTCGTCCCCTGATCCAGGCAAGCAAAGTATGAGGGGTTGGAAAACTATGGCGTTTTGATCTCTGAAGATCTAGGATCAATTCTGCCTTTGCCACATTCTGGCTGCATGATTCTAAGTTAGTGACCCCCGCCTCCACATTTTTTCATGTGTAAAATGGGGATGATAAGACCAACCCTGCACGGTTGCTGGGGGCACAAAATGAATTTACATTAAGTCCCTTTTACAATAGCTTTTAGTTATTTGCTACTGAGTTATTCTTGATCCCTACTTCTACCTTGGATAGAATTGCTTTGAAATAATTTGCATTTAATTTGTTTCCACTCCTGGGATGTACATTCATTGACAGCAGAGACAACTTTGCTACTGTGCTTGTGTCCAATATATCTGCCCAGAACTAGGACAAAGCCTGCTTAGCGTTTCCAGAGTGAATAAACAAATGAATGGCTTACATCTGTCTCTTACGATGAGGTCTCAGGACAATCCATCTGTTAATATTGGTATTATTTATTTGCACTCTAAATTGGAAAATTTGGGGACATCTAAAGATGCATTTGACTACTATTACTAGTTCTACTATTAACATTACTAGAATAAGCAGATGATATTGATGGAACCCTGTATACCAGGACTTTGTAAAGTGCTTTATGTATGGGACTTCCCTTATGGTCCATTGGCTGAGAATCTGCCTTCCAGTCCAGGGGACATGGGTTTGATCCCAGGTTGGGGAACTAAGATCGCACATGCTATGGGGCATCTAAGCCTATGCTGCAATGACTGAGCCCTCGCACTGCAACAAAGCCACAGGGGAAGTAAAACAAACAAACAAAACCAGTGTTTTGTGTATAATAACTCTTCATTTTTCCGCAACCCTATAAGGTGGGTGTCATTATCACATACACTTTTTTAAGCGGGCATAGAGAAATTGAGCCTGTGATCACTTGAATATCAATAAGGAAAAATTTGTATGATTCAATGTTCACACTGAGTCTGATAACACTAATATTGTGGCTGTTTTTCTAGGAACAGGCTTTCAGTACAATAACTTGTTTTAATATTTGTCCAAATGTTCATTTTCTATAAAATGAAAAATCTCAGTTCACTGAGATTTACCTAGCACCAGGTATTTTGGTTATAGATTAGGAAAAACAAGGGGTTTGTCTCCTATTTGCTGGTCAGAATAAATATAGTGTGTTCTCTGAATAAAATTACTGCAAACCACATGACAGGAAGCAGTGGAAGTTTGAGAGCTGCAGCTTTTAGGAGAGAAATCTGGTTTTATTTAGGGTCAGTAACCTACTTCTGGGTGAGTTCTTTCTCTACGTGAGGTGTAAGTTGGGATGCTTCTTTTAACTTGCATTTCTTTGAGGTGTGATTACTTCTGTTTTTATTTTAAATATTTGCTAAATGTAGTTTCTGATTTTTCTCCAGACATTTCATTAGTTTTATATTGAAACTTGACTGTCCCCAAATGTCTGATTTTTCTTCATTGAGAGCCTATTCATTTGTTACATATGAAAGTCACCAGTGTAATTTTTTACCACGGCAGAGTTCAGGACAATGTGTGTTTTTGTGTGTGTGTGTACATATGTATGACTTCGAGATAAGTCTACTGCACACTGGATGTATAGAAATACTAAAAAAAATACTATAAGATGCTTAGTACTTTGATTATGGTTTGACTATGCTGTTAAAATTTGAGGCTGCCAGTATTTTCTTGCATAAGATTTCTTTAAACTACCTCATTTATCTACTACCATAATGCCAATCACTATGAATTGAGGAAATATAAAATGCTAGCTATTAATCATTTATTTGCCAATGAATATGCTAATATTTAATGCTATTTTAAGTAAGTCTTCTTGAACATAATGAATTAACTTACTGGGATAAAATGACAGATGTTTTGAGTAATCAAAAGGTAGATTTTTTATCATAAAACATTACAAAAATGCATAAACCATAATTTAGCAGTCTTTTTTTAAACTTTTAAAAGTTAGACTTACTACATATAATAAGCTCCTTTGTTCAAGTTAAAGGAGATACTCTTTTACTAGTATACTAGAAAATAATAGCAAGCAAAACACATTGTTTAAAGTAGTGCTTTCCACCAGTTAAGATGTTTTTCAGAAGTACTACACTATAATCCTCATCTATTTTTATGACAAACAAAAATTATTTTATCAACAAAAGTTCATTGTAAACTTCCCACCAATATAATCCACCTGCTAAGATTTACTCAAAGTCCTTTAAATGTTTTGATGTAATATAAACATAGGATCCACATATCTATTCACAATACGGTTCTCAAACTTTCAGAATCTAAAATAAAATAATATGAACATGCATCAGATCACGTATGTGGAAGATCCTGGGTTAGTAGGACTTTACTCTAAGGGCCCAGGCTGCCAATAATTTAGACTTTGTATCAGAATGCCTCACAGTTGAAACTTTTCAACTTTGCCTTTGTAGGGCCAGCAGCCATAAATACCTAAACAAGCAGACTTTTCTTAGCAATCCTGATAAAACTCTACTGACAAAAAGAAATTCAGGTTTGGACTTGACATCCAGGTGAAAATTTCCTGACCACTGCTAGACTGCATGACCAAGCCCACACGGACATCACTCACTACTGAATAGGCACGCACTTTCTTGGGTTTCATTGTTTTAAAAGGAGAACAGATGGAGAAAATGTCATGTTATTGAAATGCCCTGGCCATTTGAAAGACTTTCACAGCATTACAAACCTTACCATCATCTTTTTCTTGATCTAAACGGCCGAATTTCAAAGGTCATCAAGCAGTGTGACCTTTTGCACATTTGCAAAGTTTTATATACACAGCAACTTCATTTTCAGCCCAGGAAACATAATGTTGCCTAAATCATTCCTATATAAGCAAGTCGCACAACTCCAAACCAAGATATCTGAATAATCGGGGTAGGATTCTTGCACCTTCATAACCAGCCAATGATAAGCTCAACAGAGATGCTTATACAAATAACAGGCCCCTGGCACTAAGAAGTTTAGAAGTGAGAGAGCACTCAGTGAAATTTGACCGTATTATGCAATTTCTCTTTTCCCCATCTAATATTCCAAGACATAGGTAATTAATGCTATTTAAGAAAAATGCCTCAAAGATCTCATGTCTCTAATACAAATTAAGTTCTTTTTTTTAGAAACTTAACTCACTCATTATAGATTAAATAAAATAAAACCAATAAATGCTAGTAAAATAATTTTTCTAATAAAATTGGCAGATAGAGGTCAAACTTTCATAAAATCTATAGTATCAAGTGTTGGTAAGACTGGAGGGAAACATTGGAGGGAAATTTCTTACACTATTGACAGAAGCTTGAGGGATATAACTACTTTGTGGGCAAACTAGACGATATTTGGGGCTTCCCTGGCGGCTCAGACAGTAAAGAATCTGCCTGTAGGTTTAATCTCTGGGTCAGGATAATCCTCTGGCAAAGGGAATGGCCACCCACTTCAGTATTCTTGCCCGGGGAATTCCATGGACAGAGGAGACTGGTGGGCTACAGTCCAGGGTCACAAAGAGTCAGAAATGGCTGACTGACTTTCACTTTCATACAATATTAAAATGAAAAATGAATATCCTTGTAATCTAGCAAATCCATTTCTAGTGATCAACCAATGGAGAGCCATTCACACCTATGTAAGGCTGCTTATCATATCATTTTGTGTACCACAAAATATGATTAATAATATGAACATTCATCATTAGTAAATGGTCAAATACATGATTCATTCATTTACTATAATGTTATAAACATTTGTAAGGAATGAAATCTAGTTACGTATTGACACACATGACCCCATCTCAGAAAACATCAGTGGGTGAAGAAAATAAGTAAAAAATGATAGAAATTTATAAAAATAATCACCTATAGGGAAGTGAGTTAAGGGCTTGGGTTTCCACATGTAGGATTTTCAGAGTGGAAGAATTGTTTAATAATATTCAGGGTTTTTTTTTTGAGAAGACTATGTTCTTTTCCCATTATTTTCTCCTTTGGAAAAACTAAATTTTTGCAACAAACATCTGAGAGAAAGCGCCCAGAAAGCGTAAGAGACTGACCCAAGGACGTGTGTCAAGTAAATGGCAGAGAATGCATAGGATTCTAGAGAAACTCACCAAATGATGCTCCAGCTGTGACCCTGCTCTGTAGCTGTAACACTCCCAAAAGAAAATAGAATAACTTCCCTCCACTACCTTATCCATCTTCACAAGAAAACCACAGAATCTCATTTTCAGAAGGGCAAAAAGAAAATTATACAGAAAAGAAAAAAAAAAAAAACCCAGAACTGTTCATTAGAGAAAGGCTTCCCACACCCTTTACTACTATAACATATGAAAGGTAGAAATCATTTGTCTCTCTCCTGCTTCTACTTGAGAAGAAGGGTTAAGAACATATCACAGAACTATTTATCAGTAAGAGCAATTTATTGGTTGATGAACTAGGGAACAAAATTACTTTGCACTTGATTTTTCTCATTAGGAGTTGGCAAAAGGGAATGTATAAGGAAATGGCAACCCACTCCAGTATTCTTGCCTGGAAAATCCCATGGACTGAGGATCCTGGAAGGCCACAGTCCATGGGGTTGCAAAGAGTCAGACATGACTGAGTGACTTCATTTCACTTCACTATAGAGCCCAATTGATACATGTGTAGAAAAACAGTTGAAAAATTATATTTAAGGAAGTGCATAATAGAATGCAGAATAAGTATAAAATAATATTTTATACTTATTTGGATGAGTGAGTTTCAAAAACATCCATAGAGTTGCACAGCAATTTCACTTTAAAAATGAAGAGTTGATTGAATGCAAAGAATAGAAAATTATTATTAAGCTTTGGTTACTGAAGAGACAGGTAACAGTCGGTTGCTAATGCTAAATTTCCTTAGAATATTACTTTCCCTCCTGCCTCTCCAGCCCCAACAAACAAACAAAAGATAAACTCTGCTATAAACATTCCTTTTTAGAATATTATTTTTAAATATTACTTTTTAGAACATTATAGCAAAAATTGCCTTTAGACTGTGCTTGAAAAGTGTTAATATTCAAATAAACATCAGGTTATACCTAGGGAACCTAAAGGGTAATTAACTCTCCATGAAAGACAGCAGTCCTGGAAAGATGGTATGGGTGGGTGAGCATGCAAGAATTTTCAAAGCAGGCAACTCTCTATTACCTTGAGGAGAGGGGTGGTGAAAAAGATATATCCTGGGTCATTCACTTGCTGGGCAATTGAAGGAGGGGGGTTACAAACAGTAGTTTCGAACATCCTTATGCTAGTTGGGAAAAGCTACCTGGAAGCTTCTATGTGATCAGGACTAATTACAATTGACCCATTAGATACAATCTAACTTTCCTGGTGGATCAGTGGTAAAGAACCTGTCTGCCAAGGGAGAAGACATCGGTTTGATCCCTGGGTTGGGAAGATCCTCTGAATAAGAAAATAAAAACCCACTCCAGTATTCTTGCCTGGGAAATCCCATGGATAGAGGAGCCTGGTGGACTACCATCCATGGGGTCGCAAATGAGTTAGATATGACTAGTGACTAAAAACAAACAAAACAATGGTACTATTGGCACAGACTCTTGATTGAGTTGGGCACCTGGCTTCACAGGTAAGCACACCGACACTCAGAAAGCTTAAAGAAGGAAGGAAAATGAAAGAGATGGAGAAAGGAAAAATAAGGAAATCAAAAAGCAGAAGAAAAAAGGAAAAGAAAGAAGGAGGAATGGGAGAGAGGATGAAGAAGATACAGGAAGAAAATTAAAAAAGAGGGGAAAAGGTCTGCCCATAATTAATATTGCATAGGGTATCTTTTTCTTGTCAGGGGATCGGATAGTCATTACAATACTGAAGGGAAAATATTCTCGGCATCCACCCCCCAACACACACACACATTTCCCCAGTAACTATAGCTATTATACATAAGTTTAATTTGGACAGGAAAAATGAATATTTGCTCAAGATCCATCATATCCTGCTCCTAGACTTATGACCATCATGGCACTCTTTGTTTCTAAGCCTGAATCATTCTTTTCATGCAGGGATCCTGAAAACCATTTCCAATGAGTTTCAGTTGGCACCCTACACGAACAGTTTGCCATCTCTCCATTAGGATCACTGTCCTTGTTCTACATTTCACTTAGCCTTGAAGCTTTTATCTCAGGAAACTCATTGTATTATGGAAATTCTATTCAATAACACAAAAACATTTATTTTCATTAAATTGTTATAAGTAGAATGATCTCAATATATTATAGAAGAGACATGAAAATAGGACTGTGTTATCTAGAGTTATCTCATTAAAACAGGATCTGGTTATAACATATAAAGGGCTGGATAGACATTTTTAAAATAAAATCTATTTACTGCAAGGAAATTATGTCTGAAAACATCAGACAGTGGTAATTGGGGAAAGGTTAGCACTACCATGTAAAAGAGGACATATCTGCCAACCATAAGAGATGGTCAAAGGTATAAATTAAATTAAATAATGCCTTTAAACCATAACTGAATTAGAATTGGCAATTATGCATTACAGATAAAATGTTCTATCTTTTAAAATTTGGCCTTGGTAATGATTTAGAATCTTATTCTTTTCAAGGAAAATATAGGTGGTTAAGAATGCTTCATGACTCTCAAAGTGTTGAATATTCATGAAAGGCTACTGAATTCTTTGGGACTTAGGAAGGAGTATCAAAGGATGAAGAAAGGTAATGTTATTAATAATATTTCCACACATAGGGAACTTATCACATGCCAATCTTTTGAGTATTTATATACAGTTTATTATTTATTCATGCATGGACTCTAGGAAATTGGTATTATTATTCCAGTTTTCAGAGGGAGAAACCAGCCTATAAAGGTTAAGTTTCCTAATATCACAGTTAGCAGAGACAGGATTCAATCCGAAGTGTTTTTACCGTTGGACTAGTGCCTTAACAATTGTTGAATCACTGAATCACAGCTTAGAAAGCAATACACATGGATTTTTGTTTCTCAGTCACAAAAGCAGGTGAAGCATGTCTACAAAGCAAACCATCTCCCTTCTAAGTCTTCCCACTCACTACAGACAAGGGTCCTGTGATTTGAGAGCTTCTGCTCACATTTGCAAACAAGTTTATAGGTACATCATTTCATCAAAATACAGTGTATGTCCTACCCTCTCCATAAGGCTAACTTGATCCTCTCTGCCTCCTGTGAAAACGTTAGTACTGATTCTCTCATGTGGTACATGGAAAAAACTTCACTTGGTTTCCTCATAATAATGCCTGGCATAATATACCATGTTCAGGAGTCACTACAAATGTTTATTCAAGCTTCATTTGATATGTTGATTGCATAGCTGCACACCTAGAATCTCACACTGGCTTATCATCTTTGTGAGCATATGTGTGGAAAACCTACTAGGCACTTAGATTTAAACCTGCAGAGGTAAGAGGGAAAAGTAAGAGTCATTTTGAAAGGAGAAAACGTGAACAAAGGCACACAATATGAACACCTTAGGGATTCACTGAGGGAAAAATATGTAGTTCATTCTGGTTGTAGTTCAGATTCCTTGATGAAACTAAAAGTTGGGAAATAGACTGAAGGCAGACTAAATTAGCAGGTAGTTAGTAGTAAACTCCATTTTATACTGAGGAATTTTGCACACTATATTATTCTGCATATATTGCTTCTCCAGGGAAACTTCTATTCTCTCCTGTATATATCCCTTCTCCAGGGTTGGGAAGATACTTTCTCAAGGGGATCTTCCCAACCCAGGAATTGAATAGGGGTCTCCTGCATTGCAAGCAGATTCTTTACCAGCTGAGCTACCAGGGAAGCCATATTATTCTCAGTTCAGTTCAGTTGCTCAGTCATGTCTGACTCTTTGCGACCCCATGGACTGCAGCACGCCAGGCCTCCCTGTCCATCACCAACTCCTGATGTCTACTCAAACTTTTGTCCATCGAGTCGGTTATGCCATCCAACCATCTCATCATCTGTTGTCCCCTCCTCCTCCTGCCCTCAGTCTTTCCCAGTATCAGGGTCTTTTACAATGAGTCAGTTCTTCGCATCAGGTGGCCAAAGTACTGGAGTGTCAGCTGCAGCGTCAGTCCTTCCAGTGAATATTCAGGACAGGACTGATCTCCTTTAGGATGGACTGGTTGGATCTCCTGGCAGTCCAAGGGACTCTCAAGAGTCTTCTCCAACACCACAGTTCAAAAGCATCAATTCTTCAGTGCTCAGCTTTCTTTATAGTCTAACTCTCACATCCATACATGACCACTGGAAAAACCATAGCCTTGACCATTACTTTGTTGGCAAAGTAATGTCTATGCTTTTTAATATGCTGTCTGGGTTGGTCACAACTTTTCCTCTAAGGAGTAAGTGTCTTTTAATTTCATGGCTGCAGTGATTTTGGAGCCCCAAAATATAAAGTCTGTCATTGTTTCCACTGTTTCCCCATCTATTTGCCATGAAGTGATGGGACCAGATGCCATGATCTTAGTTTTCTGAATGTTGAGCTTTAAGCCAGCTTTTTCACTCTCCTTTTTCACTTTCATTAAGAGGCTCTTTAGTTCTTCTTTGCTTTATATTAATTAGCAATGATTGGTAATAGTAATTTGGGGGACACTATGATAAACAGATGTCTTCTCTATTAGAACCCTGAGAACTTCATGCATTAAAGTTATAAAATACGGAGCATTCCCTAAATCTCTCTAATCATACAATCCTTTATTTCCCCCCATGAAAAATTCTTAAGGCACACATTAGGAAACAGTTCTGCCTAATGGAAAGTTGTTTAAAATAGCAGACAAGTGATACAATAAGTGAGACACATATGGAAGATTAATCTAGGTTGTAGCACCTATATATATGTTCATCACACTATCATTCAACAACTAAATATGTTCTCTTTAGCCAAGAGGTTCTATCTGCAATTTTGCTAATTTTTAGATAAGAAGATAGATGGGCTATATAGCATATTCAATTCAACCCTCAAATTAATCTAAATCTTGTCTATAATTTCCTATCTTTTTCACCCCATGAGGTAAAAGAAACTCAAAAAATTTGACCTCATTATATAATATTCTCTTTGTGTGTGGAGAGATATTGCCAACACATAGCAATATACTCTAAATTTCTGCTATTTTATGATATGAAATCACAAATTACATGTCCCATCAATAATTCTAGAGTCACCATTATACTAAATCTGGATAAAATTCAGGGATAAGACATTTTGTGTTGTAGATTTCTTAATCTTTTTTGAAATGATTTTTTATGAGGTTCAGAAGTACAATAATTGAACATTAATTCATTTTTAAGTTTACATCTGAAATATGAAATAATTAATTATTTAGAAACAATTTGGCTTGGGTATTTTAAGAGTAAAATATCAATGGAAATATACATCTTGCTTAAAAATGTTTTAATATGTTATTAAATTATTTGATTATCTTAATGCATCACTATAATTTCAAATGTTTTTATTTAGTAACAGTTTATATTAAGATATTTTAGACTATCTGAAAAGTACCCTGACCATCATGTTAATTAAAACTCATAGTTACATGAAAAATTTTTCTTGGTAAAGAGATTCCATGGCAGAATAATTCAAAGTTATGTGATCACATTGTTCTTTTGGAATTACACAGACATCTTTTTAATTTCAAAATATACATATTTGAGTTATTGAGTGGTTGAGTTATTGAGTTATTACATTATTGAGTATATATAAAATATACATATATTGAGCTATTGGGTGGTTCAGAGATCTAGACTACATTGTATTTTTTGCAAATACACCAATTTAATAGGAGTTTTTTTCAGTAATAGGGCAATAACTAATGTGCATTATATTTTATTCCAGAATGTTTCTTAGAGCTTATCTTACTATTTTTTGAATTATGTTAATATTCATATTATATTTTCACTTTAGGAGCTACAGATAAATATGGAAATACAGACGTATTTAATCAGGGAAAAAATAATTTGGTAAAAAAAAGAAATTCCTTAAATAGCTTCAACTTCCCTTCTAATTAGAAGCTCAAAAATTTAAGAACATCAACCAAATGCATAAAAGAAGAAGAATTCCTGGAAGTTGCAACAGCATACACAGAAAGAGTTTAAACATTAGGCTGAATCTCAACCTGCCACTGTTACCCTTCCTGAGGTTAAATGCCGAAATTAATTTTAAAGCCTTATTTGGTAGTTTTCTCTATAATAGTGCTTAACACAATACACTGTACTCAGTAGCCATTAAAAATGTTCATTCAAGTTCTAATCCAGAGGAGAGAACTCTCACAGTTTCTGGAACATGGTCACAATATCTAATCTGTAGTAAAACTGACATGAAACCAATTAATGTCTTATAAATTCACTTGACAGGCAAAGAATATGAGTTACCTGCTGTTAATAAGCTTGGTTAACAGGGGGAAATTAAAAAAAAAATCTTATGCCTATTGTTCTATATTTACTCAATATTTATTACCAAAATTCAATTAATCTTTTGGAAAATGAAAAAAACAATGTATTTTTTTTCTCTTGACAGAGCAAAAGAAAACAGAACTTGAATCACTTCAATGTTGTATTTTAAAACAGTCTAATAAATCCTAGATTTACCTGAAAACATTAAGGCATTAATTGGTATTGATTCTGTTTATTGATAATCTAACTTGAGATTCACTATTTATCCAAAGGCTCCTAATATAAGAAACTGTAAATTTTGAGACTGGGAATTAGTTGTCAAGGATCATACTCCATCAACCCCCTTGACATTTGCTGAATATAAAATTTCATTTTCCCCCCTCCTTTACAAATATTTGTCAAAAGTACTGAGGAAATGAGGGGGAAAAAGGGGATTTAAAAGTTAACCAGAATAAAAAGGAAAAGATGCTTTTCACTTATGAAAAGCAGCACCAATAATTATTCAATGAATTTGGAAATCAACTCCAGCAGAGAAGTGTATGAGATTCCTGCTGATGTTGGTCACCTAAGAAATAATGATTTATTGCTGTTTGGTATATGCTTACCTATGTGAATACAATTTTCTACTGTGGAATCAAAATAAAATAAGTGTTCCAACTGCTTGCAAGGCTTCTTTAAAGAGACGAAGAGAAACAAATTGTGCACTAATAAGTATCTTTAGACAAGCTGATTCACTCTGTAACAGTGAGGTGTACAACAAGCAGAAGAAAAATATGCAGTGGCGTTACCTTAACCGGTTTTTATGCTTTAAGAATAGAGAAGAAATGATAAAGGTTATATCTAAATGATAATTTAGGGTGATATTAGATACCACTGCTTTTCATTCTCTAGTTGTTTAATGCTGCAAAACTCAAATGTTTGTAATTCAGATGTAAATATAGTGAGCCCATGCCTCTGATGTGCTGTTTTATGGGTATAAACCACTCACTATGTTTTTCCAAATTGGGAATGTCACCTAAAACTATCTGTGGTGGCAAGTGGGTAACTAGACAACTAAACAGGGGTAAAAGTTTATTTGCAGGAGAGCTTTAATTGCATTAGAATTTAACTTCTATATATTTCCTCTCATCCAAGCCATTATTTTTTCTCAAGCATTGATATATACTCAAAGTTTCAGTTTATAGAAAGCATTGAAACATAAAAAGAAAAAAAAAATTGCCCAGAATCATTTGCTTTAGCGTAAAGTAGTAATGGTTCTCATTGTAAATACATAAATAATTAAAACTTTTTTTTTATTCGTGTGATATAGTAGTGAAAAATGTTAGTTGTAGGAATTCTGTATGAGAATGTCCTTTTAGAAATAGTAAGTGGTAGGAAAGACAAGTTTATCTTGTGCTTCCTAAGTTGATCCATATGTATGTGGATATATAAGTTGATAAATGTGTGTTTGTGTAGAGGGATAAAGGTGTATAGGTAAGTATATATACATATTTCAAGATCAAATGTGGTCTATTTGTAGAGAACACTAGCTAGGCAAGGAGGGAAAAGAGGATAATATAATGCAAGACAATTATCTTACATTTCCTTGCATTTAAGCCATTTTTCTCAATCTTGGGTTTGTATAGATATAATCTCATTTTCTTCAAGTAAATTTTCTTGACTTTACATAAAAGATCTTTAACGTCCCTTTTCGTCCATACATGTTTCCCCTAATAGATACAATTTCATCCCAGGTTTAATATTCCAAGGAAATCTTTCTGACTTCCTTGCCATCAAGTTCAATATAGGGAAATCAACTTTATCTATTTTATAATTTTCTTCTAAAAACATCCTCTTTTTCATAGGCTGATATTAACCTAGCAATGAAATAAGGTATATCATTTTCTTCTGAATGTAATGGTTCAAATAAAAAGAAATGTGTAATTGTTTTAATGATCTACAATCTAAACGTTATGCCCTTACTATGAAAATTTCATAGCAATAGTATGGCTAGGCTAACAATAAAGATGCACAGTTCATTTGACTTATATCTAAATGTCGAATTCCTTTCTTTATGTAGGGCTTTAGGTTTGGGACTCCTTAAATAAAAGAAAGGACAAAATATATTTAATTATTTGGATATTGTTTCTACATAGGCCATTCAACTAAATATTTTGAATTGTTAAACATTTGAATTTCTGGGGTTCCATGAAATAGTTAGCTTGTATGAAACATTGGAAATATGAAATAGCAGAAGATTAGCTACTTCTATTTGCTATTACCCTGACCCTGGAAAACTGTGGACCAAATTATCTACTAGGTGTCTTTTGGCTTTGACATTTTTCAGTAAAATGAATGATTTGGGATTCCAAATGGTTTTGTTAGAAGGAACTTTTTGAGAGCTGTCATATTAGAGTTTAACCGATATGTTATTAATGGGAAAATGTCCATTTTTAAACCCCCTAAAGCCCAAGCCTGTTTTGGGACTCTGTTTGTTTGTTTTGATTTTTGCTGCTAGGGCAGCCCCATGGGGCCACTTAATAGGCCACACCACCTCCCGGTCTCCCTGGTTATTCTAGTTGTGATGGCACTTCCAGCAGAGAACAGCTAAAATTAACAGACAGTAAACCAGACCCCCTGCCATCTCCAAGGACCAAATGCCAGGAATCTCAGAGAAAATTGTCAAAAATTTCAGATATTAAGGAAGAGGAGGAGAACACAAAATAAATTAATGAATGGTCCCACAGTTAGAAAACCAAGGGGATATTTATGAGAGACCTAAATGTTTTCTTGAATACCTCTGTCTACTGAAGGTTTACTGTTGACAGAGCAGTATGTGTAGATGGTCTGCTTTCATCTTTACCATGTGAGTGATGGTGATCATAGCGTGTCCATATATGATCATGTTGACGCCCATTTTGTGGATAACAAAATAGTGGCTTAGGAAGGTAAGCCACAGAGTCAAGATCAAACCTTGGGAGATTTTTGCATAAATTGCTATTATTTTAAAACATAAGTTACACCATGCCACTGCAACCCCCAAAACCCTCCAATGGTTTGACTTTCATTTAAAATAAAATCAACACTCCTTATATATCATGGCCCCACACAATTTTGCTCCCATCCCCCCATTAGCCTCATCACTTATGCCCTCCAGCTCAGTCACATAAGGCTTTTTGGAGAGTCCTTTTTCCTTCTATCAGCACTCCACACACATTCTCAGGACATTCAGATATGTCTTATCCCAGGTTTGCCTGTAGCTACCTCCCTCCTTATAATTCATAAATGATATGATTTGTGAATCAAATGATGTGTCTGAGAGAAGCTTTCCATGATCTTCCTGAAGATGATCTTAGATGCTCTACTCAAATGTTACCATATTGCCATTTCTATTCTGCAGTCCTCACTTGCGATTTTTGTCCTGTTCCCGTTCAGGCTTTCCCCTCCTGGAATTAAGTTCCTTGAACATGGGGACAGTCTTTCTTACACCTACATGTGCAGCACCTTGAGGGGACCTGGCACAGAGTAGATTTGGGGCCGGTTAGTTCTCGCAACAATCTTTGGAGAAACACAGGAGGCAAGCTTACAAACGAGTTCTCTACTATTCAAGCCATAAAGCTTGCTGCATGGAGAGGAACAATTAAAACAAACCCAGAGGCAAAATCATGACCACTTTTCCGCAAACTGATGCTAGACCCTCATCCTGCCAGAAGTAGTCTTAATGAGAGGCATTGATTTTGAAGGAGAAAACTGGCTGATTGCAAAGCAGGTAAAACTACAAGAAAGCTTTCAAAGTTATTTATATCATAGGATTTCCATTCAAAAATTCCATTTATAGATTTGCTATGAGAAATAAAACTGTATGTGTATATAAATATTTTGTGGAGATGTGGAAAGTGATGGGTTTAACCCCCAGAGGACATTACCGATGAAGAATTTTATTTTTATTAGTGATGGATCATATTATCAGTGAACTACCACAAGCATCAGGGAATCAAAAAAAACAAAAAACAAAAAAAAACCCAGCATGCCACTACCTTGTTTGAGGCTCTGGCCACTGTTAAAAAAGAGAGGAAATATATTTTTCTCTATGTACTAATCTCGGCTTCGATTGAACAATTATTCAAGGTGGATATCATTTATAAGGGTAACCAGGGATAAAGAAAATGCTTTTTTCCCCATTGTTCAGGGTTTTATACTAAAATAAGGCTACTCAATTTTGAGATAAAATCAAATACATCATATACATCATTCAAGCCTTCAATATGACAGCACAGGAAAAGTATTCCAGGCAAACTAATCATTCTTCACTCTTGCAAAGCCACCTGTGAAATTTCAAATTCTTTTTTTTCTCAGTTTCAAAACTTCTTTAAGTAATCAACTGTGGGTGAACACAGATGATATTAAAAAAGAAGTTTAATTGCTACTCCAGCTTGTGGGTCTAGTCACACATTTAGGTATTCAAGAAACGAGTACTACTGATTATGAACATATTTAAAGATTGAAATGTTATTTTTAAAAAGAGGTGATGATATTCTTTAAGAATTTCAATAACCTGTTAAAAGCTTGCCAAAAAAATGACAGAACTGAAATTTGGTTGTGCCTATTCCAAGAATAGAGTTGTGATGGCCTTTTATTATTTTAAGAGACAGTTGGGGTGCATTCCCTACTAAGTGTTTCCATCTAACCATAATAGCAAGAGTAATTGCATTTTAAACAACCCATAATCTGTTGGGGAAAGAGTGTGATCTCAGTTTCTTTACCACTTTGTCTTCTGCAAAAAGACAGTATTTATTCAAAACTGAGATAGCAAAAGACATGCAAAAATTAATAGTAACTGAAAGAAAGTACAGAGGAAACTCCTAATGAGTGAATATGGAAGGAAACTAAGATGCTGAAACCAAGATTGTTACTGTCAACTCTTTCTTTCTCCATTCCTCTATCTTTTTTTCTATACTTCTTTTTTAAAAAAGTAAAAATTGGACACATCCTAACCAAATGATGTCCTCTCTCCACTCTCCTGTATCTCTCAGCTGTGGTACCACAACTGAACACATCTGTCCTTGTAGTTTTCCTCCTATGATCTTTAGAGGACAAGTTATTGATAAAAATAGTGGAGCTTTTTGTGGTGAAGATGATCTTTGAGATAATCATTTCTGTATCAAAACAAACCTACAGCATCCTTTTATTTTCCGGGATTCATTTGCTGCTATGTCTCTAAAATCTAAGTGAACACTGGCTGACAAAATGAACACTGGCTGACAAAGTAAACACTTCCAGGTATGAGGAACAATTGTGTCAATAACTGTCCGTGCTTGACAGAGTGGAGAAATCAGTGCAGTGAAAGACTAAATTAATAAAATCCACAAGGAGATGAAAATTTTATCAAAATATTGAAGTCTAGCTATTATCTAATAAGACATTTGCAAGATGTTTCAAAAATAATAGTATTTTGAATAGAAGGGCTTCCCAGGTGGTGTTAGTGGTAAAGAACCCACCTGCCAATGCAGGTAGATGTAACAGACACAGGTTTCATCCCTGGGTCGAGAAGATCCTCTGGAGGAGGGCACAGCAACCTACTGTAGTGTTCTTGCCTGGAGAATCCCATGGACAGAGGAGCCTGGCAGGCTGCAGTCCATAGAGTCGCAGAGTCAGATACAACCGAAGTGACTTAGCAAGCAAGCAAGCATGCACATATGTAAAGGCTTCCCAGGTGGCAACAGTGGTAAAGAATCTGTTGCCAAAGCAGGAGACATTAAGAGACAAGGATTCAATCCCTGGGTCAGGCAGATCCTCTAGAGGAAGGCATGGCAACCCACTCCAGTATTCTTGCCTGGAGAATCCCATGGACAGAGGAGCTTTGTGGGCTATAGCCATAGGGTCACAGAGAGTCGGACATGACTGAAGTGACTCAGCACTCACACACATATTAAACTAATGTTATAGTACAGCCTTTTTACCTAATGCCAATATTAGCGTAACTATTATAAGGATCCTAGAAATACTTTGTACAGGCAGAGTTGTAGCCTTTAATACCCAAAATAACTAGCCAGACATATCTCAAAGGTACTCTTAAGATCTGTCTCATTCTTGGAAAATGTTATGTTAAACAATAATTGGGAATGGCAATAATAATAGGTACATTTATAAAGCATTTACTATAAGACAGGTAGTGTAGAGAGAAGTAAAATAGTATAGAACTTACAAGGATGGAGGCATTTAGATGAGGCCTAAATAACTTCCCTAAGATTTTGTGGTTTAAGTTAGTGGTCAAAGCGGATTAGCAACCAAATCAGCCTGATTCTAGAGAGAGGTAGTGTTTGGCTAGGACGAGTTCATGAGTAAATTATTCTCTGCAATCTCTTTGTTTAATCAGCATATTAAAAAGCAGAGACATTACTTTGCCAACAAAGGTCCGTCTAGTCAAGGCTATGGTTTTACCAGTAGTCATGTATGGATGTGCGAATTGGACTATAAAGAAAGCTGAGTGCTGAAGAATTGATGCTTTTGTACTGTGGTGTTAGAGAAGTCTCTTGAGAGAATCTTGGACTGCAAGGAGATCCAACCAGTCAGTCCTAACGGAGATCAGTCCTGAGTGTTCACTGGAAGGACTGATGTTGAAGCTGAAACTCCAATACTTTGGCCACCTGATGTGAAGAGTTGACTCATTATAAAAGACCCTGATGCTGGGAAAGATTGAATGTGGGAGGAGAAGGGGATGACAGAGGATGAGATGGTTGGATGGCATCACTGACTCAATGGAGATGAGTTTGGGTAAACTCCAGGAGTTGGTGATGGACAGGGAAGCCTGGCATGCTGCAGTCCATGGGGTCATAAAGAGTTGGACATGGCTGAGCGACTGAACTGAACTTAATCTCTTTGTAATTCACTGCCCTATGGACAACATTTTGTCTTTATGCAATATATTCTTTTTCAGACAAAAATACTGCACTGCCAAAAAACTATGCTGGCCAGATAGATGAGGAGTATATGCAATGGAAAGGGGTAGGTAGCAGTATATCTTTCTTTTATTTTAAAGTAGGGGCTGACATTCTCTTCCATTTGTAAAGACACAAAATATAAACTTTAAAGATGAAGTAAGAGTTGCAAAGAACAGGACAGTATTACTTTATTATGACGGTATTATTTATTGCTCACAATGAAGACTCTAAATCTTGGTTGACTGGATAGTCAATTACACACGTTGGACAAAGTAAATGAAGAAAGTGGATTTAGTATGTATAGAAAAACAGGAAATTTTGTTTCAGAAATATTTGTCCAAGGTGGGTATTTGCATTATTTCCCCCACAAGACTGTTATGTATTTTGTATCATTGTCATTCTACAAATTTGTGAAACTTGTAATAATATTTAAGGTTGGTACTTCTCTTGCAGTACAGTGGTTGAGGCTCCATGCTTCCAATGCAGGGGGTGTGGGTTCAATCCATGGTTGGGGAACTAACATCCCACATGCCCCAAGGTGTGATCACCCTCCTCACAAATAAACCATTTAAAAACACAATTTTAAAAATTAAAAAAAAAACCAACAGTGTTTAAAGTCAATCCTAAAATAATGTTGACTTTGAGCTCTTCTCCCCATCAGTGTTTAAAGAGAGAAAACCTCACAGCTAACACAAACAGCGATTAGATTAGTAAGTTAACTGCTAGAAGTGGTTATTTCCAAGTCATCAAGTAAAGTAAAAATGACTTCTTTGTCTGACTTGTGGGAAGAGAGCGAGAGGAAAAAAATGATGCTAGTGTAAGCTGGGAAGGATGCACTTAGAACCCCTGAGGCTTCTGGAGGATTTGGGAGTGTGGGCCATAGTTAAGAGGCATTACAAATATGTGATTGGAAATATGACACCGAATAACATTGGAGAAGCTCATGAAAATCTGAGTGATGTAGATTAAACAACACTTTTTAAGTGTAGATTAATTAGAATTTCAAAGAGATTGACTGCAGTGTACTCCTCGGGGACTTGGTGTCTAGGGTCAGAACAAAGGGAGTCCTGGATCTTAAGCTTATTTTGAAGCCCCTTCAATTCTAAACAGCACTGGTGAGGGTGGAGGAAGTAAAGACAAAGCTACTATTACCCAGGTTAAAAGGACGTTTAAAGGGTTTAAGACAGGGGGACAAGGGGAGAACAGGCCGGCGTGCTCCTCTGCGACTCCAAGTTTTCCTTGTCCTCTGATTTTATCCTTTGTATTTAGAAATAATTCATAGATACTTGAAACTCTCCTATTTACATTTTCAACACTTACAAACAAAATTTTCAAACTGCAGAGTAGTTATCCCAACTAAACATATAAAGCCATCCTTATTCCTTGTCCTATATCATGAAAGGTAGAGTTCTATGATTGCAAGTCTAATAAAAAGAAATGAGGGGAATGTGATATGTGCAAAAATGATTAGCCATAAAACATCCCAGTTCCTTCTAGTGATCTCTCATACACAGGAGGGTTTCTAAAGATCCCATGACCCTTAATACTAGTACAATAATAATAATGGGGTTGTGCAACTAACAATAATAGATGACAGGCACTGTGCTAAAGTACTTCATGGGGAAGATCTCCCTTCACCTTCACAACAGCACTGAGAAGCGCATGTCACCATCTGGAGCAGCCACCACTATTTTCCAGAGAAGGAGACTGAGATGTAGAGAGATTAACTAGCATTCCCAAATTCATATAGTTATTAAGTTGTAGAATTAAGGACTAAAGGAAGGTAACACTTTATCCATTATCTTCTGTCTACATAAACTGCACAAATGCTCAGGAAGGTAATTTGAACATGTCTAAGGGGAATACAAAATAAGAACATACATCTAAACATCACAAACGATATGTTATGTAGAGTTGAAAATACAGAAATTGAAGTGTGCATGAGTCCAGTGCCTGGCACACAGCAAGCACTGAGGAAGTGTTACTTGTTTATTATCATTAGCCTATTTCATTCACGGGGTTATACAAGGAGCTGGGCATGATTCTCCATCACTTATAGATGAAAACATGAAGACCCTAAGAGATCAAGATGCTTGTTGACCTCAGAGCTCAACTCACTCCAAGTCCCCCTGCTTCTCAAAAGACTGATTCACTTTTTCTCTGTTAGCTTATTGGATTCTGATTGCCTTTGATTGCCAAGCTTGTTTTATCAGTCATCAGAATTACAGTTTTATACTGCCCTCATCTGTCTTGGGAGGAGTTAAGTGGTATTTAGAAATAACTCACAGACACTTGAAACTCTCTTATTTACATTTTCAACACTTACAAATAAATTTCTCAAACTGCAGAGCAGGTACCAAAACCAAACATATAAAGCCATCCATATTCTTCTTGGACATTAACATGTAATTGCACTGTGCAAAACCTTATGATAACTACATTTCATTGGCAAATATTTATTGCATTTTTGATATACTTATAATAAAACAGCTTAATCCATCATTTCAACTAGATATGAATGCATGATTTTTTTCTGTAGATTATGATACTTCCTTTATGAAACATTATAACTCCCAGAGCTGAGAGCATGAAGTTAAAAAAAAAAAAACCTACAAGAATAACATTTTCAATAATTTTGGAATAAGTAATATCTAACAAGTGCACAAGACTCCACGCTCAGAGCTGAACAGAGATTTTTTTTTCACATAAAATACCAATTTCGTGTAATCAAAACATGACTTTCACAAAACAAAACAAGATGTAATTTCACATTTCTGGGGGGAATATTAAGAGCCTTTAGAAGATGTCTGCTTTAATTGTACTGTGAGGTGAAGCATTCTTAAAGGCTTGCTCTCTCATTATCACCATCTGGATAGAATTCTGATCATAACAATTAAAAATAAAAGTGATGAGACTACAGCAAAATTATTATACTTATAAATATTGGGAACCATTTAACAACTTTAGTTTTATTATAAAACATATGTCTGAGGATAATTTCTTCAAAAATGTCATGAGGTGGCTCTTTTCTAATGTTGAAAAACGTGATTCATGAAGATGAGTACAAGGCAGGCTGGATTCTGAAGGAGCTCACATTTTTGTGTGAGAGGGAGGGATGGAGGGGTGGGAGTTGGCGATGGTGGAAGGTACTTCATTTGTTTACAGTACTCTGGAGGCCAGTGCAAAGAAGGACTGATGTACTCTGCCTGGGGAAGGAGATAAAAAGAACTACAGAGAAATACAAGAGTTTTGTTAAGTCCTTGAAGGATGCATGGGCATGTATTAGGGCAACAAACTCAAGAGCATATGAAATTAAAAAAAAATAATAATAAGATAGAATTAGTAGATATAACTGATCACAAACAGTACATTTCTTCCAGAGTATAGGTAGAGAAGCAGATTTTTGAAAGAAATATTTTTAATTTGACAATTCACAACCATTAAAGGGATTTGTTTTAAAGAGATGATCTTGAGGACTGCAAAGAGACGTGGGATTCAGGACAGCTGATGTCACTGCGGGACATTTGAGGAGCAGGGGCCAGGAAAGGAGTGCTTTAATCATCATGAACAGCTCCCAAGGGAAGAAAGGGAAAATGTAAGTCCCACATGAGAATCAAAAAATAGTTACTGGTGAATTTCAGCACACAGGCTTGGACTTCACTCACGGCTGAGACTGAATGAAAATGATTGCAGGATGGCTAACACAGAGCAAACTATTCCATAGGCAGATCTGTCCTGTTCTCTGAGAAGATGAGGGCTGTCCTTTTCCCATTGCCCACATCTTGGAAGAGGTTCAGTGATAAAGGGGAGCAGATGTTTAAGGACACTTATTAAAAGAGGAATTATTAACATTGTGATAATTAAAGACAGTTATTAAAACAGGAATTATTAACATGGTATTTCAAGGAGTCATTCTTAACGCTAGGCACATCAATCCTTCAATGTCTCTCTCCTTAATTTGCATAAACATTGTAACTGACAGCTTGTTAACAGTTCATTAAGAACACTAAAACCTTGTGATAAACAACAGTCTGCCAACCTCACAGTGGACACAATATCTAGTCATGCATTTTATCCACTTCAAAATCAACCCAGTTTACAAATGGTGGGTCCAAAATGTGGCTTGGCTGGTCTGTATGTTCATGCAGATAAGCACACAAACATCCTGCCACCCAGCTCTCATTAAGAACTGATTAGCAGTTAATTTATGTCTTTCAAGCTAGCTAACTTCACTGAGTAAATATCTCTATGACCCCTAAAAATGCTAAAATCATTTTATTTAAATAATTGCAAGTGTTAGGAACACCCTCCAATCCAGGAGAAGAAACTGGAAAAAACCAAATGCAGACACGTAGGATTTGCATTTCTTGTGTATTGCTTAAATACACACACACACACACACACATATATATATATATACTCAAATATATATATAACACACATATATATATAACACTCAAATATGTGTGTGTGTATATATATATATATATATATATATATATATATATATATATGGCTTTTTCTTCCAAGTGTCTAACATGGAAAATTTTCCTGATTGCAGGTTGAAATATTCTGTGTAGGAGCAGGAGTCAACACTGCACCAATGCAGAGAAATCTATCTGTGTTTTCCTGGTCAGAATGCATCATAAAACTACAGGGTGTTGCCCTTCCTTATCTTTGGATGAAAACCTGATTATAAGCTCATTTCAGTTGAACAAATCCCTCTGGACTCCCTGCTGAGCAGGGCATTTAAACTTGAAAGCGGAGAGGTCTTCATTTTCTGTACCCTGATAGTGTGTCCCTTGCAGCCCTGGCATCAGGATTCATGTGGATGCATTAAGATTCGAGAGGGCATCTCACATTAAGGCCTTTAGTCACTCCACTTTACATTTTTCTTCTGGAAATGGACATCAAATAGACTATTGCTATCCGTGGCGTGCATCCTAGCAACCCCTCTTTTTCTCACCTGGAACTGTCTTCTCTCAAGGACGGGACATGTGAAATAAACATCGAACCATCCTAGAGAACACTCCAGTGTGCACACAGGGAAACTGCCTGGTGACGTATTGCTACAGAGCCCTTTTGCAATATGAGAGTTTGGGAAAGAGATGAAAATCCCTTCAACAGGTAGATAGGTAGCTTTCTACCTATTAGCTTAGGGCTATTGATGTTCCTAAAGACTCACCTCAGAAGTCATGGATTTTGTTGATTTGCTTGAAAATAGACCTCCTGGGAGGCTGGTTGGTTGGAAATGAGAAATTGTTATGTTGAACTGTATATTGTGGGCTTCTAAAGTATTTTGAATATTATGAAAATGCTAGCCATAATTTTTTTTTTTAAAAACTAGGATATTAGGTTACATTCAACTGGAACAGAATAACTGTTCTAATTGTCAAACTGTCATCAACACTATTGCAAATGGCAAACAGATACAATGATGACTTATGAAAGCCATGAGTATCTCAACCTTCCTGGGAATATTGTCAAAAGTACCAAGAAGTACTTGAGAACAGTGTGCAAAATTATCTTATATGCATTAACTCATAATAGTCACAATAATTTTATGTGTAGATTTTCCTATTACCTCTATTTTATGATGAGGAAACAATCCCACAGTGAACTATCTAGGAGTCTGCAGAGCGACTGAAAGTAGGAGAGCCTTTTTAAACCCAGACTACTGGTCTCCAAAGTCTGTGCTCTGGATTAGCAGATTAAACTGCCCAATAAATATCTTTATACATTCATTAACATTCTTTCCATAGCTTCAAAGAGGGGCCTTTAAGAACCCTCCTTTAAAAACCTTAAGGATGATACCCCATAATATGTCACATGTAGACTAGTCTGATCTCTAGATCAATAGAGCTACAACAAGCACTGAAGTTAGTTGACTGACTGAGAACAAGGTTAATGTACAAACAATGAAAATGTTAATTTTGGTGTAAGTGACTACTCTGTCACAACAATGTTTTGCAAAACAGCCATTAACACTCAAATATAATTATCTTTATTGCCATTGTCAGAAAAAATACACTGAAAAGCATGGACCAGTGGCCTAAAATAAGCTGTTCCTGTTGAGATGTCAACAATACTTTTTTAATGTAAGTTTTGTTAACTAGAGAATACTCTTTTAGTATCAACATTATTACTATTTAACTGGATCCCCAAAATACGTTTTACACTTTCAGGAGCCCTTTCCAATTCTTACTACTCTGGCCCCACTGATCCTAAATTTGACTAAAAGGCCTTTCTGCTCTGGTTAATTTAGTTTCGCTTTGAACTTTAAAGGATGTCTATTCTTTTCTACAATGGCCTTTAAACCATAAATACATTCATTTATCCATTCACTTATTTTGTTTCACAGCAAATGCTTTGAGTGTATACAACCTAAAGACTCAGTTTTAGTTTTATTAGTAGACAAAACAAAGATTTTTGCCACCCCAAAACATTTCAGTGGGAGAGACAGATGATAAGCAAAGTCAGTGATATATAAGTAAGTTATATAGTAGGTTAGAAGGTTTTATTAATAGTACTATAGAAAAAAGATAATGATATCATGGTAAAGCAGAAGTGGGAAGGGAATTACAATTGTACATAACCTTGATGTTTGAATTTGCAGGAGACAAGGTTAGATGGGAAGGTATCTGGGAGAAGACCACCCCAGGTAGGGAGAACAGCCAAGGCAAAACCTTCCAGGTTGGTGTGGCCTGGCTTATTGAAAGATAATATGGCAGGGAAGGGCGGGTGGAGGTGCAGCAGGGACTGGTATAAGATGAGGTCACAGAACTTTCAGGGTTCTACTGCAGAAAACAGGGAAAAAACAGCTACACCACGCTTGTGTCATACTCATTACACGGTGACATGGTCTTCTATAGTAAGAACTAAGTATCTAGGAGTTCACATGGTTCTCTGAGTTGATCCTAGAATGTTTTAACAATTTAATTAACATTGTCAGAAATTGGAGGGCTCTTCAAAACTGGGATTTCAGGATTCTCTAGATGAATCAAAAGCTCTGACACCCCACAATTTTATTCAGAGAGGGCAATGATTAGATGTCTATGTTTCAAGGACATGTGCATTTCAGGTTGCAAAATGCTCCTGTCTCTGGTGTCCCAATTTGTTAGGTGACTGAGCACGTTTTGCAGAATGTAAATCTCTGGACCTGCTTACTTTAAAACATGTCTATTATTTTGCTTTCTTTTCCTTATCTTTTCCTTTACCATTTTGACTATTATTTTTCCTTCAAGGTTTAACTTAATTCTTACCCGCTCCATTAAAAAACAAAAATTCTCTGTTGCTGCAAAGTCCTGGAATATTTACTATTTGGTAGAACTTGGAGTGAGTTTCCTCTCTTACCTTGCAACTTGTTTTTTAATCTGACTTTAGTCCCAATGAGACCAGGGTTTCCCCTCCTTGAATCTTCTCAGTCTTATAACATAAGCATTTTTATTCATAGTTTACTGAAGAGAAGTCACATAACTCATCCAAAGAAGCAGAGAAAGTGATGTGAAAATTCAAGATCGCAGTCTAGGTCTGTCTGGCTTTTGAATGGATGCACTTTCCATAATGTTAGGCAGGGGATGTGCTAAAATATATGATGTAACTTTAAACAAAGCCATCTCTTTGTTTCAGGCATTCTGATTGATCATGGCTTTTCAGATCTCCAAACAAAATAGGAAATGATGCTGATGAAACTTTATTTTTTCAGATACCCAGTCATCAACATATTTAAATTATTATATTTATATTTATGTATATATAATCTTTCATATATAGATATATTTTATATTTTATTATATATATAACCATAAGTATGGATTGCTTAACATGGTTTTCTACATTATTCAAATTATTGAACTTTCCCAAAATGCTTTGTTGTATTTAATGTTAAAGTTTAAATGACCCTGAAGCAATCATAACTTTATAAAAACAGCATGTTTATTTACTGATAAATATTTATAGGATAATGATTTTTACTCATTCTCAATAACAAAGGATATTATGTAATTTACTCATCATCTTCATCACCAATTGCTTTTACAAATTTTGATTTCCTTGTACTTGACCTTTTAAAAACACGACAAACCCCAAGAATATTAATATTTTCATCCTTCCAGAGTAGATATTAACATCTTTATGGGGAAAAAAAAAAGTTATAAAAGAGAAGAGCACAGTTTGAATCCAACATCAATCACACACAGTTTTGAAAGTATCCAAACCTCCATGTCCTCCAAATGGTCACAGATTCTTCACTATTTATACTCTGCTCATTGTTCTGATATGGCTAAATGGTCAAGAGGTTTGCTTACAAAACATTGCCTTTCTTAAGTTTCAAAATGGAAGAAAATATAGTCCATGGTTTACCAAATGGAAACATTAAAATAAAATATGGCAACAAAGCCATCTTTACAAAGTGACCCAATTAGTGTGTTGGATGTTCACCTTCATTAGGGACTATGGGTTCAAAGTCTTGTATGAAAGAATGGAAAATATTTTGATTTTCTATGTCTCTACAAAGCAGTTTAATTTGGTGGGGAGGGAGACGAGGCTGCACAAACACTAAGTGATACATTATCCGATGCAAATCAATGCAGTAAAAATAAAAACAGAACTGTCAAAGGAAAAGCGGGGTCAGTCTCTGAATGTGCACAAAGGGAATGAGTGACATGAACTATCAGAAAAAAAAAGAATATTAAATATAGGCACTTTGGAGTCCCATTCGTGCTTCAGGAGACCTGAAGGCTGTCTGAGACCTGAGGAGGACTTGAAGCCCATCTTAAGAAGTGACTTCTATTCCCAAGTCCTAACGGCGGACTTTGTTACCTTGAAATTCCGTGGACCCGTTTAACACACTCTCTTCCCCAGGGGAAGCCTCAAATGTTTTAGTCAGAGAATCTCTCAGCTATACCGTCCTCTTTTACTTTCCATTTCCTTCCTACAATGTTTTAGAATGACACATATTGGCTTTTACTCACTTTATATCACCTGCTGTTTTGATCACAGGACTCCCCTTGTGGCTCAGATGATAAAGCATCTGCCCACAATGAGGGAGACCTGAGTTCGATCCCTGGGTCAGGAAGATCCTCTGGAGAAGGAAATGGCAACCCATTCCAGTAGGCTTGCCTGGAAAATCCCATGGATGGAGGAGCATAGTAAGCTACAGTCCACGGGTCGCAAAGAGTCGGACATGACTGAGCGACTTCACTTTCACTTTTCTTCGACCACAGAAAACATCATAGTATATGTCAAATGCAGAAGTGGATACGCTCTGTGAACAGGCACTCGAGGTGTGTCATTAACATGTAAAAAGAAACTCTAGAAATATATCAAATCTTCTCTGTCCATACAATCTTTGCTTTTAAATCCTGGTGAAATGAGCAAGTACCTACTCTCTCATGTCCTAAAGACGAGAGAAAACATTTTAAAAGAAAACATGAATTAAGGAAGGAAATAAAAGTGATTAAAGGTTTACAAACTATGGCATCAGTGTGTGTGTGCAGGTGTGTCTCTTAGAAATATCTTCATATAAATTTATTTGCATGCTCAGTCACTAAGTTACATCTGACCCTGTGACCTCATGGACTGCAGGCTGCCAGACTCTTCATGGAATTTCCCAGGCAAGAATACTGGAGTGAGTTGCTAGTTCCTTCTCCAGGAGATCTTTCTGACCTAAGGACCAAACCTGCATCTCCTGCATTGGCAGGTGGTTTCTTTACCACTGTACCAACTGGGAAGCCCTATAAATTTATTTTAAAAAATGCAAACTCACCCAAAGGTAATGGAAGTACAGCCACCTCGGCAAGGGTACCAGTGTTGCAAGCCGCCTGGTTGCATCACTGCAAAGGCAGAAGTGCATAGTTGGAGCCCAGCTTCACCTCTCACCGCTGTATCCTGATGGCCAGCTGCTCCACATTTCTGAGCTTCTGTTTCTTTGATTATAGAAAGGGAACCATTTCACTTATCTTGTGAGGATGCTGGAAGTCTTAAACTAGATAATACATGGAAAGCACTTAGCATCGTGCCTGGCTCAAAGAATTATAAATGACAAATATAATTGGTCAATGATGTGTGTAAGGAAAGGGGAAGATAGAAGGCAAGGGAAAAAGTGTCTATGTTCCTTAGGCTGAAATGAGAATAAGCAAAAGGCTCAGTGCCATGGGGAGGCAATGTGAATGGGTATAATCAATATTTAAGAGATCCATCTGGCAGCGGGGTATATATAGGCTCTCCTGGCATGGGGAGAGAGGTGGCAGGGAGATGAAGTGGGAGACTGCCACGGTTCTCCAAGTGCAGAATGATCGAAGGGGACAGGGATGGGGGCTCTAGAAATGGATAAGAAGGGGTGATCTAAGAGGCTCTGTTGGGAAAGACTCAGCAGGTGTTGGTGATAAATTGGACGTGGAAGGCGAACAGGAGAGTTGAAAATAACTCCCAGATAAGGGCTTCAGGGAGCTGGAAGAAAACTGGTGACAGTGACAAAAGGGAGGACTTGATAGGTGTCCTCCTATTACCTTCAAAGTGAAGTGACCCAACTGATAGAGTTACCAAGCAGCACTTCTAAATTTGTAACCCTGGGTAATTAATGTGTGGGGCAAGGTGAAGGGGGTAAGGTATATATTATGATAGTAAACCACATTTTCTTTTAGATTTGCTTTGAAGTTTCGCAATCAATTTAGCAATGGATGGAAACAATGACTATGTGAAGGAAAGAAAAAAAAAAATAACTCCCGTGCTTTGTTTTGGGATGAAATGACAGTCCTGCTTGAGAAAGACAAGGAATCAATTATACATAAATCTCTACAGCATACGAAGAGAAAAAGACAGTAGTTCTCTGCATGAATCTGGTTTTGGAGTAAGAATGTCAGTACCCATTTCCACTGTGCTCCTGAACTTATGCTCAGTAATCATTAAAACGAAAACAACACAAACACAGCCAGGGAATAATGCTCATGCGGCTGTAGTACTGAGGCAACTTCACAGTTGTGCCTGTTTGGGGAATCCTGCAGTAAATTTGGCCTAATGTGGCATTGTGCCAGTATCTGCATCGCCAACCACTGTCATCATATGTCTTTCAGAGGCATCTGACAGTTCGTTTATTTTGTAAACAGTTGCAAAGCAAAAACAGAAACAAAAAAGTAATGTTATACTTTAAGTTGCTTAAAAACTCCTTGCAATTAGGAGCCCCAAATGTATCTAACTCAAAACAATGCAGTAATGTTCTCAGGATTGGTGTAAATGCAATACAGAGATGAGAATTTACAGTGTTCCATAAGCAGGGCAATTGTGATACCAGATTGCATTTACTTTTATCTTGCCCAAAGTCACATTATCTTCTGCAACCATAAAGAAATTGCACTATCATATAAATCTGCTTAAAGAAATTGGCACTGTTACAATAAAGACATCCATGTACTACGGTTCATTCTCTGAAACTCACCCAAATGCCAGTGTCTAAAAACAGAGACTTGATTTCTTCCTGGATTGCCATGAAGCACTCCCATCACTCTGACACACATATCCCTCAAACTATGTCAGAAGCAGGAACAAATTTCCTAACCCAAACTGAAAAGTCCTTGGCTCTCCAAACGACTATAAATTGCACGGCTAAGTGCATATGGGCACAGGGCTGTCACAGCTACTCCTCCTGACAATTCATCATGGCATACTAATTCTATAATATCATTACTGCGTCTCTTCTCACTGTACTGATCCAGCCAGTTAATTTAATCAACTAATAATAGATTCAGAAATGGATGCAAGGGGCCCTAGCACTTCAAATTATATTACTAGAGACGTACCTCGGTGAGGAGGGTCCATTCCTCGCCACCTGACATAACCTCCAGAAGTTAGGCTGCCTAATAAGGTAGGCGAAGTTACCTCTGAATATTTCAGTTGGAAAGTCACAACTGCAGAATTTTCTTTCAAAATCAATACTTTTTTGCTTAGGATATATTAACCATGTCAACAGGGGGAAAAAAAACTCTTTTTCTAAGTGCCGGGTTCATTATAGATATTAATAAGACATAAGAACTCTGAAGTTTTCATATGAGTAGAAGAAATCAGAGTTCTATGATTAACTACAAAGTGAGCCATTCAAGGATGGACAATTAATTTTATTAAATTTTAATCTTCTCTGCAAATGTCAATGATAATTAGAAAACATTATTCTTTAACATCACAGTCCATCTTGCATGTCATGAAGAGTAATACGTTAATTTATTATGAAGAAAAAAATAGCCTGAAAACATAATGTTAAAAGACATACAACAGGTAAAGTAAATGCCACAAATATGCACATATAATTTATTCAAGCATATAGTAAAAGCTATAACATATTTTTAGAAGTCACTTATTTGAAAAAAATATATCTCCTTTTAATACCTTTCTATCACAATGAACAGAGATATGGGTGGAAGAGAAATAGACAGAAAAGTTCAAGTGTGGTAAGTCTGTCAGCCAACTTTGCACCTAGATTTGCTGCACAAATAACATGTGGATTAATTAAATGCTATTCGTTTGTCTTGGCAGTGAGTTTTACCTGTATAGAGTCATGAGGAAAGAGAATCAGCTTGCAAAAATCTTTCATCACTGGAGCATCTCAAAGTCACTACCACTTGATGAAAACTTGTAATACAACAATGTCTATGTAGTATAGTATTAACAGGTTTTACTGAGGTGATATTTCCCACGTAAGTTATGAACATCTGAACATATCTGGTCCTTCTGCTGATTTGTTCCACTAGTGGAAAGAATGACTCTTACTCCTCTAGATGGAGCAATGTTTTCAGAAGTCCAAAGATGAGAGGTCATAAACAAGCATTTTGTGTCCTGAAAAGGGACTTAAGATGGCTTAAATTTTGTCTGTGCCTTGCATTGTATTAATACATTTAATGATTCAAACTTAAAAGACTTCATATATTAAGACAAATCTGCATTCTTTTACTGCAAAACACAAGATGTGGCTCCGTCATCTACTCAGACACAACAGTTGGATGAAGTCAAGAAATGAGGCACTAATTCTCCAGTCAGCCAGGGTCCTAGCTCACCTCGGTGGTCCAAATGATTGCATAAATCTCTGGCTAAGTGTTAGCTACTGTTTTCATATCATATGGAACTAACTTTATCCATTTATGTTACCTATATTACCTGGACACTGTAACGAGTAGAATTTCCAAATTCTACTTAATCAAACAAAACCTTTAAATAAATGAACTATTTACAAGATAGAGACAGACTCACAGAGAAAACCAAAGGGGTTATATGGTTACCAAAGGAGAAAAGTAGATGTGGGGGATAAATTAGGAATTTGGGGATAACATATACACATCACTATATGTAAAATAGATAACCAAAAAGGACTTTCTCTATAGTATAAGGAACTCTATACTCAATATTTTGTAATAACCTATATGAGAAAAGAGTCTGAAAAAAGAACATTTTATATATATATATATATATATATATATATATATATATATATATATATATATATATATATATATATGATATCATTTTGTCCTATACCTGAAATGAACACAACATTATATACAAACTATACCTCAATAAGGAGAAGGCAGTGGCACCCCACTCCAGTACTCTTGCCTGGAAAATCCCATGGACGGAGGAGCCTGGTAGGCTGCAGTCCTTTGGGTCGCTACAAGTCGGACACGACTAAGTGACTTCACTTTCACTTTTCACTTTCTTGCACTGGAGAAGGAAATGGCAGCCCACTCCAGTGCTCTTGCCTGGAGAATCCCAGGGACGGGGGAGCCTGGTGGGCTGCCATCTATGGGGTTGCACAGAGTCAGACACGACTGAAGTGACTTAGCAGCAGCATACCTCAATAAAAATAAATTCTAAAAATTAAATATTATTCTAATACAAAGATTTTTATAAAACATGTCTATCAAAAAATTATTACTTTGATTTTAAAACAGGCTTTCAGATTTTCTAAAGATGATGATAATTTTACAGGAAAGACTCATGCATTTAGAGATATCGACCTTAAAACTCCATGTGGAATTGCTTCTATCCGTGTCAGAAAATTTTACAACAAGATGTGTTTCTACAAAAAGTCAGTACCCACTTTGTCTGAATCGTTCCTTTTTGTTAAAAAAAAGTGAGAAAACTGTATCAAAATCAAGCTTCTGTATAACTATTTTGGGAAACAAATGTAAATTCAGTAAAGTGTCCATCCAATGTCACCCTTTGCTAAATGTGATTCAAATCATGTTTGCCTAGCCTAAATGCAAGGCATCTTCATGAGCACTGTAATAAAACAAAACAAATAATTTTCCTTTCATCAATATACAATAGCTTTGTTCATTATTGAGAAACGTTAGGTGGTAAAGCATTGAGTGCTATGCATTTTATGCCTAAATCAATGTACTGTCTTGCAGTTATGCCACCTAATGTGTTTTTAAGTCATCCACTACAGAGATCAATGCAATTCTTATTTGATATTCAGTGTTAAGTTCAGCCTCATAAATTTAGAATTGCACTCTGTTATTTTGATGGTTATATATTAACCACGTACTGAAAGTTTTATGATTTTATACTCAGCCTGGCTGTAAATCACACGGGTTCCATACGTAAGGCATAGGGTCTGGCTTGATTTTTATTACTCTGCTCAGAAGGCAGCGGATGGATGACTGGATATTTGAGGGAGGCAAACCTACAATGTGTTTGGATAAATACCTGAAGTCTGTGAGTATTAATGGCATGGTTCAGAAAATTCAAATTAGACAACTCACGGCAACCAGCCTCACACACATGGATAATAATGCAACAGGAGGTGTCACAAATGGGCAATCTTTTACATTAGTATTGCCACTGGCATAGGCCCAGGCCTTTTACAAGTTCATGGTGTTCACTGTAGTGAGTGAGTCTGACCAACATAGCCACACCTAGGCTAAATGTAAAAGGAGTGGCCTCATATTATCCAGAGAAAATTACAATTAGAAAAGATACACCTATCCCTATGTGCATGGCAACACTATTCACAATAAATAAGACATGGAAACAAGCTAAACGCCACTGACAGATGAATCGATAAAGAAGATGTGGCGTGAGTGTGTGTGTGTGTGTGTGTGTGTGTGTGAAAGCGAAAGTTAGTTGCACAGTCGTGTTCAACTCTTTGCAACCCCATGGGCTGTAGCCTGCCAAGTTCCTCTGTCCATGGAATTCTCCAGGCACAAAGACTGCGGTGAATTGCCATTTCCTACTCCAGCGGATTGTCCCAACACAGGGACCAAAGCCGGGTCTCCTGCTCTGCAGGCAGATTCTCTACTAACTGAGCCGCCAGGGAAGCCCATATATATGTGTGTGTATATACACATATATGTATATATACAAATAAAGGTATGTGGTATACATACCAAGAATGAAGTAATGCCATTTGCAGCAACATGGATGAACCTAGAGATTATAATACTAAGTGAAGCTAGTCAGGAGGAGAAAGACAAATATCATATGATACCACTTACATGTAGAATCTAAAATATGACACAACTGAACGTGTACAGACTCACAGAGACAGAGGACAGATTGTGGTTGCCAAGGAGGAGGGGAAATGGGAAAGGGATGGCTTGAGAGTTTAGGATTAGCAGCACAAACTTCTATATAAAGGATGGCTAAACAACAAGTTCGTACCATATAGCACAGGGAACTATAGTCAATATCTTGTGATAAACCATAATGGAAAAGAATATGAAAAAATGTGTATATTCATATAAATGAATCAGTTTACTGTACAGAATAAATTAACACAACATTTTAAATCAACTATACTTCAGTAAAATAAATTAAAAAAAAAGAGTGATCTTGATGAGAGAGACAGAAAGAGATTTGTATAATATTGTCACTCAATCTGAGACCTATATATTATTTCAGAGATTAAAAAGTAATGATAGATCCCAACATCACCTCTTTGAAACGATCGACTGCATTGTAACACTGGAATAGATTAAAAATACAATCTGATAGAATAACCTCTGATTTATGTAAAAAACTGCTGGAATTAAATACATAATGATCATCAGAACCAGTAAAATAAAAAATCCAGATAAAGCCTTTTTTAAAAAGATGTCAAAATGGTACAGAATTAGATACAATAATAAAAATTTCTTCTACAGAAATGGTATTCTTCAGTTAAATTACAGATATCAGTCCACTATAAATGTTTAATCTTTATTCTATTCCAGGAGATGAATACTTGGCAGGATCTCAAATGCTCATGTTCTCTGAAATGTGTATTTAGTCCATTTACTATATTTTTGTCATAAATTGAAGTAGCTTTTTTTATTTCAATGACATATTTTCAGACTCTGCACTCATCTCCCTAAGTTAAACATGCAACATCTTAAACTATGACTAAACTGACAGACGTGACAAAACATTTCGAAGGGAATTATACTAGACTGGGCCAAAAGTTAGATCAATTTTGATTTAGTGGCATTTAGCAGAATGTAACAGCCACTATTTTTTTTTTCCCAAACCATTGGGAAGTACAAATTGCCTGAACTTTCTGTTCTCCCTGGTAGAATATTTCCTTGATTTCTGAGTCAAGGGAGAAACATAGTTAAAAAGTATTTCATATCTTCTTTCACTACTTCCAAGATTGATAAGAGACAATCTCGTTATGACAAAAAAGTCTGACCCTGCTCACAAATATAGGTGGCAACAAGTCACCAGGCAATCACTTTCCTTACTGCAAGAAGTGGGGGAAAAAAATATTGACAGATTACTGAAAGATAGAAATTGGGCTATCTTTCAGAGATCTGTGAAATATTTTTTAAAGAAGAAAAGAACCCATTTTATTTGCAAAGTTGGCATTGGGTTCACAAGATTGACATTACATCAGTGGTTCTCAAATCTGAATGAGAGTCAGAATCCTCTGGCGAGCTTGTTGACATACAGATTGCAGACTGATGCAGGAAGTCTAGGGTGCGACGCCTGATAATGTGCATATCTACGAAGTTTTCTGTTGACAAACCTGAGGTTGCTGGTCTGGGGACCATACTTTGAGAATCACTGCTAAAAACACTTGGAGATTCTAAAACGTCATTAAACTGGAGAAACACAAGTAACCTGTTAAAGCTAAATAATGTTTCAGTATAGCTTCCTCATGAAATTTCAAATCCCACTACACTCAGTTTGGCATCTAGAGATTTATGTAACAATGAGCACCCATAAAGTGTATCTTGGTCAGCCTTCTGATAACATCTTTCAGTGAAAATGCTCACTTTAAGTAGCAAATGTATTTCTTGCATTTGCATTTCTCTATTCTTTTTCCACACACGTATGTGGTTTGATCAGTAGTGATTTAGTCAAAACAGATACATTTAAACATTAACCCTTACACATATATAGATATTATAAATAGAGCACTTAATAACTGAGAGATGAAAAAAACTAACCTCTCATGGTTTCAGGGGCATTCTGCACACTGAGGATTATGCTTGCCAAAAATGTTTGAGTGTCGGGAAGATCCCATGGAGGAGGGCAAGGCAACCACTCCAGTATTCTTGCCTGGAGAATCCCATGGACAGAGGAGCCTGATGGGCTATAGTCTATGGGGCACAAAGAGCTGGGCACGACTGAAGAGACTTAGCATGCATGCATGCAACGTGGTTTAGCAGACTAACAGTGAAAGCCCATGTTTTCTAGATTATTTTATAACTTTGAAAAATTTCTTCAAATCTCCTGGAACCTTGGGGAGAAATTTTAAGTTAAGCCATTTAGTTGCCTCTCACTAGTGTGTGTACACACACTCCCACACACAAATGAGATAACAAATACAGCTTTTGAAAACTGAGAATTTAGATCAAGTTCTTGGTCTTGCTTCTAGGACTGATCCTCCATTTCTTTCAGTTAAAGACTCAACATGCTTCAGAAAGATTAGAATTCTGTTTGTATTATACAACTAAAAGCCACAGAGATACACATTCTCAAATAGTATGTATTTCTAGGGACAAAGGAATTAGTAACTGACCTACCAAATTTTAAATCAAATTCCTTAGAATGATCGGAAAATAGCACAGTTCTGTAAGTATTCATTTATACGCACAAAACTAAGGTATCATCTAGTTTTGATGAATTACAGTACCATGCTTTCTAGCCTCTTAGCTTCAGAGAATTTAAGTAACTTGCCCAACAGAACACAGTGAAGCAAACGCTAGACTCATGTTTGGAATCTATCTCAGTTACAAGACTCATACTCTGATCACATAACTGTGTTTCCATAAATTGACTAAATATGTTCCTCTGTTCATGGAATTTACACTTATTTTTTTCCCCCCAGGGAATGTAATATTTAAAAGAAAGGAATGCCTATCCAATGTTTGGTTTCAGATACTGGATTATTTGGATATGGCTGGAGGTTTACAGGTCCAGTTTCCATTTAATCACACATACACATAGCTGCCTATTCTGATAGAACATTCTTTACAACACTAAATACAAGGCACTGAAGTGTACTTTAAAGCACATATAATTAAAAATTAAATGAACTCACTTGTTTAAGGACCCAGAAACATTGTAAATTCCTTCTGAGCCCCTGGTCAACCTCTAACTTAAATAAATACAAATGACAGGGAAGTTGCATTCCTCTCAGGGGTTCTTTCTGGAATAATTTTAGGTCTGCTTTATGTATACTAAGGAAGCTGTCATTTTATCTGATCTTCAAACACATTGTCAACTCTACAGGGAGAATCTTTGGCAAATCAGAAACTGTTCACTTAAATGCATTGAATCCTCCCCCCGCCATCCACACTCCCCCCACCCCAACACCTTGTCAATACAAAAGCTTCATTCTCCATAACAGTTTTCTTGTTATTTGGAAGCTTTGCTACTTTTTATAATTGAGTTGCAGGGAATGTAGCTATGATAAAGACATTGCAAAGAGTTTTATGTCTATACCACCAAATGGAATAAATCAATTCATTGAGCATATGGCTTATTAGGCTTAAATAGCTCTTTTCCAAGATGATTCGGAGCACCATATTTTGAAAGATAAGGTAGTGGGTTGTTGTCTTTGGATATTTGCCTTCATAAAGATAGGCCATCTGTCCCAACAAGTGAAAAGAGTCGAATGCTTTGATTGCTATTTTCCTAATCAAGACTAATTCTAGCATATTTTACTGTACTGATTAACCAGATCTGACATTAGATCTTGGAGATGTTTGCTAGTATCATCACTGAAAGAATTTCATGCTGTCCACAAATATTTCTACACACTCCATGCTGAAAATGTAGGAATTTTATTTTCTGATAGTAGAGATAAATAATGCTAAAACAATGCAGTCATATCATCATGAAAGCATAGAAACATAGAATTTATACTTTCTAAACAGGGGAATGAAATCAATATTAGTTACAAGGTTCTACTGACTCATTCAAATTATTTTTTGATACTTTCCTTGTGACCTAATTCTACTAACATTAAAACAAAAAAACTCAGAAAAGCAGAGGGATTTCAAAACTACGAGAAAATTCTATGTGATGTCATCATTAAGTGTTAGGTATTCCATCAAGTATCACTCATATTACTGGTATTTCTCTTACTATCAATAAGATAAAAAAAAAAAACTTGAGTAACAAAATTGGCATAAGCACTTTAACATACAAATATACATACAATTTTACTTAAAAATGCTTTCTTTGTATGGTGGTGGTGGTGGTGCTCAGCTGTGTCCTACTCTTTGTAACCCTACAGACAGCAGTCCTCCAGGTTCCTCTGACCATCGAATTTTGCCGGCAAGAATAGTGGAGTGGGTTGCCATTTCCTCCTCCAGGGGGTCTTCCAGGGGGTCTAATCTGCATCTCTTGCTTCTCAGGCACTGGCGGGCAGATTCTTTACCACTGAGCCACCTGGGAAACCCTTTCTTTGTATAAAGGAATTATATTCTTATTATTTAACAAATCAGAAAAATAGAACATGTACAAAACCATCCATAATCCTATTGTGTGTGCACACCATTGTTAGTATTTTTGAGCACATGCTTCTGGTCTGCTTTCTATGTGAGTTTATCTTTTTTTTTTTAAGCTTAATTGGTTCTATAATGTGCATGCCAATTTTTAGAATGCTTATTAACTTAACAATAGATGGGTGAACACTTCTCTATGTTATTAAAATTTCACAATCACTTTTGAAATTGCCCCTTCAGGATATGGAAGTTTCTTCTACCATTTTTGCAACTTTTCTATAAGTTTCTCCACTTCATTATGTTTAAATATTCCTATCACCTTTTCTTGAGCACTAAAGGCTGAGCAAAACAAATTCCTGTCTTAATTAGCAAACATCTCTGTTTACCACATTGAATCACTAATTATTCCTTGTAATATGAATAAACCTTTTAAAAATAGAATTCTTACTACTTATTTCTTTTCAAATGACATCTCTGAAACTTTTCCTATGTAGCTTGACTTGAGTTCATGTTTGTGAAGGACATGATCATTAAAACACTCCCCAAATGACTTCTGAATAAGGTTGTCTTTTAAGTTTTATTCAGTGAGATGATTTTATTACATTAAGTGACAGCAGCCTCCATTAAAAACACTTGCAAACATTTTTGTTTGTAATTATATACACATTAGATTTTGGGGAAAATATACAGAAAGCACACAGGTGTAAAATACTATTTCTGACTGATACCTAGCCCCAAAGTATGTACTTTAGCACATCTCTAACACACTCAATAAGCTTGCTATTATTAACTAAAGACTGCATTTCAAGTACATTATGGCATCACTTGAAGTAATAGCAACTGAAATGTATCTACTTAATGGAATCGATCTTTCATAAAGACAGCAGTAAAGTATTATCAGAAGTCACTTATTGAACTTTATTCTCAATGATATAATAAAAAGTAGCATGTCAGGAATAAAAATGTCATTTATCATCTGAATCTCTGGCACCTCAGAAATGTTACCAAGAAGTAGGGGCATTCCTTGAGAAACACAATGAAAGTAAGGAATACTCTTCTGCTAAAGCTTCTTGTCAAAAGATCCCAGATTCATTCATACTCAGACTCAAACACTAAAGTCACATAGAGATAGATTCTTGAGAAAGGGCAATGTTTATTGCATTTCTTTTTTCCAAGTCAACTCCTTAACTCCTCCAGTTTCAAGATTCCCCACGATTTTGAGAGGTGGAAGTATTTGAGAGATTTTGCTTTGATGGAGACTGAACATTTTCTTGACCATGTTTCTTCATGTTTTTTTTTTCCCTCTCTGTGCTTGGCTTTCTTTTCCCTTTTGTTTTTGCAAATTAAGTTTTATTTAGGGCAAAATGAGGACTGCAGACTGGGAAACAGCACCTCAGATAGTTCTGAGGAACTGCTCCAAAGAGGCAGTAGGGAAGATCGATACGTAAGATTTTGGTTTGGGTCTATGGCATACCACCCTGAATGCAGCCGATCTCATCTGTGCTTGGTTCTTAAGGTAAATATTAGAAATTTGATGTCTTTAGCTAAATCAAGAAATCTCAATGAGCCACAGTGGAATTAAGGGAATGCAATGAAGTTTAGGGGTTTCTCCAGAGGGGGAAAAAAAGGTTTGGTAAAGTCTGATTTTTTGTATGAACTTTCCACTTGCAGTACACCTCGGTATTTAATGGGGATGGATTCTCTTCCCAGGAGGAACTTCTGTTTCTGTGGAAGTTGAAAATAAATGGCCTGTGGACCAATAGCCGTGGCTTGTGCTTTTGTTTGTCCTATAAGCGATTTTATTTCATTGAATTTAATCAATTCAAATACTAAGTGACTTCACAACTTTAACAAATTACTTTTAAAAAAAATTTGAATATAGTTGATTTACAATGTTGTGTTAGTTTCTGCTACACAGCAAAGCGAATCAGGTACATGTATACATATCTCCCCATTTCTTGGATTTCTCTCCCATTTAGGTCACAACAGAGCATTGAGTCGAGGTCTCTGTGTGGTGCAGTAGGTTCTCATTAGCTATCTGTTTTATACACAGTTGTGTGTTTATGTGGGTGGACCTGGAGACTGTCATACAGAGTGAAGTGAGTCAGAAAGAGAAAAGCAAACATCACATATTGATGTGTATATGAGGAATCTAGAAAAATGGTACAGATAAATTTATTTGCAAAGGAGAAATAGAGACACAAACATAGGGAACAAACATATGCCACCAGGAGGGAAAAAGGAGTGGGATGGATCACGAGAATTCACAACTTATAAGAAATACTGATTTCTGATTTTATTTGGAAAACCAGAAGATCTGGAAAAATTAGATACTGATGTCAGGGTGGCAACAACCAACCAGAGCAAGGTGCATCTCCTTTAAGTTGACACATGTGCTGGCCCTCATAGTTCCCACCACTTGCAAAACACATAGACTTAGACCTCTAACCAGCCATCTATATCACCTACCTTGTTCCTATGGCATTTGAATTTGAGACCACTGTTTTCAAATACCCTATATCTCTGCAAACCAGTTACCACCAACCATCACTGTAATAGCAACGTTCCTATACAGCGACAAGAATCCTATAAAAGATGATGACCTTGAAGGTCTCTGAAGCAAAGGCAAGGCACGTGGAATACTTCAAATGTGTATAGAATTAACTTACCCTCATTTCTTTTGCTTGCTTATTTGCATTCAGTGTTTATCAAATGAATTGCTAGTGTGTGTTTTCTTTGAATGTTTAATTAATACTGTAAACAAACACCTTATTTTTTATTAAATGATTAATGAAGAATTACATTTATCCTGGCATCAGGAAATGCTGAATTCTGTCCACTACCCAGTGTCCGTGTGGCTCAGCGGGCTGGAAATTAAACTAACAAAACCATGGCATGGACAGCTGCTAAAATTATAACCTAGGCTAGGTAGGTACTTTCAAACCTGTAGGAACAACTCATTCCCCAAGGAGGCAATAGGATGCAGAGAATGAAATAAAGAACTAGAAGCCAGAAGGGTCTAGGTTATGATCTTGCTGCAGTACTTCTAAGCTTTTTTATCAGTGCATAATTGCCTTACAATGTTGTGTTGGCTTCTGCTGTATGGTGTGAATCAATCACGTGTATACACATGTCCCCTCCCTCTTGAGCCACCCTCCCAACCCCGTCATCCCACCCCGAGGTCACCACAGAGCACCCACCTGAGGGCCCTGGGCTGGACTGCGGCTTCCTACTGCTGTCGATCTCACACTTGGCAGTGTGTGCACGTCACACCTAACCTCCCAGTTCAGCCCCCTCCCAAGCCCACATATCCTCATGTCTCTGCATCTGCGTCTCTATTCCTGCCCTGGATCTACTGTATGATCTTAGATAAGACATCTCTCTTGTAGGACAGTCAGTTTCCTCATCTGTGAAGTACTTTCTGTTCACAGAGTTGTGTGAGGAAAACATCGTGCTCTTTACAAAAGACACTGTGTGAATCATAAATCAAGGAATAATGTTGATGGTAATTGTCTTAAAAATCCAACTGATAAAGCAAGGATGGTGGTTTCCTGCTGATACCCATTCACATTTTCTATTTCAGGGATTTGACCAGGCTTTGAAATATTCAATCAATTCTACTTCGGCATAAGCAACTAAGCATGCAATTGCAAAAAATAATTGAGCTCTTTAAGTCCATCGATAATACTTAATTCTATGAATATTCATGTGGAGAATAATGCAATTTCCACAGGCTGCCTAATGTCAGGCTATAAAGAGGGATAAGCTGATTTTGATTCGGAAACGAAAGCAAACCCATCATTAAACATCCTGGATGAGAACTGACAAGGTGAATTACTACACACTCTAAGCAAACTTTACAAGTAAGTTTAATTAAACAAGTCTATTCGTTCTTTGCAACCTCATTTAGACGCGTTTATTTAGGTATGGCATTTCTACTTAAAGACTTGGTGAGCCACTATCTTTGACTCAATTACTAAAGAAACTCTTGGCAGACGCTCAGACTTCTCTGAAGGGTCCTATTTGTAACCTGAATACTCTTCTGGTTGAAATTCAAATGAGAAAGTGTTGACATCACATGAAAAACAGCACTTTAAATTTAAAGAGGTAAAAAGGCTTAGTTCTTGGGTTTCTGAAATCCTGGATTACCTAGTGAATCCAGGACATTACCTGTTCCTCATCTGATGATGCTGTGAAATGGGAACAACTGTGCTAGATCCACTTTGGGGCAGGTTGTTAGCACTGATTTAGCTTTTTTTTTAAAATTGCCCTATATTAAGGCAAAAGTCTTTAAGGTTTAACACCTGGCACTACGTGGTGAGACTAGTTAGGGAAAGATGAGCAGAAACAACTCTCATGGATCTTTGCTGAGTCTTTCACAGAGCACACCGTCAATACCAGGAAGTGTCTCTGGAGTCTTCACTGGCTTGATTTAAAATAGAGTGTACTAACCTGGCAGTATTCAAATTACTTTTATATAAAACACATAACATCTCTATGGGAAAGCTCACATTATGTGGAAATGGAAAATTGTTCAACGGTTATGTCATCTAATCCACACAGCAAGCCACAGGGATGGTGTGGGAGGCCTAGTTGTATAAAACGAGAAAATAAAGGGTCGTCAGTCTATGTAACCTGACCATGGTCCCACAGTTGGTCAGTCTCATACACATTCAGGAGTCACGCACAGCACCAAGGTCAACAGGCACTGGAGCAGCCCCGAAGTGGAAATAACACAAATCTTTTTTTTTTTTTTTTAATATTTATTTTTATTTAGCTGTGATGGGTCTTTCCTAGTTGCAAACTCTTAGTTGTAGCATGTGGGATCTAGTTCCCTGACCAGGGATTGAACCCAGGGCCCCTGCACTGGGAGCAGGAGCATGGAGTCTTAGCCACTAGACCACCAGAGGTCCCGGAAATAACACAAATCTTAATCAATGTATAAACAAACACAGTGTATTCATAAATGGAATATTATCCATCAATGATAAGGAATGTTGCACTAATATAAGGTGTAATACAGGCAAGCAAACTTTGAGAACAAGATGCTAAGTGAAAGAAGCTAGTCAAAATGACCATGTATTACATGATTCCATTTAGAGGAAATGTTCAGAATAGGTACACTCACAGGGACAAGACAGACTGATGTCTGCATAGGCTGGTGGCTCAGGGGGAGAGGGAAGACGAGGGCGTGACTGCTTAAAGACTCAGTTTCCCTGTGGTGTCCTAACAATGTTCTAAAACTGATGGTGCTGATGGCGGCACTACTCTGCGAATATACCAGAAACCAGAGAACTGCATACTTTAATGGGTGAATGGATGCTATGTGAATTACACCTCAAGAATGCTGTTACTAAAAAATAACTTACAGGAGAAACTTGGAGAAGCACGGGCAATCTCTCAAGGGCATCAAGAAGTGGAAGGATATAATCAACACTCCCAGAGATGGTTGTTACTGATTTCTACAGTCAACAGCACTGTTTTTGCTTTCACCAGAGAATGTGGCAAAAAATAAAGTCTCCTGCAAGAGCAATTGTGACAAACCTCCTAGGGAGTCACTTCCGGCCTTACTGACAAAAATGGTGAAAGGTCTTCTTTCCTTCAAAGGTTTCTCTCTCTTGAAGGGGCTCCATCAGAGCTTTCTCATTTTCAAGAGCTTAAACTCGCTTCGCTTTCACTTAAGGCCCAGGTGATAGTCAATCATAACATTTGCCTGTAGGAATCCTGCCTTCACTGTAAGGACAGGACCTTCTGATCTTCCCTGATGCTGATGGATAGTCAGTGATTTTGTATAACCCTGAACCACCATCATTAGTGTCTTATCAGGGAAATCCACCATGAAATTCCCCAGTTTCAGAGGCCTTTCATCTCTCCTCCTGCCTCTTAAACACAGTGGTACCCCTGTCTCTCTGCTACCCCTTTCTGCTACTCATCTTCAAGTTCAATGATTTTCTCCTGGCCTACAGACCAGAGGAGAGGCATAGATGGCTCGCTTTGAGATTCAAATTGCTTTGAAATTTGATGCCATTTCCTTTATGAAAGGTAAGTAATGGAGGGAGATAATTTCACAATTCTCCATGAAACCATGTTTTTTAAATAGAGGGAAACTGGTGGTGAGGGCATTGTGTTTCACACGTCTTAATATGTGCAGCTGTTTTCGTGTGTTTCCCTTAAAAGTGAAAAGAAAAAGTCTTTTGATGATAAGAAAATGACTTTTTAAGAAATAGTAGTAGGATCATGCTATAAACAACCTCTGCCAAGGATGGAAGGAGGTTCATATTATGTCTATACCAATTTCAAAGTCACCACCAAGTTTCTGGGTTATTCCCTAGTGAAAGTTTGTACATCTTTATAATGCCTTCAGAATAATTTATCACATAGTAAAGATTTTAAAAAATCATTATCCTTTTGATCTAAAAATCCTTGTACTTCAACTTTAATATGTTCTTTTCTGAAGAAGTTTCCACGTATATTTTACTCCTCAGAGAAATCAACAGCAGAGCACTCAAGCAAGGTTTTACAATCTTCCAATTCCATTTAAAAGAAAGTTCTTGTGTGTTTTTTGTTGTTGTTGTTGTTGTGTCTATCCACCATGACACATACTTTTGGGTCTAAAATGTGAAGCCCTTTGGGGTTGGGGTGAGTTCATTAGAAGGGAGATTCAGATATTCAAACTAATGGTTAAAAACTAGTTTAATATTTAGAATTACTTCTTCCCTATGGCAGATACATTAGCACAGCATCAGTAAGCTAAGAACAACATTGATTTTTGTTTCTGACTTTAGGCTGCTTTAAACTGTATTTTTTTTTTAACAACCAATTATCAAGGGTGGCGGGCATTTCGGTTTAGTTCGGCATCCCCAAGAAGCAGCTTTGTGGAAGCAGTGGGACACCAACCAAAAACTGTAGTATTATTCTCTCAATATCAGAGATATTTTATTCAAAACTAAAACCCATCACTCATGCATACATGCACGTGCACACACGTACAATATATATAAGCTGATAAATCTTTCTTTGAGGACAGGAACTAGAAACATAACCAAATTCATTCTCCCTTGTAAAGGGTTTACCTCAAATCCATCGGAAGCTGCCCAATTTGGAGCTTTTAGTTCTTCCTGTGTATTAGCTTTAAGGAAATGTTTCTCTGATCAGGCTCTCAGAGGACCACAGAGAGAGACCAAAATTAATTGCAAAGATCCTATCGAGCCCGATCTTCCTGCATCATTGCATCACCTGAGCATGGTCACCCAAGGGTGGATTAGGTGACAAGGCTGCCTGGCTCAGAGTTCTGATACTGTTGGCTCTGAAGTTGGCTCTTCAGATCCCTCCTAAGCTATAGAGCAAGTTTTATTTGAAAAAAAAAATTCTATTAGGAGAATAAAAGGCATTAAAACTAGTAACGGCTATTTATTGAGTGTTTACTATGTGCTAGGAACTGTGGCATGCCTTTGCCTTACAGTGTTTCCCGTTGTTGCACTGGACACTTCCCTGGCAGCGCATGTTGGGGAGAGAAGAGAGGAAGAAAGTATTTATGTTTCAGGGAGAGTGCGGAGGGGAGATTTGAATCTGCTCTTATGTAACGCAAGCCATTTCCCCTGACCACTCATAGTGTGTGTCTCCATATGCTTGATATGTCCAGGTCTGATACATGTTCACATGATGAGGCTTTGGGTATCACTGTAAGCATTAAGCTTTCATACTTACTTGTCACAGTACAGGGCTGCATGCAAAAAACCATGCCTTCTCTATGTTAGAGCCAGTTTAAGGGATTTTCCAGGGGTGATTGTTTTTATATACAATTCCTATTTTATCTCATTTTTGAGTATTGAACTAGGGAAGTTACAATACTCCTATAAGGCACTAGTTTACATAATCCTCAGGACAACCTTTTGAATGAGTGTTTATAGCCTCTTTTGTTACTTTACAAAAGAGAAAATCAGAAAACTTAAGAAACTGGCTGACTACTTAGCTTTCAAATGAGAGAACTGGGGTTCTTACTCAGGTCTGTCACAATCTACAACCTAGGTACTAAAAAAAAAAAAAAAAAAGCTACTGCCAAGTTTGTGTTATTTTAAAAGGATAACTAAAAAGCTTTTAAAAATGACATGTTCTATTGAAGAAAATAAAAAATAAAAAAAAGAGGAGGAGTGGTTAATTATGCATTTTCTGGAGGGGGAAGGAGAATCCAGACTAGAGTTCTATTCTTCTACACCTTAGTTTCTCTTCCACTGCTAGGCAAATGACAAAAAGAAGCTGAAGTTACAGATGAAAACACTCAAAACTAATTAACTAACTTACTAGAACAAAAACTAATTTTTCAGTGATTTTTATGCCACTTGTCAAAATCTGGAATACCAGAGTTCTGGTAGGAAGATTCATCCCCACATCTAAATCTGGAAAGTTGGGGTCTTCTTAGAAAAAAGATTTGTGATTTAGTTTTAAATGGATCACAGAAGCCTATCTATAGTTCTGAATCTGGTGCAACTTGTGAATAACTGCATAACTCCAGATCAGAGATCAGTGGCTTTGATTGAAATGCACTGATTCAGCTTGCAGAGAAGCCACATTTTTCAGTTAAACATTTTAGCCTTTTATTCAGAACATTTTATACTTTCTTTTTTAAAAAATTAAAGATTTCTTGTTTTATAATCATGCCCCAAATGTTATATAAATTATGAGACACTTACTGACGACCCATGATTCTCAGCAAATGTAATTCGTCGAGTTCTAATTTGAGTCATTCCATGCATCTGGCCCTCTCCCTAAGTATCCTTGCTCTCAACCAAGGTCCTCTTGGACAGAATATGATGAAAATTATTGCCATTGAGCATCACTCCTTTGGACTGAAAACTATAAAATATAGCAAGAGGAATGGTTAAATCATCTACTGTATAAAAAACATTAGTAGAGGGAATACAAGGTCTTTACAGATGTACGGGATGTTATGCCTGCTCTCTGCTTTCATTTTCTTTCCATCCTCCTCTCCATTAGCCATTTTAATCAAGCACCTGCAACTGCCTCACTTCAGAATGCTCCATCAAATGTTATCAATGTCAAACCGAAAGGCCTCTCCTCATCCTTCATCCTAATTAAACACTTTGGCATCGTTGACCTTGCTCTTCTTGGTAATCTCCACTTCTAAGAGGAGGACAAACTTACCTCCTCTTTTCTCTGAGTATCCTTTCTCCATTGACTGTGCTGATTCATTGTCCTTGGACTGTCCTTTAAAAAAGGGTATTTCTAGGACCCTGTCCTTGGTCCTGATCAATAGACAGTCCCATCCCAGGCATCCCACCGCTGAGATGGCCCCACTTTAAACCGGTGGGTGAGAGTGTCTCTATTCCCAGGTTCACATTCTGCTTATTTCCACTAAAGCATTTCCAAGTATCTATTTAATAGCTTAATAAAAAATCCAAGGAAGTCTATACTCAATATTTTCCAAAACTGAACTTGTTTCCCTGCCAGATGTTCTCCTCTTTCTTGTCTCTCTCTATTGACTTTCTTGTAACCTAGTCATCCTCGCTGTCGCCCTCTTGAATCTTCCTTCTCCCTAAGAACCCAGCCTTGCCCATGCTTGTTGGTTGCAGGCCATGTCAAGCTGCCTTTGAAACCTTCCTCCTCCCACATCCCTTCCCATCACTTTCACTGCCCCAGATTAGACCATTATGGACTCTTAGCCTTCTAATTCCCCTTTCTGGTCCAAACTCTCCTACCCAGTATAGACTCCATGTTTAGAATAATTTTTCTAAAATGCAAATCAAATCAAGTCACTCCTTTGTTCATAACTTTCAGCAGCCCCCACTAGCTTACATGGTAAAGTCAAAGCATTTTGCCATATAGTTCTAACTTTTCCCAAAGCTGGCCCAGTGTGAACTTTCCCATCTTCCCTTTGTTCACTTCCAATTTCTCCCCTCCCCGAGACATTGTTCTTTTCTCTATTATGAGATCATTCTTTATTTCCCAACTATAACATAGTCACAGCTCTGGATTCTGTTGTAGCCTCAATACCAGATGTCATCTATTCTCTTTTCTACCTGGAACAATTTTCTTCTACCTTCAAAGGCCAGCCCAAATAGTAACTTCTTTGTGTAATATTCATTGTGTAAAAATAATGCATTACTGCCTATTTTAGACAGTAGGTACTGCATTAAGCCCGTTTCAATATTTTACTCATTTACTTTCCACAACAAATCCATGGGTAGGTTCTCCCATTTTACCAATAAAAACAAAAAAAAAAAACCCTCAGGCTCAAAGAGATGAAGTTATTTTCCATGTCCCAAAGGACAGGAAATGGCAGCACTGAGCTTTAAACATAGACAATCTCATTTCAAAGAAATGTGCTTAATTAACTGTGCTAGTCTGCATCCCATCACCATTTTAGGTCTCTTTCTTCCTGCTAGGATGTGAGTTACTTGGGGGCAAGGATTATGTGAAGTTATCTTTGTGTTTCTGGCTCCCAGCGTGTAGTAGATAGTCAATGAATGTTTGATGACTTGTGTTCAGGATGAGTGATATTGCAGTGTTCTCCTGTAGTTAAAGGCCTTCTGCATGGCACGTTGTGATTGGTTTCCTTGAATCTTTTGATCTCATCCCCACATTTCTTGCTCTGCTCCTCACTCTGCTCGTCCTGGCTCAGTGTAGGCTTCAAACTCTTTCCTGCTCCTTTTCTCACAGACTCTATAAGTCTGAAGTGGTCCCATCTCCATATTTACTGGATTAGACTCCTTAATTAATATTTAATTCCCTTGCCTTGTGGAACAAAATGAAGGCATGAATGAAATCACCTTTTAGAATCCCTTGTTGATATACAAGGCAGCAGTCTCACTCATGATAGGTTTCCAGAAAAGGGGGATGGAGAAACTAAGTGCAAATGATCTAATCCCCATCATCTTTACTGCAGGATCAATACAAGAACAGGGATTTACATTTCTGCCCAAGGACCGATAGCCATGAGTTAAGAAGGAGTCACCAGAAACCATGTTGACTCACTGGCATGTGACAAATCTATAAAAAGGTAGTCTAAATTTATTAAACATGGCAACAAAGAAAATTATTTCTGAAACAGTAGTTCAAAAATAATCAGTACTATGCATGGAGTGTTTACCATGTGTCTGGCACTTTGCTGACACCTTGATATACCCCATTTCATTTGATAACAATAAGAATAATGGAGAGGTACAAGCATTATCTCAATTGTACAGAAGACACAAAGGTTTTGAAAGCTTAGTGGTAAATTAGCAAAGTCACTACAGCTGATAAAGGATAGAGCTAGGACTCAAAGCCTTGTCTATTTGATTCTAAGATGCATGCACTTAGCAGTCATGCTACCCTGCCCCTAACATGTTCTCTTCATGACCTATGGATGCCTAGTGAGATTAGGTCTGTTGTCCTCAGTCATACTAGTCAGTGGCAGAGCTTGGACAAGAACCCGTGTTTCTATACTTTTTCTCTTAAACCCTCCATCCTCTGCCATTAATATATCATACCATTATTAACATGCAACATGGAATGTATATAGTTCTTGCATTTTCTTCAGCCTATCTGGTGTTTCTTTTAACACAAGTAAATTGAAGATGAACAACGGTCATGGTCATGGGTATAAGCATAATCTTCCTAGGGGAAATTATTGAATTATACCCACTTAATGGACTCAAAAGAAAGATAGAAAGTAATGTTTTAGCACCCACTTTTTTGATACATATTTCCAGAAAGCAAAAAAAAAAAAAAAAAAGGTATAACAAGATCAAACAGTCATTTCTGTGCCTTCTAAGTACAGTCATTCCTCTTTCTTAACCTACTATTTCAGCAGGAACACTATTCTGTGCCATTATATAGTACACACATATTTTTTAGAAGTTATGGAATGATCTTCCTATTAAATTTCTGCACTCCTAGCTCACTAGTTTCTTAACTCATTGAGTTATACCTCTTCAAAATGAGAAGTACCAGTTTTACACTGAACCATGAACACACATACACTCTATACTCAAGCTAAGCTAGATTCTTAATCAACAAAACCTGTCTTTCCTGGTTCCATACTTTGTCCTGGGTTCCATACTTGGCTTTGTAAAGCGGACTGCACTTTTACCAGGCCAATATATCCTAATCTTTCATCTTTTCGAGTTTGCCTTTCTGTTGTTCTTTCTCTTGCCTTCTTTCCTATCCTCCCTATCACAGTTTTATGACTCATCTGACAAACAGTGCACAAGACAATATAGAAACAAGTATGAATAAGACGTCCCTGTCATCAGATGTCTTACAGTGTTAAATTCCTATTAGAAAATGATTCTTCCTTTTTTATACTTGAATAGGAAATATTATAAAGGATCTATCTCCTCCTCCCTCCCAAGGACATCCATTTCTTTATCATAAGGGATGATTCCATGTTTCCTCCAGCATTGCCAAGGGATTACTGCTTTAAATGAAAGAACTAGATTGAGGATGTTTCTGAAGGAACAACAGTGAGCCTGCACACCAGGATTAATCGACACCCCTCCTAGTTCTTCTGATCCATTCACCAGAGGTTAAAATCCATAGGTTCCATAGATCCATCTTTCCTTATCCCTTAATACCCAAAGCCTTGCCTTCACTCTCCATCTTAAATCCTTAGTATGCACTTTATCACTGAAAAAAATCTCGACCATATCTCCACATGCACATTTCACATTCTTGCTGCAATGAAAACCCTGCTCTTCCTAGGATTTCCCTCCTGTCAGATTGCTCACATGGTAGCAGTTTTCCCCTGTGCCTTCAAATCACTGGGACTGAAGATGCGAAAAGGGGGTATCTTGTTTGTTGTCACGGGTAGACTGTGCTCCCTCAGTGCTCTGTACATATTCTCAGATTTGAGTCTCTTGTCATCTGATTATAGCATGCATGCATTGCCTCCAATTCACTGATACTATATCTCCTTGTTGTCATTCCCCCTTTTTGGATAATTAATGCCCAGCTCTCCATCACTTACTTAGTACTCCTCCTGTCTCCAGTGGGGGTTATTCCAGAAACAAACTGGTGATTCTTCCTATACTTTCACTTCTGTTTATGTGAACTTATCTTCTGTTTATGCCACTCTTCTTGTCTTCAATCCAGCTTCAGCTACTCACACTCATAGTTATATCTCATCATTTTTTATAACAACCTCCCTTAATCTCAATTTCATGCAACTCACTTTCTATTAGTACTGCCTACTTTTGTAACTCAGTCTCTCTTATATCCTGACCCCATTAGTCTTTTGACACCATGTGCCCCTCCAATCAATCGATTTTATGACCATCTATCACACCAAGATATTCTCATTCTCATCCTTACTTAGCCTAATATTCATGGTGTATCATCAGAATTATTATAATTACTCCTTCTACTTGCTTTCCCCCCTAGTGCTTGATGGTACTTGGTACTGGCTTGGTAAAACTACAGCCTTAATTAAATCAAACTCTATCTACTTTGTGCCTGGGCATGTTAGTAGAACGTGGACAAGTACACACTCAGCCATGAAGAGAAGTAAATGATACTGTCTTCACTCTACTAGTAATTTCTTTTCATTTTTCTTCTTTAAAATTTAACACCTCCATCTCTACCTTATCTCTCAGCTGACAACCATATTTAATACATTACTGAGAAAACAAAAGCAAACAGTGCAGAAATTCTACAGAATTCCATCATATGTCTACCCACCTGTCATAACCTGCCCTCTCTTTTTACCATAGGTGAACTTACCACCATCCTGTACTTGTGAAAGAGACCCCATTCTCTCCTCTGTCATCAATTGATCTTTTCTTCTCCACTGGGTCATTCTCATCCATTACATAAATATATAGTTCCTTCTTACTAGAAAAAAAGAAAGAGTTCTCTTGACTCCCCTCCCTAGAGTTGCAACAGAACTCATGAAAATTGTTGTTACTATTTGTCTTTATTTCTTATAACCCTGTTCTCTATTAATGATGCCACATTCAGTCTTTCACCATTTTTCTGCTCCAAAATACGTTCCACTTTAGTTTCAGTTGATTGAATTGACTATTTCAGTTAGGACAAAGTCATACCTCCAGTTGCTCAAGCCAAAGCCTTGGCCTCATCTTTTTCTTTTCCATTTTCTTTCCCTTTACCTCCTTTTCTTTTTTTATTGTAGTAAGACTGGACAACAAGTAATCTATCTTGTGTACAAAATTTTAAATGCACAGGACACGATTATTAACTATAAGCACAGTGTTGCAGAGCAGATCTCTGAACTTACTTATCTTGCATAACTGAAATCTTATACCCAATTGAACAGCAACTTCCAATTATCCCCAGCTCCTAGGGGGCAACCACCATTCTATTTTCTGCTTCCATGAGTTTTACTACTTTGCTGCTGCTGCTAAGTCACGTCAGTCGTGTCCAACTCTGTGTGACCCCATAGACGGCAGCCCACCAGGCTCCTGTCCCTGGGATTCTCCAGGCAAGAACACTGGAGTGGGCTGCCATTTCCTTCTCCAATGCATGAAAGTGAACAGTGAAAGTGAAGTCGCTCAGTCATGTCCAACTCTTCGTGACCCCATGGACTGTAGCCTACCAGGCTCCTCCATCCATGGGATTTTTGAGGCAAGAGTACTGGAGTGGGGTGCCATTGCCTTCTCCATTTACTACTTTAGATACTTGATATAAGTGAAATTATGAAGCATTGCATTGACCAAATGGTTCATTTGGGTTTTTCCTTAACATGTTATGGAAAACCTGGACGAACCTTTTGGCCAACTTAATATTTATCTTTCTATGAATGGCTTATTGCACATATCACAATGTTCTTAAAGTTTATCCATGTTGTCACATATGGCAGGCTTTCCTTAATTTTTTATGGCTGAATAATATTACATTGTATGTATATACTATATTCTCTTTATCCATTCATCCAGAGATGGACATTTGATTGTTTCTATATTAGCCAATCATGAATAATGCTTCATTGAAGAAGAGGTGCATGCATCTTTTCAAGATCCGAATTTTCATTCTTTTGAACAACCAACCAAAAGTGGGTTGCAGCATAATATGTCAATATCATCTTTAATTATTTGAGAAAATGTCATGTTGCTTTCTATAGAGGTTACAACATTTATATTCCCAACAATACTGAACAAAAGTGCCAAATTCTCTGTATGTTTACCAACACTTTTTGTCCTTTTTAAAACATATGTTGATCATTTTAACAGGTGCAAGATAATATCTCTTTGTGATTTTGATCTGCACTTCATTATTAGTGATGTTGAGCACCTTTTCATTTATATCTTGGTCATCTGAATATATTCTTTGGAGAAACCAAAAGCTTTTCTTCTAAGATTAGAAACAAAGCAAAAATGCCCATTCTCACCACTTCTATCTTACAAATTACTGAAAGTGGTAGACAGAGCAATGAGCAAGAAAAAGAAACAAAGGCATTTAGGATGAAAAGGTAGAAGCAAAATAATGTTTGTCGATGATATGACCTTATATGTAGAAAATCTTAAGACTCTATAAAAAACAGGTATAAATTAAAAATGAACTCAGTAATATTGTAGGGCACAAAATCAACTTATAAAACCAGCTGCATTTCTATACACAAACAGCAAGCAATTTGAAAAAGGAAATTAAGTAATTACATTTATAATGGCATCAAAAAGAGTAAAATACTCAGGGATTAAAAAGGAGGTAAAAGACTTGTATGCTGAAAACTATAAGATTTTGATGAAAGAATTGAAGGAAGACACAAATAGCAAGACAGCTCCTGTTCATGGACTGAGACTTAATATTGTTAAAATGTCTATATTACCCAAAGCAATATGCAAGCTTAATGCAGTCCCACTCAAAAATTCCAATGACATTTTTTTTTTTTTACAAAAATAGAAGAAACAATCCTAAAATTCATATGGAACCACAAAGGACACCAAGCAACCAAAGCTATCCTGAGAAAAAGAACAAAGCTGAAGGTATCACATTTCCTGATTTCAAAATATATTATAAAGCTACAGCAATTAAAGCAGCATGATACTTGTATAAAGACAGCCATATAGACAAATGGGTCAGAACAGAGAACCCAGAAATAAACTTATGCAAATACCGTCAACTGATCTTTGACAACAGTGCCAAAAATTCACAATGGGGGAAGTATAGTCTCTTCAACAAATAGTGTTGAACTAAATATAACTAAATATCTTCAACTAAATATTCACATGCAAAAGAATGAAACTGAACACTTGTACCATACACAAAATTCAACTCAAAATCTTAAAGATTTAAAGACAAGATCTGAGACTGTAAAATTACTAGAAGAAAACAGAAGAAAACATCATGACACTAGTATCTGCAACTATTTCTTAACTTTGATAAGAAAAGCACAGGCAGCAAAAGCTAAACTAGACAAATGAGACTATACCAAACTAAAAAACTTCTGCACAGCACAAGAACAACAGATTTAAAAACAATATATGGAATGGGAGATCATATTTTCAAATCATATATCTGATAAGGGTTAATGTCCAAAATATATAAAGAACTCCTAGAACTCACTATACCAAAAGACAGATAGCTTGATTAGAAAACAGGCAAGGGACTTGAGAATCATCTGTGACATCTCTTTTTCAAAAACTTATTGGTCAATATCCCTAGAAATACTGCTACCTTAACCTTCAAAATATACTGAGAATCAGACTGTTTATCTCCATTGTCATTGATCCTAGACACTATCATCTCTTGTCTGGTTATTGTAATAATCTCCTAACTGATCTCTCTACTCTTGCCTCATTAACATTATTTTAAAAATACTAGCCAAAGTGATATTTTTAAATTGGAAGTCAGATAATGACATTCCTATGCTCAAGACTCAGCATAAAGACCACGATTTTTAAACTATCTATGATGCCCTACATTACCTAGCACCACTTTTACCTCTCTATCCTTATGTCCTTTTATTCTTCCCAATTTGCATTCTGCTGCAATCACACTGACTTCCTTGAATACACCAGGAATAATCCTGCATTAAAGTCTTTGCACTCTCTTCCATCTGCCTGGGATTCCACAGCCCCAGAAATCTGCATAGTCAATTCCATTTCACAGCTAATTTCCTGTCTCCTTTAAGTTTTGTTTGTTTGAATATCAGCTTTTTAATAAAGCCTTTCCAGCACCCCAGTCACACACCCATTTAATACCGCAAAACCACAAGCACATATAATACTTCCAACTATCTTTATTCTCCACTTTTCTTTTTTTTTTTTAAAGTATTTATCACATTCTGGGATAGTTTTATTCTTTCCTTCCTTCTTTCCTCTTCTTGTCTGTCTTCCCTCTGTCCCTTTCCCCCACTTGCTTTCCTTCCTTCCTTCTTCTCTCTATTCATTTTTTAAAAATTATCTATCTCTCAAGTAGAATTTGAGTTCCAAGAGGGTAGGAATCTTTTTCTAGCTTGTTCATTGATATGTCCTAAGCATAATACACAATAGGTGGTCAATAAATATTTTGGATGAAGTAAAGGTTGATAGTTAAACATTATTGTCACTCATTACTCTACATATTTTGAAATTATCCTGGAGACCAGTTAACCAATCATATGAGAAGCCCATCTCATTTACTTATGTTCCTAGTCTAGTCCATTGTCCCTTTTAAAATTAATATATTTTTCTCTTTCTATGTAATGAGTAACTCATCGAGTTTGTCTCCTTTGATTGAAATAGCAGAGTTATGGAGAGGAAAGAAAACGAGAATGTGGATTGAGAGATTCTGCTGCCATGCTAAACTGGAAGCCATTTGATTTAATGAAAATCAAAGAAGCATGAATGAATACAGAACTACTATCTGTAAGCCAGTATGTTTTCAGTCTCTTTTGAGTGATCCTTCTCCTCTACCCAACATGTGCTATTCAGAGTTTGCTCCTGGCTCTTTCTTCTTCCTTCTCTGCTTTCTCCTTGTGTGAGCTCTTCCATGGATATAAAGAGATGAATGTCATGCTGCTGAATTTCAAACTGAGGTCTCCAGTTTGGCACTCCCCTCTAAGTTTCATTTTTTAATAATTATATCACAGTATCTTTCTATTTGGATGTCTTACGTTGCTTAACAATGTCCAAAATGAAACTCTGTTTCAGCCCCTCAAATCCCATCCTTTCCAAATATCCCCCATCTTAGTAATCAGGAATTCCTTCACTCACTAGAGTCAGCAATTCTGGATAGCTCTATTTTCATCAGCACTTACTTTCAAACTGGTATCAAGTTCTATATATTCTAGTTCCAAAATGCATCTCAAATCATTTACTTCTCTGTCTTAATGACCTCTATACCATTCCCCTTAGTTCCAAAATAAATGGATAAATAAAATGCTCAAGAATTCAAAGGAGTAGAAATTCATTTATAGTTAAAGAGACCAAAATAGTTTCACAAAGGACTTGGCATCTTTAATTCTTGATGATGTACAGCAACATGATAGATGGGCAGGTTTGGGGATAACAATGAAAGCAAATGAAAAGGACAAACACAGCACTGGAGGAAACTGTATGCGCTGGAAAAAAAATAGAGTCCAGTTGGGCTGGAGCTGAAAATATATTTAGAGAAGTGGGAGCTAGGGCTAAGAACATAAAACTGGACTATGTTGTGGAGGACCTGAAATACCACAGAGGGACAGATTAAGTTGATTTGCATACTTCCTGCCTTCCCAATGTGCCTTGTTGTTTGCAGCCATAAATGTGTATCAGCGGAAGTGGGTGACAGCCTGTATTCTCTTAAATGTTCTGCAGTTCACTGGGGTCTTTTCCATTCTGAATATACTAGGGGATGTCCCAGAACACAGAACTTTTTCTACTCTTTTTTTCCCTACAACATCAATTATTAAGCAATCTCTATATTAGCAAAGCCATATGCTTATTATAACAGTAATTGCTTCCCCATGATTATTTTCAGAGTATTTCTTTATGTACGGAGATATTTATCTCACATGCAAAACTACCTATTTTGTAAAAATACCAATAGCTGGAATACCACTGTGTTTATGATTACTATCCTCATTGAATCAAAAGCACCAGAGATGGAGGAAGTTTTAAGAATATTTAATACATCGTTTAGTTGATTCTATATCCTCAAGGTGCCTTGCAGATTGTCTTAGCAGATGTGAATTTCCTTTCATCATGTGGAATGCAATTCTATCCTTGGTTTGTTATAAATTAACAATCTGAAATAAAAGTCCTGCATTCTAAACAACAGCTGAAATAGTCAATTAGAAAAAAAATTCTTTAACTTACTCAGAGCTAACTTTTCTTCTTTAGTTAATGAAACTATTTAAAAATGGTTTTGCACCTCTCAAGCCTGATAGATTAAGTGTGTGTGTGTGGGTGGGTGGGTGGGTGGGTGTGTGCTGAGTTGGCCAAAAAGATTGTTTGGGTTTTTCAGTAACATTTTACAAATAAATTTGACTGAACTTTTGGCCAACCCAATATATATGTATTTCTATTTCATATATTTCTAATTTCTATTCTATAGAAAATAAGTCATATGATTTTGAGAATGTAGCCAAATGATTTTCACACCTGTAAATGAACACGGTAAACCATCTGTAGAAATAACAAAGCACAAGACCTTGGCATCACTACAGGCATTGTAAAAGTTAGTACAAACAGAAAAATGAGAACAATTCTAACATCTTCTCATCTGGAGAGAATATATAAATGAAGAAACAAAAAATGCGATGACTAGTTTCTAAAAAAACTAGTTTCATAAAAAAACACGTGACGAGTTTCTCAGCCTCAGTATTCAAATAAATAAAAATATTTTCTTTAATAAATTAAAAAAAAAATCAAGATAATTTTCACGACTTCTAAGCATGATGTGTGTGTCAGGTCACTTGAACTGAGTCCTGGTACGAGGGTAAACATTTCTATAAGGTAATTGGTTGAAAAGGATTACCATTTTACATAACCATGTATGTACTCAATCTTCTAGGAATTTATTCTAGGAAAAGAATTAGTGATATGCACAGGAATTTAGCTTCAAGGATTTTATTCATCATCCTATCCTTTATTGCTTCTAAAATAAAATAAGTTAAACAACCATTGAAAGAAAATAGAGGGAATGTCTCATGTTACAGAAGTTCTATGAAAGCTTTAACTACTGCAGAAAATATTCAATGTCATAGGGAAAGTTTATAACAGATTTACTGGGAAAAAAGAAGCCATGACACCAACTTCCATCATTTGTATAAATATTTTGTATAAATATTTGTATAAATATTCACATTGCACACACACATATACACACAGCACACATACTGTAAAAATATGCATGAAAATATTAACCATGGTTATTTCTGGTATCAAATTACAGGTGACTTTTATTCTTTTTCAAGCTTCTCTATATGTGTATATGTGTGTGTGATATACACACATATGCATATTTTTACATATTTTAGATATACTTTGCATAAATATGTAGTTTACACATATGTATATTTATACACACATATTCCTACAGGTCAGTAGTTGCCCAATATGCTACTGGAGAACAGTGGAGAAATAACTCTAGAAAGAATGAAGAGATGGAGACAAAACAAAAACAATACCCAGTTGTGGGTATGACTGGTGATGGAAGTAAAGTTGGATACTGTAAAGAACAATACTGCATGGGAACCTGGAATGTTAGGTCCATGAATCAAGGCAAATTGGAAGTGGTCAAACAGGAGATGGCAAGAGTGAACATCGACATCTTAGGAATCAGCAAAATAAAATGGACAGGAATGGGTGAATTTAACTCAGATGACCATTATATCTACTACTGCGGGCAAGAATCCCTTAGAAGAAATGGAGTAGCCATCATAGTCAACAAAAGAGACTGAAATGCAGTACTTGGATGCAATCTCAAAAACGACAGAATGATCTCTATTTGTTTCCAAGACAAACCATACAATATCATAGTAATCCAAGTCTATGCCCCAACCACTAATGCCGAAGAAGCTGAAGTTGAACGGTTCTATGAAGACCTACAAGAACTTCTAGAACTAACACCCAAAAATGATATCCTATTCATTATAGGGGGCTGGAATGCAAAAGTAGGAAGTCAAGAGATACCTGGAGTAACAGGAAATTTGGCCGTGGAGTACAAAATGAAGCAGGTCAACGGCTAACAGAGTTTTGCCAAGAGAATGCACTGGTCATAGCAAACACCTTCTTCCAACAACACAAGAGAAGACTCTACACATGGCATCACCAGATGGACAACTAAAATCAGAGTGATTATATTCTTTGCGGCCAAAGTTGGAGAAACTCTATACAGTCAGCAAAAACAATACCAGGAGCTAACTGTGGCTCAGATCATGAACTCTTTATTGCCAAATTAGACTTACACTGAAGACAGGGAAAACCACTAGACCATTCAGGTATGACCTAAATCAAATCCCTTATGATTATATAGTGGAAGTGACAAATAGATTCAAGGGATTAGATCTGACAGACAGAGTGCCTGAAAAACTATGACAGAGGTTTGTGACATTGTACAGGAGGCAGGGATCAAGACCATCTCCAAGAAAAAGAAATGCAAAAAGGCAAAATGGTTGTCTGAGTAGGCCTTACATATAGCTGAAAAAAGAAGAGAAGCTAAAGGCAAAGAAGAAAAGGAAAAATATTCCCATTTGAATGCAGAGTTCTAAAGAATAGCAAGGAGAGATAAGAAAGCCTTCCTCAGTGATCAATGCAAAGAGAGAGAGGAAAACAACAGAATGGGAAAGACTAGAGATCTCTTCAAGAAAATTAGAGCTAGCAAGGGAATATTTCATGCAAAGATGGGCACAATAAAGGACAGAAATGGCATGGACTTAACAGAAGCAGAAGATATTAAAAAAGAGGTGGCAAGAATACACAGAAGAACTATACAAAAAAGATCTTAGTGACCCAGATAACCATGATGGTGTGATCACTCACATAGAACAAGACATCCTGGGATGCGAAGTCAAGTGGGCCTTAGGAAGCATCACTATGAACAAAGCTAGTGGAGGTGATGGAATTCCAGTTGAGCTATTTCAAATCCTAAAAAATTATGCTGTGAAAGTGCTGCACTCAAAATGCCAGCAAATTTGAAAAACTCAGCAGCAGCAACAGGACTGGAAAAGGTCAGTTTCCATTCCAATCCCAAAGAATGGCAATGCCAAAGAATGTTCAAACTACCACACAATTGCACTCATCTCACATGCTAGCAAAATAATGCTCAAAACTCTCTAAGACAGGCATCAAGAACTGTGAACTTCCAGATGTTTACGTTGGATTTAGAAAAGGCAGAGGAACCAGAGATCCAACTGCCAAAATCCGTTGGATTATTGAAAAAGCAAGAGTTCCAGAAAAACATCCTCTTCTGCTTTATTGACTATGCCAGAGTCTTTGACTGTGTGGATCACAACAAACTGTGGAAAATTCTTAAAGAGATGAGAATACCAGACCAGCTGACCTGCCTCCAGAGAAATTTGTATACAGGTCAAGAAGCAACAGTTAGAACTGTACATGGAACAACAGACTGGTTCCAAATTGGGAAAGCAGTATGCCAAGGCTGTATACTGTCACTCTGCTTATTTAACTTATATGCAGAGTACAGCATGTGAAATGCTGGGTTGGATGAAGTACAGGCTGGGATCAAGATTGCCAGGAGAAATATCAATAACCTCAGATATGCAGATGACACCACCCTTATGGCAGAAAGCAAAGAAAATCTAAGGAGCCTCTTGATGAAAGTGAAAAAGGAGAGTAAAAACGTTGGTGTAAAGCTCAATATTCAAAAAACTAAGATCATGGCATCTGGTCTCATCACTTCATGGCAAAGAGATGGGAAAATAATGGAAACAGTGAGAGATTTTATTTTCTGGGGCTCCAAAATCATTGCAGCCATGAAATTAGAAGATGCTTGCTACTTGGAAGAAAAGCTATGATCAACCTAAACAGCATATTAAAAAGCAGAGACATTACTTTCCCAACAAAGGTTCATCTAGTCAAAGCTACGTTTTTTCCAGTAGTCTCGTGTGGATGTGAGAGTTGGACTATTAAGACAGCTGAACGCTGAAGAATTGATGCTTTTGAATTGTAGTGTTAGAAAAGACTCTTGAGAGTCCCTTGGACTGCAAGGAGATCCAACCAGTCCATTCTAAAGGAAATCAACTCTGAATATTCATTGGAAGGACTGATGCTGAAGCTGAAACTCCAATACTTTGGCCACCTGATGCGAAGAACTGACTCACTGGAAAAGACCCTGATGCTGGGAAAAACTGAAGGCAGGAGGAGAAGGGGACGACAGAGGATGAGATGGTTGGATGGCATCACCGACTTGACGGACATGAGTTTGAGTAAGCTCTGGGAGTTGGTGATGGATGGGGAAGCCAGGTGTGCTGCAGTCCATGGGGTCGCAAAGAGTTGGACACAACCAAGTGACTGAACTGAACTAATATTTATATACATAAAATATGAGTTAATATATGTTAATATTATATATATATAGTATATTTTACCTTGGACACTATGAAGAATTAACCAAAAATTGGCATTTTTGTTTGTTTTTTAAAGAATTTACTAGTACTAAAGAAAAAATGGTAGCACTAGGAGTCCATTTTATTTTGAGAGTCCAGGTAGCTGAGACTCTTTAGAAAGCAATGAAGAGGACAACACTGTGTATCAAATCCTATATAAACATATTTACTCTTACCAAAAAAATGTTCTTTCTAATAACAATACCCATCTTAAAATGCTAGAAGAAGAACAAAATAAATTCCAAATATTAAGATGAGAGAATTATGAAATTAACTGTATAAAAAAGAAATAATCTAGAGAAAATTATAAGGACAAATAGAAAGCTTGAAAGAAAAAGTAAGTGTATCTCTTTAGAGCCTGAGCTTTTAAAAAATTGAAGATAAAAATATAAAAGATTAGGGATGAAAAGTGAAACAACACAGTTACAGAAGAAGTTTAACAAATTACATGAAAATATGACTCCAGAAGAGCAACAAGAAATATAAAATATATTCAATATAGAAGCAGAAATAATCTTCAAGAAACTAATAATCAACAGGGAATAGTTCTAGTAATGTTCACCTACAGCACACTAACTGTTCCTATAAAAATAATATCATGACTTATATGTAGCTATATTTGATGCTATTTTACTATTTAATCATGTGATTAAAAAATAATAAACACTGGGTCTGGCTGAACATCCAGTGTTCTCTGTGAGATTCAAATTAGACGCTTCTCAAATTTTAATATTTTAACTATAAATATTCAGTGTTCATATGCTAATGACAACTTAATTCTTCCTGTTGAAATGTCAAGAAGCAGGATTCTCTGTGGTCTAGAGATTTCTTGGGTCCTCCTACCTAGATTACAGCTCCTGTCTCTAATATCACTACTTCTAATTTTATTACCTTCCTGTCCAAACACTTGTGTGCATATGTGTGTGTGTGTGCTTTAATCAGATGTTTCTTAAAACATTACATTTCCTACTCAAATAAACTTTTAATTGTTCTCTAATTCTTCTTAGTCAGAACACAACTCAAAGCTCTTGGTCATTTAGTTCCTACACCTCTACTTTTAAGTATCTACTGCTGTCCATTAAAATCATTATGTTCCCATTAGTCTGGCTTTAGTTGGCATTTTGAGGAAGATAACATTCCTGAAAAAACATCATCATCCTTGCACCATCTCTTGTCCCCAAACACAACACACATTGCTTTTCGTTTATTTGGAATATCCGTCATCTTATTCCCACTTATGTAAGCTCTAATCCTCATTTACTACCTAATTATTAATGAAACAATCTCCTTGAAGTTGCGCCTACTGCACCTGACCATCAGCATACAATGTTTACATTATCATTTCTCTGTTGAGAAGAAACAGGGATTTCTCTATAAACGTACAGTGATGCTCGCTTTCGTCAATGAACAGCAAAGTAAATAGTGTTATCTATCCATAAAAGGACTGAAAGTTGACACAAGGACTGAGAGAAGAAAATAGGAATTGTATCAAAAAAGAGTAAAGCAGGATTGGTACGGACAGTTCTGAATGACAAGAAAGACAAACTATTGGGCTGCCAGAAGATAACAGATTATCCAAGTATCCCCAGGAGGGACTGTTGCTTAGACTTCATCTCCTGGGAAACAGAACACCTAAAACAACAGTGATTTAACACACTGTTGTGTACATGTATCAAGATAAAAGTTCTGGATACACTTCTTATGTATACATTTCTGCATTTATGTAACATATCATATATGTGTGTGGGCATGTGTAAATATACTAACATATCACATGCACTATAAAATATACTAAAAAATACAAGTTTTAAAGGATAGAAAGTACATTTAAATTAAAGCTGCAATTTTGTTTTTGCAACCCAGTGAATCAGATTGATGTTCAAATCACATTTTAGAAATGTGGTTCTACTAATTTTAACAAAAAGGTTGAGCGAAAGAATCAACAAATTAGTTCACTGATGGGGTAATCATTTCTAGATGCAGGGTTGGGGGGGCTGAAGTCTTGGGGAAAAGGTCAGTTGTGGGAAGGGAGGAGAAACACAGAAGAATATATCTTATGCTGCAAATAAATCAAGCTCCCCACCAAATCATATATTATTTCTCTGACAACTCAAACTGGTTCAAGGCCACCAAGAGGCAGGACTTCTTATGTGGGAACTGAGTGAATGTGGACCCAGCAACATGCATTCCAATTTACACAGAAAAAACTGTATTCTTGGAACAGTGGCTTGAGGCCTTAAAGATGACCAACAGAGTTCAAAGAAAAACAAAGATCGGCCCATAACTCTCTCTCTCTCTTCTCTTTCTCCTAAAACGATACACTAGAAAATATCTACAGGACTCACCCTGGCATTTTCATAAATGATCTTATGATACCAACTCCCTGGAATTTGATCAATTTCTATTCCTTATGTTTCCTTCCTATTTCTCTCAATAACATCCCTCTTCCCAACTGAACTCCCTTCAGTGTACACAGAACACAGACAAATAAAGAGATATGTATAATGCTGAGCATCCGGCAGAGACTCCTTAGGTTTTTCAGAAATAAAATAAGGACCCCTCTCCCCCAACGCCCATTGGATCATCGAAAAAGCAAGAGAGTTTCAGAAAAACATCTACTTCTGCTATATTGACTACGCTGAAGCCTTTGACTGTGCGGACCACAACAAACCATGGAAAATTCTGAAAGAGATGGGAACACCACCCACTTGACCTGCCTCCAGAGAAATCTGTATGCAGGTCAAGAAGCAACAGCTAGAACTGGACATGGAAAAACAGACTGGTTCCAAATTAGGAAAGGAGTACGTCAAGGCTGTATACTGTCACCTTGTTTATTTAACTTCTATGCAGAGTACATCATGCAGAATGCCAGGCTGGATGAAGCACAAGCTGGAATCAAGATTGCCAGGAGAAATATCAATAACCTCAGATATGCGGATGATACTGCCCTTATAGCAGAAAGCAAAGAAAATCTAAAGAGCCTCTTGATGAGAGTGAAAGAGGAGAGTGAAAAAGTTGGCTTAAAACACAACATTCAGACAACTAAGATCATGGCATCTGGTCCCATCACTTCATGGCAAATGGATGGGGAAACAAAAGAAACAGTGACAGACTTTTTTTTTCTTGGGCCCCAAAATCACTGCAGATGGTGACTGCAGCCCTGAAATTAAAAGAAAAATTTGCTCCTTGGAAGAAAAGCTATGACCAACCTAGACAGCATATTAAAAAGCAGAGACATTATTTTGTTAACAAAGGTCCGTCTAGACAGAGCTATGGTTTTTCCAGTAGTCATGTGTGGATGTGAGAGTTAGACTCTAAAGAAATCTGAGCACTGAAGATTTGATGCTTTTGAACTGTGGTGTTGGAAAACACTCTTGAGAGTCCCTTGGACTGCAAGGAGATCCACACAGTCTATCCTAAAGGAAATCAGTCCTGTCCTGAATATTCATTGGAAGGACTGATGCTGAAGCTGAAACTCCAATCCTCTGGCTACCTAATGTGAAGAACTGACTCATTTGAAAAGACCCTGATGGTGGGAAAGATTAAAGGTAGGAGGAGAAGGGGACGACAGAGGATGAGATGATTGAATGGCATCACTGACTCGATGGACATGAGTTTGAGTAAGCTCTGGGAGTTGGTGATGGACAGGGACGCCTGGTGTGCTGCAGTCCATGGGGTCACAAAGGGTCGGACACAACTGAGCGACTTAACTGAACCCCGCCCCCACAAGTTGAAGTGTTTCCTCCTCTGAAATCGCTTAGCTTACTTTTTGTTGACACTGAATAAAACAGAACATAGTTTTATCAGCATTATATACTTCATGTGTATGAAAATATGCATTTTTAAGTAACATGCATTACCTTCCAATTTTTATAAAAAATATATTTCAAGGATCCTATTGGATCAGTGAATGTATGACAGTGTATTTCCTGCATAAACTACACTATAAATAAATACTTTCTGAATCTTCTCTTCTTTATTGGAAACTTACAAACTATTTCTTCTTGTATTCCACTCTCTCCATGTACATCCATGCCCGCTTTCTTATGTTTAACACAAGCAGAAATGGTATTGCTTTAGTATTGATCTTTTCTACCCTCCTAATGCCAGTATAAACCTCCAGGAATGGAGACTCCAGTCAACTCAAATATTTCAGTCCATTCCAATTGTAAACATGCTTGTATTTCAATTACTCTTTCTCTTTCACACATATCCTCAGGATACAAAGAGAACTGGGAGTATATTGTGCTGTGACTAAGTGTTGTCCCCGAGTAATACTTGGGTGTCCTGCTTACCCACTTGTAGACGACCATGTCTAAGTTTATGGGGCATCATTTCTGAGTCACTTTTTCCCAACTCAGCATCACCCAATATTGCTCCCAGTCTTTCTCTCTTGGGGAGCTGGAGGTCCTCGCGTACCACTGAATTTTCCTTTTTCAGCCTTTATTATTTTTCACTTGAATGTAACAGACTTCATGACCTGCTTGCTTGATCAAAACTGAACATACCACAAAGTCATTTTCCTCCTCTTTGAATGGCTTCTGCCTGAAAAGCCTCAGAGTTTTCCTTAATCAGCTGAAGTAGCTACAGTTTTTAAAGTAGATTCTCCCTTCATTTATGTCCAGAAAGTCCATCTAGACACTCCTATATTAAAGTAACTAAAATATATGTGTTAAAATGAAAGATTCTGGCTTTAATTGTTCAGTACTTCAGGGCATTTACTTCAGAAGAAACGAATTGTATATTACTCACATTAACATCCCCCAGTCCACACAACAGTTACTTTATTAATTTCCACACCAAATTGATTTTCACTTGATTTCATTTTATTGGAACCCCTGTAAACTGTTTTAGAAATTTGATAAAGCAAAATGAAACCTATCCTACAGATGAGACAAACTTACAAAAAGCAGCTGACATTTCTATGCTAAACACATTACATTAAGTGACAATGGCCGGTTTCTAGCTTCCGGTCTACATTTTTATGAACTCTGATCTCCCTACAGTTTGTAACACAAGGTCAAGGTTCGTCACTCGAGTGCCTACAAAGGCTAAATCAGACCTTAACTGATTTAAGGAGTTGCCTGGAGGGAGCCCAGGTGAGTTAGAAGACATGGGTTTAACAAGAACTGCTTTGGTTACTGCTTCTATGCCTGTTTGTCCAAAGGGAAACCCGGATAAATGTTATTGGGTCTTGTACATTGAAGAGAAGCCAAAAATAAAATTTTCTAATATGAAATCTCCCTTTCTTACAAGGTTGATTGGTAACATAAAATGTTTAAACACTGCACTGACCAAATGAAATAACGAACCGGCAGGATCTGGATCATAGACTATACAGTTCATCCCCTCTGCTATTGATGACTATTCTATGACTCACTCACTCTATTCCTTTACAATTCCTGAAGTTGAGTTTAGGGAAACCCTGAAAAGACAATTTTCTAGGCAGTTCCTTCAGCTAGTAACCAAAAAATGTTATCAGTAACATTTTTATGTTTGTATATAATCATATAGACATAATAAGTACATATCTGCATTTTGTTTTATTTATTAATACAAATCTATCACTTGAAAATTTCCCCTTCCACTCACAAGTCCTGGTTTCAGAATGGGTAACTCTAATATCTCATTACTTTTCATACGCACTTCTCAAATACTTTTTGGTGTGATTTTAGGGTAGGAGCAATTCACCCTGATTCAGTTGCATGTAGAAAATATATGCTATTAACTTCCATAGTTTTCACTCATTTCATTTATGCCCTTAGTATTTGGTTACATCTCTCCCCCAACTTGTAAAGTTAAGCTAATCCTTGACAAACAACAACTTAACCAAAAAATTACCAAACAATAAATGAAAAAGAGTTTTCTTCTGAATTAAGAGGCTCCTAATTGGGAACTGACCAGAATATGGTGTCGCTCACTGGGTGACTGCCTTTGCTCTTAACTGAAGCAAAACTACAGACATCAGAAACTCAGCAGCTTAAAAGCAAATGATTATCCACCAAGCCCAATGTCTCCCCGAAGGCCTGGAGATTACACGTGTAATAATAAGGCTGCCCTTGCCAAAAGTAAGGCTTAATGCTTCATTTTATTTATTGTATTTATTGAATGGAGCCATTGCTCGATAGCCCCTGGGAGCATTAACAAACATGAAAGAAACCACCAAAGGAAAGAAATGTATAAATAAGAAAAACCCATGCCACTAAAGTTTATAATCTGGAACATGCAGTCCTGGGAATCAGGCACATACTCTTATACTTCTTCAAGTACCCGGTAATATGTTAGTTATGCAAGCATTGCTTAATTTGCCAAAAACTTGAATGTCTGAAGTCCCATAGAGATATATTTGCAAAACACTGATCCTTTTGCTTCTTGGTTCTCTATTATGCCATGTGACGATGTGATATTTCTAAATTTTGCCTCTGAGTCTGTATTATTATCAGTTGTATTTTAACATTGTGATAACCATTTATTTAGGACTTCCCTGAATAACTTATTGTAAGAAAAGGTGCCCCTATGGCCTCTAGTATGTGGACTTGCAGTGAATTGGGCCAGGGGTATTAAAATCAAATCATCCTTGCATTTAGGAAGAGAAAAGACTAAGAAACTGTGACATTTGGTTCTCAAGTCCTTCACTTTTTTTTCTATCCATGATAACTTATTTCATATTCTTCTTTATAAATGTTACTCTTTCACATTTGCAAGGATAAAAATAGATAAAGCTTAGAAACACAATTTGAAATAATGGTCATCCAAAAGGGATTAAAGTGTGGTTTTAGTTTTATTTTTGAAGGATTGAGGCAATATTTTCTTTAGCTACCATGGAAGTTAAGTCACCTACATATCAGCCTCTAAAGTACAAATCATTACCCTATGATTTTTATAGTTACTTCTTTAACTATTCTTATGCAAAACATTTTTCCTTTCGTGAAGAGCAAAGTAATGAGCTCTTGGCTATTGTTGTCTGGTGCTTATAGTAAAACTTTATATATGTTCCAGGCATTCTCTGTAATTTTTACATGTGGGCTGGGGGTGAAGACAGGGGTAGAGTGGATCATAAAACACAAAATAAATTTAAGAATATGTAAGAGGAGTAGAGCGGGGCAGAAACCTACTGGCGGGTCTTAGGTGTGTTTAATTACAGGGCACTCTAATGTAAAATTAACCGAGGAAAGAAGGAAGGCTTAAGAAACCCACCTCCTATGACAAGTGAATGCAGTGCATTAGTTTGAGGTACCAATTTATAGACACTGTTGCTGGGACCAGGGAACTCCTCCATCCCATCCGAGTTCACACCCCATGGCTCTATTAACCTGAAGCAAATACCGGGGTGTGCTCAAGTTCTCCAGCAGAGAGAGAAACACTAGAGACCTCTTCCAAGAGGACTAGCAATCTAATAGCATCTGGATTCCACAAACACACTTTACACAAATCCATTATGTGCCAAGAGCCAGCTTGCTTTGTAAATGCATTTGGTGAAATGTAATGGAATTAACCCAACATTTATATTTTCAACCTCAAAGTACATTAGGAGAATTATAAATTTCCCAATTGACAACAGATGTAAATGAACATTGTCCTTATTTACTTTGGGTGGAAACAAACAGGGCAAAGGAAGGATATTTTTGCTAAAGCTTCATCCAAGGTCAGAATTGTTTTCTATAATTTCTGGCTTCCTATCCCAGAGCCAAGGTTATTTTCTTTGTCTTTTCCTTCCCCCCCCCCACCCCTTTCTGGATTTCCAATAAAATAACTGAAACTAGAATTATGCTTAAAAAAAAAAAACTCAAGGATATTTTTAAGTCCCCAAGGTGAAGAAACTGCCTAAGGGAGTCAAGGGTACGTAGACCAGGTTTTTTACAGTGTGTGCTATTTCGCATTTTTAAGAAGGCAATTAGTTATTCTTGTGTATTAGTGACTGCCCCATTTTCTCCATAACTCAGGTGATAAAAAGGGCCTTGGAGAGGACATATTTTAAGTGGGACATTTATTACCCCAAAAAAGGAATGATTCTAATTTAGAGTTACTGGGAAAGCCCTTTCTATAGATGCAGTCAAATTTCACAGCTGCAAAAATTTGGCCTTGCTGTTTGCAACTCACACTGCTGTTTCTAGCTAAGCCCTTGTTAGCTTAAAGATAGAGTTAAAGAATCTGATAAAATAACCTGAACATTAGCGTTTTATCTATTTAAAGCAATCCAACAGTACAACATTAATTTGGTGGCCATGGAGTATGTGTAAGACGCAGAGCTGTGAGTGGTGATAACCTTGAAGAATCTACACTGGGAAAAAGAAAAACAAGAAGCACAAATTTATCTGTGTGATCAGTGTGATGGGACTTTCAAGTTCCTAGTTCCTAGTAGGTCATTTTTGCCACAGCAGCAGGTACAAAGGACTGTTAGCAGTCAGCGATTTTTATTACATGAGTTTGAAGGTAGAATCCATGTTTTATGCTATAGAAAGTCAAGTTGATTTTTGAGACCTGTCTTGACTTGCTACCTACTCATAGCAAAAACCACAATTGGAGTTTTTTTTCAGGGAGATTTTAAATAAGAACTGTGAATATCTCTGTACCCCAAGATAGCACCATAAAAATGAAATAAAAATATATGGGGTCCAAAGAAGAGATTCATTCTGTGTCCACATACCCTTAAATATAAAATGAGATTGGAGACCTTCTTTGTCAAAGTGTAGATTCCCATTACTTCCTCTTCAAGAGAGACATACCTAAAAGGTTATTGATTTGGTTCTGAAGGACAGAGTGTTTATTATGGAGGAAGCCATGGCAGGGCACGAGTGTGAGAAATTAATGATGGCTTTGTAAGTGTCCATGCTGTGGCATGGAACCAGTGGGGCAACTGTCAATCTATATGATAATACATTCCCAAACTTCATAAAATCAGTCAGGTGAAAACGCATTGATTTTTTTTTTTTTTTTTGTGAGCTAAAAAGAATTTGTCATAAAGAAAGAGCAAGAAGTTAACACCTCAGTCTGCAGAGTAGCTCACACCTCACTTTTTATTTGGTTAAGGAATTTATGATGTAATGTGGACAATTTCTTATTTTTATTTCTAGTCCCCAAGAGGAACAGAGCCTGAATTATGTACATCATTGGAATACGTAAAATACTGAAAAAAAATTAAAGAAGAGAAAAGGAACACATTCTATCTGTATGTTTTGAAATAACCATCTATTACCTAAATTTGAACTCTGACTTCTGAACCACTTTCATGCTCTGCCGAATGCAGGAACAAAAGAATTGCTTCCTGGTTCTAAGTGCATTATCTAAGTTCTTTATGAAATTCTGACTATATTAGAACTAGCATTACTGAGAAAAATCATCACACTATATTTAAGGGATATTTCTTATCAGGACTCAGGGATTTATACAGAGTTGCCCCAGGTGAAAACTGTTTGAATACAGTGTTTCAAATTATATTGGAAAAAAGCGACTGCTATTGGTCTACCAAATACATCTTGACTTGTAAAATTCACTCCTCCCTAACAGTTGTAGGTAAATTCAAGGCGAGTATTTTTGCTTCCTTTGCTTCCCCTTATTAGCTGTTTTTAAGATGTATATAGCTTAAAAAGAGAGTGTAAATTCTAGAAATATGTATACGTAATTCTTTATAGATCCCGCGAGACCAGTGAGAATTCCAACCACAGAATATTTTCTAAAATACGTTGTTTAAGATGTGCTGTAAGTTCTAGGATTACAACTGATTTTATTTATTAGGCAATCAAACTGCCTCCATTTAAATAATGTCTGACACACACCGAAGTTGAAATAGTACATCAGTAAATGGATTCAATGTATGCCTTTATGAAAACTTCTAAAAGTAATTTCCTATCAAATAAGCACCTTTAGAGTGTTGAATGTGCCAAGTGTCAGAATTTTGTTAAAATTCAAAAGGAGTCAAGTGCAGATTTTTCCTTAAGAGTACACCTTGATTAGCTACATGAACTGAGGCATAATAAGACACATTCCCTTGTCCCCACTAGAGAATAAACTATTTCAGAATTAAACATAAATTTAAATGCAATATGGTGACATCTTTTTGAATATACACAACTTACCCAGGATATGATGTATTAATATTTTCAACATGGTTTGGAGATTAAATGATATTTAGCTATGCTTTTGCATTTACAACAAGCTGTCTGCCTGCAAATTTCTTTTTTTTTTTTTAAATGCAAGAAAATACTTAGAGCTGCTCTAGTAGATGTTTACAATGTTTTATAGAAACCTTAACTGATCTATTTGTAAACATTTTAATGGTAATTCTTTTAGCAAACACACAATCTATTCATAACAAACCACATAGCATTTGATGTTTTCTCCATAAATCCACTGTACCTAATGCAATTTATCTTTTAAAATATGTTTTGGGCTCAACAAGGTTCTGAGTTGCTAAGAAAGCCACAAATAAGCACCTTATCTCTTTAATGACTTGCTTGGGCTTTCCTATATTTACTGCTTAATGATCGGAAGCATTTAATTTTCAAAGTTTCATTAAAACCCATCTATAAAGCTGGATGGATAAGCAATAGTGATTTGTGATAGAAGGTGTGGGAAGCCATTAACCTACATAGGTACCAAGGAGAAAAGTAAACATAGAAGAGAATACTTTTTTGAAGACAAGTCTCTTCCTATTTGTCATTATTAAACTCCAGAGCATCTGTTCCAAGTTTGATCTTCAATACGGATATGAGGCATTGCTGCCTGGAAATGAAAGTCTAAGATAAGGTAGGATTCTTAAGAGATCTTCATGAAAAAAAATAACCCAGGTTGCCATTTACTGGGAAGGGGAAATCAATACAAAGACCTAGAAACTTGTGGAGAGAGGACATTTTCTAGGTATAGGTCATAGTTTATCAAGTTGCCTCTTTTGCAATGTAATTTACTTGCTAATAAGACCAACTGACGATGTCTGAATAGTGTGTTATCATCAAAATGAGATTTTAAAATTCTCTCCTCATTTCTTGTGTGTTTGAGGTTTGCTGGTTTATTTTGCCTCAGTTCACTGTGGGTAGACAAGGTCGATTTAAAAGAAAATGAATGGTTTATATGCCTCTTTATTAAAAAAAAAAAATCCCCAGCCCCACATGGTAAGTCCCCAAAATACTCAAAAAAATATTTAAGAAGCAGGCCTACCGTTCTCATCATCTGACTTATTTTCGTTGTCAGAATCAGTCAAGGTAAGGGCCGAGTTTTCACGACTGGACAGGCCGGAACTGCGCCTGGATTTTATCCCTCTCCCCCACAACCTGATGGCATGTTCTGGAGACATCCCTCCCTCTGTGTCGGAGTCGGCGTCAGAGCCTGTGCTCAGGGAGTAGCCCTGATGGAGGATGCCCATGTCGGAGCAGTAGCCGCTTCGGTGTGGGGAGGGCTCACAGATTCCCAGCTCCGCAAGCGTGAAGTTGGTTCCTAGGGTGACAGCAAACAAAGAGACCGATTACAATTTGTGAAATGATTTCAATTTTCAAGTCTATTCTAACAAAAAGCAGACAGTTTTTCCTATTAAAAAAAATATACCAGGTTTGCCATAGCATACAGCTAGGCAAGAGTATTTAGGCTATTGGGGTGTATTTGAGAAGTACAGCAACAAAAAAATAAACAACTGAGATTAATTTCAATCCTAGGACAGGATGTTCAGATTTTATTTCAAAAATTTCTAATTATTTACTGCTGTCTAGGTAGCACCAGGTAGCTGATAAAACACTGGATTTATAAGAAGAGCTAATATATACCAAGCATTTCCTTTGCTCCAGGTATCTTTTATTCTGTAATTTTTTCTTATATTTAAAAAGTGCACAATTTTACGATGATGATAACATTACTATAATCATTCTGTCATTAGGGAAACTGAGGAACAGAGAACTTAAGTGACTTACCCAAGGTCACACATCTAGACTGCAGCAAAACCTGGATCTGATCCTTGAGCAGTCTGTCTTCATGCCAAAGAAGCTTAATCCTCCAATAAATGGGAGTGGTGGCCAGGAGACCTGGGGACCAGTCCTAGCTTTCCACGGGTAAGTCCCATTGTGGCAACTCTTTTAACAACTTGAGCCTCAGTTTTCTCTTCTGTAAAATCTGGGTATTAATCTCTTAAATTCCTCTCAGAATCATTGTATGGTTTATATGTGATACCCAAGTATTATTTTTCAAGTGAGTATAGGTAAGGTGTTACTTAAGTCAGAATCGTAGGGATGGAGTCAGTCCATTTTTTTTTAAATTTATTTATTTATTTTCATTGAAGTATAGCTGATTTACAATCTTGTGTTAGTTTCAGGTGTACGGCAAAGTGAATCAGTCATATATATATAAACACATACATATATCCACCTCTTTTTCAGATTTTTTCCCTGTATAGATTATTACAGGATACTAAGCAGAGTTTTTTGTGCTATACACTAGGTCCTTAGTAGTTATCTATTTTATATATATACAGTAGTGTGTATATGATAAACTCAAACTCATTTATATGATAAACTTAATTTATCACTTCCCCTCTATATTTTCCCTCCGGTAACCATAATTTGACTGTGAGATCTGTATTTCTGATTTGTAAATAAGTTCATTTGTATTATTTTTAAATCAGTTTCCACATATAAGTGATATAAGACTGTTGTTAAATGATATCAGTTTCTTTTCGCTAACACAACTGAAAACCACACGTGAGTCTTCTCACTGACAGTGAGTGTGTACACATGTGGGAAGTGAAGGGATAGGCCCCTGGTTTGAGGGGAAGCAGAAAAGAATAAGCATTTATTGAACACGTTCACACTACCATGTGTTGGGCATGGGGCCAGGCACTCTAATAGGCTTTATCTCATTTAAATCTCAAAAAAGCACAGCAGTTTAGGTGTTAACCACTTTACAGGGAGGCTAAATACTGTCTCCAAGGTCATACCTGGGCAAGTGGCAGATCCATGATTCACCCCTACATCTGTAGATTCCAAGTCTATGCTCTCTCTACAATGTCAAATGGTCTCAATCAAAAACCAGTCTAGCAACATTTCTGCACAGTAAATGTGCTATTTATATGCTTTAATAGCCAGCTTTAAAAAAGACATTTGAAGACCTCACTGCATATTAGATGAAATCACGTGGTGCACTGTACTTACTGACATTTAAATCTGTCCCTATTCATGGACAATGAAAAAAAATATATAATGAAGAAATTCACTCTTATGCTATTAATATCAATGAAGAAAGTCTTCTAAATAGCACAAAACACATGGGCTTGTTCTCTCTCTCTCTACTGATTACATTAGAGTCACTCATTGTTCAAACTCATGACATAATGAACACTATGAATGTCTACATACGTGACATTATTTCTCAGATTTTATTTTTAAGAAGCCCCAGACAACTGTGTATATTAACTTTGTATGAAGCTAATTTGTCACAGACACAAGTATTTTTATTCTGAGGCTTTACTTTACTGCACAATGAACTTCTACAGCCTTCTTTTGCGGTGTTAATGGAATCAAATTCAATACATAATTGTCTCTGGAGATTGAAACTGTTCATTGGAGAGCCAACTCAAGCAAACATTTCTGTGAGGGTGGGGTCACTTCCTACCACCTGTGTGGGGAAGAAGGGTGTCCTCACTGCCAATCAGCATAGTTCTAAGTGGTTATTCCCTGAGCAGAGTTTCATGATGCTGTCTGAAATTCTCTACTCAATGTATTCTCTTCCAGATTGCATCCTTGGCAATTAGGTATTATCTTCTAATTGTATACTAAAATGTGTATTTCAACTTTAGTAGTCTATAAAACTCAATTTGGCTCATATACGTCTGATATTATAACACTTCTCTATTGTTGTTTTTCTCATGCTTCAGTCATTGGAAAAAGTCATTTCATGTGAACATTCTTCCATTTGTCTTCTGAGCTCAGGTTTACTCTGGAGGGTCATGAGATACGTTGCTTCCTTTTCCTTCGTTAAAGGAAAGGAGCCCAAACTAAAACATACATATTTTTATTTCACATGTGGTAATTTTGATTCCATTTGAAATGGAGTGTGCATGTATTAAGGCAACATTCCTGATGGTCTATTTCACATCTTATTATCTGGAACTAGGCTTCAAAGACCTCCTCACGAAAAGACATACAGCGATGTGAGCAAAGGAAGCCTCAAACTTCTGAGGAGCCCATGTGCTCCTCAATCTGGGTACTAGAATTCATAGACAGGAAGCCTAGAACATGGGGGGCTGTGGAATAAATGCAGTGCCCTTTCTCTGGTTAGAACATTTACCTGATGATAACAAATGAAAATATGTTTCTGTTAAACTTGAAACAAACTGGAGCTCTCCATCAATCAGTGAAAATTTGCATAAATTTTTAAGTCACCACAGTGTTAGAAGAAAGTGTACTTCAAGAGTTCCAACTTCAAGCTTACAAACTTGAAGCTGAACAAGCAATATTGTGAAGAAAATGGAAGGTGTTATACCAAATTCATCAGAAAAAGTTAAGCTCACACTTTTAGAAAGGCAAGTTTTCCTCTAAAAACAGAACTGTTTCTTCAAAAATATGCCTTTCTAAAGTCCTCAGCTTCATCTTCCACTGGGACCACACTTTCTCAATGCTACGTCTCCCACAATTCCTAGTTTGGTAACTTTTTGCTCTCAACTAACTCATAGAAGAGAAAACCTTGCTTTTAAGTCCCTGGGACAGAATGCGGACCAAGCCTTTCCCAAGTTTGCTGGCTTAACAACATAATGTTGGAGAGTCTTGGACATGGTAGAAAGGAAAGATTGGTCTATCATTTATTAAATCATTCAACAAATATTTATTGTTCCTAGTGCTGTGCTAGACACTGGGGATATAACAGTGAGCAGTATAAAACTACAGTCATGACATTTATAGTCTAATCAGGAAAGGGGCATTAATCAGAGAATCCCATAAAAAAGTACAATCTATACAATGATAAATACTATGTAGAAAAGGGACAGGGAGCCATGAAAGGTCATCCCTTCATTTTGTCACAGCTTGCCCACATGTTCATCTAGTGGCAGACATGAGGGACTAGGAATTACTCCACCGAGAAGCTACCATACCCCTTCCATTTGTTCTTATCATACCCAGTTTCCCAAACATCCCTCCAAATGAATTTCTTTAGGCAAACAGTTTTCATGTATTTTGTCTTAAAGCATGAAGCCCTCATGTTATACCACTCTGCTTAGCATGTAAATAGTATGGGGGATGTTAATACTATGTCAACTTATTGTTTTACACTTACTTTGCTCATTGATGGAAGACTGATTTGGCTCTAATTCATCTTGTATAATTATGTCTTTATTAAGCTCCATGGCAGCTTTGAATAGAAGAGAGAAACTAGTCATTGTGTGATTCTCCAAGCTAAGATTTCTAGTGGAAAGCAGTCAACATTTCATTCCTTCTTTACTATCTTGCAGAAAGATAAAAAAAGAGGCACAATGTTTAAGTATTCATGGAACACAAATTCACACTCACTCTGCCTCCAACCTCCCTGATATCACTAATGCAAGTGGGTGTGGATGATGTCTCCGACTCCTCTCAGTTTTTTTTTGCTGTTGTCAATACACAGTTTAGTGTTGTCCCATATTACACTGTCAAGACCAGAGTCAATATCTGTATAAATGAATGATTACACAAAATAAATGGTATTTATATCATGGAATTTTATTATAATTTAAGGTGTTATCAATGTCTGAATATTGCCATTGAGAGAATGTCAATGTCTAAAAACTGTTAGGTGATCAGGATAACGGAACACAAGTTTTTAAAAACAACTCAGTTGATAAGTCTCTTTTGCTTTAAGTCGTCTTTTATTACGAGTTAAGTTTTTACTTTATATTAGAGTATAGCTGATTAACAATGTGATCATTTCAGGTGCACGGCAGAGCAATCAGCTATACATATACATGCATCCATTCTCCCTCAAACTCCCCTCCCATCCAGGATTCTATATAACATTGAGCAGAGTTCCCTGCAATATACAGAAGGCCCTTGCTGGTTATCCATTTTAAATGAAACAGTGTGGACATGTCTTCTTTTGAATCGTAACCTCGGTATATGACCTAGATCCTTTCCAAAGCTTTTTTAGATAAAAATTTTGCAATAGATTTCAGGGGTCATCCTTTGACCAACTATTTTTACTTGGGGATAGAATCCTAAAGAAGGATATGTCACTGCACTGTGATCTTGGCTTTATTTTCAAAGTTCTTACCAACTTCTCACACTTTGAAATAACCTTTAAGTAGGAAAAACACATATGTCGCTAAGTCAGAATTACCATGTCATGGTAATACCAGTGAATACAAATAGCACTGAAAATGTCAGGATTTGAACAGATTTTCTACTATGAGGGCAGAAAGATAAAAGCTAACTGTAGTAATGGCCTAAATGTTTACTATGTGAGTCCCCTGAGTTTAAGAGAAGAAATTTCACACGTGAGAAGAAAAGTTGCTGTAGCATGAAAATAGTCAGTAGTAATCATTTATGAAATGATCCTCACCTATCCCCACCCACTTATTACCAGTATCTCTTCTCATATCAACCACCATATTAATGTCAATCATTAATTAGCTGCTGATAATGGGAAATGATATGGTACCAATCTAAGATTAAATTATAAAACTGGTGAAGATGCAGATTTCCATGAAGTCAATAAAAGTGATAATAAAAACACTAGAATCATAATCAAGACCACAAAATAACCAAGATCTAACAGAATTAAGCTATTAAGAGAAAATATAAATGAATGTTGGCATGGTAATGTCAACTGTTGGTGGGAATGTAAATTGATACAGCCACTATGGAGAACAGTATGGGGGTTCTTTAAAAAAACTAAAAACAGACCTACCATATAACCCAGTGATTTCACCACTGGGGCAAATACTCTGAGAAAACCATAATTCAAAAAGACATAAGCACCCCAATGTTCACTGCAGTGCTACTTAAAATAGCTGGGCATGGAAACAACCTAAAGCTCCATCCACAGAGGAATGGATAAAGAAGATGTGGGGGGTGTGTGTGTGTATACACACACATACATATACAATGGAATATCACTCAGCCATAAAAGAGAATGAAATTGGGTCATTTGCAAAAATGTGGATGGACCTCGAGTCTGTCATACAGAGTGAAGTCAGAAAGAGAAAAACAAACTAACACATATATGTGAACTCTAGAAAAATGGTACAAATGAGCCACTGGGAGATTGGGACTGATGCACTCCATGTGTGAAACAGTCAGCTAGAGGGCACCTCCTATATAGCATAGGAGCTCAGCTCAGTGTTCCGTGGTGACCGAGACGGGTGGGATGGAAGGAAGGGTGGAAGGCAGGGTCAAGAGGGAGAGGATATATGTACACCTGCAGTTAATTCACTTTGTTGTACAATATTGTGAAGCAACTATACCCCAATTAAAAAAAAAATCCTGGAAATAGAAAAGGTGAGGGACTTCTAGTTCTAGACCAAGATGAAATTGCCCACTTCTCTATATACCTGTCTTTAAGGACAGCTAAAATCCCTTGACTGTACATGTAAAAACTACATAAAATGAGTCTAAAAGAGGTTTGGAAGAAGACAGATCTATTTCCTCCTGAGACCTGGAGGAAAACATTGCAGTGAGTTCTCTGGGTTTCCTTTCTGCCTCATATATCCCAGATGTGGTGCTAGAGAAATCTGCAAACTGAAAATACCAACGGAAGCAGACCAAAGTGAAGCCTACTCCAATGAGGGGTCCTTCCCCACCTCCACAAACTACTAGGGTGGAATCAAAGACCAACTGGTGACTGGAATTATTATTGTCACTGAGGGGTGATGAGGTTTCCCTGATTCCCCTACAGAGGGTTGCTGGAGGAGATGAAAGGAAGCTAGACTTCCATCTGCACACAGTGGTCATGAGGTACCCTTCCCTCTCCTTGCTGGTGTTTGAGGAGGATAAATGTCAAATCTAGTTTCACTACCATTGGGCGACTCACAGGCAACTCTAAGGAGTAACACTCTCCCTCTCAAGCAGGTTGGTATATGCAGGGTCCTAGTGGGGAGTCTCAAACCCCAACTCTGCAAGGAGGCATCCCTCCCCACTCCACCCCAATTGTCCCCCTTGTCAAAGTGAGTCAAGTGAGGAACCTGGGCTTTCACCTCCACCTGCCAGTCAAGCCTGAGGGTCCCATTGTTCCCAAAGGCTTGGTGTCAGAGGAGGCCTACTGAAACAATATTTAAATAAGATCCAGATTTTTGAAACAAGACTTCAAATAGCCAGGATACAACAAAAAAATCACTCATCATGCCAAGAATCAGGAAAATCTCAGTGTGAATGAGGAAAGATAATTACTAATAAAAAATTAACTAGAGGCCATTTGGAAAATTAAAGAATCAAAATATTTTTGTTTTTGCAAAATATGGCCCTCTGTGATCATGCTGCAAAATGCAACTCAGAATGAAAGATGAAATATTGTACACTCATACAGTTGTGCCATAAAATGTACATTGTGCCCCACACAAATTATTATTCTTTATCCTTTTGAATAATTATAGTGCAGCTGGAATAATAAATTGTATTAAACATAAAATATACTCTTGATAATCAATCTTATTTTCTCAAGATAAAGTCACAATAAATTATTTTTACTATTTAATATGAAATATTGCTTCTTTCTAAACAGTGATTCATTTTTGAAGTGGCCTTTTTTCTAGGATCATTTATCCTAAGACAAAGAGAATCTCTTATAAATAAACATGGGTCACTTTTCTTGAGCAAATGTTAGACTCTACATTTTAAAGTCAGGGATGAATCCTGACTCCAAATTTTTGTACCAGATATTTAAGAAAAGAACACAAATTATAATACTATAGTTCTCTTTATCACAGAAAGTGAAGTAATTTAATCTGATGCCATAAGCTTTTGCAAACTAGAAAGCTCTCAGGCAAAATAGGAAATTATAAGAGATAAAACATAACTTTTATTTTGCTTTGATTCATCAAAATATATCACCAAATTATTAACTTACATTTAATGTTGATACTTTAAATTTGGCACAGTTAAAAATATGTATAAGTGATAAAAAATATTCAGTCCAAAACAAATACCAACAATATCTAAAATACTATCTTCATACAAATTTAAAATCTACATATTTGTACATGCAATGGTAATAATTTTGAAAACCAATGAAGGAGCTACTTAATGAATTCTAATGTTTTATACTTGTGTATACTAAAATTCTTCACATCAACTCTCTCTTAATGCCCTTCTAAAGTTCATCTGATTTTACACATTCAGATATTTTCCCAAATGTTGACAAAACTGTTCACAAAATATCCTGTGGCTTAAAACCACAGAGTAGGTGTACATGTATTATTATTCATAAAATGTAAGTCCAATATTTATATTTCAAAAATATCCTTTACAAATCGAAATTTTCTTTTGAGTATAGCACCTAAAATGTTCATATTTTAATATTTCTAAACTTGCAGAATTATCACTTTGGTCTCTATCTGAATCTCTGACATGTCACAACTTATCAAATTTGTAACCAGAATCATTCCAATGTTAATAAACACTTTCCAAATCAAAAAAACACCAAAGGCTAGTGAAACAGGAAAGTTTCCAGTATTCAAGGTTTTCCTGTAAGCTTTATCCCCTCAAAGTCAAAAGTGAACGTGGCATTCTCCTCTGATATGGCATTTTCATGTTCCAATCTGAACAAAGCCCAATTTGTAAAACCCAAAAGCCGACTACAACAAAAGTTTCTCCTAAACAACTGCCAGTTCATAAATATAAATGAAATGCTCCCAAGCTTGCTGGAGACTCTTTTCTGCTGATGAAAATTCCAACAAGATTAAAAATCAATTCCAGTATTAAAAACTATAGCAATCAGTTATCCTATGTAAGAGCATTACAAAGGCATACAGTCATCTGACCCTGTGAGACTCTGCTACTTCAAACAGTTTTTTGTTCATCAGAAAAAATAAAGCAAGCAAAGGACCAGAGTGGGTAAGCTGCAATGGTCTAACTGTTCTGAGTTTGAGAATGTAAGATTAGCTTATGCTTTCTGAGAGCTTCAGAAGGTGGCAGGCACTGTCTTAGATGCTGCTATATACAGATTTCCAGTTAATTAGTGTAGCAGCCTTGTAAAATAGTCACTACCTACATAGCCACGGGTTCAAATGGGATTCCACTGTCTGTTTTAAAAATACTTGTGGACCATATATTCTTAGAATTAATTACTTCTGATGAGTCTCCACTTTATAAAATACACATAAAAATAGCACCTGCCTTTATAAGATTCTTTTGAACACTGAGTTAGATAAGGCAGGTCAAAGTGCTTACAACACTGCCTGCCACTCAGTAATTACACAGCAAATGTAGATAATATGATGATCACTGGCTTACAAATGAAGGAACTTGCTTTTTTAAAAAAAAATTACAGGATTATTAACACTTTGTCTTTCTTGCGTTGTTTTTGAAAGTTTTGGAACAATACATTTTTCTAGGGATGTATTTTGTAGGGATAAGCTTTTCCAGGGAAGTATGCCTGTTTCATCTACGTCTTCAAATGGGTTGGCACAGATTTATCCAAGTATTTTAAATCCCTTTAAATTTCTTCTGGGTTTGTAGAATGCTGCTGCTTCTTTTTTTTAATTCCTGAAATTATTTTATTTGTGCTTTTTTTGACTGGATTGGTTTCAGCAATGATAAATTGCTTTTGTCTTTCAATAAATAAATTTTCACTTTCCTGGTTCTATCTACTATCTATACATGTTTTCTAGTTTATTCATTTTTATGGTTTCATATATACATATATATATATACACACACACACACACACAAATACCCTTTTTTCTTTTGTTCTTTGAGTACAGACAGTTGATCTTTTTCATGTTTAAAATTTGATTTCTTATGACATCAGTGTTCAGCCATTTTTCCTTTTTATTGTAAACATTTCAGGCTATATATTTCTCTCTAAGGATCACTTTCAATGCATCTCATAGGTTTTGACTCACAGCATCTTCACTGTGGCTTAGATCTAAATATTTTAATGTTTCAAATGAACCTATTTATTGCATTTACAAATGTATTAGGGTATTTTGTATATATTTCTGGTTTTGAGCTCTAATTTACCTGCATTTAGCTAAAGAGCATCATTTTTATATTACTAAATTTGGGAAGAATTTTTAAATTTCCTCCATAACCTGATAAATTTTTCAAAGTATTTCATATCCACTTGAGAGAAACACATGTTCTCTAATTATTAGGTGCAATATTTGACATATTTCAGTGAAACCAAATTATTAATCCTGTGTTCAATTTTTCTACATGGTACTAAATTGCTATTTAATTGTCTTATCAAGAATTGAAAGTTACATGATGAATTTTCTTACTATGATTTGTGTTTCTCCCCATAGCTTTATCTGTATTTGCATTATGCCAATTTAAGGCCATATTATAGGGCTTCCCTGGAAGCTCAGTTAGTAGAGAATCTGCCTGCAGTGCACGAGAGCTGGATTTGATCCTTGGGTCGGGAAGATCCCCTGGAGAAGGAAATGGCAAACCACTCCAGTATTCTTGCCTGGAAAATCCCATGGACAGAGGAGCCTTGAGGGCTACAGTCCCTGGAGTTGCAAGAGTTGGACATGACTGAACAACTAAAAAAAGGCTATGTTATAGGTATATGTTTAGAATAATTAGAATAATTATAATTTTCTGATGGATTGAACATTGTCATTAATATGTAGTGACTCTTTATCTCCAATAAGCTTTGAGATTATATCTGCTTTTTTATTATTAATTATATTTTACAAGGAATTTGTCCATTTCATCTAATTTGCCATAGTTAATGACAATGTTCTTGAATACACACAGGATCCGTAACAATATTCCTTCTTTCGTTCCTGATTTGGAGTATTTGTGTATTCTCTTTTTTTCTTCTTGATTATTTTAGCTATTGCTTTATCAATTTTATCAGTTTTTCAAAGACCAGTTTTGGGCATTAATATTTTCATTTACTGTTTCTTTTCTATTTCTTTAATTTTTGTTGTCATCTTAATTATTTATCTCTACTTATTTTGGGTTTCATTTGCTTAGCCTTGTCTAGTTTCTTGTGACAGAAATGTAGATCACTGATTTAAAAACAATTTTTATTTCTTAAATAAAAATACAAACCTATCATCTACCCCTCTTTTCCTGCATCTCACAAATTTGGATATGTTGTACATTCCATTATCATTGAATTCCAGATATTCTCTAATTTCTCTTGTACTACTTTGATTAATGGATTACTTAGAAATATATAGTTTTATTTCCACATACTTGGAGCTTGTCTAGATTTCTTTATTGCTAATGATTTCTCACTTAAGTACTTGGTGGACAGAGAACACATTCTCTAGGATTCCCTCTTGAAATTAACTGAGACTCACTTTGTAATCCTTTTATCAATTTCAAATATCCATCTTTTTCTCTGGTAATACTTGTGGTCTCAAAGTCTAGTTTGCCTGATACGAAACCATTCAGCTTTGTGAAGTTTACTGCAAACTGTGAACATTCTAATTTCCTTCCTTTACTTTCAACTGTTCTGTCTTTGTATTTAAAATGTGTCTCTTGCAGACAGCATATATTTAGGACTTGCTGTTTAAATAATCAGACAATCTTTTCCTTTTAATCAGTGTACATTTATATTAATGTAATTTTTTATTCGGCTGGATTCAGGTTCACCACTTTGCTGCTTTTCCTGTTTGTCCCTTTTCTGATGTTCCTCTTCTCTACCTTCACTTGATAATTCTTTTTTAAATTCTGTTTTAATTTTCTATTGGATTCTTATCTATATCTTAACATGTTTTTAGTGGTAGCTTTAAGGATTACAATATGTATATCAGTCTGTTTAGAGTTCTAATCTTATTTGATATAAGCTGTTCTTCTAATTTCTATGAATTCCTGATTTCTTTATTCTAAAAAATTCTGTCTTTTAAATATCTACTCACTCCCAAACTCTTTATTGTCTTCACTGATTAAACTAAGACTAGTCTTTCTCCTAATGTTTCTATTAGTTTTAACATTTTTTCCTTTCTATGCCATCTCTTGCTAATTTCTTCTGGTTATTTTTTTCAGTTGACCAATTCTCTTTTAATTGTGCCTGATGTCATATTTACTGTATGCAAAAAGTTTTTATTTCAACAATTATGTATTGACTATTTCCTTTATAAAATTTATCTTAGCTTTTTAAGTGTTTCTATTCCATTTTTCTATTATATTCTTACTTGCTAATTTGCATATTACACACAGTTGAAAGTATGCAACTGACAAATTCTAACGTTTTAGGGCTTTAAGGATCAAAAATGGTTGTTCATTGACTTCTTCACTCTTAATTATAAAGTTTTTTTTCTTACATAATTAGATTTAACTTTAGCTGACATAAGTTTATTTTAGTTTTTAAAAATCACAAGTGCCTATAGTGAAGACTCTTATCTCCTGAAAAATGTCTAGTTGCTCCCTTTCGGACCATGGATACTCTTCACCATGTGTCTCTTACGAGGTTTCCAGAATAACACAGGAATCTCAGTTTCATGTCCTGCATCTTGCTTTGAGTTCAAGGTCAGATCTCCCAGTTGAAACTCTGAGGGCAACCCTTTTTTCTCACTGAAGTTCTCCTATGAGCTTGCAATTCAATCTTCACAGTTCTGACTTCAGCTCCTTTTTAGTTCTTATTTTGTTTTGTTTTAGTTATTTAGAGATTTCTCTTACTCTCAGGACTGTATCGTTGTTTTGATCAAGCTAATTAATATTTCTATGTTTCAAATTTCTCACCTGTAAAATGGAGGAAATTACAGCACTACCAATCTCAAAAGGGCATTGTGTTGATGAATAAGTATATATATAAATTTAGAACAGAATAAATACTCAATAAATATTAATTATTTTTATGAGTATTACTGTGATGTTACCTAGTAAGTGTAAAACTACAAAACGATGGGCATGATTTCATTTTCCAACTTTTCCTACCCCTATGCAAATGAAGTACTTTTTCCTATTAAGCTGCATATATTTAGATATATTTAATGCTTATTCTATTATGTATTATCCTGCTTTTTCAAAGTAATATAAAGAAGATTTGATATGTCAGTATAGAAGCTACCAGTATTAGCTGAAATTTTGACAAAGGCATATGACATTTGCATTCTCAGCACTCATGAAGGTCCCTGTCTCCATCATGCACTTGATGTTTTGAAAACATTTTGACTTTCCCATCATTGAAGAATCATTCTAGAGCTCAAGAGTTAATTAACTCATCTGCAGTCTGACATCTAGTGAGATGGATAGATCACAGTCTATCACCAGGTGAAAATATGTATAACAGGTATTTTGCTTCAGTAACTAATCTGGATCTACACTGTGACTGCAAATATTTGGGGGAGAAATGTTAATGATGTATTCTTGTTTGTAAATCAATTCCCTTAAATCAAATGCTGCATCACCAATTACTGTCAGGATTTAGATACTTGTCTAAAACCAATGTAAGCATCCAGCCATTGAGCTTGTAGAAAAATAACACAACCACAGTTTCCTAGTGCCTGTTAGCATCCATTAAACAGGGATAGGATAATTGAAACTGAGTCAAGGGTTTTCCTTCTCTTCCTTTCCCACCTTGCTTCCTGTGTTTCAAACACATGTCGTAGGTTACGAATACATGTAAAGCCTTAATTACATTTAGCATCTGGCAGCTGTTGACTTGCAGAGAGTTGTTGAGTCACATAAATTCCAAGTCAGAAAGAAATTCAGGAATAGAAGGCAGAAGTTTGCCCAATGGAGGAAAAAATAATCTTATGTCATCACAGCTGAAATACTCTTCTATTAGCACCATTATATTCACAGTGTGAGCGATGCTGTAACTGATCAGTCTCGGCAACACCAGAGACTATCTCACCACTAAAGTACATATTTCCAAAGTGACTGAAGTCATCAGCCGAAGGACCTTACAAGCATTGCTCTCAATGGGTGATGGATGTGTACCTGTACTGGAGAAAACTTCATGGGGATTTCAGTCTCTAGAGGTATCAACTGATAACTTTTCAACAGCAAGATCTTCACACTCTCTATTCAACACTTCACCAAAGTTAGATGTGTTAAGTAATTTAATTCAGACACTGATTACTTTAGGAAGAAATAAGTCTCCTGAGAAACTGGCACCGAGAGCTGCAAACCTTTAACTCTGGCCACCATTTGCCAGATGATACAATTTTATGAAGAGAGAACTGTCAGAAATCATGGTCTCTGTCTCAATAGACATAGATCTCGAAATCCAAATATCAAGTTACAAAAGCACAGTTAGAAAAATATGAGTGATATGCATTGCATATAGATATCTATACACTAACAGGATAATTTTGAATTGCAAAAATAAACCTTAAATTCTTAATAGCAATAATTTCTGGAGACAAAGTTGGGGGGCATTTAGAAAAGGATTTGAAACAAATTTGACAAAATGGTAACACTTGTTAATTGGAAATTATGAGTATTATATGCTTTATTCTTTGTACTTTCCTGTGATATGAAACTTTTTTCCTAAAGGTTAAGATAATTAAAAAATAGAAGGCTTGGACCAATCTAACTCCATCCCCAACTTTAAAATATCATGTGATATCATAATTTTCTCATTGTTCTGTCATTCAAAATTTTTATGTTTATATTTTGAGTTAAACTACAGAGAAATGCCTTTAGTTCCATGCCTCTTTACGTTCCAGCCAATCAGAAATAAACTCATGAAGCAAAATAAATGCAATCAATGAATAAATAAACTGTGGTACATTCAGTGGAGAAGGAAATGGCAACCCATTCCAGTATTCCTGCCTGGGAAATCCCATGGACAGAGAGGTCTGATGGGCTAGAGTCCACGGGGTCGCAAAGAGTCAGACAAGACTCAGTAACTGAGCATGGTACATTCAGACAATAGAATATGATTCAGGACTAAAAGGAAAGACTCTATCAAGCCATTAAAAGACACAGATGAAACTTAAATCCATATTACTAAACGAAAGATCCCAATCTGAAATGGGTACATATGTATGATTCCAAGTATGGGGCATTCTGAAAAAGACAGAACTATGGAGACTATAGAAAGGTAAGAGGTTGCCAGGAATTGTGCAGGGGGAGATGACTAGGCTGGACATGTGGGATTTTTAGGACCGTGAACATACTCTGTATGATACTATAATGATAAAGACACATCATTATACATCTGTTCAAACCCACAGAATGTGTAGCATCAAGTGTGAACTGTAATGTAAACCAGGGATGCGGGGTGATTATGATGTGTCAACGTCTTGACAGATCCATCAGTTTTAACAAATGTCTGTCATTCTGATGAGGAATGTTGATGATGGGGAGGTTATGCATGTGTGGAAGGGAGCACATGAGGAATATCTGCACCTTCCATTCAATTTTGTCATGAACCTGAAAGTCGCTCAGTCAGGTCTGACTCTTTGTGACCCCATGGACTATACAGTCCCTGGAATTCTCTAGGCCAGAATACTGGAGTGGGTAGCCTTTCCCTTCTCCAGATCTTCCTCACCCAGGGATCGAACCCAGGTCTCCCGCATTGCAGGTGGATTCTTTACCAGCTGAGTCACAAGGGAAGCCCTTCTAAAAATTACTTTTAATTAAAAAAGAAAAAGTAAATGCAACCAATTCATTACATGACAGATACACTGCCAGGAAATCCTTGCACTTTTCTCCCTAAGAGAATGACTCTACATTTTTCTGTGGTTAAGAGTACTTGACAAATAAACAACCCAGAGTTTGAATCTCTACTCCACCACTTATGGTTTGATCACAAGCTAGTTAACTCAGCCCTCGTACCCCCGAGGATTAGTCTCCTTTCCTATGAAATAGGTTGAATAATACCTAGGCTCAGAAGACTGTAGAAACCAAGTTATCTACACTCATTAAACACTTAGCAGTGTAGCCAGAGCATAGGGATGCTGAATAAAATGTTCTAGATATACTATCAAGTAGTGGAAACAGTAGCAGAAGCAGAGATTTTAGAACCCTCACTTGTGGAATCTACATTCATGTGTAGATTGATATGGTTATCTCACCACCCCAAATCAGAGCGAGGGCTCCCCCAAGAATACAGACAGCTGACCAGCTGGGAGCAAACACATGAGTACATGAGAGGAGGCATATACCTAAAAGAATGGGTGGACTTGGGCAAGCAGAATGAAGGGAAAGAACCCTCATTCACTTCATCAGTATTCACGAAGTACTTAGTAAATATTCGGGGCTTCCCAGGTTGCTCAGTGGTAATGAATCTGCCTACCAATGCAGGAGGCACAGGAGACACAGGTTCAGTCCCTGGGTCAGGAAGATCCCCTGGAGGATGAAACGGCAATGCACTCCCTAATTCTTGCCTGGAGAATCCCATGGACAGAGAGGCCTGGTAGGCTCTAGTCCATGGGGTCATGAAGAGTCTGACAGGACTGAGTGACCGAACACACAGCATGAGCGTTCAGCCTTGGTCAAATGACTTGGGATATATCAGCAAACAAAGGAGATAAAGATCTGTGTTCCTCAGAGGCTTATATTTTAGCCAGGGTAGACAAAAAAATAAACAGTTAATATAATGACTAAGTACTAATATCTTCAAAGGTGAGATGTAAAAACAGAGAAAGTAGAGTAGTGAAAGCCATTTATGAGGATTTTGAATTATTTGATCTTGGGAAGATCTCAGGGAGAAGCGGGCATTTAGCAAAGGCTGGAAGGATTTGAGGGAGTCAGCTTTCTCATACCCCGGGGGGAAAAAGCAACTGTCTGTGCACGGGTCCCAAGGAGAAGCATACCAGGGATGTTCTAAAACATCAAGAAGAATGGAGTGGCTGAAATGAAGTGAGCAAAGGTGCAAACTTCAGGGAAGGGCTAGAGTGTTAATGAGAGCTGGGTCTGGAAGGGTTTAGGGGTGATTTTAAGGACACTGCTTTTTACTCAGAGCAAAGAGAAAGCTATTATACTGTTTTGGGGGAGAGGAGTGACATCACCTAACTTATATCTTTAAAGATTGCACAATTGTGTTTGACACAAGCAAGAACAGCATGCAGGAGATGCTCAGAATGCATCTGTAAGAGCTGATCACAGTCCATTCCAGTTGGAAGCAGTGGGCTGGTGGGCAGAGTGGGATTTCCTGGTGGATGGATTACATGCAGGGTGTGGCAGAAAGAGAGAAATCAGAAATGACTTCAGTACTTTCAAACTGAAAACTAGGAGGGATTTGCCAGGGACTGTGATGGGGAAAGATGCAAAAGAGCAAGTGTGTGTGTGTGTGTGTGTGTGTGTGTGTGTGGTCAGGATTTCAGTCATGGACATTTCAGTTTGGAATGTGTGTGAGACATACAAATGGAGATGCTGAGTAGGTCAACAGATCAATAAGTGACAGGTTTGATATAAGTGATAAAGATTTGGGAGTCACTGGCATATGTATGCTATTCTGTGTTACAGAAGTGGACCAGACTACCAGTGTGAAAGACCTGTAAGTAGAACAGAAAACCAGAGACTGGGTCTTCGGTTACTTCTATACTCAAGAGGATGGAGCAGAGAGGAAGGAGCAATAAAGGAGCATGGAAAAGAGCAACCAGTGCAATGGCTGGAAAGCCACAAGCATGTGCCGGGGGACAATCTAAGCGAAGGAAGTGTATCCAAGAGGAGGGAGTGATGAACTCTTTCAAACGTTGCTGACAGGTCAGTAAGATGAGATTGAAAAACTGAGCATCACAATGTAGTGACATGATAAGCACTGGTGATCTTGGCAAGATGAATTGTATAGAGGGATATGCATGAAAATCTGATTGGGCTGTGTTTAAAGAAAAATAGGGGAGCAGAAATGGAAGTAGTACAAGAGCTACCTCTTCTGAGAGGTACTGCAATAAGAGGTTAAAGGATTTTGCTGGTGGAAGAAGTGGTAAACAGAAATTGGGGAAAGTCACAGCATGCTTATCTACCGGTAGGAATGAAAAAAAATGGCTCATTTAGTAGTGGAGGAATTCTGGCAGCAACATTCTTGAATAGACTAGTGGGGCTCCGATGGAGCACACAAGTGAAGTTTCTCTTGGGATAAGAGTACAGGTAGTTCATTTAGAGTAACAGGCTGGAAGGCAGAGCTGGTGGCTGCAAATGCTGGGAATGGGTAGATGGTAGACGTGGATTTGGGATTTCACTTTTGATCGAGAATGGGAAGGGGGCACTAGATGAAGCTGACATCGAGAAGAGTGAGCCCAGACCACGTGGTTCAGTATAATCGTGGAGCACTTGGAATTTAATAAACTTTAAAATCTTCTGGGAACAGATTTGTCAAAGTCCACACATAACACTGAACTGTCATCATTCAGGAGGGCTGCCTTGATTCATATGGAAAAAAGTAAATTATGGATACTATATTCAGTTTTAAGAAGTGAGACAATGATAAATGCAATGTACAAACACTGTCCTTAAAAGGAATGCCACTTACTTTAGGGGGAAAAATAGAGCAATTAAGGTGATATGTTACCTATGGACCAAATTATTCCTTAAGTGTAAACTGTAGCTATTATTCTGAATCCACAGTAATTAATATGCATTATGTCATAACCTTCTACTTTTCCTCAGATGGAGGTACTGTCTTTAAGATGAGAGATCTTTATCTTAAAACATTGAAATTTACATTTTTAAATCCATGAGTGAATGTAACAGAAAGACAAGTCAATTGCGATAGGACCAGGGCCAAAGTACCCAGTAGGGACTATAGAGAGAGTCACTAGGGCCCAGCATATTTTTGGGGACCCACAAAAATGGTTTCTTTTAAAATAAGGAAAAGAAAGTAAAATTTCAGTTTGTAGAAAAGGTTGTAATCTCTAACAATAATCTATCCATCTCCCTACCAATGCAGTTGTAAAATGTAATTTTAAATATTCTCTTTCATGGACTGTAGCCTACCAGGCTCCTCCATCCATGGGATTTTCCAGGCAAGAGTACTAGAGTGGATCACCATTACCTTCTGCAGGGGATCTTCCCGACCCAGGGATTGAACCTGGGTTTCCCTCTTTGTAGGCAGACATTTTTACAGTCTGAGCCACGAGGGAAGCCCATTTTTAGAGAGAAGGGGTCTGCAAAGGCAGAACTGCCGAGGGACCACAAAAATCATAGTTCGGCCCTGCTTCCTCCATGAAACCCTGACATGTACAAAAGACCAAAATCATAATGAATCAAAGCACCAGCCTCCCTAAAGAATCTGAAAAAATGAATGTAGTTCGTGTTCTAATAGTGTTATCATCCTGGAATGCACAGAAAACATCTTACCCTCCATTAACATTAAATGCCCTGGCCACTTGGCTCTTTTAGAGGCAGAGAAGAGTGTCTCGTTTCGGTTCTCAGGTGCTGGCAAAGGCATGCCCAGTATTAATATCATCTTGCCTCTTCTAATTATCAGAACAACTGTTCCATCATTACAAACGACTTCTTTGACCATTCCCCATTTCCCCAAAACATCTTCTGGAAACCAGTGACTCTATCAACTATTGCCTCTGATTGGTAACTGGGAAACACATTTATATTACTGTTCAAAGCAAACCGCCTTAGGACTCAGCATCACCTGTGGAAAGTAGCAAGGATTACTCCCTTGAGAAAGAGAAATAGGGACTTTCCTGGGCTTTCCAAGAATCACAAAGCATGTTTCTGACAGTTGTGAAGGGAGCAAGATGTCTCTCTCTTGCATTTCCCTGCCTTTTTTTTTTCCTATTAAAATCGGGGGTCACTCCAGGTAGATTGCTTCTTTGTTAAAAAGCCAACTTTTCCTAGCAAAACTGCCACTTCTCTGGAATGACAGGCAATGAAATCCAAGGTGACACTTAATTGTTCTCTATCGAGACATTTCTCTTTGCTGAGGCTTCCCCAGGTGCTCTGTGAAAAACATTGGCCCTATCTGGCACTTCATCTGAGAAACAGCCTTTCCCTTATGAAGACAGCTTTGCCATCCAAGGGGACACTGGCTCGGTTCGCTTTCTCATAGGCCGTGATCATGATCGGACCACCAAGGAAATGGCTGCTGCACTGACTTGAGTTGCATGTGCATGCCTACGTCACAGGGGTCAGACGCTGCGTTAATTCCTTTGCTCTCACTGCTGGTTGTTTGGGAATCAGAAGCAGATTATTACTGCAAAGACTTATCTTTTGATTCATTCTCCCCTCTTAAAATTGGCCCTAGATCATTCTTTCTTGTGTGCAGCATGTTTCATCTCCATTTGGATGAGAAAGTCATAATAGTCCTTTTAGAAAATCTATCTGTCAGAATTATCAGGAACACACCCCACAAAGGCTTTGGCTGTCTTTCCTGCACATCTGGCAGGGTTTATGCTTCTTTGTGCTTGTCTCCCCAAGAATCACTGCTGTTACATGGCTCACACAGACCCGAGGGCACCTACTGTTCATGTTTCAAACTGATCAGTTCAATTCAGTTCCAAAAATAAGACAAAAAGTGTGCTGAGAATGAACTAGAGAGACAGAGATGGAAAAATCTGTGTCCCTGCTTTCAGGAATCTCCCAGATTAATAAGTAAGACAAACATACAAAATTATAATTATAGCGTATTCCTTGTAAATTTATCTTCTGCTCCCCTTACACTGGTGGGGAGGGGAAGACAAGGCAGGGGGCAGGTAACTATATTTCACTATCCACAAGAAAATATTATTCTGGGTGGCAAATCATTGGTAAACTCCATAATGGGCTTCCCAAGTGGTACTAGTGGTAAAGAAACCGCCTGCCAATGCAGGAGACTCAAGAGACACAGCTTCCATTCCTGGGTCAGGAAGGTACCCTGGAGAAGGAAAATGAAACCCACTTCCAGTGTTCTTGTCTGGAAAATTCCATGGGCAGAGGAGCCTGGCATGCTGCAGTTCAAGACTGAGGGACTAAGCAGAGAGGGAGAAAAACCCCTTAATACCCTGAGCTCTCAGGTTCTTTTGAAAGTAAAAGGATGGGAACAGAACGGAGGCATCCTTCATTCACTCATTCAAAAACATTTATGGCTTAATACTGATTATGTTGTATGATCAAGATTAATTATAAACATTGTATGTTATAAACACTACATGTGGAAAATCTCATATAATCCTCAGAACAAAACTAGGAGGAAGGCATTAGATTCGAGATAAAGAGTGGAATAGCCTCTATTCATGCATTTATCTTTTGGCTCTAAAGCCTGTGTGGTTTCTTACATGCCAGGCTTCCTAGCTGAGTCTAAAGACTTTCACCTTTAAACTTCTGTGATTATACAATATTGCTAGCAAGAGACTAGGCATCAGAGCCACTTTTCTCACTCAGGATACTGGAAGGGGGGGGTACTAGGAAAGGGAAAGAGCTCTTTGAACAATCTGTAGAAAAAAGGGCAACACAGGAAGTCACCTTTTTATGAGTGAATGGCTTATAGGCTCCTAGCCTTAATTTTCTCCCAGCTGTTCAAATCAGTGAAATACTTCACAGATTATCAAAGTGAATTTGCCTTTTTTTCTTTAAGTACCCTTTTTGCTATTAACAAATGAGATATGCACACAGACATACAGGATCTAACATAAAGAAGTGGGGGGTTGAGCATCCCTTGGTCACAGTAACTAACTGTGACATTGACACTGACATTGATTTGTTAATTTGTCGGCCTCCTCTAATATGAGATCCTCTTCAGCAACTCTGGTTGATTGTATCCTTGTAAAGCCAGGATCTAGTATAGTAGCTGCTCAATAAATATTTGTCGAAATAATGAAACAAAGATAGGCAGGTAGATTAAAAATAGAGAAAATGTACCAGTTCCTTTCATTAAGAATCAATATTTCATTTTCTTTTATGCATCCCTCTTTATTACCTTCCCGACTTTTCCTTCTGCCCATTTTACATATCTTAAAATATGCATGGGATATTAATACACGTTAAAAATGTAAAACAGCTTTCCATATAGTGGTTTCAACATCTTGGTAGTGACATCTCTTCAACCATTCTGACAATTACATAATCTTCAAAAAATATTAAAAAAAAACAAAACCACCTTATACTGTCCTCTGTCATCAAGTGGGCACTTGGACAGACCCAAAGCCTTAGACCAGGTGAGAAGTATACCTAAATATTTGTATATTTTTATTTCTCTGCATTCTATCAAGTTTTGTTTCAAGCAAGAAATAATCTGTCCCTCCTTCGTTTTTGCACATCACAGAGCTAAGTTTCCCGTGTTACACCAATTTCAAAATGTTCAGCACCATTTATCCCTTTTTTATAGTTCATATAAAGACATGGCTCCAAGACCTCAAATAACAAAAAGTTTATTTATGTATTTATTTTTGCATGGCATGCACTGATGAGCTAGTCTGCTCAGTGAGCGTTTCACAGATTAGACGCCTGAGTATGGTTTCAGGCAAGGCTCCCTCATGTTTCTGCGCATTGGCTGATAAACACTTCAAAGTAAACCGCTCATAAATATGAAATGAAAAGCCGAGGAGTCGTTATGCACAGCTTTGAGATACAAATCTCTTTATTCCCTTCTGAAGTGGGGTTTGATTGACATAATGAGTCATAGAGCCTGTCCAGGGACACACTGCCTTTTCCCCTTTTTCTCTGGAGACAGGGAGACTTGAAAGAAATCCACTTCAGAACTTGGTGATAGACAGCTCACTTGAAAAAATAATAAAGTTGAATCCTATATTAAATAACTTATTATTTTGTGTTAATGCCGACTTTGACAACCATGACATATGTCAAAGTTTCACTCCACATCCTCAGAAAGACATGATTAGTTACAACTCTAAGAAAAAGACTGCCAAATTTCAAAAAAGTGCCATTATCTTTTTTGTCATATATATTGTTGCTCTACAGACCCTTCATTTGGTAAGAGAAAAATCACTACTTCAATTAATTCAGAGTAGAAGACTAAAATCCCGGAAGCCAAAAGGCTACAGGGAGTAACACGGGCAACTGGGAATAATTATTGTGGAAAATTCATTTCATAAATAAATGTCTTTCAAGAAGGAGAGGCTCACATAGCAGAACTTTCTCTGAAAAATAGGCTGAAGAACAATTCAAAGTGGAGATTCAATTTATTCTTGCTCATAAGTTTTTAATAATTATCTGCTTGCTTGAAAAAGATAAAAATTTCAGTGAGGTCGCACAATTTCCCATTAGATTATATTTTGTAAATGCAAATGACTTACAGAAGCCCAGTGGTTAATGTAAGAAGCTAAGTCAGCTTGTGTACAGGTCAATAAGGAGTCGTGGGGACCTGTTAAAAAATGGGAGGAAGTACAGGTCCCTTCAGATAAGGCAGCTGTTATTCAGCAAGTAGATTTTTGTCATTCAAGAAGATAGAATTACTGTTGCTAGGTATTGCAATTTTTCCGGAAAAGCCTGATATCTAGATTTTATGGGCATTTACCTATCGATAAATGATGGTCAAAAATGTAATTTCAAAAAAGCAATCCAATAGAAGAGATGTTTCAGAGAAGGCAATGGCACCCCACTCCAGTACTCTTGCCTGGAAAATCCCATGGACAGAGGAGCCTGGTAGGCTGCAGTCCATGGGGTCGCTAAGAGTCGGACACGACTGAGCGACTTCACTTTCACTTTTCACTTTCATGCACTGGAGAAGGAAACGGCAACCCACTCCAGTGATCTTGCCTGGAGAATCCCAGGGACGGGGGAGCCTGGTGGGCTGCCGTCTATGGGGTCGCAGAGTCGGACACAACTGAAGTGACTTAGCAGCAGCAGCAGAAGAGATGTTTGGCCTGCCAGTCTTTCATCTCTGCTTTAGACTTCCAGGATTGACCATTTAAATAAGTCTTAAGAAATAGGGACTTCCCTGATGGTCCAGTGGTTAGGACTCCACGCTTTCACTGAGGGCCCAGGTTCAATCCCTGGTCAGTGAAGTAAGATCCCACAAGATGTGTGGCCAAAAAAATCAAAAAAAGGAGGGAGAGAAAATGAAAACTTTAAATCAGAAAACAATGAGAGAAAACGGAATCAAAAGATTCTCTTGAGTGGTTTTAATCTCTCTTTCTAGGATCCCTGGGGGTCTCTTCCTGAAGTCTCTTCAACTGGAACAGTTGAGCTTTCTTATTTAAATGATGATTGTGGGCAAGAAAACTTCTGAAAACAGCTAATTAAGACCATCTCCTTGTTTGAGAGTGAAGCAATCCAGTCCACCACCCTCTCCTCAAATATTAATTGGCTCAAGGTTTTCGACTGCATTAAGTTTCAGGGTCAGATCACCTCTAATCTTCTGCCTTAGAAACAGCTTGAGTGTCAAAGAAAATTAACTGTCCACCAAAATTAGTGTCTCCCTTTCCATGGTCCAAAACTGCCATAGAGAGTGGTTTTCCAGCCAGAACCTGTCACTCAGTTTCCATCGCATCTAGGTCAGCCCATGTATCCAGCTCTCGTCAACCTAGTGAAGCAGAAGTGATGGTGCCATTTAAAAACCAGAGACCTTAAAAGGCAAATGATCCTTATCCATGTTCTTTTCCCCTTATGATACAAGTGATATGAGTGAAGATGGATTTAGGACGGCAGTGCCGCTAGATGAAAGGAGCCTTGTTCCCAGAGTTCCACCTGGAGGGAAGGAACCTAGGCAACAGGATTACTGATTTCTGACTTCACAGGAATGAGACATTAATCCTGACTGCGGTGGATCCTTCATATACTTTACATTTCCTTGTTCCATTAACTAGATTTATCTAAAACAATGCAGTCAATGTTGAATTGTTTGAAACACTATTATAATAGTAAATATACACAATTAAACGATCCAAAAAAAGAAACATTGACTACTTATTGAGAACTTGCTAATGCCAATAACTACCATTTTCAGATCTATTTATAGTAAATAATGGAGGACCAGGGAAATGACATGACCCAGCAAAGAATATAAAACTGGTCCATGTAAAAGCAGTGATTCAAACCCAGACGCTGGCAGTTCCAAATAAGTTCTCACCAACTGACACTAATTTTTGTTGCAGTGTCATAAGTTGGTATCTGAGATTTTATTAAAATCCTCACCCATCCAACTTGATAAAATTTAGCACCACTTTGATATGTCATATGTTAGATCTGATTATTTGTACTACAAATTAAAAAAAAACTGAAAAATGCAAGTATCTCTTAATAAACTTTCTGCCATAAAGAATTAGTTGGCTAATGAGTAACATTATAAAATTGTATTCAATTTTATTCTTCAGTAACGACAGTAAGTTAGCATCAGAAAACTGGCAGCCAATAAACCCTAACACAACTCAAAGTAAAAAAAAAGAGACATGATGTGTGTGTGTGTGTGTACACAGTATATATGCATTAATAAGAAGAATTGAGAAAGAAGAGTGGAATGGTACATACATAAGAATAATCGCTAATTTCCAATTTCCCTTAAAGTTCACAGTTAGCTCACTTTCTAACTATAGTGATATGTGCTCAGTGCAAAAGGGCCATAGAATCAGACTAAACAAAGTTCAAATCCTCCTGCTTCTTAGCTCTAGGATCTTGGGTCAATTTCCTGGCTTCTCGCAATCTCAACTGCTTTACTTATAAAATAAGGATGATAATATCTACTATATTAAAAAATACAGAAGAAAGTCCACATCCAACGAAACGAAACCTAGACCCTTCACGTGATGAGCAGAAATCATGATCATGTGAGCTTAAAATTAAACCAGTCTGTTGTCTGGGACTGGAGCTGGAAGCAAAGGAGCAGGAGAAATCTTTTGGGGATGATAGAAATGTGCTAAAATTATACTGTGGTGATGGGAGTACAACTGTTAATAAACTAAAATTAATTCAATTGCACACTTGAAACAGGAGAATTTTATTATTTGTAAATTATACCTCAGCAAAGTTGTTAAAAAATTAAACTGGTTGCATGTAAGTATTTCTCAGTATGGAGGTAAAAACTGCACCTGGAAAATCCAGAGAACAACAACAGAGTTAGCACTTCAGATTTATAGAATGTAGAATAAATGAAAGCTAACCTATGATTCCTGTATCATGAATTGAAAGAAGGAGAAGAGGACGTCAGAGGATGAGATGTTTGGACAACATCACCGATGCAACGGACATGAATTTGGGCAAACTTCAGGTAATGGTGAGGGGTAGGGAGGTCTGATATGCTGCAGTCTATAGGGTCACAAGGAGTCAGACACGACCGCGTGACTGAACAACAAGGATCTCTGTACAAAGAAAGCAGAATTAGTGTAACAGTGTTTCTTTTATTTTGATTCCATCACAAATTTTAGCAGCTAAAATATTCCTAGAATAATAGTTCCTCATTAACTTTTCTTTGAAAATGGGGAAGACACAAGTTCCCCTAGGATTAAAACTCTCGATGTTAACCGCAAAGGTAAAAAGAATAGTCTTTCTAAGAATAAATCTGGAACAGAATACTTCTCCATCTCCGAGGTGTTTTAATCCCCTTGACTGAAAATAGTTTGATTAAACAGGCTGCCCTGGGCTCATGCATGCCGTCTCAGTCCAGGAAGAAACAGCTGTCCGTCACATCTCTGTCCTCCTCCCACAGCCCCTGGAGGGCATCGTAAGCAAGCTGTCTCCAGGATAAGCGCTCCTCTGAGAGTTGCCGGCTCATCGTGGCCCACAGCTGAAAAGCAGCCACTCTGCTCGCTGGGTCTATTAGCCCTTTGACTTTCTTCCTTCACGCACAAATATAAATATAAAGCTGAAGTGAATGACGACGACTGTCCCCAAAGAAATTTCAATTAAACACTTGGAATCCTTAGGAATGGTACCTAAGGAGATTCCCAAATCAGAGCTGCAATTCGTTATGTATATTAAGTCTGGCTTCGGATTGTAAATCTTTTTTTTTTTTTTCTCTTTTCATGGTAGCCACAGCCTTTCAAAGAACTGTCTCTCATCTGATTTGAACAACTCTTTTCCAGATTCTAAGCAGGACCAGTAGAATAGAGTTATTTCTGAATCACAAGCCTCCTGTCCAATTAAAAAGCAGATGAGAGAATTCTTTTGTTCTCTACCAGAGTATTTTTGTGGGGAAAATTTCATGAACGGAGGAGTATGGAGGCCTACAAGTCATGGGGGTAGCAAAGAGTCAGACATGACTGAGAATGCATGCACATTTCCTCTCTTCTCAAAGGGAAGGGAGGTCATTAAGAAATGTTTGATGAGTGCTGGAGTACACTCTTCCCTGCTGTCTTACTGTTTCAATCCACCACAGTCCTGCAACATAGCATGTGTGAAAGCTAATTACCTGAATTCAAGCTTCATTAAAGGAGTACTTTTTCTAACTGACTTCTGGATATTCGACATCTACAACAATAAGGAATGTATAGAGAGAAGGTTTTCCACAAACAAGTTTAAATGGATGGAAGGCAAGAAGAAAGAGAGAAAGAAGGAAGGAAGAATGGAAGAAAGGATGGGGAAAGGGTAGGCTTGACTAAAAGGCCTTCACACGTAGGCCAGGTCTTTCTGTTCCACTGCTGGCAAAATTCTTAAAACATTTCCTCAGGCCACACTTACTATTGGATTCTTTTGAAAGAATTTACTTAGGAGCCAGATATTTGCTGAAATTTATGTTATGCTTTCCTTTTACTGATTAATTGTTTTTCACTATGTGTTATTCAGCTGACTTAAACAATCAGAGCTAATCAGATTATACTCAGAGATGAGAAGAAAAAAGTTTCCTCTTAAAAAAAAAAAAAAAAAAAATTCACTAGGGTCAGTGGATTGCCAAATAACATTCCCTCCCATATTGAGATTCTTTGAATCACTCTCTTTTGGTCTGTCCAAATATAGTTTTTAAAGAAATCAGGAATATGAGCTTCTTTCCAGTACTAGGGCTTATGTCAATTACATAATAAATAATAAAACAATATTAATAATTTTAAAGGCCATTGAGAAATTGTATTTCTACCAAAGGCAACATCTGTATTAATTTCTCTCTTCAAGCATTCATTCTCCAACTAAAGAAGTTGTTCTAAATTCTCTCCTTTTAGTACCAATTTTCTTTCTGTCAACTGCATTTGTTCATGGTCACCAAACCTGAGAAAACTGATGCATAAATGAGTTTTTGATATTTTGGAATACACTTTTGTCTCCTAGCAATGAAAACTATGTGCTTCCTGATACTCTGCCATGTCCCACTGGATCCATGTGGCCACTGAAACCTGAAATGAGGGAAGGCCTGTGAACATCAGCTTTCTTTTATAATCATGATATTAGCACCTAGTACACAGCAAATGGACTCTTTGCTTACCTCCTGCAACCCTCAGTGATGCCTATTTTTGAATAATGGCTCCCAAACTAAGAGGAACAGCTTATAAGCACCTGGCCTCAAGGTCCTCTGTAAAATGCTGGTCAGGAGTACAGGAAAAGAAAGATGCTTAAGAAAGCCGAAATTCTCTCTTCACCCTCGAATGAGGATCTTTCCTGTCTTTCTGCCTCTCAGGGCGTGAGACACCACAAGGACAAAGGAGGCTTGAGATGGGGTGATGTGGGAGGGTCAAAATGGTCATTTATCCATCTTTCATCTTCATAGAAAGACTTTTAACACTCTTCTTTCTGGTAATCCAGGAGCTAAGAAATGCTGCTCCAAGAAATTAAAGAGCAGACATGATATCTTAATCCCTTCCAAGTTTCTGGTGTGCCCACCTGACAGATGGCCTTCCTTGTCACCAATACCAAGAATCAAAACTAAAGAAACAGGGAGAAGTAAGAAACTAAGTCATGAGACAAGAAGCTGCTGACATTACTGGGAAAGATGAAGGCAACACCACTGGATTAATGGCATTTTTTAGGAAACCTTTATATCCATTTTTAGTATCATTCAAAGGGAAATATTCTTGGTGAATCATCAAAATCAGTCTAGCTAGCTATTTTATTTTTTTATTTATTTATTTTTAATTAGTTGGAGGCCAATCACTTCACAACATTTCAGTGGGTTTTGTCATACATTGATATGAATCAGCCATGGATTTACATGTATTCCCCATCCCAATCCCCGCTCCCACCTCCCTCTCCACCCGATTCCCCCGGGTCCTCCCAGTGCACCAGGCTGGAGCACTTGTCTCATGCATCCCACCTGGGCTGGTGATCTGTTTCACCATAGATAGTATACATGCTGTTCTTTTGAAATATCCCACCCTCACATTCTCCCACAGAGTTAAAAAGTCTGTTCTGTATTTCTGTGTCTCTTTTTCTGTTTTGCATATAGGATTATCATTACCATCTTTCTAAATTCCATATATATGTGTTAGTATGCTGTAATGTTCTTTATCTTTCTGGCTTACTTCACTCTGTATAAGGGGCTCCAGCTTCATCCATCTCATTAGGACTGGTTCAAATGAATTCTTTTTAATGGCTGAGTAATATTCCATGATGTATATGTACCACAGCTTCCTTATCCATTCATCTGCTGATGGGCGTCTAGGTTGCTTCCATGTCCTGGCTATTATAAACAGTGCTGCGATGAACATTGGGGTGCACGTGTCTCTTTCAGATCTGGTTTCCTCAGTGTGTATGCCCAGAAGTGGGATTGCTGGGTCATATGGCAGTTCTATCCTTTATATAAGTTAGTTTTTCCTTGTACATGTGGTCCCAAGCAAAGATGAATTTCTTTTCAAAACTTGTGGTTCTAGTCAGTGAATTTCAGGTAAAAAATAGCAAATGCAATTCAGATGGTCATGCCCCTAGTCACCAAATGCTTCACTGAATCAAAGTTTCATCTCTCACGAGTAAATTTTGGAAGTAATTTGGTTGTTTTTTTTTTTTTTTTTTTTCTTTTTTTTCTATTCTAGATGGGAGTGGCATTCTAGGACACTTGAATTCTCATTCTAGTTTTTACAGCTATATAAGTGAATGATCTTAGATAAGTCATTTTGCTCAATATGAAAATGACTGAGTGGAAGATAGTTTTTAAGATCCCTTCTAACATCAATATATTTTATGATGAAAATAATTGCTTTAATAAATATTTTTCCTCTTTGAAGCTGCTATCCCATGACCAATGACTCTACAGAAATATGCCATTTCTCAGATCTTTCAAAAGGCAGATCTTTGTAACAGTGTTTAAGAAAAATGAAAGCATAATTGTCTCAAAACAATTGAACTTGTCTTGATTTTATGTTAAGGAACAAACTTCTTTCATCAATTCACTTAAAAAATTCAGTAGAGGCATTCCATTAATTTAGTTTAATTTAGTCTAGTTTAATTTCTGATATATTCCTCACAGTTGGGTCGGCTGTGGAAGAAAACTATGTTCTGTCAAACTAAAACAAAAGTGCATCCCTTTTTAGATGGTCAAGGCAGTTTGATTCTAAAGATCCTAGACGATAAAGCAAAAAAACTGGAAAAAAACCCTAAAGTTCATACAGTCCTTAAGTGGAAATGAAAGAAAAGATGATGTCTTCACAGTGTGTGGGACAAACAGTGTGTGGCCAACCTACATTAAAGCTAAATCAAAACAGAGAATGAAAAATATCAAATCACACTTAAATCATGGTTTCCAATATTATTCTCAAAAAAAAAAAAAAAAAAAAAAAGTGGGAGGGGGATACCAGGGCCCCTTGGAGAAATGGCTGATTCTAGGGTTGGGGGCAGAAAATACACAAGCAAACATACAAAAGCCTAATGTATCTTCATAATGCCAGAAGTAAGGAAATGCTCAAAACAAAACAAAGACGCACATGATGGGTTTATAGCAAAGGGAACCAAGGCCAACTGAAAGAGTTCCCAGTGGTCAAAATGGAACCTTTTGAGAAACAAAATAAGTAAAGTAGCACCGGCTTGGCTTATTATCCAAAGTGTTAAAAAAAAAAAAAAAAAAAATCCAGGAGTCCACAGTAATATGAATTGATAACTGAATAAACAGTATAAATGGAGAAGCAAAAGGCAACCCACTCCAGTATTCTTGCCTGGGAAATGCCATGGACAGAGGAACCTGGCAGACCACACAGTCCATGAGATTACCAAGAGTCAGACATGACTAAGGAACTAAACAACAACAAATAGATTAAATGTGAAGAATGACAACTTTCTCATGTAGAAGAATCCCAAATCATTCATGTTGACATTCTGTTGTAGGTAAGGAAGGACGTAACTTCCCGCTCTATAGGTATGAGTGATTTCTTCCCCAAAATAAAAATAAACAAATAATGAAAAGGAAGACAACAAGTAAAATTATAGTGGAGAAACTTGAGAAACATTTCCTCAAACAGGCAATCAGTTCCTAACCACAATGATGTCATGTTGGTTGGACGTACCCTTGATATGATATAATGAAAATGGCACTTTTACCTCTGTAACCCTCTTTGTAAAAATACATTACCCCATTGTAACCAGGAGAAAACTATCAGACAATCCCAACTCAGGACCATTTTATGAAAACTGACCAGAACTCCTAAAATCTGCCAAGTTCTTTATAACCAAGGAATATCTGGGAAACTGTCACAACCAAGAAAGCCTAAACAGACATGATTACTAAATGTTACGATGGGATTCTGGAAGAGAGAAATGACATTAGGGAAAAACTAATGTCTGAATGAAGTATGAACTACATATTATTAGTTAATAATAATGTGTCAATATTGGTTCATTAATTGTGATAAATGTACCATACTAATGCAAGATGTTAATAAGACTGGGAATGGGAATATACAATGCAACATATTGGATCCCTTAAAGTTGAACATCCCCTGACATACAGGAACTGTGTACTATCTTTGCAGTGATTTTGTAAGTTTAAAACTTTAAAAACACTTTTTAAGATTACAGGTTTTTTTCTTCTTAAGAAAAAATAAAAACAGAAACAAACGAAAAAATCCCCTCTTGTGTACTGTAACCTCACTCCATTCTGAAATAGAAAAGAAAAAAGTGATTAAAAAGGGGGAAAATATCAGTATTGGGGGAGATTAATTGGGTAAGCTATTTGGTAAAATGTAAATTTTGCTGTTTCTTTTTTCCTTAGGAATAGATAACATGTGCTAAATGCTTTATACTATATACCATACTTTGTGCTGGAGCCTTTATATTAATTACTTCACTTAAGACAAGGTATTGTAAAATGATTATTTTCTCCTTTCAATCTATATATGGAAAAAATCCAAATATAAAAATCAACAGGAATGTTTTGGAACCTGAAAATGTAGTTGCTGTGTACACCTGAAACAGTAGAGGTACAAGAGCAGTTAAGAAACATTTAGAAAGAACATTAGTGAGGGAAATTCTTGTACCATCAGTTTGAACAGTGTATTATAAAACTTAATTCAAAGAATTTTTTTTTTTAAATCACAGCAAAATTAGCCAAGTAATGTCACAGCTGTTTCTTTGCCCTCAGGCACAAGAGCCATCCTTTGGTTGAGAATCAGAGACAGACAACCTCATCTTCAACAATAACACACAGACACATGATTCTTCCTTCACGAAATTTTAGACAGAAGGTTTCGTCAATCATCTCAAATGTGAAGTACTCCATAAAGATCATGCACTGCCTTGCTATGAATCATTTAATGGCACAGTATTAACCCGCTGACTGAAATGTTCACAGAAAAATCAAGGGACAAATGGAAAAGAAATGAAGGAAGAAAAGGAAGCAGTCCATGTGTTCCTGTTGAAACAGGTAGATGGTTCCATCGAGTTATAACACATGAATAAATCTAGTGATTAACCGTGACTGATTTTCTCACTGCCTATCCTGGCATTTTGGAGAAAGAGAAAAGAAAAAAAAGAACAAAAAACTAAAAAATCCTTCACAGTAGCAAGGAATGAAAGATAATTTATCCTTAGGAGAAGCCAATGGCTAAGTTAGATTTTTAGCTAAAATAAAATAAAAATCTCCTTTTCTAATTTCAAGACATGAAGATGGAAGGAAAATAATAGATGACACAGTTAAACCAGAACAACTCACAGGAGAGCTTGACATGGCCTGTTCATTGAGAAAAGGTGGCACACCTATCAGTAAGCTAAAGTTAGACCCAAACAGGAATAGCAGAGGCCTGGGAATATACTGACAGTATCTTCAGGGATGGCCTCGCACTGAGGCAGAATCTATGGTGTGTCAGCAGAATTGCCTCCATTCTGCAAATGGAGAAGGAAGGGAGGCGAGATGAGGAGTGACAGATGAGCAAGCTCCCTCACGACTGCCTTCTGACTTGTCTTTTTTAGAATCTTGTTGAAATAAGTTAAAAAAAGGAAAGCCCATACAGGAATATTTTAGGATCTAAACCCCGACAATATTTACTAACAACTTTGAGGGCACACAGTTGAATAATTTCTCAGTGTAATTAATATGGTTTATGCTATTATACCACCAACCCATCTTTTATATGCAACAGACCATTTTGATAGTGTCATTCCCAAAGTTTATATTTAACCAAACTTTATAAAAAATCATATGATGTGCTATGGGCTGAATTGTGTCCCCTCCTATAAATTCAAACGTTGAAGCCTTAGCCCTCCAAGAGATTGTATAGGAAACAGGGTCTTTAAGGGGATAATGAAGGTTAAATAAAGTCACATAAGACACAGTCCTGATCTGATAGAACTGGTATCCTTATAAGAAGACGATGAGATACCAACACTCTCTCTCTGCCATGTGAGGACACAGTGAGAAGGTGGCTGTCTGCAAGCTAGTATAAAAGTATTTAACCAAAAGTCAACCATGCTGGCATCTTGATCTCTGACTTCCAGCCTCCAGATGGTGAGAAAACAAATGCCTGTTGTTTCAGCCACCCAGTCTATGATGTTCTGTTGAGGTAACCTGAGCTGACAAATACATTGTGCAGGAAACCTAGTGTGGTCCCCAAAGAATCAGGGTTCTCTTCTTTCAAGGAATATGGTAGGACTGCACTGCCTTAACTCCTTTAAGAGCAGAGAAAGCCACCTGATACCTTTTAGCCAATGAAATGTCAGTAAGGGTGACATTTGTCGCTTTCAGTGAGTCTTTAATAAGAAGAGAAGGTGTGATTTTCCATATGCTTTGTTTTTCCTTTCTCTGCCACCTGCAGTGCTCCAGATGGTGAAGTCTTTATCAGCGGAATGCCTGAATGAGGACGACGGGGAACAAAGGCCCCAGTCAACCCACAGTGGACATGGAGTATGAGTGAGAAATAAACATGTGTTGTTTTGAGTCACTGAGACTTTCCATTGTTAAGGTTGATATAGCAACCTTAGTCCTATAGGGAAAAAACAAAGAAACAAAACTAAACAGTAAAGCAAGCAAGCACACAAACAAAAAGCCCTCAGTCCTACAGGGGGCAGAAAGCAGAAGCAAACAACGACGAGAACAAACCTGGTAATGCTCTGCATAACCCACTGAATAACCACAGTGGGCATACATCACAGATAGGATAATCAGGAAAAATGTGTTCACCTCTGTAACCATGTAGACATTTTAATTAAGAGATGGCCCAACTGATTTGGTATCTACTGAGAAGCACAAAATTTCATTTTATGCTCTAATATTTTAATAAAAATATCTATTCAGATGCCAGATAATTTTGAAACAGCACTGCGATTTCATCTAACCTTGTTTAACATTATTTGCAAAGCTTTTATTAGTTATAAGGGTGAACAATAGCAAATTAATCTTACTTGATTTATGAGAAAACATCCCGACACATATTGAGATTGCCATTTGAAATTGGTCATATTTTGGTCGAAACTTTTATCATCTCAACTATGTTCCCAAGGCTGACCTTTGGTCTCCTTTCTCATTGTCACTTCCTGATGTCAGCCCCCAACTCTGAACAATCCAGCTTGTCCTTGGTGGACCACATCCCTTGACCACATTGAGTCTTGACCCAATGGTCTCCTTGTGCCTTGGAGGTGTCCTTCTTCCCACTTACCACCTGGATGATGACTACTCATTCCAGAAGACTCATCTCAAATGTCAATTAATCCAAACTATCTTGGCCAAAATCTCCAGCAAAAATTCTTTCCTCCTTTAGGTTCCCAGATCATATGATCAATATCTTTATTACAGTAGTTATTCCCCTTAAATACAATTTATCTATTAATGTGTCTGCTTATGGATTTGTGAATTCTAAGTGGGTTGAAAAATATCCCTCAATGCATTCTGTAGCTACAATCTATTTGTTGAATGAATGGGTGAAGGATTCAAATTATAAACTACTTCTACCTAAAAACGTTGACCACTTAATAAAAGTGAGTATTTATATGCATAATGTTTAATTTTTCTTAATCACAAAGGAAAACAGATTGTAAACTTGTCTTCATTTTCCTTGCTTTCTTATTTCTGTGTATTATACATCCTATTAAAACACAGAAAGATTTGCTATACTAGCATTTAAATTTGCTGGACTATGCTTTGTAACAGTTGGTGAGAAAGAATTTATAAGGAGACTTAGAAGTCTCTACAGCTCTGCTCCTTTGCAAAGTTCTGACATGTGATTTATATTCCTTAGGTAATAAAGGAGCTTTCTTCAACTTTCTTCACAGCCAGCCTACTGAACCTCTTCAGTCTTCATCCCTACCACTCCTGTGGGCAAGAACAAAAGCAGAAAAAAGCCAGAGAGACCAGAGATGCCTTTTCATGCTCTTAATCAAAAAGACTGTGGCTGCCTGAGCCTGGTACACACTCCAAGCAGCTCTCCCAAGTAGGGATGGTCCAGCTTAGCTGGTTACAGCATGTGGCTGGCAAAACCAGAGAAACTATAAATGACCATACCCACCCCTTATCCTGGCCTCTACCCTGACAAAGTAAGGAGAAACCAAAAGGGTTTATATCAGATGAGACCCTTGAGAGATGGCTATGGGTGTGAGTGCGTGTTTACAAGTGCTCTAGTCTGAGAGATGGGAGAAATGGATTGAAAACTGTCCACGAGGCAGCACTGCATAGAGGTTGGCATCAGGAAGACAGGGGCTTAAAAGTAAACATTGCCGTTTCATGGTAGTGGGTTTGGGGAAATGACTTCATCTGGGAAGACTTTGTTGCTTCATTTGCTAAGGTGGGAGGACCATCAATGATTTGGTAAGAGGTGCTGAACACAGCTCATGGCATGTAGCTCAGGACTCACTCCCAAGAAGTGTTTATGTGTAATTAGGTCCCTTCGACTATATACAGGGTCAGAGCCATCATTATCAATAACCACTAGCATTAGACCAGCAGCAGATCACAGTTTGATTAGCTCGGTTTGCTGTGATTATATGGGGCAATAGCTGGGATGGATTTGGAAGACTAGAGTTTGAGGCATGGCTGAACCTCTAAGTAGTCATATTATCTTTCACAAGTCACTCTTTCAGTTTCAGTTTCCTCATCTTCAAAATACATGCGTTACAACAATTGGTCTCCTCTGCAGTGCTAATATTTGAATCTCTGAGATAAACTAGACATGACTGGGTTGGGTGCAAAAGTAAGTGGTCATGGTGACCAAGGTGAGAGTGTGTTCAAAGAGCAGGTGTCCTAAGGAAGTCACAGGGCAGGCAATTGCTAGCCAGCCAAGTTAAAACAGTCAAGCCCTGTTTATAATAATAAGAGGTTCCAGTTAGGCAACCCTCATGAGTGACTTGCCATGAAATTTGAGTTAAATTTCTACCTATCAGTGGATTTTGTTAGTTTCATTTCCTGTTAGGTTTTAAACCTCTATGCATGCTCAGTCGCTCAGTCATGTCTGATTCTTTGCGATCCTACAGACTGTAGCCTGCTAGGCTCCCCTGTCCACTGGATTTCCCAGGCAGAGTACTGGAGTGGGTTGCCAGTTCCTCCTACAGGGGATCTTGACCTCAGGATTCAACACGCATTTCCTGTGTCTCCTGCATTGGCAGGTAGATTCTTTACCACTCTGCCACTTGAGAATACACATTCTGATGTAAAATGAGAAATAGGGCTAGGGTGACACCTGCAAAATATTTGCAAGTCAAAGCTTCATTCTGTGTCCTTTTAGGATATGAGGAGAGCTCACCACCTCAAATAATGGGACCTGCAAGCATGAGGATATATTCTAAGGAGGCCTTTTACAGCCAAAATGTAATGTACCTATAGCATGTGAACCCGAAGTTGAAGGTCTGAAAAAAATGACATGCACAATGGAAGAATGAGAGAAAAAAGAAGAGAGGAAGAAAAGGGAAGAGGAAGGAGGAGGAAAAAAAAGTAAAGGAGAAGGCATTATTGAATGGAAATTCCTGGATTAGCAAATACACTGTTTACTTGGCCAAGTCTAAAAAGTTCCACTAAACTTCAATTTTCAGAGACAGAGGTGGTATTTATGCAGATGCTACTTAATAATTTTATGCTATTAAGTGTATCTGGGGGCTTCCTAGGTGGCGCAGTGGTAAAGGATCTGGCCAATGCAAGAGACACAAGTGATGTGGGTTCAATCTCTGGGTTGGAAAGATCCCCTGGAAGAAGAAATGGAAACCCACTCCAGTATTCTTGCCTGGAGAATGCCATGGACAAAGCAGCCTAGAGGGCTACAGTCCACGTGGTTGCTGAGAGTCATATACAACTGAGTATGCACACACACACAAGTGTATCTGGAAACAAATTAGTTTATTTTCAGCAGGTAAACTCTTAATACTCATGTTGAAGGAATATTTCAAAGTTCATCAAGTACTTTTAAAGCACTTAAAGAGATTTCCACTGTCCTTCAATACAAATGGTGGCCATTGATTTGCTTAAGGTCAGTTTTTGTTTTAGTTTTGGTTAAGATGTTGGGTCCTGAATCAGGATTCCTGGGATAGAATTTAACTCCACTATTTTATAACTGTGTGAACTTAAGGAAGTGACTTACTCTGTCTTCATCTTAGCTTTCCCTTTGCCAAACTGGGAAGGATAAAAGCCTAAATCATAAGGGTTTAGTGGGGCATTAAATAAAATGATTTATAAAAACAGTTAAAATAGAATCTGGCACATAGTAAGTATTTAATAAACATAAGCTATAATTATTAGTAGAGCTCTTATTTAAGTATTTTAAATGCTATATATTTTTGTTACAAAATACATACATATATCAACTTATAATAGGATGTAGACAAGGCATTCTGCACCACTGACTTAATGAGTTTGTTATAATTTTATTGAAATTATTTTCTCTAACACTGCTGCCATAGAGAGGGAGGCCAAGGTAACCACTGATTCATAAGCCTAGAAGGTGTACTTTAGGAGGTTGACACAGACTTTCTAAATCTTCGTGAGGCCAGTGTTATTCCAGCCTTGCTGCTTATAGACCTGTTTTTAAAGGTACACCTTCCCCATCATGCAGGTGAATCTATATCCCTTACTGTGGAGAAAAGGGACAAGCAATCCACACCAACCACAAACATCCACACCAGTCACAGGCTAGAAAATAACAGCAACCCTAGCCTCCTGTCCCTGCCCTGGAAGCACTCTAACCCATGCCAATACCAATGCTACCTTGTCCTAGTTTAGGTGGCCCAGGGACACAGAAAATAAGAGATAATTTCAAATTTCTTTGCAATTATTTTTGAGTTTAAAAGGCTCAAAAAAGTTGGGAGGGAGATTCTCTGATCAATTTGTCTAGAATATTTGTTTTCCTAGAAATAATAATGATAAAGTATTTATAGTAGTAATAATGACAATAGTTGTTATATATACTAGCATATAATATATGCTTTAAGAAATTTCTATAAAGGTTATCTTATTACACAACTTTGTGAGGTGATATGATCATTATTTCCACTTTATACATGAGACGGGCTTCCTTGTAGCTCAACTGATAAAAAATCTGCCTTCAATACAAAAGACCTGGGTTCTATCCATGGGTCAGGAAGATCCCCTGAGGAAGGAAATGGTAACCCACTCTAGTATTCCTGCCTGGAGAATCCCCATGAACAGAGGAGGGGTCTCAAAGTGTCGGACACACCGAGTGACTAAGCACAGCACATATATGAGCAAGCTGAGGCTAAGAAGATAAGTCAGTAGCTCTAGTGGTCCCACCGTCAGAAACTCGGGAAGGCAGGACCCTGAAGCTGCTTCCCATTTTCTTTGATTTGTCCACTAAGAAGTCAGTCTTGTTTCGCTGTTCTTTGGGATATACTTACTCTACTTACTTTTCGTCTCTTCACCTATTTTACTTACTGCCTGTGTCACTGAGAGAATATATCTTTCATCTTTGTTAATGATTTATGGATTCATTTTGAAGTCATCACGATGTCCACTATTGCTTCTGGAATTTAAATTCACATCCAATTCTTCCTGAACTTCATCCTACCTTTTAAACTAACTCCTTACCTGGCTTGGCGCCTGTATTTGCATGTAATTCAAAGGATCCATTTGCCTCTTCAATTTGGGACTCAGCCCTTATGTTCACATGCAATACCTTCTCTTCCTGATTTCTTTGATAATTGTGTCTCTATAGAATATTATGATTTTCCCGGAATGTGTGGGACATGAAATATACACGATAACTAACTGAATCAACAACCCTGAAAGACTATTCTACAAGCACTCAGATGTTCAGTGCTTCCATTTTCATTGTGGAGCTAATTAGTTTTTTTGTAATTAGTGTTTATGAACTCAACCAACACAAGGAAGTAACATACTGCACCGGATATTCCTGAAGTGATAGGTTACATTAAGAATCCCAAGTTATGAATGCCTGTTACTCGTGGGAATGAAACTGGGGCAAAGCCAAGTGACCAGGGCCAAATGAAACAAATTCTAATCTCCTGACCCCCTCCCCGGCAAAACAGAAGCCTCGCCTTCACTTGTCACAAGGCTGTTTTCTAGGGAACAAAGCCCTGTTTCTGTTGAGGCGGGTGCAGCTACCAGCAAAGAAACACTCACCATGATTCAACCACGGTTCAGTTCAGAAGCGCAGAAGGCAAAGGAAGCAATTTTGACAAAGAATAGCAAGAGCTATCCATACAAATGTAGAACAAAAACACACACAAAAAAGCATAAAAGGTATTGATAATTAATTTCAAATACCGTAAGGAAACCGTAGCTAAAGAGAGGGGGAGAAGAAAGCCCAACAAAGACAAATGGAACTGCCGAGGCCATGAAAGCAAATGCCCCAACACTTCGGGCTGCAATTGCAACGCCCAAGTTTTTTCCTGTAATTATGGTTCTACTTATCCCATCTTAGATTCATAGAAAAATCTGAGTGGATAGGGGACTATTTCATGCTGGAAATACAAAAGTAAGTTTGAACAAATTGCCCATTTGTGATTATTTAAATAAAACAACATAATTGGAATATGTTGGTCGATAAAGGCAATTTTTTTCCCCTTCTTTCTCTTTTGTATAAGAACAATAGACTAAATGCTATCCTGATTTTTTTTACTGCATTTCTGTAAATACAATATTTAATACCAGGTGCCCCCTCAATTTTACATTGTGATGGGCAACAGAAAAGGAGGAGTAAAAGCACTCTGAGTTGTTTTCCACACCACTTGGGCTCTGACAAATCATTCACAACATTCTCTGCTAGGCTATTGTCTTCTATCATCATTCTCGGCAGCCTGACTCAGTGGTGCTCCAGTTAAAGGGGGTTCACTTTTACCACATTTATTCTAATGGTGGTTCCTTTTACCACATTTATTCCAATGATGGTTCCCTTATACAGTTCTATTTGCCATCACTGTTTTCACAAACCCTTCGAAGTAATCTGTCAAATAAAAATACTCCTTCTCTTTCATGTCCAGTAAAATATATTCTCTTCTGCTCCCAGCAAAGAAAAAAGATAGTTTTTTATTATCTTAAGATAACAGAACTTCCTACACCAAAAAATAAACGTTTCTCAGATATGGCTAACAAGATTTAGATATCCCATGTCATCAATTCTATAGGCACACACACACTCAGGTCTTGAGGTTAAAGGGCCTGGTCTTATTTCCCCAGGCACCATCTATCAAGCTTTTGATCTTCAAAGAGTTTCCAGCTGATTGGACTTTTCAGCTTTTATATATACATTTTTGAAATAGTTTCCTATTTCAACAGGCATTTAAGCAGCATTGAACAAGTTATTCTTTCATAACATCCTACAATAGATAAGAAATGAAAAGTATGATTTAAAGGTCTACACTGAGCAAAGTTTGGGTCGACAAACTTTGGAGAAGATCTGAAGAAGAATGAAACATCACCTCTGCCTTCAAAATTAAGGAGAAGACATAAGATATAGACCTGTGAGTGTTACCTTCAAAAGCAGCTATGGATCCAAGATGCTAGAGGAGTTAGGAGGAAACAGAACGGATGTTAGGTGGTAGAAAACTGCACAAGTGCTGACACCTGGGTTCCCAGATTTACACAGGAGCCTGAAAGAACTAAAAAACCATCTAATTCAGCTACTAGTTTAGGGCTTAGATCTCCTTGGGAAATACTTGGTGAGTGGAAGCTTGGTCCACTCATACCCTGCCTCTGCTTGAACCTCTCTTAGACAGGAAGATCACTTCCTGTCAAAATAGCTCATCCTCTCTGTGTTTTGAAAGTTTTTTCATATGTTAATTTGGAACCATGCAAATATTCTACTTTGACCCCAGGGATGCTGCAATTTAAGCCTGTGGTTAATAGGCCAGGATCTGAAATCAGACGGCCTAGATCCTAATCCAGACCTCAAAGGCAACTCTCTGGTTTCCTCTTCCATGATGTTCTTTATGTCATACTGTAATGATCTTTAGAGAAGTCACATGATCAAGGTCACATGTCTGGTAACTGCCAGAAATAGAGCAACAACTGAGATATTCTAAAAATCCAGTGACTTTGCCATTATGAAACATTTCAAGAAAGCTTCAAATGTTTTAGTCAGGAGAGTACTATAGTTTCTTCTATAATAAATGGTTCCACAAGATTCAAGGTAGATTTCAATATTCCAAATGACCAGTTGGCTCAAGGGCTTTGTGAGAAATAGTTGTTTTTGTTCCGTTGATAAGCTGTGTCTGATTCTTTTGTGACCCCATGGACTGTACCCGGCCAGGCTCCTCTGCTCATGGGATTTCCCAGGCAGGAAGAATGGAGTGTGTTGCCATTTCCTTCTCCAGGGATTGAACCCATGTCTACAGCATTGGCTGGTAGATTCTTTACCACAGAGCCACCTGGGAAGCCCTTGTGAGAAAGTGGGGCTATGAAAAACTAAACCAATTGTCTTAATGAGAAAGAAGCCCATTAACACCAACAGTGAGCAGTACTAGAAGTAAGAAGCCATAATTTTCACCCCCCATATCTTCTTTCCATTTCCCTATTCAAAACTCAAGTTTGGACATTTGGCCCATACTCTCTAAATGAAGTAACTGAAGAATTTCCTGACACATTTTTCCTAATTCCAAATTTATGCTTCCTCCTTCATACTATTCTCCAAGTTATTACTAACTCAAAACATAGGACACATTGTACCACCTTCCTCTTTAAAAATCTAATAAACCCTGAATATCCATAGCACTGTGTCCAAACTTTTTGGGAAGCTATTTAAGATTCTTTCAACCAGCCCCAAATCTATCCACCTGTAGCCAAACTCATCTCACACTGAGAAAGTTGTTGCTGTAAGGAGTCAATAAATTCAATCCCTGACAAATTTCAATTGTCAATAAACTTTAGCTATTGTTAACAGCATTATCCCAGAAGGCACTACCTTCTTCTGCAACTATGGCCATTTATTTAATCATTCAATCAATGTGTATTGAATTTATATTTTAGTGAATATGCAGGCAAAAGAGTAAAAATAAATAAACTATAAACTTCATTAGATGCTGGTAAATACTAAGAAGAAAAATAAAGCAGAGAGAAAGGATAAAGTATATTGGTGAGGAGGGTTTGAACATTTAGATCAGTGACCAAGCAAGACCTCAGTAAAGGGGGTATTTGAGCCAAGAGCCAAAGAAAGTGAAAGACTGCTTTCACACATATCTAGGTAATTCCATCTAGAAGGAACACCAAGGGTAAGTAGCATGAGATAGAGCATGATCACTGTGTTTGAATTCTGGGAGAAAGCCAGTGTGGTTAGCTCAGATTTAGTTAGCAGGACACTAGTAGGAAGCTGATGCATAGATTTAACATGGGAGAAGAGGATTTAGGGTACTGTAGGTCAAACTGAGAATTTTATCTTTTCCTTTGAGTGTTGTGGGGAAAGGTCTGGAGGGTTTGAGCAGAGGAATGAGACATTAAAAAAAAAAAAAAGTCACACTTCATGCTATGTTAAGAAGAACTCCCAAGTTTTTAGCTTAAAAAACTGAAAGAAGGAAAATACAGCATTCCATTGCATTCAGTGACTATCTGGAAAACCTTTGGGTCCATCCATTTTATTCATCTATACTCTCTCTTCAGGCTAACCACCATCACTTTTTATCTAATTTAAAATACTATCATCATAAATGGTTTGCCATTATCAGCTCTTGTCCCCACGTAGTCAGTTTGTTTGGCAGAGATTAGCAGGATCATTGAAACCTATGAAGCCCTGCGGTGGGTTACCTATTGACTTAACTCTTTATGGCCTGCAAGGTCATACCCGATTTTGCCACTCTCCCCTTCTTCAGTGTCATCCCTCTGGTTTTATGACACAAGACCTTCATACACTTGTCCCTCTACCTAGAGGCTGCTTCTCCCTGAAGTCTTTTGAATTGATAATGTCTTCACTTTCTTTTGATCACAGTTTAAATGGTAGTTTCCCAGAGAGACTTTTTCTGACTGTGCTGTGTAAAGTATGTCACTCTCTGTTATCCTATTATCCACCATTCATTCATAAGTTCAATTGATATTAAATGTCTACATGTCAGTATTCCTTTAAATGCCATTCTTTTCTTCTCATTTCATTTATTCTAATTTGTGACTATATTTCATACAGACTGCATATGGACTATATTTATAAATGGACTGCTGCTGCTGCTAAGTCACTTCAGTCGTGTCCGACTCTGTGGGACCCCATAGACGGCAGCCCACCAGGCTCCCCCATCCCTGGGATTCTCCAGGCAAGAACACTGGAATGGGTTGCCATTTCCTTCCCCAAGCATGAAGGTGAAAAGTGAAAGTGAAGTCTCTCAGTTGTGTCCAACTCCTAGCGACCCCATGGACTGCAGCCTACCAGGCTCCTCCGTCCGTGGGATTTTCCAGGCAAGAGTACTGGAGTGGGTTGCCATTGCCTTCTCCGATAAATGGACTGCAGACCCCATAAAAGCAAGAGTCACATGTGTTCTGTTCACCATTGTATTATTCCTGATATGTGACAGGTAATCAAAAAATATTTGTAGAATAAATGAAAAATGTTATTCAGGATCTGCTGGATTTTCCTTCAGGCTTCTATTATAAAATTTATTTCATTAAAATTTTATTTCATAGGTAATTTTAGATAGTTCTTTTCTTAATAGCATGTAGCTAATTTGATATAGAAGTTATTTCTTTACCATTATTGTATCTTTCAAAAGGCCTAGCTTAGTTTTGTAACTAAAAATACTTCCTGAATTGAACTAATAACTGGGTAGAACATTAGGGCTTTCTTCAAAACCTCAAACGCATGCTTCTTAGAAGACATGACTTTACTCCATTTTAAAAGGGTAGTATAAGAGGGTTCCCTTTTCTCCACACCCTCTCCAGCATTTATTGCTTGTAGACTTTTGGATAGCAGCCATCCTGACTGGCGTGTAATGGTACCTCATTGTGGTTTTGATTTGCATTTCTCTAATAATGAGTGATGTTGAGCATCTTTTCATGTGTTTGTTAGCCATCTGTATGTCTTCTTTGGAGAAATGTCTGTTTAGTTCTTTGGCCCATTTTTTGATTGGGTCATTTATTTTTCTGGAATTGAGCTGCAGGAGTTGCTTGTATATTTTTGAGATTAATCCTTTGTCTGTTTCTTCATTTGCTATTATTTTCTCCCAATCTGAGGGCTGTCTTTTCACCTTACTTATAGTTTCCTTTGTAGTGCAAAAGCTTTTAAGTTTCATTAGGTCCCATTTGTTTAGTTTTGCTTTTATTTCCAATATTCTGGGAGGTGGGTCATAGAGGATCTTGCTGTGATTTATGTCGGAGTGTGTTTTGCCTATGTTCTCCTCTAGGAGTTTTATAGTTTCTGGTCTTACATTTAGATCTTTAATCCATTTTGAGTTTATTTTTGTGTATGGTGTTAGAAAGTGTTCTAGTTTCATTCTTTTACAAGTGGTTGACCAGTTTTCCCAGCACCACTTGTTAAAGAGGTTGTCTTTTTTCCATTGTATATCCTTGCCTCCTCCCTCTTACACTGTTGGTGGGAATGCAAACTAGTACAGCCGCTATGGAAAACAGTGTGGAGATTTCTTAAAAAACTGGACATAGAACTGCCATATGACCCAGCAATCCCACTTCTGGGCATACACACTGAGGAAACCAGATCTGAAAGAGACACGTGCACCCCAATGTTCATCGCAGCACTGTTTATAATAGCCAGGACATGGAAGCAACCTAGATGCCCATCAGCAGATGAATGGATAAGGAAGCTGTGGTACATATACACCATGGAATATTACTCAGCCGTTAAAAAGAATTCATTTGAACCAGTCCTAATGAGATGGATGAAGCTGGAGCCCATTATACAGAGTGAAGTAAGCCAGAAAGATAAAGAACATTATAGCATACTGACACATGTATATGGAATTTAGAAAGGTGATAACGATAACCCTATATGCAGAGCAGAAAAAGAGACACAGAAATACAGAACAGACTTTTGAACTCTCTGGGAGAATGTGAGGGTGGGATATTTCAAAAGAACAGCATGTATACTATCTATGGTGAAACAGATCACCAGCCCAGGTGGGATGCACGAGACAAGTGCTCCGGCCTGGTGCACTGGGAAGACCCAGAGGAATCGGGTGGAGAGGGAGGTGGGAGGGGGGATCGGGATTGGGAATACATGTAAATCCATGGCTGATTCATAGCAATGTATGACAAAACCCACTGGAAAAAAAAAAAAATAATAAAAATTAAAAAAAAAAAGAAAAAAAAAAAGGGTAGTATAAAATAACTAAGGCTCTTGGTAGTTCCAGAAGTTTAACAACAAAGCAAATGTACTTTCCATTTGTTTTTTTTAGTTGCTAAGTCCTGTCAGAGTCTTTTGTGACCCCATGGACTGTAGCCCTCCAGGTCCCTCTGTCCATGGGATTTCCCAGGCAAGAATACTGGACTGCGTTGCCATTTCTTTCTCCAGGGATCTTCCTGACCCAGGGATCAAACCCTCATCTCCTGCATTGCAGGCAGATTCTTTATTGTCTGAGCCACCAGGGAAGCCTCAACTACCTTCTATGCTTTAAAACTAATGACTTCCCATTACAATATCAAAAAATACCAAACTAGAGACTTCAGAAGTCTCCAGAATATGTACATATGTTCTGCGTTCTTCACCAAATTCATTTTCTAGGATAGTTTCCCTCTCTCATCCACAAATGTTCAGTCATGCTGGCTTTTTTTTTTTTAAGTATAGTGAATTTACAATGTTGTGTTAGTTTCAGGTTTATAGCAAAGTGATTCAGTTATACATACATACATACATACAAATATATTCTTTTTCAGACTCTTTTCTTTTATAAGCTATTACAAGATGGTGGGGCTTCCCTGGTGGCTCAGTCAGTAAAGAATCCACTTATAATGCAAAAGACCTGGGTTCGATCCCTGGGTTGGGAAGACTCCCTGGAGGAGGGCATGGCAACCCACTCCAGTGTTCTTGCCTGCAGAATTTCTAGCCTGTCCATGGAGAATCCCCATGGACAGAGGAGCCTGGCGGGTTATGGTCCATAGGGTTGCAAAGAGTCAGACATGACTGAGTGACTAAGCACAGAAAAAATGTTGAGTATAGTTCTTTGTGCTATACTATACTTACTGTTTATCTATTTTATATATAGTAATGTGTATATGTTAATCCCCAAATCCTGATTGATCTCTCCCCCATCCCTCACTGGGGCTTCCCAGGTGGATCAGTGGTAAAGAATCCACTGGCCAACGTGGAGATGTGGGTTCAATCCCTGGGTCAGGAGGATACCCTGGAGGATGAAATGGCAACCCACACCAGTATCCTTGTCTGGAAAATCCCGTGGACAGAGAAGCCTGGCAGGCTGCAGTGCATGGAGTCGGAAAGAGTGGGGTACAACTGAATGACTGAGCATGCACTCCTCACTATCCCCTATGGTGACCATAAACTTGCTTTCTTTTTAAATTAAAAACATGTTTTCAGTTGATTTACAATGTGGTGTAAGCTTCTGCTGCACAGCCAAGTAAATCAGCTATACGTACACATATATGTACTCTTTTTTAGATTCTTTTCCCATATAGGCCATTAGACAGCAGAGTTTCCCATGCTATACGGTAGGTTCTTGTTAGTTTTCTATTTTATATATAGTAGTGTGTATATGTCAACTCCAGTCTCCCCATTTATTCCCGTCCTTGGTAGCCATAAGTTTGTTTTCTATAGCTGTGACTCTATTTTGTAAATAATAGAGTTTTCTCTGTTATTTGATGAACACCACATAAGTTCATCATGGCCACATAAGTGCCATGTTTTTAGATTCCACATGTAAGTGATATCATATGATACCTGTCTTTTTCTGTCTGACTTACTTCACTCATATGACAATCTCTAGGTCCTTCTATGCTGCTGCAAATGGCATTATTTCATTCTTTTTTATGCCACAGTAGTGTTTTGTTGTATATATGTACCACATCTTTTTTATCCATTCATCTGTCAATAGATATTTTCCAAGTCTTGGCTATTCTAAATAATGCTGCTATGAAAATTGGGGTACAGGTACCTTTTTGAATGATAGTTTTATCCAGATGTATGCTCAGGAGTGGGACTGCTGAATCATATGGTAAGTATTTTTAATTTTTAGGACCCTCCATACAATTTTCCATAGTGGCTTCTCCAACCACATTCCCATCATTAGTGTAGGAGGGTTTCCTTTTCTGCACACTCTCTAGCATTGATTATTTGTAGATATTTTAATGATGTCCTGAAATTAAAAGATGCTTGCTCCTTGGAAGGAAAGTTATGAACAACCTAGACAGCATATTAAAAAGCAGAGACATTACTTTGCCAACAAAGGTCCGTCTAGTCAAGGCTATGGTTTTTCTAGTCGTCATGAATGGATGTGACAGTTGGACTATGAAGAAAGCTGAGCACCGAACAACTGATGCTTTTGAATTGTGGTGTTGGAGAAGACTCTTGAGAGTCCCTTGGATTTCAAGGAGATCCAACCAGTCCATCCTAAAGAAGATCAGTCCTGGGTGTTCACTGGAGGGACTAATGTTGAAGCTGAAACTCCAGTATTTTGGCCACCTGATGTAGAGAGCTGACTCATTTGAAAAGACCCTGATGCTGGGAAAGATTGAGAGCAGGAGGAGAAGGGGACAACAGAGGATGAGATGGTTGGATGGCATCACAGACACAATGGACATGGGTTTGGGTGGACTCCGGGAGTTGGTGATGGACAGGGAGGCCTGGCGTGCTGTGGTTCATGGGGTCGCAAAGAGTCGGACACGACTGAGTGACTGAACTGAATTGAACTGAACTGGTGTTAGGTGATAACTTACTGTAGTTTTGATTTACATCTCTAACAATTCATGCTGGCTTTTTTTAAGAACCAAACCACAGCGAGTGTATTCCCTTCTCTGGGCCGTGCACTGACCATTCCCCTACCCAGAATGCTCTTCACCCTGATTTCCACAGCACAGGCTTCTGCTCCTCCTCCAGGTTCCAATTCAAACACCACCTTTTCAGAGAGATCTTTACAGAAAGTTGTGCACTTTCTTCACTCTTCTCCAAAGTATTCTATATATTTTCTATTTATCTTTTTGTTCTTAACACCTACCACTCACTGCAATTAACTTATTTACAGTTCATGGTTGATGTCTCCGCTGTAGAATGTAAGTACAATCCAGCACATATCTTGGGGTGTTCATTGCTACTATCCTAGAACAATGACTGGTACACTTTGAACATGCATAATAAATACTTGCAGAATGAATGAATTAACACGTACATGATGATAATATCCCATGGGCATTTATTATAAACAGTTACATGGCTTATAGCTCTTGAAGTGCATGTAAGCTAAACTCCACAAGATATAATTAAGAACAGAAATAGAACAATTCTAAATTATGAACTGGAAATCATGTAAGTTCCCTTGTATATGAAGTTAAACAAGGAAGAAAAAAGGTTTTCTGAAGTAAAGGATGCTGGACTCTAATATGGGCTATTATTCCTAGGTTTCCAGAATTGGGTTTTTCTCCTTTGTGGGTCTTCAAGAACTAGCATACTTCCTGGCTTAAATGAAATCTACAATAGATGCTTGTTGAATTGGTCTCAGATTAGAACACAAACCTACACTAGACCATTTGCTGTTATAAACTCCAGCATCACTCAAACTATATTTAAACCATATTTACTTATTTATAAGTATCATTTAAATAGATGAATATAAATTCTTGTCAGCTAATTTCCAGTGATTTACTGAAATGCTCTATTTAAAAATGTCAAGTGGCCATTAGCAGTAAATCTCCCAAAATTTATCTGCCATAATATTCCTACTTAAATATTGTCATTGCGTTATCTCATTTCATTGGTTAATTTTTAAAAAATCTTTCTGAAATTGTTGAAAGTTTTTAATAGCAATTTGTTCTCAATCTAAGGTGATTAAAACACACAGAACAGAAATGGAAGGCACATTCCCCATAGCCTTACTAAACATCTCTATACCTAGTTGCCAGTAGGGGCTGCTAAGGCAAGCTTGCAGTTGAATAAGATTGCAAGGCACAGATATTGACATTTGCCACTTTGGGCCAGTTTGGGCCAAATTCAGTCCATCTGGACCCTCTGTAGACTTAAAGGGAAGTTGTCTGGCACATTACTGTTTGTCTTGCTTCCTTTACCTCATAACTTATTTCAGCCACCTTCCCTAATATCGATTTACCTGGTCATAGAATAACTCCAGGACTATTATCTTAAGACATTACAAATAAAACTAAAAACACATACAGTCATATTTATTTCTATTTCATATTTATTTCTATAGTCTTTTCTTTGGTTCTACCCAAATGCACTGTTTCCTGAGTGACTGTTAATCTTCTTAGGAAGAGGGATTTAACCCCCTGGGTCTATTTAGATCTTTCTATTTGTGGTAAATAGAGGACAGAACCCCATATAATTTCACATCTGTAGTTCAGAGTTTTACAATCAAATTGGGGTTCTCCTTGGAGAAGCTCGTGTCTAGAAATATTAGCTCAAAATATATATTTTAAAATGCTTTAAAAAATAGTTATGTTCCTTTAAAATGAGACAACTGGCAAGGACGAATCACAAGCTGTTTCTGAGGAGTTCACATTTGGAAACAGATAGCAATCACATCTCTCTGGCTGCAATGCCATTTGCAATTTTAAATATTAACAACAGTGAGTTTCTCTCCGAGAGCACACACAACTATATTTCTCAAGGACAAGCCATACAACGGAACAGCTGATGAAAGCTATGCTGGCCTCATGTAATACGGTCATCAATTGAGCTCCTTCAATGGGCTAGCCACTGTATTCAATACTTCACATAATCTGTCTCTAATCTCCACACCAACACTTCAAGGGAATATTATCTGTACTTCACCATGAAGAACCCAGCGCTCACAGTTGGGTGACTAACTTACTCAAGGTCACAATCTAATGAGTGTCACAGCTAAGATGAATGCAAACTCAGATCTTTCAGACTATCCCTTATACCAAAGCCTCTCTGACTTGATCTTTCATCAGAACAGTCAGGTGGTTTGTAAAAAACCCAGATCTCTAGGCCCAGCTCCAAAGGTTCTGATTTAGTAGGTCCTATGTGGGGCCTGATGATTTGCATTTCTCTCAAGTTCACAGGGGATGATACTTCTGGTCCCAGACCACACTTTGAGGAGTGTTGGCCTATATCATGCTTTTGGTTAAAATGTAAGTCTTGGCATCAGGACCAACCAAATACTTACTTCAAAGGTTTTACATATGCTTTTACGAAATTTAAAATGTATCAACATAACATTTATCAAGACCTTTATAGATGTTACTTCTGGAATTTCAGGCAGTTTTAGTGTTCTTTATGAATTGTTTTACTTTTCAAAAATGAACATATAATTTTTATTACTGGTGAATAAAAATGATTGCATTTAGGAAAAATAAAACAAAACCCTCAGAAGTGTGACATTTGCAGGGATCTCAGTATCTCAACACCTTTTCTAGCAGGGGAGAATATACATATACACACAGAAACACGTATCTTTACATGTACAAAGATACAAACAATTTTTCAGCCTAACCTAGGTCAGGAAGATCTGTCAAATTCTGAACCAGCTGCTCATTCTACTTAGCCACACCTGGCAAATTCACTACTTCAGACAGGTTTCTTTATCTGTACATTTAGAAGATTGGACTAAAATCAAATATCTCATAGCTAAAGGACTTTTAAAAGACTATGTAGTCTCCAAAGTTCAGTTCAGTTCTATATACTGTATTAATGTAAATTCTCCTTTCAGGGTTTGAAGGAGACAAGACCAAATATCAGGCACCTTGGGATGTGAGGGTCATTTAAATGAGACCAGAATAAACGGAAGGGTGCTCGACAAGATGGTTAAAGATGCAGGGCCAATTGGTCAAAATAGCCTAGTTACAGTTTTACACTTTTAAATGATATCATATTACATAATGATAGCACATGACCATTTGTATCCTGCAAATTATGCCAGCTAAAGGAAACACCCTGGTATTTATGCGATGCTTAGTGCATCTGTCACCATGGCCTTGTGGCCCAAATCAAAGTGATCGGAGCAATTAGGATGATTTCCCTATTTGTGTGAATTTTAAAGACTATAGTTTTAGAGTCAGTGGCAGATGACCTACTAATGGTATTTAATGGTTCTCTCAGCAAATTGTGAAGTACCTTGAGTGACCCACTGGTTAAGTATAGAAAAAGAAAATTGGAGTTTTAACCATTTCATCCTTCATTCCTCCTTGTTTCTCTTTTGGATAACAGTGTTAGATTTTTTCCACCTTCAAGGAAGAATAGGGAGAGGAAAAAAGGGCAGGGGGGAGAAAATTAAGATTTCCTGAGCACTAGGTGAATCATCAATGTTAGCCATGGTGTTTGATCTTTGTAATACTACAGCAAAAGGAAATACCTTCATTTTGCAAATGAGGAAAAGATACCAAGAAGCTGCATAACTGAGGTCACACAGCTGGTGAGAAATGGATTGGGATTTGAACTTGATCCACCTGAGTTTTCCTGGTGGCTTCCCAGGTGGCTCAGCTGGTAAAGAATCCACCTGCAATGCAAGAGACCTGGGTTCGATCCCTGGATTGGAAAGATCCACTGGAGAAGGGGACAGCTACCCTGGAGAATTCCATGGACTACAGTCCATGGGGTCACAAAGAATCAGACACAACTTAGCAACTTTCACTTTCACTACCTGACTCTAGAGTACAAGTGTTTCCACAAAGTTTCCCAGAGAGATAATGCCAAGAACATTTCTCTATGATGCTAGGGGGTGGGAGTGGAAGCTAAAAAGGACAGGATAAGACTCCAAGTCCACTAAGGCTGAGATATGACCTGCAGTGGAACCCCGACAGATGTTCTTAGATTCTTAGTTTTTTTTTTTTTTTTTAAAAAGACACTTCTTGGCATTTAAATACATGAGCATCATAAATAAGCAAATCAAAGAAAGTCAAGAAGAAGGGGGAAAAAAGGAAAGAGAGTCAAGATCAAAGCAGCCATTAAGGAGAAGCAAAGAAATGTTTGATCATGGAAGGATAACTAGAGCTGAGACACAAGGAAAGCAATACAAAGCGGGCAAGGCTATCAGGGCAATTTGGGCATCCTGGCCTTAGCTGCTTCTTTTCCCTTCTCTCTTAGCAAACAACCTAATCACTGGCCTGAAAAACAAGGGGCAAGCAGTTGGCCGAGCAACCAAAGTCAAGGCAAGTTAGAGCAGACAAATTCCTGCCAAAGAAGTTTCTCACCCTGGGAGCAGGTGATAAATCCTGCAAGGCTCATGTCTGCAGGAGGGGAAACATGTCTCTTCTCCAAATAAAACTAACTTCAGGGCTTCAAGGTGAGCTCTGTCTGTCAGACTCCAGATAGAAAAAAATAGGAAAGGAGGCCTGAGAGAAAGAAGCTTCAAGAATGGCACCCATTTCCTTTGCCATCTTGGACCAAATACCCCTCAAATCCTCTACTGTTTTTGCTTGCTTTGATACACTGGCGAAATAAGTGAGTTTTTACCCTTGGACTAAAATTTCTTCATTTTGTGAGTGTGCGTCATAGCTAGAATTGTAATATAATTTCCAGGGAAGAGCATCAGTTTAAAAAAAATAATAATAAAAATCTTTTTGACTGAACTAGCAATTTCCTAGTCCGTTCGTGCTTACAGAAGAGTTCATTTGAAAATGGAGGGGCCTTAAAGCCTCAGAGAGTAGGTGCTCTTTATCCTAAGGAAGTGGCTTAAAATGGCAAAACGGGGAATTAGGAGTACAGGTGTGTTCCAGATATATTTTTGTCATTACAGGAAGAGGTCCCTCTAAAAGTAAAAGAAATACTTGAAAATGAAAGTCTTAATAACCCTTAAAAAAATGTTGTTTCTGTGTAGCTAGGCCCTGAATGATCTGTTTCTGCATACATCAGAAAAGAAGGCCATAATCTGAAATGTGCTTTAAGGCAGGATTCATCTGCATATTTAAGAATATTATCTATTCAGGTCTTTTCCTGAATGAAGTCCATCTCCTCTTTTGAGCCCTAACTGTAGTTTGGTACATTGGTTTTTATACTACCTAGGGTAGTTTTAGTGCATTATTTTTTTTTCATATTTACTTCACTTGTATTAGATTGTAAGTCTACCCATTCAACAAATATTTTATTGAGCAGCCACTATGTGCCAGAAGACAAACATTTTTAGACTGAGGATTTAAATCTTGTTTGATTTTGTTTTTTCTTCATATATCATAAAATGAAAATAGAAGTAGTACTTATTCCATAGGACTTCTGTTTGAATCAAATTAGATTACAGAAGCAACCCTTTACCCAGGGTCTGAAGTGTCATAAGTGTTCAATACACATTATTATATATCATTATTGCTAGCATATACATCACTATTGCTAGCACAGTGCCTGGCATACACCAGAGATTTAATAAGTATTTGCAGAATGAATGGTCAAAGACGGGTTGCATACAGTGTCTAACAAGGCAGTGACTATGCATATTACTCCCCTGGAGAAGGGATAGCCTACCCACTCCCGTGTTCTTGGGCTTCCCCTGTGGCTCAGCTGGTAAGGAATGTGCCTGCAATGCGGGAGACCTGGGTTTGATCCCTGGGTTGGGAAGATCCCCTGGAGAAAAGAAAGGCTACCCACTCCAGTATTCTGGCCTGGAGAATTCCATGGACGAGTCCATGGGGTTGCAAAGAGTTGGACACAACTGAGTGACTTTCACTTCACTCACATGCAGTTTTATCACTGATACTAACTGGCCCCATGGTTCCAGTCATTTAATAGGTTTGGGGAAGGTTTACATATAGTAAGTTGACACTAAAATCATTCTGTTTTCAAAGACTTAAAAAGTCCAGTTAATTTTTAGAGTGGAATATATGAGCGCTATGTGTGATAGCAGAAATCACACTGGGTTGGAATAAACCCAGCACCCCTGACAGGGTCATTTCCTCCAAATAGATGTATGACATTTAAAAGTCACTTTCTAGACCTCCCTGAACATTTCTTTTTCAATTGTAAAATGAGGAGGATTAGACTCAAACTTGATGTTTCTTTCCAGCATTAACTGTTTATGATCCTAAATGATTTTCACAGTAAGATTCTAAAAGGGCTGTAGCCTGCCAGGCTCCTCAGTCCATGGGATTTCCCAGGTAAGAATACTGGAGTGGGTTGCCATTCCCTTCTCCAGGGAATCTTCCTGACCCAGAACACCAAACTGGGGTCTCCTGCATTGTAAGCAGATTCTTTACCATTAGAAAGACCAGGAAAGCCCTTAAGAAATGCAGATGAATATATTATGTCAACTTCTGATTTTCCCTCCCTGACTCTCCTAGGGGTTGTGTGGACAAATATAATTAACATAACAATGACCATTATTAACAGCGTCTGAGGACTTCTAAATGCCAGGTAATATGTGTTAAGTGCTTTTACATGGAGTCTCTCATTTAATAACTGCAACAAGCCAAAATAAAGTATTATTAATATCTCCAAAACAAACTTAAATTTAGAGAAAGTTACTAACTTGCCTCTGGTCATATAGATGACAAGCAGAATTAGGATATCTGAGTTCAGTATATTTTACTAAGGTGAAACAAATTGACTTCTGCCTGCCCCCATAAAACTAAGCTTGGTCTGAAACTTCTTTCACTAATGGGTCCTCAGTCATCCTAAGTTGGCCCACTGTACATAGATTGACAGGGAGATATTTTTAGGTCTCTAATCATGCATGGTTGTGGTGTGTTTGCATCTGTGATTGCACATGTGAGACCCACACACAAGGCCGCAATGTGGGCATGGACATTCCCCCCACACAAGAAAGTGTCAGCTGACAAGGTGCCTTTGTAAGACATGGCTAATCACTCTACTAGGAAAATAATACTTTACACATGCTCCCCACTGCTCCTCTCTCCCTCAACTCAACGGAAGACAGCCCTAAGCTGACTGTTTCAAAAATGTAATTCTAAAATATTTTTTTTTTTAATTCCTTTCTAAATATGTCTCACATGTACAGATCCCACTTGTTGGATTTGGGTCACAAAACAGTCGGTAAGTTGAAGATACCTGGAAGTATATGTGTGCGCTAAGTGCCTTCAGCCATGTCCGACTCTGTGACCCTGTAGACAATAGCCTAGCAGGCTCCTCTGTCCACGGGATTCTCCAAGCAAGAATACTGGAGTGGGTTGCCGTGCCCTCCTCCAATGGATCTTCCTGACCCAGGGATCAAACCAGCATCTCTTAACCAATCTCCTACAGGGTTATTGCAAATGGTCAGGGACCTGATTATCTCAATTGACCAGGAAGGTTGTGTGGTGAAAGAAGGTGGAATGTCCCTTGAAATGAGAAGCCTCTAAACATGATTCCTAAATGGAGAGGATTTTTTTTTTACTATGCTGCTACTGGAAAAGCAGTTGGGCCCTATTCTTACTGTGCATCAACCGAGGCCTTAAAGTTAATTACAGTCTTGTATTTACACTGACTCTATTATCTGATATTTACAGATGAAAAGAAGATGGTTTAATCACCAAGGTGGTTTTAATGTGTGCTTATCTCCCTTTATTCATGCCATGGGGGGAAAAACATGTATTTGTAATTCTAAAAAAAGGAAAAAGAATGAAGGATTTCATCTAATCTTTAATTTCCTAACATACATCAAATGAATCTGAGTTATTGCAGCCCCCTAATCTATACAGTGCAGCCTTTTTTCATTTCTCTAACATGGAACATGTGGAAAAGACTCCTCCATTCTGAAATGGTTAATTTCAAACTTTCCCAGGGTACTCTCCTCTGAGCCCCATTACCAACACATGATTGTCACTGTAACATGGCTTTCCTGATACATGGGTGTTAAAAGGCAGTGACAGAGCCAACAGGAGTGAACCGAAGCCATTTCTCTATACTGTAGAACTACCCCGACAATCCAAAGGAACACGCCATCTGCATTCTGTGTTGCTGCAACCACTGAACTGTGGGTTTGCAATTTCAGAATTCAGAATGTCATGCCCAGCGCCACTTCAGGGAGCTCCCATAGCTGCTACTTTTGCTTCCCTGCCTTCAGAATTCTGATGCTGAAGTTAATACATGAAGACATCCTTGTGTAGTGATGGAGACATGGCAGTAGGGCATGCTAGAGCACCATATATTTTCACGTACTTATTTATTCACGCTGTGTGGCCTTCCCCCACCTCCCTTTCCCTCTGCAACTTATCAACCCGAGCCCTCAGACACTCACACCCACACAATGATCTCAGCAGGCAAGGAGGAAAAGCAAAAGCAAATGTACTTTAGAGAAAGTACAGGAAACCAACACTGAAATGGCCATTACTGGGCATTTCAATTTTACCTGTGGTTTCAGCTTCTACTCCAAGTACACGCAATGAATGTGGCCTGATTACCTTAATTCAGTGATATTGCCAATAATCACAATGACAGGCAGTGTCTAAGAGATTGTCCTTGATGGCAGAGTCACAGAAATGGAGTTATGGAAAATGTCCGTTGAGCACAACACACCAAAGGAATAATAGAGAGATGCTCAGGGCTCTATATCCTTGGAAAAGGGTGGCTGGTAAGAGTGAATTCACTTTGTGATTAACAGTAGGGTTGATGAGTTGATCTTTTACTGATCTCTTCTAGCATTCTTACTCTCAATTCCATGGGAGGATCAAAGGAGAGCTGAGATTTAGAACCACCACAGAGACGGTTTAGTGCTGATTTGACTTAGTATGAATAAGAGAAATTTTTACAAAATGAGTTAGAGTTAAATACAGTTATAAAGAAAATTGATTTTAAAATACCAAGGGCTATTCTTTGAATAAAAAGACTCACCAGCCAACCGAAAGGAGCCTTTCTAGTTGACTACTGACTACTGAGAGGAAGCAGATTTTCTGTCTTTGATAACCATGGACATTTTAAGTTAGGGAAATCTGTTGGTTTAGGGGGATCATAGATGAGATGGAAGGCAAGGGTTAAGGATACTACAAGTCATTGATGTGATGACAGACTAAGAAGTGATCAATGAATATGAGAAGAAGACTGAGATGAAAGAAGATATTGGTAATGGGGAGGAGGTGCAGAGAAAGGCTGGAGACCCTAGACCTTGCTCTTTGTATTCTCAGCTCTCAGAAAAGCATCATTAGAAAGTATAACTCTTCATAGGATACTCTACCTCTGGCCTACACAGTATGAACATCACAACTTGAGCTGCAGTTATCAATTGAAATTTACTTATTCCAGGCTCCTCTCCATTGCAATATCTCAAAATATTCTTAAATGGCTTTTTAAAAGATTTCAAAATATTGAGATGAACTGATTCTATGCACGAGGATACTCCCTGCAGAGGTTAAAGTTAACTTAAACAATACACTCACAGAATCTTGTGTGGGTAAATATGTGTATTTACGTGGATATATGCTTCTAGCTATGCGCACTCAAGGATATCTCACATGAATGTGTATATGTGTGTATATCCTTATCTAACTGACAATAATATACAATGAGCTTCTGAAATCTATCTTCAGTTCCTCCTCAGAAAGCAATGAAGACACACCTAGACAGATGCAGACAGGATTCAATCTTATCTTCTGTTTCATTGGTTGCCTTCTGTCTCCATTTACTGTATGGTCCCAAAACTACATCTCCATGTTTACAACTCGACTCTGGAATAATTCATTCATTTGTATCAGGTTTGATGTATCAGCTAGAGTTTGGGCATATCTGTGTCAACTAGAGTTTGGGCACAGTTTCTCCTCTGTGATATTCCACAATTCACTCATTTATTCCTACACTCAATAGTTATTTATGAAGCACTCATTAGGGAGCAGGCATTGTTCTGTCAAGCCCTAAAATTATAGTCATGAGTGAAAGAGAGACAAATTCAGTGCCCTTATGGAGCTTACATTCTTGGGGTACACAGACAAATAGATTAATCAGCAAACATCAGATTATGAAGCATAAAGCAGGATAGAGGGGAATAGGGAGTTGGGTAGCAAGTAGGGTGTGTCGAATTTTTAGATTTTATATTAAGTAGGTAGGGCAGTGCCATTCACCTATGTGCTGTTTGTTAGTGCTCTTTCTCCTCTCTTTCTTCCTCATCTTTTTTTTTTTTTTTTTTTGGAATAGGAGGGATTTTATAGCTCCTGGAATACTAATTAGGAAGACTCAATTTTCACTGTAGTACCTCTTAAAAAAAGCATCCTCACTATGTCTATTAATTGACTTTAATCTATTTCTAAACACTTGGTATCTTGCTATATTAAATAGTATTATTCCTAGCAGCAGAAGACTGAAAGTAAAAAGGTGTTAGTTGCTCAGTCATGTCCAACTCTTTGTGACTCCATGAACTGCAGCCTGCCAGGCTCCTCTGTCCATAGAATCCTCCAGACAAGAATACTGGAATCAGTTGCCATGCCTTCCTCTGGAGGATCTTCCTGATCCATAAGCTTAATCTCAATTCTGTGAATATCTTAAGAATTTGCTAATGGAAAATTATGGCATCATATGCAGGCTACCTTACATATTACCACTTGTCAAAGAATAAAATATAGAAAGACAAATTAAAAGAGAAAAATGGTCATGTTATCTAATTACCTGTGAAATTCTTGGGGCAGATTGGTTAAAAATAAGTTAACCACCATATGGTACCATCTTATCTATTAATTTTGTAAAAATTATAAAATAATGATGCCATCAAATGCTGTTCAGCTTGTAGTTGAATTACCTTTTAGTGTAGTACCTTTTAAAATGTTAGTCACTCAGTCATGTCCAACTCTTTGCAACCCCAGGGACTGTAGCCTGCCAGGCTCCTCTGTCCATGGAATTCTCCAGACAAGAATATTGGAATGGATAGTTATTCCCTTCTCTAGGGGATTTTCCCAACCCAGGGATTGAACCTGGGTCTTCTGCATTGCAGGCAGATTCTTTACTGTCTGAGCTATCAGGGAAGCCTACCATACTTAAATTACTGATGGTAGTGTAAAATGATAAAAATTATTTGATGTGTCAAGAGTCCCAAAGGAGGTCATGCTTTTCACCTATTAATTCTACTTCTATAAACTTACTGTAAATAAATACAAAATTATTTATTGAACCATGAAGTGACCTAATTACTTAACAACCAGGGAATGGTTTGGTAAAGTTGAGTGCATCAATCCTATATATGGCATTCTAAAAAGGAAATCATTGAAGATAAGTAAGACTGAAATATAATTGAAAAAGCATATAAAAATATGACTATTCTATGTAAAAATTCATTATGTTCTATAAACTATTCTATGTATCCCAAACGATTAGTATCAAAAAGAAAAATGAAAATCAATGATTTGCTAGGAAGAGGTCATATAAAATGCATATATTACTAACATATATTAATATCATATACATATACTAATAACATATTTTATATATTAGGCTACCATTGCTTAAATATTATTTATACAATTTATAAAACATAATTTTAATGTTTGAGGCAAGCAAATTTTTGAATGAATCTGTGAAACTATATTAGATGGTGATGTCCCACTTTTTGTTAACTGTGTCATATCATCTTTAAGATGATATCCATCTCATCTTATGTAAAGATTCTGGGGCTCCTAACTATATTAAATCACATATTAAACATATTTTCTCATTTCTCCAAATTCAAGATTCTAATTCTCTTTAATGCACTATTTTAATTGGAATGTTGCTAAATCCGTTGACAGTCTTACCAACCATTTTAACAGCCTTTTAATTTGTCGTCTAGAAAATTATAACTCTTCATTAACTTTGGGAGACACAGCGTTGCAGTTGTGATATATCATTCCTCATTTTATTAACAATCTACTTAATGAAATTCAGGCTTCAAGCAGATGATGGTGATAATGTAAGCACTTGCCCTGGATTTTTTTTTCTTTAACAAAATTAAGAATTTACTGATAAGCATAATAGGAGAACAAACATTCAATTTCTCAGGAGTGCAAGAAGCAAAAGCCTAAAGAAAGAGATTTTTTTTGACTGCTCCTATATATAATTAATATCCATATGAATTTTTCCAAAATACCTAATCCCTTTACAACACCATTTGCCACTGTATGGCAATACTGGGAGACTATGTCTGTAATTCAATATTTATAAACATAATGCACTTGGATCAAAGAAGAGGAATGACATAATCTGACAGAGAATCTCGGTGAGTGTGAAAATGACACTCGGGCAGGCGGTAGGTAGAGGAGAAAGGACACTCCTTTGGCAGGGGGCAGGGAGCCATCTGGGGGTTCTTTAGTGGATTCCCTGGGGGCTCAATGGTACAGAATCTGCCTCCCAATGCACGAAACATGGGTTCGATCCCTGGGTCTAGAAGATCCCACTGGAGAAGGGAATGGCTACCCATTCCAGTATACTTGCCTGAAGAATTCCATGGACAGACAGAGGAGTCTGGAGGGCTATTATACACGGGGACGCAGAGAGTCAGACATGACTGAGCACACATGCTGGAGGTTCTTTATTCCAAACGGCACTCATATGTATCTGCACATTTAAATATAGTTGCATTTTTGCTCATCAGATCTCTCATACTGTGGTATTATTAATTATGAAATTAATTATGACTAGATATATTCAAAGATCTGGCAAGTCAGTTGAAGAGCTGAGACTGAGTCTCCAGAACAGCAGACACAGAAGGAGTGACCTGAGGGATCTTAAGGATCGTTCATGTTTCTTCATCTCACTTTAGGGAAGAAAATTGAAGCCTGCAGGGGGTCACTGACTTGCCAAGGTAATGTAAGTAAATTAGTGTCAGAGTCAAGGCTTCATGAGGACAGGGTAGTCCTCTGCCAGGGTTCCGTCCAGCAGCACGCGTGCTGGCTATACAATGTCTATTTTGCCCTCTAAGAACATCATGCCTTATACTGCATCACCTTGGCAGTGCCCCATGAAACTGCAGAGATGACTATAAAAGATAGCTTCAGTGGGGAAAAGCATCTCCTCACAACATTTTTTTTTCCTTCTTCTTCTTTTGTTCAGGTTTATATAGCAAATGTTGTAACACACTGAGATTAATTTTCACATAAGACCTATTTTTCCCACGGGAATCAGACATCATTTCATTTTTCGTGCCCTTCTCATATCATGACACTGTCCTCCCCAGAGATGATTTGTTGTATAGGTGGAAAGCTTCCCACAGACACATACAAAATAGACAGAAAAATCCAGTCATCCTTGCCTTTGTCTCTTGATTCCATCCTTTCTGTTCTGGCGTTTGTGTATTTTGAACCAGGATGCAAGAGTTCCTTCTGAAATAAATTCTAGTCAATAATTTATAGTTGGGGTAAATGGAAACTAATAGTAGATCAGATTATTATATGACCTGGGATTTATTGTTAATTGTTCTAATGATCATCCGATTAAAATACATCACAACCAAATCCAATCAAAGCCCCCAACTCTATGTGCAAATTCTTAAAATAATATAACATACATTCAATAAATATGATTTTCTTGTATGTTCATGAATATAAATGTGTAAATATTTTAATGTGTTAATATATACTGTATGTTCTGTGTGATTTATCTAACATACGTGTTTAATACATTTATATTTATGGGCTTTCCAGGTGACACAGTGGTGAAGAATCTGCTTCCCATTGTAGGAGATATAAGAGATGTGGGTTTGATCCCTGGGTCAGGAAGATCCCCTGGAGAAGGAAATGGCAACCCACTCCTGTATTCTTGCCTGGAAAACCCTATGGACAGAAGAGCCTGGTGGGCTAAAGTCCACGGGGTGACAAAGAGTTGGACATGACGAAGCACACAAACACACACGTTTATATTTATACACATGTGTATAAATATACAAGAGGAAGCCTTATAAACAGCTGTGAAAAGAAGAGAAGCTAAAGGCAAAAGCTAAAGCCCTCCTCAGTGATCAATGCAAAGACAGAGAGAAAAACGGTAGAACAGGAAAGACTAGCGATCTCTTCAAGAAAATTAGAGATACCAAGGGAACATTTGATCCAAAGATGGGTACAATAAAGGGCAGAAGTGGTATGGACCTAACAGAAGCAGAAGATATTAAGAAGAGGTGGCAAGAATACACAGAAGAGCTATACAAAAAAGATCTTCATGACCCAGATAACCATGATGGTGTGATCACTCGCCTAGAGCCAGATATCCTAGAATGCAAAGACAAGTGGGCTTTAGGAAGCATCACTATGAACAAAGTTAGTGGAGGTGACAGGATTTCAGTTGAGCTATTTCAAATCCTAAAAGATGATGCTGTTGAAGTGCTGCACTCAATATGCCAGCAAATTTGGAAAACTCAGCAGTGGCCACAGGACTGGAAAAGGTCAGTTTTCATTTCAATCCCAAAGAAGGGCAATGCCAAAGAATGTTCAAACTACTGCACAATTGCACTCATCTCACACACTAGCAAAGAAATGCTCAAAATTCTCCAAGCCAGGTTTCAACAGTACGTGAACTGTGAATTTCCAGATGATCAGGCTGGATTTAGAAAAGGCAGAGGAACCAGAGACCAAACTGCCAACCCTCGCTGGATCATCAAAAAAGCAAGAGAGTTCCAGAAAAACATCTATCTCTGCTTTATTGACTACGCCAAAGCCTTTGACTGTGTGGATCACAACAAACTGTGGAAAATTCTTAAAGAAGTGGGAATACCAGACCACCTGACCTGCCTCCTGAGAAATTTGTATGCAGGTCAAGAAGCAACAGTTAGAACTGGACATGGAACAACAGACTGGTTCCAAGTTAGAAAAGGAGTATGTCAAGACTATATATGGTCACCCTGCTCATTTAACTTACATGCAGAGTACATCATGCAAAATGTCAGGCTGGATGAAGCACAAGCTGGAATAAAGATGACTGGAGAAATATCAATAACCTCAGATAGGCAGGTGACACCACCCTTATGGCAGAAAGTAAAGAAGAACTAAAGATCCTCTTGATGAAAGTGGAAGAGGGGAGTGAAAAAGTTGGCTTAAAATTCAACATTCAGAAAACTAAGATCATGGCATCCAGTCCCATCACTTCATGGCAAATTGATGGGGAAACCACGGAAACAGTGAGAGATTTTATTTTTGGGGGGTTCCAAAATCACTGCAGAGGGTGACTGCAGTCATGAAATTAAAAGACGCTTGCTCCTTGGAAGAAAAGCTATGACCAATCAAGACAGCATATTAAAAAGCAGAGACATTACTTTGCCTACAAAGGTCTAGTCAAATCTATGGTTTTTCTAGTAGCCATGTATGGGTGTGAGAGCTGGACTCTAAAGAAAGTTGAATGCCGAAAAATTGATGCTTTTGAACTGGGGTGTTGGAAAAGACTCTTGAGAGTCCCTTGGACTGCAAGGAGATCCAACCAGTCCATTCTAAAGGAGATCAGTCCTGAATATTCATTGGAAGGACTGATGCTGAAGCTGAAACTCCAATACTTTGGTCACCTTATGCGAAGAGCTGACTCACTTGAAAAGACCCTGATACTGGGAAAGATTGAAGACAGGAGAAGTTGACGACAGAGGATGAGATGATTAGATGGCATCACCATCTTGATGGACATGAATTTGAATAAGCTCTGGGAGTTGGTGATGGACAGGGAAGCCTGGTGTGCTGCAGTCCATGGGGTTGCAAAGAATTGGACACAACTGAGTGACTGAACTCAACTGAACTGTATATAAATATATATGAGTACAGTCAAGTTAAATAATTAAGAGCATATCCTACAACTATATGATACAATCCTTAATTTCATAGGATTTAGCAGTTAAGATGCTGTTGCAAAAATCCTGAGGTTTGAGGGGTAGTCATTTCATCTTATGGAACCCCTCCTTAACTGGGCTCTAGACAAATATGACATAGGATCTCCACACTCGTACATATAAAAATTGGTTTAGCAAAGTATCATTACAACAAAATGATACTTTATAAAATATGATGTTGGGACATGATTTGTAAATGGAATTATAATTTTATTTTAAAATGTCCCTAAATGTTTAAACCAGTATTAAAGCCTAGCCTACTTGCTCTTTTTCCCTTCTTCATTAACATTCAAGTGCCCAGTTTTGCCAAAAGAAAATAAAATGTTCACTAGTTCTTCAGATGAAATTAGTGACATGCATAGAGATTTATATAGAATGATGCTCACTGGAGCATTATAATAAAAAATGCATGAAAACTAACATTCCATTGGAAGAAAAAGATTAAATGAAAAGCATAGTGTGGGTATATCCATATGCCAATGCCACACAGCTGTTAAGGAAAACTTATATCAGAAGAATATTTTAAGAAAAAGCACACATTCATGACATAATAAGCAAAATGAGTAGAGTACTACATAGTACATATAGTTTCAAGTTTTAAAAAACATTACCCAAATACATAAACAGAAAAGAGGTTAGAAAATAAATATTTCAAAATGATAATAGCAATTACGGTTGGGAGGTAAAATAATAGGTTGTTATAATTTTCTTCTTTATATTCTTGCTATTTACAAATTGTCTACAATAGACGTGAATTTCTTTTATCCAGGAAAAAAAAATCTAATGCTAGTAATTTAAGAGACTCTTAAAGAATGGTGGTTTAGTCTCTAAGTTGTGTCTGACTCTTGCAACCCGGTGGAATGTAACCTGCTAAAAATACTGGAGTGGGTTACCATTTCCTTCTACAAGGGATCTTCCTGACCCAGGGACCTAACCTGGGTTTCCTGCATTGCAGACAGATTACTGACTGAGCCCCCAGGGAAGCCAAATTACCCAGAACTCCACGCAGCAGCCTGTGCCCTCCCTGCCTGTCAATGCAGCTTGCCTGTCATGCAGTCATGTGCAAAGGTCCAGGATCTCTCAAACACTGGGCCAAGCCACGCACTAATGAACACACTGTTTTCCAAAAATGAACAGCGAAATGAAGGAAGACACTGAATTTTGAGCAGTGTATGCTAAATATTGATTGTAATTATGAAGCACAATTCATTTGATTAAAAGGATAACTAATAAAAAAATAAATACATGGGGTTTAAACTAAGTCCCTAGCTATTCAGGTTCATCTGGCTCCCAGCTTAACAATTATTTACATTTAGTATAAACTAATTTACTGTTATTATCATTTTTATTAATGTCATCAATTTCTCTGATTTACTTTCACACATTCAAGGAGAATCAACAACACTAATTTTCCAGCCTATAATTTGTATGTAACAACCAAGCCTAGTGTACATCTCTCATATGAAATTAACTCTTTTTTACTTTAGTTGTTTCAGATTCAGTCCTGATCAAATGAAATTCAAAATGCTGTTTATTTTTTTTTCTAAGACACAAAACCTCCTACTCAGAGGTCACCGAAACTGCATCAAACAAGAGGCTAATTAATGTGTTTATTAGGTTGTCTCTGAAATAAACACATATTTTCAAGAGTGAAAAGTCTTCTTTTTCATTTCTTTTTTCTTTTTCAAGTGCCAGGTGATAGCATCCATTAAACACAAACACTGCATACTCAGAGGACGACTTCCTACAAATGTTTTTAAAGGCTCCTTTTGGCTCTGAATAAAGCAATATACTGGGACTGCCACGGGAGCATGAATCGGGCTGCGAGAAGCCATAATCGGAATATGCTAAGAAAATGTAAGCAAAAAATTGCAAATAAAACTGCTTATATTCATGTAACTTGTTTGGCGACAGCCGTATAGCATAAGGAAAGCTGCTATAACTCATAACAGCATCTTGTAATAAAACAGCTCTATGCATCCCTCTCAAACTGTTCAGCGCTCAAATCTCATCAGATGGCTGAGTAAGCATTACACTTTGGGACAGTAAATCTGTTTCCAATATGGTGTACATTCACAGACAGGCGCTTTAGTATTCATCCTAAGACACTTCCAGCTAAGTACTTATAAAGAAAGGGTAATCATATATTTAAATATCGGGATGCTATTTTCTCGGTCTATTTTAGTAATCTAGTTCACACTAGAGCAATCCTAAATGGATCTCAGGAAATCTTCAGCAAACTCAACCTTGACTCACATTGCAAAAATCTCAACAGACAATGGTCTCCAGGAAGCCTTCCCTTCTGTTTCCCTAATGCTTTGGGCTTCTGTCGGCCAAGCTAGCTTCTGTCTGGTGTTAGCATGACTGAGCTCTCTTTCCCTCTCTGGCATGAGTTTGTGAATTTCTTAAGAGCACGGACTACACCTTTTTCATGTTTCCTCAGCTCCCAAACAAAACTAGGGACAAAGCCTGCCATAGGTAAGTGTCTGCTGACTGAGTGATCTCCTAGGGTTTAAAGTTAACTAGCCTGGATTTGAGGTTTCGAATCCTTTCCACAGCGCTAAGGTTTGAATGGGGGTGAGGATAAAGCAAACAGCGAATGAGGTTTTCAAGCTGTTTACAGAAGTTCATTCTTCTGAGGGATCCATCCCTGGTTTGAGCTGTGGAAAAGATTGCTTCTATTCTGGTACCAACCCACTGGGATCAGAGAGCGAGAGGACAGAGGTCTTTGTTCCTCCCGTTTTCCTTTGTGGCATTACATCCACGGCCAGCTTACCTGCCTCAGTGCCGGGACACAGAGTAGGAGGGTATTAGAGGCAACAGAAGCATTCTCTTGGAAAAGTGATTTTTTTTTTTTTTTGTTTTTAAATTTAAAAGCACCTCCATACAGATAAAGATTTTAGCTCCTATAAAACTAGATCATTTAGAACTCTAGGCAACCGGTAAAGCGTCTGTCTGCAATGCAGGAGACCCGGGTTCGATCCCTGGGTTGGCAAGATCCCCTGGAGAAAGAAATGGCAGCCCACTCCAGTATTCTTCCTGGAAAATCCCATGAACTGCGGAGCCTGGTAGGCTACCTTCCATGGGGTCGCAAAGAGTCGGACACGACTGAGCGAGACCTCCTCCAAAGATACATTTACTATGTGGCGAGACTGGTTTTAGATGAGTTTGAGCTCTGACTGAGCAGGAATACCCCACCTCCCTGCCCCTACTCTCACCTCTGCAATGGTTTCCCTTGGTTTCTCTTCCAGGGGCTACTTTCACAAGTGTCCATGTTCATGCCTGGAGAAATGGAAATCGTTGAACGCCATGGTCTCAGCCTATGATGTGGTAGACTTATCTCTTAGAGAAATGTACAGGCAGAGCCTGATGGCCTAATTACATGGGGGGCTTGGTGAGATGTGAGCCACAAGAAATGCTGCCTCTCCACTAAGTAATAAATGGAATTCGGAGTTGGGAAGTTGACCCTGCTGATGGGTGATACTGAAGGGCTCTGGTGAGGGGAGAGCATGGCACACCTTGACACCAGGAAGATCCAATGGCTTTGGGGAGTCCTGGGCTCAGTCTCCTGGGCTGGGACAGGCTGTCCCTCAAGATGTCTCCATCAACACAGGAATGTGTTTGGTCTCACAGGGATTCATGAATAGAGTTGTAGAGTTCCCAACCTCTTTTGTCACTACACTTTTCACTCACAGTAACAATCTGGTAATAACAAACACTGTTTATGAGTTATTTCACCATTAATAAAGTTTATCCCCAAAATTACACTTTGGAGTAGGTACCAAGATACCAATTGTATACAGGAACACAACTTCACCCCAGGAAAACCTAAGACTTGCCCAGCATCACATCGCACATGGTGATCTGGCATAGGCTTGAAGCTCTATCTTTCTGTTTCAAATTCTGGGTCCTTTTACTGGTTTCAAGGAGTTTGGAACATCTGAGTTGTTGGAAAATCTGTGCAGAGGAACAAGTCAGGAGGGAGGCAGGAGATGGAGAGGCAGGCACTGGGGTTTCTTGGCAGGCTGGAGCTCTGACTTGCTCTGATCCAGCCTCTCTGTTCACATAGGAAACAGCAGGAGAGAGACAGGAGATAAAGCCTGTGAGGTAAGGTAAGGACACAGCAAGGAGCTGGCGGCTGCAGCAGGCAGAGAAGGGCTCAGCCCATCCCTTCACAGAGGTCTCCTCTGGGTCAGAGAATGCAAAGGCACCAGCCAAAACCGATAACAGGGAGAAGAGCTAAGGACCACCATTCTGTGGTTAAAATAAATAATACTTGCATGGATACTAGAGAGCAAAGGGAACATTCTCCTGCCTGTGCTTTGTACTTTAAAAAAATATTTTATTGACTTATTTGGCTGCACTAGGTCTTAGTTACTGCATGCAAACTCTTAGCTGGCATGCAGGATCGAGTTCTCTGACCAGGGATCGAACTTGGGCTCCCTGCTTTAGGAGCATAAGGTCTTAGCCACTGGACCACCAGGGAAGTCCCTCCTACTTTTCTTTAACCACATTAATACAGACCGATTCTTTACTTCACGTAGAATGTAAAACTCACAAATGTAAAACTCAACGCTATGAATGCAGGGAAGGAATCATGAACTTGACCAGCAGGTGACTGAACGGGATGAACCTTGAACTGGAATGTGGGAGCTAGTGTTCTAGCTTTAAACTTAGGAGTTTGCGTGACCTCGGCCACCAGAGAAGCCCCCGAGTCTCAGTTTTCTTATCTGTCAAATGAGTGGTTTGAAACAGATGGTCCCCAAGGATCTGCCTGGTTCTGATATTCTCCAGGTCTACTGCTTTTGAGCGCTTCCATGCCCTTGTCGTCCATGGCTTCCAGAGAAATAGCATCTGTCACATCAATGACACAGCATTTGTATCCCTCCCTTTATTTTTCCTCCTGCTAAGGTGTTTTAATCCTGACAGTATAATAGAATAAATCACAGCCATCAGAGATTGGAGTGACACTGGCCACACACATTAGAGATAAACAGTCAAAAATCACTCACCCGTGCCTTCCCCTTGGCCCGAAGCCTCTGCTGTCTGACAACACTAAGCCTGAACTATGATTTCCATCTGGCTGCACAGATCCGAGCACCAGAATAGCCCTCTGCACTGTCTTAATAGCTGTAATGATACTTTGCTTCTCAGCAGCCTGCCGGTCCAGACCATCTCAACATTTGGATTTGATTTCTTCCCTCCAGCAAGTATAGAGGAAAGTATGGTTTTTACACAGTCAATCAACAAACATTTCCCAGTACCTACAAACAGCAGCCACTTAAGTCAGACTGCGTAAGTTTAGCTCTCTTCCATTCCTTTTATACAAAGTGCCTGTCCTGAGTAGGGTAGCTAAACCCTCTAAAGCTTGGTTGTCCTTAGGTACAGTGATGATTCTCATGTATGAATCTCATAGGTTATAATGAGACAGTAACAGTTCAGTTACTAACATTATTGTTACAACTCTTTTGTCTCTGCCTTAAGCAAGAAGGGAGTGTTATGGTGATACATATTTGGGGAAATGGATAATAGTGACAGTAAGCTCCAAAGAGACAGTTTTCAGAATAATTGGTTAGCCTGGGGGCTAAGTCAGTCATGCAAGTGGCACATTTTCAAGATGAGCTGTTAGCCACTTTCATGTTTTGTTTCCTCAACACTCTGTTTAACTGGAATTTCTGCATCTCTGTACAAAATCTACCTGTGAACTAGAAGCTGTGATAGTCCATACAACCAGGGATGGTTATGTTTTTGTATGACAGAGGACTTTCTGGTCTTTAAAAATAAAGATTCTTCTCTCTTAAGGAAAAAAAGCTGTGATACATCAGAGTTAACTCAGCTCTGTAAAGCCAAGGAATTGTTGTTTGCTAAGGACAACTGAGGAGTGAGAAGTCAGTACTCACTGTGTGTAGAGGGCAGTGGAGGCCAGCGGAGGGCACGTGGTTTGAGACAAAGAACAGAAGGTTGGACCCACTGATCCAGAAAGTAAGACTTACAGATAAAGGCCAAGATTGAGCTGGAAAATGCTTTCATTATGCTCCTCAAAACGTCTCTGAAACTTAGCAAATCCAGTACAAGAGGTGAGCTTATTACCCTTCATGTATGAATGAACTCAGAGATTCCAAATGTCCATCAGACACATATGAATCTCACGTAGGGCTCAGGATGCTGTTTTCCTTAAGCAATTCTAGATAGCTTTTACCTATTTTCCCTGCTGACTTTCTAACTAACTTAGGATCTGTTTCCCACAGAGAATTCAGGGCTTTCTCTATGAGATAAATGATAAGACACTGCTCTTCTGCTGAAAATACTCCAGTGAATTCCCACTGTCCATTCCGTTTAAGTTATCTATGATTTCTGTTCCTGTGTTTCCATTTTTGAAATTAGGGAGATATTGAATGCATATGGGTATGGTACATGGAAGAACTCCTGGCACTTCATAAGTACTCAATCAAAAGTATTATTATTAGAAAAAATAAGACACAACAAAACTCTGTGAAAGAAGGTACCTTTTGTTCATTTCATTCCTGACCAAACTCCTTTATAAACTGTGTTGAATCTTTTCCATAGATTGCTGAATCCTTCTAATTCTGTGAAAGACTGAAAGCAAGTAGCTTACAGTACTAAACTACTGCATAATTTACCATTCTTTGACTAATCATTTTCCTGAGATGTAAACTAAGGTAGAACAAAAGCAAGTTGTTCACAACTACATTAATTTTGTATCTTTCATGGGTTTGTGATCAACTTGGTTGAGTTTCCTGAAAAGGGTTAATAAAAGGACCTTTTAAAGGTGTTCTTAGATCTGAGACTGAAATTATAGCATGTGTTATCATTGCTTTTTTTTTTTAAGCCACCCCGTAAACAAGAAAGACATGTGCTTAGACGATCTAGAAAAGAAGCAAAATCCATGTTGGCTTTCACTCAGGGTTTGGCTAAAAATATATCATGACATGCAGGGCACAGGCATGTCCTAGAAAGCTCTCAGGGTACCAGGGCAGCCAGGAGGCAGCTCTGGCTGACCTGGCACTAAGGTTACTTGATCGTGCCTGAGGAGGTGGGGGGTCTGGCAAAGCCAGCTCTGAGTATAAAACTGAGACTTCCAATGTTCTTTCTCAATCTTTCATGGCCAAACTGAAACAACACAGGGGAAAAGCTGCCCTGTGGGGAGGGGGAAAGAGGATCTGTGGATTGGAGGCAGAGCTGGGGACTGGATGTGATCCCTCCAGATTCTAATGTGTGATGGGGATTCCTCGTTCAACAAATCTTTATTAAATGTCCCCATGCACAGCACTCTGGCTGGTACAAAAGGGGAAGGAAAGATGCATGAGGCATTGTCTTTGTCCTCAAGGAACTTACAGGATAGGCTTGCTATTCTGCACTGTCTGAGATCTGATAAAATGGCTTTCAAGGGGAAACAGCAGTTTCAGGTTTGTTAGGCATGTGGTTAGGAATCTCTCATGCACTACAAACAGCAAAAACAACCTAACAGGGAACTCTGTATTTTTACAACTTTTGTATAAAACTACTCTAAAATTAAAAGTTTATTAAGAGTTTTTGAGAAAAACAACCAAAGAAACAGGAAAACAATCACATTTCTTATGTAAAATAACATCCAAAAAGCAAATCACAAACCTTCCAAAATTTAGTAAGTACCAAGACACACCTCTAACGGAAGCTCAATGCCTTCTTTCTAGATGAACCATCTCCCAGCTAGGAAGTCTCATGCTGACAGCTTTAGCAGCTACACCTTCTCTACAGTCTTCCTTTGGCCTACATGCGACTCCTCCAGCAATTTAGCTGCCAAAGGCCTTCACTCACTGTGCCCTGTAAGCAGAAGCTGAGAAAAATTATATTATTTGGGATGTGATTAAAAGCAGCAAGAGTGAAGGACAGGATGAAAAACAGGATAGGAGGGAACAGTAATACAAGAATCAGTTGTAGAGTTGGCCATTGCTATGGGTGTTTAGTGACAATGGAGGTGGACCCTGCCAAGAAGCTTCAGGCTGTGCTTCTCAGGACAAAGGGGAGGGGCATTTATCCTTGGCTTCCTACCCATTGGCTTCTGAACTTACTGGTCAAGGGGGCCCCACATCTGCCAGCGGTGGACTTTCTGACACGCCATTTTTCCTGTCTTTAAGGGCATTCAGCACTTTAGCATCAGAAAATTCCAGGGCAGGAAATGAGGCCAGCTTGTGTACAGAGCCTCCCTAAACTGCCCCACAAGTGGCCATTCTAGCAACATGTGGGATTAACATATACACATTACTATGAAGAAGAACTAAAGAGCCTCTTGATGAAAGTGAAAGAGGAGAGTGAAAAACTTGGCTTAAAGCTCAACATTCAGAAAACTAAGATCATGGCATCTGGTTCCATCACTTCATGGCAAATAGATGGGAACACTGTGGAAACAGTGGCTGACTTTATTTTTCTGGGCTCCAAAATCACTGCAGATGGTGACTACAGCCATGAAATTAAAAGACGCTTGCTCATTGGAAGGAAAGTTATGACCAACCTAGACAGCTTATTAAAAAGCAGAGACATTTTATTTTGTCAACAAAGGTCCGTCTAGTCAAGGCTATGGTTTTTCCAGTAGTCATGTATGGATGTGAGAGTTGGACTAAAAAGAAAGCTGAGTGCGGAAGAACTGATGCTTTTGAACTGTGGTGTTGGAGAATACTCTTGCGAGTCCCTTGGACTGCAAGGAGATCCAACCAGTCCATCCTAAAGGAGATCAGTCCTGGGTGTTCATTGGAGGGACTGATATTGAAGCTGAAATTCCAGTACTTTGGCCACCTGATGCAAAGAGCTGACTCATTTGAAAAGACCCTGATGCTGGGAAAGATTGGGGGCAGGAGGAGAAGGGGACAACAGAAGATGAGATGGTTGGATGGCATCACTGACACAATGGACATAGGTTTGGGTGGACTCCGGAGTTTGTGATGGACAGGGAGGCCTGGCATGCTGCGGTTCATGGGGTCACAAAGAGTCTGACATGACTGAGCGACTGAATTGAACTGAACTACTATACATAAAATAGATAACCAACATGGATCTACTGTACAGCATAGGGAACTCTACTCAATATTTTGTAATAACTTATATGGAAAAAGAATTTGATAAAAAGAATGAATAAATATAGAACTGAATCACTTTGATATATACCTGAAACTAACACAACATTGTAAATCAACTATACTCCAATAAAATTAAAAAAAAGAAGTAATGTGAATCACCAAAAAAATAATTAATAAAATCTGAGTATTTTATGAAAATGAAATCCACATTTCTCAATTTTCTTGAAAAGCTGAAAGATCTAACAACACTAGCCCTGAATTCCCAAAGGCACCAAATCGTTAGAGCTGAGAGGCATGGCCTGGACATAAACAGTCCAAATCAGGACAATCTCCACCATGATATACAGGTGAAAACCCAGCCTGCTTGGTTCCATGATCTTACCTTCCCTGTGAGTGTCGGACTTTCAACCTTATTTGAACTATTCTCAGGCTTAATAAATATTCAAATCAAAAAGCAGGTAGGAAACCACTGTTAACATTACTCTTCCTTACTGGCTTCACCTTTCACCATACATGTAACCTGCCTGTCTTTCTTCAATTCATCATGACGGCTTTGGCATTGAAGATGGTAGATCAAGGGACACAATTAATTGACTATGTGCTACATTTCAAGGCAGGTGCTCAAATTAAACCTGTGTTTAATGCTTAACAGAATATACAATGGGAAGCAGGAGTTCTGGAGGAATTCAGTCCCCTTAGTTCTTGTGACTTGGAACAGGGAGACCCTGACATCACAGAACCTATGATAAGTAAGACATCATCAAATAGCTGCTTATTATTGATTTGATTTGGAAACATGATGTAATGTGCTTCTGGCTGTACAGTATTTATGAATCAAAGCCCTCTAAGAATTAGGAAAAAACTGGAATTAGGGGCTTCTGCATGAAAAGTGAGATTTCAAGTCACTATGCTGAGTACTAGGCCCTGTAAGCTTGGAATGCTATCAGTTATCAAAGAAACTGTTACTTTCTGCAGTGTGTCCTTGTTGCGCTCAATCCTTTGAGATGTTTCATTTATGTAAAAGTACCGTTTTAAAAATACTGATGCCTAGATCCAAACCTGCGTCTCTCCCCTGCTCCCCTGCCAGAGATTTTGATTGAACTGGCTTGGGTGTGGGGACTTTTGAAATTCAAAACTCCCCAGAAGAGGCTAATGAGTGGCCACTGGTCCAGAGACAGAAATGACATGAGGGGGTGGCCCCACTTGCTGCTTCCTCCCTGCTCAGCTAGGACATCTCCGCACTCTGCTGGAGCCTCCCTGCTGTTCAATCTCTGGGCTTGTGAAGCCAAAGTGTTAACTGGGTCACCTCCAGGCTGGGCTTTTGCAACGGGTAGAGATGGGGGTTAGTCTGTGAGCATTCACTGCATTGCCACTGTGAACTAAGGAACATTTGATCCTGAGGCTGCCAGGTGGTTGGGAACCTTTTTAAAGTTGATAGTGTCCCCTGCATTTGCAGTCATTTTGAGAGGGATTTTTGGGAGCTATGGATATTTACCTTGCAGTTGACTGTTTCTTTTTTTTTTTTTTTTTGAGGACATTAAAGTAATAGTCCTCTCTTCTGTCAATGTTCCAGCTACAGCAAATAGATCCATAGAAACAAATTTAATCCACTGGAATTACTCTTTAAATAAATTCAACATTTTGGTTCACAGAGCTGCAAATAAATTGACTGCTTTAATTCCCCATATGTGGAGTGGACCTGAACTGTACAAGGACAGACTGAGAAGCACCTATTATATAGTCAAGGTGGCCATGGACGAGGGGGAATTGAAAAGGAAGCACTTCAAACTATTTTTAAAATAAAACACATCCCACTGGGACAGTGACTGCCCGATGCCTACTATTCAGAAATCAGGGTGAACAAAGAGAAGCTTCACATTTGGTGGTTCTGGCCAAAGAAAAAGCTCTGGAAAAAGGAGGAGAATAACAGGTCCAGCTAAGAATATAACAGAGTCCCTCTGAATTTTCTCTGTGTAGGTTTTTTTTTTTTTTTCCCCAGAAAGATCTTCCCATCCTAGAGAAAATGTGTTAAAGATAATTCTCATGGTAACTTTGGTAAAATATTCCAATTATTATAAAAGGCTATTGGACATTATTAAATAAGTCTGTGTTGCACTTATTTTTAATATCTTTGTGCACACTCAGTATTTGTTCTGATGGCTCCCAGCAGACATTTATTACTAAAGTAGATCTGACTTGAGGTTGAGTGGAAAGGAAAGCAGTCAGTGTGGAAGGAATTTTGAGTAACTTGGTGCTATGATGGAATCCGGCTGCAGTAAAATGAGAGGGCTTGTGAAATATATGTGCCAATTAAGAAATGAATGTGAATTCACGGTGGCCAGACACCAGCCCCTTCCCCTTCATATGTCCCTAGAGATGCTTCTGGAATTGCCAGAGCTGAAAATTAAATTATAAACCTAAAACATGACACTGAAAATGGAGTGTCTCCTTTGATGATATCGGCATGATGATTCATGAGTGGGTGAGCCAGCACCCCTTCTGAACTCAAGAGTGCAAAGTATCCTGAGACAGGCATAGGCAATTACCCCACCCCTCACAGTGACGTTTTTCTAAAGCTTCTGGTCTGAATTATATCCTGCCACCAATCACAGTGCACCAAAGGCTCCCTACACATATGACACAGTAGGTCCCTAAAGAGACAGGACTGCAGTATGTAGCACCAGCCTGGAAAAGCCAATACTGTCATTGGATTGCCAATACGCAGAAAAAGCAAATGGTAGTGAATTTCAACATAGGCGTGTCAAAGTGTGTTGCAGAAAACTCTTGCAAGTTGGCATTTCACAACATGAGATTTGATATTGCCATGCCAGAGATACACAACCCAGATTTCTAAGCAGATTCCTTCTGTGAGTCATGGTGCTTTAAATTCTTCTCATTAGAACAGGAAACAAACCACTAATGGAAATAAATTCTCTTGTCACTGCCTCCATGAGTCAGAAAACTGCACTTTGTTTTGAAGAAGAAAAGTTAAAATTTTACATAACCTCCTGCTCCTTCTGCCTCTTTAACTCCGCTTGCTCTTTGCAAAGTCTGGATCATATGGGTCACGTAGTCTCAGAAAGTGGGGACTTACAATACTAGGAGCTGAAGCTTATCTCACTCACCCTTGTCCTGCTTTTTGCAATTGCCCAGCTCCTGCAAACCTGCTTAATCTTATGCCTGTCCCTGTAAAGGTCAGGCATTCCCCTCCCCAGTTTGACTGCTGTTCCCGCGCATGAGAAACCCCTTGGTTTAAACCAGGCTATCAGCAGCTAGTGTTGTCCACTATAGTCTGTCTATAAAAACTCTGCAACCCCTTTGTTCAGGCTCAGAGCTTGGAGTGTTAACTCCTCTGGGCCCGCCGGCGTGATAAACTTGAGTTCTCCCACTCTCTGAGTGTGGTGCTTGGTTTCTCGAGTACTGGTTTCTGCAACAGTTTATCTCCTTATTTGTGGGAGTCCTAACTTCCGTGTGTGAAGGTTTCTGAGTAACTCATTAAAAGGTAACGACAACAAGAATGGCCATGGAGGGCCCGTGGAAATCAGAAGGCTGAGCTTTCTTCACAGAGGGGATCCGAAGTTTAGGCCTTGTGGGATGAATAAATCTGGAATAGGCAGGTAGATAGTCTACAAGGAAGGAATGGACACAGGAAAGTTCTGGTTGGTTTTGCAATGGCAACACCCTTCAGGGCCCTGGCATGTAAACTCAGAGACTACAGAGAAGGACAGGTGTTAAGACAAAAAACAGCCATGGCACGTGTGGCAAATGGGAACCAGATGGAATGGCTGTGGGCACACCCTTCAAGTGTCTAATGCAATCTGTAGACCAAAGGAAACACAGGAGCCAAGCATGGCCTGTGTGCACTGACTTTGTGACCTGTGATCTAGGGAGTAAAATGGAAGCCAAGTCATTGTAGTGGCATGGGAAATATAACAGGTGTTGTTTTATTTATTTTTACCTAATGCTAAGTCAAGTTTAGATGGACTCAGTAGAGTATCTAAAGGAATAAGTTTTTTTTTTTTCTTTGTTTGTTTGCATTCTCTTTGCAGGATCTTCTTCCTGTCTATTGATTGATTACCTGTGTTCTCATGTAAGCCCACTATTTCTGCTCCTTGTACATTTTTTCTTGGTTGATCACACCAAAGTGAAAGTGAAAGTCACTCAGTCGTGTCAGACTCTTTGAGACCCTGTGGACTGCAGCCTGCCAGGCTCCTCTGTCCATGGAATTATCTAGGCAATACTGGAGTAGGTAGCCATTCCCTTCTCCAGGGGATCTTCCCAACCCAGAGATGGAACCCAGGTCTCCCACACTGCAGGCAGATTCTATACCGTCTGAGCCACCAGGGAAGCCCAAAGCGTTCCCAGTGACAATTAGCAAAACTAATTAGAATGACCACTTAATTTCTTCACAAACAGCTCTTCTATAGCAGTTTTTAGGCTGGATCACACCAAGTCCCATAAAATTATTTAGCTGGCATCTCCTCAATCTCTATCCAGCTCAAATGTCTCAGCAGAATTACAGAGTTGTACATTCAACTGTCTATTAGACATTGACATGTGTGTGGCCTGAGGGCACCTCAAATTCAAAAGGTCTGCGTTATACATCCTATCTGAACTTACAAACGGCCCATCCTCAGTGATAAGCAGGAACATGCAGTCAGCTGCCATATCCAGAAACTTTAGTGATGTTCTTGACTCTACTTCCTTCCCTGACCTTGCTTGTCCCACGAGTTGCCAGGAAATATTGATTTCATATTCTCAACATCCTCTTGCTTTTGCTAGTCAAGTTTCCAATTGGCAGAAATAAAATATACACTCAGGCATGTGCTCAAATCTGGTATGAGTTCATGATTTATTTAGCCAATAAGAGAAAATGAGCAATGTGTTATGGTCACACAGAGGGGCAGCAGACAACACATAAATCTTTTCCTATGTTTTCTTTGCCCTGGACCCATATGAGATACTCTGTTGTTGGTGCCATTCTTTGCATAGACAAACCTAATAAGACTGAGAAAAACATTCAAATTTTTATAATACCATATTTTTATATGCTGACTTATGTTGCTATTGCAGGAAAACTTGAAGTAAAATTTTAGAGATTTCCACTTTAAGGGGTTATTTACAAACAATGATATTTTTTGATTCTTAAAGTGATCTTGGCATCAGGAAGGCAATATTCTCTTTGCAGGAGAACATATTAGTCAATGCCCAAGAGAACCAGATTAGTATGCCTGTCTCCCACTTGTATAGGGTCCTTAAAGTCAACCATCTCTGTTCCTCAACAACATTTCTCAGATCATCTCTGTTATCACAGTTTAGGGCACGAGGCTCCCTTGCTTAAACAAAACACAGCCTCCTACCCCACCTCACTGATCGTCTTGTCTCCCTGTAACATACTCCATCAACTGAAGCAAGCATAATTTCTCTGAAATGCCTTCAGGAACCAGTTTCTCCCTTCCACTCCATCTCATATGTCCCCACGCCATATTCAGCTAACCTGAACTTCTTTTATATCCTTAGAACAACTCATCTTTGTCACATCCAGATATTTGGATATGTTATATCTTTTGCCTGAATACTCTTTCTTGCCTCTTAGATCACCTAACTCCTCCTCATCCTTCAAGAGTGTCACAATTTCTGAGATCCCTGATGCACAATTCTGGGTGAGATACCTCCCCAGAGCCATTTAATATTTTCCATTTTTCTGTGTTTATCAGACCAAATCTAGTTTTATGTCTATTATATTTTTCCTCTTTAGGATTGTGAAGTTTTGTGAGCTTAGTGGTCATTTTGCCTTATTCATTGTTGAGCACCATAACTTAACACAGTTGCCTCATGGCTACTCCTTAAAAATAAGGCAGTGTTTTAGAAACGCCAGACTATCCATTATACAAAAGAAAAAAAAAAAAAATGTTAGGGGAAAGACTAAGGGAAAAAAGGCAACTTAAATGGTGAAGCAGAGGGACAATATTGCAATGTTGGAAGCTTCCCATGGGTTAGGAAGCTTGGGACTAAAATAAAATTAAGAGGGATAATGGTCACGATATAGCGAAGATCAATATAGACTAGCAAGAAAAAAAGAGTCTTACAAGACTCTACTAAGAGGCACATGTTGGGATACCATTCCCCCAAACTGAGGTTTTGGTGGGAGGGTGTGGTGGGGAGGAAACAGACATTGAGGAAAAGACAATTACGTTTGACACATGATTTTTTAAGAAAAATATTCCAAAGGCAATTGGAAAAGCAGAAATGGAGCTTGGAAAGACCACATGTGTTTCATACTTGAGTGCTGCTAGTACTGGGGACATGGTGATATTTCTTACCTATGTTTGATATCAGGACATTTATTTGCTATACAGTATTAATGCCATCAGGCCTAGGAGGTACTCACCATAAGCCACCTCCAGGTACAGGATAGCCTAAGCCCAAGACACGGCCAACTGAGGGTAGAGTGACAGAGGCATGAGCATGTGTCCCAGGCCAGGCCCACCTGAACCTTCCTTAGGAATGTTCTGCTGATGATTGCCAAAGACTGCTTCCAATGGTGCTGCCCAGGGAAGAAATCTGAGAGTGGGGTTAACAACAGACATCTTTAAACATATCTGTCTCCAGCGAAAAGCCAAGTAAAGAGAAGGAGGAACAAGATATGATAAGTGTGAGGCCATATATACTTCTGGATTCTCCAGTGATGTAAGACAAAGCATCTGATTTTTGCATAAGTTAATTTCAGTTGGGATATTTTCCTGCTTTTACTTGTAATTGAATGAGTCTTGAGAAAGAGAAGCTGTGAACGCTGACATTATACAAACAAGGCTGTTTTAAAGGAGATGCCGTGGAGAAGAAAGAGGAGACGTCACAGCTGAAATGGAGAATTACCATGGGGGGAAATAAAAGCAGAAAAAGGAAAACAATTCAAAGAAAGTTAGATCTGAAGTTGAAGGCAAAATTGACAATAGGTAATTACTGAAAGAATAACAATTGGGAGACAGGAAGATTGTAGTCTTAGAAGGGCAGAGAATATCAACAATGAAATTCCAGAAAAGCGCAACTCTCTAAGTGACAACGACTTCAAAGTATTACATGCAGCATGATGAGAATGAATTCATTTTCATCCAGAGTTTATATGTATAAAATCTTGTAATTTAAACCCGTTCCTCAGATTTACATGCCAATTTTATGCTATAAAAGCCACATCTGTTAAAACATTGCATCCAATGCCACTACCTTCAAGCATTTTTCTGTTCTGTTCTTTACTTGTAAAGCTGTCTGACTAGCAACTCTACAGTGTGTTGGCATCAGCTGCCATTTCTGAGATGGTATCTTTCATTCCTTTCTAAAAATAGGGAAATAATCTATGAGTTATGCTCATCTTCGGGAGCAAAAGGTATGGTGTGTGGGGAGTCCAGCAGCTGGAACAGAATTTCTGGCTTCGAGGAGCCAGAACTATTGCAAGTCACAGGAAACAAACCTAAGCAAGGGGAAAGGGATATTTGTGTTGCACACAATATTGTAAGGTTAGAAAGAGGACGATCACCACTTTTGCTTGCTATAAGATTAAAATGATAGTAATTATAACTGTTAGCATGTATTCAGCACTTATTAACAGAAAGATAACATCCACAGCATGATACATGCATCATCATAAGAAAGGGTCCCGATAATCATATTGGTGGAAATGTTTAAAAGAACAGAAAATAAGACTTAGACAGTCTACATTCTCTAATGTGATCAAGGTCACACTGCTCAAAGACATCGATACTGAGATTTAGACACAGTTTAACTCTGGGTCTGCAACTACTCTCCCATATGCCTTTCAGATGAAGCAACAAGCATTTGAGTTAGCCAGCAAGAAGATAACAGATCATTATCCACTGAAGTGTTAAAAATTATCTTTTCTTCAAGTTTTTTTTTAAACCAACAACATAACCAAACAGTAAGAAGTATTGATAAAATATTATTCTCAGTTGAAGTATGAAAAGAAGTCCTGCCTAGGGGTAGAAGAATAAATGGAATGCAATCTCCTAAAGCTACTGGTCAAGTCTTCCAGATATTTATCAACCAAACTTTTGAATGTCCCTAAAATGTAAAAGTTTATCATTACAGGTAAATTAAAAGGCTAGGGTTTTCAAAACAGAACCTAAATGGTGCTTTGGGTACAGTGGATAAGTAACTATATTAAGACTATGGTATAAACAGAAATGCTCATACATTTCCAATGTACTTCAATAATTATAATATACATTCATTGATACAGGTAACCGCTTGAGTTTACTGGTTTGTGAGTTTTCAGATCATTAGCACATGTTAAAGTTATGCTATGCCAAATTACACAGAGAAGAAATGTATTGCCCAAATTATTTTAAAGATCACAAGAGTGAAAACTGGTTTATGACATGCCAAAATCAAACCTAGTCTCAAATGCATATGTGTTATGTGTTGATGTATTTTTACAGGGTTAGTCAAATTATTTCTCTGCTAGATCTGATGGAGAGAAGTAATACAAGCAATCTTTCAAAACTCCAATCTTCCCTCAATTCTTTCTTCAACCTTGACCCAAACAGACAGCCTGAGGTCCACAGAAAGAATTTAATCTCGGCCCCCTCTCAAGAGGCTTGCATTACCAACTGGAGAGGAGGGCTGTTTGAGGGATAAGCAGCCTGGTGGAACTCTCTGATACACTGGGCCTTGACTATAGCCCAGAAACTCTGCTCACCTAAGAAAAAGTATTTAGACAGGGACCCCTTGCTTGGTTAGTGTTCCAGAATGAGAGGTGGTGCATTAAAGTGATGACCTCAGGGAGGGCAAAGAATTGGTGCTGACTAGCCTGGCACACATATTGACCCTGGAAACTTTTTCCTACAGGAGTGGGTTGTGGAAAGGTCTTGTAGGAAGGAAGGTTTCCAAGGAGTCTGGGATAGTTGTGCACATGGAGGGGAGTGGGCAAGAAGAGGAATCTAGATCAGCAGTGCTGCTGGTGGTGGAGCTCATTCTAGGTTCCATCAACCTTAGCTGATTATAGTTCCTATACTGAGAAAGCCTTATAGGTGTGTTGACACCTAAAAGGTTTATACATTGAATTTCACAGCCTTTGACTGAGGCTGAATGTCTGGTTTTCATTGGTTTACTTATTTATTTGAGAAGTACTCAAATGCATTGGTTTAAACATAGCTCTTGAATCCAGCTTCCTGTATGGGAAACTTGTCTCTAGTTCTTCCTATGTTTGTGACCTTGGATGATTTCTTTAACCTTCCCATGCCTTGCTTTCCTAATCCAGAAAAAAATGGACTAATAATAGTACCTACTTTACAACATTTACTGTGAATATTAACTGAGCTACTACAAGTAAAGTGCTTAAATGGGCACCTGATGAAGAAAATCTCCATGACTGTTAGCCATTACTCTTTGGTGATTATTGTTGTTGCTATTCAATATATCTGAAGACTGTATAATAATCCAGGTGAAGCACAGTATTAGACCAGATTCAGAAGCACATAAATATGCAAAAGCAGAGTTCACATTTAACTTCAGGCTCTTAAGCCCCAGGGGGATGTCTTGTGTATCACACTGCTCTACACCCTAACTTCAGGGTCCAAAACGACAAGCTGATACAACCTGGCTGAGAACTTGGCTGACCTGTATTATTCAAAGTGGCATCTATTTCACAGATCAGGCTGGGAATGGGTTTGCCCAGGGATCAGACCACTGGTCACTTTTGTCAGGTGCATTAACTTTCAGACCACTAGGATGCTATTTAGTGCAGGATTAGTCATTTACTAATTACTAATTACTCCAGCGGCCACAGACCTAAGGTCAGTCATTGTCTCCCTTCACACCAGGAGAATCCAACATAATAGAGGCCAGATAGGTAATTTGCATTGTCTCTTCTTAGGAGAGACCCACAGGAGGAGGAGGCAGGAGGAGGATTCTGTGTTGAAAGCAAGCGAAGGAGTTTTACTTTGACGGGCATTTCCATAAGCTTCTCAGGGGAACTTGTGGCCCATCTTTCCTGCTGGGACCTGGCAGGTTCTCAGATTTGATGCTTGCTGCTGGCCAGCTGGGGAAACTGGACAAGGTCTGACCCCAGCTCCTAATCACTTCTACTAGCTGGCAAGTCTTTTCCCCTCTGAGCATCTGGAGAGTCATCCGACTGTGTTTGCCAAACTTGCTTGCAAGTGAGAAGCGTGTTTGTTTTATGATCGCTGTCTTGGGTTTTAAATAAGAATACTGTAGGAGATGATCCTGCTCTGATCCTTGCTAATGTACCTCTAGGCTAATAAGTGCTGAGATGATCCTCCTCTTTGATTTCATGAATAAGAAAATAAAATGGGAAATGTGTGACATTTTAAAAAAATTATTGTTATTACTGAGAGTAAAATGTTTTAACCCTCTCTGGAGTGGCTAAGTTTCACACTGAAAATGCCGCTTGCCAGATTGTATCTCCTGTTCCTCCTCTCCTTAAATATGTGCTTATTTACTTCCTGCAGAGTTCAATTTTAGAACCCATCAAAGTAGATCCACTCAGACTGACTACATTTTCATGCATAAATTCATAGATGTCTTCAGAAGGAATTGCACTTGCATATGCAAATACTTCCAATGCCTTTTCATTTCTACTTTTGGCCTGCACAGTTTTTAATTCATGCAAACACATTACACAAACAAATATGGGCTCAATAACAACACAAGGCATGTGTGAATTGTTAATTGCAAAGCGAAGGGTTTGATATGGCCAAGCAACTTTCATTATTATCAATGGAGAGGAACAAGATTAAACAGGAAGAATAAAGGTATATTTGAAAATAAAATCCCAGGCACTTGGTTTCATTTTATGTAAATATTAATAAGGGAAAAGGTGACAGGCAAATCCACAGTTCAACAATAATCTAGGATCTTCAGCTCAGTGCACAATGATCAGAAGCCAGGATGCACCTTTAATGAGACTTAGGAAGGAGAGGCCACATTTTAGCCCAGAATCATGAGAAACAAAAACATACGCAATAATATCATAAAGGAAATAGAAAACACAACAGAAAATGAAAGGCCGTCAACCTTGTTGAATGTGCATCACCTTTCAAAATATCTCAGTCTTGTATGAGAGACACCCCTGGAAGCAACAGGCAGGTATCTTCATTTATCAAATTGGATAGTTAAGCCTTCCCTTAATTAAGCTGTGAGTCCTCGTTTTTTTTTTTTCTTTCTAATTTCCACTACATGCACTTTGGGGTCTGGTGAGAACTTAAGAAAGTAAAACACTTGTTGAAGTTACTCACAGATCAAAGACATCTGATACAGAGCAATTTTCAAGCAACCCTCCTCCCCTTGTTTGCAATGTGTTTCATTTACATGCAGTTAACTCAGAAAATAAGAGTGAAGATTAAATAACAAGTGCATTCTGCAAGGGTCTACAAAGGCAGTAGAGATAAAATTTTAACTGTTTCTCCACTGATTTTGTGGAATGTTTTATTAAATATAAAAGGTGAAGCTAGGCTAATGGAGGAGCACTTGAGAACACGATTTTTTTAGAACAATCACTGGATTAAAGGAGATATACATATATATTACAAATAAGTAGTGTTTTCTAAGAAATAAACAAAAGAGTAAGCAAGCTAAGCTAAGGAAATTAAGAAACCAGGGATGGAATTTGAAGCTTCTATAGACTGAATGTTTGTGACTCTCCAAAATTTGTATATGAAACCTAACCCTCAATGGTATCTGGAGGCAGGGCTTTGGGGAGGTAAATGAATGACAAGGGTGGAACCCTCATAAGTGGGTTTGGTGCCCTTATAAAAGAGGCCCCAGAGAGCTTCCTTGCCTTCTGCAGCTTTATGAGGACACAGGACAAGATGGCTGTCTATGGGCCAGGAAGTCACCTCTCAGCAGTACTCAACTCTGCTAGGACTTGACCGTGACCTTCCCTGCTTCCGGAACTGTGCCAAACTAAATTTCTGCTATTTATAAGCTACCAGTTCACAGTACTTTGTTATAGTGGCCTGAAAGGGATAAGACACAAGCTAGGGTATCTAATGAAGAATTAAATTAGTTGTAACATTTACTGACAGGGACAGAGAACAAGAACTATAGAATCCGTATTAACACATGAGGCAGTAAACCAGCAGGTAGAACCTTGACCCTTGGCGCTGCAGAGAACCCCTTCCTGGTACATTCACTACAGTTTTGCGTGTCCGCTGGTAATTTTGCTAACACTTTATGTAAATCACATACAAGGCGAGGCTGGTACACAAAGCATAAGACCTGGAGCCAGCCAGACAACTTAGACACACTACCTCTCACACTGTGCCTGAGTCCAGGCGTCCATACATTCACAGCAACTCGGCACAAGCGATAACAAAATTCCCCAAGGATAGTGACTAAGAAGAGAATGCCAACTGTTAGTGCTTAGGATGAAAACATTCTCCTCCCCAAAGAAATCAAAACTGTATAAGAAAATTATGTTTAGGTGAAAGCAGTTGTGGGAATTATACCAGTGGAATTGGAATTGACCTATACTTCAAAACATTAAAAACATGTATAATTCAGAATTAACACCACATATTTTGGGGGTGGGGGAGAGAAATTAAAGATTATTATATGGGAGGGGAGTGGAGAGAGATTCAAATATGTTTTTATCATTATACGATTTGTTCAAAGAGAATATAACCGAGAAGCTCAATGTGAGAAGGAGGAGAAATCTGAACTCTTAGAGGCTTGTGTCTCAGTTTCAAGGAGAATAGTTTAAAAATCACAGATAATTCCACGTTCCTTGGGACTGCAATCCATGATGGTCACAGGGATATCCCTCATGGAGCCAAGGGTCTGCTTTCTGTTACATCTGATCAAAACCTACCCTGGCATGTCTCCAAAAGTATCCAAACTGTCAAAGGATTGAAGTGTCCAGGACAGAAGAGGCCCTTCTATGGTCCCCAAAGGAATCTGACACGGGTTGACAAGAAGATTGTTCTCTTAAACTACACTTGAATGGAGAGTTAATGTAGACCTGCTTTGCTCCCTGTTTTCACCAACCTCAGTCATCCATGTGCAACAGCGCAAGCAAGTGAGACAGCGCGGGCCCTCGGCGCGGGCAGCCCCACCTACCTTGTCTTGGGAACTCGTCCGACTCCCGGTGAACGAGGTCTGTCACTCGGTTGCCATAGTGCATCCTGCTGTCATGATCATAGGCCTTCAGGGTCTCGCTGGAGCTGTAGGACTTCTGTGTGGGCACACGGCAGTCTTCACTGTCCAGGGAGGAGCTCGTGTAGCGACACTCCTTGCCACACCGTCCCCTGGTCAGAGAGCGGTGTCGTCGGTCCTTGACATCCATTATCTCAGGTCTGGCAGAAGGCTGATGCTTTCTGAAAAGTCAGGCCGGGGTATGGGCACTTGTCACGTGGCCACCTAGAAACATCACAGGAGAAAAACTCAGACTATGATTCTAAGAATTACTGCCTTCAGTTCTGATTCATGCTTTGACTCAGATCAAAACGCACAAAGGCAAATTTGGTCAGCGCTGCATCATCTCTTCTGCAAATGCTTAATGTATACTTAAACAATCAGCCTAAATAGAATCACTCGATGCAGTAAATTAATTCCCATGCTATTTAACTTAATAGATTTGAGGGGAAAATAGTAGCAAAATAATTGATATTTTTATTTTCTATATGTGTGAAGATGACATGGCAAGTCTGTCACTCTAATGAAAGATCTTACTATGAAGTGGTTCAGAGTAAAACTGATTTTATCTGACTTTAACTGCTTTCTCTTTTTGCTGCTGAAGGACTAGGGAAAAACACCAAAATTAAATAAATACAAATATAATAAAGATGTAAAAGGCAAAAATATATGCTGATGATGCTTTTAATGGTACCAGGTCACACTGGACCACATAAAATTTGCCTGGCTGGTTATGGAGAATGATAATATAAGGCATTCTTGACATGCAGTCTTCCTCTGACTTATTTAATGAGCCTTCAGCAAACTCCTCATCTGGTTTATCTTCTTGGCAAATCTGATTCCTGGACACACCTGGTCCTTTCCCTAGTCACCTGCCAACAGGACATCTTGCTCACAGAGGTCCAATGGGCACAACCACATGGCCATCTACCTAAACCCACCCTAGTGTCCTTTTCACAGGTAGGATATCCACTGTGGAAAAGAAAAAATGGGGAAGAGCACTGAATGCAATAGGTAAGTTGATGGAAAGAAGCCTCTCCAGCATATGATCTGGCAACCAGGGAGCCCCACAGTTTGACACCCAGGACCTAGAAATGTAAACAAACATCACTCAGAAAACTCTAGCCTTCTGCCGAGCAAATAAGATCAACACGCTTAGACGCCTCCAAGTTCCAAATGATAGGCTCTTATTGATTTCATCGGCCATGCAAAATAGCCTAGACCACAGGGCCAGGGCCTGGACAAAATGGAAAAACATAAATTTAATTAAAATGGCAAATACAACCCAGAGCCAGTGTAATGATTTTTCTCCAGGCTACTGATGCTCACTGTCTCCTCAATATGTCAGAATGTACTCGGGGAGCAGATCTATAGTTTGGAGCCCCTCTGCTCTTCTTTGGTTATTTACCACACTGCAATGGGATGCTTGTGTATACCAAGGGACTAGCCTAAATGTGTAGCAATGTGGAAGATATCAGCCCCAAGACAGCAGAAGCCAAGTTATCTCTTACTTGTCCTTTCATACCAAGAGGTCCTTCTGGATCTCAGAAACCCTCCTAATTAAGACTATTTGTGTACAGTATCAAACATTGCCTGTAATCGTGAATAGCTTTGTTTGACAACGGGCAATGAAAAAGAGGGCCTATCTGTGGTAAACACCAAGCAGAGTCGAGCTGTTGCCACAGTCACTTCAAAAAAACTTAAATTCTCAGTTTCCTGAAGCCTAGTCTCCAACTTAGGAAGCTGAGAAGCATCTTTGAGAGTCACCAGTCAAGACTCCAGGACCTGCTTAGAGAACAAAGGTGGTCAGCGTCAGCATGGAGTTTTGCGGGCTGCACCAAAGATTCCAGTGTCTTAACATTAGTGAAATTTCTAGATGTTCAAAAACTTCTCCTTTAACATCCAACATGTGATCTTAACATTTTAGAATCCATAGTATAGGCTGGTTGGAAGCATGGCTATTGTAGTCCTGCTGGATATCAATCTCATCATGACCACTGACTAGCCAGAGCCCTTGTAAAATTCAGGTTCTCAACCACTGAAAACAGAAAATAAGTATTTACAGATTAGAGTATTTATAAAAATTAGATGGGACACTATGGGAAAGCTCTCAATATGCTGCCTAACACATGGTAAGGGCTCTTGAAGAAGTAGTTTTTTTTTTTTCCTCCTCTGAATGATTAAAAATAATTTTTTGTCTTAGCTAAGAAGCTGCAAATTTGCATAAGACAAAGATAATCATATGAATTCCTGAAATTCAAACTTCTAATTATAAATATCAATACTTGAACTACATACAGATAAAGGAAGACTTTTAGTGCCTATTAAGGATGTAGGTCTGGAGTAGTAAATGGCAACCCAACCCACTCCAATATTCATGCCTGGAAAATCCCATGGACTGTAGCCTACCAGGCTCCTTGGTCCATGGGGTCGCAAAGAGTCGGACATGACTGAGCGACTTCACTATACTACACTTTAAGGATGTAGGTGGCGCTAATGCTAAAATAATCTGCCTGCCAATGCAGGAGACAAGATGCAAGTTTGATCCCTGCATGGGGAAGATCCCCTAGAGAAGGGAATGGCATCACATTCTAGTATTCTTGCCTGGAAAATTCCATGAGCAGAGGAGCATGGCAGGCTACAGTCTCAGCTCAGTTCAGTTGCGCAGTTGTGTCCGACTCTTTGCAACCCCATGGACTGCAGCATGTCAGGCCTCCCTGTCCATCACCAACTCCCGGAGCTTATTCAAAATCATGTCCATCGAGTCAGTGATGCCATTTAACCATCTCATCCTCTGTTGTCCCCTTCTCCTCCTGCCTTTCCCAGCATCAGTGTCTTTTCAGAGGAGTCAGTTCTTTGCATCAGGTGGTCAAAGTACTGGAGTTTCAGCTTCAGCATCAGTCCTTCCAAAAATACTCAGGACTGATTTCTCTTAGGATTGACAGGTCGGATCTCCTTGCAGTCCAAGGTTCTCTCAAGAGTCTTCTTCAACACCACAGTTCAAAAGCATCAATTCTTTGGCACTTAGCTTTCTTTATAGTCCAACTTGCACATCCATACATGACTACTGGAAAAACCATACATAGCTACAGTCTATGAGGCTGCAAAGAGTCTGACCCAACTGAGCACCCACACAAGGGTGTATATGATTGTGTGCACTAACACTGAGGAGCTACAAGTGTTCTAGGGGAAGAAGGGTTGGCTGTTCTGAATGTATTTTATCATTTTTCTCTCCTCTGCTTCACTGTGAGTTTTTACTTTTTAATGTTTTCAGTGTTCCTAACTCATGAAATCCTATCTCCTCTAATTTGCATCATGCTTTGGAAATTGGGCTGACTTTCTATGTGTGCATGTATGCGATTTTATTTTACACATATTTTTAAAAATCATGCTCTAAGTGGGAGCCTAAAGGCTTATTACCTATTTATAAAGTACAAGAAATTTAATGTTTGGACATTTTGACATCTAATTTGGTTGCCTAGTGATCTTTTCCTGTTAAATTTCTCTTTCTTGCTTATGCCCTTGATAGTTCAGTTTGTCAGCAATGTCACCTCCAGATAAATGATAGACATTTATATAAAATGAGGTAAGAAAATGACAAATTTTAGCCAGGGAAAACTAATTTCTTAGAAAACTGAGCAGAGTATACAGACTGTTGGACTCTAGACATTTTGTATTTGGCCTGCTTGTTATTTAAAAATTAATTTTCAATAAAAAAAGAGACAAACCAGCAGAATTTATATTAAAATCTGGGTCCTGAGCTTATTATGAAAAATCAGGCAGTCTAGAAATTCCCACTTTCAAAACGATTGGATAAGTGTACTTCTACAAATTTTTTTCCCATTAGGTACAGCTGAAGACCCTATACATTATATATAAAATAACAGTAGGAAGAATCTGAAAGGTAGGAACAAAAGACAGACTTACTAGTGCCCTCAGGACCCAAGGAACAAAACTGTTGTGAGTTTCCGAAATTTCTTTTTGCCCTATATATTTCATTCTTGGAGCTAAAGATACTGTCAACCCAGTAACAGCAATAGACTCAGACGATAAAAATTCCAACAAAATCCTGCTGCCTCTAGCCAAAGGACATTGAAGGGGGCAGCGTAACAAGAGAGGAAACATTGAGATGCTAACCATCTTACCGCAGCCAGATAGCACAGGAAATTCAGTAGATCCCATCCCTACCTTCACCAGCAAAAGCCAAGTGTGGAGCCTAGATTTCCATGCTTCTGAGGAAGCAACAAGCTACCCCAACCCCAAACAGTGGTTTCACAGAAGGTTAAGAAGGCAGATAGGACTTTCATGCCTTACAGGAAGGAATGCGGTCACCTTCTCCTCAGAGGGTGCCAGCCTGGCCTTCCACCCTCATTGGGGGTGATAAGGCACCACTCTTCTCTGCTAGGGCAGTATAGGAGCAGGACTAGTGGAGACCCAGGACTTTCATCATTTCCCAGGGGTAATGCGTCCTTCTGCCTACTGTTGTTGGCTATTGGTGCTAGCAGACATCATGTGGGGAGGAGTAAAATTTTACCTCACTCCTAACCCTACCACCAGGGAACTATCAGCGGAGGTCTAGTGGGGAACCAGGACTCCCAATCTCCTCCTCTCCCAGATCCGAACAAGGAAGGCTCTGCCCTGAAGTGCTAGCAAAGATTGAGTGAGAAACCTGGACTCTTAGGCAAAAGTAGCAATGATGAGGCAGGATTCCTCATCTTACAGAGCAGTGTCAGAGGAAACCAGCTACAATAGAAGGTTTAAATAAGACACAGACTCTCATAACATAATACCTCAAATGTCCATAGTTCAGAAAACAAAACAAAACCTATACCACCAAGAGCTAGAAAATTTTCAACCTAAATGAAAAAGGTTTAATCAATAGATACCAACATTGAGAAGAGACAGATGTTAGAATTATTTGACATACATTTAAAAACAGCTATCATAAAATGCTTTGACAGTGATTTAAAGCACACTTTAAAGAAGTTAAAAAAAAAAAAAGGAGGTCTCAGCAAACAAATAGAAGATACAAAGGAGACTCCAATAGAAATTTTAGAAGTGAAAATTAAAATAGTCAAAAAAAAAATTAATAGATGGGCTCAAGAGAAGAATAAAGAGATAGAAGAGAGGATGAGGGAACTTGAAAACTGAACAATGGAAATTACCCACTCTATACAGTTGGTTAAAAAACAAACGAAAGAAGAAAAAATGAATAGAGCCTTAGGCACCTACCTATAGAATGAGAACAAAAGACTTAATGCTTATGTTATCAGAGTCACAGAGGAAAAGAAAATGAAAGAGGGGCAGAGAAAGTGCTAAAACAGTAGCTGAATACATCCAAATTTGTAAACACTCGAGATGCTGAACAAAATCTAGAAGGCAGTGAGGAAAAGCGATACCTTACTTTTAGGGGAAAGCAATTTGAATGAAAGTAGATTTTTTCTCAGACCATGGAAGCAAGATGGAAATGGCAAAACATTTCTCAAATGCTGACAGAAAAGAAGTTTCAACCCAGAAACCTAGATCAAGTGAAAATATCCTTCTAGAATGAAGAAGACATGACATTCTCAGATGGAGGAAAACTAAGAGACATTATGACCAGCAGACTCATTCTGAATAAATGTTGAAAGAAGTACTTCTCTAAAACAGAAGGGAAAAAAAAATCTTGTAAATAATGAAAGAAAAAATAAGAAAAAAAGATATATATGCTTAGCAAAAATATTAATAAAGAATAAAGACTCCCTCGAGTTTTCCAAATTACTTTTAATGGTTGAAGTAAAAATTATAAAATTGTCTGATGAGGTTTTAATATATGTAGAGGTCATATTTAAGAAATGATATTATAAATGAGAAGGGTAAAAAAATATAAAGGGAGGTAGGGTTTAAACAATATAACTGGTAAAGTGATGAAAGCAGTGAACTGTGATAAGATATGTAGGTATAATGTAACAGCTAAAAAGACTATACAAAGGATGCACTCAAAAACAGTATACATAAATCAACATGGAGTTCAAAAAATGTTCAATAAACCACAGAAAAGTAGGAAGAAGAGAAAAATGAAAAATAGAACAAGAGCACAAATAGAAAACAAAGAGTAAAATGGCATAATTAAGCCCTGACAATAATTATATTAAATGTAAGTGGTCTAAGTACACAAATTAAAAAATAGAGATCTTCAGAATGAACTAGAAAATACAATCCAACTTCATATTGTCAACAAGTAAATTTAAATATAACATTGCAGGCATGTTGAAAGTAAAATGAAGAAAAAAGAGATACAAAGTTAACATTAACAAAAAGAACGCAGGAGTGACTGTTAATCTTAGATAAAGTCTACTTCATAGGTAAAGAAAATTATCAGAGATAGAGAGGGACATTATATAATGATAAAAGACCAATCTTCCAAGAAGTTGCAATTCTAAATATATATGTACAAAACAAAAAACAACAACAACAAAAAACATGCAAAGTATATTAAGCAAAAAGTAACAATTGAAAGGAAAAATATATAAATCCATAGAGCTGGAGCTTTCAATACTGGAATTTTAACAACTATAAAATCAAGACAGATACAGAAGAATCCCAAAACACCACCAACTAACAAGCCCTATTGAACTCTTACAGACTATTCCTCCCAAGAGCAGATTGTTACATCCTTAAGTACCCAAGTAACATAGCCTGGATTGTAAAACAAATCTCAAACTGAAGTCACACAGAGTATGTTCTCTTACCACAATGGAATCAAACTGAATCAGTAATAGTCAGATGAGAAGAAAATATCTAAACACTTAAAAACTAAACAACAATTTTCTAAATAATTCATGGACAAAAGATCATCCAAGATCAAAATATACATTAAAGTGAAGGAAAAAGGTAATATAACATATCAGAATTTGTAAGAAACTGTGAAAACACTGCTGAGAGAGAAATTTACAGAACTAAACACATTCACTGGAAAACAGGAAAAGTCTCAAATCAATAATCTAAGCTTCTAGATTCTAGTAAAAGAAGAAAAAACTAAAACTAAAAGTGAGAAGGAAGAGATTAATAAAGAACCAAATTAAATAAAACTGTACACATAAAAACAACACAGAAAGGCAATGAAACTGGCTGCTGCTTTGGGGGAAAAAGTCAATAAAGTTGACAACATCTGGCAAAGTGACAAAGAAATGAAGAAGACACATGAGATTTCACTAGACACCTTGACGGCACAAACAAGATTCTTAGAGAGTACTTCAAAGAGATTTACAAAAATAAATTTGACAACAAAGATGAAATGGACCAACATCTCAAAATCCTAAGACTATGACAATTCCCCTAATATGAAATATTAGATCATTTGAGTAATTTTGTGACAAATAGAGAAATTTAATTTGTAATTTTTAAAATTCACATAAAATCTCATGCTCAGATGATTACACTGGAGAATTCCATCAAATGTTTCAAGGAAAATTAACATCAATTCTACAAAATCTCTCCCAGAAACTAGAATAGGGAGCACTTTATAATTCATTTGATGAAGCTGCTTAAACATAACTAAAGACAGTACCAAAAAACAAACAAACAAAAACCCCTCCAAAACTAAAGACCAATATTTCCCATGAATATAGATACATAAATTCTCATCTTAGCAAATATAAGTCAATGGTATATAAAAATAATTATACATCCTGACCACATAGGGTTTATTCTGGGGATGCAAGGATGGTTCAGTATTTTAAAATATCAGTGTATCCACCACATTAAAGAAATAAAGAAAAATCAGTGGAAGTACAAAAAGCACCTGGCAAAAATCTATATCTGCTCGTGATAAAAACTCAAACGAAAATGGTAGAGGGAACTTCCTCAACTTGATCAAGAGAATCAACAAAAAAATCTACAACTAAGATTATATTTAATGGTGATAGACTAAATACTTTTCCCCAAGGATGGGAATGAGGCATGGAAGTTTCCTCCCATCACATTACTCAACACAGTGCTAGAAATTCTATTCCATACAATAACACAAGAAAGGGAAATAAATTGCATACAGAGGGGATTCCCTGGTGGTCCAGTGGTTAGGACTCTGCATTCTCACTGCCCAGGGCCTGGGTTCAATCTCTGGTCCCACAAGACACAGCATGGCAAAAAAAAAAAAGAAGAAAAGCATACTAAGCAGGAAGGGGACACAAAACTGCACCTCTTTATAGAGAACATGATTGTCTATGAAGAGAATCCTAGAAAAAACTTATGGAAAATAAGTGAGTTCAGTAAGATTATAGGATACATGATAAAACATGTAAAAATCAATTGAATTTCAATATACTAGCAATAAACACATGGATACCAAAATTCAAAGTACAATGCTATCTATAATTAAAAAAAAAAAAGAAAAATACTTAGATGTAAATCTAACAAAATGTGTACAGAAATGGTAAACTGAAAAGTAAACACAAGGAATTAAACTTTTTTTGATGAAAGAAATTAATTCTAAATAAATGAAGAGACATGTTGTGTTCATGATTTAGAAGAATCATTACAGGAAAAAATACTAATTTTTCTCTAGACTGATATATACATTGAAATTTATGTCAAATTCCAGCAAAAATTTTTACAGACACAGATGAAATTATTCTAAAGTTTGTAGAGAAAGGGGGAGGAATTGAAATAGCTAAAACAATTTTCAAAAAGAAGTGGCAGAAATCATCCTACCCAATTTTAAGACTTCTATATAGCTACAGTAACAGTACTTTGTGGTATTGGCATAGTGAACAGACACATAATTGAAGAGAATAAAATAAATAACCCAAATACAGACTCACAAAAATTATGGCCAACAGAATTTTTAACGATGCAAAAGTAATTCAATGGGTAACAGTTTTAAGAAATGGTTCTGGAATGGGTAGACATCCATAAGACATCCAAAAAGACTATTTGCTTAGATTTATTCAAAAATTAACTTAAAATGGATTTATTGACATAAAGTACAAAACTTCTATAAGAAGTTTTAGAAAAAAACTATAAAACCTTTAGAATAAAAAGAAAAACCTTTAGACTTGATACTGAATGCATAATCCATAAAATAAAACATTAATAAATTGAACTTCATTAAAATTAAACACTTCTGCTCTATAAAAAGACCCTGATAAGAGGCTGAAAGAAACATCTACAAACTGAAAGTAGCTATTTGCAAACCATATAGCTGATAAAGGACATATATAAAAATAAAGAAAATGTTTCTCAAAATTCAACTTAAAAAAAAATCCGATTAGAAAATAGACAAAAAGACAAAGTGACATTTCACCAATTTATTTGAAAGATGTTTGACATCATTAGCCATTGTTGTTTAGTCACTAAGCTGTGTCCAACTCTTTTGCAACCCCAGGCTCCTCTGTCCCTGGGATTTCCCTGGCAAAAATACTGGGGTGGGTTGCCAATTCCTTCCTCGGGGATCTTTCTGATGTAGGGATCGAACCAGAGTTTCCTGCTTTGGCAGGTGGATTCTTTACCACCGACCCACCTGGGAAGCCCAATTAGCCATTAGAGAAATACAAATTGAGACCACAATGAGATATTACCACAGACTTGACATAATGACTAAAATTCAAAAAATAAAAAATAGTGACAACACTAAATACTGACCGGGATATGGAAAAACCCCTAAACACCACTGGCTTAGGTATAAAATGACACAGCTACGCTGGAAAATGGATGAGCAGTTTAAAAAAAAAACACTAAATGTGAAGTACCATACAATCCCGTAATTGCCCTGCTGGGCACTTACTCCATAGAAACAAAACTTGTGTTCACACAAAAGCCTATACATGAATGTTTATAGCAGAATGTTTACTCATAATAGCCCCAAATTGGAGACAACTGATTGCAGACCTCTGAGAGGTACAGCACCAGAAAAGCCAAATGTCCCTCTGATTTGGGATTCTGTCAATTCTGAATATACATTCAATGGGTGACTGGTTAAACAAAACTCTGGCGTATATATGACAGGAAAGACTGCTCTGTAATAAAAGGGAATGAACTACTAATATAAACAAAATCAGGGTGACTCTCTAGAGAATAATGCTAAGTGAAAGCAGCCAACTCCAAAGGTTACATAGTGTATGCTCCATTTATACACTATTCTCCAAATGAAAAGAAAACATAGAAATGAGAACAGACTAATGGTCACCAGGAAAAAGGAAAGAAGGAAAGTATGAGGAAAATGATTATGGCTGCCAACGGTCAGCATGAGGAATCCGTGTTGATGGTGATGTTCTGTGTCTTGGCTGTATCACTGTCAAAATTCTATTGTTGACATCAGACTACAGTTGTGTAGGATATTGCTGTTGGTGGAAGTTGACTAAAGGCACCATAGATGTCTCAGTATTACTTCCTTAAATTGTGCATGATTCTGGTTATAACAAAGAGCTTGATTTAAAAAATTTAATCAGATAATCCAGCAAACCTGGGTTCAAACACTATCATGAAAACAAATGTTTAATTTGGGAGGTCACTTTTAATCTTGGTACTAGGCTCCAAAATAGTAGTAGTATCATCTTATCACTCCTTTTGATTTTATAGACTGTCTGCTTCACTTATTTGAAACCCTTGCTTGGCCAATATAGGCCATTACATCTGTGATTTTTGGCACAAAAGAAAAAGAAACAATTTTGTGGTCATTGGAAAGGATCACAATGGGACAGTCATAAGAAGCGGCATCTGCCAACATATTTCTCATCTTAAAAAAATTCTAAAATAATAGATATTAGTCTTCATTTGAATGTGGCTAAATATCCATCCTTTATCTAATAAAATGTATTTATTACTTCTTATGAACAAGCACTCTTTGCCTAGCTGTCCTTGAAAGTGAAGGTCAAAGATTCATGTGGGAAAATGCAAGTTTAGAGACTGATTTTAAAAAGTAATTAAAATTGCCTTGAAGCAGGAGGAAAGATGGTAACCAAAATTATAAATCTTTCCCCAAGCCTCTGCCTTTACTGGCACTGAAAAATGGCAATCAATGGATGGCACTGCCTCTGCCAGCTTGTTCCTGCTATGCTGAGCTTTTATTCTGTTACATTCCACATTTCCTCCCTTGAAGAGTGTTCACACTGCTTTTTTCATCAGTTGCCTAAGTGGGTTCCATCACTTTAGCAGAAAAGACTACAGAGATCTTGCCTGCAAGCCTTTGTCTAATTAACTAATCCTATGAGCTGTAACACTATTCACTATTAACTTTTCAGATTATCCTACTACTTAAGGGGGTTGACTTGTTAATCACTGACAGCGCATTTGAGATGTGTGTGTGTGTGTGTGTTGAACCTGTGTGGGTATGCAAATACGTGCAATGCATGATGCATAGGTGGACTTTAGGTGTGTCTAATGGAGAGCTACCATTTCTCTGTGACAACCAATCCTTCAGGCAGTTGTTTAAACTTTCCTCACCCTCATCAATGGTCTTTGACCACACTATGGGCATTGTTTCATTGTGCTTGAATATCTGTATCTTATAAATTGACTACAGACCTCTGAGAGGTATGGTATAAGGAAAACCAAAAATCCATCTGATATGAGACACTGTCAATGCTGAATACATATCACTTTGGCCAGTTTTCTTCCTCACTTCAAATTATGATACATTACGGAAGCAGTTTGTCCACAAGGGTATTTGGAGAAGGGTCAGTGCATGCAGTGCTTGTTTCCTAATCTGAGCTGGTGTCACAGATATTTTAGAAATCCAGTAAAAAAATTTCATTATATTAGCACATTTTTGTTTTTAAAAAATGTATTTTTAAAAGCTCAACCTGAAAGCTTCTGTAAAATATCTTTCTTCCTCCTGATAACACGTTAATTGGATTGTCTACTTGTTTCTTAAATAATGCAGGTATCATGCTTCTGTGTTTAAGAAGATGTAATGGATAATGCATGGTCCTTTTATCCTTAACTCCTCTGCAAATTTTGTCTATTACCAAAAGCAGAAATGCTAAGTTAACCTAAAAACAGTGCATTCACAGATTCCTTTCCTCTGTACTAGAACTCCTCTATGAAAGTGCTTTATTTTAAAACCTTTAAAGCACCAAATGAAATATAATACAGAAGTCATCCATAAAAGAGAGAAGAGGGGGGAGTCCAAGTCACACTCATTCAGCCTTCCCTACCCCCAGATAGCACTGTAAAGGACACAGTGTGAAAACCAGACTATGTCCTGGAAGATTTCCAGTCTCTCCTCTTAGGAACATTTAAGAACAAGTCTGAACACAGATATACTCCAAAATATCTCAAGACTGACTATTCCTGTGACCTCTGAATGGACCAGGGAAAATCTGGTTTCAAATCGGCAAAAGTGGAAGATGGTGCCCTCGCAATTTAATGCACTAGTAAATAAGAGGTCAAAGGCAATTTGCTTTCTGTCCCCCTGTGCTGTTCTATTGATATGTCTGGGGATAAAAAGCCAACTCTGGTTAATGTCCAGAGCAAGAAAGGATAAGCAAATTCACAATTGTACTTTGCTCTCTAGCTTCAGAGAAACATGTTGCTGCTTTTTAGAATCTGTTAGGGTCCCTGGAGCCATTTGTGTAGGAAATGGTGAGGTAGGTCCCTGGATCTGCTGTCTATAAATGTGATGAATTGTGAAATGCAATGCCATTCCTCCATGCTAGAAGCCCCAAGGAGCTAGAGCCACAGAGGGCAGAACTGTACCCTGTAAGCCCAGATATTTGTGATCATGGTCCAACCTTGTGTGTTTGTCTATTTTTACTTGAATAGCAATGAGAAGTCAAAAGTCTATGTCGGATTGGTATTTAGTCTAATTCCACACCCTTTTTTCCCTCTCTCCAGTCCAAGCTGTTTAACATTCACAAAAGTCAGCCTGGCTACACCTCCTGCTAAAATTTCAATATGAAATGTGGAAGTTTACCGAAGCCTTTGCTCCTCAGCTCCGCCTTCCCCACACGTGGGCCCCTCTGCTCTCTTCCCGTGTTCCTCTCTGCCTCCTGAGATCAGGAGCTGAACAGATGGCTGCACCTTAGGCACTGGCTAAGTAACCGTAACCGGAAAGACGGTCCCTCCCCTCCTCCTCCCTGCCAGGCAGAGCTCAGAGAGCCAGCAGAGCAGGCCTGGAGCCCACAGCCTCCAAACCTAACGAGGGAAAGTGGTGAGTACCCGCTTCCCGTCTTGTTGACTGTGCCCGTGTATTGTTACACGAGGCTGAAAGCAGCATCAGATTATCACAGGGAGAGAAGGGTGTTGGGCCACAGGCTTCCAGATGAAATGTTAAAGACAAAGTCATCATCAAGCTTCCATGTAATGAATGCCTACAAAGCGCCAGGTCTTGAGTTCAACTCCTTACGTAAGTCGTTGCTCATTTTGTCATCTTGAGACATGCTTATATTTACCCGTGTTTTGGAGATGGAGACTCTAGGAGGTTAAGTGGCTTGCTAAGTCCACACACCCAATAAATGTTCATGCAGGGATTAGGAATGAGAGTTATCCAAGGTCTGCCTTCATTACAAAACTCAGTTATGCTACTTCTGAGTATTTACCCAAAGAATATGAAAACACTAATCTGAAAAGATATCTGCACCCCCATGTTCATTTGTGCATAATTTAAAATAGCAAAGCTTTGTAAACAACCTAAGATCCCATCAATAGAGGAATGAATAAAGGAGTCTTAGAATGCATGCATATAATGGAATACTACTCAGGCATAAAAAAGATGAAAGCTTACCATTTATGACAACAAGAATGGATCTTGAGGGTATTATGCTAAATAAAATATGCCAGACAAAGAAAGGCAAATACAGTATGATTTCATTCAGATGTGGAATATAAAAAATAAAAATGAATGAGCAAGCAAAAACTAAGATTTGGGGGAGGGGTTTACAGCACATCAAAATGTGGAAAATTCTTAAAGAGATGGGAATACGAGATCACCTCACCTGCCTCCTGAGAAATCTGTATGCAGGTCAGGAGCAACAGTTAGAGATGGACATAGAACAACAGACTGGTTCCAAATTGGGAAAGGAGTACATCAAGGCTGTATATTATTACCCTGCTTATTTAACTTATATGCAGAATACATCATGTGAAATGCCTGGCTGGATGAAGCACAAACTGGAATCAAGATTGTCAGGAGAAATATGAATAACCTTACATACGCAGATGACACCACCCTTATGGCAGAAAGCAAAGAACAACTAAAGAACCTCTTGATGAAAGTGAAAGAGGAGAGTGAAAAAGCTGGTTTAAAACTCAACATTCAAAAAAACTAAGATCATGACATCCAGTCCCATCACTTCATCTGAGGCAAATAGATGGGGAAATAGTGGAAACAGTGACAGACTATTTTTTTCGGCTCCAAAATCACTGCAGATGGTGACTGCAGCCATTAAATTAAAAGATGCTTGCTCCTTGGAAGAAAAGCTATGATCAACCTAGACAGCATATTAAAAAGCAGACATCTAGTCAAAGCTATGGTTTTTCCAGTAGTCATGTATGGATGTGAGAGTTGGACTATAAAGAAAGCTGAGTGCAGAAGAATTGATGCTTTTGAACTGTGGTGTTGGAGAAGGCTCTTGAGAGTCCCTTGGACTGTGAGGAGATCAAATCCTAAAGGAGAATCAGTCCTGAATATTCATTGGAAGGACTGATGCTGAAGCTCAAACTTCAATATTTTGGCCACCTGGTGCGAAGAACGGACTCATTGGAAAAGACTCTGATGCTGGGAAAGATTGAAGGCAGGAGGAGAAGGGGATGACAGAGGATGAGATGGTTGGATGGCATCACTGACTCGATGGACATGAGTTGGAGTAAGCTCCAGGAGTTGGTGATGGACAGGGAAACCTGGCGAGCTGCAGTCCATGGGGTCGCAAAGAGTCAGACAGGACTGAGTGACTGAACTGAGCCTACAGCACAATCTACATGCATATTTTTGTTATGAACTTGATTGCATGAATGTGAGAGCATGGAGTCAATATTTTCTACTATTTTACTCTTATGAGAAAGCAAATAACATTCATGAAGACTTAGCTTCAATGATGACATGGTACAAGACTGAGGTACAAAATCCAGAAAGGGATGAAAGCAAGGAGAAATTTTCTCAGTATCTAAGTTCTTTCTTGAGAGCAGGGACCTTGTCTCCTGCCAGTAAACCTACTTCCAGGAGTGGATACGTTGCAGAGAATCTGAGAACCTGCAGGGAATGGTAGGGCTCCTGGTCACAAGGCTTTTCTCTGGTCCCCGTTTCTTTGATTATAGAAAACAGCCTTCATTTAGCCTCCATGACCTTTCCTGAGTTCCAATGGACAGATTCAAGCAATTGCTAATTAGGGAAGGGAGGGAATGTGAGACCAGAAAGAAACAGTCAAGAACAGCCATGGGACAAGGTCCTGCTTCCCCATCTAAGGATGCACAGAACACTATCTTTGAGCTATTTTGCAGATAATGAAACCCCCTCCAGGTGGGAGAAATTATAGTATACTGCCCACAAGCATATAAACTCCCAACCAGTTAAACCTGAAAATGTTGACTCCTACTTACCTTACCACCAACCCATCAGAAAAATATTCATGAGCTGATCACACACTCTATTACTAAAAAACTTGTCACTATTTTCCCCAAGTTGAGAAATTGTTTTGAGGGCATGAGCCCTCTGTGTTCCTCTTTGCCCGGCAAAGCAATAAAGCTATCCTTTTCTTCTTCACCCTAAAACGCCGTCTCCAAGGTATGATTTAGTGGTGTAAAGAAAAGCTGAGCTTTTGGTATCAAACCCACCTCTGATGAGCACCCAATAAAACTATATTTAAAATACCTGTGCATTTACATCAGGAATCTAAAGGGAAAAAAAAAAAGGGAAAAAATTTTGAAAAATCTTAGGCAATTTTTCTCTATCTTAGTGTTTAACTTCCCTGAACATATATCTTATGTCAAAATTTGCAGGATTTCCATAAGAATTTTCATATAAATTTTGTGACATAGTTCGTCCTGCTTTGTCAAACAAATACAATGTAAGCATTCTTTTTCAAGATAGCTTCTGCTTCCTTAAGTGGAAAATAAAGCATAAATATTGCCAACTGCCTGGAAAATTTTAAAGTAGTACTCAAAGAATAGGAGCTGGCTCCTGGTACCAGGGGAAGTCAGACCAGTGGCCTACCATTGTGACTTAACTCTGGCTTCACATGGCCACGTCTCAGGGATCAACAAATATATCTGTAAAGATCCAGGTGGTAATTTTTTTATTTCCCCCCTGCATTGTAGGATCTATTGCAAATACTTCACTATGCCACTGTAGCACAAAAGCCACCAGGGAAAATATCCGAATGAATGGCAGTGTTTGTGTAACAGTAAGACTTTATTTGCAGAAACAGCCAGCAAGCAGGATTTGACCCTCAGGCCACACAGTACTCCAACCCCGGCTCTAAGGACAGAGCCGACAGAGTCAAGGAGTTCGGTTGCTGTTGTTCGGTTGCTCAGTCAGGTCCCGCTCTTTGCAACTCCATGGACTGCAGCACATGACTTCCCTGTCCATCTATCTCCCAGAGTTTGCTCAAACTCATGTCCACTGAGTCGATGATGCCATCCCACCATCTCATCCTGTTACCCCCTGCTCCTTCTGCCTTCAGTCTTTTCCAGCACCAGGGTCTTTTCCAGTGAGTCAGCTCTTTGCATCAGGTGGTCAAAGTACTGGAGCTTCAGTCCTTCCAATGAATATTCAGGGTTGATTTCCTTTAGTATGGACTGGTTTTGAGCTCCTTGCTGTCCAAGGACTCTCAAGAGTCTTCTCCAGCATCACAGTTCGAAGGCATCAATTCTTTGGCATTCAGTTTTCTTACAGCCCGTCTCTCACATCCATACATTAACTACTGCAAAAACCATAGCTTTGACTATACAGACTATACGGACCTTTGTTGCTAAAGTGACATCTTTTTTTTAATATGCTGTCTAGAAGTTCAGAATTCTGACCAGTTATTAGCTTGAAACTCATTATGCCTCACCAAGTATCTCCCAGAGGAGGACTTCTTCACCAGAAATTTTGTTAACAGTGTTGAATTAACATAAAGGAGACATTCATTATCAAAAAATGTTTTGTACTAACCAAAACAATGTAACTAGAGGCAATTGCTTGTATTTAGAAGCTTGCTGATTTGAAATTGATACTTTTTCCTTGGCTGCAAGCCAAAACTGTGCATCTCCAGAAGATAGACTTGTAGTTAACTGCTTTTGTGACAAGTTGGAAATTTGACCTTTTTACATAATATGTGTTTAGTTCTTCCCTGACTGCTCCTGCTAATTACTATTTTGCCAATTCTTTTCTGGCATTTAGGTTTGTCACTGAATATTAAAAGCACCAATGATGATATCAAATCATTTTTTTTTCTTACATCACTGTTTCTCCCATGTTTATGTCTCTATTCCTTATTTTGCATGTCTGAGATAGATGAGAATTCATTTACCAATGTCCAAAAATGTTGATAGTTCAGGTTTCAAGATCCAGAAGAATACAATCCCCTGGAAAGAAGCTCATATTCATTCTGGCTAAGAAGGGTATTTATCAAGAAGTAAGGGGCAAGAATTTAGGTAATAACTTGAGTTCATTTATACAAACCTTTATTAAAAGGACTCTTTGTAGCCTGTGCTTGCTATTGTAGTTTGGTTGTAAATCAATAGGTAATATGAAAGAGGATTAGAAAATGCAGAGCCCAATAGAAAATATGTGCAAATTTAAAGAAAATAAACTCAACAGCATCAATCTCAAAATTATGTACTTGCAATCCTGCATTTCCTAATGATCCCTCAAGGTATACCACTTTATTTTTACAACCATTAGCACTGCCATTCACCAGAAATATAATGCTGTAAACACTTGGAGTTTCAAGGAAATGAAATTCTCTCACATTTGCCTACTACTCTCTGTTGTCTAATATAGCATTAAATGTTACAGCAGTGTAAACTCTTCCATACATGTGGATAAAAGCCTCTGCGGGAGACAGCTGTGATGTACTGCCTGAAATATAGAGGTAGCTTCTGATTTTTGAGAGGGGAATGTTCCTTCCCAAAGCAATTACCAACATCCCTCATGCCATGAAATGTTTGTGTTCTGGTACAACTGCCTAGAAAGTGAATCTGCCTTCTTCTTTGCCTTTGATTAGAAAAATGGAAGGTCATTCTTGTGGGGAAAGAATAAAGGCACAAAGAGGTCATCAAAACCCCACTTTCAACAGACAGACACTCTTTAAGTCCTGGGAGTGGAAAAGAAACCCATGCTTGATAAATTAATATTGGTTTTCAATAGACGTTGCCAGAAAGCCTAAGTAGTCAGGATTGTGGGAAACATCAGCTAAGGACCCAAAGCACAAATGGCCTAGCAAACAAAAGCAGGGCGCACACCAGAATCAAATGTCAGGCGGATTCTATCAAATGCCTTCTCAGATGCCCCAGCAGGGTAACCTGCCGTTTTCAGTGGGGACTCAAATACAACTTCTTAACACTTTATGGAAACAGCAGGATTTTTAAAAAAGTAACAGGTTGATTTGACCAGCAGGACAAGTTGATGACAAAGAGCAGAGACAACACAACATATTTTGAGGGATGAAAAAAATAGAGCAACATGTTTCCTGTAAACCACCAATGAAGAGATTACAGATGGGATTGGACTGTCCTAAATTATAAAAGGTGATTCACATATCAAAGGACATTCGTGATTTATGATTTGGTGTGAGTTTTATCCCAAATTGTCATTAACATGTGTACCTGGATATCTGCAATCTTTTATTTATATGAATTGGGAAGGTCTAAATTACTATACCATGTGAGAGACTATACTTGCTCACTCTTTAAACACCACTATCATCCTTTTATGGGCTTCCCAAGTGGCGCTAGGGGTAAAGAATCCACCTGTTAATGTAGGAGACAGAAGAGATGTGCATTCGATCCCTAGGTCAGCCCCCTGAAGGACGGCATAGCAACCCACTTCAGTATTCTTGCCTAAAGAATCTCATGGACGGAGGAGCCTGGCGGGCTACAGTCCACACGGTCACAAATAGTTGAACAAGGCTGAAGTGATATAGCATGCAGGAATGCAGACCACTCTTTTATTTACTTACTCCATCTGCATTTTACCAATGAGCAACAAAATAAAGGAACTTGGCTTAAGAATACATAAAAGCAACAGAGGCTGGATAGAAATCCAGGTATCTAGTTTTAAACCTCGATTTCACCCACAAATGTTATCTCTTTTTGTTTCTATCCTGGGTCCTCTATTGTTTTGAAACACCAAGTTAAATTTCCACAATGTAAAAAATGACCTAAAATTTTAAGCACTTAGAAATGACTGTATTTCCAACTACCTCTCATTATTATCTAAATTTTGGAAAATTAAACTTTATTTCCAGTAAAGAGAAACTTCAAAAACAGATGAGTAATTTTCCAACCCTTGTGTGCGTGCGTGCTAAGTCACTTCAGCCATGTCCAACTCTTTCTGACCCTAACAGACGACTGCAGCTCCTCTGTTCGTGGGATTCTCCAGGCAGGAATCCTGGAGTGGGTCACCATGTCTTCCTGCGGGGTTCCAACCCTTAGTCAAGGTTGAATTCCTTGACCTCTCTTTCAGTGTTAACCCCCTTTCCATTATACCTAAGTGTTTTCATGTGATTTGCTAAAGATTAAATTTGAATTAAAATTTACTCCAGGGGAATTCTGCACTTCTCCTTGAGATGATGAGTGACAATTTGCAATCTCACAATCATGATAAATGATCACTGTAATAAGGAGACACTAAAAGGAGAGGCTCAGCTGGTTGAAGGAGGAGAAGAGTCAGACATTCCGTAACTGGGGCTTGGCTTCATTCAGTTTCTAAACTTTGTACTCAACAAGCACTTACTGTGCATCTCCAAAGAATTAGGAACTATGCTGAATGCAGTGGATAGACATCAAAAAAGACAGGGACTCTGTTTTGAGCTTCTTGCCCATGCCTTGGAAATCAGACCAAAGCACAGATGATAACTCTAAGTTTGTCACAGTGTCAGAGCCATGAGCAATATTATTGATATATAGTGATGATACTGTATATGGTTGTGGCGCTTGAGTGACTGAAGAGATACCCCACATCCAAGGGCAAAGGAGAAGCCCAGCAAGATGGTAGGAGGGGCGAAAGCATGTTTAGAATCAAACCCCATACCTGCCAGAGACACTCAGAGGGCTCAAACAACACTTGTGCACCAGGACCCAGAGACCCACAGAGACTGAGAAGTGTCTGTGAGTGCCTCCTGTGGAGGTACGGGTCAGCAGTGGGCTGCCACAGGGGCAGGGGCTCTGGGGGCAGCAGACCTGGGTATGGCAGAAGCCCTCTTGGAGGAGGTCGCCATTAACCCCACTATAGAGCTGCCAGAACTTACACAGGGCTGGGAAATAGACTCTGGGAGGGCACAAACAGAACCTTGTGCTCACCAGGACCCGGGAGAAAGGAACAGTGACCCCACAAGAGACTGACCCAGACTTGCCCGTGAGTGTCCAGGAGTCTCCAGTGGAGGCGTGGGTCGGCGGTGGCCTGCTGCAGGGTTGGGGGCATTGAGTGTAGCAGTGCGTGCATGGGATCTTTTGAAGGAGGTCACCATTATCTTCATCACCTCCACCACAGTTTGGCCCCAGGTAAATAACAGGGAGGGAACACAGCCCCACCCATCAACAGAAAATTGAATTAAAGATTCACTGAGCATGGCCCCACCCATCAGAACAAGACCTAGTTTTCCCCTCAGTTTCTTTCATCAGGAAGCTTCCAAAACCCTCTTATCCTTCTCCATCAAAGGGCAGATAAACTGAAAACCACATACACAGAAAACTAACCTGTCTGGTCACATGGACCACTGCCTTGTCTAACTCAATGAAACTATCAGTCATGCCATGTACAGAAACCCAAGACGGACGGGTCATAGTGGAGAGTTCTGACAAAATATGGTCCACTGGAGAAGGGAATGGCAAACCACTTCAGTGTTCTTGCCTTGAGAACCCCATGAACAGTATGAAAAGGCAAAAACATAAGGCACTGAAAGATGAACTCCAAGGTCGGTAGGTGCCCAATATACTACTGGGATCAGTGGAGAAATAACTCCAGAAAGAATGAAGAGATGAATTCAAAGCAAAAACAATGCCCAGTTGTGGATGTGACTGGTGATGGAAGTAAAGTCTGATGCTGTAAAGAGCAATATTGCATAGGAACTGGAATGTTAGGTCCATGAATCAAGGCAAATTGGAAGTGGGCAAACAGGTGATGGCAAGAGTGATCATTAACATTTTAGGAGTCAGCAAACTACAATGGACTGGAACAGGTAAATTTAACTCAGATGACCATTATATCTACTACTGTGGGCAAGAATCTCTTAGAAGAAATGGAGTAGCCATCATAGTCAACAAAAGAGTCTGAAATGCAGCACTTGGATGCAATCGCAATCTCAAAAACGACAGAATGATCTCTGTTCATATCCAAGGCAAGCCATTCAATATCACAGTAATCCAAGGCTATGCCCTGATGAGTAATGCTGAAGAAGTTGAAGTTGACCGGTTCAATGAAGACCTACAAGAACTTCTAGAACTAACACCCAAAAAAGACGTCCTTTTCATTTATAGGGGACTGGAATGGAAAAGTAGGAAGTTACCTGGAGTAACAGGCAAATTTGGTCTTGGAGTACAGCATGAAGCAAGGCAAAGGGTAATAGAGTTTTGCCAAGAGAACTCACTAGTCATAGCAAACACCTTCTTTCAACAACACAAAAGAAGACTCTACACATGAACATCACCAGATGGCTAATACTGAAATCAGATTGATTATATTCTTTGCAGCCAAAGATGGAGAGCTCTATACAGTCAGCAAAAACAAGACCAGGAGCTCACTGTGGCTCAGATCATGAACTCCTTATTGCCAAATTCAGACTTAAATTGAAGAAAACAGGGAAAACCACTAGACCATTCAGGTATGACCTGAATCAAATCCCTTATGATTATACAGTGGAAGTAAGAGATAGATTCAAGGGATTAGATCTGATAGACAGAGTGCCTAAAGAACTTGGACAGAGGTTCATGACATTGTACAGGAGGCAGGGATCAAGATCATCCCCAAGAAAAAGAAATGCAAAAAGGCAAAATGGTTTTCTGAGGTGGCCTTACAAATAGCTTTGAAAAGAAGAGAAGCAAAAGGCAAAGGAGAAAAGGAAAGATATTTCCATTTGAATGCAGAGTTCCAAAGAATAGCAAAGAGAGATAAGAAGAATGGGAAAGACTAGAGATCTATTCAAGAAAATTAGAGATACCAAGGGAACATTTCATGCAAAGATTGGCACAATAAAGGACAGAAATGGTATGGACCTAACAGAAGCAGAAGAGATTAAGAGGTGGCAAAAATACACAGAAGAACTATACAAAAGAGATCTTTATGACCCAGATAATCATGATGGTATGATCACTCACCTAGAGCCAGACATCCTGGAATGAGAAGTCAAGTGAGCCTTAGGAAGCATCACTACGAACAAAGCTAGTGGATGTGATGGAATTCCAGTTGAGCTATTTCAAATCCTAAAAGATGATGATGTGAAAGTACTGCACTCAATATGCCAGCAAATTGGGAAAACTCAGCAGTGGGCACAGGACTGGAAAAGGTCAGTTTTCATTCTAATCCCAAAGAAAGGAAATCCCAAAGAATGCTCAAACCTCGCACAATTGCACTCATCTCATGTGCTAGTAAAATAATGCTCAAAGTTCTCTAAGCCAGGTTTCAGCAGTATGTGAACTGTGAACTTCCAGAAGTTCAAGCTGGATTTAGAAAAGGCAGAGGAACCAGAGATCAAATTGGCTACATCCACTGAATCATCGAAAAAGCAATCTACCTCTGCTTTATTGACTATGCCAAAGCCTCTGACTGTGTGGATCACAAGAAACTGTAGGAAATTCTTAAAGAGATGGGAATACCAGACCACTTGACCTGCCTCTTGAGAAATCTGTATGCAGGTCAGGAAGCAACAGTTAGAACTGGACATGAAACAACAGACTGGTTCCAAATCGGGAAAGGAGTACATCTAGGCTGTATATTGTCACCCTGCTTATTTACCTATATGCAGAGTACATCATGAGAAAATGTTGGGCTGGATGAAGCACAAGCTGGAATCAAGATTGCCAGGAGAAATATCAATAACCTCAGCTATGTAGATGACACCATCCTTATGGCAGAAAGTGAAGAAGAACTAAAGAGCCTCTTGATGAAAGTGAAAAAGGACAGTGAAATTGTTTGCTTAAAACTCAACATTCAGAAAACTAAGATCATGGCATCTGGTCCCATCACTTCATGGCAAATAGATGGGGAAACAATGGAAACAGTGACAGACTTTATTTTTTTGTGCTCCAAAATCACTGCGGATTATGACTGCAGCCATGAAATTAAAAGATGCTTACTCCTTGGAAGAAAAGTTGTGACCAACCTAGAGAGCATACTAAAAAGCAGAGAAATTATTTTGCAGACAAAGGTTCATCTAGTCAAAGCTATGGTTTTCCCAGTGGTCATGTATGGATGTGAGAGGTGAACTTAGAGAAAGTTGAACACCAAAGAGTTGATGCTTTTGAACTGTGGTGTTGGATAAGACTCTTGAAAGTCCCTTGGACTGCAAGGAGATCCAACCAGTCCATCCTAAAGGAAATCAGTCCTGAATATTCATTGGAAGGACTGACGTTGAAGCTGAAACTCCAATACTTTAGCCGCCTGATGGGAAGAACTGACTGGCTGGAAAAGACCCTGATGCTGGGAAAGACTGAAGGTAGGAGAAGAAGGTGACGACATTGGATGAGTCAGTTGGATGGCATCACCAACCAACTGGACATGATTTTGAATAAACTCCAGGAGTTGTTGATGGACAGGGAGGCCTGGCACGCTGCAGTCCATGGGGTCACAGAGTTGTACAGGACTGGGCAACTGTACTGACCTGAACTGACCATAGTGTAAAATGAATCCAATCCCTATTTCTTCAGTTCGATTGGAACAGGGGTGAGCACATGACCCAAGTGAGGCCAATGACAGTGTCTTCCCCATCATTAGGGAAATATTTGGAGGTAAAGGAGAGACTAATCGAAATCAACTATATTTGAGTAGTTGGATCCGTAATGTACAAGTTTAGAAAATGTGAGATCAGAACCTTGCTCATAAAGAGACAAGCAGATGCAGAAGAACTGACTTTGTGAGTGATAGAAGAATAAAGCAGTTGCACTGAGATGTAGGAATGAGAGTCTATATGGTTTTCCAACCCCTAGTTCTAGTACTTTCCACAGCTACATACAATTCTATACTTCGATTCACATCTCTATACCCAAAGGAAAAAAATTCCATTTCAGGTTTAACCAACTTGAGATAGTTTCACATATTTGGAACACAGAAAGATCAATTTAAGAAGCTATCACCTGGACTTACAGGAAATTAAGATGATTTGATAATACCATATCTACCCTGCATCCCCCTATCCTAGCACTCTATAAACAAAAGCCCTTGGAAATGGCCACCTTCCCCTTTGTTTATGCACTCTGGTTACATCTTCTCTGGAAAGGCTTTACTATTTTCCTTTGTACTTGACTCATGTAAGAGTTAGCTGTTTCAGATAATAAAATCTTGGGCTGAGAAAGCTATTTACCCCATTTTCTGTCTGACCTTGCACATATCTTGGGCATCCAAATGCCTAGGTACAATTTGATGATGCTAACAAGTCTGTCTGCCAGATTGACTTGCTAAGCACACGTCGGCAACATTCAATGCCCTAGATATGTAAACTGCTGAAGAAATAATATTCAGATAGAAAAATATTCATGGCCTGGTGACAGAAATGTAGCTCTCAACTGACTTCACGTAACAGAAGCCATATAGGAAGCATACAGGTAGAAGCATCTTGACACAGTGCTTGCTTGGGTTAGTTTAGGGAAGCTATCCACAGTGGGATGACTCCCTATTCTAGATGCCAGTGAGGCCCTCTGTTCCACTGCAGCTGCCAGAGGGCCTGGAGGATGTGACGCACACTCCATGGGAAAACAGCCCAGAGTTTACGGACAAAACACATACTACTCAACAGTCACATTTCCTACATCACTCATGAATATGTTTCCATATGCAGTAACAGTCAAATTATTTCAAGCGTGCCCCATCTTGTCTCTGCATTAGAATTTACCAAAAAATAAAAGATAAGGATGTAGATGGAGGTGGGGAGAACACGTCCCTTGGGTCATTAGCATCAGTTCTTAAATGTATTATTTCCATGCTAGCCCTATAGCCAAATGCCAATCTTTCCAGTTTTTTCACGCAAAATAAATAACAATATCTAAAATATAGAAATATGGTCTCTTCATTTTCACACCAATCCTTCAGTGAAATCAACCTTCAATTTCACATTTAAAATAGGCACTGTGGCTACTAGGAATTCCATGTTTGACCTAGTACCAGCCACTGAAGACTCAGAACAAACAATGGAAAGCTTCTTTGCTCTTCCCTGGAAAAGGAGCAGAGTTGCCCAGCATTTCTGAAGGTCTTACAAATCAAGAAAGTGGATAGTAAGTAGCTTGGAAAAGCCAGGTATACAAAAGAACAGTAGAGAAATGTTAAAGAACTGGAAATGCAGGATTGAAGGAAATTTTATATAAAGGGAATTGCCAGAATGTAAATTAACATCCAAGTAGGATATGTAAAAACGAGTGGGTAGGGGAACCCACAGTCTTCTAGTTTGAGGTGAAAACACTGTTAATCTCTGTCTCAGTCCACTCACTTTTCCCCTGGAGTAATATTCAAGAGTTCAGTTTCTGAGTCCACACACATGGTTTTAAATTCCAGCTTGAAAACTCTTCACTATCTGTGACCCTTGAGCAAAATTCTTAGCCTGTCTTCGTCTTTCATTACCCCTCTGAGAAATGAGAAGAATAATTCTCACTTTTCTAGGATAGTACTTACAGCAAACATTCTAGTACAGGAAAGCAGCGCCTGACACAGAGTAAGCATTCATACATGCCAACAAGTCTACAAGAATTTGTTCATTTACTTAAAACAAAAAGGCAGAGTGAAGGGAACGTGATTTGGCCAAAGTCCTATAACTGAATTGTAACAGAAGTGTGTTTAGACATAATCATACGCAGAAAACTGAAAGCCTTGCGTTGTACTTGGAAGGGTTCCCAGAATATCTTCCCAGGTGCATATTTGAGACCAGAAGATATATCTCCTTTAACCCCTTTTCTCACAGAGGCTTGTTAAGCAGCTACTGAGACTATAGCAATTCCGCTCCTTGCCCCCTCCTTCCCACTTATCTCCCTTATGCCAGCTTACCTGCCCCCAAACTGACCATTGCACACATCTTTTCTCACGTAGGAAAAACAAGGAAAAGAAGTGGCAATTATACACTGTTGCTTCCTTGCCCTGTCCTGCTAACTTGTAACATTTTAGAATTTCACAAACCCATTAACAATATCCTTCCCTAACTTTCCAGGCACCAAAAGAAAGAAATTAAAAAAAAAAAAGGAAAGAAACACATGATTGTTATTGAGAGCTTCTTAGATTAAATATCTTAATAATTCTGTTTAAAACAAATGTGATATAATATCATCCCATTTAAAAGATGAGGAACCTTAGGCCACTGACATCAAGTCAAACATCTGGTGAGTGTTAGAGATGGTTTTTAACTCAGTCTGCTGCCAAAACAGGAGCTATACAACTTTCCCACTGGAGAACATTAAAGAAATGGGAGACCCAGGGGACTTGGCTGTCTAGTCCAGAGAGATGCATTGTTTCTTTCAAATTAGAACAATTATAAGGTAACATAAAAAACTGAGAACAGGATATAGCCATACATGTTCAAAGATAGCATACCAAAAAAGAAAAGAAAAAAAGTCCCTGTGGAAGAAGATTAATAGATTTTTGAAGGATATAAATATTAAGGTTTTAATATTTCAGTTCATTATTTGTGACCTGCTTCTGCCACAAAAGGGAGAAACTGTCCCCTTAGTCCTCACCTAAGAAAAGTATTTACTCTCTTCTCCCTGCCTTAATTCATGCTGCTTTCCTTGCCTGGATGTGAATAACAATGAAGATGGTGATGATGATGATGTAAAGATATTCACTATAATAAGACCTACCGCTTACTGAAAGCTCACTTTGTGTCAGGACCTGTGCTAAGAATTATATATGTGGTCTCATTTAATGCTCAAAACAGTGATGAGGAGTAAGGACAATGATTCTCCCCATTGTACAGATGATATGTCTGAGATTTAAAGAGGGTAAGTAATATATTCAAGGTTGTACATGCAGTAAGCGCCAAAGATGGGACCAGTGACCAAGCATCATGACTTCTATGTCACCTGATAGATCCTCTGCTGCCCTAGCCTCTTCACTTAAAGCTGTGACTCTTGAACATCAGAGAACATCAGAATCCCCTGGGAGGCCTATCAAAACACAGATTGCTGTCCCACTCTGAGAGTCTGTAAGTCAGTAAGACTGGGTTGGGGAGGGAACAGGAATTTTTTATTTCCATGTGACTCTGATGCTTCTGATCCTAAGATCAGAATGTAGAGAACCACTAACCTAATAAAATCTTCTGTGCTTTTGGACCTGTGAAATGCGATAATACTAAGACCAAACTCATAGAGATCTTGTAAGGATTTAAAGACCTCGTGCATGGAAAGCTCTTAGAGCCAGCATCCCAGGCAGAGTAAAGGTTCATATTGTGGTGTTTTGGTCATTATTGTTGTTATTTCATTGTCTGAGGCTAAGCTCAAATTTTACTTAACAGCCTAGCTGGACTCATTATACTTTCTACATCCTAATATTGCTTTTGCACCATCCCACACCAGTGATTACACTTTATTTTATGATTATCTAGATATCTAACTTTCAAGTTAAACTGTCAGTACTACAAGGCAGAAAATGAAGGCTCATGTACATTGTTTACCTACCTTCCATGCTGCCTAACTCAGTGCTTCATAAGCATTTATTGAATTGTTTGTTGTTCAATAAATGAAATGATTCAAAAGCAGAGAGTGAAACTAGAAGAGATTTAAATTATACTATTAGATTCAATTTAGCATAAGATTTAGTAAGATCCCTTAGGTCTGCTGATGCAGAGTCTAATGGCAGCCTTCAGTCTGTCCCTCAGACTTAGATGTACCCATGGAAGAAGAGATAAACAGCCGATGTAATTACAGTGACATAATGGTTAAACTTTTATCGCTGAGGGGAGCAGCAAATAGGATTTTAAAAATCAAATTAAAGCTGTCATTCCACAACATTACATTTCTAGAATTTTCATTTTTTAATATTAATGATTTTTTTCTCCAAAAAGGAACAAACAATGCTAATTCTACTGCTACAATACTGTTAATGAAGAAATAAAGAATAATTTATCATTGCATAATTAACACAGTACCGTTAAGCATGTTTTAATGATTTTGTATAATGGCCTCTCATAACTAGATGATACTTGTTAGTCACAGTGAAAAAAAAAAAGAACTACATTATGAATCACTAATGAAGATGGATAAACTGACCAGGACTTTATTTTATTCTTTTATACAAAGTGTTTACAAGATCTCTTGGTGTATTTTGTATTTTGGCCTTGGTTTATTCCTGTAGGTGACCAGATGGTTAGTAAAACATTTTAACTGATTCAAGAAAATGAAAGGCTAAGAAATAAAAAGACTAAGAACATAACCCCATGCAAGTCAACAGGCTTTCCTCTTCTTTGCTTCCAAATGATACCAATTCTTAGTTTTCAAAATAGTACCAACCCTTAACTTTATGATGCATTAGACTTTGAAGGTAGGACCATATTGTTACCTTTAGCCATTTATAATCCCTTACATTTATCAGGTGTAATAGGATACTTATTGAATTTTTCTGTGTAAAACATTTAATGGGCCAGGAGTTATGAGGAGCAAAAAAAAAAAAAAAAAATCAAAGAAGATGAATAAAGGTGGTAATAAGCATGATCTTGTGGAAAATTCTGAAAGAGATAGGACTACCAGACCACCTGACCTGCCTCTTGAGAAACCTGTATGCAGATCAGGAAGCAACAGTTAGAACTGGACATGGAACAACAGACTGGTTCCAAATAGGAAAAGGAGTACGTCAAGGCTGTATATTGTCACCCTGCTTATTTAACTTACATGCAGAGTTTATCATGAGAAACGCTGGGCTGGAAGAAGCACAAGCTGGAATCAAGATTGCTGGGAGAAATATCAATAACCTCAGATATGCAGATGACACCACCCTTATGGCAGAAAGTGAAGAGGAACTAAAGAGCCTCTTGATGAAAGTGAAAGAGGACAGTGAAAAAGTTGGCTTAAAACTCAACATTCAGAAAACTAAGACCATGGCATCTGGTCCCATCACTTCTTGGGAAATAGATGAGGAGACAGTGGAAACAGTGTCAGACTTTATTTTGGGGGGCTCCAAAATCACTGCAGATGGTGATTGCAGCCATGAAATTAAAAGACGCTTACTCCGTGGAAGGAAAGTTATGACCAACCTAGATAGCATATTAAAAAGCAGAGACATACAGAGTGAAATAAGCCAGAAAGATAAAGAACATTACAGCATACTAACACATAATATGGAATTTAGAAAGATGGTAACAATAACCCTATATGCAAAACAGAAAAAGAGACACAGAAGTACAGAACAGACTTTTGAACTCTGTGGGAGAAGGTGAGGGTGGGATGTTTCGAAAGAACAGCATGTATATTATCTATGGTGAAACAGATCACCAGCCCAGGTGGGATGCATGAAACAAGTGCTCGGGCCTGGTGTACTGGGAAGACCCAGAGGAATCGGGTGGAGAGGGAGGTGGGAGGGGGGATTGGGATGGGGAATGCGTGTAACTCTATGGCTGATTCATATCAATGTATGACAAAACCCACTGAAATGTTGTGAAGTAATTAGCCTCCAACTAATAAAAAAATAAAATAAAATAAAAAAATAAAATAAAATAAGGAAAATAATACATTTACAAATATTGACTTTAAATAATTTAGTATTTTCTTAATTACATATTGAAATATGGAGGGAACCCATGTATACCTTTGGCTGATTCATGTTTATTTTTGGCAAAACCATCACAATATTGTAAAGTAATGATCCTCCAATTAAAATAAATTAATTGATTTAAAAAAGTTTTTGTAAACTCTTTCCTACTAATGTAATTTAATATTTTTCTACAATTAAAATGTTTTCTGCATTGGAATGTATTGGCAAAGTAAAAAAATACAAACCATTCTAACTAAAAAAATAAATAAATAAAAAAAACATAAAAATAAAAAGCAGAGACATTACTTTGCCAACAAAGGTCTGTCTAGTCAAGGCTATGGTTTTTCCAGTCGTCATGTATGGATGTGAGAGTTGGACTGTGAAAAAAGCTGAGTGCCGAAGAATTAATACTTTTGAACTGTGGTGTTGGAGAAGACTCTTGAGAGTCCCTTGGACTGCAAGGAGATCCAACCAGTCCATCCTAAAGGAGATCAGTGCTGGGTGTTCCTTGGAAGGACTGATGCTGAAGCTGAAACTCCAATACTTTGGCCACCTCATGCGAAGAGTTGACTCTTTGGAAAAGACCCTGATGCTGGGAGGGATTGGGGGCAGGAGAAGAAGGGGACGATAGAGGATGAGATGGGTGGATGGCATCACCGACTCGATGGACACGGGTTTGAGTAGACTCTGGGAGTTGGTGATGGACAGGGAGGCCTGGCGTGCTGCAATTCATGGGGTCGCAAAGAGTCAGACAAGACTGAGCGACTGAACTGAACTGAACTGAAACATGATCTTATAGCTACTCTTTCTTTGAATGTTGTCACCTAAAATAGACATATGCCTTATTAAAAGTTGTATCTATAGGAAGTGTTGCAAAAATGTCAGTATCTACCTTTAATCAAAGCAGGTACATAGTCATGTTTGAGTTTTTGTTGAGTTGAGGAGTGAAGGGGTGTGGTGACAGAGTTACATTTTGGCCACTCCTTGGCCACGTGCAACCTGCAAACACATTTATTTGATGTACATATTATTTAAATCCTATTTTAGTTAGTGTGCAATGCATGAAAATTGAGAAAGGACTCATAAAATATGTATTTCCAGCTGCTCTTTAGAAATCAGATCACCCAGAGACACTACAACATACAATCTGCAAAAGATTGTTGGGAGCTCTCCCCTTTCACCAGAGACTTCAGCCACCAGATCTCTGGTTTTCCATATTTTCTGTGGTCTGGCAGTCAATACTATTTCATAATTTATACACCTACCAGACCTCTATGGACATTTACATGTTTGACTCTGGTCTGCCATACGTGCAGCCCAGTGGTTCTCAAAGCATGGTCCCCAAAGCAGTAGCATTGACATCATCTGTGATTTTGTTAGATGTACTAATTCTCAGCCCCACCCTAAGCCTACTGAACCAAAACCTCTGGGCATAGGACCCATCACTCTGTGTTTAACCAGCCTCTCAAGTGATTCTAATGCCCACTCAAGTTTGAGAATCACTAGTCTAGCACATTCTTTTCGCATAGCCAATTCAGTTCAGTTCAGTTGCTCAGTCATGTCCGACTCTTTGTGACCCAAGCCTTAAGATGCTTATTTATTCTTGCTTTCATTTTCAGAAACCTATGAGGGATCTATAATGGTGGAGACATTAGTAAACCCCTTTTTGTTGTCAGCTGTAGCAAAATTTTCACTACACAAGCTGAAGCAGAGACAGAGAGTAATCTCCCAAGTAGAGCTACAACCTTCTATTACTGAGGTTTTCTACACCTCAGTTGAAGTTTTAACAGAGTTAGGAACACAAAGTTTCATCCGTGTCTACATGTATTTCTTAACAGCAAGATGGACCAAGCTTTTATGATAGAAAGAAGCTAAGAGAAGAAGGAAGAGGCTGTATTTGGTACTATGGGATTCTAAATAAGAAAGTGCAAGACAAAAATGCAAAATGTTTTGAACCACTTTTACATACTTTTTCTACCTTCTCTCAGGCTAAGCAGAGATCCAAGGGCAGCTACAAAGGCATGGAGACTGCAAAGATGGTTCACTGGGAAATGACAATGCAACACACTACCGTAATATCTAATCCCATTCTGAGCCTTTGAACTGAAATCAGGAGTACCATTTCTCTGGACAGTTTGTTACATGAGAAAATCTAACCTCTTTTTTTAAAAAAGGATCTCTTATTTGAAGTTTTTTTTTTTTTTTTTAATTGCAGTTTAATACATTCCTAACTGATTTGGACACCCATCACATATATGAGAAAAAGGTTGCTAATATTGCATAAAAAGAAAAATATAAAACACAGTATCTCCAAATGCTGGTTAGTAAAAGATTTTCTTATTTCCTTTTTATTTTTTTAGAACTATCCATATTAAATTTCAAAGGGTGTTCTTTGTTTCTTGTTTTATGAAATGAGGAAAACAAAGGGGTGCATAAGTCCACTTCACGTTGGCTTCATGGTTTCATTAACCATGATCACATAAGCTCTTAGTCTTCATATGAGAGTATAATATTTGGAATATATTCTTATAAAAATTGATTCTCATGGATCTTGACTCTTGTTTTTTCTTTGGACTCTTGATGGTTTCTTTGTATCATTCTTCACTTGTTTTAATTGCTACATTACTTTGCAATTATGTGTACTAAGTATATTTTCTATTCTGCTTATGATGTCTTTACAACATCTCACTGGTCCATTTAACTACAGGACAGACTTAAAGAAAGTAACATATTCATTGCAAACCTTTTTTCAATTCATCTTGTAACATTTTTTGAGTTTGCTTAATTCTCATGTTTTTTATGCTGAAGTTCTTTATTTTTAGTTGTCTGGATTCTTGTTTTCGCTGTCTCAATTAATTTGGCAAATCACTCCCAGAAGCTATTTGATACCTCTTAAAATTTGATTCTTTTATTTCCAAACAATCTATTCCTCACCTGTTCTTGTCCCTGCAAAACAGATTAGGATATATCCAAAGATTTAGCTACATGGATATGTGTTGCAGTAGTGTTTATAGAAACTAAGCATTTGCAAACAATTGGTTGTCCAAAAATAGGAGAATGAGCTAATAAATTGCAGTCCCTTACAAAATAAAATATTTTGTAACCTTCACATGGAATACAATGATATGTATCAGTATGTAAATATATTTAGTGGGAAAAACAGGTTACATTACATAGAGTATGATCTTATTTTATGGTACAGTATTAGGAGAAAGTTGCATTATCTTTTTTGCATATTCTATTTTATCTGTATAACCTAATTTATTGATATAGTGCCTTAAGCTCTTCCATCAAAATCTTGATCTATATGCCTGTCAAATAGCAAGATCCCATCTCAGCATGGTGATGCATGAGAAAGAAGCACAACTTTAACTGAGAGTATTGAAGAAAAATGTGGATATCTTTACTGAAATGTTTCAGAGTGTATAAAGGGATTAATGGAAAATTGCATCTCACAACATTCAGCAAACCTCCTTATCTTTTTACACAGTAAAACTTCCTTAAAAATTGTTCTACCACTTGATCTCCCCAAATTTCACACCCCATAGGAGCCATTCCACTTTCACTTTTCTTTCTCCTAAAGCCATCCAAAACTTCTCTCCCTATCTCTATGTTCATTTTTCTCGTCTTAATTTCCCCTCCCCCTCCTAGCTACTTTTTCACTAAGCACATCAATCTAAATATATTATTCTCTTTTTGTGTACTCCACTTGTATCTCCACATGCTTTGATAGAGAAGCGACCAAAAAAACAAAACAAAACAAAACAAACCCTCCTTGATAGTGAGGCTGGAATGGAGGGAAGAGGATAAGTTACATTAGTTCTTCAGTGTGTATATTATACTTTACTAATGCTCTTTATGTTACATTATACTTGGAGGTCAATACAATAATCTGCATCCCAATTACAACTTCTATGATTATCTACTACTTTTACAATAAATAAAAACCAACAGATGAATGCCAGCAGAAATTCCCTGGCAGTTACACTATTTCCATTGCTCTATTAATCTAAGTTTTTACACTGTGCTTTGTAGCTTTCGATCAGTTATTCATGACAAGGCACAGCTTCACCACTGTCTTTTATTTCTCATGTGGCAACAACTGGAGAATTTCCACTTATTCTTCAGTGTTTTAATATCAAAGGTTGCCAAGCTTTACTAGCCCAAAAGCCTGCTTTTACTTGTAGCCAGAGACTACAGGGACACCAAAACCTTGTAAGCAATACCTAGATCATCTCCTTGAATCTCTAGCGATGTAAATAGGCTGGCTCCTGAAAACATACCAAGAGGCACTTCATTACTAGAGGATGGGTACCACTTACATAGGATCACATCCAAAACCAAAGCTAAAGCTAAAGCCAAAAGAATGCATAATGAATGGGAATAAAAAGAATTTAACACAACAGCAATCACAAGCCTCATCAATTTCCCCAATTCATTTTATGAACCACCATCAAAAACTCATTGTTTCCCAGAAAGAGACTCACAGAGTTAAAAAATGAACTTATGGTTACAGGAAGGAAGGATGAGGGGCAGGCACAGCGAGGGAGTTTGGGATGGACATGTACACACTCCTATATTTAAAAAGGTTGATCAACAAGGCCCTACTGTATAGCATAGGAAACTCTGCTTAATGTTTTGTGGCAGCCAGGATGGGAGGTGAGTTTGAGGCAAAACGGATACACATGTGGGCTTCACTGGTGGCTCAGTGGTAAAGAATCTGCCTATAATGCAGGAGTTGCAGGAGACACAGGTTCAATCACTGGGTGAGGAAGAGCCACTGGGGGAGGGCAAGGCAACTCACTCCAGTATTCTTGCCTGGAGAATCCCATAGACAGAGGAGCCTGGTGGTCTATAGTCCACAGGGTCGCACAGAGTCAGACACGACTGAAGAGACTTAGCAGACAGGCACATATGAACACACATATATGTATGGCTGAGTCCCTTCACTGTTCACCTGAGAATTTTGCAACAGTGTTAATCAGCTATATTCCAATACAAAATAAAAAGCTTAAAAAACTCATTCTTTCCAAATATCTCTTTAATAATCCTGAGTTTTAAACAATTTCAGGGAGAAACAAAATTGTGGTAGCATGTGTTCCATAGTATCACCATAGATGTAATGACAGCACTGAATAAAAATAAAATTTAGCCCCATCAAATCTCAACTTTTCAACACACGCACCTTACAGCTACCATTTCATTTAAATCAATTTGACATATTCTTTAGTTTCTACTTGGAGATGTTATACCTTAAATGAAATAGTCTATAGTTTCTTGTTCACTTAAAATTTTTACTTCTCAAAAATGGACAAACATCAAACAAAGGAAATTACAGAAATCCAAGCAATAAATAACTAAAATATATGTTTTCCTAAGAAAGAAAGAATTTATAATAAATGCCAATGGTTTGCATAAAACTCACAGAAAAACATACCAAGAAGAAAAGGGGAATGGAGTAGATCATCAGCTTGTCATTCCTAATTAGCACTGATTCCTTAACTACTTCATTCATTCTTGCAAAGATAAGTGCTTTTAAATGGAAAGCATGCCTTAAAGAAAGAATGTGGCTTTTAGCAATCACCCTTTGGAAATAGGGCCTTCATAATGGTATAATTTCTGATACATTAAATAAAAGTCCTCATTACAATCATCTGGGGAAAAAAATAAAAGATCTTACTCTTTGGCATAAATGTAATGGAAATTACAAAGGAATAAACTTTGCCATTCAAGAGCTGGCAATTTGCAAGTGTCAATAAATATTTTAAAAATTCTTTTATGAGTCTCTGTTTCTTTTGCAATTTGACAGACTAAGATTTTGAGTGCAGAGCTCAAGACACCAGAAAAAGAACTTTCAGTAGCACAGAATATTTTAACTACATGGAACAAACAAAAATAAATAAATTTTTGGTAGGTACAAATGGTTTCTTATCACACCCAGGATAAAATCTAAACTCACTTATTCCTGGGGCCTATGAGGACCCAACTGACCTGGAATCTTCTGTTCTCACACCATCAGTCATATTGACCCACTCTAGACACAAGGGTCTTCTTTTTGTTCTCTGCACTAGTCAAAAACATTCCCACACAGTGTCTCACTCAGCACTGGATGTTATGTTTCCAGAAGGGTCTATTCTCAGAGTTATGTCTGATTGCTTCCTTGATTCCTCCTCGCCATCCAGACCTCGGTTCAAATGTTCCTCACCTAGATTGGTCTTCCAGGATGGATCATCTTATTTAAATTCAACACTCACTCCTTACTCCCTATATCCAGGTATCACTTCATCAGCAGTAGTCATCATTCTCCCTAATAATCCCCCCCTTTTTTTTTCCTGTTTTTTTGTTGAGATCCCTCATTTTTCTCTTTTTCCATGGTAATGTCCATGAGCGGAAGAGCTTCATAGTATCTGAGTCCAGTGAATCTTTGCAGACTGCCTGAGTAGGTGAATAAATTTAAGACAAGGGCTGGTTAATTGGCTGACCCAGATAGAATCTACTCTACCTGGGAAGGAGGATAGCTGGATGAAGGAATGACTTAGGCACAAATGCATAATAGAGAGCTGCTATTTCATCTCCACATGCAGCACAGCAGGAAAGGGAGTGCTTTCTCTATGCATTCAGCAGGAGACATGGTTCTGACACAAATGGCTTTCTTCCTGGTCTTTGTTGGAAGGCTTTGAAGAAAGCAACTCCTAGGTGGGAAAGGTCTGAAGAAGGCAGCTGTTCCTGAAACTGCCCCTTCTCTCTTTCACCCTTTCTCTCCCTGGTTCTGAACACTTTGACTGTGATCCTTGGAAGCTCAGAAGTCCGTGGTCACCATGCTACCTGATCTCTGGGAGTGTAAATGGTCCTTTTGTTAATCCTCACTGAAGTGCAGAAAATGTCTCTTCTTTTTCCCATATGCCAGTCAAGCAATTTGTACTAAATATCTCAGAGGAAGGAAAACCAAGAGATGAAAGAGTTTACCAACTTTACTTCAAATTGATTTGGCAGGCAAGGTTTAGATGAGCCCATCCAAGTTCCTTTCTCTTGGATCACTCCCATCTAAGATAGAAAAATTGGACATCACAATCATGGCAGAATTGTCAGAGTTTTAGCTTGCAACAAATTTGAATTGTTAATTCTGGGGCTTGGATTGAACATAGTCAGACCTTTGGCAAGTATTTGTATAGCACCCAGTATGCACTATGCGGCTTCCCAGCTGCACAGTGGTAAAGAATCTGCTAATGTAGGAGATGCGAGAGACATGGGTTCAATCCCTGGGTCAGGAAGATCCCTTGGAGCAGGAAATGGCAACCCACTCCAGTATTCTTGCCTGGAAAATTCCAGAGGCCTGGTGGGCTACAGTTCATGGGTTGCAAAGAGTCAGACATGACTGAGCATGCAGCATACACACAGCACACACATGTGCCAAACATGGCCCCACATACCACATGACTGGCAGAGTCGGGGGGGAGGGATATAGTCGATTATTCTTACATTAATCATTTGAATGGGTAAATAAGAAAATACTACTGTCTTCATAAATGCTAAAACATTATTTAAGAAAAGTCAACCTCCAATCTTGGTTTGTCAAAATAAATTAGTTGAGAAATAGGTATTGATAACTATCTTAACACAAAAGATTGAGACTCAGAGCTAAGATTTTAGTCTCTAAAAATTATTTTACATTAAAAATATTGAACTGCTTTGATAACTTTGAAAGGTAAATTGTTATTCTTTTTGTTTCTGTTTTCCTCATTAAAATGTTGACTCCAAAATGCAAAGAGTTTAAGACACTTATCCAAGCATACAAAGCTATGCAGTCGAAAATCAGGGCCTGAACCTACAGATGACTCCAAAAACATGGCCACTGCATTCATCATATTGCCTACACAGCCATGATATGAACAAGATGATGTAATGTTTATGGACAAGATGATGTAATGTTATACTCATCTGAACTTGTTCCCAGAGAGCTATGACATGTGAGATCAGAGTGGAGCATGCAGGCCAACACAGGTAAGATAATTTCGAAAAACTGAAATGTTACAAGTATCAGCTTGACATGCGGTGCTGTGTCATATCTACACAAAAGTGATCCCAAGGCAAAAAGCAGGTTGTGTTAAGGGTACATGTGACTGATGTTCCACCTAGCCCATCTAGCAAAGGTTTCAGGAGAAGACAATGGCACCCCACTCCAGTACTCTTGCCTGGAAAATCCCATGGACAGAGGAGCCTGGTGGGCTGCAGTCCATGGGGTCACTAAGAGTCAGACACAACTGAGGGACTTCACTTTCACTTTTCACTTTCATGCATTGGAGAAAGAAATGGCAACCCACTCCAGTGTTCTTGCCTGGAGAATCCCAGGGACAGTGAAGCCCGGTGGGCTGCTGTCTATGATGTCGCACAGAGTCCGACACAACTGAAGTGACTTAGCAGCAGCAGCAGCAGCAAAGATTTTGTGCCACTGACCTAACTTTGGGTTCTCCTCTCTGGTCTGGGTGCACATCTACACTATCTTTCACAGTCTCCCTTGCATGTAGGTGTGGCTATAGAACTGAGATCTACCAATGAAAGGAGAGAAGTTAGGTGGACCATTTCCAGTCAAAAACCATTAAGACCTTCTAGATGCCTCACCACATTCCTTTTTCCTACAGCTGGCCAAAATGGAGGTGATCTTGGAAGATTTATATTGAATGTAGCAGAGTCTCTATTAACCTGGGTTCCCTTCTCCCTCTTAAGGACAGTGTGAAAGAGAACTACTCACTGCTATTCACCTATCTACTACTGTTATTAAGAAACAAATGCATTCTTTGGTGTTTTTTGTTTTTGTTTTTTTTTTTTTTACAGCTATGGTTGGCCTACATTAACAGATACAGCTAGACTCCATCATACTCGTTGAATTATACTGCAGGCTAATATTTCCCCAAGCTTTGGGCTCGGCATCTACTCCTCAATATCCTTCTTTATCACCTTTGGCACTCCTATTCTGTAGCTTTCTGAGTTTCTGCAAAGTGTTCCCTAACCTCAGAGAGGATATTTCATAGCCCTCTAACGTTTTCACTTTTGGGTTTCAGAAGAATAGAGCAAATTAACCTTGTGAACTCTTACTTGAGCAGAAGCCAGGAGATATCCATCATAGCAAGCCCCCCAAGATGACCTGATCTAGGCCCTGAATACATTTCTCTACCTTGTTCAGTTTTCCTGAGCCATCTTTGCTAAGAAATTTTTCTACATTTCAAGTGTAGAGGATGCTTCATCTCTTCTGATGCCAAGTGGAAATGTGCCTTGACACACAGTAGGCATGCAATAAATATTTATCAAATATTATTTATCCTCTAGACCTTTGAGAAGAGACAGCCAGAATTCCAATACTATAACTTTGCATATCAAAGCAACATGATACCCACAGTACAGCTAACACACAAAATCTCAAAAATCTATACAAACAACAAAGAAGTATCACTGCCTCACTGAACTATGGTCCAAAGTCATTTTGATTCCCTTATTCAAAGTGAAACATCTCATAGGTGAAGTTTATGAGGTCAGTGAGGTATGCTCCATCCTTTATGAAGATGAGGTGGGCCCCGGAACTTGGCCATTTTTCAGCAGCTGTGTGGAGTGCAAACTGGATAGTATAAACTTGCCTAAATTAGTTCAACAGAGAGCAGGGAGAGAGCCTTAGCTTCTGCCCATTCTCCATCAAGAAAAGTAAAGAAAATATTACTTCTCAACTCCTCATTTGTTCCAAGCGAACAAAGTACAGAATCAGAAAATAAAATTATCATGTAAAATGTACAGTGAATATAGAACATTAGACGTTAACATTAATTGTTTTAACCCTACCTTATTACAGTTAATGTTCAGATTTATAGATTTCCCTATGGGACAGTGTTGTTCCATTGTTTTGTTTTTATACCTTTGTACGTTGTAACCCTACTGGAATTTAGCTATTTGTTAGAATCCAAAGAGCCCCCTTGGTTGAAGGCAATTGCAAAAATGCAGTCAGTTCTCATGCTTCTGTTGCTTTATGCGCACACAAAGCTGGACCTCAGAATCAACTTTTATATCACGTTCCTTTTCTTTCCAGACGCCACAATCCCTCTGAATGTATTCAGAATATAAAGACTCTAATCATTAGCGCTGTTTCCTATTCAGGGATTTAAAACACCTACAAGCTGAAGTTGTGTCTATAGAGAACGGTCACACTCTACTACCATTTTTCATAGTTTATTCTTTCTCAAAAGAGAGAGCCAATTTGCCTCTATATATCACCACTTGGCCAAATAAAAACAAAACTGTCCAATCACCATAACCTCTCAAGCAAACAAACTAGGAATGGGACGCAGGAAAGAAATACGGTTGGCATTTACATCGATCACCACACTTCTCAGAAGCTGCTCACTAAATCTATTTGCTCAGCAGCATTCTCAGATACTAAAACTTCTGTATTGAGATGCACAATACAACAATCGAATAATAGGTCAAAACAGTAAGCTTTTACTACACAACAGTGTTTCAGCAAGACACATGTTTTCTCTCTGCATGGGGACTTGCCACAGTGCAGGAATGAATGCCATGAAATGCCCTCATATTTCAGGTCAGAGAGCAGAAGTTTGCAATACACATCAGATTCCTCTTGCATGATACTTCCATCAAATAAAATCATACGTATGGTATACTAAATATGCATGCTGTGCAGTAGAAATATAATAGGAACCACAAACACAAGCCACATATGTAATGCTACATTTTCTAGGTGACACATGATAAAATTAAAGAAACAGGTGAAATCAATTTTAAAGGGATATTTGATTCAACCTAATGTATCCAAAAATATTATAATTTCAATATAATCAGTATTTTAAATTTTACTAACAGGCCATTTTATGTTCTTTTTTTCCTACTAAGTCTTCAAAAACCTTTGCGTGTTTTATATTTATAAAGCATCTGAACATGGACTAGCCATATTCCAAATGCTTAACAGCCGTATGTTGCTAATGGCTACCATGTTGAACAACCAAGTTTCATACATTTCTGCTCACATTTGGGCACAATATCATGCACCCTCCTCCTGGAATGCTCCCTATTACCAAGTAGCCCTTCACCTAGCCAGCCCTATTCACACTCAGAGCTCAGAATTATTCATTCAACACAGGTTGATGGAGTGCACAAGATATTCTAGGCAGTGCTTTAGAGGCAAATGAAAAAGGATGGACAAGGCAAAGTCTCTTTTAAAAACACAGCAAGTCTAATCATTTATCCAGAGAAATGTAGCCCACTTCCTTGAGAGGACCTGCCCTCTATCATAAGCTTTTACAATGCACATCCTTACTTCATAGGACATTTTCGACTTTAATTTGCTTAATATCTAACATCCTTCATAGATTGCAAAGACCCATGAAGTTGTAAGGAGGATATATATCTTATTCATTGGGCTTCCCTGGTGGTTCAGTGATAAAGAATCTGCCCTGCCAATGCAGGAGATGTGGGTTCAATCCTGGGTTGGGAAGATCCCCTGGAGAAGGACAACTCACTCCAGTAATCCTGCCTGGGAAATCACACGGACAGAGGAGCCTAGTGGGCTATAGCTCATGGGGTCACAAAAGACTCAGACATGACTGAGCAATTAAACAACAAGTCTTATTCACCGTCAGCGCCTGGCACAGAGCCGCTGTGCAAAACTACTCACTGACTATAAGGAAGGAGGAGGAGAGAAAGAAGGGAAAAAAGGAGGGAGGGAAGGAGGGAGGGAGGAAAGGAAGAGAGAGAGGAGGGAAGGAGACACACACACATTGGAAGAGGTGAGACAACTCTCTCTGAATCAGTGATGTTCATTAGCTAAATGTATAGCCAGCTGCTATAATAATTTACACTCCATCCCTTATTTATATGCAGACTTTTCAGAATTCTCCCAAGTTCCATAGAATTGGTACTTCATACCTTGTATCTCATTGACTCTTTCCCTGGATTTGCTTCAACAATGTTTTAATTCTGGATATGATCTAAAGATATGGATGAAAGGGCTGTATATTTTACAGCCACTGCAGTAAATTGTGAAAATTTTTTTATCCAGTTTACATCATGTCATACATATCCAAAAGAAGTTGGCTAGGTTTCACCACTGTCATCTGGTCAAAGAAGAACAGGGTGGCTATAAGCTACCCCCACTCCCAAATCTGGGCTTCCCTGGTAGCTCAAACAGTAAAAAATCCACCTGCCATGTGGGAGACCTGGATTCTATCCCTGGGTTGGGAAGATCCCTTGGAGAAGGGAATGGCTACCCACTTCAGTATTCTTGCCTGGGAAATCCCATGAACAGAGGAGTCTGGTGGGCTACAATGCATGGGGTCATAGAGTCAGACACGACTGAGCAACTTTCATTTTCACTTTCACTCCCACATCTAGCTCTAATTACAGATAAGCAAACATTTCCCTTCTAGTGGCCTAGTCACTCTTACTGATTTAATTAGTCATCAGAATTTCATTTTTTTGGCCAGCATTTGTTTTTGTTTCTTAATTTCTGCTAGCACACAACATATATGCATATTTATGCTTCAGTCAAGAACTTTGAAATGTTTTATGATATGTACTGAGTGTTTGAATCTTTTCCCTCCAAATCCATATTTTACTCATTCTCTCATTTATTTCTTCAGTCTATATTTCAGTTATGATTATTGATGCTAAAACTGTTTGCAGCCCTCCATCCCTGCCCTCCCACCAATACACACATGTGCAGCATCAATTCAGCTTTTACTGACTCTGACATTCATCATAAAGTGTGGGAGCAACAGGGAGATGGTTTGGCTTCTTCTTGTTCTAGAGAAGTCAAGGGTTTTCAGAGTGTAGTCCAACAGCACACATATCATCAACAGCACACATAGGAACTTGCTAGAAATGAACATCTTCAAGCATCTCCCCAGAGAAACCAAATCAGAGAATCTGGGGATGGAGTTCAGCAATCTGGTTTATGGAGCCCTCCAAGGGATTCTGATGATGATCCAGGTGATTCTGATGGATCACCCGAAACACAGTTTAAAAACAACTGCTCTCAGGCAACCTCTTGCCCTGTGACTAAGTGGGATATTACCAAGGAGATACAAGTGAATTTGCTCTTGGATGGTACCATGGTACCATGACACAGAAACATATAGAGAGAGTTGACATATAATTTTATGATTAAAAAAATGACTAAAAATGAAACTATAAACAAAAATAAAATGTATAAAAAGTGGTACAAGCATTGAAAAAAGTAGAAATTCATCAAATTTCACTGTAAAGGGGAAAAGAAGTCACTGGTGCTATTTTAAAATCTACAACATTTCTGAAGTGAAATTCCAAGTTGTCTTTCAGTTTTTGTTTACAGTATTTTTAGATCTCCCTCTGCATGCTATGTTTTCTTTCAGACACTCTGCCAACTTTTTGTTTCTGTCATCTGGTTTCGAAAATGAAATTTCTCATCATTTTTTAAGCATTTCACCATTTCAATTGTCACACTCATGCTTGGTACATCTGGAAGTTCCTCTGATAGGATGGATTTAGAATCTACATTTAAAAGCGTATCAAATAATTACCAATATTTAATTTCATGTTACTTCGGAGAGGAAAAAAAATCCATTAGAGGTTCTATAGCTCTTCTTCCATGCCATCCCCTAAATTAAATTTCCTATTAAAAAGACTAGATTCTAGAACTTCTCAGGCTTCACATTTTCAAATTTAAATTCAAAAAAGCAGAAAGGAATGATATGGGATGAAGTGACTTATCCCTGGGGTTTGTTCTTTCTAAACTATAAGATAAACTGAGAATCCCAAGAGGGAGGGTGGGAGAGAATCAGATAAGTCAGGTCGGCATCCTCATCTTATTTTCTTTTGTGATTACATACAGCACTGGGGTGTTTATTTCAAGCATCAGTCATTTATTTTTTCCTTCAGTACCAATGCACTCTTGATGACTAGAATTCCATTTTAATTATTTTTTTATAAAAATCATGTGGCACCACTGAACTTTGATGTTTCTCCAGAAGATGCAGAATATTAAAGTGCTCTTCCTTTCCCCGAACTATGATGTGCCTTCAGAAAGCTAAGTCATCTCACATTTGAACAGATCAGACTGTGAGGACGGTGTGGCATGGTAACAAAGAGCATACAAACTTGGGAGTCAGATTGTACAGGTATGAACTTTTCTTGGTCACTTATTTGCTATACGACTGTGAGCAATTTGTAAACTCTGTGGCTGAGCTTTCTCATCTAAAACACGAGCATAAGAGGGCTTCCCTGGTGGTTCAGTGATAAAGAATCTGCCTGCCAACTCAGGAGACACAGCTGTGATACCTGATCTGGGAGGATCCCGCATGCAGAGGAGCAACTAAACATGCATACCACAGCTACTGAGCTTGTGCTCTGGAGCCCAGGAACTGCAACTACTGAAGCCTGTATGCCCTACAGCCCATGCTCTGCAACGAGAGGAGCCACAGCAATGAGAAGCCCATGCCCCACAACTGGAGACTAGCCCCTGCCCACTGCTTCCCTGGTGGCTCAGTGGTAAAGAATCCACACGCCAAGGCAAGAGACACGGGCTTGACTCCTGGGCCAACATTCCCTGGAGAAGGAAATGGCAACCCACTCCAGTATTCTTGCCTGGGAAATCCTATGGACAGAGGAGCCTGGCAGGCTAAAGTCCATGGGGCTGCAAAAAGTGAGACATGACTGAGTGACTCAGCACACATGCACCCCAACTAGAGAAAAGCCTGGGCAGCAGTGAAGGCCCACTAAAGCCAAAAGTAAATAATGAAATTTAAAAAGGCTACTTCATTAAAAAAATTTAAAAATATAATGGGCATAAGAACTCTGGTTTAGGCAAAAGAATTGCTGGTAGGGAGGATCCAAGAAGTCAGTGCATATATAGGGTATAGTATGAGGTCTAATTTATAATATCAAATGTTTATTGTACTATTTGTTGATAATGTATCATAACTGAGTTATCTTGGGAATGATGACTTCATTAGAAGTCCTTCCTATGACAGACAAGTGTTTTAATATTTTCTGTCTTGGCATTAGCTAATAGTTAATGGTGTTTCCCATAAACTTGTCAAAATGAATGATGGACATATGATTGCACAAATAAGTAGGTGGGTCCAGGGAGATTCTAGGAGGGAGCTTTCCTGACACAGGAAGAACCACTTTCCCAGCAAGCATCCTTTCTATCCACAGGGGCCCTCCGCCTCTTCCTCTTTCCCATGTCCTATGTCACCAACACAAAACTACCCCTTCATCATAACCACACAAGAGTAAGCAGAAGGGTTCACTATGCTCAAGCATGCAACTACTTTCCTCGTCTAAGGGAGAAAGGGTCCCTGTTACATTGTATGGAATGGTTAATTTTGCTTGTATTATATTAAAGCACCTGAAGAATTTCATGTCATGATATGCATCAGGTTATCTTAATAATTACACCTTTTATTTTTGTGTTTAAATATATGGGTATCTAGATATATATTTAATACCATAATATAAGTATATGCTCAAATATACTACAATATACTATAAGTATTATACAAAGGAATACATTTTCATATATTTCATATTTATTTTGCATATATGTGTATGTATATTTTTATAAAAGTGAAAGTGTTGGTTGCTCAGTCATGTCCAACTCTTTGTGACACCATGGACTTTAGACTGCTAGGCAAGAATACTGGAGTGGGTTGCCATTCCCTTCTCCGGGGGATTTTCCTAACCCAAGGATCAAACCTGGGTCTCCTGCATTGCAGACAGATTCTTTTATACTCTAAGCATTATACAAAGGAATACATTTTTACATACTCTATTATATATTTATTTTATATATATGGGCATGTGTATACGTACACATAATTCACTAAAAACAGTGTATGCTCATTGTAGAAAATATGTTGCATGGATATATGGATATTTCTAGCCATTAAATGTATAGTAATACACACATGCAAAAATTTGACAGTCCACTAAATATATTTATTAGTGCTTATAGAAGTAGCAGGAATAATAATCCTCTCTCCTTTTGAGTCCCAAACTAATTAAGAAGCACTCTAAAACTGCAGTGTGAAATGTGAAAGCCTTTGTCCCTACTCCTCTCTTGCCATAGAAAAGAAGGAATGTCCACGTTCTAGACAGAAGAGGCATCCAGTTCCAGGATCCAGTTCTATCCCTTTGCAAGTTCTTGGTTACTTGTCCCCAGAAGAGCAGGACTCACTTGTCTGACTGGTGAAGATGAAATGAGCAAGCAGAGTCCACTCTCCAGCTGCGTGCTCTGTGACCAGGAGACTTGGCACTGCTTGGGTCTACCTGTGACTGTGTACTCAGTTTTACTGGGGGAGGGGGTAAGTTCAAGGAGTAACAAAGAGTACTCAGTTCAGTTCAGTCGCTCAGTCATGTCCGACTCTCTGTGACCCCATGAACCGCAGCACGCCAGGCCTCCCTGTCCATCACCAACTCCCAGAGTCTACTCAAACCCGTGTCCATCGAGTCGGTGATGCCATCCACCCATCTCATCCTCTGTCGTCCCCTTCTCCTCCTGCCCCCAGTCCCTCCCAGCATCAGGGTCTTTTCCAAGGAGTCAACTCTTCACATGAGATGGCCAAAGTATTGGAGTTTCAGCTTCAGCATCAGTCCTTCCAAGGAACACCCAGCACTGATCTCCTTTAGGATGGACTGGTTGGATCTCCTTGCAGTCCAAGGGATTCTCAAGAGTCTTCTGCAACACCACAGTTCAAAAGCACCAATTCTTCGGCACTCAGCTTTCTTCACAGTCCAACTCTCACATCCATACATGACCACTGGAAAAACCAAAGCCTTGACTAGACGGACCTTTGTTGGCAAAGTAATGTCTCTGCTTTTTAATATGCTATCGAGGTTGGTCATAACTTTCCTTCCAAGGAGTGTCTTTTTAATTTCATGGCTGCAATCACCATCTGCAGTGATTTTGGAGCCCCAAAAAATAAAGTCTGACACTGTTTTCACTGTTTCCCCATCTATTTGCCATGAAGTGATGGGACCAGATGCCATGATCTTAGTTTTCTGAATGTTGAGCTTTAAGCCAATTTTTTCACTCTCTTCTTTCACTTTCATCAAGAGGCTCTTTAGTTCGTGTTCACTTTCTGCCATAAGGGTGGTGTCATCTGCATATCTGAGGTTATTGATATTTCTCCCAGCAATCTTGATTCCAGCTTGTGCTTTTTCCAGCCCAGCGTTTCTCATGATGAACTCTGCATGTAAGTTAAATAAGCAGGGTGACAATATACAGCCTTGATGTACTCCTTTCCCTATTTGGAACCAGCCTGTTGTTCCATGTCCAGTTCTAACTGTAGCTTCTTGACCTGCATACAGGTTTCTCAAGAGGCAGGTCACGTGGTCTGGTATTCCCATCTCTTTAAGAATTTTCCACAGTTTATTGTGATCCACATAGTCAAAAGCTTTGACATAGTCAATAAAGCAGAAACAGATGTTTTTCTGGAACTCTCTTGCTTTTTCAATGATCCAACAGATGTTGGCAATTTGATCTCTGGTTCCTGTGCCTTTTCTAAAACCAGCTTAAAATCTGGAAGTTCACAGTTCAGCTATTGCTGAAGCCTGGCTTGGAGAATTTTGAGCATTACTTTACTAGCATGTGAGATGAGTGCAATTGTGCGGTAGTTTGAGCATTCTTTGGTATTGCCTTTCTTTGGGATTGGAATGAAAACTGACCTTTTCCAGTCCTGTGGCCACTGCTGAGTTTTCCCAATTTGCTGGCATGTGGAGTGCAGCAGTTTCACAGCATCATCGTTCAGGATTTGAAAGAGCTCAACCGGAATTCCATCACCTCCACTAGCTTTGTTCATAGTGATGCTTCCTAAGGCCCACTTGACTTCACATTCCAGGATGTCAGGCCCACTTGACTTCACATTCCAGGATGTCTGGCTCTAGGTGAGTGATCACATCATCGTGATTATCTGGGTCGTGAAGATCTTTTTTGTACAGTTCTTCTGTGTGTTCTTGCCACCTCTTCTTAATATCTTCTGCTTCTGTTAGGTCCATACCATTTCTGTCCTTTATTGAGCCCATCTTTGCATGAAATGTTCCCTTGGCATCTCTAATTTTCTCGAAGAGATCTCTAGTCTTTCCCATTCTATTGTTTTCCTCTCTTTCTCTGCATTGATTGCTGAGGAAGGCTTTTCTTTTTTTTTTTAAGTTTTCCTTGCTATTCTTTGGAACTCTGCATTCAAATGGGAATATCTTTCCTTTTCTCCCTGGCTTTTCCCTTCTCTTTTCACAGCTTCTGTAAGGCCACCTCAGAGAGCCATCTTGCTTTTCTGAAATTTCTTTTCCATGGGGATGGTCTTGATCCCAGTGTCCTGTGCAATGTCACGGACCTCCGTCCACAGTTCATCAGGCTCTCTCTCTGTCAGATCCAGTCCCTTAAATCTATTTCTCACTTCCACTGTATAATCATAAGGGATTTGATTTAGGTCCTACCTGAATGGTCTAGTGGTTTTCCCTAGTTTCTTCAATTTAAGTCTGAATTTGACTATAAGGAGTTCATGATCTGAGCCACAGTCAGCTCCCGGTCTTGTTTTTGCTGACTGTATAGAGCTTCTTCATCTTTGGCTGCAAAGAATATAATCAATCTGATTTTGGTGTTGACCATCTGGTGATGTCCACGTGTAAAATCGTCTCTTGTTTTGTTCGAAGAGAGTGTTTGCTATGGCCAGTGCATCTCTTGGCAAAACTCTATTAGCCTTTGCCCTGCTTCATTCTGTACTCTAAGGCCAAATTTGCCTGTTACTCCAGGTGCTTCTTGACTTCCTACTTTTGCATTCCAGTCCCCTATAATGAAAAGGACATCTTTTTTGGGTGTTAGTTCTAAAAGGTCTTGTAGGTCTTCATGGAACCGTTCAACTTCAGCTTCTTCAGTGTTACTGGTTGGGGCATAGGCTTGGATTACCGTGATATTGAATGGTTTGCCTTGGAAAGGAACAGAGATCATTCTGTCGTTTTTGAGATTTCATCCAAGTACTGCATTTTGGACTCTATTGTTGACCATGATGGCTACTCCATTTCTTAATAGGGATTCCTGCCCACAGTAGTACATAAAATGGTCATCTGAGTTAAATTCCCCCATTCCAGTCCATTTTAGTTTGCTGATTCCTAGAATGTCGATGTTCACTCTTGTCATCTCCTGTTTGACCACTTCCAATTTGCGTTGATTCATGGACCTAACATTCCAGGTTCCTATGCAATATTGCTCTTTACAGCATCGGACCTTGCTTCTATCACCAGTCACATCCACAACTGGGTATTGTTTTTGCTTTGGCTCCATCCCTTCATTCTTTCTGGAGTTATTTCTCCACTGATCTCCAGTAGCATATTGGGCACCTAACGACCTGGGGAGTTCCTCTTTCAGTATCCTATCATTTTGCCTTTTCATACTATTCATGGGGTTCTCAAGGCAAGAACAGTGAAGTGGTTTGCCATTCCCTTCTCCAGGGAAGCTGCTATTTTAATCTCAATGATCTGGCTCTCCTTCTGTTTGTTTCTAACTTAGCTTGCGAATAGAGCGAGGTTATTCTTTGGTCCTTTCTATTTCCTTTGTAAGACCCAAATCACTATTCTATAATTTGCTTGCTGCCCTTTCACATATTGAGAATATTTTCCTCTGCTGTTAAATATTCTTTCTTCTGTAGCAACATCTTTAATGACCACTCAGTATTTCCTTTGTATGATGCTCCGTACCTTACTGAGTCAGCCTCAAATTATTAGATAATTGGGTTTTTAAAAATTAAGTTACTGTAAATAATATAAGCATACAGTGATCTTCCTAAACTGTTCTGTTCATTTCCTGAGGATGAATTCTGAAATGAAGTCTTGCTGGATCAACATGTATGAATATTTGAAATATACAGTGAGAAGCTGTTATTCAGCATGTTTGCCTCGTCTAATGCTCCCCCCAGAAGTAAATGAGAGTACCCGTTACCTTTTACCTGTACTAGAATAAAAGAACAGTATAAAAATAACCTGTCATATCTCACTTCCTGCGATTTGATATGCTTTAGGCAGTGGAAAAGAGCCAGGTGCATCCTTTGTTTGGAAGACACTGTTTTACTGCAGTTTGCCCAAGTGTGAAATGCCAGATTTCCTTAAGTCAAGTCACCTAATCTCTTGACATTACAAACATTAGCATTTTAAAACCTGTTTTGGAATTAAGACAAAGGCAAACATTATTACTAATGTATGTATGTGTGTGTGGGGTGGGGGGGACGGGGAACCATGGGAACCAGGGAAGGAATTAAGACTGAGATAACAGAAGAGAACCAGCAATGGGCCAGATGAGGCTTGTAACTGGAACCAATTTGACAAGAATCAGAAGGTGTCCATTTGCATTTTTCATTTTCTGAACCTTTCGGTCACACTTTTAGGAACCCTGGATAAATCCTTACCTCCTCTAGACTTCTGCTTCTCGTAAAGCTTAAAAACACCACAGGCAGTTACAACCACACACAAACACAGCTCAATTTAGGCCACAGGATGGCACTCTGGGTGCATACAAGTGATGAAGTGTCACACTCCCCCTGGAAAAAAAGGCTCTGTGTCCCTTGGGAGGCTGGAAAGCTGCCACGCACAGCCCCAGGTAAACAGTCTGGCACCTCCAGGGGAGGAGTTGATAGTGACTAACATTTTCTTCAGTCAGAATGCCCAGCTTCTCAGGTGTATTCTTCCCCACAAGTCAAATGCTGGCCAGAGCCTGCCTATATCAGCTGACCTCCTAGGCTTCTTGCTCTCTTCAAGGTTACACTTACAGAGAGTGAGAATATTCTTATTTCATCAAGGGAAGCTACTATTAATATATCCTTGAGATGAACACGCAGGGAAAGGTAAACCACTTCATTGCTTGTGATTACATAGTAGAAGTGCATTTCCACATCGCTCATAGTTCCAAGTACCTAAGACAGAAGTGCTGTTTTTCTTTAAATATTATTAATATTCCACTGTGTAGGAGTGAGGTTAACATGTTAAATGCAGTTTTAGGCAAATCATATAAAATAATTTTTCCCATATCTGTACAACTGAAGTTGTCCTTATTATCATAGTTATTACTATTGTCATTTATCATTAAAATGTGATGTAGAAAGGAAAATATCCTTAAGCTTTACATGTTAATTTAACACTTCTGATATAATGACCAGAACATCCAAAGGAGACATAAAGGGTACCATGAGTCCTTGGCAGACAAAATACACTTAACTACATATTTAGTAAAGTATAAATAATGGTAAAAAGAACTAGATTAAAACCATGATAGTGATTTTCACTGATGCATAGAAAGAAGGAATTCCCAGACTAAGACAGATGAGGGACAATAATAGGAGACAGTGAGGGGACAGAGTGAACTTCTGTCAAGGAATTACCAGAAAATAATTCAGTATTTCAACTGTGAGGAAATGACAGAAATCCTTGAATGCAAAGTTATGTGTTGTTTTTGTTTTTAAATTCGCCCCAGAAACAGAATGAAGTCTGGTGAGCAGGGATGTTTTGTGATGAAGACACTGTTTTGGCATTAGTCACTTATCATTGCAGAAAAGACTGGATTAGGGCCAAGGTAGAGGTGAAGAAGAGAGACAACATACAGAGATGTGTTAGGAGGACACTGTAATTGACTAATGTAACAGACACTCTCAGACATCCCAGCATCTGAAAACCTGACCACAGATCCTTTCAGCTCAGGACAATAATTCTCTGAGCTGATCTCCCAGGACTCATTTTTCTTCTCCTGCCATCCCCTCCAGTCTTCGCTCCTTGTCCTGCTCTACCAGAATAATCCTGGGACGTGTCCTCAGGTCCCTTACTCTCAATTTATTTGGTAAAACCCTGAATGCTTCCAACCAGCCATCAGTTTTTCTACCCCTACTGCACTCATACAGATTAACAACAATCAGGGTTATCCAACAAGACCGAAAGGTTTAAGTGTAAATTCCTGATACAGGGCCTAAAATTGTCCCTGCCCACATTTACTACATTTCTCTGTTCCATTGTATTCTCAGCAAGTGTGATGGGTGAATCTTCACATGCCCTTCCTTACTTTCTTCTGATAATCTTGACTCATTCTCTTGAAGAACACTTGCTGTTGTTGACTCCCTATGTCACGTCCAACTCTTTGCAACCTTATGGATTGTAGCCCACCAGGCTCCTCTGTCCATGTGGTTCTCCAGGCAAGAATACTGGAGTGGGTTGCCACTTCCTTCTCCAGGGGATCCTTCTTACCCAAGTATCAAACCTATTTCTCCTGCATTACAGGCAGATTCTTTGCCACAGAAACCATGATATGGAGACTTCAGTCCAAATCGAGAAACCCATTGGATCTGCACCCATTTTTTCCTGCTTAGTGTAATGGGAAAATGTTTCTTTCTTCCATGAAATGCTAAAACTTTCACATGTGCATGGGATCTGAGCCCTGCTCCTTCCAAAAGATTTCTATTGTGAATTTTGGCCTCACATTTTATAATTGATAGTTCCCATTCATACATAAACATGATCTCAAATACCATTCATTTATTTCATCATCAAAGGTTTAAAGATTCTGGGAAAGATTGAAGGTGGGAGGAGAAGGAGATGACAGAGGATGAGATGGTTGGATGGCATCACCGACTCAATGGACATGAGTCTGAGTAAACTCCGGGAGTTGGTGATGGACAGGGAGGCCTGGCGTGCTGTGATTCATGGGGTTGCAAAGAGTCAGACACAACTGCGTGACTGAGCTGAACTATATATCAGGTGTTTATGAGTAAGCAATATATGAATTTTTTAAAAAGACCAAAAAATTACACATAGTTCCAGAGTCTGCTAGTAGAAATTCTAGTCTCATCTCAAATCAAACAAAAAAATAAAACAATCCACTTTCATGAACACACAGCCCCCTTCAGCTATCAAATCACGTTGCTGCACCTCATAGAGAAATTTCTTCTAAGAGTTGTGTACCCACCATGTTCCCACTTTGCCATCTTACAATCATTTTTCAAACCACTCTGATTTTGTTCCTGTTCCCATCATTTCATTAAAACTGCTCCAGCTCAAGTCTCAAATGCTACCCATGTTGCCAAATCCAACACGCATTCTTCAGTCCTCATCCTTATCTTGGCAGCATTGAATTATATCATCAATCCTTTCTTCCTGAAGCACTCTTCTCTTGCCTTCTGTTACACCACACCCTTGCTGGAATTCTTTCAGTTCCTTGATTAGACATTGTACGTGATTCTCTCTGTGCATGCAGTTCTCCTTGTTTGCATATCTGAATCTTTCTACTCTTCAGGATTTAGCTCAAGCATCACTTCTTCTAAGAAGTCTTTTCTAGCCAACCAATCTAACATGAACTCCAACTTCTCTTTCATGTTGCCCTAATCTTTGCCACCAAAATTGTCAGCTTTTGTCACAAAATTGTATAAAAATGTGCAAAATTTGCTTAAGAATATTTTCTACCACTATTAATTGATTTTATAATACTAATCTGTCCAGTAATGGCATTATGTACAATTATATCCTTAATGCCTGGTATACAGTAAATGGTAGCTGAATGTATGAACCAGGTATTTAGCCCTCCTTATGTTGTACCACGTTTGAAACTGAGTGAGACAGGGTTAAAAATAACACCCTGTCTTTTGGCATGAATAATAAAGAAGTTTTCAGTGAAATTCATTTGTTGTTCAGTCACTCAGTCATGTCCAACTCTTTGCAACCTCATGGACTGCAGCACACCAGGCTTCCCTGTCCTACACCATCTCCCAGAGCTTGCTCAAACTCATGTCTATTGAGTCAGTGATGGCATCCAAGCATTTAGTTCTCTGTTGTCCTCTTCTCCTGCCTTCAATTTTCCCAGCATCAGGATCTTTTCTAACGAGTCGACTCTTCACATCAGGTGGCCAAAGTATTAGAGCTTCAACTTCAGCATCAGTCCTTCCAATGAATATTCAGAGTTGATTTCCTTTAGGACCAATTGGTTTAATCTCCTTGCTGTCCAAGGGACTCTCAAGAGTCTTCTCCAACACCAGAGTTCGAAAGCATCAATTCTTTGGCACTCATCCTTCTTTATGGTCCAATTCTCATATGCATACATAACTACAGGAAAAAACCATAGCTTTGACTATACAGACCTTTATTGGCAAAGTAACGTCTCTGCCTTTTAATATGCTGTCTAGGTTGGTCATAGCTTTTCTTCCAAGGAGCAAGCGTCTTTTAATTTCATGACTGCAGTCACCATCTGCAGTGATTTTGGAGCCTGGGAAAATAAAGTCTGTCACTATTTCCATTGTTTCCCCATCTATTTTCCATGAAGTGATGAGACCAGATGTCATGATCTTCATTTTCTGAATGTTGACCTTGTTTCCCCATCTATTTGCCATGAAGTGATGGGACCAGATGTCTTTTGTTTTTTGAATGTTTTAAGCCAACTTCTTCACTCTCCTCTTTCACCTACATCATGAGGCTCTTTAGTTCTTGTTCGCTTTCTGCCATAAGGGTGGTGTCATCTGCATATCTGAAGTCATTTTTATTTCTCCCAGCAATCTTGATTCCAGCTTGTGCTTCATCCATCCTGGCATTTCACATGATGTACTCTGCGTAAAAGTTAAACAAGCAGGGTAACAATATACAGCCTTGACATACTCCTTTTCCAATTTGGAACCAGTCTGTTGTTCCATGTCCAGTTCTAACTATTGCTTCTTGATCTGCATTCAGGTTTCTCAGGAGGCAGATAAGATGGTCTGGTATTCCCATCTCGAAGAATTTTCCAGTTTGTTGTCATCCACACAGTCAAAGGCTTTACTGTAGTCAATGAAGCAGAAGTAGATGTTTTTCTAGAAGTCTCTTGCTTTTTCTATGATTCATTGGATGTTGACAATTTGATCTCTGGTTCCTTTGCCTTCTCTAAATACAGTTTGAACATCTGGAAGTTGTAGGTTCACATACTGTTGAAGCCTAGCTTAGAGGATTTTGAGCATTACTTTGCTAGCATGTGAAATGAGTGCAATTGTGAGTTAGTCTGAACATTCTTTGGCATTGTCCTTCTTTGGGATTGGAATGAAAACTAACCTTTGCCAGTTCTGTGGCCACTGCTGAGTTTTCCAAATTTGCTGGTATATTGAGTGCAGCAGTTTCACAGCACTATCTTTTAGGATTTGAAATAGCTCAGCTTGAATTCCATCACCTCCACTAGCTTTGTTCGTAGTGATGCTTCCTAAGGCCCACAGGAGTTCGCACTGCAAAATTTCTGGCTCTAGGTGAGTGATCACACCATCGTGGTGATCTGTGTCATTAAGATCTTTTTTGTATAGTTCTTCTGTGCAGGAAAATTTGGAAGTGGGTTTGCTCTAGGAGAAAGGTTGTGACCCATTTTGGGACACTGAGTTGAGCTGTTAGTATTTAAGTTGAGCTGTTACCATTTAAATTTAGCTGTTACTATTAAAAGGAAAAGACACAGCACGTGGGATACAGCCATGTTTTAGTAGACACAGTGGCTTCCTCTCCACCCCTAACCTACTGCTTTGTTGTTGTTGTTCAGCTGCCAAGTCGTGTCTGACTCTTTACAACCCCATGGACTTTACACGCCAGGTTTCTCTGTCCCTCACCGTCTCCTGGAGTTTGCTCAAGTTCATGTCCACTGAATCAGTGATGCTATCCAATCATCTTATCCTCTGCTTCTATCTTCTCCTTTTACCTTCAATCTTTCCCAGCATCAGGGTATTGTACAACCCACTGTACTGAAGCCATAGTACTTAGTGCTTTGATCTTCCCTCCAGTAGTATACCACTTATGTTACTCTTATTTTCCCTTGTCAAGGATTTGTTTGTGAACCCAGGTCTAAGCCAATTGGTGTAGAACATCCAGTGACAATAGAGATTGGCCAGGAAAGAGGATGGGACCCAACTCTGTGCAAGGAGATGTGAGGAGGTTTCTTAAGATATACGGGAAAATCTTTCGTGTTCTGTGAGCATTAAAAAGAGATGCTCTCTCTATCCTGTTGAACACAATGGAGGAAGCACATAGTTCTCACTGCAACTGTCAATGCACAGCCAAAGGAAAGCCAGGTTTGGAATAAAGCCAATGCGTGGACAGCAAAACCAGAAACGTGGTTTCCTGATTCTGTCATATATGGCTGGGTTAACGAACCCTGAAGCCCCCTAATTCTGTTTTTCCTATTATGACCAAATAACTTAATAGCTTATTAGTAAGCTGGATTGTCTTTTATCTTTATTCTTATTTTAGCTAAGAACTTCCTTATTGTTACACATCAGGAAAGATCTTAGGGGAATGAGTATAAGAAAAACCAAGAAAATGGACAAGTTCACTTAATGAGTAACATCATTAAAAAAAAAAAGAAAGAAAATGGGAGGACTCAGGCAACCATAGGCAGCCATGTACTATATCTGAAGAAATAAGTTACTAGTTAGAATAAATATAAAAAGTGAAAAATAGAGATGAATATGGCAAAAAAAAAAAACAAAAAACACTACCATAGTCACTTAGTTATCTATCCTATTTTGTAAAGGAGTGATGCTGGTCATATTATTCAATCATATCAGTACAACAGTAGGTGAGAGAAGTCCCCGTACCAGTAGATAAGGGTGTGTGCAAAAGTATTTCTGAGGAGAAACTTCAACAAAATTCCAATAAAGTCAAGTTCATCAATTTACCCATGTACATACAATACTTTGTATGCATTTCTCAACTCTTTCACCATTTATTTAGCCAAGTGTCTTATTCCAGGCACTGTCCTAGTACCGGGTCTCAGTGACAAGTCTGCCGTTAAGTTGCCCACGGACTCCTGGTGGAGAGAAAGGCCAGGAAAATGTATTCCACAGTCTGGTTAATTCTGAAATGAATGTAGGTATGGGTCCTGGCACTATAGAAACTACATAACCCTCGGTAGGTTAGGTGAAAAGTCCTGGGGAAATATTGCCTGCTCCATGTGTCTAAGGGAGAGCAGGAGTTGTCAGGCAAAGGAGAAAACAAACAGAACATGAAATGAGAGATGGATAATACAGCTCTAGAGTCTGCAGTATGACTCTTGTGTCCTGACCTGGCTTATGGCTTTCTGGTCCTCTTATATATTGCCCCATCAATCTACAAAAGGCCAATCAGCCCAATGCAAATAAGAAAATAAATAAAAAGCATCTACTAGCCATGGCATTCGACATTATCACTTTTGGTGAGATGAATGAACATGACAAGAAACTCTTCAATGATTCCTTCAAGATACCAGATCTTTTTGTACTCATTTTGAAAGGCAAATGACTCAGATTCCAGTTTCTCTGGGATTTATTTCATCTGCTTATAGGAAGACCTGTAGATTCAGCCACATAAGGACACTGATCTACTTATAAACCAACTATGCAAATACTGCTAATTACATTTTATACACCTTAATACAATGCACATGGGTGTCCAGAAAAGACTTCTCTCAAAGAATATCCAACCACAAGCAAATAACTGTTTCTTAGTTTCTAAAACAGAAACAAGTGGAGCAACTTGTATCTGTGATCAAGAAAATCTTTTCTTGATCAGTAGTGAGAGTCCAAACAACCTGACTATTTTTCATTCTTCACAGGCTTCTGCTATGTTGATTAAGACAATCTGCTAAGTCCCAGTTCTTACTATAATATTTCAGAAGAAGCTCTTCTTCTTGTGCCTAGGTAGTCAGAGGAGGGAAGGTTAGCTCACCAATCATTCTGTGAAAGGAAATCAGCACTTCACAGGGACAGGTGCTCTGTGTATGCAAACATAACCATCACTGGCACAGAAAAAACTTCTTTGCAAATCTCAGTAACTAAAGAATTTACAGTCTGTCTCAATAGCTAACTCTCGTCTTCAGAACATTCTAACTTAGGAAAAACTCTTCCTCAGATCTAATCCGAGCCTATCTTCATAGAGAATACCTTAATTTAGTCTCAGGAAGAAGCAGGAAATATACTATGTGGCAAGATTTGAGGCATGACAACTGGGTCTTTAGGCCAAAAATATCTCTCCTACTGATATTCCTGTATCTCACAGGACCTAAAATCTATTTATTATGATATGCCATTACTTTCTAAATGATTAAGTAGTAAAAAATGTTGGCAATCTTCCTATGAACTAATGCTTTATCACTTAAATTTTTTGAGTTTATTGAAAAAGCTTTAAAATCTTATTTAAATATAGACTTTAATTGCATAATCCTTTTGTGGAAACTATAAACAAAGTGAATTCCTAACACTTCCTCATATTCAGCATCCAACTCTTCTGAACCCAGTTTTTTTTAAAACTGAGTCAAAAATATCTATGTTTTTCCACACATGAAAATTCTCTGTGCTTGAGAGTCGGTGATGCAGCATTTCTTAAAATAATGTTCTGCTATCATCTTGGTGATGTTCCTCCAAGTGGTTGACATCCATTCTGTAAGTTTTGTTGCCCATGCTTTCTTGATTTAAAGAGGTTTAAATGGAAGATCATCAGAAAACAACTAGAGCAAATATTTATTCCCTAAATGCCCATTAAATAAAATATCAAGTTACTGCATTTGATGCAGACAGTTTTAATATATATTACTTATAAAGCACATGAATTGACTGAAATTTTGACCATGTTTGCACATGAACAATGACAGTGCCATTGCAGTGATCTCTGGCAAACAGTGACTCAACGTTGTCATCAGTTTTTTCAGAGATGCTAAAATGTGAAAAACAGATGTCCTAAATTGCTGAAATATGGATATTCCAGATAAATAATTCAGTTATATTTTCATTCATTCAATCATTAAAAATTATTTTTGAGTACTCACTGTGTGATGGTGATGAGAGCCACAAACTGCTAAAGTGGATGGACTGGTTTCTCCAATCACACACCTACAAATTCATAGATCTATAGTTACATACTGTACCAGAGTTTATGACCTGATAGTGAACAGAGGTTCCTAGTTTTCCATAAGAAATCTTTTGATAGGAAAAACCCCAAGGGGAGATTGGGATTGACACATATATACTATTGATACTATGTATAAAAGAAATAACCAATGAGCGCCTACTGCATAGCACAAGGAACTCTATCTAGTGTTCAGTGGTGACCTAAATGGGAAGGAAGTTCAAAAAAGACGGTATAGATGTGTATGCGTAGCAGATCCACTTTGCTGTTCAGCGGGAACTAACACAACATCTTAAAGCAACTGCACTCTGATAAAATTTTTTTTTAAAAATTGCTATTCTGCCAAGAAGTTATATACCCTGAAGAGGAAGAAGAGTAAGTGGAGAGGTTTTGGAAATAAACAGATGTATTATTTTGAAATAATGTTTACACAGGACCAGAAAAGCACAGAGCAGACATGGACTAAGTGGACAAGGGACTCCTGCCTTTGAATTGAGAGAGTCCAGATGCAGGGGTAAGCTGAGAGGGAGAGGCGTGCAACAGCAGCTGCCAGCCCGTGACATGGAAAGATTCTTATCGAGTCTTGACTTCCCTTTGATTCCAGTAGATTGACTCAGTGGATGTTTTTTCTGACTCCCATGAGCTTCCCAAATTCAGAACTTGTTTGCCTGGCTGCAGGATCTAAATCAGTCAATCCCTATCCCGTGTGCACCCCTGGGTTCAACCTTCCTGCCTGCCTCTTGCTATATCACACCTTTCATCACAGAACAATCAAATGAAGCTTTACAAAGGATCTTGGAAGACTTCTAAAACAATCTGAATATCAGATTGTTCTAAAAGGAAAATCACATAATAACACTCAGCTTTCTTCCTGTCATACATTCTCCTCTGACAATGAAGCTCATGTCCTCCAACCTGATTCAGGTGACAGGTATCCCTCTCAGCTACTCCCAGATAATCTTTTTGGTTATTTATATTAGGAATCATAGTAGCTTCATGTGGAAGAAGTAACTTCCCCATTTTCTGGTTCACTGAGGTGAGCAGCTTAAAACAAGCACACATTTGACACAGAGACACACGGAGACACATACGGGGCTCTCATACATCAGTCACTATCCTGGCATTGGATGTATGAATGGTGAAATGATAAACTGTGTCCACCTGGAGTTCCCTTGGCTTGGAGAGAAAGACAGACAGATCAAGAGTTCCTGTAATAATTAAGACGTGGACAAGGTAGCACGCAGGGCTTCCAATGCTGAGAATATTCAGAGATGATCTCGAGGAGGAGGAGACACACAAGTAGAGAGATGAAAGATCACTAAGCACATGTGAGGTAAGAGGGTGCACTACTGCTGGAGTGAACATCTACTGATTTTTGCCTCTTTAGCTGCCTTTCCTGCCTGTGATTAACAGCAGCATCACTACCTGAGGGGCCCCCATCTCTCCATGTGATTCATTCCACCTCTGATCTAGGGCCATGTATATGACCCTGGTCCCACCCATCATGGAATCTCACTGTCCTGACCACAGGACTAGTGACAGATGCAAGACTTTAGCAGACTAATGAGACTTGAATGCCAGACTTTTATTATACCAGGTAAGAAAGAAGTGGTCTTTTTTTGTCCTGGAGTTGCCAATAGGCTAGACTGTAATTGGGAGCAGTTGGCGGCCATCTTATAATCCTGAGGGAAAGCCTGTCTGAGACAGTCATTGTAGAAGAAAGCAGAACTGACAGACGGAGAATTAGATCAGTATCTGATAAAACTACTAAAGTATCTGGATTCAGCTTTGCCTGAATCTGTAATAAATTTACCTCAAATTCTGGTCTTTGGTTTTATTTATGCATTTAATCTGGCTGCACTGGGTCTCTGCTGCTGCACGTGGGCTTTCTCTAGTTGTGGTGAGCGGGGGCTACTCTTCGTTGCCGTGTGTGGGCTGCTCATTGGGGTGGCTTCTCTTGCTGCAGAGTAAGGGCTCCAGGGTGCACAGGCGGCACAGGGGCTCAGGGGTCATGGTGCATGGGCTCAGGAGTGCGGGCTCAGTAGTCGTGGTACACAAACTTAGTTGCCCCACGGCATGTGGAGTTTTTTTCTGGACCAGGGATTGAACCTGTGTCCCCTGCACTGGCAGGCAGAGTTTTAACCACTGGCCCACCTGGGAAATCCAACCTCAAACTTTTCAGCTGAGTCTAGAGTTTCCCTTTTTCACTAGACAGATTAAGCTCTATTGTGTTTCCTGTTTTTAAAGAGCTCCTAATAGTGCGGTTGGGTGTGTGGTGCATGGGAGAAAGACAGATTTTGATGGGCCACAAAGTGGAATGTTCAATTCAGTTCAGTCACTCAGTCATGTCCGACTTTTTGTGACCCCATGAACCACAGTACAACAGGCCTCTCTGTCCATCACCAACTCCCAGAGTCCACCCAAACTCATGTCCATTGTGTCAGTGATGCCATCCAACCATCTCATCCTCTGTCGTCCTCTTCTCCTCCTGCCCTCAATCTTTCCCAGCATCAGGGTCTTTTCTAATGAGTCAGCTCTCCACATCAGGTGGCCAAAGTACTGGAGTTTCAGCTTCAACATCAGTCCCTCCAATGAACAACCAGAACTGATCTCCTTTAGGATGGACTGGTTGGATCTCCTTGTAGTCCAAAGGACTCTCAAGAGTCTTCTCCAACACCACAGTTCAAAAGCATCAATTCTTCTGCACTCAGCTTTTTTTTACAGTCCAACTCTCACATCCATACATGACCACTGGAAAAACCAAAGCCTTGACTAGATGGACCTTTGTTGGCAGAGTGTTAGGGGCTGACAAGTCTTCTCTCAAAATTCATATGCTGAAGTTCTAGACCCCACAACTTTAGAATGTGAATATAACTGGAGACAGAGTCTTTAAAGAAGTAATTAAGGTTAAGAGAAGTAATTGGAGTGGGCCCTAATCCAATATGATTGATATCCTTTAAGAAGAAAAGAAAAAGACACACGTGCACAAAGGGAACTGCACGCGAAGACATAGGGAGATACTGCCACCAACAAGCTAAGGACAGAGGCTGCAGAAGAAAGCAAGCCTGCTGACTCCTTGATCATGGACTTCCAGCTTCCGGAACTGGGAAAATACAAATTGCTGCTGTTTAAGCCACTGAGAATGTACTGCTTTGTTAAGGCAGCCCTAGTAAACTCACGGAGACAGGTTCCCCAGAAGAAAGATGTCCAAGGAGAAACAACTAGGGTTGTCAAAATGGGTACATTTAGATGTGATGACAGACTGAAAGCTCTAAGAGGTAGAAATGGAATAGTGTAAAGTACATTTCAAAGGACACAAGAAGTGGAAGGGACATATTGTCACTTTCATCACAATTTTGTTTTCATTCCCTCTTCCTTTTATGTAATTTCTTTGTCCATGATGGAGGATAAGCCACAGTGTATAGAGTTTAGACTTTGTCACTCAAGGCTTCAAATACCTGTATGTTTTGAAATGTATCAGGGACCCACTTGTGCCAAATATAACCAATCTTTCCTGCTAAATTTATGGAATAACCTTCTTTCACAAGAGTCCACAATTGTGATGTGCAGTCTGATAAAAGTGACATTTTTAAGTTTGTCTCTTCAAGATACTGGCGTCTAAGAAATGGGTTATTGTTGGTTTTTGCTTCCAAATGGTATGTGGTTCTATTTTGTCTGTGCACAGCAGAGTCCTGAAGAAACAAGGTTTAGTCTGGCCTTTAAACAATGATGACAAAAAGCCTCAATTGTTGAACCTTCAAAAACTTCCGAACCTCAAGGACATGCTCTTCACTGTTAACTGTAATGAAGTCCTTTAGCTTTGGGAGTTAGAGAGAAAAAGGGTAAAAGTGAACGATGATTCAAAAGCTAGCGGAAGAGAAAGAAGGAACTTCTGTTCGAAAAAGAATTTTAAAAATTGGATTTGTTTGCCCTGAGCCTGGGTGTGAGAACTCGTTATGGACTAAATTCTTCATGTTTCATCTGGATACACAAAGACAGTGCTGAAGTTGGTAACTCGAGGGAACCAGTCTTCTGTGTTATTTCTAACTCTCCACTTATTAAAGTTAGACCAATACTATTTTCTCTGTATCAAGTTTTATCAGAGACATTTTCAAGTGCTCTTTACTTGCTTGATAGAAAGCATCTGGGCATTCTTGAGTGTTTTCATGGATTTTTACCCATGCTCATAAAAAAACCATAAGGTTCTTTTTTTTTTTTTTTCTTTTAAAGCACCATTTCACTTTCTGATATAATTGTTTATTAATTTTCAGATCACTCTATAAATCATGTCCTCTGTATCGGGCTGTCAAAAAAATACCATTTTTTTTTTTTTTTTTAAACAATACTGCCTTCTCAGACTCATTGTTGATGTTAGCTTTCAACTTTGGCTGGGATATTTTCTGCTGATTCACTCTAAAAACAACTCCTTCTAAATGCTTTTTATACTTAGGGAGAAAATGAAATCAAGTGCACTTTTAAAATCACATTAAGTGAACACATTATATATTAACAAGCATTTTCTTATTTTTAAAATGGGAAAAATTGTTAAGCACAATTTCACTTTCCCTAATTGTAATAAAACAGAGTTGCTTTTAGACTGAAACACAATAAACTGTCTGATAAATAGCAGTCAACTCAAGGCAGGGTTGAAATCCTAGTGAATATGCTGACCCTCCTCATAAATGGATGTAATTTATAGATAGGTCAAGACTTTATGCCTCCCCTAAAATATATATTTCCAGCTGGTTTCCTGTTTGATAGTTTCAGACACTGAGGTATAAATGAAAGTGAAAAACAAAAAAGAAGAGGGACATTATGTTGCTAAAACCCGTAGTTACACATACAAAGACGTGGCCTTCTATTTTAAAATGAAGTTTGAATAAAACTGCATGAGCAGACAGCTGCAGCCATACTGACTTTCAGAAAAATATTTAGCTATTTCCTACACAAACAGCAAGGTCAGGCTTTTACGTTCCACATTTTCTATGAGGCTTCCAATGTCAGAGCCCACAATGATGTTTTCCCTCCCTAAACTCATATTTATTGTTGCCGCCCCTGATTTGGCACTTAGCATATGCTACCCAGTATTGTTAATTACCTTTTTTATGTACACGTCCTGTCTGTTCACGTCACCAACGCTCCTTGACTATAACGGCAATATCTTAGTGTACTTGATATTGCCAGCACAGAGTAAAGTGCTTTGCTAGAGTAACATCTGTTTTGGGATGATGGTGGTGATGATGCAATAAAGAAGGGGCATTATTCAATTGCACTGGGACACTAAGGCAACTGGAAAATTCTCTGCTACCAATCCTACAGCTTTGTATATTACAGGAATTTATCCAATGTTTGGCAAATTTTAAGCCATTTTCTTTCAGTCCATGTAAGCTGGTATTGAGCTATTGAATTAATTCACATTGCATTTTTATATACATTTTATTCTTCTAGCAGGTTCTCACCCAATAAACCCTTTGGTCAGTGGTTCTTCCTCCTGGCTTAAAATCAACAAGGCTTTATAAAATACAGATACCAAGGGCCCAATCAACATCTAAAATATCAAAATATTTAGAGATAGTATTCAATAATCAATGTTTTTAAAATATTTCTAATGATGACTCTAATGTGCAACCACCACTGAAAATCCTTCAAAGACTATACTCATGTCAATATCCAACCTTATTTTTACCTCTTCTAAAGTTTCTACAGACTTTACATACTATTTAAAGCCTTCATGAAATAATGGTATGCACAAAGACAGGAGAGATCAAATGATTCTCATTTAGATGTGTTTTTGTATCACATATTTCTTCATTGCCCACATTGTTTTATAAAAGATCTGAAGTAACTTTCAAAATGCTTTTAGAGTAAAATAAATATTGAGGGAATTGGAACTGAAAGGCAGGGGAAAAAAATAACAATAGAAAATCATGCTGGTGATGTTTGCAAACTGGGATGCTCAGTGCCTTTTCTAAGGCTTGAAGTAGCACACAGATTTATTTAAATCTACATTTCCTAGCAGCCAAAGCAAGGAGGGAACCAAAGGTGCTATATGGTTTTCATAAAATTAAAACAGTTCATTTTCCCAGACACTTATAGATCCTTAACAGGAAAACTTTTAGCTGTGATAGACAACAGCTCCAACTGAATTATTGTTATTAACAATAATGTATTTCCTCCCACTATTTCTTAAAGTTTCTATCAGTATCGTCTGCTGGCAATAATGATAGAACACAATTTTGCAGAAGCAGTTCTGTAAGGAGCCTAAATTGTGCAATTATTCAGAAAGTAAAATTTAGAGAATGAATGCCCTTCAGATAGTCTTCCATAGATATTTTTTGTGACTGTGTTTTTGATAATGATTCACAAATGTTTTAAGACTGTCTTCAAATATGAAAGCCTTCTGTGTTAATAGTCTCTATTTCTAAATAAGGGCAGACTCATTGGCTTGACCATCATCGTGTAGAGGGACTAGTTCTGGTCTTTTCACTAAAAATAAATATCCGAAATTAACACACATGGTTGAGATGCTAAAAGCCCATATCTAGAGTTAATTGGTGAAAGAAGTTTCCTTTAGACTGGAGCAAATTTGCCCTAGGAAAATAGTCCTTAGTCAGCTTTAATACTGGAATAGTAAGTTCTTACTTTACTGTATAACTGAAAACTTCCTAGAGTTGAGCTATGCATCAAATATTTCCTTAACTATATTTCAATAAATATTCGATTACTGTCCTTATTGCTTTTCCAAATATAAGTCATCAGGGCACGAGCACCTTCACCTTCCCTTAATATCCAGTCATGCTATAGATGTCTTTTTTAAATGAGGACATTTAATCTAAGCAATGAAACCAAAAGCACAGAATTGGGATGCAGAGAAGAGACAAGATGTAGAGCTGAAATTTTCTGAAGAATCTGTTTTTGCCTCCCACCACTCACTTGTGGCACAGCCTTGAACAAATCCATTCCTTACGGGCAAAATTCGTTTTACTCTATTTCACAATGCTGTTTAGCCCTGGTGCTAAGATTAAATGGAAACATGTCACTAAACATTTTTTTGTAATGTGTAAGGTGCCTGCTGATGGCAGGTGTTCATTTCTCCCGGGATTCCTTAAGAACACCAGCCCAGAGCTTGAAGAGGAAATCTTGATCTCTTGTGACTCAATGGAAAACAGCCATCGACAGGTTCCCCCCTACACACGGGGCCCTGACCTCGCCTTGTCCCTTCACCTCTGCACATGAGTACCGCGGTCGTTCTATTTCGTGGTCTATTTTGTGGTCTTCACCTTACTAGCTCAGTTCTAGGCATAAAGTCCAAAAATCTATCACTTTGGCATTCTAACTCCAAAACATCCTTTTCGTTACTTTCCTTTATTTACTGTATCTGGCAAGTTTATTTTATTTGTGGGCTTAATTATGCACTTACACCTTACTGCAGCACTTATAAGCAACAGCCTTCACATTTGTCTCCCAAATTCACTCCCACAAACAGACTGCAAGCCCCAGGGAGGCAGGAATCATGCCCATCTAGACTGTGTTGTCCCCAGACCGTGGTCAAGTGTGTGACAGGCAGGGGGCATACAAGGAAGAGAAAAGTGGCTGAGTTTCCTATTATTTGCTCATATGAGATTAATACCATCATCCCTCTTTTTTTGGATGAAAAAAAATGATGCTCCAAGAGGTGGTGTAATTTCGTAACGTAAGGAGGCTGGACTGTAGCAGAGTTGAGATTTGAACTCACTTCTCTAGGATTTTTATGATCCAAATATGGACAGTGTGTTGTCCATATGAGGCAGAAACCTCCAAAAACATTGATTCTTTGATGCAGCTCAGCGTTTTTTGTGTTGCATATTGAGTCTTATTTTTATTTGTGATGCACTAATCTAATTAGATTTCTGCATGTGAACAGTGAAATAAACTATGCCCTTGGTTTGGCCTATACAATATAAAGTCTTTTTTTTTTTTTTTTTTTAAACTTTATATTGCCTACTGTATTTTTGCACACAGTAGCTGAAATGTTCACACATTTGTTTTTTAGATTCCTTGGGACTAAAAGAATCTAACACTATTAGCTCTAAGAATCATGGGGTCTCTAAGCTACCCTAAAAAAAACCAAAACACACCTGGGTTTTTAAGAGAAGCATTCATTTTTTTCACACCGAAACTCATGAGTCTTTTCTCAATGAGCTTTAATAAATAGATGTCCTCCAGGGCATCTTTTGCTGGCACTGACTATAGGGGAAACAAACGTCAGAGTCAGTATCAGCATAGTTCAAAGGCCTCAACATACATCTGTCTGACCCAGACCTTTGCATTTCAGAGGTCTGGCCTGCTTTAGAGGTACGGTTCTCCTAGTATATACTCAAATCCTATCTCCTTTGTGTGGAAAAATAAGATTTCATGCACAATCAAGTTTATCTACCTCAAATCAATAAAAGCATTAAAAGAGATATAAAAGAAATACAGTTAACCAATTTAAATATTATTGAAAGTCGTGTAGAACTACAGATATGCTGAATGTGAAATTTTCTAGTTGAAAGGTGTGTTGAAAGCGGGTTCAGGCAACACTAGAATGCTTTCAAATGATGCGCAGCCACTTATGAAAACTATTCAGGTGCTTTCCCTAATCTGAAAGGGAGTGCTTTTTCATAGCATTAGTTTTATAATGAGCCTTTTCAGGCAAATTTCAAAGGGTGCATGGTTCACATACTTTAAACTAAATTCACTCATAATTTAGCATCCGACAAAAGCTAATGCTTAATTGTCTCTAAAGAGGCTATAGAAGGAAAACATTTTCCTTATTCACAAACATAGAGCTCAACAGTGGGGCTCCCTCCCATCACCACCACCCCCTCATTTTCACAGGAACAATGGCTCTGTCAAGAGCTGGCCATGACCAGACATGGGACACAGATGTCAGGGTGGCCCACGAGGCTCTGAGATTCACTGGCTTTGCACAGTCCTGCCTGCCACCCCTAGCCTGAACACCTCAGGGACACAGACGTCAACCTGGAGGCTGGAAGGGACCAAGATTTGTAAGCTATGTTAACTTAACGGGGGATATCCAACCATTTAGCATTGGCTAACCTCCCGAGATTAATCATTTACATGCACTGAGCTCCACCCAACTTCCTCAAGGCAAAAAGAGGAGGCTGGGCTTGACAGATGGTCTCAATTATCACAGAGGTTAACAGCACAGACAGACAGGAGTGCCAGAGGCTTGGCTTCATCATCCTTGCCCTGCCACTTCCTATGATAACTTTAAAGAAACTCTCCTTGCCTCAACTGCCTCCTCTGTAAATAGGGATATCAGTCATGCAATCCTTCTGGGACTAGAGTGAGTATTAACTGAATTCATGTACAGGGAAAAAAAAAAAAAAAAACCCTAGAAAATATCCAGTTTGTGTAAGGAAGTGCTATCTGTCTAAAGTACTCTTTTTCTTAGTGTTATTATTACATCCTTCCCAACTCTTATATTCTAAGTCTCTTGGAAAAGCAACAGTTTGTTCTGTCAATTTTATCCATTTATTTTTCTTTCTTTATTACATGTCTTTCAATTACTTGCACTCTGCTAAAGTCTTTGGATACTCTATTTTTCCATTTATAACAGAATTTTCATAAAGTTTAAAGCTTAAATGCTTTTTGAGGTGTGAAGGGTTGGGAAGAGGGGGTCCTTTGAAACAACTGCATTAAGGAGGATGGCAACTCTCATGGAAGGTGTCATGTTAAAATACAATGATTCAAAAAGTCCTTTGGGAAATGAAACTTTTGAACCTATCCAATTCTGAGAAAACTGTAGAAATAAGCAAATCGGGGCAGGGGGAAGCATAAGACAAAAAAAATAATCTCACTCACTTAAACCTTTTAAAATCTCAAGTAATTTTCATAATTGTGACACTTGGCACAATTTACCAGTATCTTATATTGATTCTCAGGTTTTAAGACAATAATCATTACATTATTATCTGCAGCCTAAGCACTGAAGCATAACCTCCTAATTAGGATAAAAAACAGAGCCAGGATCGGCCCCAGCAAGTCACAACAAGTCAATATTTTTAATAAGGATTAATTAAAAAAAAACTCTACAAGGTTGTATTAGAGGCAGTTCTGGCATGTCTATTGATTAACAGTTGGCATTACATCTCATAAAGGGCTCATTATGTAAAGCATCAATCTAAAGTGTGATGTTCCCCCCCTCTTAAATACTATTGATTTATTTTGATGTGTTTTTTTAAGCTCACTTTGGGACTGTGAAGATTGAGAACTGAATCCTGCAATCACATTGTCCATTATATTATAGGACACCCAATAGAAATGGCAAAAAGGACTGACGTCTCCCCCACACCCCCCTTTTTTTTTTGGAGCGAGCTTCTCCTGACTTGTCAGGCTGTGAGAGGAAATCTGCTTTACCAACACTGTCAGCCAAAGGGATCCAGCTTTTGTAGCGGGAGTTATCCACTCCCCCGGCGGTGTCAGTTCAAGCCGGCATTCTCTCGAAAGAGGACAGAGTTTTTTTCTCACCTGAAATAATTCTACATGCATTTGCCCTCTCTACCTCCTTTATATATTTATTTATATGCAAATAAACACCAATGCCATTTGGAAACCACCTCCAGCGCCCTTCTGAAGACTGCAGCAATGCTGCAGGAAGACAGCATGGCCACAGGTGCCTGCAACTCATGAATATGCAGCTCTGACATTTGAAACCCTTCAGCAGATTTCACAACCCCCTTCTTTAGTGACACCAATTCACTCCCAATCACGAGGGTTTTCAAGCAAACAACAAACAACGTGGGTCGGAAACTGCTGCAATACTTCCTGAAAGGATCTCTGTCCATCCTTCTCCAAAGACTGCAGACCGATCCCCTTAATCATATTTAAAATACAGAAAATTCTCAATTTTTTTAATTGAAAAAAAAAAAAAAACTGTGTAGTTGATGCTAGATGGCAGTGCTGTGTAATTAAAACTCCAAAGGATTCCGTTCGAATCTGTGACTCAGGCCACCTACTTTTCTAAACACCGTCTTAAGGTATAATTATGAGTAAAATACATTAGGAACTCGCAGTTCTTTCTTAGAAACTCATTAAGAAGGCATGACAAAGCTTTTACCACTTGAAGGTCAGTATTTTTCAAAAAGAACTTAATATAGGATAAATCTAAGGGTATATGCAATAGATTTTTTAAATGACCATATTAGGTAATACCAATAATTTACCAGAGAATGCATTTTTTAGATGAAACAAATTCTATTTTTCTGTTATGCCTGACATTACAGATATATAATTTTAGGACTCTTCCACCAATAATCTTCTAATATGGGAAAATAATCTAGAATACCTGCTGTCTGTATGTCATATTGCAGCATTACCAGGAATCATTCATTCATTCATCCCAAGTATCTATGAAGAACTACTTACTACATACGCTAAGGATAGCAGTAGGTATGATGAAAGAGACAAATGCAACAACTCATGGTCCTCATCCTCAAGGAGACTACATTGTAGAAGGGAAAAACAAACAGCAGATAGACAAGGCAGAATACAGGCCCCAGGCTTGCAGGAGGGTGCAGAGCAGCCTCAACAGAAGGACTCCATGGGACAGAGCATGCCTTCGGGGGAGACTGGAAAACTCTGAGCCTTGCCTCTGTTCCTTTTTCTTCCTAGTAAGATCCTTTCCCTGGGGTTTCCTTGGTGGCTCAGTGGTAAAGAACCTGTCTGCAAAGCAGGAGACATAGATTCAATCCCTGGGTTGGGAAGATCCTCTGGAGAAGAAAATGGCAACTCACTCCAGTAGTCTTGCCTGAAGAATTCCACAGACAGAAGAGCCTGGTAGGCTACAGTCCATGGGGTTAGAGTCAGACATGACTGAGCGCATGTGTGTACATGCACCTGCACATACACACACACACATACACATGATCCTTTTCCCACAGATGATTTGCAATGGAAAGAATCTCTCCATTTACTTTTTATCTAAACTGATCCCCCTCCACAGATGGAGTGACCAGAACACTGGACTGGCTCTAGCTCTTAGTGGGGACCTTGGATTCTGCCCATCTGAGATTTTATTTTATTTTATTCTGGCTCTACCCTTAGCTACAAGTGTGACAATGAGCAAGCTGCTTAATCTCTCTCTTAGTCCTATCATTAAAGTAAAACAGAATCTTTTATGACTGTTGTGAGGCTTAATGGTGCATGTTTTCTTTCTGAGGTAATAAGCATACTAAAATTAGCTATGGGGGCCTCTCTTGTGGTGCTAGTGGTAAGGAACCCACCCGCCAATGCAGGAGACATAAGAGATGCAGGTTCAATCCCTGCGTCAAGAAGATTCCCTGGAGGAAGTTACGGCAACCCACTCCAGGATTCTGGCCTGGAGAATCCCAAGGACAGAGGAACCTGGCAGGCTATAGTCCATGGAGTCTCAAAGAGTCAGACACTACTGAAGTGACTTAGCAAGTATGCATGCAAAATTTGCTTATAGTAATAGGAGTACCACTGTAAAGATATACTCTGTAGGTATCATTGAACTACACACTTTATACCAGTGAACTCTATAATATATATATATTTTTTAATCAGTAAAGTTGTTTACAAAGATTAAAGATAAGCCAACCATGGTATATCAATACCATAGATAACTACTAGGTAATACAAAGGAAAAAATATATTTAAAAATAGTTAATACAGTAGACCCGTGAACAACATGGGTTTGAAGTGTACAAGTCCACCTGTACATGGGTTTTTCCGGTAGTAAATACTGAAGGTCTAGACAATCTGTGGTTGGGTTGAATCCATAGATGCGGAGGAACGGTACCTATGGAGGGCCAATACAAGTTATTACTGGATTTTCAACTATGCAGAAGATTAGTACCTCTAACCCACCATGTTTTCCCAGGGTCAACTATATATGTAAAATGGTTTGGCCCGGTCAGTGTGTACATTCTAAAACTATGAGCTCATTTTTTGCCCCTTTGACCATAGATTACATGATCTTGGGAAAGTCACTTGGGATACTGGGTAAACCTCTTGAGGCTTCAAGTATTTTCTTTTCAATGTGAGTCACTGGACAACACTTTTCCTTTAATGGATTTCAGTTCCAAGATTACTCAAGACCCTAGGAAATGATTTCTGAGATTTCTAAGTTCTTATTGCAATGATTTCCCTTTCAGTAGGGTGCAGGCTCAGTACGGTTACTCCCTGGGAGTGCTATGCCCCCTTTAGTTGAACATACAAGCTCTTTTCAACCTAAAGAGCCAGCCTTACTTCTATGTACTTTATGGAGTCTGAACTACTTTTTGAGTTGTGGAAAAAACTATTATACTATAGAATAGTAGTTCTCGACTCTGGCTGCATATTAGGGTCATCAAAAGTACTTTGGAAAATATACCAATATCTGCATCCTACCCTAGATCAATTAATTCTGATCCCTACTGGCTCCTAAACATTGTTTGTCAAAAGCATCTTCAGTGATTTCCATGCAGTGAGAGTTGCAGGCCACTGCTAAATAAGTCCACAGCAGGGTGAGATGGTGTTTAGCTAGACTGATCTGGAAGGAGGAGGTACTACTTGAACTGCATCTTGAAGGATAGTACAAGATGGATGTGAAGATGCAATGAAGGAAAGGGATTTCTAAGAAAGGCAATGCTCCTCTCTGCTCCATCATATTCTAGAAGATGAAGCATTCCTAGAGAGAACTGTATAAATAATCTTAAAAAAAAAAAAAAGGCACAAATATATTCCAGACCAGGAGATTGGCAAGGGAGGGGACTTACAAAGAAACAAAGAAAAAGAAAATCCACTGCTAAAGTTATAGCACAAGGCAAAATATAGAAAATCCCCTAGCTAAGATCTATGTCTATGTGATAAGGTAAATCTATCTGCTACTAAGTCAACTTCAGTGAATTCATTGTATTCAATCAATAGGCCCCTCAGTCTTCCTTCGCTGCTCATGTGACACCATACCTAATGCCAATCTCCAAGCCAACCCCAAGGTCCATTATTGCTAATCAAATCAAAATGTCAAGTCTACTTAATAGGAAGCCCCACATGTAATTTTCTTCTGCTCTAGAGAAATAAAGATAGCTGGAGAATACTGGTTACATATCCAAATAGAATATGGTGACATTCATACTGATTTATAGTCAAGGAAAAAAGCAGGTCCATTATGAAAGAGGTGGGCCTTGTATTTTGTGCCTCTCAAATAAAAGAAATGAAGTCAGGTTCTGAATTATAATCTTCATTAGCTCACAAAAGGGTTAATCTTGTTTTCTCACACCTATAGGTCCCTTCAGGGAAGAGTATATTACAGCCAACAGTCAGAAATGCTGACTATTAAGTTTTCTGAAATTGGATTATCTGATTGATGTTTAGGTTGGTAGCTCGAAGTTGGTCATGGTGGGAGTGCTGGCATCATAAGAAATGGCAAATACTACAGACTGGGATTCCCTCAATCCCAGAATCAGCTGTTAAACATTTATGAACACAGAACTGTTTCAGGGCCACAGCTTTGCCCAACAAAGACACACCATCCACCTAGACTACAATGTGAATGGCTTCCCCAAACACCACCTTGTCAATTTTTCTTCCAAGTTGATCAACACTGTGATCATGCATCCCTTCACTCTGATGTTTATTTGCTAGAATGGTAGTAAGCCTGTTATTCCACTTCTATCCAAATGAGGCTTGTTTAAAAAAAAAAAGGTCAGTCAGTGGCCAACTCAGCAAAAAAATTAGTCACCAGCTTTGCAATGGTTCTCAAATTCTAACCTATCAGTGGGTCATTATTAACCAATTTGCAACTCTTGAAGACTCACATAAGTCAAAACCCCCACTATTCAAGGTAAGTATTCCAATAGGAATATAGATCTTCAATCATTAGTAGTATCTGTGGTTTATTTTTAAATTTAATTTTCTCAATACTTTTGCTAATATTTCATAGAGGCCACCACCCAAATAAAGAAAACAGGGTTCATTGGTGGTTAGATATTCTTTACAAAATAATCATCATATATAACTTCCTTTCCAATGTTAAGGGTCTTAAGAAATTTCCAAGATGAGAGACAGCATTACCATTTCATAAATATCAAATGGCATAGTTGTAACATGCAAAATGCATAGCAACCATGAACATAATGACATAGCAATAATGATCAACATTATTTGTAAATAAAAGACAATGTGGTTCACTTATACAAAAAAAAGCATTTGAAATTACCAACTAAACTAGCATCACTGATGGTAAAGCATGTAATTCATCTGCTCAGTCTTCTTTAAAATTGGAAAGCCCAGCTATAATTTTCTGTAACATAAGGGTATCACATTATCTCAAATATTGCATATAATATGTATTTCATTATATTTAAATCATACTATTTTAAGTTCACATAAAAAGTGACATACTAGTCAGCACAATAACCTGGGGTACCGGTGAAAGTGAAGACTTCTGGTTTCTACTCCCACGTACATACAGGATAGAGTGCAATTTTGACAAGCAAGGAGATAACAATCAGAAAATTCTGGTGTGAATAATATAGGTGGTCCAAAGAAATACTGATCTAACACTGCTACCTTTTGAAAATCTAAGCTGAAAAATCCTCAAATGAAAGGCTTCTGCTTATATAAAATGAAGCCAATTTATTTTATTCAGTTCTTCAAGTTTAACGCCATACAAAGCAGATATACTTGAAATGTACTTCATCAGGGGAATGGTTCCATAACCTATGGTGTGTCCTGGAGCCAGAGGCCAGTGACCACTTTGCACCTTATCTGTCTTAAAAAGCTCTACAGGGAAAGAGTTGTATCTGAGAGATTCAAGCCACACCTCATTTTAATCATGAACACAATAACCCCCTTCTCTTCAAAGTCATTTAGCTGTGAATTTTCAAGAATACATCAAGTAGATTTTCTATGGGCCCATCTGTGCAGCACGTTTATTTTCTGTGACTGTTTTGCTGAGCACAATGAAAACCTTGACTACAAGTGAACAGGGCCCAGAGAACTGCAGGGCGGCGGCGGCTGCTGCTGCTGCTGCTCTTGGTGAGAGAAGAATCCTTTTCACCTGCAGCTGCTGCCGCAGGTTTGCTATCTGCAGAAGCTTTTCAAGGAAAGTCTTTTACTTGAGCCGTATCTTTTCTTGCTCATCTACTCCACTTAAATAATTTCTAATATGTTCTTCCTGGTTATAAAGCCCCTAAACTAAAAAATATCTTCTCTACTCTGTTCAGATCAAGAGAAGTTGGGGTACCAATGAGACATAAATGTCTTAAATTATTACAAAGATTTCTGGTGGGAAAGTGCTATGTATTTAGAAGCTAAGAATTTGGGGTTTGAAGACATTGCTTCCAAAACCTTTATTTTGTCATCTGTAAAGTGGGGTTATTAATAAAATTTACTTTCACAGAAGTTTCTTTCTAACTTCTTAGGGGGAAAATGAGATCAAGCACGTAAAGCTTTTAAAGTGATGTCAAACGATAACTTATATAATCAATCAATATATTATATTTGACATATATAGTTAAAATATAATGATGTATCATCAATGTCAGCTAACAATAGTTTTACTGAGAAAAACACTGTCATCTTTTAGTCATCCTAACCAGGTAGTCTATGGACAGGGCTGCCAATAATAAAATCATTTTCTGGCAAGGTAGTAAATATTGAGGTGCCCACACTGTCCCCTGGGATTATAGTCTTTGGAATTTGGGGTAATTACTTTAGCTTTGGATGCAAAAACCAACAAACAAAAATCAGTTCTTTTTATGCTATCACACTGGTGAAAGAAAGACGAAAGCACATTCCTTAGCCAAGCATGTTTCAACAAAGAATTGTAAATGATAAATAAACTAATTTTATGGAAACATTTTAGTATCAATTACTGCATCTTTTAGATCCAAATGCATTATCAAATATTATTCTCTGAGTCCACATGGGTATCTCAATAACAGATGATGATCAAACCATCTCATTTTATCAACACTTATAAATATGTTCCCACTACTCTGTAGAACAAAAGGGAAATTATGAAAAAGATACTATTTTTGAAGAAGAAATAAATCAGGTGATGAAATTATTTCAAAAGAGAGACCAAAATTTGAATCTTAAAGGCTCTGAAAGCTCAAAGGCCTTCTTGGACTGCCCCTGGAGTCTCTCCCTTCCACAAAGCTGTCATAGTTATCTGTGTGTCCATCACTTACCACACTACTTTGTTTTGTCATTATTTACTCATCTGGGCTTATTAGATGGTAATCTCCTGAAGGGAAGACAAGACCTTTTCCTTTACACCTTTTCTTCTACAGTGTTGAGCAAACAATTTTGCTTGTGGTGTTTGTTCAACAGTTACAAAATTGAAATGAGGTGTGAACTATACTACTCCAAATTGATAGGAAAAGGTATGTGAGGCAGGTTTTTTTTTTTTTTTTTTTTTTTAAAGGCACTGAAGGTACAAAGAGATTTGGCAGTTCAAGAATGAGTATTAATTTAGAAAAAGGAAGCTTTCTTTCTATTTAGGTAGGGTGAACACTCTAATATTTAGAACTGCCATACAGACTACAATTGCATTCTTTCATGCATGCATTCGTTCATCTCACCTCCCAGGATAAAGCATAGTCAGGTGGTTAGCAATGGACTCTGATCTCAATTGTTCAGTACCAGTCCTGTATCAACCACTGCAGACCACATGGTCTCTGATAAGTTACATCTCTACATCTCTGTTTGACATTGGATAAAAACAGGAGTAGTAGTAACAATAATATCTAATTTACTGAGTTGTCACATGCAATGGGAGAAGGCAATGCCAACCCACTCCAGTACTCTTGTCTGGAAAATCCCATGGATGGAGAAGCCTGGTAGGCTGCAGTCCATAGGGTTGCTGGGGCTAGGACACAACTGAGCGACTTCACTTTCACTTTTCACTTTCATGCATTGGAGAAGGAAATGGCAATCCACTCCAGTATTCTTGCCTGGAGAATCCCAGGGACGGGGGACCCTGGTGGGCTGCTGTCTCTGGGGTCACACTGAGTTGGACACGACTCAAGGGACTTAGCAGCAGCAGCACATGCAATGGGATAAATTTAGCCATCAATTTTATTTGAGTCTATTATATTTCTGGGGCTTCCCTGGTGGCTCAGAGGTTAAAGCATCTGCCTGCAATGCGGGTGACCCAGGTTCAATCCCTGGGTCAGGAAGATCCCCTGGAGAAGGAAATGGCATCCCACTCCAGTACTCCTGCCTGGAAAATCCCATGGATGGAGAAGCCTGGTAGGCTACAGTCCATGGGGTCAAAAAGAGTCAGACACGACATTACATTTCTAGCTCTATGTAATTCACTGCATGGAGTTTAAGACACTAAAGCATGGTTTCCTACTCCCAGAAGTTTATAATATACAAGGTAGGCAAAATACAAGGCAAAAAGTTGTGTGTTACTAAATACTATACTAATTCAGTGGCCACTAATAGCTGATATAATTTGATAAGAGACAAATATATTTATTGAGACTTATTAGTATCAGGCATTATTCCCCCAAAACAGATATATATATATATATATATTTTTTTTTTTTTTTTTTTTTTTTCTTCTTCTTTCTCTTTCTCCTTTTAGCAGTTGGAATTAGCCCTGAAAAAAAGTGAGATTTCAAATTCTGGCATTTCAACAGAATTGTGTGAATTATATGGGAAAACAAGTGGATTACCAAAAGCAAGAAATGCTATAAAAACAAATCATTAGCTGCCTTAAATTAGAAACTTCAACCACTTAGTCAATATAAGGAGAGGAATAACAATATTACCAAAAATAACTAACACTTATTGAGTGCTTTCTAACCTCCAAGAAAGCTGTGCCTTTCACTTGCATGCCCTCATCTATTCCTCATAACAGTGCTATGAAGCAGGTAGTATGGTTATTCTCAATTGACACATAAGGAAAAGAAAACCTGAAGGACTTAAGGAAACTTGCCCAAGGTGCTGAGACAATATGAAGGCCTACTGAGAACCGAACAAGAAGAGACATGAGGAGTTGGGAAGAAACTTCTGTGGAACAAGCGTAGCTTCCTGAGTCATCAAGCTGTCTTTCCCAGAAAGTTAGGAACTACCATACTCACTGTTCCCTCCTACCGAAGGCTGAGAGAAACCTCCATGGAGAAACTCTCTTCTCATTCTAACCACTCATACAAAAAGAACAAAAGAGCAAAAATGAAACAGCTTCTAAAATGTAAGAAAGAGGTAACATGTTCCATTAACTTGGTATGATCTGATGAGTGTTTGGCTGTCAGGAGCAATGTTCCTGGGCAGAGAGCTACCTCAGAAACACAGACAAACCCGGACACGGGAAAACATGGAAGTCCTCAGGAACTCGGCCGAAACAACACTAGTCTTATCTAGTGGAGCTAAGCCAAACCCCTGTTAACTTTACATTTTCTTAAATGAAATGCTTAAAAGACTTCTAATTCATGCCACTATACAAAAATAAATGGACTTGGCACTCTAAATCTGAAGGTAATATGCACATTCTCTATGCCTTAAGAAAATATTAATTATGTCCATGTGGTTCTGGTGTTCTTCGGTGCATGCCTGGCTTACTTATTTGAGAGCACTTCTCACTTCTAAGTTAGCAGTTAAAATTTATGAGACCATTCAATTCCTTTCTCCCTAGGATGTGGTACCTCAGAGTGTTTTACGCGAAGCTTCTAAAGACTCAACCATCTACTATTAGCTTAGAATGATTAAGCAGGCATTAAGCTCCTCCATCAGTTTCTATCATATTGTTGCAATGAATAAATGTTTACTTGTCATGAATATCAGAGACAGCATAACTTGCATATCAAATCATTTCTTTCTCTTTCCTCTCTCTCTTCTCACCCTTCTCTCACTTGTATGTGAGTGCATTCACTCACTCACTCACACACACACACACCCACCCTTTAGATGTATCCTAGGTCCTTCCTTAGAATGTATCTCTCATAAGTTGACTCCAAATTTAAAACTAACATTACTTCCTTCTTAAACACAATGGAAGACTTAAATAAGTACATCCCTCAGTAGTTACTTTGCATGTTAGAAAGAATCCTTGTGCATGCTACCTCATTTCACTGTAGCAGAATGAAAGTACCACTAAGTGGACTGGCCAGTGATGGAGAAGAAACCTGGCCCAGAGAAGACTTGAAAGAATTGCTAGGCCTATGGGGCCCCAATCATCTAACGCCATGTCTAACTGCAAAATGGCAGTCTCTGGACCTCATTTGGCCTGTAGATATATATTTTTTATGGTTCATGCAGGATTTTTTTTTCTATTTATTTTTATTAGTTGGAGGCTAATTACTTTACAATATTGTAGTGGTTTTTGTCATACACTGACATGAATCAGCCATGGATTTACATGTATTCCCCATCCTGATCCCCATGCAAGATTTTAAAAAGCTGAGTTCCTTATGTTCCTTGATGATATTTAAAAACACAGTCCTTTTGTAACATAAGTAAAATCCAGATTTCCAACTCACTGTAAGATCAGAAGATCTGACATCACCAGGCCTGAATCTCTTAAGAGAATATTTGATGGGAGCTCAGTAGCTGGCCTGTGTGTTCTCTGTCCTGCTTCAGCCTGGCTCCATGTGTTTGTCAACTCCTTTGATGTATCTGAATGTCAACACTGCACCAACTATGTGTAATACTGCAAAGATCCCCAAACCATGGAGAAGTTCCACCAAGAGAGAAGAGAAGGCAGAATAAAATTTAGCACTGGAATAAACTTTAAGATCATTCAACATCAAACCATCAGATCATTCAATCTGATCAAACTATCAGGTATTGCAAGTTCCCAGGGGGGCTTCAAAATCATTTGAGTTTTTTTCAATATTACAATCTAATTACCAATATACTGACATATATTGACTTTCATTTTCTAACACAAAATTATCTTATTTGAAACCTTCCTCTAGTGCCCTTCCTTACATCTTACTTATTCCTACAAGATGATGACTCTTTTTTTTTTGGATGTGGCAATAATTATATCAGGTCACAGTAACATTAGTTACAGTCACTGCTAATCAAGTGGTTTTGACAATATGTACTTAACACATGATTTTGACAGATAGGCATGGGGAGATTTACTACTGAATAAATATAGCTTGGTATTCAATATATTTTCAAACCTAAGTCCACTGAGAGATAAAAATAAGTCTGTGATTATAATGAAAAGATTGCTAAACATCAACTTATTTTAGTACCTCATTTTACAGAAGAGAAAACTGTCATCTAAATAGATTAAGTGACTCATAGATGTAAGATAACTCAATGGTCAAAGCTAAAATTCTAAGTCAGGTGTTTGCTCATGATACATAATTTGCTTAAATACTCTGTCATGGGATTTGGGACATGCCCAGGGCTCTTTAGTATGGATTAGAACATTCACTCCTCAAGCAATATATCAAGAACTGTGACAGGCTTTGAGGATCCCAAAGCTAATAGTTCATATTGTCTACCCACATGGAACCTTTCATAGTAAGATTAGGCAGGCAGAGAAAAAAAAAAGATGCCATAGGTACCATGATAAAAGGGGCCAGGAGAAGAAGAAACATAGACCACAAAAGCAGAAACATTTTTGAAGGTATCAGGAATAATGATGAGTTCAGTTTTGAGAAGGACAAAGTTTGAGACTGAATTTTGGGTTGGGTAAACATCTGCAGTGGGCAGAATTTTGCTGCCCATGACCTTTACACATAGGTATCATGCCAATAAATGTTATGTGGGAAAAGGAGCTCTGTATATGTAATTAGTTTTCTGTGATTGTTGTTTTCAGTCTGTCTGCCCTCTGATGGAGAAGGATAAGAGGCTTATGGAAGCTTCCTGACAGGAGAGACTGACAGAGGGGGAAACTGGGTCTTGTTCTGATAGGCCATGCTCAGTAAATTTTTAATCCAATTTTCTGTTGATGGGTGGAGCTGTGTTCCCTCCCTGCTATTTACCTGGGGCCAAACTGTGGTGGAGGTTAACAAAGATAAGGCGACCTCCTTCAAAAGATCCCATGCATATACTGCTACACTCAGTGCCCCTAGCCCTGCAGCAGGCCACCGCCAACCCACGCCTCTGCTGGAGACTCCTGGACGCTCCCAGGCAAGTCTGGATCAGTCTCTTGTGGGGGTCACTACTCCTTTCTCCTGGGTTCTGGTGCACACAGGTTCTGTTTGTGCCCTCCAAGAGTCTATTTCCCAGTCCTGTGTAAGTTCTAGCAGCTCTATGGTGGGGTTAATGGCGACCTCCTCCAGGAGGGCCTCTGCCATACCCAAGTCTGCTGCCCCCAGAGCCCCTGCCCCTGCGGCAGTCCACTTCTGACCCGTACTTCCTCAGGAGGCACTCAATCACAGTCTGTCTCGGTCTCTGTGGGGTCCCTAGGACCTGGTGCGAACAAGGTTTGTTTGAGCCCTCTAAGCATCTCTGGCGGGAATGGGGTTTGATTCTAAATGTGAATTTGCCCCTCCTATGGTCTTGCTGGGGCTTCTCCTTTGCCCTTGGGCGTGGGGCATGTCCTCAGCCGCTCCAGTGCCTACCGTCTTGCTGGGGTTTCTCTGACCTTGGGTGTGGGGTATCTGCTCATGGCCACTCCAGCAAAGTGCAGCCGTCGCTCCTGACCTTGGACATGGGGCTTTCATTTCAATCCCAAAGAAAGGCAATGCCAAAAAAGGCTCAAACTACCACACAATTGCACTCACCTCATATGCTAATGAAGTAATCCTCAAAATTCTCCAAGCCAGGCCTCAACAATACATGAACCATGAACTTCCAGATGTTCAGGCTGGTTTTAGAAAAGGCAGAGGAACCAGAGATCAAATTGCCAACATCTGTTGGATTATCAAAAAAAAAGCAAGAGAATTCCAGAAAAACATCTTCTGCTTTATTGACTATGCCAAAGCCTTTAACTGTGTAGATCACCACAAACTGTGGAAAATTCTTAAAGAAATGGGAATACCAGACCACTTGACCTGCCTCTTGAGAAACCTGTATGGAGGTCAGGAAGCAACAGTTAGAATTGGACATGGAACAACAGGCTGGTTCCAAATAGGGAAAGGAGTACGTCAAGGCTGTATATTGTCACCCTGCTTATTTAACTTATATGCAGAGTACATTATGAGAAATGCTGGGCTGGATGAAGCACAAGCTGGAATCAAGACTGCCAGGAGAAATATCAATAACCTCAGATATGTAGATGACACCATCCTTATGGCAGAAAGCAAAGAACAACTAAAGAGTCTCTTGATGAAAGTGAAGAAGAGAGTGAAAAAAAAGTTGGTTTAAAGCTCAACATTCAGAAAACTAAGATCATGGCATCTGGTCCCATCACTTCATGGCAAATAGATGGGGAAACAGTGGAAATAATGACAGACTTTATTTTTCTGGGCTCCAAAATCACTGCAAACGGTGACTGCAGCCATGAAATTAAAAAGACGCTTACTCCTTGGAAGAAAAGTTATGACCAACCTAGACAGCATATTAAAAAGCAGAGACGTTATTTTGCCAAAAACGGTCTATTTAGTCAAGCCTGTAGTTTTTCCAGTGGTCATGTATGGATGTGAGAGTTGGACTATAAAGAAAACTGAGAGCTGAAGAATTGATGTTTTTGAACTGTGGTATTGGAGAAGACTCTTGAGAGTCCCTTGGACTGCAAGGAGATCCAACAAATCCATCCTAAAGGAATTCAGTCCTGAATACTCATTGGAAGGACTGATGTTAAAGCTGAAGCTCCAATACTTTGGAAACCTGATGCGAAGAACTGACTCATTGGAAAAGACCCTGATGCTGGGAAAGATTGAAGGCGGGTGTAGAAGGGGACAACAAAGGATAAGATGGTTGGATGGCATCACCGACTCAATAACATGAGTAAACTCCGGGAGTTGGTGATGGACAGGGAGGCCTGGTGTGCTGCAGTCCATGGGGTCGCAAAGAGTCGGACATGACTGAGCAACCAAACTGAGTAATTAAAATTACTCATCATTTGACCTTAAAATAGCAAGACTATTTTGGATTATCCAGGTAGGTCCAATGTAATCATATGAGGCTTTAAAAGCAGAGCGTTCTCTTGACAGAGAGCAGAAGAGAAAGTCAAAGAAGTGGAAGAAGAGGAATCTGGAGAGACTCACAACATGAGCAAGATTCAAGACACTGTCATTAGCTTGAGATGAGGTGGGCCATGTGCCAAGGAAATGGAAACTTCACAAGGAACTAAATTCCACCTACCACTTGGATGAGCTTGGAAGTGAACTCCTGCTCTGAGTTCCAGAAAGGAATACACCCTTGGTGACACTTTGATTTCAGCCATGTGAGACTCTAAACACAGATAACCTTGCTTAACTATACTGTACTCAGACAACTGACCCATGGCAACTGTGAGATAGTAAATAGGTAGTGTCCTAAGCTCCTAACCTTAAGCAGCAGTAGAAAACTAATATGGCATCTTAGATGAGAGGTTTATGGAAGATGACTAAAAAAAGAAAAAAAATTCTCATCCATCCTCTATAACACTTTGCAATTCAAAAGGAGGCTATATCTGTAGATAAATCTGATACAACAATGGAGGACCAACATTTGTATTTAATGTAGGGGTAGAAATTAGAAAGAGGAATAATTGGCACTGGAAGCAAAAGAAGGAAATACATTTAGTGCAAAGATACCCCACACACCAGGCCCTGTATGAGCTTCCTTACTGTTTCATCACCACAGCAATGTGGCAGAGAAAACATATGACTTTCTCCATTTCACAGATATGAGTGACAGGTTAAAGACCAACAACTAATCCTTGGAAAGGTAGGATCAGCTTTCAGATTTTTCTGGTGAGGAAGCTCCTGGCCTTCATCCATAAGATATGCAGGAGTTCTGTTGTTCAGATCACAGTTGTATTTATGTATGCAGGGCAAACAGGGTGAGTGAAGCAGCTCTACTTGGAACAATGTTTGACATTTTGAAGAAAGTTTTTGGCAAATAGGCCTCTCCTGTGAAGAAGACCTAGTTCTCCCTGGGTAACTGTCCCATTCTCTCTGAAGTAATGCCCTCAAACTAGCACCCCAGGCTTCCATGGCCCTGGCATGCTGGTAACTTCTATCACTATAGCATATGGTGTCCAATGCTGGAAACGTGGCCCCTCTGAATTCTAGAATTAAGACTGGCAATCCTAAATGGGATTCCGCTGAGGATGTCCATGCATTTCTAATTCTTGCAGTGAGGGGCAAGAATCTTCTGGCATCTGTTCCAGGAAATCTGTGCACGCATTTCATCTGGAGAGCCTGACGGATCTTCTCACCTCTGGTCCATCTCACTCCTCTGTGGTTTGTCCACATTAATCTTTTCACTGATTTCTCTTTTCATTCTGAATAGCTTGTACGTTACTGCTTCAATTATTTTCCATGGGAAATTATTCTGTTGTCTAATTGACCTACCATTAATTTTATTTTCTATTATCTAACTTACCCTTCCCCCTCACCAACACACACACACACACACACACACACACATGTTTCAGGCCATTACTTCTTATTTCTTTTAGTTCCAGTCAATCACCACTTGTTTTCTTTCTAAGTCCTTATAATATTGAAGAGCAGCAAATACAGAGAATGTAACATCCACAGCAAAAAAAAAAAAGAAAGAAAAAACAGAAAAAAACACTGGGATGTAAAAACTTTATCACTAACTCCTCACTGTAGATATGAACCTCTTCCCATGATTATTTAAGAATGATAGATTCCCTTTTTCTGGATTTTATAAATACTCACATTTTTTTTATGGTTCAACTAAACTTCTTCTCTCCCCCACCATCTTTCTTCCCTTTTTTCCTCTTCTTTCTCATTCTCATTATTTTTCCTTTACCTTTCTCTCTCTCTTTTCCCGTTCTTTATATAAGGGAGTCTGACCTATAGAAGCAATACTTTTATTTATTTTAGAAAATACAAGAAAGTATAAAAAGGGAAAATTAGAAAAAAAATTAATCAATGATCTGTGTTTTTACCTTTATTTTTTAAAATCATTTTTAAAGAGAACTTCTACTGTCTACTTTCTTCAAATGCAGAGAACTTTGCCTTCTTTCTGATCCAGATGATATGAAATAAAGTTATGAATTCCTACACTAGTTCAAGGGAGAAAAGTGTTGCTTCAGTTTGGGAAATCCTAACACTTCATGAAAGTGGTGATAGTTAAGCTCTGCCACCAAGGGGAGTGTGGAGTCAGTTTTGAAACATAGGGAGTAGGAAAAGTATTGCAGAGAGAAACTGGTATGACAAAAAGAGGTACAGGTACAATCAACCTGAAAGCATATGTGATGGGCACGGAGCAGTCCTGCAAATCTGGGCAGAAAGGGGATCAGAAGTGATAAAGTGGGGATCAAAGCTGGGACGTTTTGTTAGGTACAGATTGTGAGGGAGTGGTAGCCGAGACAAGGAAAGTAGGGAACAGAAGAGCCAAAGATTCCCAGCAGTCATGAGATGTCAAAACTGCACTTTGGAAAATGATTCAAGCAGCACAGGGAGGGGACAGTGTAAGGTGAAAAGGACACGTTTTCATTTGGACTGGCCCACATTCTGCTTCTAGGTCCTCCCGTAGGATGTGCGTGACATTTGGCAAATTAAGCCTCATCGCCATCCCCTAGGTTTATCATCCATAAAATATGGACAATACCACCTCATAGGATTTGTCTTGGCTCAAGTTCCTGGGAAGCAGTGCCTGAGAGGAAGATTCATGTGCAAGATTTACCAAGAATGCTCTCCCACTGGAGACCTGTCAGGGCATAATGGAGGAAAAAAAGGGAGTGAGTGAAGTAAGGCCAAGGTCACAGGGATTAGCTTCATCCTCACCTTCTCAGGCAACTCCAGAGTATAAGTTACACCTAATGGATGTTGTTGTTTAGTCACTAAGTCCCTTTTGTGACCCCATGGATTGTAGCCCACCAGGCCACTCTATCCGTGGTATTCTCCAGGCAAGAAAACTGGAGTGAGTTGCCATTTCTTTTTCCAGGGGATCTTCCCAACCCAAGGATCAAACCCACGACTTCTGCACTGGCAGGTGGATTTTTATCATTGAGCCATCAGGGAAGCCCCTACACCGCAGGGATATCCTGACCCAAAGCAAGAGTGGTAAGGTTTGGTACTCCCGTGAGCTAGGCCTGTTTGCCTGGGAGGATGGTGGAGTCATTGCTTAGGATATGCATGTCAAGAGGGAGAATTTTAAAAAGAAGAGCAGGTGAATGAATTTCACTGTGGACATGATTATTCAAACCAGCAAATGAAGAATAAGCATTGCTTTCTCCCTTTAGTATGCCTACATCAATGCAAGTTTCATTTTAATGTGTTAAGAAACATAATTAACCATGGTTAGTTATTTAAAATCCCTTCACTTCCCCAGCAGAGAATAGTGCCCTCCTGGAGAAGGAAAGGTCTTTGCTGAGCAAGATGAGGAAGTAGGAATGAAAACGGGGCATGTCCAGAGCAAAGTAGACTCACAAAAGAAGAGGCGAGGAAGGGCAGATCTGAGGAGGAAAGTAGGGAAGAGGCTAGGGGATGCTGGTGATGCTGGAGAAAGATTCAGAGGGAGAACCCAAAAGGATTTCGCAGTTTATGTGGCCAAGACAGCTGCGAAGAGAGAGGAAACTTGGGGAACCCAACAAATCATTACCAAAGTGTTCAGGGAGTTTTGTTATGTGATATTTCTTTCCATAAAATGTCAATAAACCCTACATCTTTAGCTGCTGCCTCCAAGAGTGACTGTTGGGCCTCTTTAAGTGTGTGTTAAAGGAAACGGGTTCAGTGCGAGACTGGGGGGCTCCTGTCTGTGCTCCCAGCAACTGTGTTGAAGTCAATTACAGTCAGGTTGTGCAAGAAACCAGTTTACTGTGAGAAAATGCTCAACGGCAGCTCTGAAAGCTGTTCTCCAGTCAGTCAGAAACAACTCAGAACAGAGAAGGGACCAGAAACAGTGGGGAGAGAAAGGAAACCGCATCTGAACTCAATTACATCCGCCAGCCAATCAGTTTTCCGAGGCATTGCATGTTATTCCAAGTAAAAGTTAAGACAAAACAGAAAATGGAGACTAATCATAAAAAGCTTAATCATGAAAATAGAGCACACGCATCTCTAAACAAAGAGCCCTTGGAGCCAATCACAAGCGTAAAATGAAGAGATATACAGTACAGTTGTAAACTGGCTGAAGCATCAGGAAAAAATTCTGAGTTAATCAGAAGGCATTCTTTCTATACAGTAAGCTCATGCCCATTACAATCCACAGTGCTAATGACCATTCCTCAAAATGACAACATCGAAACTAAAATCACCATTTGTTCAAGTTAATTTCTTAAAAATCTGTGATTTTCCTCCATTATATTTAATATTTATGAACTCTAACTCACTGGAACTTCTCTATTTTCTGGTTATTACCATTCATTTTCAGGATGTAAAATGAAGGTCATTAAAGTTGGACTTTTCCTTTTTCTTTTTCATTCACCTAGCATTACATCTTTAAAAGGCAATATAATTCCAATCAAATGCTTGGCATATAATAACAGTTTTACCTTTATTTGAATATGATGCTATTGGGAACAAAATTCAGGTCCCGTGAACTTGATCTGCTATGTACAGATAATTTCTCACTTTAAGCCATAGTTACTTTCTAATCAATCTGGCTAGCAAATGAGTCATTTTTTCAGGAAAATCCTGCATCACTAAGTCTTCTACCATAAAAGAGGAAAAGAAAGTTTGGAAGAAATGGAAAACCACTGGCAAGGAAGGAATGAAGCTGGCAGGCAGGCTAACGGCACCCTGGGTACAAAGTTCCGGATTCTTCTTTCGCATTCCTGCCCCTTTCCCTGGAATACCCTGTTTGTTTCAGGGCTCCTCTGGGATAGAAGGTGCATACTTCTGGGAACTCGGTTCCTTCCTCCATTTTCTGAGTTCTTAGACTGTGTAAATGCAATTGGCTTTGTTTGCCAGTTTTATAATCTAACAAATGTGATATTAATTTTATAAATCTTTGGATTCTAAAGAGAAAATGCATACCCTTTCTAAATGTGGTAAAACTCTAAAACATAGACTACAGAGAGAAGCGGCTGCTTTACTTGCATGGTCCCATGTACGCATTCTCACGCTAGGCCTCCCATAGCTTGGCATCATTGGAAATAAGACTTCTAATTAAACACAAAAAAACAAAAAGGGAGCTTTAAATGTCCATAAGATCCTATATATTGGTGGGAGTGTTATTCTTAGATCACAGTTCTACATAACACTTCCCCACTCCTACTTCTTATATGAATTTAGAAAACAGTTTTCTCAGAGAGAAAATTCCAGAAAAGCATCTCTGACGTCATCTTTGGACTTCTTCTGCCCAAAGAAGGAGAGAGAGAAAGAGAGAGGAGAGGAGAGGGAATTAGAGAGAAAGACAACAGAAAAAGAAGTAGGACTTAATGTAATATGATGGTAACAAACCTAAGGGCTAGCTGAAAAGTGAAAGGCTCCACTCAGACTGCACTAATATGGAATGGTCTCTCACGCTGGGAAAATGAGTTGAAAAGAAACCATACTGGGAATCAACTCCCAATATCACCGTAAAAAAAAACGAATATGAAAAAAAAAAACAACAATCAAACTTAATGGCAGTTTTTAGTTTCAAATTAAATGCTTTGCCTTTGGAGAATTCACACAAAAGGGGAGGGAGGTGGGGGATAGAGGGGTGTGGGAAGGCATTTCTGCTTTGAATTAGAGAAAACATTCACTCTTTTTCTTTGGTTGGCTCATCATCATAGAAAGCAGTGGGTGGTGAGAGAAATGGGGCTTGACGTAAACCAGCCTTGCAAAGAAGTACTCCAGTGGACCAGCCCTTACTCGATCAGTCAGTCTATCCTCCTTCTTACTTGGTGGTACAAAAAGGTCTATACTTCAACCCAAGCACAATTTACACACTATGAACAAAACGGGGATGGGGCCATTATTAGGGCTCTCTAAAACAAAAATAAAACAGAAACCAAACCCACAAAACACACTGGCATTTAAAACAATAAATTGGCAAGAAAATAATGCAATCTTTTCCTTCTAGGAGCTCCTGTTATAACACAAGGACTTATTTGAGGCCAGTTGAGAAACATACATCAAAAGGACCTAAGGCTTTCCTTGCTGTCCTCAAACAGCTTATTTCACAAGAGGGAGAAAATGTGAAGTGAGGGGGAGGGCATGGCTTGGAAGAGGCAGACACGACAGCAGAAATAATAGCAGATGTTGAGAAAAGTTACAGAGAGAAAGAGGGGACTCGCTTGTTGTTGTTTGGTTGCTAAGTCGTGCCTGACTCTGCAATCCCGTGGACTGCAGCACTCCAGGCTCCCTGCCCTTCACCATCTCTGGAAGTGGAAGAGGGTGGCCACGAGGTCACGGTCATGTAGATGGAAGGCAGACTTGGTGCTTGAGAGGAGATGGAGAAATAGGGATTAAGAGCTTTGAAAGTTCTCAGCCTGGAGAATCAATGGACAGGGAAACTCCAGCAGCAGCCAAAGAGTTGATCACAAAATTGATCCTTCCCTCCAGGGAAAAGATGAGAACGCCAGCTACGAAAGAAGGTATAAATTGAACCACCAGATAGCAGGCCGATTAGAGCAGAAACATATTACTCTCGGTGAAGCTGATAGTATTCACACGTCTTTATGTTCACAGTCCTTTAAACACAGAGCAACTCAATAAATTCTTATTTATGTGATGCCATCAGCAGCAGCACAGCCTAGATGGTTTCCTTCTTTTGTTTATAGGCAGAAGGGGAGACAATGCACACGATTTTTTTCCTTTCATATCCGCTAGTGACTGCCCTTGGAGCTGCAGGGTTAAGATGGGAATGGAAGAATGCTGACAGTTTCACCATACGTCTTTTTATTCACAAAGACTTCTCATCTTGAAACTGGTTCTTTGTTTTAAATCAGGCATCTATTGATTAACCGTGAGACCCAGCACAGCTCACCAGGGGCTGAGGTGGGGTATACACTATGGAATTAGGACAGTTAAACACTGAAATCGATCCTGCCTTTCTCCCGCTGCTGTTGCTGTAGCAAGCAGTTTCTCTAAGCTATTAATTTTATTATTAGCACACCTGGAGGCATTGCTTCCCTCGGGGAAAAGCAATTCAACTGTGTGTGCTACAAGGCTGGTGGCGGATGATCAATGGCACAGCTGGGATGGGACAGGCAGTGACGCCCTGTCCCCACCTCTTTGAAACGTGGGGGGTGATTTTTCTTGCAAAGTGGGGGACGCAGAATAAGATATTGTTTCTGATCTCCTCCCTGGACCCTTTCAGCAAAATTTGATTACCCAAAACTTGCTTTTGTGTTTGTTTTTAAAGAAAATTTAAAAAAGAGAAGTTCTCTAAATGCGAGTTTTTAACTCTGCCACTTCACTGTGGGACTTTCTTCAAACTGGGTTGCCATCATAGCTCTGGTGTCAAGTGGAGGGCTTGGAAGAAGAGATGGGTCACACCTAGATCATCAGGGGTTGTCAGCTGGCTGCTCACAGGCTAACCCTCTTTTCAGAGCATTACCATTGACCAGCGAGAGGCGGGCTCTAAATAAACTGTGTGAAAAATGTATACAATTGTTGAAAATATATTGGCCAACTTTCAGAAAGCAGGCTATTTCATCTGAACACCTGGATAGCTGGGTTTTCATTAGAAAATTAGGTGCATACACAACAGTGAACCTCTACGGCTTGTGGTGTAATTACCAGAGTTGCAGAGGGATGGTCCTTTTTAGAAAATGCACATTCTCCGGGTTCCTCATGTTCTCAATCAGCTCACGTCACCTGTGATGTTACCTGCTTGGCTTCTGGGAAATAGACTTTGTGGTCTCGAGTCAAGATCATCTCCACGACAATAATATAAATCATCTGAGAATATGCCAATATAAACAACTCCCTTCTCAGACTCCTACAAGTCTATGTTTTTCCTACTTCTTTACTTGTTCTCTTTTCTTTCTCCCTCCTTGCTCCTCTTTCTCTCATTTTCCTTCTTTATCTCAAGGTCAGTCTCTCTCTCACATTCATACATATACACATACAGAGATACAGACGTATACAGATGTAGATACAAGTGTAAGTATAGATATATCATACTCCAGGAAGAAACAAATGCTTAACAAAAGCACATTTTATATCAGAGAACACAGAAAGAGGATGTGGAGTATATCCAAACTGATGTCACTGTTTGAAAAGCATCCAGATGACTGGGTTGAGGTTGCCTGACTTATAATATGGACAAATACTCATCTGTTCTTATAGAGCACACAATACTGAATTACTTGCCAGATAAGTCCCAGGACACAGTCTATCCATTTCCCTGGTCCATGTTCTGTACTTCCTAGGGTTGCAGGGAAAGTGTAGTTTATAATGAGCAGCTGGCTTTGCTCATAAAGCATCAATATACTGAGTTCTGCTGCTGCTACTGCTGCTAAGTCACTTCAGTGGTTTCCAACTCTGTGCGACCCCAGAGACGGCAGCCCACCAGGCTCCCAGTTCCTGGGATTCTCCAGGCAAGAACACTGGAGAGCGTTGCCATTTCCTTCTCCAATGCATGAAAGTGAAAAGTGAAAGTGAAGTTGCTCAGTCATGTCAGCATCTGGCAAAACTATTAAGGTTACTGACCCTTGCCATCCAATTTCTGTATCCTCCAAAGACTGACCCTCTTTCCTATTCTTTTAACAAATGTTGACTGAGCATATACTACATGCTAGCTTCTGTTTCAGAAATAAGTGATGGATTGGCCTCTAGCAAACCACACACTGCAGAAGAAACCCAAGCTTTGGAATGAGATGGATGTGGGTTTGTGGCCTGGTTTTGCCACTTATTAACTGTGTCTTTCCATCAGGTTATGTCATCTCGGTTTTTATATACTTTGGCTTTTACAAAGATCACTACTAAAAATGGTCACAATAATGTCCATCTCTAGTAGAGCAAGGGAAAAAGAAGTGACTACTCCCATTCTTTGGTGACTCCAGGGGAGATATCCCCAAATTAACTAACAACCTTGGCATTCAGGGTCCAGAATCAATGAAGTACTTCTTGAGAAACACGGTAAAATATGTCATAGACATGAAAGGTATAAGAGTTACACAGTTATATACATTCGTTAGAATTTCACAGTTAAAATTATCACACACACACGTTACATTAAAAACTGTAAATAAATAATAACTGTGGAAGGAATGAGGAGTACGTGGAGGTATAGATGATAGTGTGTGTGTGCATGCTAAGTTACTTCAGTCGCGTCCAACTCTTTTCAGCCCTACGGACTGTAGCCTGTCAGGCTCTTCTGTCCACTGGATTCTCCAGGCAAGAATACTGGAGTGGGTTGCCAGGCCCTCCTTCAGGGGATCTTTCCAACACAGGAATCAAACCCTCATCTTGTGAGGTCCAAAACTGCAGGCAAATTATTTACTGCTGAGCCATCTAGAACTAGAGCCGAGAAACAGGTCTGCGGCTTGAAATTTTCTAACTAAAGTTTTATCAGAACACATCATTCCTTTTTGTATCATATGTAACTAACTTCATGCCCCAAATGCTGAGTTGAGTAGTTGTAATAGAGACAGTTTTGCCCACAAAGTCCTTACTTAAAGAAATAATTTGCAGATCCCTGATCTACTTTATTCTTGCTTCATAATATATGCTCAATAAAAGCTCCCACCTTTTCTGTCTGAAAGACCAGTTCCCTCAGATCACTTGTAGGTAACTGAGAACAAATTGGGCACATTAATTTTGGCTATGAATGGCTGATAATGCCTTAATATGTCACCACTCCCAGATAAGACACTAAAAACTCCCGTTAAAATGTAAATGAGAGCACAAGGACACAGCTAATACATCAACTGTAGGAAGTGAACTGATGCTCTTCTACGGCAGGGGGACTTTTCCTGCCAAGACTGTCTTTACTGACTTTTTCCATACATGCCATCAGCCACTCTTGCTGTTTATTCCATCTTTATAATTTCTTGGATCAGCATACGTATATCATAAGCCCACACAGGCTGCCAGTATTCTCTATGGGGGTTAAACTCTTTTAGGAGATAAGGGGTGGGAGTATAGCCTCATAGATAAGAGCATGATATTTAGCAACTAACAAACCTCACTCCTTGGTCTACGACATATTATTTACAAACAAAGATTTTTAAATCCAGTGTCCCCAGCCAAACAATGGAGATGAAAATAATACTCATCTTCAGGGGTTTCCTGAGGATGAATAAGAAATTGCAAAGGAGGTGCTTACCACAGCTAACATTTATGGGGCATTACTATTTTTACACCTTGTGTTGCAAATGTCAGTACCTCCCAGGAATAATGATCCCTGCTAAATTGGGTTTGTCCTGGGACCAAAACTGAAGTACGTGACCTTCAAAGGGGTGCTTCCTGTCCCATCTTCTCTATTCCTTCTCACTTTCATGAATCCTGGACTCAAATCTCAATTTCAGAAGAAGGTGAATAGCTTTCTTCAAGTCACAGGTGCCTCACATGGAAATCTCTTCCAAATTTATAATTCAGTAACTCTGCATGCTATCTTAATAGTCTACAGTTCCAGTAATAAAGATAGGTTAATTCTGCATTAGATGAGCTTTAATGTACATTTAGAAATCAGAAACTAGCTTAAGTGTTCATTAGTGGAAATCTTACCTAAAGTGGGTCATGTCAAAGTAGACGAAATTCAGAGACTTTGGGAAGAAAGGGGTGTTTGCTTCACATGTCATCTTCTACTATTTATGATGAATTCAGTGGTTGTGAATCAAATGAGTCTAATATGTTTTGTAATATAACACTGGTACATATCGGTTTGAGAGGTCTCCAGGGAAGTAGCTTCTCCCATGAGTTCAGTATCTTTTGTCCAACTACAGCAGAGGGTGTAGGAAGAAGCTGCTATGGCCTCATGACTCGACAGCTCAGTCATGTCCGACTCTTTGTGACCCTAAGGACTACAGCCCGCCAGGCTTCTCTCACCACGGAAGGACAGAATACTGGAGTGGGAGAAGGCAAGAATACAGAAGTGGGTTGCTTTGCAGTTCTCCAGGAGATCTACCCAACCCAGGGATCGAAGCTTGGTCTCTTGTGTCTCCTGCACTGGTAGGCATGTTCTTTACCACCAGCGCCACCTGGGAAGCTGATGGCCTTATCACCAGGGAAGTAATCTCTGGTCAATAACCTTTGACTTGGCCCAGAAGGAATGAGGCCTCTTTAGCAGTGACTTGTTCTTATCTAGAGATGTCATGTAAAGAACTTGGGCTTGAAATGAGAGAGACCTGTAGCTGGCTTCTGGACATGCTAGTTATCTTGGGCGACATGTCTCACCTTTGTGATTTTGTTTCCTCATCCAAAAAGAAAAAAATCAGAAACACTGATTGCTAGGACAAAGAAGGATGCCTGTAAAGTACACTGCACAATTTCTGTCAAATAAGCTCTAAATAAACGTACTCTGTGAGGGTCCTTGACAGGTATTTTAATAATGTAAACACTCAGTAAATGGCAATTTTCACCATCATCTTTATTGTCACTGCTGATCTTGACTGGCAAGGTCAAAAGTTATTTTTATAGATATTGTCATCTATAACACCCCAAATAGGCTCAAAATGACAGTGTGAACTTTAAAAGTTAAGCCCACATCTGCAAATAGCTATACCTTCCCTGGGTCTGTGACTCTGCCCAGGGTGAGAGGAATTTGTATGTGGAAATAGAGAAGTCCTGTCCATATTTGAGAAGAATATTTTTAGGTTTTGTCTCCCCCACCGCACACCTTCCATCTGATATTAACTGTGTGGTAGAGATACTCCCCAGGCTGTGTACCAAGGAAATAATTCACAGGCTCCACTTACAATAAGTTGAAATGCTTAAGAAAACAAAGGTATCTTCTGCTTAAGTTTGCTGGGTATATGTGGGGAATCAGATTCACACTTCCATTTAACAGTCACAGGAATTGCACACCCACAGTGATTTCCCAGGTGTACAATGCTACAAATGTACCCCAAGGTGTCAGGAACAAATTGTATCATGATGTCTGTCTTTCCTGACTCCAACTTCAATGTAGGGGTTTTAATGGCTTTAAAAGAAATAGGAACTGACACTAAAATGACACTTTTTCTGAACAAGATATATTAGAGATTTTCCACACTCTTCCCCTCACCAGCATGATTTTCCCCTTTGAGAGAAAAGTGCTCAATCGGTGTTTCTACGTTGTGGCAGCAATGCAGATTCAAATGCAGGTGTTTTCCATCACTGATATCAAACTTGCACAAAGATGGGACTAGACCCCATAGATCCTGTAGGTGCCTTTGCTGCCTTCCGCCTCACAGCCACTATAGGTATTTATGTCCTACAACACTGCCACCTTTCTTTCTTCAACCACCCACAATGTCAGACAGGTACAAGGACCATCACCATCCACTACTTTCATGAATAAAGCTCTATATTTGTACAAACAAGAGAGTCAGAAATCATCATTCCCTATTGCATCTTAGTTAAGGGTTAATAGCTTGAGATTTTCCAGCCATGGTGGGAATGCTCAAAACCAACAAAAGGGAATTGGTTTCCTTCTTCACTATCCTATTTCACTTATATGATGAATACCATACTTTATGTGTGATTTTTTTTCTGATAAATATATGAAAGTGTTAGTCTCTCAGTCATGTTCGACTCTTTACAACCCCATAGACTGTAGCTTGCCAGGATCCTCCGCCCAAAGAAATCGCTAATCAAGAATACTGGAGTGGGTAGCCATTCCCTTCTCCAGTGGATTTTCCTGACCCAGGGATTGAATCTAGGTCCCCTGCTCTGCAGGCAGATTCTTTATCATTTGAGCCACCAGAATGCTGGGCTACAGGTCTGGAAAATCAGTTTCTACTTCTGCCCCTGTTTAGCTGTGGGCACGTGCAGAACTCCCTTCTCTTCCACCTGATGTGAAGAGCTGACTCATTGGAAAGGACCCTGATGCTGGGAAAGATTGAGGGCAGGAGAAGGGGACGACAGAGGATGAGATGGTTGGATGGCATCGCCGACTCAATGGACATGAGTTTGGGTGGACTCCGGGAGTGGTGATGGACAGGGAGGCCTGGCGTGCTGCGGTTCATGGGGTCACAAAGAGTCGGACACGACGGAGCGACTGAACTGAATTGAACTGAGATCTCAGGGTTCTCATACATCACAGTAAAGAGACAGGCAATTCAACAACAAAATAGTTTTCCTGTCTCTTACCAACACCAACGTGTGGGTAGTAGCTCTAGGGATCTGAGTTGAATGGGCCCTGGTGCTGCGATCTGGATTCAGCAGAAAAGTCACCATGGTTGACAAGTGCTGCCCCCATGAAGATGAGAGGGAGGAGGAGGAAGCAGTGAATACCAGCGATGTTACACCTAGGGTAGACCCCTGAATGATGGACATAAAACCATAAAATCCAACTTTAACATTGAGAGCTATTAAAGAACTTTTCTTGAAAACGAAATGTTTCCTTTCAATCCTGTGAAGCCACCTATGCGTGCACGATCAGTCACTCAGTCGTATCCGGCTTTTTGTGACCCTGTGGACTGTAGATCATCATGCTCCTTTGTCCATGGGATTTCCCAGGCAAGAATACTGGAGCAGGTTGCCACTTCCCTCTCCAGTGGATAGCCTGACCTAGGGACTGAACCAATGACTCTCGAGTCTCCTGCATTGGCAGGCAGATTCTTTACCACTAACTCCACCTGGGAAGCCCTGAAACCATGTAGAGATGTTGCCAATGGATCTGGTGACATGTTATTGTGTCAGCAAGATCAATGTAGCCAGTGTCCTTCATTTTTCTGTGTGAAAGAATCAGAATTGAAGCATGAAGGGTCAGAAGACTTTTTTGTAAGTCTTAAGTCCCACCTAGTTCTTCAATGCTTTATAAGCATACCTAAACAAACCGCCTGCTTGATCCCCTTGAGAGTGCATTTTCAAGTTCATTTTCAAGAAATGAATACATTACACTACCTTGTCCTTCACTGTACCACACACTTATGAGCAAATAGACCACATCTTGTCCTTGCCGCCCTGCCTACCCTATAGAGACCTTAGCTGCACTCATTTCCCCTTTATCAAAATGATCATTTTCTCCTGTAACTAAGAGGCCTGCTTGTCTCCTAAGAAAAGACGGCAATAAGATTAATTTAGGGTTTCCCTGGTGGCACAGTAAGAATCTGCCTACCAAGGCAGGGGACATGGATTTGATCCCTGTCCGCAAAGATTCCTGGAGCAGCTAAGCCCGTGTGCCACAACTCCTGAGCCTGCACTCCAGAGCCCCGGAACCACGACTACTGAAGCCCGGCGTGCTCCAGAGCCTGTGCTCTGCGGCAGGAGAAGCCGGCACACGGCAAGGAAGAGTAGCCCCCCTTGCTGCAAAGAGAGCAAGCACACGCAAAAAAACCAGTGAAGATCCAGTGCAGCCAAAAGTAATAATAATAAAATTAACACAAAGGCACCCATGAGGTTTACCAAAACCTTATCCTAAAACATTAGCTGCTATTTTAAAAAACATACGATACAAGAGTTCTCTTTGAATAAAAAAGTTCCTTTCACTGAACTTCTATCTTCTTGTGGTTGGTCTTTGATCCTTTTGTTTCTAGGGACACACATTAAATTTAGCTGGGAACTATTATGATTTAGTTCCAAGTTTTGAATTTTTTATCACGTAATTGCTTGAAGGAGAACTGGGATGACAACTTTACTAGTTTTCTTTGACTGTGTAACCCATAACCACAAACTTAGTATCTTAAAACAAAACATTTATTACTTCAGTTTCTATGGGTCAAGAGTCTGGGCATTGCTTAGCTGGGTCCTCTACTCAGGGTCTCACAAGACTATAGAGTCAAGAGGGTTGGGGCAGGGGGTAGGATAGGGCTTATTGGGACCTGAAATCTTATCTGAGGCTTGGGGTTCTCTCCAAATGTATTGATTCCTGGCAGAATTCAGTTCCTTGTGGCTGTGGAACTGAAGTCCTCAGCACCTAGATGTCACCTGAAGTTTCCTGCCACCCAGCTTTCTCCATGGCACTTTGTTCTATCCATGAGAAGGACAATATCTCTAATATCTAGGACTTCTTTTTAAAGTATTCACCTGATTAGGTTAGAAATGCTATGATGAACATAGACATTATATTAAAAAGCAGAGACATTACTTTGCCAATAAAGGTCTGTCTAGTCAAAGCTATAGTTTTTCCAGTAGTCATGTATGGATGTGAGAGTTGGACTATAAAGAAAGCTGAGCACTAAAGAGTTGATGCCTTTGAACTGTGGTGTTGGAGAAGACTCTTGAGACTCTCCTGGACTGCAAGGAGATCCAACCAGTCCATCCTAAAGGAAGCCAGTCCTGAATATTCATTGGAAAGACTGATGCTGAAGCTGAAACTCCAATACGTTGGCCACCTGATGAGAAGAACTGACTCATTGGGAAAAACCCTGATGCTGGGAAAGATTTAAGGCAAGAGGAGAAGGGGACGAAAGAGGATGAGACAGTTGGATGGCATCACTGAGTTGATGGACATGAGTTTGAGTAAACTCTGGGAGTTGGTGATGGACAGGGAAGCCTGGTATGCTGTAGTACATGGGGTTGCAAAGAGTCAGACACGACTGAGTGCCTGAACTGAACTGACGCTTAAAATTAGTCAACACATTAGGGACTTTAATTACATATTAAAAATCCCTCATCTATGCCACAGAAGATAACCTATAGACATGGGGATAACTACCATCATATTTATCAGGCCTTACACACACTAAAAGAAAGGGTATTACACAGGATACATAGAGAAGGGGTTGGGGACTTGGGTACTTAGAAATCTAACCTCATCCAAGTATGTGGAAGAACATAGATAGTTGTCTACATGAAAAAATGGAATACTAGATACAACATTTCAGGGATTACCAGAAATAGAGTCTTCAATCAACCTTCTCACAGAAATCATAAATATATATACATAATTATTTATATATTCCATATGATGTTATGGAAACCCTTGAAAAAACTTTGTAGCCAATCCAATATGTTCTTAGCAACATCTATTGTTGTTTTAATATACCCAAAACACAAAGAAAGGAGCATATTTACCAGCTACACAATAAGGGATAACAAGAATAACCTAAGTATATCTATACATGATTTTAAAAAATTGAAGGAAAACTGATATTTCACTTGTAGTTAATAAATTTACGCAAAAAATATTCACAATTCTGATAATAACACAAAGGAGATAGTGTTGCCCACCGGTTTAATTATCTCTTTTTGAAAAATGAGCACATCCAGGTTGGTATGGTTTAGTGAAGTGGGCCCTCTGAAACACGGATGCTCCGTGTCGAGAAAAGAGAAAGCCAGTGGACCTTAAAAATATTTATAGGTTGTGACCTAGAAAATGTATGAGTCTACTGGCTTCTTCTCCAAATATCATAGTCCTTAGAAACCTCAGGTAAAGTATTAAGGGGAAAAATAAATTACCAGGATAAATCCTTAGAGATTTCACTGGGCACATGGCTTACATCACTTCATGAGATCCGAACAAATATAGATTCCACATTGGATCAATGATCGCTGTGCTGTGCTCAGCTGATCAGTCATGTCTGACTCGTCACAACCCCCTGGAGACATCCATGGAGTACACCCATCAGACTGAGGAAGTCGTCATTATCCTCATTTCACACTAACATCCTTACTGTTACAGGACTGAGGGCATACAAAGTTACCCTGCAATCTATAACTTTTCAACTCCAAGGTCTGAGGTATGAACTGAGATACTGCAGTTCAATTAGGCAAAAAGAATAAAACAAAGCTGTACAAATGTAAAATTGTTATAATTATGCAAATGTCAGACATTTCAAAGCCAGCTTGCCCCTAAGAATCTGGATAAAGTCTGAGTGAAGGCTGTCATACTGGAAGTATTTTGAGTTCACTTACAATAATTTTCCTTTTATATTAGACTTTTGTAGGGATATTATGTTTTACCAGATTCTCATCTGGAGAATTTATGATAAGCAAATAATCTAAATCACAAGTGAAAAGTTATACCACAAGGTACCTAGTAAGCTATTATTTTTAACAGAAGGAAAAAAAGGGGGTACTGGGCATTTAAATTTTGTTATATATATTTATGTTAGAGTACCATGAATATTCCCTGTAGCTCAAATGGGAAAGAAACTGCCTATAAGGCAGAAGACCAGGGTTCGATACTTGGGTTGGAAAGTTCCTCTAGAGAAGGGAACGGCGATCCACTCCAACATTCTTGCCTGGAGAATTCCATGGACAGAGAAGCCTGGCGGGCTACAGTCCGTGGGGTCACAAAGAGTTGGACACGACTGAGCGACTAACACACACACACACACCATGAATATATTAATAACCATACTATCTAAGGTTGCTGTGGTTTAGGAGTGTGAAAATTAGAATGTAAGTTTGGAAAAAATTCTATAAACTCTAAAATAATCAACTGGAGCCCTAATTGTTACCTGCGACTTCCAGAAACCAAATTTACACATTTTACAACTGGAGGTGCTTTCCTTCCTTACTTCGTATTAAAAACAAATTAGAAATTTTAAGTCTCCCTCTGATCTTGAGTGATTCTATAAACTACAATAATATATAAAGTAGTTTTCTGATAAAAGACCAGTTTGTCTTTTTGTTTACTTACAGACGGCTTGATTGTATTACCACTTCCATCTCAAGTTATAGCAAGTAACTTTCTCACTGTGGTCATTTTCCTGGGGTGGTGGTGGGGGATTGATTCATACAAGCAGACTTTTTAACAGATGTGGTTACTTCATATATGAAAATAGAGAGTACCACAAACAAGTGTTGAAATTAAAAGGCAAATACAGGAACCTCAGCAGAACAGAAACATCATGCATCTAATTAGTCTAATCCACACACCCTTTGGATTTACTTCATGTGCCAAAGGACCAAAAGAAAATAAATGCCAAATACTTTCTCCCTGAATAGAGAGCTAGCACGGATTTTTATCACCTTATTTGTTTTTTATCTTCCAAATTTGCAAACATATATTATTTCTATAATTTTAAAGACCTCACAGACATAAGAAACAAGGTTCAGAGCGAACATAAATGCAGCTTCCACTACCATGCAAAGATTCCTCCCAGCTGTGCTAAATTATTTTCATCAGAAACAACTGTTTCAAGCCACATAGAACTGGTCACATTACTTGTCAAAAATTAAAAACCTTGTCAAACTGGTCCCTTTGTGGCATTATAAACAGTCAGTTGTCAAAAGTGAGCTGTTGGCAAAAGCAACACAAAAGGGGGGAAAATGGTCTATTTCCCTTTTATACTAAGTGAAGGGTTTCCTATAATTTTAGCAGTCATTAAGATTTACTAATGAAGACTTGAGATGGAGTCTAAAAAAAGGAAATATAACGTTAAGTGGCTCATTTTGTGTTTTGAGAGGTAAAATATTAAGAGGAAAAAGAAGTGTTATCTCATCAATCACCAACCACATAAAGCTGGGAAAGTAACACAGCCCTTTCGAGCAGTAGCCTCCGCTGAAGAACGCCATTGGCCTAGTGAGACTCCCTTCTAATAGGTGAGAAGCGATTTCAATCTCCATACCCATTTAATCACAGGGCTGTTTGAGCTCTGACTGCCAATTATCCTGAATTATGTGTCATATAGTAGGTTTGTGATCTGGGCTATAGTGCATTAGGGACCCAGCGGAGACCACCATGTTGATTTGACAAGGTTCTTAGAGCCGGGATGAATAAATTAACGCGACAGAATGATTCTGATGAACAGAAGATTGGAGCCAAGCTCCCAGAGATGGAAGATTAGTGACTAATCAGCTCTAACACCTGGTTTCCATAACACTCTAATAACAACTCCTCGTGCTGCTCTAACAAAACACAACAGCCTCTGCCAGGGGGGAAAATGTGAAAGAGCCTCAAAAGTTACAGCTCGGGGTGTGTTATTCACGACAGAATGTATTTCACCTGTTCTTGGAAAATTAAGACCAGCAGTGATCCTCCCCCACTCCACCTCCTTTATAATGGGACGGAGGGCGGGGATGCGAATTCCAAACAAGTAGGTTCCTGGGAGAACAGACTGAATGAGAAATTCACTGCTGCTAACTTTTCAATTCAACTTACATCAGCTGAAGGGCAGAGGTGGAGAGAGAGGGAAAGGGGAGGAGAAAGAGTAGGAAGGCTAGGGAGGAAGATGGGGGAAGAAGCGTCCCAACAGCTACTGCTGGTGGGAGTTTGGGGCATCCTATTGAGCTGGCTTTCCTGGTGGCTCAGTAGTAAAGAATTCCCATGCCAATGAAGGAGATGCGGGTTCAATCCCTGGGTCGAGAAGATCCACCGGGGAAAAAAATGGCAACCCACCACTCCAATATTCTTGCCTGGAAAATCCCATGGACAGAAGAGCCTGGCAGGCTATAGTCCATGGGGTTGCAAAAAAGAGTCCAACAGGACTGAAGTGAGTACACAACAACAATGGGGGAGAGAGACCCCAGGTAACAATCCCGTCTAGTCTCTTACCTTTAGGTTTAGGGTAAACAAATGCAAAAGTCTCCATACCACTACTCTGGTTAATCTGGAGACCACGCCAGGCCCTTAACATCTATCATATGACACCAAGATACAAGGCACAGGAAAGTCTCAAAATGAAAGCAAGCTAAGCTCTTTAAACCTACCTGGCGTGGCTGCCTCTCGTTGGACCCGTGAAGGAATGCCATTCTGGCCAATGCTGTTATCAGCACCTGAGGAGGTGGCCTTTCAAAGACCAGCGTGATCCACTGTTGGCCTCCCTTAGGCCACTGGCTTCTGGACTGGAGAGGCAGGTCACTGATTAGGACGTGCCTTGTTAAATCGGAAAGCACTTAACTGAGAACAGCTGGGAGTACCTGCGATGTATGCTGGAGTAGTGTTTTGACAGCCAGCAGAAAGGAGGTACCAAAGAGTTGCAGGAAGGGGGGCCCCCTTCCATGGCCTGAGAGCGGGCTCCTGTCTGACACTCACTCAGAAATGAACTGTCCGAGGAGACACACACGCTGACAAAGCAAGAGAGTTTCACGGGAAGGGGCGCCATACACACGATAAGGGAACTCCAGGAGAACTGCTCTGCCGGCTCATGTTTTATGGTAAGGCAATAGCTCCTGGGTTGTCTCTGGCCAGTCATTTAGCTTGCACCTGTATTTGCTGATTCAGGGTCCATCTCAGTGGTGTGGGCGCCTCAGCCAAGATGGAGCCCAGTGTGAAGGATTCTGGGAAATTGGGAGGATCTATCCGCTCCTCCCTCTTTTTGGCCCCTCCCAAATTTTCTCAGGTAGTTTTACAAGGCATATTATGGGCTGGCATCTCCTTGTAGGTCTCCTCCCCTTCTTTTTGGCCCCTCCTGAATCCTGAATCTCCCCCCACCCCCAGTTAGTTTTCAGTAGCAGCAATTTTTTTGTTTTTTGTTTTTTAAATCAGGACATCCTGTTGTGAGACAACTCCTGCTGGTTATCAACCTGCCTGGCCAAGGTGGGCAGTTTCAGGCCAACAGTTCCCTAACAAGGGCATTAGAATGATTCTCTTATGACTGTTTAAAAATTTGTTAGTGCATCTCTGTGCTAATAACACTCCCTGGCAAATCTAAGACAATAAGAAGACCTAACTGAATGACAACAAAGTTTAAAGCCATGCTTGGTGGTGAAGAGGGGCTATTCACATTACAACAGAGAGAGAGAGTTTGTTTCTTTTCCCTTTTGAAGAGGCATGGTTAATTCTGCTGGATTTTTTTCAAATATGATTTGATGTAAAAAAAGGAGATTGATACTCAAAGAAACAATCTCTTTTCTGAAAGGCGGGTTGGCCTCTCTTTATGGCTTCTATTCATAACTGATTTCTAGCCACACCACTGAACTTTCCGGTCCTAACTTGTTTGATTCTGTAACCTTGTCTATAGCCGGGGGCGGGATTATCTATTTGGATTTCAGGTTTCTTTTGAATTCAGGTTATTTCCCCACACAGGACACATGTCTGTGCCCCACATTCAGCTCGGCAGCCTGTGAAGACCCACGCTTTTTGCAGTGACTGACGGAGAAGCCAGCTCCATGTGGTCCCAAGGGTTGTTTCCAAATTTGGTCTCCCAAAGGGAATCTCACTAAACTCCTCCAGGCATGCTTTAATACAGACCCATTTTCACAGCTCCATTTGTTCTAACACCTGATTCCTTCCTTGCCTCAGCAAACCTCACTGAAGACAGACTGGAGGAGAGCAGCTCTTTTATCTATATTGCACAAGAAATCCTTTCCTTTACCCTCTTTCCAATATTTTACAACCCCCAAAATGAAATAGAAGCCTAAAGGTTAAAGGTGAGAGACCCTATTTTTGCAAATGCAAGAAACTTACATGAGTTCATAGCTGATACTCTCTTCTGATTGTTTTATTTTCCCTCTCTTGAAATACTTGAGTGACTATTGTGAAATGAAGTAAAGATTCCTCTTGAAATAGACTTTCAAAGAGAAATTCAGGGGAAAAAGAAGTAAATCTTCAAAGGGGTTGATTGAATTTGTAATCATGAGAGCCGCACTCTGGGACATTTGCTGAATTCTACTTGGTTAAATGTTTTATCATCTGGCCCCAAATTATAAATGCCCTAAACAATAAAGTAGAAAAAAGCCAGGCATCATCAATGTTCAGCTGAAAAATTACTACTGCCTCCACCAAAGGGACCTGCAGACAGTCACAGCAGTCAGTTCAACCTTGGTGGGAACTGCAGGGAGCGGTTTTATGCGTAGAAAGCATAGGCGACAACATAGGTGTTGGGATAACAAAACCCTCAAATCTGGAGGGAGAGAGGCTTTGTTGTCTCCTGTTCCGCAGAGACACTCTGAAGGTTTCTGAGGGGCATGGAAATAGCATGGATGTCTGCAGTTAATCTGAAAACATGTTGTTTTTCTAAGCAACTACAGCCAAGAAATGATCTTCAGTAAATGGAACCAAATGATAGCAGAGTCTCCTTAAGCCACGTTATGTGCTTCATCATCATCAAGTTTAGACAACACTGAATAGATAGGAATCTCATGGAAGAGCTTGAATCCCAAGACAGTGAATCCTTCTGGCTCATGGAACTTCTGAGAAAGTGGTAAAATACATAAAAATCTCACTCCAAAGAAGTTCAGGTATGCAAATACATATAATAATGTGCATATCATTTCAGGGTTTTAGTTAAGGATAAGAGTCACTGTAGTGATATAAACAAAATTATTCTGGTCACATACGATATCATACCAACATGATAAAACCCCCCAATAAGAGAATGGATACATGTATATGTATGTCGGATTCCCTTTGCTGTCCACCTTACACTATCAAAATATTGTTAATTGGTCACACTCCATATAAAATAAAAAGTTTAAAATTCCTCAGTCAATTAGATCCTTAGTTTCAAGAAAAGGATTGAAACTGGGGTGTTAAATGGTTATAGTAACCAGAGGGATGGGATGGGGAGGGAGGTGGAGGGGGGATCGGGATGGGGAACACATGTACATCCATGGCTGATTCATGTCAATGTATGGCAAAAATCACTACAATATTGTAAAGTAATTAGCCTCCAACTAATAAAAATAAATGAAAAAAAAAAAAAAAGAAAAAGAAAAAAAGAAGAAAAAAAATGGTTATAGTAAGCAAAAAAGGAGCCCCAATTATTACTCCCCTCTCCTTAAATTATGCAACACTGAAAGCAAGGGCCAGGGAGATGGTGAGTAGAGAAACCGAAAAGGATAGAATATTATTTTACTCAATCTGCTACCATGGGAAGAAAATCAAAGAAGTGGTTTACAATAATGATCCTTATATTGGAAAGTTTCAACAATCAATGGAGGCAAAAAGTTAAGGCCAGAAGATGTCGTCAAAAGTACTTTTTCTATGAGCACTGGAGCCAGATGGTATTTTGTGAAAAGAGGAAGATTCAACTCCTTACCTACAAAAATCAGTATGTTGACTATACCTAATTTATAGGAAGACACAGAGGGTCAAATGAGTTAAAGTGTCAGAAAAGAGATTCACAGGTTGTTATGTACTATACACATGTCAGTTACTATTTTTACAACAGGCTTTAACTAATTTTCAGACTGGATAAAAACTTACAAGGTCCTAGAATTCCTTTTGTTAACTCCTACATTAACCTAAAGAAGTGGACTTACTGTTATTTATCCCAATAGAATGAGTATAGTGGCTGAAATTTTGAATTCAGTCTGCAGTCATGCTAAACTAGTAATGACTACATCAGTTATACCGTGCATTTTCCAGATTATTTAAAATAGCAGCCTCTAAAGTGGGTTGCATGACTCAGGTTTGAGGGCAAAAAAACCACTGGGATAGAAGGAAAAAAACATGAGAGCTACTATTCATTTTGATTTATCTTGTTTTTGAGAAAAATAGTCATTCTTATTTAACAATTTGCATGCTTTATCAGTAGAGTTACACATGTATTATATATATGTATATACTATACATTTACATATATACGTGCATATATGGTACATATATACGTGCATATATAGTGTGTATATATATATATAGTGGTGGTTTAGTTGTCAAGTTGTGTCCGACTCTTGAGGCCACATGAACTGTTACCCACCAGGCTCCTCTGTCCATGGAATTTCCCAGGAAAGAATACTGGAGTGGGTTGCCATTTCCTTCTCCCGGGGATCTTCTTGACCCAGAGATCAAACCTGGGTCTCTTGCATTGTAGGTGGTCTCCTGTATAGCAGGCGGATTCTTTATCAACTGAACCACAAGGGAAGCCCCTTATACATACATATATATATAGTGTATATAGCATGCTGCAGTCTATGGGGTCGCAAAGAGTCAGACATGACTTAGTGACTGAACAACAACAATGACACAGTGTATATATATATATATATATATATATAGTTTGGTGTGTATGCTCAAAAAATGTATATAGGTCTGTATATATATATATATATAATATAAATAAATAACATATATATAAATAAATATATATTTGATATATATATTGAATTGAATTGAAGTCGTTCAGTCATGTCCGACTCTTTGCGACCCCATGGGCTGTAGCCTACCAGGCTTCTCTGTCCATGGGATTTTCCAGGCAAGAGTATAAGAGTACTGGAGTGGGTTGCTATTTCTTTCTCATATATATATATATATATATATATATATACCATCTGGCTCCAGTGCTCATAGAAAAAGTACTTTCGACGACATCTTCTGGCCTTAACTTTTTGCCTCCATTGATTGTTGAAACTTTCCAATATATATATATATAAAACATTATCTGACCCTCTTAGCTATGTTAGATCATTACTACTATTATAATGTTAAGGAAAACAAACCTGGAATGATTTTTGCATTGTATTATCTAGGTGGACAAGGACTGAATTCTGTTTTGGTGCTAAGACCTACTACACTCCATACCTTTACACCGAACTGGACCCTTCTAAATTCAGCTTTTGGGAATTTCCCTGGTGGTCCAGTGGGTAAAACTCTCTGCCCCCAATTCACGGGGCCCAAGTTCAACAAGTAAGCCCTTGAGGGGTAACTACTGAGCCCACACGCTCTGGAACCCATGTACCTCAACTACGGAAGCTTATGCTGCCACAGCAAAGACCCATTGCAGCCAAATTAAATTTTAAAAAGTAAATTCACCTTTTGGTAACTGTCACCAAAAGGTAGCCTAAGGGCTGTAAATCAGCAAGCACTGGCAGGATAAGGACATGAAAAGGGGAGATGGGTTGACTTTCTTGGGTAGGTTCAAAGCTGTTCTTCCAATCTTATACAGAAATATACACAAATAAGTGTCAGGCATGCCATGATCCCAAACCATGGCAAACAAATCGCAATTACTACCATGGATGGCCCCTTAAGTGTACCAGTAGATAATGAAATACTGTGGAAATGAGACACTTCACTCCCTACCATCCCAATCAAAATAAAAACAAAAACTTGTAACCATCACTGTATTTAGTATTATTTATAAATGGCATTTTCAGTGTTTCTTGCACTTTTCTACCTTAGTATAAGGTGCTATATAAATGCTAAGTATTGTTTGTATTTAACAAGCCTCAGACAGACAAAAAATGTCTGTACTTTGGTTTCTGCAATAAAGGGCAAAAACGGTACTGAAAAGAAATTGCCTATTCTGGGTTATAGCAGCATAAACTTCACTTCCTCACCTTGGGCTCTACTCCTTGTTTTCTGGTTCAACACTATGTTCAGAGTCAAGAATTAATTTTCTGAGATATCTTCAAAGGATATGTTATCAACAACAGGAACTGGGATAATTCTTGAAAATACCAAGTCATCTGTTCTTTTGACTGAGTTTTGTGTACACAGGTTGAGTGGCCAGAAATGGGTCTAAAAATAACCTAGTTTCCTGAATATGGAGATTTCAAAAGTGTGCTTCTTTCTTAACAAATATAAATGTCAGAAAGCTTTGTCTCTTTATAAGTCAAAAGGGAAATTATAAAATTACCTTTAATGAGTAAATTGAGGTGGGTATTTAACAATAAATTTACTGTACTTGTTATATAATAGTAAATTTACTATGTTAGTAATTTCTATTTCTGAAATCCATATCTGAAATGTGGTTTAAAAATGCAGTCAGTGGCCATTTTTTCCTTTATTTTATGGTTCAGGAGGCTCCATTCGCTGAGTTTGCAAGTTAGCTTGCCTGGATGTGAATCACTTACATATAAAATACATACCTTACAGAATCATAGACTGTGAAGGCTGGCAAATCTTTAAAACAAACTAGTTGATCTCTCACTTTTAAGAGGAGAGTATCATTCCCCAAATGGAAAATCAAGTAGCTAGATCCATATATAACAGGAAACCTAAATATGGTGTATTTATTCCACAAATATTTGCTGAGTATGGATCACTAGCCTGATTCTGGCTATATACATGACATTGAAGACAATGATACAGCTATCTAAATTCTCAAAATTCAGGAAGATTTGGAATGTTTCATTCATTGACAAGGAAGATGGTTTAACAACATATTCTTCCTTCTTTTCTATGTAAATAAGTATTTTGCTAACAGGGCAACTTTAAACATCTGTTTTATTAACAAGTATTATATCTCTCAGATTTGCACACCAGGAAATTCAGGGGAGATGATATCCTTGAAACTGTACACGGAGTAAGTATTAAAGTCAGGACCGATATAAATGTCAGTTATCCAAAGCTGAATGCATCATCAAAACAGCATCATTTTCATGCTTGACCTTCCGTACCATCATTCTAATCATGTGTGTGAATGTGAAAGATAAAATAGATGACAATGAGGGATGATTTACAGCAAATCACGGTAAAAAATAACATAATGGGCCTTTAAATGCAACCTTGCCTAAACTGTATAAATAATGTTAGTTCTCCTTGCCTGAATTTGTGGTAAAGAGGCAGAGGACAGAAATGACGACTTAATGGCAGATGTAAAAAAAAAAAAAAAAAAAAGAGAGAGAGAGAAAGACAGAGAGATACACTTTACTGTTAGAATATCTTAAGTTTAAACACAGTGTTAGCATTTTTTTAAATAGGGGTAAATATTTAATAACATATTTATATTAATGGAGACTTCATACATTTCATAAGATGCCCTCCCAATAATTTTGACTGGAAATAGCAAGATATTATATTATTAGGAATTTTAATTTTGGGGGAATTTCCTTGTTAAAGCAACAGAGGAAGAATGGAATCATACATTTGAAATGTCATGAACATAGAAAATTGGCAGATTTGTATGGAGGCTCCTTATATTTCTACACCTCTCCCTAAAAAATAAGAAGTTATTTTACTGAAAATTTATTTGGGAATAGACCAAAAAGGCAAGTGTAAAATTAGAAGTTCTGAATTCTTTTCAATTAAGAAATTTTCTCAAGTTGTAAAAACAATAAAGGACACCAAAAGCTTAGAAAATATTTTATAAAGATTTCTAAAGTAATTTAAAAAAAAAAAGTTTTTCTATTCACTATTAGTCACAAAATACTGTAGTAGAAAAGCAAGATTGAAAGAATGCTTTAAAAAAGCAACATAAGTCTTTCAAGAAAATAAGAAATGTTTATATAATGTTTAGTGGATTCATTGAAATGCCGTTTTAATCTATTTGAAGAAAAATTTCATATTTACTCAACTAAATATAAAAAAATCTTAAAATATGTAAATATATATAAATACGTGCACACACACACACATATATATGTACACACATAGCAAAAATTCCCCTCATATACGAATTTTTTAACTTAAATCTTTAGCAGTGCTGTTTTCCATTCCAGCATCCAAATAACAAATGATAAGAGTTTAATTGAAATGTTTTGCAACTGTTTTAAATTTTTATAAGAAAGCAAATTGCAGCTACGTTCTAAATTTGATAAGGATTATTAGTTAACAAAAATGACAAAATCTCTCTTAATTTAACTTGCCTCATGGATGAAATCTCGAATAAGATTGGCTGCTTACTAATGACTGCTTTTCTGGTAGAAATAACTAACCCATACATAGTCCTAGACTTGAGAAATAAAGAAAAGCATTTTCATTCTAAATCTCTTCTAAAGAAATCTAAGATTTCAGGCAAAATGTAATATGATTTCTTAAGTTTCCTAAGAAAACAAAAATGTAAGAGCTGCACACTTTTGTATACGCTGTTTCACAATGAAAATAAACATGTTTTTTCCACTGCTCCACTGAAACCAATCTATCTCACAATTTTTATTACATACAGAATTGGCTATGCAGAATTTTAATATTTCTATTAATATATTTATATGCAAAGAAACTCAAATACTTTCTGCTTGATGCAACAATATTTCTTTTTCCCAGGTTGAGCCAAACACACAGATCTTTTCTGCTTTACACAATAGTATGTCAGTTATCCTTTTTGACTAAAAGGGAAGATATGTGAACCACACAGACACACACACGCATACACATGACCAGTTCCTTAGGAAAACCAGAGAACCAAGAAAAAAATCAAAGTTTTACAAAGGCAAACTCCTGTGTGGATTTAAAAGAATAAAGTGAAGGACAGAAAGGAAGAATAAAGGGAGAAAGGAATGTTGGAAGAGAGGAAGGAAAATAATCCTAAAGAAGAGAGTAAAAAGCTGCTGTGGATTTGTTTCTATAACGACGTTAATGGCCTCATTTCAGGCAAAATCAGGCCAACCAGTTCAGCAGTTTTGCTGTCATAAGTTCTAAAATACCATGGTTGCTGTACCCAGATTTCCTACAAAGCCTTTCAGGAGCACCACCGCTCACATATAGGCCATGGCTATTTCTAGCCTGTCTCTCTGCTGATCTGCTTGAAGACACCCCTTAGATTAATACAGTTCAGAAACCCTAGGGCTGAGGAATTGAAGTACTGGGTAACAGCCAAACAGAACCAGCCTACAGGTAACTGGGCATGTCAGGCTTAGGTGATTTCTTCTCTCCAGAGGGAACAGAGAATAGCCACAGAAAGGAGGCGATAGAGGAGGATTTGTAAATAAGCACTTCATCTGAAAAGTGGGGAAGAGGGAAAGGCAAGGCAGGTTATATGGTTTAAAGGTCACTTGGCCTCGGCCTGAGTCAGTTATTTCTCTGACTTTCTCCAGTCTTGCCTTTCAGGAATATCCTTCCCAGTCTGTTATGCTGTCTTACTTCGCCCCTGTTCTCGCAGCTGGGAAGAAACTGTATTTTTATTCTTTCATAATTTTCCATGTGAAGCCGCTAAGGGCACTCTGGCTCTCGTACCGTGCCTCAGCTCCAGGGTGATGGACTCGCCTGGTTTGCCTGGGACCCAGAAGCTTCCTAAGACCTGAGACGTTCAGTGCTTAAACCAGAAATGCCATGGATAAATGAGGGCATGTTGTTGATCACCCTCCCTGCCCACAAATTTCTTCTCTTGTCCTCAGGTCTCATCAGCCACCCAGATATTCTTGCAAAGTCAGGACAAGGAAGAAAATGAGTTAAAACTAAAGTTAAAAAGTATAAAACAGAAGTTCAGGGAGCCCTTAGAAAGCCTACAGCATCAGTAAACTTTATTTACTAAAGGGGAAAAAATTGCCTACGGTATATAAATCCTATGGTAACTGTTAATCCCCTCTAGAAGAAAAAAAAAATGTTAAAAATAAAAAAGAATGCAGCTGATAAATTACTTACTGAAAATGTAATGCTCAAAGCAGTTACCACAATGCAATTATTATTGGACTTGATTAAACATAAAAATAAATCTGTCTTTTACTTTTCTCTCATCCCTTTAGTGCATACAATGAAAGGAAAAGCCTTTTTAAAAGGTACCTCACGGCCAATTCTTTCCCCCCTAATTCTGCATTGTAACAAACAAAGGTAAAATCAAAAATCATGCAGGCAGTGAAGTATAAGCTTTTTCCTATTATACTTAGAAGGGTGACAATGCCAATTAAAAACACATTCCCATGCAGCTCTCAGCAAATGCTTTTTTTATTCTTTTTAACTCCTTGGTAGTGGAATGCCTTATAAAGAGGAAAAGCATCACAAAGTATAAGGACTTATAAATCATCAATATTTCTGGACAATCAATCTGTGTGTCTACAGGACCTTGCCTAACCTCATTGACATAAATAATGCTCCCTGTTCATAAAGTCTGAGACGAAAAATGAGGATCTAATCTCTAAAAATGTATGCTAACAACGTTGCCTCTCTTAAAGTAACAAGAAAAGAATTGGATTATTCAATACAACGTGGCCAAATTAAGTTATTTCTGCTTTCAGCGGAAGACTGCAGCCACATTTTATACGCAAGTCTCAATGTGACTTTTTCCCTCTGTTGAGATACTTGACTTTGATTTTATTTTTATCATATACGCTCTGAAATGCCAACACCACGCCATTCCTACAAAACAGGCTTTTATCCACTTTTTTTTAAGTCCGCGTTCAAGTTAGAAAGTAAGTCATATCTCCAGATCTCGTTTTGTAAAGGTTGTACTCGCCACAGGCTTAACACAACGGTGGGAGACAGTGTGGAAGGGATCGATAAAGTAGTATTACCCTTTGTGATGGTGAGTCTCTGCAGGACATGCTGGCTTAACTCTGCCGTCTGCGCTAACAGTCCGTCCTTACCCACTGGGAGAGTGCGCTAAAGCACTCTTCTGGACCTCGAGCCCCCCGACCAGGATGAGAAACTCACTTCCTTCACCTGGCTCCGGACCTGCTTTCATAAAGCTGGAGCAAATCTGGATGCCAGAAGACGGAGTTTCAAATTTGAAAGACAAACGCAGAAACACCCTGAAGCAGGAGGGCATGGGCCCTGACATTCCAACAGGTGGATACATCCTTCCGGGAAGTTTCACTTTGGCAGGAGGCTGCCAGAGGCAGCTATCCTTCAAGCTCAGCGTGTCACCTGTGATTTGAAAAAGGCGACGACTGTGGTGACAAGGATGTGATGCTGCCTTGGAATAAGATTTTAGGAATTGCCTCTTTTACTGGCCAAGTGGACTCCGGGAATAATATGGTAAATTGTGCCTGCAAAGAAATCTTTATAATTTTTCATTTGTCACGGCAAGAGTAAAATTGCAACTCTATGGTTAGGGGTGTTGCAAGGGATAAGGAGGTGACCACGCTGTTCCTACTCCTGTTACTAGAGATCAGTTGATGCTGTGCAGGCCTGGAGACCTCAGGGCTTTCCGTGTTTTACAACACAGAAAATAGGGGATACCTGTAGTTCTTTTTTTTTTTTTTTCTTATAAGCACACTGGTAAAGAAACCACCTGCTATGCAGCAGACTCAGGAGACTTGGGTTCCTTGAGTCAGGAAGATCCCTTACAGGAGGAAATGGCAATCCACTCAGTATTCTTGCCTGGGAAATCCCATGGACAGAAGAGCCTGGCAGGCTATGGTCCTCGGGTTTGCAAAAGAGTTGGACACAACTTAGGAACTAAGCATTAAGCACATTTAGATTTTCATTTAACTAAATGGACCTCATTTGCTGCTCAGGCAATGTAAGTCATACAAATTCACTTGTAGGGCCTTATGACACAGCACCCGACTTCAGTCCTTTCCTCTGTCCCTAATTATCTTTCAGGCCACATTTCAACTACTTTCTCTGACACAAATATCATTCACCTACCTCTTGCATCAACTGCTCCTCTCAGCAGACTACATTTTTTTTTCCTCTGAGCCCTGATACTCACCCCAGTCCCTAGGATAAGACCAAGTCACTTCTCATTCATCTATTGTACCTTCAAATACCTGACTCAGGATGTGTCATTATTTGACAAACGTTGACAGAGACCTTTCCATGGAATACGTGCAAATAAATAAGGACAGTTCTGCAGAGAACTGTATTTTCTGCCTCTAAGCAAATTAACTGCAGGGGATTGAAGCCAACTTAAATAGGACATTTTCAGATTCAAACATGTTAGACTCCGTCTCCATTCTAGAAGCAGAACACTTAAAGAGACAGGTTTGGAACTTTGGTATAATGAGCTCTTCCCTTTGCAGTAGTGCCTGCCCTGTATTTAATATTTTAGGACTTATGTATTTACCTACATCTCAAGCGATACTTTAATATACAACTACTATCCACCTAGCACAAATACCATCCATGAAATCTTCTAGGCAGCCAGGTGAAAACCTGGACAAAAGAGCCCTTTCTCTTTATCATGTGGAACAAATTTATCTCCCTTTTGTCTAAATATCGCCTGCCTGGACTACATCTGGTTGTTACTTTTCCAACTAAAAGCATCATTAATGTGATTAACTATAACGTGGCTGCCCTGGGTCAACACCTTCAGCAACAGTAAGAACTTGTGAAAGCTCTGACATCGCAGTTTCTCTTTACCATATCCCAGATAAAATTCTTAGGTCAAGCTACCTATGGCCCCTGAAAGTGGGAGAGGACAGTATTAAAAAAATTATTTTGGTTCCGTACTCAGATCAAACCACAAGAATCCCACAGAGACTGCTTTCTTCTCCATCCTGATAGAGTTATCACTCCCTATTTATTAAATTGATATCTTTTTCTAGTAGCTTTCAGAAATTACAATATTTACATAGAAGATACAGTTGTAAAGGTAATGCCTGCCTTCACAGGACAAAAATCTAACAGAGAAGTCACAAATACAACTGGCTATAATGGAGACCTCCTCAAAGAGCAAAGGTTTTGAAGTCAGATAAGCATGGTACCTCTTCTGCTTTGAAAGTATATAGTCATTTGAATTTCTTGGCTACATTTGTACCTGCTTCTCAAAGTGGGATAAATGAGATCCAACTGTGAGTTCTTTAGTCCACTGCTCCCAAATAATACACATAAAATAAATAGATGTTATTTCAAGAAACAAATTTATGATAACACACAGCCCAGGAAAATGGAATTATAAAATGGTAGAAAAAAATTCAGTGAGTTGCAGTAGAGGGTAGCCCTACCTGGCGGGTGGTTCAAGGGAGACTTCAGAAAGGGTAAAGTGCTATATTTAGTCACAAAGAAAAGTTGGGTAAATAGAATGGCAGGTGGCAGGGTTGAGGGGAGGAGTATCAGAGGAAAAAATAGGCAGCTTCAGAAATTACTAGGATTGACTAGGATGTCCAATTCCCACAGAGAATATTCTAGAAGATCAACTTGGACAAACAGGAGAAAGACTAATTGAGGGTATGCTACCAAAGGTTTACTATTGATTTGAATGAGGTTATCTGAATGTTGCAAGATTTAACCAGATTTTTACAAAGCAATCTGATAACTTTGTGTAAAGTTTGTAAATTGGAAATGACCTCAGAACAGGGAGGCAGAAGCATTGAAATACTTTAGGATCAAAGAAACAAGGGCCTTGTATCAGATCAATGACAGAATGAAAAATAAATGACAGAAAGGAGAAAAACTGAAGGAAGGAGAAAACACAGGATTTAGCAATTAATTGGATGCTGAGTAGGACAGAGGTAGGAGAACAAATAAAAAAGACACATTTCAAGTCCAGATGTCTGACACTGGGACAAAATGTTAGACAGAAGAAAAGAATCAGTGTTGGAGATGATGTTAGCTTTTGGATCACACAAGCTAGCTTGGCTCTTGTTAAATTCATTACATCGTTTGAAACTTAAAATGCAAATTGTCCTACCATTGGCCATCTGAAAATAAAATTACTGATGATATCAACTTCTAAATAAGTATAACATCTGTGATGCTTAATATGTTTCAGGGCATATTTAGAATTGAAGATAAAGGGGTTCTATTTCTCAGAAAATAAAAGTTAAAAGAATTTTAAAGGACAAAAACATCCATCTACCATCTTAAAACAAAGCAATATGGCATCTAAAATATTTACACTGCATACAAAACTAAAACTTTGTCACATGCTAATTCTATTTACCAACCATTGTTCCTCAGTATTTCATGAAAGAAGGTCTGTACTTAACAATACTAATAATATGTCAAAACAACAGTGTGGGAAGTGAGGGCAGTAGGGAGAACCTCAAAACAAACCCGCCTGATCAGAGGAGGCATGTGCTTCATGTGACAGGGGAAATTAAATCTTCATGCCTACATAAGTGTCTAAGAATAAGCCCAAGTTGAAGGTAGCATTAATCTCAATCACTGTTTATTTGTGAGTATTTAGACATATTACACGCAGGGTATGTTTCCATTATTGTTGTTTTGAATGAAACATGCAGCATTTCATTGTGAGGAAACCAGGGAAATAATTTTCTCAGTTGTAGAACTCTGGTAACAAGGCAAAAAAAGACTACAAAACTCAGCTCACTTTATAGCTTGTGTGCTTAGCCCTGTCTTTATTTCAAGGGGGTGAAGAAAGGAAATCAAGAACAAACCATTCCCTCACAAGTTATTAATAATAGAATTTTCATAACTTATTATACATTTGATGTTTTTAAAAAATCACATATGGATCATTAAGATGTGTCTGAAAAGAATTTCAGCAAAAAAGTGGTTAACATTCATCATAGCCTTTCAAAACCAAATTGAATTCTACTTTATCTGAAAACTTTCCAATGCAATATTACTTTTTCTTACATATACAGTCTGCAACTTACCTAGGGCACTATTTATCATTTGGACAACTTAAGTACATACACACACACACACACACACACTCACACACCAAAAAAAAAAAAAAAAAATCACCTTGAGAAAAATAAGAAATTCTCTCCTGTGAAACTCAAAACTGTATTAAAATGATAAGTAGGAAGTCTTCGCATTTTATTCATTAACTTATGCAGACAAGTATGATGTACACAAACCAAAAAAAAAAGGTTACAACATGCCATTGGTCATAATAATCATCTTTGCTTCCTTCATTTCACAGAGTTTATTCATTTTTACAAAGACAAAATAAGCTGTGCTGGAAAGACTAGTACCTAGAGGACCCTTCCAATTATCCACACTGGTAGCCTAGCCCATCTGGGAACCCCAACAGGTATGGGTCAGGATTTAAGGATTCACAATAATTATTGCAAAGGAATTTTTCTTTGGTATGCTCTTTGGTGTTCAACTCAGATGCCATAATGAAGCAGAGAGAAAGGAAGCAGAAATTTGGGGGTTTAAAAGGTATCAATAACATGGTAATAATAAAATTCAAGTTTGTCAATTGTTTCATGGGCATAGTACATAAATGCTAAAAGAGTCATTTCAGGGTAAAGTCCAAGGATCATACTTCACAGGTACCACAGTCAAAAGAGTGTTATGTGTCACCTGCTATAAATATTCACATTTCAGAATTCTGGGTCCCACACTACAGACAAAAAGCCAGAAGGAAATCTATTTACAGAGTTAACATGAATATTTAAGGTGTATTTTGTATACAGAGATTGGGGCAAGGAACGTGGTCAGGAGAAGAATCATATATCTTTAGACCCTGCTCTAGATTTTTGGTCAAATCCAAGAATGTATCCAATTTACTTTTTGAGAGACAAGGTCTTACAGGAAATAAAAAGAGACTTTCCTAGGGATTTCTCTTAAAAGCAGCAAAAATTAAAATGAAAGGTCAGGGACTTCCCTGGTGGTCCAGTGTTTAGGAATCCACCTGCCAATGCAGGGGACATGAATTCAATTCCTTGTCCTGGAAGATCCCACATGCTGTGGGACAACAAGCCCATGCAATGCAGCTACTGAAGCCTGTGTGCCTAGAAATCCAGGCTTCAACAGCAAGAGAAGCCACCACAATGAGAAGCCGGAGTATTACAACTAGAGAGTAGCCCCTCCTCTCCACAACTAGAGAAAGCCCTGGCACAGCAACAAAGACCCAGCACAATCAAAAATAAATAAGTAAAAAGGAAGGTCAAAATATTAATAGCTTCTGCTCTGAAACCACCACTTTCCCATCTTGGAGGCAGACTTAAGAGTAGTCAAGAACTAGGGCTTTGGATGTAAAGCTCTAGTCTGGTTGTGAGTCCAAGAATCACCACAGCTAAATAAGTGGCCTTAGGAAAAATCACCCTTTCCTAAGTCTCAGGATCTAAATTCTTAAATGGATAAACTGACAAGAACCTGATGATTATGACTGTTGGAGGTTTAAGCGAGAGGGCCTCTCCATTGAGTTTAGCACACTGTCTGAGTTCTATGGGTTGCATCCTGGGTACAATGCACATTTGTATCAAATGTCCTTGGAAAAGAAAAGATCTTTCCTTTCAATATATATATATATTCTAGGATCTTTGAGAAATGCTCTATATCGAACACTGTGCCGTATATCCCAATATGGCATCCTGTTCTCATTTGTTGGGTAACTGTTCTCATTTGTGAGTGCCTATTTCACACTGTTCTTAAATATTTGAAACAAAAGTGCTGTTTGGAGAAGACACCCTGGCTCGGTGTGACTTCAGCCTATGTTAAGTCTTCATCAAAAAAAGGAGATGAGGAAGGTTCAATTCATTTGAAGGACATATACTAAATTAACCTTAAAAATGCATTCCAATATGCAGTAGGTACAGACAAATACTGTTTGATTCCACTTATATGAGGGACCTAGAATAGTCAAACTCATTGAGTCACAAAGTACATTTGTAGGTAGCAGGGGCCAGGGAATGGGGCGTGGGCAGGGTGAAGGGGTAGAGAGGCGGATTGGGGAATTCGTGTTTAATGGGGACAGAGTGCTAGTTCAGGAAAGTAAAAATTTCAGGAGATGGATGATGGTGAGTGTTGCACAACAATGTGAAGGCACTTAGCGCCACTGAACTGCACAGTTAAATACAGCTAAGATAGTCTGTTTTATATTATGTGACTTTTACCACAATGAAATCATTATTTTTTTAAAAAGGAGGTGATGACATTTAATGGTGGTTTTGTGATGATTTCCAGGTACAATTCCAAGTGTCAAGGGAAAATACACCTTTTTAAAGATCCTCTGAGAGTTTGTCTTTGTTCACTCCTTGAGATCCTTTTTCCACTTTTCTCTTCCCTATTCTGGGTGCTAGGAAATGGAACTCTAGAGTTGGCTTCACTTGCCCTGTGGATCCTACTGGGTTCAGCCAACGAGAGGCAAGAGCAAGTGTTTGGAGGCCAAGAGAAAGGGAAGTCCAGGGTATTGCTTCTGCAACTTATCTTCCCACCCACTCTGCTTCCTGTGAGTCTTCATGTTCCTGAAGTGGCTGTGTCCATCTGCAGCCACATTTCTGTTGAGCAGATCCTCCTTCAAAGTTCCCTCTGGAAAACAGGCTCTGGTCAACACAGTGGTCCTTGCTTGTCCCTTCAGGCCTGGGTGGGCAATGGTTGCCCCACAGCTGCCATTCCCGGGGTGCCTCATCACTCCTTACTGATTCCTTTAACTCTGCCTAGACCTTCATACTTAAGTAACTTTATTAACTAACCCGTCTCTTTATTACCTAACCCGTCTCCAGTGGAACCTTTAGAGTGAGCCATCTGTTTCCAACTGGGTCCCCACCTGAGATAATTACTTTAAAAAGCATGACAACAAAATTCTGTAAAGCAATTATCCTTCAATTAAAACATAAATAAATTAAAAAAAAAAAGAATGAGATTGAGTGGTTATGTTCTGGTGATCACACATATAGGGAGGTCAGGGAAGGTTTCACGGATAAAGTGACGATTAAGACTTGTAGGAACTGATGGAGTGAGCCACGAAACTACCAGAGAGAACAGTTTTGTACCTACAGTGAATAGCAAGTTCGAAAGGGGAGGCCTGGTCAGAATCTTCTCGGTAGAGAAGGAGGCTGGTGTGCCTGGAACAGTCAAAAGCCCTAAGCATGTACGGTGGCCTTACGTGGGCCAGGATGAGATCAGTCAGGTGGTGAATTCTACAAAGAAGATAGGATGGCTTAGGAAAGAACTGTAGAGGGGAAGAGGGTGAGCCTGCGATCAGCAGAGGACAATGAAAAGGAGAAACTGGGGCAATACAGAGAGAACAGGAGGGAGTGATATCCAAAAAATCACCTGAAATAAGTATAAGAGGCGTATCATTTTCCAAAAAGGGTTACACATTCACTTTGGCCTGAACAACTTTTCCTTTCTGGAAGAAATTTCACACACATACACACACACACACCCATACCTAGCTAGCATTTATGCAGGAGGTTGACTTACTGCACCTGAGATTTAGACAAATCCTATTTAGAGAGTGACCTGCAAACCAGTGTGGTTTTACTAGGCTGGAAGATGGTAGTAACAACCTGTTTGTACATTTTTCCCTGAGAAAAGAATCAAAAAGAATCATATTTGTTAATCCTCCTACAAGGATTTCTGTAGTGTATTAACCCTTCTCAGAAACAGCATCGGCTATCCTCAAGAAAGAGGGAATCTGAATCTAGGGAAATACTCCAGGCATCTGTATCTACTTGTTTGACATGAGCAAGAATGTGAGCCCTTAAGCAGGTGGGTGCCTGGGTGCTGCAGGAAGCAATGGGACTGACTACACCCAAACTGTGTGGTCAGCAGTACTCTGCTGGGGTCTACACATTTACCATAGTGATGGATGCCCTTATCTGCCAAGAGCTGGGCTAAACATCAGATACATATATATCACCCAGGTGAGGTTATTCTTTTCCAGGGAGTTCATTTCTACATGAGTACAACTCGTGAAATAAATAAATGAGGCAGGAAACAATTTTCATTTTAACTTCAACCCCATTTAAAACTCATTCATCTTTTATTCTGTGGCACCAAAAGGATGGACCAAAGAGGGGTATGGATCATAGTGGAATTTTCTTTTTGGAATTTTTCTTTGTTATGATAAATGTATCATTTCCTCCATACGGACACATCAATATGGGCAAGTGAAATTTTCAGTTAGTAAAGCTGCTACTGTGAACAGCAACAGCAGCCAGTATTTATTAAGTATTCAACATGGTCTACACACCGTGCTGAGTGTGTTACACAGATCTTCATTTATTCCTCTCAACGACACTGTGAGGAGAGCACTGCTATGTTTTATTTTACAAAGAGAGAAATAGAAGTTCAGGGGGTTGATGTAACTCATCCAGGATAAGAGACCACCCATAAATGGCTGGGCTGTGAACACAGGAGGGGCTTCCCAGGTGGCACAGTGGTAAAGAATCTGCTTGCCAATGCAGGAGATGCGAGAGACACAAGTTTGATCCCTGGGTTGGGAAGATCCCTTGCAGTGGGAACAGGCAACTCACTCCAGTATCTCCTTGCCTGGAAAATCTCATGGACAGAGGAGCCTGGCAGGCTTCAGTCCATAAGGGCTGCAAAGAGTCAGGCACAACTGAGTGACTGAGTACACACACACATGAACACGGGAAGTCTGACACTGGTGGCTACAAAATACAATACGATTATTACTTGCTCATGTTTAATGATGGATATTTACTGTGAGGCATAACCTTGACATGGATTCTATTTCCATGTTTTCCTTTCTACAACTACTATCACCCCATTTCAGAGATCAGAAAATTGAAGCATAAAGAATTGAGATAGATTGCCCTGACTCAGGCTGCCAAGGAGGGAAGAGATCTGCAATTGATACCTAAGTCTTCTGACTTCAAAGAAAGCACTATATTCCACTGCACAGACACTTCCATGCTCAAGTTTAATTTAATGCTATTATTAAACACAGGCAGCCTTTTCAAATATCCATGCACGTTTATAGCACACTTAACTACGGTCAAGTCCTTGTGCTAACTGCTACAATTGAATGCAAAGAAGTTCCCTCTATCAGTAATCTTAAAAGGAAGCTAGGCAAACAAAGCACAAAGGTTCATGAAAAATTTCAAGTTTGATTCTATTCAACATAACTTTTAAAAAATATTCAGAACATGTCAGAAGCAAGGATGTGATTATGTGAATGGAGAAGAGAATTCACAGGGTGAAGACATCCCTGGAGACCTGTCCAACTGCAAGTTTCTGGAATGAAGCTAATGCCAACCTTAAAAGAGGAGACTTTCAAAAAGCGAAAAAGAAAAAATATGAACAGAATATGGAGAAGGACGTGTGGACAACTTTACCAAAGACAGCTGGTGAATGCAGAGGGTACTTAGTACAAACCACAGAGTCCAAATTCCAGGCAGAGTTTGGACTGTGTTCTGTAAATGAAGACGTTTGACCTCAAGCACAACATGATACAAAACACTGCCTGGAGACGATAAATTTTCTGCACGAGATAATTACCAACAATTCAAACTTCTACACAGAAAGTAAATAAAGCTACAGCGCACATAAGAGTGGATGTGAGATTGGTGGGAACACCTATCTGGGCTCCCCCCGTCGGCATGTTTAGGCTCACAACGAAAACAGGCAGATTGATTTTCCCTGATTAAGGCTGCTTCAGTCTGGTCTGATGAGTAAATACCCAAAGCAGCCACATGCTTAGCTGCCCTCCCTCTGCAATTACTACCTTTTTTTTTTTACCCCCCACACTTCACATTTGCAGGTCTAAATTTGTAATTCTTCACTTGTCAGAGTAAGCAAACCTATCAGTCACTTGGATCTTGTAATTCTGCCCCCCTCTTCTAAGGGGGACATTCACTCCTTCATTTATTCAAGTATGTTTACTGAATACCTTCGAAGCTCCAGGCCAGGTAGGCTTTGGAGATGCAAAAATAAAATATCATCTCAGTCCTCAAAGTGCTCTTCTGTGCCTGAGGTACACAGAAGAGGGGGCAGTCAGGATACGCTGGCCAAACGCTGTAATAGCCGTACGTACAGGGCACTATGTGATCACACATAGGAAAGCTGCCTGGTGTGTCCTAGCATGCCTTCCAGAGAAAGGCATTTTTAAACTGAGGTGTGAGGGGATGGAATGGACTGGGAGGTTGGGATTGACATATATCCACTACCACGAGAACCTACTCTAGCACAGGGAACGCTACGCAGTGCTCTGTGGTGACCTGAGTGGAAAGGGAATTCAGAAAACAGGGGCTGTGTGTACGCGTGTGGCCGACTCAGTGGGCTGTACAGTAGAAATCAACACCACACTGCAAAGCAACTATACTCCAGTAACATTTTTTTTTAAGAAGCATGTGTGAATAACTAGCTTCCTTCTGTCAACAGATATTAAAAAGATTTGCAAACATGAAAACAATGCCACTCTTCTCACTAAATTTTTTAATTAAAATCGTGTTTACATTTAAAAAAATAATAAACTGAGATGTGAGGAATAAGGAGCTATTCATCAGGGGGCCAAGGAGGGAAAAGTCACTCCTGGCAGAGGCTGAAGAATGCTCACATGCTTAGGAATCAGGATAACTGTCATAGTCGTCCAGAAGGGAGCTCAGGATAGGGGCAGGATCGAGAGGGCCTTGATCGTGCAGTGTTTGAATCTGGCTTGGCGACTGCATTTGTGGTTTACAAACAAGCACGGGGGAGGCCTAAGGAGTGCATGAACGGCAACTGACTAAAACTCATGTACATCTCAAAGTTATTAAAAAAAATCTAATTTTATCTTGGTGATGCCATCCAACCTTCTCAACCTCGGTTGTCTCCTTCTTCTTCTGCCTTCAATCTTTCCTAGCATCAGGGTCTTCTCTGACTCAATGGACATGAGTTTGAGTGGACTCCAGGAGATGGTAAAGGACAGGGAAGCCTGGCGTGCTGCAGTCCACGGGGTCACAAAGAGTTGGACATGACTGAGCGACTGAACAACAACAAAAATTTTATCTAGTGAACTTATCTACAGTCTTAAGTAACTGAAGACACCATGATTTGTCAGAATTTGTAGGTAAACTAGCTGATCCTCCCCAAAAGTATCCCTGTGTCTTCTCCCAGGACTGAGTCAATGATGTCAGCTAAAGGATTATCATTAACCCCCCCTGGATGTTAACTCTTTGACAACTTTCCAGCCAAGCATTTACAGTCATCCAAGTGGCCACAGTCTGAAAGGGAAGGGATGATGAGGAAGGGTTGGTCTTGCCCATTGTAGGAATTTTAGGAAAACCAGGTCATGTTTTTGGTTAATCTCAACCCATCTTAAACACACGTCTAAACTGATCATGAGGCTGTGAGGACAAGTTACCTTTGGGAATACTGAGAAACATCCACTCCCTGACTCTGAATCCTGGTGTCCCACGCCTCCAGAAGAATTATCAGAGAGAAATGACCTAATACTGAGAATAAGCAATGTGGGTACTTAACGATCAGTAATAAAATGGTAACAAAATATAAAGGACATGAGATATGAATGCCACCTCTACACTTGCTGTTCTATGTGTTATGTAAAACATATTAGATTTTGGCAGAAAGTTTATATGGAGCTGAAAATTCATATGGAGGTGTGTTTTAAATAACTTCTCTTACAGGTGACCCAAGTTAACTAGACACATATTTGGGACTTAATTAAAACTATAGTAAACCTCCCTTTAAAGAACATTCACAAGCTTAATTTTGCCCAAAGCTCTTAACAATATTATGAGGCAGAAAGGACAAAGATTTTCATGTCCAGCCTACCTGAACAGACACAGATAATGGAGAGAATTTTCCAAGGACAGGTTATAAAACTGGCAGAGGTGAAATAAGTATCAGTGACCAGGAAACCAAATATCAGGGGACTTACTCTCAGCTTCAATATGAAGACTGAAAACATAGAGCCTCTGATTCAGTCTTTGCTATGTGAAAGTGTGTTTGCATTTGGTGTGTGCATCTTAGAACAAAACTTTGTAACCAGAACCTTTCCTGTGGCCATGGAATTAATACTTAACAATAATAATAATGGAACAGCAACAGCTTTAATTTGCTATTTGAATGACCACTTATAAAATGTTTCGCCATTCATTATCTAACTTGAACTTCCTTTTGATATTATGAAACTGGTAGGTGATAAAGTGATATTCAGAAATTTTATTCAGGATTTTGCAGGAAGCAAATGGCAGAGAGAGTTAGAAATTCTGGTAGTTCAATTTGTAGCCCAATGATAGCACCAAAATCTCAAGAAAATTTCCAAATTCTCCCAAACTGTTAGAATATACCCCTCCCTTGAACAGTATTTATATATGTCTGGATGTACAACCACACTCAGATTTTTAATCAACAGCCTGGTTATTTGCACATCTTACTTGTCTTACTATCTCCAGTACCGCCACAGTAAAGAAACCACTGTAATGCTCAGCATAACGATTTCAGGTACTGTGTTCACCAAACCTCTGTTTAACTTACTTTAACTTGTCATGTAGGTCTCTTGGGAGGGGTAATTAATGCTCATTGGTATCTGTGTCTTTTCTTTGTGATCACTCAGCCAGATTACATTCTCTGCCTCTCTTTAAGATCATGTCAGAGATCCAGCCAAAGGAGCCCAAGTAGAAATGAGGCCCCCAATGCTGAGCAGAACCAACTAAGGAAAATCTCCCATTTATAATCCTCCCTCTTTTTTCTCAGAGACTCACCAAACAGAGAAGACCCCAAAAGACTGGAGCCACAACACAGAAGGGGCCTGGGACCTTGGACACCACCTGTGATGGGCAGAGTTCATCTCCTCCCGTCCCTTCTCCACTTCCTGCTCCCACCAACCTACAATGGACTGTGTGATGTAAGTGAAAAATAAACTCTTATTATGTTAAGCCACTGAAATTCGGAAGTTATTTATTATAGCTGTTAGCCTACCCAGACTAATATAACTCTCCATTATAAGAAGTTAATATCTACAAAGAACTAATATCTTTAGACTCCAAAAGAGCATACATTGTAAAGAGATTTTAATCAGCGATTTAAAATTACTGATTCTGAGAATGCATTTGGGGGGAAACCCACAATGCTACCCTTTCAAATAAAAACATAATCATAATTTTTATGATCAATCAAAATTCCTATCATAGAAATCTTTAGGTCTTGATAGATAAATTCAATGAAGCACAGACTGTAATATAAGACTGGTATCAGATATCCGGGCCACACTAATAAGCAAAGTATAAATGGACAAATCTAATTTAAGTCAACCCTGCTGAGTCATTCGAGATATCTATCTACCCAAAATGAACATAATCCATTAGCATCAAAATAACAAAGTTTCCCCACCCCCCGCAAATACAGAAGGGTCTAGTTCTGCTCATGACTTTTATCAGCATGACATGTGGCTAATATTCATTTATCAAACAGTATGGGTATTGTTTTCTGCTCAAATAATTATCAGTTAATGAAGCTTTAAAAAAGAGTCTCTCACATCTAGATTGAATTATTCTTTCTATGGTGCTTACCCTCATATTCCTAAATACTTAAAATGTTCCCATAGTAAATGAGGTCAGCTTGTGTAAGCTCAGAAGCAATAGGATATTTTAGCCTCGAAGCATAATAGGAAGAATATTAGAGTACATTCAATTCAAAAATGGAGTAAAATATTCCATATGTGGCTACATGCCTTTTACATCTCTAGTAAAGATACATCATAGAAATACAGATGATCTCTAAGGGACTTTTATAATAAAATTTGAAATCCCAACAATCCATTTGCTGGAAGAGAAAAAAAAATTCAGAGTCTGAGAGCTGAAGTGTCTCACCTGGAGCCACACAGGACTCTACGCCTGGATGGAGAAAGACATCTTCCAGATCTCATTTTGGTGGCTATTGGTTCCCATGCCTTTTTATTCCCATCCTGACCCTTTCACTACTGAGATGAGAGAGGTTCTTATCTTAAGCTGGAATATTTGCCAGGTAGTATGCATAGTCTTCTAGAGCTTCCCAGGTGGTGCAGTAGTAAAGAATTCACCTGCCAATGCAAGAGACACGGGTTCGATTCCTGGGTTGAGAAGATTGTCTGCAGTAGGAAATGGCAACCCACTCTAGTATTCTTGCCTGGGAAATCCCATGGACAGAGGAGCCTGGTGGGCTACAGAGTTGGACACAATTGAACATGCATGCATGACCAGTTTTCTCATTTGGGAAAAAGGGTTTACTTTCTCTACCGCTTTCAATGCAATCACACTTGTACCCTAAACAACGGGCCCTGGATGCACAACTGCAGAGAGTGCCTGGAAGTTCTCAGTAGGTGGAGGGCTAGGATATGAGCATCCATTTACAGAGGACTTGGGTACCATACTACTGTCTCAGCTTTCTTTCCCTCCAGGTCTCCAGAGGACTAGACTATGGAGGCTGTGTCTACTGAAACCTTCAAAACAGTTTTGTTTTGTTTTCTTATAGATACAGTAAAATACTCCAGAGACAAAAGACTTGCTGGAAGGCAACAGCGATGGGAATGAATGAAACAGCCAAATCTTCCCTGTGATGCTGGAGTTGGAGATATCATCAGGAGCATAGCCTGTGGTTACCATAATCAGAAATGCCCATGAAAAAGCTGATTTAAACGAACTTCCAGGCTGCTGGTGAAAGTGCCAAAACCCAATAGAGTGGCATGTAACAGATGGAAAAGAAAAAGCCCAGAAAGTTCACAAATGACTGATCTTTTATTTCTCCATTATTATGATCCTCAAGATTTCTCTTTCCAGAATTTCTTTTTTTTTTTTTTTGAAGTCACGCACAGTTCCAGTAACCTTTCACTACAACTGAGAGGTGAGTATATTCATATTGATACGGGCAACAAGAAAGTTTCATTTGGTCAGTTTAGTTCAGTTCAGTCACTCAGTCATCTCCTGTCCAACTCTTTGTGACCCCATGGACTGCAGCACACCAGGCTTCCCTATCCATCACCAACTCCCGGAGCTTGCTCAAACTCATATGCATCGAGTTGGTGATACCATCCAACCATCTTATCCTCTGTGATCCCCTTTTCTCTCGCCTTCAATCTTTCCCAGCATCAGGGTCTTTTCCAATGAGTCAGTTCTTCACATCAGCTGGCCAAAATATTGGAGTTTCAGCTTCGGCATCAGTCCTTCCAATGAATATTCAGGAATGATTTCCTTTAGGATTGACTGGATCTCCTTGCAGTCCAAGGGACTCTGAAGAATCTTCTCCAACATCACAGTTCAAAAGCATCAATTCTTTGGCACTCAGGTTTCTTTATAGTCCAACTCTTACATTCATATATAACTACTGAAAAAACCATAACTTTGACTAGACAGACCTTGCTTGGCAAAGTGGTGTCTCTGTTTTTTAATATGCTATCTAGGTTGGTCATAGCTTTTCTTCCAAGGAGCAAGCGTCTTTTAATTTCATGGCTGCAGTCACCATCTGCAGTGATTTTGGAGCCCCCCAAAATAAAGTCTATCACTGTTTCCATGGTTTCCCCATCTATTTGCCATGAGGTGATGGGACTGGATGCCATGATCTTAGTTTTCTGAATGTTGAGTTTTAAGCAAACTTTTTCACTCTTCTCTTTCACTTTCCTCAAGAGGCTCTTTAGTTCTTTTTTGCTTTCTGCCATAAGGGTGGTGTCATCTGCATATCTGAGGTTATTGATATTTCTCCCGGCAATCTTAATTCCAGCCCAGCATTTCTCATGGTGTACTCTGCATGTAAGTTAAACAAGCAGGGTAACAACACACTGCCTTGATGTACTCCTTTCCCAATTTGGAACCAGTCTGTTGTTCCAGTTCAGTTCTATATGTTGCTTCTTGATCTGCATACAGGTTTCTCAGGAGGCAGCTCAGGTGGTCTGGTATTCCCATCTCTTGAAGAATTTTCCACAGTTTGTTGTGATCCACACAGTCAGAGGCTTTGGTATAGTCAATAAAGCAGAAGAAGATGTTTTTAATGGAACTCTCTTGCTTTTTCGATAATCCATTGGATGTTGGCAATTTGATCTCTGGTTCCTCTGCCTTTTCTAAAACCAGCTTGAACATCTGGAATTTCACAGTTCATATACTGGTTAAGCCTGGCTTGGAGAATTTTGAGCATTATTTGCTAGCCTGTGAGCTGAATGAAATTGTGCAGTAGTTTGAACATTGTTTGGCATTGCCGTTCTTTGGGACGGGAATAAAAACTGACCTTTTCCAGTACAGTGACCACTGCTGAGTTTTCCATATTTGCTAGCATATGGAGTGAGCACTTTCACAGCATCATCTTTTACGATTGGAAATAGCTCAACTGGAATTCCATCACCTCCACTAGCTTTGTTTGCAGTGATGCTTCCTAAGTCCCACTTGACCTTGCATTCCAGGATGTCTGGCTCTAGGTGAGTGATCACATCACCGTGGTTATCTGGGTCATGAAGATCTTTTTTGTATAGTTCTTCTGTGTATTCTTGCCCAACTCTTCTTAATATCTTTAGCTTCTGTTAGGTCCATACCATTTCTGTCCTTTATTGTACCCATCTTTCATGAAATGTTCCCTTGCCTTGGTATCTCGAATTTTCTTGAAGAGATCTCTAGTCTTTCCCATTCTATTGTTTTCTTCTATTTCTTTGCATTGATCACTGAGGAAGGCTTTCTTATCTCTCCTTGCTATTCTTTGGAACTCTGCACACAAATGGGTATATCTTTCCTTTTCTCCTTGCTTTTAGCTTCTTTTCTTTGCTCAGCTAACCACTGATTAAAGGGTTACTATGTTTTGCAAATCAAATGAGGGTGCCTCTTTCTTGAATCTCCCCCACTAATGCGTATTCCAAGACAAGTCAAGGGCATCCTATCACATTGCACCTAATTCAATTAACATACACAGTCAGCCAGCAATAGATAACAATGCTTTAGCTATTTTAAAAATCACATCTGTCAACAGACTGTAATACGGCATTGGCAAGATACAGCTGAAACCTATATTCTCCTCACATAGTTTCAACCCTCTTCTGAAATGCACTCTGCTTTCTTTATGATAGAACTGGTCATGAGTGTCAGACTTTTGGAAATCAACTTGTTTTTTTTCCTTTCAATTACAAAAAAAAAAAAAAAATTACTTGCTTTGTTCTCTGGCTTGGGGTTCCCTACTCCAGTCCCAGAGAAATATTTCTCATACAGAAGTAAATGGGCTTTGAAGAGGTAGGAAAGACTCTATTTAAAATTCCAAATAGTGCTTTGGTTCATCCACCCAGCTCTCGCAAGATTGACCATATGTGAAATTTGAATGTAGATTACAGTGTTTCAATTTAACAAGATTAAGGTGTGATTACATTGGTTATTTTGTAATTTCATAGTTTCTCCATTAAGGGAAGTCAGCATTTACGATCAGTCACTTTTAACAGCACGCTAAAGTGGGGGAAGAATGCTTATCACCTTAAGTTACCAGCCACGTCACTTTCTTTAGTTTATATTTTCTAATCAGTTATTTCTTAAAATACATCTCTCTCATATCTTCTCTACAATAACCCAAATTACACACCAGTTTACTTTCTTCCATTTCTATTTTTGCTTTTTTAAGCTAAATCTCCCCAACATTTTTAGCAGGGAATAGGACAGAAAGCATAAAACTTAAATATGTACACATACACACATGTGTACACATATAAATGAATACTAAGACAATTTACTGATAAAAATTTCTGCTTACTCACTTCCTAAAAGAAGCTGGGTGTCATGGAGTCATTCACACCCTGGCTCCTGATGAATGTTAGTGTCCCACAAGATATGAGTTTAACTGAAAGAAGTAAATCATGGTCAAACACGAGTAAGAAATGCTGTATACTGTAACAGTTTCTTAGAGAGTCACAGTGCATATTTGCATATTAAAGTCTCTCACATGTTCCATAGGAAGGAAACATGTTCAATTTTCTTTCAACAGTTGTACAATATCCATGATTTATTTGATCATAGATTTTTAAAAAATTCTTGGAACATCTATTAAGATATATCAGGACACTAGTGTCCAAGGGACACAGTTTAGAAAAGCCAATTAGAGTTGAAAATGCATGGGTTTTATGATGTATTTTCAAATTTCCAGCTTTGATACTTGCTAGCTGTGTGACTTTGGAGAAGTTTCTTCATGTCTCTGAGCCTCCTTTCAAGTTTGCATTCTACCAATGCATTTGTGGTGTTCCAGGCCCTGGGATAACTAGGCACAGTAAACAAAACAGACACACTCCACACTCAGGGGCAGGTAAAAGATAGACAATAAACAAATACATGTATAATTAGAGTGTTGATAAGTGCCAGAAAGGAAAAAGAGTAAGTGGAGGAGATAATTATTACAGGGAAAAGCTAATGTAGATGGAATGGGCAGGCAAGTTCTCTGAGGAAGTGACAATTAAGTTGAGGTCTGAATAAGATGTAAGATCTAGCTAAACAAAATGTGCCAGTAAAATGTTCCAGAAAGAGGAAAAGGTAAATAAAAAGGTCCCAGCACCAACCTAAACATGGCCAAGTTACAGCCTCCTGCAACATGTTGGATGAGTTTGACAGACCTAAGCAGTAGCTTCAATACAGCTGGAGCTCAGTGATTGGGAGTGGGCAGTGGGGATGATCCAGAACAATACAACATGCAAGGGGTCAATCCTTGGCTCTGTTGACCAACACTCCCATGAAAGAGTCTGGCTTCTTTCTAAGTGCAAAGGATGCTAGAGTGGTATTACCAGACTTAAGTTTTCTAAAAAGATCATACATGGGAAGTAGATCAGTTAGAAGGTTATTTCTTGGTGAGAAAAAATTTCAGATTCTTCACCTGCAAAACTAGGGTGTTAACTCTTCACTGATATTGTAGAAAAGAGCTAAAACCTGCAAAAGAGTGTGGCACAGAAAAGGTGCCAAAATAGCACTTCCTGCTTCCCTTTCTCTCCTGAGACAAGGTGCCCAACCCAAGAGAATGCCATTGGTCTTCACTGGCCTTCTCCCTCCCACCCAGCTTTCTGAATTATAACCTCTTGAGACTGTTTGTATCTCAAATAGGTCACACCATGAGTATTTGCAGACAGAAAGCCTTCCCTTGTCTATCTTCCCTCTACAGAAATAGATGGACAGAGCAGCCCCAACCTTTCCTATAATTCAGAATTCCATCACTGAGCAGTGTCACTGTGGCAATATTTGGGTTCAGATGGGCTTGACTATCTGAGTGGAAATGCAAGATGGGCAGCAGAAAGACCAGAAATTCACTGAACACTTACAAAGCACCTCCTAGAAATTTCTGATGCTGGCTATTTGGATACCTTGTCTTTTATTAAGTCAGAATCATTGCTTTAAAAACAAAGAAATGACCATTTATTGCAAGGGCAGTTAAAGGATGCAAGGGGAAATTTTGGACTAAAATGGACTTAAAAATAGTCCCCCAAAATGACATCTAGGAATATTTACATCCCTGGTGATAAGTAAACATTGCTGCTACAGCTGCTGCTAAGTCGCTCAGTCGTGTCCGACTCTTTGCGACCCATGGACTGCAGCCTACCAGGCTCCTCCGTCCATGGGATTTTCCAGGCAAGAGTACTGGAGTGGGGTGCCATTGCCTTTCCGAAGTAAACATTAAAAAGTGATAATATAAAATTAGATCAGATTTTGAGGGATGGCAGGGGTTTATGATGAATGTGACATGCACAGGGCTTATGGGTAAGAGTGACGTGCACGAACAAAGTTCTATTTCTTGGCTTGAGTGGTAGTTATAACGATTGGTTCAGTTCAGTCGCTCAGTCATGTCCGAGTCTTTGTGACCCCATGGACTACAGCATACATGGCTTCCCTGTCCATCACCAACTCCCAGAGCTTGCTCAAACTCATGTCTATCAAGTTGGTGATGCCATTCAACCATCTCATCCTCTATCATCCCCTTCTCCTCCCGCCTTCAATCTTTCCCCAGCATCAGGGTCTTTTCCAATGAGTCAGTTCTTCACATCAGGTGGCCAAAGTACTGGAGTTACAATGATGCTGCCTTATAGTAACTTCCTAAGTTCTATATTTGTTTCATTCCACCTGTGTCTGTGTTTTATTTTAGAATAAAATGATTAACACATGAGGAAGAAATTAAGAGCAAATAAGTAATATATTTTACATATCTGTTATTTCAGTAAAGCAATGGCACAAATTTCAAAGTCATGAAAAAAAAAACTTGAACAAAATGACTTTGATTTGTCCTGTGATAGGAAAGAAAAAATAGAAAGTGAGAGTAATGATAATGTGGTGTTTTCTGCTGAATTTTCTCTCCTTTCTGATTGTATCAGTACATCATAAATGACTAATTAAACTGTTATTTCATTACAGAGTTCAATTAATTTATATGTCACTTAGCAGCCCCCATATCTTGATATTGTAAGACAAAGCTATTAATTAAATGAGCAACAGGAAGGTATTCCTGTTGATAAAACTTTTAGTTAGATTTATAAAAATCTTACCTTCCAAACCAACTGGACAATTAATTTTATAATTCTTTTCTTAATTTCTAAGTATTAATTCTATAATACAGATGATGGGCTTTAATATGACAATAAGTAATTAACAATTACAGTCCTTTGTGGTCATATAAATATAAAAATATCTCCATCCCTAAATTTCTTTTTTCCAAACCAGACATCAGAAGGCAAAATACAAGTCTAAAGTCTTTACTAACTGCAAAAGATCACTCACCTGTGTATTTTTTCCACATTCCTTTATTATCTTTGGTTATTTGTGTACTATTTTCATACACTCATTATTTAAAAATTTGGTAGCAATTGGGATGTTTCATATTTTAGTACTCTATGAAAAATGTAAATCATTACCTGGCAAGTAGGAAAGGAGTTCATTCTAAATGAAGGGCTTTTCCAGCCTGAATGACCATCGAAAGAGGAATGGATAGAGAAGATGTGGTACATATATACAATGGAGTATTACTGAGCCATAAAAAAGAGTGATATCGTGCCATTTGCAGAGACACAGCTGGACCTAGAGACTGTCGCACAGAGTGAAGTAAGCCAGGAGGAGAAAACACATAACCTATATTAACACATATATGTGGAAACTTGAAAAATGGTACAGATGCACTTATCTGCAAAGCAGAAATAGAGACATTGATGTAGAGAACAAATGTGTGGATACCAAGGAGGGAAGTGGAGGGATGGTATGGATTGAAATGCTGGGCTTAACATTTATACACTGCTATGTATAAAACAGATAAGCAATGACAATCTACTGTCTAGCACAGGGACCTCTCCTCAATGCTCTCTGGTGACCTAAGTGGCAAGGAAAACCAAAGAAAGGAGATACGTACATGTATAGCTGATTCACTTTGCTGCACAGTAGAAACTAACATGACATTGTAAAGCAACTACACTCCAGTAAAAAATAAATAAAATAAATGAGGTACTTTTCAATTAAAAAAAAAAAACACCCCTCATTCCACTTTTATTTACTCTATCTTGAAACCACGTGGTAGCTTTTTGTCTTCAAGGGAGGAGAGGCCTTTTGAAATCTATATACTGGAGAACAATAGCAAGATGGACGTCTTTCTTAGTATAAAGTAAATGGAAGCACAGAGGTGACTGTGTAAGATGTTTTCTCCACTATAACAGATTGCCAAATTATTACAGCATCAATGGTATGTGAGCCTACAAAATTGCTTTATTAACTCAGGGTGCTGGGATATTATGAGTCACACCTGCATGAAAACAAATAGCAATTTAGTTCATTTAAAAAGTGTGGGTTTCAAAGGTTGCTAATACCATAGCATTCACATATAAACCACAGGTCACCATATTTTACCATTTCCTCAACTTTCCCTTCAGTTTTAAACACTCTTGAAATACAACCAACATACAACTTAAATATGACAGGGACAGCAACAGGTGCAAAGTCTAGCCATTTGGACTCAAAATTCTCATAGTCGAGGCAATTTTTTCAATTATCATTTTATTCTAGGTAAGGGCTTGCTAAGACCAGGTGCATAACCAGGAAGGCTGTTTTTGCTCTCTCTGAGATTCTCAGCAGGTGAGAGCAACGTGGCTGGAACTGCTCATTTGCATGTCAGGGCCCACGATGCTTTTCTCGCCATCCGCCCTTCCCAGCAGGGGGCGGGGGCAACCTCTGGCCATGAAATGAAAGGTTCACACGAGAAGAGCTGCTCTCTCAGTTGTAGTTCAAAGGCAGCTTGATGTAGGGCTGGGGGTGGTGGGAGGAGTTGGGAGATTGGGATTGACATATATACACTACTGATTCTATATATAAAATACGTAACTAGCAAGAACCTACTGTAGAGAACAGGGAACACTACTCAGTGCTCTGCAGTGACCCAAATGGGGAGGAAATCCAAAAAAAAGGGGGTATATGTAAACATGGGGCTCCCCTGGTAGCTCAATGGTAAAGAACCTGCCTGCCAATGCAGGAGATACAGGTCAGATCTCTGGGTCCGGAAGATCCCCTGGAGAAGGAAACGGCAACCCACTCCAGTCTTCTTATCTGGGAAATCCCACTAAGAAGCCTGCCTGGTGGGCTAGAGTCTGTGGGGCTGCGAAAGTGTAGGACACCACTCAGCGACTAAATAACAACAACGTATGTAAACATAGAGCTGATTCACTTTGATGTACAGCAGAAACTAACACTGCAAAGTGACAATACTGCAGTAAAAATTCATTTTAATAAAAGAGCTTGATATGAGGAGCAGCAAAACCCAACTCTTTGCAAACCCATGGACTGGAGCCCGCCAGGCTCCTCTGTCCATGGGATTTCTCCAGGCAAGAATACTGGAGTAGGTAGCCATTCCCTTCTCCAGATCTTCCTGACCTAGGCATTGAACCTGAGTCTCCAGCATTGCAGGCAGATTCTTTACCATCTGAGCTACCAGGAAAGTATAGGAGGAGCAGGGACAAATGAAAATCAAGAAAACATTCACAGTTTTCAAAGAATGACTTCATGGATTAATTACTATTATACTAACTAAAGAAAACCACTGTAAACATTATAGATAGGAAGGAAGGAATAAAGAAAACTCTTTTCTTTTTTGCCAAAGTGTGTGGTTAAGATGGTAACACTATGCTATTTGGAAAGCCCATATGTAATTCAGTATTTGTAAGGGCCTAAAGGAGGAGAACAAAACAGCCTTCCCCATACGTCATTTCTATAATGGCCAGGCCATTAAAGAACCAAGCCTGAAGCCTACCTTGAATGTAGGAACAATATTTGTGCATGCTACCAAAGTTGCGTAAAGCAGGGGCCATTGATAAATCATTTCATTTGAGAAATCTCAGGTATGTCCAAAACACATGCACATTTTCCTCTGCAGGCACCTCCTTCAGAAATTTATAAATAGATTGTCAGCAAAGTAATAAAGGCACTTGTTATTTTTATTCCTTAGCAACTACACACAACCCACTTGTCCCGTCACTTCATTTGCCCACTAACAAGACATCTGAAAGTCATAAAATTAAAGTGCTTTGCTCTAGGTATACCCAGACAACTCAAGAGTGACTACAGAAGCAGTTAGTAAAATACGGGGCCCAGGGAATCATTTAGAGGAAAGGTAAGAGCCTAAGCCAACACGTTCAGGGATGCTCAGACTTCGTGTCATTTTTCACGCATGCTGCATGACTACACACGTGCAGCAAACTCCCTGTCAGTTTCCCTGGGCTCCCTGCTTTTTTGCTTGAGTGAATGTACTTACACACAAATGAATGACAGAGACAGGATTACAGGGATATCCTTAAGTTGGCTTGATCTGCTTTTGTTTTTTTTTGAAGTCATTCTCAAATGTCAGTACTTAATTGGGGACTCCTCATAGTGCATAAACTATCTCAGCCCTGTGACATCACTGGGGAAGAACTATATTGGGCCTCTGGGTCCAGTCCCAGATTCAGAGCAGCAATTCCCAAATCTGAAAGATGCTCTAAAGGTTTCCTTCAAGAAAGGGTTCATGGCAAGTCTGAAAAGTGCCACCTCCCCTTCATGAATGATATTCATGCACATTAGCACATTAAAAGTTCTGAGAATTCTCAGGAGCTTGATTCTTTAATCTATATTCTCAGTATTATTTGACCATAGAATTGGGTGGGGAAGGGGATTCTTAATATCTTTTGGACATAGTATCTCATAAAACATAGTTTGGAAAATTTTGCTCAGTAAAGAATAATAATGATACTATTAATTATATGTACTAAAAATACATACTATATTATTATATATTATTACATGTCACAACAGGGCAAGTTCCTGAATAAGTGAATTTTTTTTTGTTTGTCTGTTTTGTTTCATAGATTATACTGGTCCTCTTGACAGAGAAAGATCTATGTACATTCTAGTGAATACGTAATGTGGATCCACAAAACGGACGCCATTACACAACTGATTGTGTCTTTACCACTTCAACAGCAATATCAGAGAAGATATATAATAAAAACTTGACTATCAAGGTGGTTATGATATAATTAAGCATTCTACAAGAAACTATGAAAGATTAGAAGATAATATGTATGACTTTTACACTTTTATGTGGCAGACAGAGTTGAAATATTTCATAAAAGTAGATTGTATGTATTCAGCACTTTTTATGTGGTCCACACTCTTACATTTACTTTGTATGTAATAATTAATTTGTACCTACAGGCAAATAGGCAAATAAGGTTCTAATTTCTTCCTGTTTTTCAAACAAGGCCATTAAGGAACTGAGACGTTAAGCAACTTGCACAAGATCACACAGCTAGTAGCAAATAACAACAATGGAAAAAAGATAACACAGAAGTTATGTGAACATCATGACAGATCAATTGATAGTGAATATGAATGCTTTGGGCTTCCCAAGAGGCGCTAGTTTTAAAGATCCTTCCTGCCAATGCAGGAGACATAAGAGATGCAGGTTCAATCCCTGAGTCAGGAAGATTCCCCGGAGGAGGGCATGGCAACCCACTCCAGTATTCTTGCCTGAAGAATCCCATGGACAGAGGAGCCTGCTGGCTACCGTCCATAGGGTAGCAAAGAGTCAGACAGGACTGAAGCGACTTAGCACATACCCACAAGAATGCTTTACTCTGGTAAGCCAATGACAGAATCAGAAGATATTTTTTCACAGAAAAATAAGAGATTTTTAAACTACAATACAGAATTTTCCTTATAATTAAAATGCCTACAAATTCAAATATATAATCAAGTTTACACTAATTCATGGTTTAATTTTTACAACATTTGGTTTTTTAATTAAAGAAATATTAAAATTCTTTATGTTTTGACACACATTTCCTTCATTCACAAGCCCAGATTCATACCAAATTAGCACATCAGGTAACGGGGCTTCCCTGGTGGGCTCAGATTGTAAAGAGTCTGCCTACAATGCAGGAGACCCAGCTTTGAATCCTGGGTTGGGAAAACCCCTGGAGAAGGGACTGGCAGCCCACTCCAGTATTCTTGCCTGGAAAATCCCATGGACAGAGGAGTTGGTGGGCTACAGTCTATGGGGTCGCAAAGAGTTGAACACAGCTAAGCAACTAACACACACACACACACACACAAGGCAGTGGAGAGGTATCATCAGTTCTATGATTACCTGTGTGGTGCATGGCCTGCCAATACACGACAAAAGTATAAATATTTTCAGCCCATGGAAAATACGGCAGGTTTTTAAAAACATGTTCCAAACGAAATCTGTCATTGGTTCAATCACTTTAATAAGGGTGATTTTCACATACAAAACAAACACCCTACTCTTCAACACCTAAACACAAGAACAGATCCATCTGTCATCTTTATCATTTAGCTTCAGATCAATTGATTATTGACAGGCTGCGTCTGCTTTGGACAGTATCAACAGAAATGTTCATCTCCAGTAGGAAACCAGTGCTCAGTCTCATTTTCTGCACAAAGAGACCTTGCCCTTGTATTTCACCAAGCTGAAAGCAGCTCCTATTGATTTCAGGTTGGACTGAATTTGTTACAGTTTCTATAGCAGTGGCAGAAACTATCTTTGGTGATATCATTAATGTAAAGGTGAAGGCATAGATTTGAAAAGGTGACTATTAGAAAATGCTATGAATTTCAGGGAAATCTGATAATTGGGTTAATTGTGACATGGCTTTTTTTTGTTGTTAGTTTTACAAATTGGGTAAGAGGACTAAGCATTGATTTGATTATCTAATAAACATCCAACAAATACCAAAAAGAAAACATTTCCAACTTCATTCTTAAAGTCAAACTGATCCAAATGTTGGCATGTTAAATGAATACAATGACATCCTAGTTAAAATCAATATATATGTGTGTCCATACATATGCATATAGGTTCATTTACTGTAATGTCCAGAAGACTCAAAAGAATTATAAACTCAGTGTAGCCCAAATCACTAAACATTGCTAAGACAAGACAAGCCACTCTGTTCACTACCACACATCATTTGCCTAATGGACTTTTATAGACATATCTAGATATGTCCAACGGGGCTTCCCAGGTGGCAGCATGGTAAAATTGGCCTGCCAAAGCAGTAAACACAGGAGACCTGAATTCTATTCCCAAGTCGGGAAAATCCCCTGGAGAAGGAAATGGCAGCCCACTCCAGTTTTCGCGCCTGGAAAATTCCATAGCTAGAGGAGTCTGGTGGGCTATAGTCCATGGGGTTGCAGAGAGTTACCCATGGACGTGCCTGAGGGGCTGAGCGCACATGCTAGAAACGCCTGACACGCATATTCTTATCGTGGGCTCTTTTTGAGAGGCTCCCCTTCAGCTGAACGCTATTTAACAGCTACAAATTGGAGACCTATATTAAGGGTTTATCCATTTTAAACCTATGAGCCTGATCGTTGATTTAATTCCCAATTTGAGAGTCAAGACACCTTCTCTGCTACTACCTTTCCCACGGCCAGCATCTCAGTCGTGTCTGACTGCGACCCCATGGTTTGAGCCTACCAGGCTCGTCTGTCCATGGAATTTTCCAGGCAGAAATACTGGAGTGGGTTGCCATTTACTACCCAGGGGATCTTCCAGACCCAGGGATTTAACTTGGTATCTCTTGCACTGACAGGCAGATTCTTTACCACTGTGCCACCTGGGAAGTGCAGCTTTCATGTCACTGTTACACAAAGGCTTCCATGCAACAAATTTCAGTACAAATTCCTAAGCAGATCTGAACCGTGTGTTTATGTGTACCTAAAATGACTGCTATAATGATATTCGAAGTTCAGTGATGCTGTCAGCTAAGCCACTACTTCTTCAGGTTCTCAAAGTGAATAAACTTCAAAATGAAATTTCTTCCCTGTTCCATGTAAATTTCCTCGTGAAGAAACAGAAAAATAGAGTGCTTGGTACCTAAGTAAGTAGAAGAAATCAGAACAGCTTGAAAGCACGCATAGTGTCTTGCTTTTCCAACGTGATTATTTCTCCGACAAAAAGTAGCAAATGTTGTACATAAGTGCCTCTGCCAGTGGTTCAAAATTGAGCCCCACACACTACACTGGCTTAACTATTAGGCATCTAAATGGAGCATGGGAAAAAGCCATAGTGTGTGCAATGCCTGGATGGACATGGCGTCTACTTGGAGCTGTTGAATGTGAAGGGAGTCAACAGGGATTTATTGGACTCCCACAGAGTGGAAAACCGCATATTACCAAAGGGTTTGAGGTACATTTTTAAAGAAGAAGAAAAGAGCTTGCTTTTTAGCTGTAAACATGCAGGGTTCCAAAGGAGTGCTAAGAAGCTGTGAAAATGGTCATTATGCAGCAGCTTCCGAAGGACTGTTCCTCCAGTTTCCTCCAATTCATCCTCAGAAGTCATAAATGCTAAATGCTGGCGTGCTATTATGACATAATAAGAGATGTATATGAGGTTCCTGGCACAGAGCTTCAAAACTCTTGCACTTTCCTGAGTGACAGGGGTGAGAGGCGTGTCCTTTGTTACTCATAACAAGTTCCCTTCAACCATTTTTGAGTTTATGTTAATCAGATGACTTTGGGAAAGTCCTTAAAGATGACGAGGCTGGGTGGCTGGCTGCCAGAAGAACTGATCTTGGAATCAGAAGGTTGGCACTCAGAAGCTCCATTCTCAGACCTCTGGGGAGGTCCCCTCCAGGGAGGGGCTGGAGATTGAGTTCAATCACCAATGGCCCATGAGTTAATCAATCAGTGCCTTAGTCATTCATGTCTATATAATGAAATCTCCAAAAAACCCTAAACATCAGGGTTTGGAGAGCCTCCAGGTGGGTGAACACTTGTGGTCCTAGGAGGGGGATACACCTGGAAAAGGCATGGAAACAGGGACCCACATACCTAGTTCTATACATCTCTTCCATTTGGCTGATCTTGAGTTGTACCCTTTATAATAAACCAGAAAAGTAAGTAAAATCCCTGAGTCCTGTGAGTTCTGATTAAGAGTTGATCAGCCAAAAGTACAGAAGCCTCCGGAATGTGCAATTGCTATCTGAAGTTGGGGATGGTCTTAAGTGACTGAGCCCTTAACCCTTGGGATCTTCACTAACTCCTGATGGTTAGTACCAGAATTGAATTCAATTGTAGGACATCCAGTTGATGTATATAGAAAATTGGATAATTTCTTGGTGTGGAAAAACCCATGCATTTGGTGTCAGAAGTGTTGTATGGGTAAAAAACATCTTAAGAGTTGAAGAGCATTACAAGTTTTGTTGTTGCTGTTTAGTCACTAAGTTCTGTCCAAATATTCTGCAAACCCGCGGACTGGAGCCTGCCAGGCTTCTCTGTCCAAGGGATTTCCAGGCAAGAATACTGGAGTGGGTTGCCATTTCCCTCTCCAGAGGTCTTCCCAACCCAGGGACTGAACCCTTGTCTCCTGTATTGGCAGGTGGATTCTTTACCACTGAGCTACTAGGGAAGCTCAATTACAAGATTATCTAACACTTACCTACCAGACACATCTACCCAGGTGGTACAGTGATAAAGAATCTGCCTGTCAGTGCAAGAGATGCAAGAGAAACAGGTTTGATCCCTGGGTCAGGAGGGCCCCTGTATTTTTACATGGAAAATTCCATAGATAGAGAAGCCTGGCAGGCTACAATCCATGTGGTCACAAAAGAATCGGACATGACTGAGCGCGCACACACACACATGCTTCACTTGATTCAATGGTCACCTTGCTGAAAGCAGGTTTGTTCATAAAACATCTCCAAATGAAAATTAAAATAATGTTTTAAAATTTTCCTTACTTTCCACATATTATTGACCTTCACTTGGCAGGGCTTCCCTGGTGATGCAGACAGTAAAGAATCCACCTGCAATGAAGGACACATGGGTTCAATCCCTGGGTCGGGAAGATACCCTGGGAAGGGATTGGCCACTCCAGTATTCTTGCCTGGGAAATCCCATGGACAGAGGAACCTGGCGGGTTACAGTCCATGGGCTCACAAAGAGTCAGATACGACTGAGAAACTAACACTTTCACTGGAAGAAATGCCCAAGATCCCCTTTATTGTTCTCCCAATTTACTTTCAAGGCACAAAAGGTTTAACAACACTTAGTAATTCCAACTGGAGGAGGGGTTTACCAAACAAACTTGAAATCCATAAATTTTGCAAGAAAAGTCAGGAGAAATTCCAAGGATATTTGTGCTGCCATATTGGTTCAACCACTTTGATTTACTCTGAAATGAATTTTGAGGAAGATCATCACCAATCTCTTAATATTGTTGTGAAATCCCATGAGAGGAGGAGGAAATCCCATCAGAGGAGCCTGATGGGCTATAGTCCATAGGGTCACAAAAGAGTCCAACAGGACTTAGTGACTCAACAACATATATATATCACATAATGTATTTAAATGGCTAAGCTCACCCAATCAATTTTCCTGAAAATGAAATTTTAATCATACTATATTGGCTTGTTTTATTAAACATAACTGTGTTTCCAACTATTGTCATGAAAGAGCTTTTTCATCATCCAGGCTCCCAGACAAATCCTAAGAGAGATTTGACAAGATGAACCTGGAATCTAAGTTACTTAAGTTAGAATTTCAACTAAACCTCACTTAAGATGTACAACCCTAAACAAATTAGTTAACTTTCACATGCCTCAGTTTCCTCTTTTATAAAAAGCATAAACTATATTTAACTGGGCTGTTGTGAAACTAAATGAGTTGATCGTGGAAAATAGAATAGCTACTGGAATAGTAGGCACCGTGTAAGTATTCACTATTATGAGAACTCAAAGAAGTCAATTCATAAAAATGTTTAATTCAAGGACCAGAATGCTGTTTTGGCCCTTATGATATGTTTTGAAAACAAGATGATAAGCTAATTAAATTTAAGTGACCCCAGGCTTGAATATTTAAACTTGTTACACAGCAATAATATAATTCTTTATTTTTTTCTTTTAACGATGACTTTGTTCTGAACTCTCAAAAGCACACTTGCAACAATTCTAATACCAGCAGGAAGGAAGATTACATCACTAGTTCATCAATATAGGTAACCATTAAAATGCACTGCAATTTTATGGTGACGGCTACCCAAAGACAGGGGGAATAGACACTGTCAGAAATGGGCAGGACATGGAGTAGACAGAAGGAAATGGACTGTATCTTTCATTAGATAAACACTCATAACATCTACAGTAATTTTTAAAAATCCTATATTTTCTCCTCCCTGTTCTAAGTTATGGTTGTTCTTCAATGGAGGCAACTTTTTAAAATTTGTTTTTTAATTGGAGGAAAACTGCTTTGCAATGCTGTGTTGGTTTCTGCCTTACAGCAACACAAACCAGCCATAACTATACATATATCACCACCCCCCCCATCCTCCCTCCTCTCCCCCACCCCGCCCCTCTAAATGGTTACAGAGCACCAGGCTGGGTCCCTGTGTTATGTAGCAACTTCTCAACAGCTATCTATTTTACACACGGTATATGTGTCAATGCTACTTTCTCCATTTGTCCCACTCTCTTCCTCCCCTGTGTCCACAAGTCTGTTCTCTACATCTGCATCTTCATTCCTTCCCTGCAAGGAGGTTCATCAATACTATTTTTCTAGATTCCATATATATGTGTTAATACACTATATTTGCTTTTCTCTTTCTGATTTACTTCACTCTGGATAACAGCCTCTAGGTTTATTCATCTCACTAGAACTGACACAAAATCGTTCTTTTTTATGGCTGAGTAATATTCCATGGGATATATGTACCACAACGTCTTTATCCATTCATCTGTCAGTGTATGTCTAGGTGGCTTCCATGTCCTAGCTATTGTAATAGTGCTGCTATGAACTTTGGAGTACATGCAGAGACATCTGCTTTATAACAGTCATTGAAGAGTTTCCTTTGAGGGTTTTCCTTTTCCCTTTCATCCTTTCTTTCCTTCCTCCCTTCCTGTTTTCCTTCCTCTCTCCCTCCCTTCCTTCCACACAACATTGACAAGACCCCATTTGTATCATGCACTCCATTAGGCACTGGAGCTACGGCAGTGAATAAAACACAATCCTTGCCTTCAAGATCTTCACTGGTCTAGTGGAAGAGACTGACACATAAGCACATCATCAGTCAACAAAATTAATATGAAGACAGTCCAATACTTGGGCCACCTGATGCAAAAAGTCGATTCACTGAAAAAGACCCTGCTGCTGGCAAAGGCTGAGGATAGGAGGAGAAGGGGGTGACAGAGAATGAGATGGTTGGTTGGTATCATCGACTCAATGGACATGAGTTTGAGCAAACTCCGGGAGATAGTGAAGGACAGGGAAGCCGGGTGTGCTGCAGCCCATGGGGTCACAGAGTCGGGCACAACTGAGTGACTGAACAACAGCATGAAGACAGTTACAGATGAAAGCAAAAGTAGAGATGGGAGACCCTAAGGAGGCTGGAAGGAGAGATAAGAAAGGCTTTTTGAAAGAGAAATTGATTGAGTCTTCGAGAATTAGTTAAAATTAGTTTGTGGGAACAGGAGCAAAGGGACTGGGAGATCAGAGCAGTTATTCACAGAGGGGAAGACTGACAAAGACAGGGTATTCAGAAGCCCCGTGATCTGTGTAAGGGACAGAGAATGAAGTCTCTGCTGTTGGACTAGCAAGTTTCAAGGTTTTAGGCAACCACATGGGGTGTTCTTTGAAATATCCCCCAGGACTTCCCTGATGGTCCAGTGGTTAAGATGCTGCACACCCAATGTTCCCAAAGGGGACACAGGTTCGATCCCTGGTCAGAGAACTAGATCCCACATGCTACAACTAAGAGTTCATATGCTACACCTAAAGATTCCATGTGCAGCAAAGGGATCTGGAAAAGCCAAATAAGTAAATTAAAAAAATCTCTCATAAAATGTACAATAGAAGCAGAGATACTTGTATTTTTGAATGTATACATTTTATCAGAGACACTAGGTCCTTCACAAGATAAATAATAATTGGAAGACTTATTTGTGACAGATTATCCTGGACACCATATACAGGAGTAAGCCATACAGGCCTCATGGAGCATATATTCAAGCAGAAGAGGGAAAATAAGCACAGTTCAATAGCATAAAATGAAAATATTCTTTTCTTTTTCAAGTAATGAACTAGATTTAATTTAAACTATGAAAAGAAATTAGTGAACTAGATCACTAGCTTATCAGTAACTAAGTTCCTTACTAAGTTTAGAAATAAATTTTATTAAGAGATTAAGTTCATTTGTTTATTCATGTGTATTTATTGACATTTACTATGGTACAGATTACTGAATTATTAATAACTCAGTTTATTGGATTATATGCACAAACAAAATGGACACAACACAAAACCTTTGAATTCTATTCTTTCCCCTTTCTTTCCTCTGAATACCAGCAATAGAAAACAAGTTTGATTTCCTTCTCATCACAAAGATTTTATGACCCTCTCTAAGAATGTCCTTGAATATCAGGAAAATAATTGACCAGAAAGCAAGAATTGCAGCAGTCTGTCCATATTCATGATCCATTCTCTTAAAATTGACAGATGTTTGCATTTTTTTTTAAAAAACTGCTTGATTTAAACTATCTAAATAAGAAAACAATACATCAAGGTGTCTACGTAAACGTTGGCAGCCCAATGGCATTTTTAAAGAACTACATGAACCCACTGTGGGATCCATAATGGACACAGAAGTCATGAAACCTCAATAAGAAATGTAATGCCAACCACAAGTTATCTAATATTTCAAAGATAACAACATCCTGCAATGTTGTACAATAATTTTAAGGCAGATTGAACGTAGTCTTGCAATTTTCATGGGGGAAGAAAGTCTGCACATTTTTGTGATTTTTCTTTTTTGACACATTAATTGCTCTTCCATACACAAGGAGAACAAAAGCAGCAGCATGCCATATTTATTCAATGAAGGGGGAGCCACAGGGGTTGTGGAACATTCTTTCTCCAACACTAGCCAAATTATCTCAGTGCCCAACTTGTAAGAGGCTGCAATAATACTCGATCATTTCAGAGAGCTGGTAGGGTTATGCATCATTTTAACAGCACGATGGCAGATTGTGATCATCTTCATGTTATAGGAATCTAGAGATAAGTGGCAGGCATGGTGAGTCATTTTCATACATCCTCATTCTGCAAGGAAATCTTAAAGAGATAGTCAGAAATTGTTCTTCAGGCATGGAACGCATATTAACTCCAAGTGTTAAGCAGACTTGTGTACACTTGGAGGGTCATTGGTGAAATGGTCATGGCTTTTGGTGTCCACTTTAAAGCGAGGGAGTGTGTAATAACTAACACTGATGTGTGGGGTCTTATCTAGTAAAAATATATCTCAGGATAAGGAAACTTAAATGAAATGGACTAGAAGCTCCATTAGGGCAGGGATAAGGTCAGTTGCATTGGCTGATTTGTATATGCAGAGTATGTCACAGTACTGGAAACTTATTGGTGTCTAATAAAAATCATTTCAAGGAAGGAACAGACAAGCAATGCCTATTCAATAAATGTTCCCTGTGTGCATTACTGTTAGCAATGCTCATGTAAAATGGTCCCTGTCAATATGAAAGGCTGGATATTTGACCATGAAAATACATCTTAAAACATGAAGTTTTTTTTTTTTTTTTACTTGTCATCATAACATATTTGTATGCACTGAACAGCAACTGCTTAACTACTTGAATAAAAAAGACATTCAGCATGTTTATGCCAATTCAACTGCCATCAACATCCGAATACCCACAAAAAATCATCATCAGAGATAATCAGTTCTTTTGGTAAAGGCACAAAGCAGTTTGGAAAAACTTAATTGAAAACTGGACACAACTGGATGATGATTGATGATGAATGCAATGGTGATGAATTAATTTATTTCTTAATGAGCAGGCTGAGATCCTTCATTTCCTCTAAGAGATTAGCATATTTAAATACAATATGTTATGTTTCCCTATAAGATCTAATCTTTTAAGCACTATGCCTCATTCAAAGAGTATTTTAATAAAAGAGAAAGGGATAAAAATAATTTTGTGTGCAACTAAAGCTATAGAAGCACTTGTTCTAGAAGAAGGTGTGTCTGTAAATATGCTATTTGAAATACAGGAATGTTATACTTAAGACCTGTCAAGCCAATAAGTCAAAAAACCTCAAATTCATATGATCTACCACTAAAACTGTCTCATGTCCTAATACTAATACCCTCTGTGGCGTGGTGTGTTGTGCTTATTCGCTCAGTCCTGTCCGACTCTTCGCAACCCCGTGGACTATAGCCGGCCAGGCTCCTCTGTCACGGGGATTCTCCAGGGAAGAAGGAGTGAGCTGCCATGCTCTCCTACAGGATTTTATATCAAATCACATTTCATGTTTCTGTTCATCTCTTCTTTGTGTGGGCCTTTTTTCTTTTTTAAACTTTAATTTCTTTTAGGTTTAATTAGTTCCTTTTCTCTTCAGTGTCCTTTTGAGGTATCTTAAAAGCAGAGATGAGGAATTCGATTTAAAATTAGTGTGACCTAAGAGTTAGTGAAGGATAGCGGAGAAGAAAGGCGTCTCTTCACTGGAATGGTATTGTTTGAGTCCATTTTCAGGCTCGAGGTGGTCAAGCTGATCTCAGTTGATACTTATTTCGCTATCATCTGCATTGGTAAATATAGATTTGAGCTGACTCATTCCCCTCATTCAATTATAAGCACTTTACAGGGAGAGCCCAAGTCTTTGACTTCATTTCCACTCCCAAGAGTCCTTGGTAAACTCTGTCCAGAGTAGCTCAGAAGGAACGCTGCTCCCAAGCTGTAAAACCCCAGATTTGTATTACACAGAAGCTATAGAAACAAAGGTTATCAACAGATCTCCCCAGGTCTGGATAGAAAAGAATATTGAAATAGAACTTTCCCCATGGATCTCATCAACTCACTTGGGGCACCAAGAGATCACCTGGGGCAATGTGAATTAACTCTTAGTTAATGGGATTTTTGAGCAACCAGAACTTTTGTTGCCTTCCCATTCAAGATAGCAAAACTTTGATTGTGATGGTGGCATTCATAACAAGAAAGTTATCCCATATTGTCAGCTCCATAAATAATTGGGTCCCAGAAGGACTGGCAGAGAGCTTTGGTGATATATAGCTACCAAGTACACTGACAAATTGTGATCAGGCTGCCTTTGTTCGAAAAGCAGCCCGTCTCAATATAAACTCAGAATGGCAGGGGAATTGTGCAGCATAAAGCAGTCCAATAAATGAAGCTCCCATCTGTCACAGGGAGTTCCACCCCAGAACAGAGGTCACCAGATAATAATAATAATGAGAGCAATAATGTGAATAATGACATCATCATAATAATAGGTGAACACGCTGTAAAGAGTACACGGGGTTCCCATTGTCAACTCAGCTTCACTGAAGGGGAACTTTGACTGTCTTCCCAGAAGATGGGCAAATCAAATTCAAATTGCTATTGTTCTCTGTAGGGGCAGAATCAGTCCTAGGATTTTTAGTCCCATTGGCATCCTGTGACACAAGGCAGCTGGGTGACAGGAAGAATTTGTCAAAAAACCAAGAGTATACTTGACCCAACAGGAAAAAAGTACAGTTAGAAAACGCCCTAATTCACCACCATAATACTAATAATAAACCCCCTACATGCATTAATACTTCCCTAATTATGACATCTACCAAAGAGACAAAAATAAAAATGAAACAAAAAATTAAAAAAGAAATAAAATTTTTTAAAAAGTAGCCATTTCTGTTGACCAATAATTTGGCCTGGTGGGACTTGTGAAATGTTCTATTCCTTCTACATTTCCTTCCACAAGGTTGGATGGGGATTACATTTGTGGAACACCTACTATGTAAAGCCCATTGCTTTTTATACATTATCTGTGGAGTTGGCAGTATTATTCCCATTTTTTGGTTAAGAAACTCAGAGAGTTAATAACTTTCTCAAGGATATATGGGGAGCCACTGGCCAAGATAGAATTTGCACCCAATCCAGCCCCCTCCAAAGTTTGCACCTTAAGGCAGGCTGACTAATGGCACCCCAAAGATATCCAGGTACAAATCCCCAGGACTGTGAATATGTCACCTTACATGGTAAAAGAGACTTTAAGTTAAAGATCTCAAAAGGGGAGATTATCATGGATTATGCAAGCAGACTCAACATCAAACGGTCCTTATAAGAGACAGGCAGACGAAAACTTCAGAGAAGAATAAAACTGGTGTGGAGGAAGCAGAAGTGGGAGTGATGTACTTAAGATGCAAGGAATATGGCCACACCTACAAGTCGAAGAACAAGGGAACAGATTCTTCCCTACGCTTCTGGAAGGAAAGAGCGCTGATGATACTTTGATTTTAGCTCAAAAAGGCTCATTTTGGACTTTCAACCTCCAAGACTATAAGATAATAAATCCGTGCTGTTTTCATCAACCAGGCTTGCAACAATTTGTTAGAGCAGCATTAGGAAGCTAATACACTGACTCTTGTACAATATGATCTTCAACCACACAGATTCACTTACACACAGATTTTTTTCAGTGAATAATATACAGTTGGCCTTCCATATCCACAGATGCAGAATCTGCAGATACCAAGAGCTGACTCTAAGGCAGGCGTCCCCAACTTCTGGGATTTAATGCCTGGTGATCTGAGGTGGAACTGATGTAATAATAATAGAAATAAAGTACACAATAAATATAATGAGCTTTAATTGTCTGCAAACCATGCCTGCTACCCTGGTCCTAGAAAAATTATCTTTCACAAAACCAATCCCTCGTGCCAAAAATGTTGGGGATTTCAAGAGCTGCCCAGGAATGGGGTAGCAGGGGTGTGGGGGGTTTTGGAACCAACCAGCAGATACTTAGTGATGACCGTATGCACCCAAAGAGGAGATGCTTTATTCACTAATGACTGGGAACACAGGCTACTCTTATATTCAGAGACAAAGTCACCTCTGACATTTTTATTTAACTGCTATTAATGACATAAAGCTTGGAGGAAGGGGTAATCAACAATTTCCTCTCAAAGGTACAGAAAAGAAATGGGATCCTAATGGATCCTGCTTATCTCTTGATCTATGGAAAGTGAGTCACCCCTGCTGACTTAAAAAAAAATGCACAACTTGAGAGCTGTGAGTCAAATTTTATGTGGGGCAAAATGAGGACTATAGCCCAGGAGACAGCATATCAGAGAGCTCTGAGAAACTGCTCCAAAGAAGTAGGGGGGAATGCCAGTATATATGGAATTCTGGTGAAGGGGAAGTACATGCAATCAAGCACTTTTTTTTTTTTTCTTTTTGCAGGTTTCTGCTAGTCATGAGGAACAGATGTCACCATGAAGGATTTTAGTGCTTTTCTAGATATGAGAAGATACAAGAATTGGGCTCATAAAATCGGCTCCTGAGAATATCTAACTATCTGAAGACCCATTCTGCCAGTTTTCCCCTCCAGCACAGAATGCCTCATTTCTGCTCTCCACCCTGAACTCCTTTCAAGGGTGTTGAAAATCAGCAGCTGCAGCACATGAATTAATCCTCATAGATGGAGATGGCAAGGGCCAATGGCAGGTGCCAATCTGTAGCTAAAGCCCTCCTGAGAATGTGAACTGTTTAGTAAATCGTGGCCAGCACCCAACACTACCCAGAGAAGCCAAACAAGAATTTCAGAGAAAAGAAACCTTTGACCTTTTTCAGGTTGAGCTTATTGGGAACTGTAACTCAAGAAAATGAAGTGGCCCTGGACAAAGCAGCTGGGTTTCCTTCTGCAACAAGAGTTTACCTAATTGAAAGTCATCAAACAGCCAGAATGTGTATACCATGTTTCTGAATCGCTTGCCACATGTAGCATGGAATAGCCCTCCTTGGAGTCCTACTAGTAGGAAGAGTACATGAACACCAGTAAAGAGTAAGGAGACCTCCTTCCCGGAGATCATACACAAACGCAAGCCGCTGCCAATACCCATGTAGTCACTGGCATTTAAAATATTTTTTTTCAAAATTAAAAATATTTAATGAGATGTTTACGTCACACCCATTTGGGGAAACTAAGCTTTTATTTTAAGTCTGAATAATACAGCTGCTTGGGTTTTAAAAATTCCCTCATTTCAATGTGAATACAGCACAGCTGCCTCGATGAGCCATCACAGAAGGGTGGCAGCGCCATTGGTCCAAAGTTGGGACATGGAATGACGTTCCGTTGGCCATGGCTTCTTTTCAAAAATAATGCCAGGTTGCCAGGATCGCATTGGTTCACATAGGCGCCAGTCAGTGACGGATCATGTATAAGCCTGGCAGAGCAAAGTGTGTGCTGAACGTGGTGTGTGGCATATACATGTGGATATATTTAGTTCTCCTAAAAGCAAAGTGGTCATCCATCCCCGTGCAGCTCTGGAGGAATCGGCTTAGTTAGCATCAGCTGCACAATTTGCTCGAGCATGATATACAGCTCCGATCATCTGACATTTTGTTCTAAAAACTATTTTCAAAATGTCAGCAAGTCTCCAGACTTCAACTCAGTGGTTAAGGCCTACTCAAAATCTGCTACCAGCAACCACTTTGTGGTTGGTGTGTGTCTGTATGTTTTTTTTTTTTTTTCCTTCTCAGTGAATATTCATACAGGAAAGGGTTCACTCATAAGATACCAAAAGAAGTGAAAAAAATAGTCTTATAAACCTACAATATATAAGACACTGATTTCCAGCTCTAGAAACATCATTCACAAAGGAAAAACCAGATTGAAGCAAATTATAATAAAGGAGATAAAATATAGGCATTGTAACAAATGATGTTAATGCACAGAAAACCCATGAACAATCCCTCCAGTAAGGTTAATTTTGAATTCTAGGTAAAGGCAAATGCAACTAGGAAAATCCATAAATTGTGTTTCTCTTTGCACATTATTGTTAAGCAAACCATTTCATAGCTATTGTATCAATTATATCTATCCACGGTTGCATCCAAACCTTGTAATGCTCAATGGTAAATAAAAGTTTGTTCCAGTGCCTATGAGGACCACAACACTGTACTAATTTGGATCACCCTGTCCTCATTCACAATGTGAGGTTAATTGAGGCAGATAACCAATGTTTACCACAACAAGGAAACCAGTAGTATGAATAATACTTAAGGGAACTGGTTTCTGGGCTTCTGCCACATGACTGATAAAGCTTACACTTGACCTTACATGTTGTAGTGACAAAGAGCAGGTATCTGAGCCACTGTAGGTCTCAACTCCCCCAAGGATGCTTCAGGGGCTCCTATGATTCCCTTCACTCCTCTACTGTAGGACTTAACGTGGGTGTGGGCCACTCAGATTTGCTAGCTTAAAAACCTGGATCAAGTTAAGAACAAGCCACTTAGAAAATGCCAGGATCATAAGCAAAGCAGAGCCACAGTTGTCAGGATGGTGGGTGATAAGTCCTAAAGACTTGGAAAGCATGAGTGTGGAAAGGGAGGAGCCATTATCATGACATAGCAGTGAAAACATCTATAGAGAGGGCTATATCTCAGGGTAGGACTGACAGCCTGGTGAGCAAGGCTTCAGGAGTCCTTCCCCCCAAACAGCCTAACAAACTTAGAATGCATAGAAAAAATCTTGGAGACACACACACACTTATACACCCATAGCAACATCCTTACAGGGATTTCAGTTTTTAACACTCATGGATTTCAGATGGGTTTGTGGGTAAGGAACTGTAGGCAATGTTAATACTGCTTCATTTTTTTCCCCCAGTTTGCCACTTCATGAAGATATTTTAACTACTTGTCATTGATCATGATTACCACACAAGTGACTACTTCTCATTAAAAACTTGGCACTAATACACAAATAATTATTGACACAATTAAGCTTTGACACCATGCCCATCAAATTCCTTTTGTCCTCACTATCTATCAGTCCTGCATTATTCTTATTAAAAAAGAGAAAATTATCTGTTTTAATCAGAGTTGAACTCTCTCAAGTTTGTTCACAGTATAAATATAAGGAAATGGTGAATTACTAAAAATAGCCAGTGCTGTATCCATTATATTATTAGCATTCATAAAGGGGAAATGAAAAAGTAATGTTCAGACACTGAAGGACAAGCATCTAAAGCAATAAAAAAAGAGAATAATTCAGCATGAGAGTCCCCAAAAAAGAGAAGTCTGTCATTACCAATGACTGCAAATGCATCGTGGTGATGGTTATTTAAACAATCTATATGTCTATATGAGCACATAACCGAATACATTATCCACAAAATGTTTAATTTTATTTTCCAATTTCTTAAAGTTGACAGAGTTATATGTTTGCCAATATAGTCAGTGCATAATTACTCTGGTCAGTATGAATATTTAACAAATGTTCAAAAGAAGGACAGCCACTTTTCTTTTTGAAATAAAAAATGGTGCAAAACATGTTAAAGCCCCACGCAATACTTCCCATAAGAAAGATAATACCATCTACTCCCTTCCAAATATAGTTTAGACCACATCTGCTACAAGAGAGCTTGAAATATTATCATAGAAATGTTTGGATAATTAGCAATTAATTTCCATTGACTAAGATACAATAAAAATAGAGCTGCGTGTGCATGCAGCAAATCGCAGTATGTGGTCTCCTTTCCTTCCTGATCACACTTCCACAGGGGGAAAATCTGGCTGATACATATTCCAAAGGCAGCCTGAATCAACTGAATAGAAAAAAAAAAAAAAAACCCTACAAACTCTGTTACATAGAAAGTGAAGGAGGCAGAAAGCAGAACAGAAGGCCCAATGTAAAAATGGGAAGGGAGACTGCTGCCAAGTTGTATACCACAATCTTGCCCCCATGCCCTCCACAGTTCACCTGATTTTATTGGTAGGTCCAGAACAGAGCTTGCATGCTAATTTTAAGTGTTTGTCTTTATTGTCTATTAAGCCACTGATAACAAGCATTTTCTTTTTCTTCTCTTTTGGCCATGCCACGTGGCATGTGCAATGTTAGTTTCCTAGCCAGGGATCAAACCCTCGTCCCCTGCAGTATGAAGCACAGTGTCTTAACCACAAGATGACCAGGGAAACCTCTAGTATTTTCAAAGAATTCCCATTGCCCATATATACCATTCTTCCAGATATCCTGGAAGAGGGCATGGCAACCCAATCCGATATTCTTGCTTGGATAATCCTATGGACAGAGGAGCCTGGTGGGCTACAGTCTATAGCATTGCAAAGAGCTGGCCACAAATGAAGCGACTGAGCATGCAAACACCCTTCTCCCATCTGTTGTCACTCTGCCGTATAGTCATTGGATTCCTAAAGAATCTGAAAGCAGAGTCTGGGACAGTAGTTTTGACTTACAGTAACTTGATAGTAACTGTCATCATATACTGGACAACCCTCACCCTATATGATTCTGCAAAAGAGTTTTTTCCTTATTATAAGTCTCTGAAATATTCTCCAGAAACTCTATTCAGTGCTATATGTCTCAGGTGAAATCTGAGAATCTACGAATGTGAAATCCTTAATTCCAGCTTCTAAAAACATAAACCTATATAAGGGAATCATGGTTGGAAGGGAGAAGAACAAGATGAAGAATGAAGAAGACAAACATTGAGTCAATTGATAGTAGTAATCAGATATTGTGTAGTAGTGTTTGTGGAATTTCAAATAAGTATTGGAATTAGCATTGCATTCAATTTGGAATTTTGCCAATTTTTAGCTGAGAAACTTGAAGCAAATTACTCAACCTCTGCAAAAATAAGACTCATCATCTGGAGAAAAGAGTAAAATCCTTCTCTTGACACTACTGTCAGAATGAAGTGTAAAAATATACATTAAAGTGACTACAGCAACATGGAACTAATAATAGCAACATGGAACCAACCATTATGAAAGTGAAGAAAGGCTTTAAGGTCCTTAAGCCCCTGGTTTTGACTTTGCAAATTTATTTACATTTCCCTTTTCCTAAATCATCTTGTTTTCAAATTTACACTTCTGTTGTGTATTTTCCTTTTTTCAGCTGCATTAAATCTTCTGTAGAATTTGTAAGGGATAGATAAGTTACACATACATGAATTACATAGAGCATTGCAATAAAATTTTCTGTATGGCAGAATAATCTACTACCATGAGTTGGTGATTGACTTTAACTCAGGGAAAAGTGTTTCTCATATAAAAATATATATGTCAAAAGCCTCCCAGAATTTATTTTACCAAGATCATTACAGAAAAACAAAAAAGGGCATATGTCCAGATGCTTATGAATTTTGTTTGAAGTTCAGAGTTTCATGCCCTAAACTCCTTCTGACATTTGGTTATATGCCCAATATGCAAATCTATGTATGATACAATTTGACTGTATACAGATCATAAAAAATACCCAGATTTTCACATACATATAATATATTCTCTGACACCTTCATTCACAACAATGATGACAGAAAAAAAAATCCATTTTAATTCTCATTGTCTTCCTCTGTGTATCAGTTGAGGAAATGTTGACACTTAAAGCCAGATTGCATAAAGCAGAAGTGATAAGAAAAGACATATGCAAAATAGATCACTGAAATTTGGCCATACAAGTATAGTTATAGATGGAAAAATTGAGGCTCAGCAAAGTTCAATGCCTTGTTGGAGATCAAAGTTTCTAAGTGACAGCCTGAATTTATAAGACATCGGTCTACTACTCTTTCAAGGTTCTTAGAACCAACTGTGTTGCCTCTAACACAGCTAAATGTTCAGCTTTTTCCAGGAAGTCACTGAATTTCCTGTCTATGACTACAGTTGTGGGTCACTCATGGGCTTCCTTAAGAAACTTTCTCTGAGCCAATTTAAAAAAAAAGTTCATGAAATGTTTCTCAGTATATTTTAAGTTCTTTATCTTGCACTTAGAAAAGCAAGATAAGCCATTTTACTGACAGCTAGATGTCTGTCTGATTCTTTTTTTAGGTAAACATTTCTCTGATTCTTTTCTAAATCTCTGAAACCAAACCTTAGAGATCAGAGCAGAGAGGAACAGGGCTGAATCCTCAGCTGCTTCCCTATGCCTAACGTTCAAGCAACGTTGGCTAAATCACTTCATAATCTTACTCTTGAAGTAGTTATGCCAGAATTGATAATATAAATATTTTAAACAGCTAATATAGATAGATTTTTATTTTCTTGACTCCTACCCTTAGAAAAAGGATTAGATGAATTTTATGGTCAGTTTGCTCTCCCATCAAGAAAGCAATGGTGTCAAATTTTGAAATGTGAAAATGGCTGATTGGTCTTTAATGAAAGATTCTAATTTATACCAATTTCTTTGAAAACACATGACTAGTTTCTGTTAATATCCTAAATGATCACGGTTCCACCAATTAAAGTTAACAACGCAGTAGCCAGTACAGCTCACATCAAGAAACAAATATATATTACTAGCAACTATAAATCTGGACTTGGAAAGGAGTCAGAATTCTTCCCCATTTTCCCTACTCTAGATTCGTTCTAAACTAGGTTAAGATCATTTAGTATGGTCATACAAAAGCTGCATGGCTTGCACCAACTACATCAGTAGTAGAATATCTGGCACATCTAAGGCAAATCTTGAATTTAGAACCTGAACATGGTTTTCACCAGTGCTCCCCACGTGTGCTACATGAAAGCCAGAAAAACACTTATCTTTTTTACCATAGTTTTGTACTTACGAATTCAACTTTTATCATGGCAACTGGTATTAGTCTTCTACTTACAGTGCTGATAGAATATTCCCTTTTAAAATGGAATCCAACTTTAGTAAGATACTAAGTAATGTTGAAAAGGGTAGAGATGAGACCAAGTTTAAAACAGAGAAGACAGAGGAGGTCAGTGCTATGGACCCGAACTGGCTCCCCCCAAACTCCATGTGTTAAAGCCTTAACCCCAGCGTGATAGTATTGGGAAATGGGCCTTTGGGAAGTAATTAGGGTTAAATGAGGTCATGAGGGTATGATCCTCAGGATGGGATTGAGCTTCCCAGGTGGTGCCATAGTAAAGAACTTGCATGCCAATACAGGAAACATAAGAGATGGGGCTCAATCCCTGGGCCAGGCAGATCCCCTGGAGAAGGGCATGGCAACCTACTCTGGTATTCTTGCCTAGAGAATCCCATGGGCAGCAGAGCCTGACTGGCTAGAGTCCACGGGGCCACAAAGAGTTGGACACTACTGAAGTGACTGAGTACATGCCTAAGAAGAGGAGGAGAGAGGCATATATTTGCCATATGAGGAAACAGTGAGAAGGTAGCCATCTATAAACCAGGAAGAGGGCCCTCATCAAGAACCATATCAGTTCACACCTTGGTCTTGGAATTTCTAGCTTTCAAAACTGTGATAAACAGGTGTCTATTGTTTAATCCACTCAGTCTACCGTGTTTTGTTGTAGCAGGCTGAGGAGACTAATGTAGTCAGAGATTTTAGAAAAACATATAAAATATCTACACCCTGAGATGAAAGGCAAATCAGAGGAAGAGAACTTCTGTCCACCATGAGGGTGAGATGAGCCACAAATTCAACTGGAATTTCATCAGATGGAAGAAGGACCCTCTAAGGCTGCTTTGAGTATGTACCACTCTTGGCCATCTTGGTAGCAGAACTCCTTCTTCATTCTAATGATGTCACAGTGAAAAAAGCAAGAAGGAAATGAAGAAGAAAGAGAAGAGAGAGCAAAATGTGATCTAATTAGCTCCATCACAAAGGCCGATAGGGAGAAATTTGGACAAGTATAAGCAAACATGATTACAAGGATTTAACATGGCTGGAGCCCTGAAAGTTTCTAAACACCGTGTTCCCCTGTTCCTTCCTCCAGAGCCAGCACCAATAACCCACTGCAGTGGCACTCCCACCGCTTCCCACACATTCTATCAGCGGCAACATCTGTGGGGGACTTGCAAATGCCAAGTGGTGGGACTCACTGTCCTGAGGACCCAGGCTGGAGACAACCAACAGCAGTAATGTACTGATTAGCTCAACCAGTGAGGCTCAGACCACAGTGAGGAAGAAGCAGGTAGAACCACAGGTGAGGAAATAATAGTCCTCTTAGAAGGGTAGGATGGGGTGGGAGGTTGGAAGGAGATTCAAGAGGGAGGGGACATATGTATACCTATGGCTGATTCATGTTGATATATGGCAGAAACCAACACAATATTGTAAAGCAATTATCCTTCAGTTAAAAATAAATTTTAAAAAATGAGCCCAATAGAGTTGATATTCCACCATGGGAAATAGCTAAAGAGATACATAAAGGACTGAATTGAGAAAATACTGGTGTAATGGCAAGATTTTTAAACACAAAATAGAAGTAATAAATACATTTAAAGGTTAATCCCCTCCCTCATTAAATATAGAGCTTAGAAGTTATCCATATTTGTGTAATACTTTAATGAGTGGGGTGGCATAAGGAGTTGGATGCTATTTTGTTACCTGTCTCATTAAAATGGAAAATCCATGTGTACTAATGTATTACTGCAAAGAAAATCCACTTCTTTACCTTGCTTTTGACAGAGCTCTCAATGAATCAGGATAAATAACCAAGTTCATTATATGTTTCTACAAGAATTGTCAAAATATGAAGAAATAATAAAAACCAAGGATATGGAGTTTTTTGTTTTTTTTTTAAAGAACTTGGATAAATGAGGACACAATTTTCTATTTACTGGCAAACACTTGCTTTCAGTAGACCTATAATTCTATGCTAAATGTAAGGAATTCTGTTAATAGCTTTAAAATGTACAGAGCTCCAATTCCCTTAAAGGTGAAGTGTCATACTGCAATTACTTGATGAAATAAAATCATCATAGAGCGTTCCTGTTTTAGAAGTGCTAGGAAAACCAGGATCAGTTGTGTCAGTCATAGAATGAGATTAATAAATAACAACAATAATAAAAACTGAGCTCTAAACCACAGAAAACCAATTTTGAAACAATTACAGGCAACTATTATGGTGTGCCTCTAAACAGTTTAAGCTAAATTCCCTCAGCATAGCTCTGATGATGATAATGTGCACTGTGTATGCAGTTCACTGCACATACTTGAAAATGTACTCTGCTGTATTTTGTATTAATGAATAAGGCTACTGGCTTAATATACCATCCTTAACAAAAGAATTGCTCACAAGTGTGAGCATACAACAATGTTTCCTTTGTGGCTTCACATCCAGGAGAGGGGTAATTTATTGTGTGGGTGTTTTAAAGTTTTTACTAAGACCTCTGTGGCTAGAGTTAAACCAGGATGCTTAAACTGCAGCCTGGAATCAGGAGGGAAACTATGTACCAAGAGATATGAATTTCCTTAGCCAAGATGGTGATGGTGCTAGTCAACAAAACATGTGTTTATCCAATAAAACAGCAGGAAAAATGGATCAGAGAAAGCTGAATAATGCTAGGTCGCAGCTCTGGATAAAGGAAATATGCAAACTCAGCCAGGTCAGATTCAGAATCCAATTCTACTCTGCCTAGGCTTTTCATAAACTCTCCACTTGCTGGGGGGAAATCAACATTTATGACCAGCTCTCATAAAAATCAACGAAGAACTAGAATATAGCAAGCATATGTTGTAAAAATCTACTGCTAACAATGAATGCTATGAACAATCACCTACTTAGAAAAGTCATTCACCTCCACTAATTTTTATCTTTTTTCCTTTTAATGTTTTATTGGACTTTACACACATATGCCAAGAAAAATCAAAATTCGTTATATAAAGTGATGTTACCAAGATAATAGTTAGTGAAAAAGCTGTCCAATATCTGGCTATTAATGAGTCTTTGCACCAACTGACAGTTTCTTTTTACGTTTCATATTAAAATCTTTCTGCTGTTAAAGCAATTATTTTTTTTTCCAAATCAATAACTATTTCTTCTCTTGACTTTCAGGAGTCCTGGTTTTCCTGTTATTGTTTATTTTGAAACATGCTATTTAAATACTAGTTGTCACTGTTTTTTGCTAAACAGCAGTATTTTGACTGATAATTCTTCTATGGGTAAATATTCTGGAAACCACGTTTCCTTGGAGGACCATGAGTTTCTACCTCTGTCTGTAGTGAATATTCTTGAAAGATTTTGGAAATTCTGAAGTAGATGTCACAATAAAAAAAAATTTTGGAAATAAAAAAAAAAGATCTTTGGATTAAATTTGGTTTTTTACTGGATTTGTGGCCTTAGGAAACTAATTTCTGAGCCTCATTTCTCACTTTTGAAAAACGTGAATAATAGCAGAAAGGGAATGACTAGTCAGCCAGATTTTTTATTTCTTTATTTCTCAATCTGAGTGTCTTTAAACAAGGTACCCACCCTCAATACCCTGCACTTGCAATAATTAACACAACTATACACCATTTCTACCTACCTAGATTCCACAGGTATTTGGCTTTCAACTTATGGCACCAAGGCCTGCTTCCTAGAATGGGACTTCTATTCTACCCCATCCCATTCCATTCTATTCCATTGAATTCCACTCCTCCCCACCCTAACCCACTCTACTCTAGCCTAGCCTCTCATCTAGCCCATGGAGAGGTCAGATTTTCAACCAGACCTACAGAAACTTCCAGGGGACTGGAGTCAGCACTGCCTCTCTGCAAACAAAATGCCATGGCAGACATCCCTCGCTCAGAGAGCATCCCCAGCAGAGTCCTGAATGCACAGCCGTGTGTCATGGCTGGACCACAAAAGTAGGTGGACACGGAGGCTGCATCTGCCTCAGCTCTGACCTCCAGTTCTCCCCCTTCCCTTAGGAAAGAGTTGTCTCAGCCCACACCCTCTTCCCCCTTTCTTCCTCCTTTCTTCCTCACTTCCCGTTGGCTGGCCCTCCCTTTCGACACTGTGCTGCATCTCTGCCTGCTTGGCCACGAGCCTCTCTGATGACTGTCTCTCTCTCATTCTGAATGTCTCTCCTTGCTTTTCAAAATGCTAACACTGCCAACTTCATACTGGTGCTTTAATAAAGGTTTCATGTGACATGCTAGTGTCCTCGGAGAGCTTCCAGACTTTTTCACTGAAGTTACCCTAGGCAGAGAGGAATGAACATATACCCCTGAGGGACCTGGGGGCTTAGCCCAAAGCAGCCCAAAGTAAGCCTGAAAGAGCTTTAAAGTATTGTGCTTTGTTTTAAAAATTCATGGGGATTTTTATATTCTGTTCTATAAATATCTCTGTATTTGTGCTACTATTAAAATAATATTTCCCCCAAATTGTTCAGTAAAATTGATGCTCATGGAAGATGCGTCACGTTAATCCTGTGATATTTTGTGTATCTTGTTATACTATCGTCTACCCTCCAGGGGTTCACGTACCTGATGCAGGTCGGGGGAGAACTTCTCTACTCCTTATTTCCTCTCCTGTGACTGGATCTATTAACATAACATGCCTGGTCAACCTAGACACTCCCCTCAATTTTTCCTAGGAGAAGGAGAAGGGACTTAATCTGCTCAGCAACCTTAAAAGGAAAAACTGCTCAACCATAGCCCAGACTCTCGCTGCCCACTCCCCAACCCCTGCTCTGGGAGCCAGTCTCCCGTGAGATGCACCAATACTACCCTGTTCCTCCAGATCATAACTTTTGGAAGGATCTGTCCATACTTTTGGTACAGGGCTAGAGGTTAGAGCAGGGTTTTTTTCTCCAGGAAGGGGCCTTCTGGGGTGCATTCCTATGGGTTTCCGAATCCTGCCTGTGCTTAGCAGAGCATGTTTTTCCATTTTTGATTATGAATGTAAGTGTCATGAGTCAACACAGTAAAATTTCACCTCATCTTCTTCATCCTCTTTTTATTTCTCTATTGGCTCAGAACTCTGAACTGCTGCTGATCCATGCTCCTCTGGAGTGTCTTGGTAACTAAGATGGGGTCCCCTAAGGAAGCAGCTGGCTTGTCTGTAAGTCTCCCCTACAGCTAGAGTGGGATTCCTAGGTGGCACTAGTGGTAAAGAATCTGCCTGCCAATACTTGAGATGCAAGAGATGCAGGTTCAATTCCTAGGTTGGGAAGATTACTTGGAGTAGAAATGGCAACCCACTCTAGTATTCCTGCCTGGAAAATTCCTTGGACAGAGGAACCTGGTGGGCTACAGTCCGTGGGGTGGCAGAGAGTAAGACATGACTGACTGAGTGACCGAGTGACTGAGCGTGCACACTTGCCCTGGTACCCTTGGATCTGGCTCTGGGTTCTCAGGTCCCAGTTCTCTTGACACAGCTAAGGCAGGTGACCAGGAGGAGCCCCAGTGGTGTCTGAGATGAATCCCCAAATCTGAGCCGTATGCTGTCACCAAGGTGTTACTTCACAAGCCCTCAATCAGGAGTGTCAGCACTGAACAGGTAAGAGGTAAACCGCCTCATCCTGCAGTCAGGAGAAAACATATCCTGAAGCCTGGCACATATTAAATATTTCAATAAATGCCCTTCCTTCACCTTCTCTTCCCTGATTTGAGCTTCTGTGTCCCTAAGGGAAATATATCATTGATGTATTATATAGAAAACTATGTTTTCAAGAAGAAATCAACATGTTCCTCACATGGTAAGAAAATTCCCAGGTCTCCAACCCATCAGAGAATGCGTTAACCTCACCATGATAAAATACTGCTCAGCCAGAGAGCATTGCATTGTCTGCCATTTTCACAGAAAATATTCTACAGTGATTTGATGACAGGCTACAAAACTACATGTAGACATGGTCAGAGTTCAAGTTCTGCTTAATTACAGGCTGTCAGTTACCAAGTGGGAAGTTCAAAATGCAACAGTTAACCAACATGCATGCTAACCTCTTCCACCAGAAGAAAAAACATTTTTTAAACAGCATTTAACATTTGCTACAAAGTCCTGGAAAGAAGCCAGAGGAAAAGAAACAATTAAAAGATCGTTTCAAGTGACAAATTTACTTGTCTGAGCAAACAGAAGGATGGGACTAGCATTTGGAATGTGTGGGTATCCCAAGGTGGTTGGCAGTAAAAACTCATCACAGAGAATTGACTGAATCCTTGTCACCACATGTATGGTAGTGGAGGGTAGCCAGTGTGATAGGAAAACAGGGCCTTGGTGTGGTCCCACCTGTTTAACCCCAGCTGTGCTGGCAGGCTATAAGCAGAGCTTTTCAGACTGGACCAGTAAACAGGAACTTCTGGTGACATTTGTCTTGAGTATATGGACTCAAAGGCCATATTGTTCTGGGTTCCAATGGGGCCTTGTGAATATCCAAATATTGTTATGCCTCAGTCACATCATCCATAAATTAAGCATTGTAATAGTATCTACTTCATGCTGAGTAGATACTGTTCTAATGAGTAGATATTGTTCTGAGGATTGCATGGCTTCATAAATATAAAAGCACTTAGACCCAGGCTGGACGTGTAGTCAACACTATATGTGGTCACTACTATTATTTATGTCTATCCAAACTGAGGGGCTTAGGAAATCTTTGCTGAATCTGCATATTATTTTATATAATATAATATATTATATTATCTGCATATTATAAAAGAACACACACCTACTGATCTATATGTCTATTTTTTTTGTAAATTCATTAAAATTCCTATGTCATTCTTTTCATGGGCCTACTGTTTGTACATTGGTTCAGATAATTCAAATGTTAGTTATGTCCAAGCCATCTAATTGAGTTTATACTGTTATACTTGTGAATGAAAAATACTGCCTGCCATATCAGTAAACAAGGCTTTTGCCACCATCAAGTCATCACATTACAGCTGCCCCATCAGTGAACCCTGAGGGAACTTAGGAGAGAGGCAGGTTCTTGACACCCCACCCCAATTAGCAGTCACCACCACAGCCATCTCTGATGGTGCACCCTGAGAAGACTTAGGATGAGAAAGTACAGGACACCAGCTCCAGATAGCTGAGGTGCGTGTCAAAGGAATGATTTCAATGAGACGAGGCTTTGCATCTTCCCAAACACAGACAAGTGCTAAATTCCTTAACTTGAGATATCTGGTTTTCCTTAATCAACAGTAATCTTTTGATGTTCCAACTCTCTGGTCTTTGTTGCAAAATCTCCCATATACCATGGGGCCCCCCTTGCCTCTTCAGTGCAGTCCCTCAGAGTTACCTGAGATGTTGAGTCTTGGGCCTAAATCCTCAGTTTTGTCCACTGAATAAAACATAACAATCAATTTTTAGGTTGTGCATTTTTTTCAGTCGACATATCCTTGAAAGATAAATGTTTATAGCAATATGCAATAATGCATATGGAATCTTACATGCTAGAAAATTCTAAAGTCCAAGATACTTCCTTTTATTTCCCATATTTCAATTAATTCTTAACTTCCAGCTGCCCCAGTATGACATATTATGGAGTATAATTATTAACCAAGCCCTTCATCCCTGGTCACTACCTTTCATGAACTCCAAGCACATTAAAACCTGCACTGGATTATTTACTTGGTGATAAATACTAGACAACATACAACCAAAGGCTTCTGTGGGTATGGTCAACTTTTCCTACCAAACTATTCTGTAAACTCCTTGTAGATAAAGAACAAAATCACATACCTTTGTGTCCATGACATAGCCTGAGCCCATTAAGCATTGACACTTTATCAGAGCTAAGTCACATGGCTCTGTGTCTTGCATACTTTCTATATTTCAAGCACTGTACTAAGTATTTTTACATGCATAACCTAATTTAATATCCATAATAATTTAGTATTCCCTTTTTGCAGATAAGAAAACCAACACTTAGAATACTAAAGCATAAGACTGGTAGCAAAGTTATGATCCAAACACAGCTCACTTTCACCCCAGACCATGATGCTCAGTATCTGAAACTGGTCAGTTTAGAGAGTGTCTTGACCATGATTCTTCTTCCAGTAGCATCTCCAACTTGTTCTCATGCTACTGCTTAATTTAGGGTATTTCTTATTTTGCTTGCATTTTAATGGTAGCTTTCTAACTACACTCTCTCTGTCTCATACAGCCTGTAGTGAGGCAGGGCCAGGGCATTGGGATTCTGAAAGATATTTGGAAAGGGTCTCAGGAAGGGAGTGGAGAGCTCAGTACACCAGTGATGAATTCAGTTCGCTTCCCAAACAAGGCTGCCTTCATTCAGAACCTTCTCTTCCCCGTTCCCTCATTCCACACACCTTTCCCAAGAGGTTCCTAGCTTCCATCACTTGACTAGGTTTCACGGGCACTGAAATCAATAAGGTATAGCTGCAGTACTTACAAAAAAACAAACAAGAAAAAAGAAACTCAGTCGGAAGAAGGAGTGAACAGCCTTGTGAGCAATGAGTGTCTAGGGGAAGTAATGCTTATTCCAGGCAGGTTAGGGCAAGTTTTGTGACTTAAAAAATACTAGCCCAGGGTCTTGAAGAACAGACTGGGACTTACTGTCAATCAATAACAGCATTTCTGGAGGAGAAAACTACTCCTAAAAAAGCAAAGGGATCAACAAAGGGTATGACTGTCTGGTTATTCATTCATTCAAGCGGAGTTGATTTAGTAAACTCTGTTGCCAGGCAACACACAGGACCCTGATATTACCAAGATGGACAGGGCATGTTCCCTGCCCTGGGAAGAGTTCATGGTACAAACAGGTAGATAAAAGTGCAACATGCAAGGGAATGAGAACTACAGAAGCCAATGGAACTGATGGTTACAGGGTACCAAAGCAAGAAATAAAAGCCAATTCTGGCTACAGAAATTAGCAAGGACTTGGATGAGGTGCTATGAGCAGAGCCTTGGTGTCCAACATTTCTGGTATAGAAGGAACAGTGGCATTTTCTAGACACAGTAGATGAGACTAGTGCTTCTCAAAGAGTAGTCTACAGACCAGCAGCATCAACATTACCTGTGAACTTCTGAATCCATCATTACTCTGAGGATGAGCCTAGTAATTTGTATTTACAAGCCTTCCAGTATATTTGTGATTCAAGTTTAAGACTCTCCTGGGCCAGAACATAAAGGAAGAGGCAAGAGTTGGAAGGAAAATGGTATGCAATAACCTCTGATAGTAAACTGGGTAAGTTCATGGTGGACCTTGTAAGCCAGGCTAGGAAATATAACTTTTCACCTAATAGTCACCTTTTACATTTTATTATGGATGACACTGTACCAAGCTTTTGTTCAGGTCATTTCATTTACCCTTCAGAGCAATGTCTTAAAACACTCTATTTTTGCTCAGTTAACATATATGGACGTAGAAGCACATGAAGTCTATGCAAAAGTAATATTTGTACACAGCATCATACATCAGTGTCTTCAGCATTAACTGCTTGGCTAAAACGTCTTCTATGGGGAGAGACCCTGTGCCACAGGGCTAGAGGGTTCCAAGTAGGTCTGAGGACTTAATGGTTATTTCCAGCCCCAGTGTCTAGAATGATTGTTTGGGCAGCTCTAGTATTTTGGTGACAAGGTCAATTGCCAAAGAGCACCTCATGGAGGAGTTTGGGATATGCCACTGCTTCGTTGAACAAAAAAGCACTAAAATGACTATTCTAATATGTTCACACCATCCAACATTTCACAGCATTAATGCAAGTGAATGTGAGCAGCCCTGAGACCAGAGGCTCATTAAAGTAATTATTCATTAGTGGCTTTTTTTTCCCCTCTTTCTTTTTTTTTAAACTTGTACTTTAAAGGCAGGCCTTTCCTTTTCAACACCATTACTTTTCAACCCATTTAATGTTTCCTTGTAGGGTCACAATGTTAATTTTAAGGTTCTCTTCTAATGGCTTTCTAAATGACACTTTCATTTTGGTAAAATGAATGCATCAAGTCATTCTTGCAGGTAGAGATGTACTATTGACTCCTAGTTAGAAAGGTATGAAAATTTCCAAACTATTAATTTCAAAATGTATTAATAACCTGCATACTTAAAGAAAGTGAATAAAAGCAGTGCTGTTTTCACTAAAGCTATTTGGTGTTGGGAAAGCTGCATATAAATTGCTTTTTGAATCTCCTAAAGACAATTGCCTTTGCTCAGTTTTGAAAACCTTTAATTCTCATTGAGAGCTGAATTTTTAAAAGGGACTATTTTTGCAGGAAGTAACAAATTTGGGAAACATTTCTCCTTCTGCTAAACCAACCAAATACTTATCCTTGGCCTGAATCAAAAGTATTTGCCTTTCTTGGTCAAAGATGCCTTCTTGGTGGCGACATGTCACCCTGCTTTGGAAGTTTCAAGTCCTGAGGGAGTTTTCAATTAGGCGTAAAGGCAAGTAAAAAAAATGCACCTGTGAGTTCACTTCTATGAGTAGTGAATTCATGGTTCCACCACAAATGCACTGATTTTAGGGACTATCAAAATAGCTATGCATGAAAATATAAGTCAAAATGAGAATAGTCTAGCGCTATAACCATGCACAGAAGTTGATCTTAGGCACTTAATAAATCCACTGTGCCAGGGAAATGTGACTGCCTAAAATTTTCCTTCACTGCACAACTGAAATTTAGTGTCTTAAAATTTTTTCTAATTGAAGTACAGTTGATTTACAATGTGTGTTACAATTGAAATTTAAAATGATAATCCTCAGGGTTTTCTTTGATGTAGTTTTTTAAGGTAAAATAAAATGGATATGGTTTAGCTTAGAAATTAAACCAACAAAAAGTTATAATTTGCAAATACATTTCAAGCAATTCTGTATGGTGAAATTGTTCCAGGTGTATTTGTTTTTATTAATAATTGTTACACTGTCAGCGTTCTTACTATTAGATATGAATGTCTCTTTTTGTTTGCATTTTTCTAGTTTATACTTCTTCCTCTGCTCAGATGGGTAAAGAGGGATGAGCAATCGGGGAAATACACATCATGTGCTTTTTTCTGATTTTATTTATATTGTTTAACATAAAGATGAAATTAACATCAAGAATATTTAAAGGGAGGAAAGAAGTCACAAAAGTGCAAGCTGAGGCAAACATATGACAACAGAAAGGACAGCCTAACCAGTTGCCAAGAAATAGAGAATCTGGAAGTTGAAGAGGGAAGATGTAGGATCGGTTTTGTGCCAGCTGGTAGAGACTCCTTTCCCAGCGGCGGCCGCCCTGAAATATGCCTGATCATCTATTTATAACGCTCGCCTCCCCAAACCCACGCTTATATCCTCATATCTATGTCCTGGTTTGCCATATTTTAGGACTGGCTCAAGTTCTATATCTATATTCGTTAGAATTCTCAGCTGCTCTGGATGTGTGTATGACATTTTGGAGGATGCTTCAAATCCAATTAACTATGGCACCTGATATCTTTGAGTCATGAGAAGTCTGGGGGTGGGAAACACACAGGTCAAGACAAAGTACACATTCCCTGCTTGTGCACATACTTTCAACTAGAAATGCATTTGATCCCATGAACTTGTCACGTAGGGGTTGAGAGAGGAATCTGGAGACAGATTGCCTGACTGAAGCCTCCTCTGTCCCTTCTTAGCAGTGTGATGTGGGACAAGTGATTTACCTCTTACTGAGTCATTTCAGTAGAATTAGTAATTCTTACTTGAGTAAATCTGAGAATTAATTTAGAAATTGTGTGTAAGAAGACCTAGGGGTAGTGCCAAGTACAGAATTGGTACCTAATTCAAATTAATTATCACTCAATAGTACCAAGCAAGCTGCATTCTGAATATTCTAGTCATTGAAAAATAGTTCTGTATACATTTATATACACATGTCTATATGGATAATTAAAGTCATGAGTCGGCTTAAGAAAAATCAGAGGATATGAGAGGAGAACATAGGCAAAACACTCTCCGACATAAATCACAGCAAGATCCTCTATGACCCACCTCCCAGAATATTGGAAATAAAAGCAAAACTAAACAAATGGGACCTAATGAAACTTAAAAGCTTTTGCACTACAAAGGAAACTATAAGTAAGGTGAAAAGACAGCCCTCAGATTGGGAGAAAATAATAGCAAATGAAGAAACAGACAAAGGATTAATCTCAAAAATATACAAGCAACTCCTGCAGCTCAATTCCAGAAAAATAAATGACCCAATCAAAAAATGGGCCAAAGAACTAAACAGACATTTCTCCAAAGAAGACATACAGATGGCTAACAAACACATGAAAAGATGCTCAACATCACTCATTATTAGAGAAATGCAAATCAAAACCACAATGAGGTACCATTACACGCCAGTCAGGATGGCTGCTATCCAAAAGTCTACAAGCAATAAATGCTGGAGAGGGTGTGGAGAAAAGGGAACCCTCTTACACTGTTGGTGGGAATGCAAACTAGTACAGCCGCTATGGAAAACAGTGTGGAGATTTCTTAAAAAACTGGAAATAGAACTGCCATATGACCCAGCAATCCCACTTCTGGGCATACACACTGAGGAAACCAGATCTGAAAGAGACACATGCACCCCAATGTTCATCGCAGCACTGTTTATAATAGCCAGGTCATGGAAGCAACCTAGATGCCCATCAGCAGATGAATGGATAAGGAAGCTGTGGTACATATACACCATGGAATATTACTCAGCCATTAAAAAGAATTCATTTGAACCAGTCCTAATGAGATGGATGAAGCTGGAGCCCCTTATACAGAGTGAAGTAAGCCAGAAAGATAAAGAACATTACAGCATACTAACACATATATATGGAATTTAGAAAGATGGTAACGATAACCCTATATGCAAAACAGAAAAAGAGACACAGAAATACAGAACAGACTTTTGAACTCTGTGGGAGAATGTGAGGGTGGGATATTTCAAAAGAACAGCATGTATACTATCTATGGTGAAACAGATCACCAGCCCAGGTGGGATGCATGAGACAAGTGCTCCAGCCTGGTGCACTGGGAAGATCCAGAGGAATCGGGTGGAGAGGGAGGTGGGAGCGGGATCGGGATGGGGAATACGTGTAAATCCATGGCTGATTCATATCAATGTATGACAAAACCCACTGAAATGTTGTGAAGTAATTAGCCTCCAACTAATAAAAAAAAAAAAAAAAAAAAAAATCAGAGGATATGGCCACTAACTCCAAGAAAAGTACGAGGAAAAGAATTATACAAAAGTATCTCATCAAATAGGCTCCACGGCTCTCTGTGAGAATCAAGCAGATTTAGGCTCTCCTGACACCTACACAGCATCAAAGGCACAAACACTGCTCACACTCCTCCCTGACTGGGTCTGGACCAGAGCTCAGGTGTTCAGTCCGCTCTGAAACAGGCCACGCCTGCACCCATATTTTGGGTCTGCAGCACACCTCAGAGTCTGTGACTGTGAATTTATCTTACTGATGACTGATTACCTCTGCAAGATGTAACTTTTTGAGGGTGGCGGTTATGAAATCCCTCTTCTTTCAACCCAGTTTTGTCTTTGGCATCTTGCTGCCACACGCTCCTCCCCAGGTCCATTCATCACAGCTCTACCGACATCTTGCAACAGTGGTTCTCACACTTTAGGGCACATCAGAATCACCCAGAGGCTTATTTAAATACAGATGGCTAGGGGCTTCCCTGGTGACTCAGGGGTGAACAATCCATCTGCCAATGTAGGAGACTCATGTTCGACCCTTGATCCAGGTGGATTCCATAGGCCAAGGAGCAACTACGCCTGTGTGCCACAATTACTAAGACTGTGCTCTAGAGCCCTGGAGCCGCAACTACTGAATCCACATGCCCTAGAATCTGGACACTTCAACAAGAGAGGCCTCCGCAATGAGAAAGAAGCCCATGCATTGCAACTAGAGAGTAGGCCCTGCTTGCAGCTATGAGAGAAAAGCCCATGTAGCAACGAAGACCCAGCATAGCCAAAAATAAATAAATAAAATTATAAATACAGATGGCCAGACTCCACCCTGAAGTTTCTGATCAACCCAAGGAGAACCCGCATTTCTAATCAGTCCTAAGTGATGCTGCTATTGCTGTCTCAGGAGCTACTCTGGAAATTGTCCTGAAAACTGATTGGATGCCTGGTCCTACTGTGAGGAAACACCATACATTTTTCAAAGCAGCACCAAAGAGTTTTAACCAAATGCAGATGCTTGTGATAAAGTCACATCATTTGAAGCACTGTCTAATCATTACAAGATGATTTTTTTGTGTGTTTTTTTTGTTTTCACATTTAACCATCTTCCATTCTAAAAATAATGAAAATAATAACACTAGAAATTGCATGCATAGCTGATGGAGAAACCAGCTGTCATTTACTGAACACTGGCTATTGCCAGACATTGCCCAGGCCCTTGACATTGGTGACTCTCTCATATGCAGATGTTCATCCACTGCCATTATTAGAAGCTCCCCAGGATAGGAAATGGAATCTTTATAACCCTCACAGCATCTAGCACAGTGCTTTGCTCATAACAGATGTTCAGGGAAGTTTTACCAAAGGAAGGAAAGAACAGCATATCAGAAATTAAAAATAAAGCTCCGACGCCCAATTCTATAAGCCACACGCGATCATTAATGTGGGAGGCAACCATACAGGGGAGGTGTGTGTGTGTTGGATGCCTATCCTAGGCTAGGCTTTATATAAAGTCATATTTATATCAGTTTTGACCTGCAATTTAGGAGGGGAATACATAAGGTGAATACATAAATAATTATATCCCAAGATGCACATAAAACAGAACCATACAGACAAATTGCTATGGGAGTCACAGCTTAATATTAGGGAGATGGACCCAGGATAGTACACTGCAATATCTTTCTGTCCTTATGAACACATTTATGGGTTTTGCTTTTATCTTAGTATCCTAACATTTTAAAGATGAGAAGTACCCCACAAATAATCTGTTACCTAACCCTTTGGCTTACAGATGAGGAATCTGAGGTCATGAGAAAAGGTGAGCCCAAGATGACATAGTGAGCCTTGGAAAACCCACATTGCTTCACTCCCAGACACGCAGTATTCTTAGCCAGACAAAGGTGAAAGCATCTGAAGCTGTTTTCCATACAGAGACCATCGGTCCACAATACATAATGAAGGCCTAGAAACACATATTTACAATGATTAAAAAAAAAAAAAAAAAACCATTTACTAATTCTGGGTTCAAACCAGATTTATTTGAAATTACATGATCTAACTAATCTACCTGTCTCAACAGAATTTTAAAATTCACTACTGATGAAAAGTTCTAGAAGATGGCTCTAGCTATAACTTGCTTTAAGTATAATTTTTCTTTTTTGTACTTTTGGCAGAATCATTTCCTTTCTGCATATACCTACATATACCTTTAACAGGAAACAGAATTTAAAATTCATTTATCTTCTTTTGAGGAAGAAAATAGTACACTGGGAGATTACAAATGCAATATTTTTGGAGCTTAAATAAATATAATTTTAGAGTAGAATATGAGGCATCCTTTTAAAGTGGGTTTTCCCATACACATCCAGGTGCACCCAGGTGTACATACTCAGGAGATGCACTGGAAAGGGATCTCAAGGGTCCATTTATTCTGAATCCCTCCCTTATGAGTTACATTACTGGCTTATTGCAACTCAAAATAGGCTTTGAGATCATGGGTCAGCAAGAGAGAAGCAAGAACAACCAGAATCTGGCCTGTTTCTAGAAAGAATCCCATAGGAATAAAAGCCTCAACTCAAAAGATAAGAATTTTCTTTGAAGTAGATGAACACATGATTCTGCAGATAATAATTAAATGATTCCTTTTTCACTTCTTCCTCAGGTATTACTTTGCACATCAATACACGTTTCTGCTAAGGTGTTGAGAAACATTTTAGGCACGGTCTGCAGTTTTATACATCCAGGTCAGAAACACCACCTGAGGGTCCATGAAATCCTGTACAATGAGACCCACCTTTTAGGATGAGAATTCGCTCTGGGAATAGGCATATCTTGATGATTTGAGGGGCACACAAAGTCCTTGACTTCCCCCAAATGTATTACTTTCAATTAGCTACACTGTTGACCTCCAAATCTACATAACTTCCTAATTCTGCCATTAGTTATTCCTCTGAGTTAGGTATTAAGCATCAAAGGTCGCCATTAAAGTGTATACATGCTATGCTGAAGGGGAGTGTGGACCATTAACATCCATTTACTCATTTCCCGGGATTTATTAGGCTCATAAGCTGTCACATGAGAGCATTGCCTATAAGGAACAGAATGTGTGGAACAGGTCAATCAGCTTGGAGAGGTGAGAGTGAGGGAGAGAGGGAAAAAATGGAAAGGACAATGCAGTTAATGGAATACATGCACCTATCCAATGGGGCAGCCTGAAAGCTGGCCGCTGAAACCCTAGCAGAAAACAGTTAGGAAAAAATTGCCAAATAAAAGTCAATAGGCTTAGCATAACACTCGAGCACATGAGTCTTGAAAGATTCACTTCATTTTACTTGTTAATTATAATTAGCAAGGTACGTACATAAATTGGGACCTCAGGGCTCAAAAATTGAAAATGCTAGAGATGCTTTACCACAGTTCGGGTTTCAGCCATAGATTTATTTATCAATTAAGGTGCGTGGAAAGTATCCATGAGGTTGAATAGAAGACCATGGGAAGAAATCTGAAATCAAGTAATCTAATCTTTCTGCCTCATTTTATCCACCTGGAAATAAAATATAACTATAGCTATTTCCTACCAATTCTCACAGGGTTGGTACAAGATTTAAATGAGCTTCACAATCTTTTTTGAGATTCTCAAGAAGCTGCTTGTAATATATCAAAGTATTTAAACTGTGTTCCCCATTGTATAAATTCAAAGTACTTGTCAGCACCCCATGAATGTTTTACTAAGGTCACCTGAAGGAAACACACTTATTCCAGGTTTCTATTTTCCACTCTAATCTATATAGAGCAAAGTTTTTGATCCTATCAGCTGTTTGATCTTGGCAGTTATAATCAAGGAGTTTCCTATAAAAAGAAAGAAAGAGTTATGTATTCCTGGAGACTTTCAAAAGCACACTGCACTAGGCAAGTAGAGACCGAGGGGTTAGTCTCTCACTTTTCTGTTGCCTGGGGCCACTGAGAAAGACCCAAGGCTCTTTTCCCTGAGAGATGGGGTGGGGGGGTACATAGTCTGGACCCTGCCTGACTCCCTCATCCTGCCGGGTCCTACCGTCTTGCTCACTCATGGCGCCCTGGCCCTGCAGGCGTTCCTTCTGTTCCTCAAACACTCACGCTCCTTTTAGCTTCAAGTCTCCGCTCACTCTCTGTACTGCCCGGTGTTCTTTCTGTCATTTCCTCTGTCAGATCTTGGCCCCAAAGGCTCTTTCTTCTCATTCAAGTCTCAGCTAAAAAGTCCTCTTTTTTGAGGCAATTCTCCTGACCGGCTGCCCCAGTACCATGTTTTTGTTTCCCGTCACCATGCCCGAGCTTCTTCTTGTTTCCATAATCTTCAGCTGCCGTCTAATAGTGCCCTCCTTATTCACCTATGCATTACCCACCTCCCACTGGAAGATGGTCTCCATGAAAGCATGAGCCTTGTCTGCAATGTTTTCTTTTTTCAAATTGGAGTAGAGTCGCTTTAAAACGTTGTGCTAGTTTCTGCAGTACAACGAAATGGATCAGCTATATGTAGACATATATCCCCTCCCTCTGGAGCCTCCCACCCTCCCCCCAGCCCACCCCTCGAGGTCGTCTCAGAGCACCCAGCGAGGCTCCCTGCACGATGCAGCAGTTTCCCACTAGCTATCTGTTTTACACATGGTAGTTTATGTTTGTCAATGCTACTCTCCCAGGTCATCCCACCTCCCCCTTGCCATCCCCCACATACACACATCTACTTTCTATGTCTGCGTCTCTATTCCTACCCTGTAAATAGGTTCACTTGCACCATTTGTTCAAAGTTGGAAGTCTATCACTAAAAAAAAAACAATGCAAGAAAAGGTGATTTGACCTGCAGTCATTCTGCGCAAATATGGTAAATAAATGAATGAAGTGTCTCAGCCCTGGGAACTCTGTGACATGGTTTTCTTTGCAGCCATGCTCTTAACTGGATCAGTGATCTTTGTCAAGTCCATTACTATTACGGGCTTGGAATCTTTATCCTAGAGATGGATATATGAAGCATATGTGTTTCTGCTCCACCCTGCTGCACCCATGATGGGCATCTTTAGTTGATCTCGTCAATTTTCCACCCAGCCATATGGGACTCATATTCTTTGTCAACATAGCACTCCAAGCAGCCACTATTAAGACTTTGCTGATAACATTTGAGAAACAAACTTTTCTGCCACCATGCTATTAAGTTATTTCTAATGATCCTTTTAGGCTCTGCTCAAATATCTATGATTTAAGAAAAGAGTCAAAGAAAATCATAATCTTACCAAAAGTTCCAAAATCTCTGTCCACACCTCAGGACCTAGAAAGACAGTGGCAAGAAGCACTAGGAAGGAATCTAAGTTTACAATGTCCTAGGATGTCATGAATGTCTCAGAGAGACAACATCTGATGAGTAATTATGCATTTTCCCTCCTAAAGATTGAGAAAGGTGAGATAAGACTGAAACACTGTGGGAAACGTAAACCTCCTTTTCGCACTTTTTTTTCTCAATTCAAATCCCATTCCAGGGATCTCCCTGGTGGTCCAGTGGTTCAGACTCTGTGCTCCCAAGGGCAGGGGGCACAGGTTTGATCTCTGGTTTAGGGAACTAGGATCCTACATACCACAGTTAATCAATCAATCAATACAAATTTTCAAAATTAAAAAAAATCCCATTCTGAAATAAGAGTCACTATGATTTCATTGGCATCCTGCTAGTAACCATGTCCATATCCATCTCTACCTCCTCATTGCTCTCAAGGTGATGAGCGTCACGGCTCATCTTTCAGTGGAGACTTACCAATTTGGGTTTGCAGCCTTTTCTAGTCTGGCCTTCTCCCAGCCTTTCTTCCACACAACACAAGACCACAGCTTATCAGTGAAAATTCCTACCTCTCCATCCATATCATTCCCTGACTGAAAATGTTCCAATGGCTTCCTTTCTCTTTCAAGGTAGTGCCTACACTCTTGACCCTGAGCTGCAGAGTCCTTCCTGACCTAGCCATGCCAGGACATTTATTTCCCTCCTTAACATGCTCCTTGCTAGTCTCCAAGGCTAACTTCTTTTTCTCTGGCCAGTGCTTCCTGCCCCAACCCAGCCAGCCTGCCTCACCTAAAATGCTACTCACACACCTACTACCCTGCAGGTCTTCTCTACCTTAAAGCTCCTTGCCCAGGTTGAGATGTGAACTTCTCAATAGAAACCTATTACAGTGTCTACACTTATGACATCACTTGTCACTTTATCTTATAATTGCATTTCACTTTCCCTCCTCCCACAGACAGAGTTCTTGGAGCACAGAAGTACCATTATCTCTACCTCCTCAGTGGCCATCACAGTTGCCTCCAGATGTTTAATACATAGGAACTCAAAACTGCATTTTAAAAATGGGACCTATTTCCTGCTTGGGAGGTTTGTCTGTCTCTGATGGGTTTTTTTTAGGTTGTTGTAATAAGTCACCAGCACCTCGCAGAGTGCTCATGACATATTATATACTCGCTGTGCATCTCGGTGGAACCTGCATCCTTCACCTTAGGGTTTCCATGGTGGCTCAGTGGCTAAAGAATCTGCCTACAATGTAGGAGACCTGGGTTCAATTCCTGGGTTGGGAAGATCCCCTAGGGGGAGGCAATGGCAACTCACTCAAGTATTCTTGCCTGGAGAATTCCATGGACAGAAGAGCCTGGAAGCCTACAGCCTATGGGGTCACAAAGAGTAAGACACAACTGAGGGAGCATTTATTTTATTTTTATGCATGTTAAATACTTGAATAGATTGTTTTCATGTAAAAATATGGTGACATCTGTTATGTGTCAGGCAATTTTCTACATATTTTAAAAACATTAACTAATTTTATTTGTATTTGAGCTGGGTACTATTCATTTATTCATTTATAGATAAGGAAACTGAGGCAGAGAGAAACTAAGAAATTTTCACAGGGTGACAAGGTTAATGGGCAGAGGGGACAGGGAGCAGGGATGTGTGACAGGTGACTTTTGGAATGGATGTGTGCATACGTGAAAACAGGGATCAGTCATGGTTGGGGTCTCTGATGGTTGCATTAGGTGGACCCTATGATTAGAACTAGGCAACTCCTTGTCAGCACTTTCTACCTTTACAATCAAACAGCCTGGCTTTTCTTATAATACTATCTCAAGTCCTTCTCCAGAATAAACAGTGAAGGATGAGAACTCCTTGAGAAAGGCTGAAAGGAGACAAAGCAAAATACAGAGAGCTCTGCACTGCCCTTGCTAGGCAACATCTGCTCCCTCCCTCCCCCTTCACTTGTGATATATTGGCACATAAGCACATTGATACTCATGAGAAAAATTACAGTCATCAAGGTTATCTCCCCAAGAAGCAACTCTCTTTCTTTATTAATATGCTTCAGATTGTCGCAACACTACAAAGCTCAAAATAAGTTTTCTTTGATCAATAAATTGTAGGCTGGGAAAGAAAATACTAATTTTCCATTTCTTTGAGACCCAGCACTAATACATAACAGAGCTTTCCAAAAGGGTTCTCAGAAACCTGATATAGAATTATCTGAAATTACACTCGACCATCCCAACAAGATCATTCTGTTCTCTGCCACTTTAGAGAGGTGTCTTCTGTACTTGGCAGGCATTTTTTTTTTTTGTATAGAAATCTTCATGTATAGATACATTTTTCTATTTAAGTGTAAGCTGGGCAAAGAAAGCATTCTACATCTCTAAGTCAGTCCCTAAGAGAAAGATTGTTGAACTCTCTCTACCCTGTCAATTCTGGGCTTCAAAACATGCCCCTTTCACCTCCAAGAGGAACTTCATTTTTAATCCAATATAGAAAGGAATATTAAACCTTGCCTCCCATGCAATAAAAAGGTGTATGATGTCAAATAGCCTGCACACTGGAAGAACACTAGGAGTAAACAGGAATAGTCAGGAAAAAATAAAAGCAACTCTACTTGGAGGCACATTTAATCACACATTGAATCAGAGGCAGTGCCCCACAGTAGAAGAAGAACTGGATTCTTAGTCCTTGGGTTAGACTGTGACACTAGTTTTGCCAAGGGATTTGGTGACTTATTTAAAACTCTCAAGGTTTGCTTGGTTGTCTAATCTCTAAAACAGTGGTTCTCAACTGGGGACAGTTTTATCCCCTTGGGGACTTTTAACAATTCCAGACACATTATTTTTGTTGTTGCAACTGGGGGGTTGGGAGAGAGTGTTATTGGCATCTAGTGGGTAGAGCCAGTGTAGTTGCTGAGCATCTTACAAGGCATCTGGCAACCCCTACCCACCCCCAACAGAGTTATCTGACCCATGTTGAGAAAATCTGCTCCAGAATAAAGTAGAATTAGATGACGAACACTCAAGATTCTATTATTTTTTAGTGGTTTCTGTGATTCTAAGAGGTATGGTCCAAACACTAGACCCATTTCTTTCTAACTTCCACAAGCATGACAAATTTGGGCTTTCACCATTTTTTTGTTTAGGGTCCCTCATTTCTATGATGAAAGATCATAGAGATAAAGCCAAAAAGTTTATCAGGTCAAACAGGTTCTGTGAATCATTCTACAAATACTTACTGGGGACCTTCTATGTCCCAATAATTTTTTGAGGCTCCATAACACAGTCATGATCAACTGATGCAGTACTTAACAGTATCCCTGACTTCTAATCTGGAGCATCTTTAACACAGATTTAGTAGATTGAATTCCTCAGGTTCCATAAACTGTGTATGGAATAGGGACAGATTCACTACCATCCCTACTTAGAATTATCACCAAATAAACCATTCTATTGGTAAACCTTAAATTCTTAATTTCAAAGATAAAAGACTTTATTTGTTTCCACAGATATATACTTTCATGTGAAATCAGCTATGGTACCATAAGTCTTATAAAAATCAAGCTAACTGAAAGGCCAGACCAATGGAAAGAAATTGTGAATTATAAAATTGCTAAGGAAGAAGGCTGGGGCTATTTTACACTTCCAAAACACTTTTCACTATTTTAATAAAATGTTTTCATGTATAATATCACAAATCTTTAAATTAGTGCTGAAATAAGTCCTACCTATTATTTTAACCATTTCATAGGTGAAGAAATTGAGGTTCAGAGGCAGGGTATCCTGAACAAAGCTACAAAAATGTTGGAGTAAATGAATATGTTAATAAATAAACTAATGACTTACAATAACTGTATCACATCAGCTCAAGTGATGGGCCACGGTAGCCACAAAAATGCACTGCCCACGTCTCTTCCTGTGGCTGCAAATCTCTCACTGCTATCTGTGAGGATCCACAACCACATTCACAGAGTCCTTGCTTTTTCTGGAGTGCTCCCAACCAGTGACTGCACAGGCCTCCTCCTGTAGGACACAGGGCTTCACAGGATGACTTTAGCAAGAGGACTTTGCGTCAAACTGCTCCTAACTGCCTTACAACTGTGCCCCAGTCTAAGACTTTCTTAGTAACTGCATCTTCCTTCCACCTCTTCTTTCACAGGTGTCGGACCTACATTATGGTTTGAAAGCTTTCCCTGCCAATCCTGCTCCTTCCCCTTGTCCTTCACAGATATTTCCCTCCATTAATCTCCTGCATGTGTAATTTCATCACAGCATCTTCTTCTCAAAGTATCTCAACTAATCCTAAGAAGGCAGGCCTTCTCGGCCTTATGTAGGAACAAGCATTATCAGAGAGATCTTCCCATGTGCCAGGTGATGTGTGAATTGCCTTATAAGTATCTCATTTCATTTTCAAAACAACTTAACTTAGTGTGCATGTATTACTATCCCAATTTTATAACTGCAGAACTGTCCCAAGATCTCTCAGCTATTTCCTGGCAAACATAGGCTTCCATCTAGGCGGTATGACCCTGTAGACCCAAGCTGTCTTAACTATGATGCTAAACTTCCTTAACCACTTTTATTTATCATAGGTAAACACTACTACTAAAGCATGTTTAATGCATTTCCTAATTAAAATTCTTTTTTCAACATTGCTTATGCTATTTTGTCTTACACTATAATTTATTTTCTATTTTTAAGCTTATTTTTAGATTCCCAAATAATACAAGAACATGTTTTTATTCTAATGGCATCTAATAATACAGAGACAGAAATACTATTTATAACCAACTAACTACAGACCATAGCTTTTGAGGAGGTGAATTTCCATGAAGAGTTCCCTATCTGAATTATTCTTTATTCCAAGTGAGTCAAGTGTGGAGATATTTGAACCTACCATTTGAATCCTGGTTTTTAGCTCTGAATAAATGGCGGGGCCTTGAGGGACAGTGGGTACCCTGAATTTTAAGGAGGGAATCCAGGGGGGAAATGCAGCACTTATTATTAAGAATAGATCCACATAACTGCAGTGAGGAGGCTATCTTTTTTAAAGGAGATAAAATGTCAATGTAGGTGCCCTCAGATTTTTTTTTTTGAAAGCCACAGTGAGTGGAAGTCGTTCACCTCTGAGAAATCATTTCATAGACTCTGAGACTATCCCAGCCTCCTGAATTAGACTTCCGCAACCAGCCCAGGTAGCCTTACTCCTTCAGAGTCTCCTTTCTGTGATCTCTCCTTTATTGTGCAAATTCAACTTTGGTCACCTACACACTCTTCTTTAACAAAAGTTACTCATTTTTAAGTGTGTGATCTTGGATCTCAGCTTCAAGGTCTTCCTGGAGTTTAGCTGAGATGACTTTGTTATTTGCAAATCCAGGTTGACTCTTGTCCTCTCTCTTGATGCTAATGCCCTTTCCTTCTCATTCAAAGTTTCAGAATCTCTTCTCTCAGCAAACAGAGAAGGCACGGATGAGACCGCATTCCCTTCTCAAGAGCCACATTTCAACTTGATCTTTTCACTCTCTGTCAAATTCAAATGTCACTACACTATTCATGTGTATGGGGAGGATTCTAATATACACCTCTCCGGCTTCTTTCAAAATTGCTTCAATTTCTCTGAAGTCAAAAACCCTTTCAACCTTTGGAAATTATCTATGGAATCCATTAACATGGCTTATTCAGTAGACAATATAGACACTGTTGAGGGTTCCCAAGAAAAGAGAGAAGGTAAAATTTAAAAAAAGAAAAAAAGAAAGCAAATAAAGTTTTAATAAAAAGGCAAAAAAAATTTTTTTTTAATATTTTCTGCAAAATTTTTTTCATGAAGAATTTTAACTTATATGAATAAAACCTCTGACTATGTATTTCTTCCTTGTAGAGATACACTCTCATATCTAATTTTAACTGGCATCTTTTGTAGCAAACATTCATAATTATTTTCCTGATACAAGTGGAAAGTTCAGTCAATTTTGCCCTCACATCTTAGCAAGTAAGTTTTTAAATAGGATAATTTGTTCAGTTAACTCCTGTTTTTTTCTCCAAATGTATAAAAACATGGTGAGGTCTACCTTTGCTTCTTTAAAACTGAGCTAATAATTTACAACCATGTTTTTGAGTCTTCCTATAGGAAAGAGTCTTTCCTATAATATTCAAAGTAGTAAATGATGAAAGGGCAGAGTACAATACCATATAAATACTATCAGTTTTGCCAGTATGGATAGATAGATGGATAGATTGGTAGACAGATAGATTGAGAGATAAATAGAATATAATGGCCTCTCTTGGAACTGATGTGGGTCTTTTGGTGGTGGTTTTGGTGGGGTGGTGGCCATAATGTTTAAAGATTAGGGACCATGGACAGAGGAGCCAGGTGGGCTACAGTCCAAGGGGTCGCAAAGAGTCCACCTGAGTTAGTGACTGAGTACGCACGCCCCATTAGTTTGGAGCTAACAAAGGCTGCAGATCATCATGTCTCTTCTGGCCACATCCCTGAGAGAAGCAGAATGGGGACACCAAGCTTGCTCAGAGGTATCCTTTGTCCATACTGATTCTCATAGTCTTATCAATGCCTCATAAAGCTTCTGAATAAAACTGACACTTGTCAATGAGTTTTATTCCTATCATGTCTGTACTCATTCCCATTCTTCTAGGACCAAGTATAAGACACTTAACCACAGTTATCTTTAGATGGGGACAGGGAAAATACTCCCTTTTAGTTTTAGAAATTTTCCACAGGTATGTATTGCTTTTACAATTAAAATGTCATAGGCAAGATAAAAGATTACATGAATTTTACATAAGGTTCTGGGAGTTTGACACTTCCTATGTGTTTTACATCTTAAAAAAGTGAATACTTGGAGCCTTCAGGACAATCCTTAGAGCAAGTCATGAAGTAACACACCCTCTGCCACCCCATGTACCCATAGCCCTTTGTGACTCATACAATTTCTCTTCTCCAAAAAAACTAGAGAAGTTCCCATCTTCACTAATTCTCCATCCTAAGTTACTCTGAAGGCCCCTGATTAAGAATTCATCTTCCAGGAAATGACTTGATCCCTTCCTTGGTTCCCACGCCCCTTGACCCCCATGTACTCTTACCTGAAACCCTGTACATTTCAGCAACTCATCTAACAGTCCTTCCAACTCCCCCATGTGAACATCTCTTCCAGGATATGGATAGAAGACCATGGAATTTACAATTTTTAATTTACACTGTTTTCCAAAGAGCAGCATCTCTCTCTCTTCCTTTCTTATTACCATGTGCTAATTTGACTAGGATGTATTTGGAAAGAGGCCATTGTCATGATGCTCTCTCTATTTGGCCCCTCTCTCTTGATGCCACACCTCTGCTCTAATTGCTCCATTCATACTGTGAATTTCCCAATCTTCCCTCAGGAAAGCTCCTTGGAATTTCAGAAGAGCAGCATGATGCCAGATTGTATAGATTGGAACATGTTCAATTCGTGAGATTCAACTGGCAATATTAAAGAATTAATTATATTGAAAATGCAAAGAAACAGAATCTTCAGTGAATTCCATCTGGGAACAGTCTTTTCTTAGGCCTCATATGGTTTTCTTAATCCAACTTAGCCTCCTATTTTCTCGTTTCTTCATGTAATGTGAAATATCGAACACTCTGAGATATTGGACCTAAATTTTTGATAGAGGCTATCATCAGATTTCAACGTGTTCGCAAAACAATTTATTACCCCCCAAAGGTGGCTACATATCCAGCCTGTATTCCAAATGTACGTGAATGTTTTTCCCCAAGGGCCTGACTTATATTCTAACTACTCTGAGATGTTATTGCATACATATAAAAGGACTGACTCAATAGGAAACTGCTGAAGATTTACACATCTTTTATTGAGTTAAAACAGCTATTAATCTAGGTGGGAAGAATCTATTTCCATTTACCACAGTGAAGTGAGAAGAAGAAAGACTATGGTATTCATGCCCTGCCAAACAAAATTCTTTGCTGTTTACCTGAATGATTTTTTAGGTATGTTGACTCATCTCTCATGTTTAGAAACAATGATGAAGTTGTTGCCAGAAAAACAGCTTCTGTGTGTCATATATGGATTAGCCTCCTCCTTGCCCTGCAAGTTCACTGTCAATCATTTTAATGTCCCAGTCTAACATACATTTTGCAGTGTGTATTTTGGTGTCAACTCACAATATGGCAGAATAAAGAAAAAAGTGACAAGGGAATTGATATCCAGTTCACATCAAGGCATACAAACATATGGTCAAGTGAACAAATTAATAAATCTAATGCAAAAATAAGGGAGCACATTACTTACATTAGTAATTTGGATATGGCATACAAGAGAATAGAAACAACAGCTAAAAAACAACTGGTTAAGGTAATACTTTCATTGTCCTAGTATATGAAACAGTCTCATAAAATTATCATACCTCTTCTACTATGAAAAAAATTATGTTTCAGAATAGAAGATTTGCTCAAAATGTATAGGCTTTATAGTTTTGGTGATTTAAGAAAAGAAGGGAATGGAAATGAAGTACCAAAAATCTGCATTTGTTGTTTGGAATGCAGACTGGGTATATATTTTAATACAAACAGCAATAAATGTGGACCCCAAATATAGGATAGATGACAAATCTGACCCTGGAGAGGGGACTTGGGTCATCCCTTATCTGCAGTATATGACAATGAATTCCTACTGGTTTTGCTAGTTTAATAAGCCCTCCCTCCCTACAACACTGATCCTTGATTGAATTGATACCATAGGATGCCACTTTGGTTTCTTTCTGTGTAGCTTAATGAATGCACTAGGTTTTAATTTTATAATAATAATGATCATTATTATTATCATTGTCAGTGAACAAGAGCTATACCCTAGCACAGATTAAAACCCAAATACTTAAATGCATGAATAGTTAAAAGTGGCAGCACTGAGATCTTACTCAAGGTCCCATATGTAATATTTTGCTCTCCAGATTATTAAAGAACTACAACTGACAAATTATTGATTTTACTCATAAATGAGAACAGTACATAACAGCTATATCTAGATAAACCAAAATATATGGGGGAGTGTTAAAGAAACATTCCTGAAACATTATTTAAAATAATATAACATATTTAAACATTCTAAGAAAACATAAGTTCAGCAGTTTTTGTCATCCAAAATTCTTTGTTTCTTTGCATCTCTCCTAATGAAGCCTATTCTAGGAGTTAGGTCTTTGGAGAGAGAGAGAGAGAGAACGGAGAAGAATTGATGCTATGCAAGAAAACCAAGCAATGGCAAGAACTCATTTGCCTGCTATATTTCTGTGTTTTCTGCCATATTTCTCTTTTCACAATTAAAGTACAAATCTTCAGATATAAGAAAACATGCACATGAGAAATGACTGTACACAAATTTTTCATTATAGAGAGATCCTGTGTCTTTTTCTGAGCTTCAAAAAATGTTTTGATTACAAAAAAAAAAAAAGTCCAGTCTCAGCTCATGAGAACATGGATTTAAACAGGGAAGGTCTGAAGTAAAAAAAAAAAAAAGTCAAGGACTTTGGGATGGACATGTACATACTGCTATATTTAAAATGGATCACCGACTTCAGTATAGCACAGGGAACTCTGCTAAATGTTGTGTGGCAGCCTGGGTGGGAGGGGAGTTTGGGGAAGAATGGACGCACAGATATGTGTGGCTCAGTCCCTTCACTGTTTACCTGAAACTACCAAGCATTGCTTATTGTCTACAACCCAAAACAAAATAAAAAGCTTAAAGTTTGGGGGGGAAAAAAGTTAAAGAATCATCAAGGTAATAAAGCTGGCAGAGGTGGCATTCAGATATTCTTATTTCCCATTTTTTTCTGGAAACTTCTTTGATATGATGCACTTAAATGACAATCAATTAACCAGAGTATCTCAAAATGTATGGCTGAATGCCTCCAGTATGTATGTTAGGTCTTGATATATTCAGATTAAATGAGCTCTAGTATTACCGTATTCTTGCCTGGAAAGTTCCATGGACACAGGAGCCTGGTGAACTACCATCCATGGTAAGATGAGCAGTTAGTTTGGAGGGAGGAATGACTTTTCAAACATTGGTCTGTTCTTTATTTACTCCCATAGATCCCCTAAAGATGGGATGGCTTTAACTACTTAGACACCTACATATGTCTCCAGTGGTCTTTATATTGTCAACAGATGAAATTACACTTTTTGTCACAGGAATATGTCTCTAGTTATTTAACATTGCTACACCCCAGTAAACAAGGTGAGAGATGGCAAAGCAAAATAAAAACTGTTTTACTTATCTGTTATATCAAATCTAAAATTTAAGATGTCTGAGATTTGTCACCACATTTAGTTACTGATGGACAACACAACATATAAAAAGATTACCAACAGAACAGACTGACAAATTATATCTTTGGAGGGGAGATCGTCAGCCTCCTAACCCCCACCACTGTTCTGCCATAAGGTAGCTAGTTATCTTGGTAATGGCAAAAGAAATTGGTGGGAGATAACTTAGAAACGTTCATCTAATTCCGGAGCTTATTAAATTTATTTACATTGTTCTGAAAGGCAAGAAATAAGACCCTAATTTCATGGCATGAGGGTATACCATATGGCCAATAAAATTTTCTAATAATCTGCCAGCCAAAAGACTTCTGTCTTTATTTCCATCACTCTAAGGCCCTAAGGACCACACATGTGGTAAGAAATAGGGAACATTACAGTTGCTAACATTCCTAGGGCAAAGTTTGTAAAATGCTGGTACCAACACTAAATATTGAAAAACCAAAGAATGGATGTTCCAATCATTTTAGTCATTAAGGTTAAAGTGAGCAATAAACTGTATTTAAAGAGTTTAGAGAATTTGGAATCAAGAAACCAACTTTCATAAGTAATATCTTTCTTTTTTTTGTTCAATGCTCAGTACTGCTCTTTATAGTTTTCTTATAAAATATATACTTTGTGTTGTATGAAAAATTGGTCAATGCATATTAATATGAGGAAACAATAGTTTCAAGAATCTTTTAAGCTAAGTCAAAATTAGTGTTTCTTAGTGAACATTCCATTACTCTGCATCCATTTTATCAAATGAGAGCTGTTCAGTTATAATTAGTTCTTAGGGGCTCTGTCCTCTTTACTTAAAAAAAAATTAAAAGCCCTTAAACGTGTTCTATTTGCCCATAAGGTCTAGCTGGCTTAAACAGATAGTGTCTTACCATTTTCCAATATACAGTAAAAATACCATAAAGTTTTGCAATTAGTGAAAAAAAGTCAAAAACTCAGCAAGAAGTCCAGTTTTTCCTCTCAACTATCCATTAATGAAGGTTTCAACGTTAATTGCCTTTCATTAAAAATTCTTTAAAACCCTTTCTTAACATTCCATACAAAATCAAATTAGCCTCTAAGCTTTGGAACAATCTCTATAATTCTGTTTTGGACTCCTTTGTTCATTATTTGGATTGGTGAGATTAAGTAATGAACGCATGCCTTTCAGACACTCCAGAATACTGACTTTAAATTTAGGGGCATTATTACTGAATTCCTTTTTTCAAGACTTCTCTGAAATGAGTCATATTAGACAGAATCCTATTACTTTAAGCACTGATTAAAAGAAAAAAAAAAAAACTCTGCCATATAACAGAACTAATGTTCATGCCCCCAAAGTCTTACCTATGGAAATAGCACTTTTGTTCATACTTGTTCGTGCAAGGATGAGGTCCTACTGTGTGCAAGGCACTTAGTCACCTAGTACTTTTCTTGCTCTGGACAAGGGTTCATAGCCTCACCTATGACTTAACTCTTCATGAGTCCTTGGGTAAGTTACTGATTGAGTTATGTACTTTCTCCTCTAAAAATGGAGAAAATTGCAGAGTAACTTCATTCAATTATAAATGAGGCAAGGCAAGCAGAGTACTTAACACAGTGAAAGGCCCTCTCCTACCTACTGTGAGAAAGGCAAGATAATGTTTAGATTCAAAATGCCTACTGTCAAGTAGGAGAGAAATAATGTGTATCAGTGTCTACAATGAAAGTAGAGTCACTGTGGGTCTTAAATAATATCCAGAAGGGGTGTCAGAAGGGTTAAGACAGAGGGAAGGATATGAGGGAAAAAGAATAGGAATAAATATCTATTGTCTGCTTTCTGCTGGATAAAGTTAAAGTTAAGTCGCTCAGTCGTGTCCAACTCTTTGCGACCCTGTGGACTGTAGCCCACCAGGCTTCTCAGTCCATGGGATTCTCCAGGCAAGAATACTGGAGTGGGTTGCCATTTCCTTCTCCAGGGGATCTTCCCGATCTAGGGATCAAACCCAGGTCTCCCACATTGCAGGCAGACGCTTTAACCTCTGAGCTACCAGGGAAGTCTGCTGGATAGTTGCTGTCAACTACAAATTGGCCACTTGCCTTTGGCCCTTGCCATCTACCTCTACAAGGATTAAATCAGGTGCTGCTGCAACTGTTGATTTTCAACACCCCTGAAAGAAGTTCAGGATGGAGAGCAAAAATGAGGCACTCTGTGCTGGAGGGCAAAAACTGGCAGAACAGGTCTTCAGATAGTTAGATATTTTCAGGAGCCAATTTTATGAACCCAATTCTTATATTTCCCCCCATCTAGAAAAGCACTAAAATCCTTCATGGTGACGACTGTTCCTCATGACCAGCAGAAAGCTTCACAAGACTAAAAGAAACCTTCTGCAAAAAACTACATGCTTGATTGCATGTACTCCCCAGTCACCAAAATCACATATATTTTGACGTTTGCCCCTACCTCTGTGGAGCAGTTTCTCAGAGCTATCTGAAATGCTGTCTCCTGGGTGATAGTCCTCATTTTTGTCCCAACTAAAACTTGGCTCACAACTCACCTGCTGGGCAATTTTTAAGTCAACATTGTGAATAATTTCACATCAAGGAAGAGGCTAGGCTTTCCATGAAAGTCCAACAGCTGTTGCCATTGAGAACCGGATGCGTTGAACTTGAATGAGATTTGAACTTTTCCTTATGGGATGTAGTTTAAGAGAATAGACTTTGAGATAAACAAGGATTTGAATTCCTGTTCTCTCATTTCAGTTCAGCCACTCAGTCATGTCTAACTCTTTGCAACCCTATGGACTGCAGCACACCAGGTTTCCTTGCCCATTACCAACTCCAACTCCTTTCTCAGCTGAGTTACTAATTTAATCTCTCCAAACCTCAGTTTTCTCATTGGGAGATGGAAATATTAATATCAGTTCCTCCAGACTTCTTCAAGTTTTTGAATTAACTAAGATAATTCATGTACATTTTAACCTTGGGCTTGGCACGTTCTTAATAATTGTTATCCAGTAAAAGTGAGAACAACACAAGAAAGTTAGACTTTCATACCTGTCAAACTTCATTTTGATACATTATTTTGACTATTAACTAAAATTTGTCTGAGAATATAATGAAATATTATGTTGCCAAAAAAAATAAAAATAAGAATTTAACATATGTTATGAAGCACAAGCTGGAATCAAGATTGCCAGGAGAAATATCAATAACCTCAGATATGCAGGTGACACCACCCTTATGGCAGAAAGTGAAGAGGAACTAAAAAGCCTCTTAATGAAAATGAAAGAGGAGAGTGAAAAAGTTGGCTTAAAGCTCAACATTCAGAAAACTAAGATCATGGCATCTGGTCCCATCACTTCATGGGAAATAGATGGGAAAACAGTGGAAGCAGTGTCAGACTTTATTTTTTGGGGCTCCAAAATAACTGCAGATGGTGACTGCAACCATGAAATTAAAAGACGCTTACTCCTTGGAAGGAAAGTTATGACCAACCTAGACAGCATATTAAAAAGCAGAGACATTACTTTGCCAACAAAGGTCCGTCTAGTCAAGGCTATGGTTTTATTAGTGGTCATGTATGGATGTGAGAGCTGGACTGTGAAGAAAGCTGAGCACTGAAGAATTGATGCTTTTGAACTGTGGTGTTGGAGAAGACTCTTGAGAGTCCCTTGGACTGCAAGGAGATCCAACCAGTCCATCCTAAAGGAGATCAGTCCTGGGTGTTCCTTGGAAGGACTGATGCTGAAGCTGAAACTCCAATACTTTTGCCACCTCATGCGAAGAGTTGACTCACTGGAAAAGACCCTGATGCTACGAGGGATTGGGCGCAAGAGGAGAAGTGGACGACAGAGGATGAGATGGCTGGATGGCATCACCGACTCGATGGACATGAGTTTGGGTAAACTCTGGGAGTTGGTGATGGACAGGGAGGCCTGGCATGCTGCGATTCATGGGGTTGCAAAGAGCTGGACACGACTGAGCAACTGAACTGACTGACTGACTGATGGTATTATTAACTAAAGTACAGATTTTGTTCAAATTCCACAAAATTTTATGCTAGTGTCCATTATTTGTTTTCATGCCTTATTCAAGATTCCACATTGTATTTAATTGTATTGAGCAGCTTCAGTTGCATGTAATAAATTCTGGTAAATTCTCTTCTCATTTTTTTTCTATTACAAATATTTTCTAATTTTCCTTGTTATGGCTTCTTAATACATCATCATTTAAAGTGGACATTTAACTTTCAAATACATGGGATTTTTAAGTATCTTTGATATTAATTTTCTCATTTTGATATTAATTTCTCATTTAAATGCTTTCTTTTCTGCAATTACCTTTTGTGTTTTTTTCATTCTTCTAACTTTATTCAGGCTTTCAATGGCTAAATCAAAGATCTCTTTCGGTAAATGTCACACCACATTTGAAAATAATGGGTTATTTTCAAATATCTTTTGTTATTGATCTCTAGTATAATCACAGTGATCAGATAACAGACTTGGCAAGATAACAGACTTGGCATGTTTTCAATACATTTTGACCATGAAAATTTTTTACTTGATCTTATGTGCCTGAACATGTTTCAGTGTTTCCTGGTTTATAGTCTATGGGAACTGAATAGAATTTGTATTCTGCTGTTGTTTGAAAATTGTATAAATCTTAATTATGTTGAATTGGTTCACAGAATGTTTCTGGTCTACTATATTCTTTTACTTCTCTGTATATTCCTTCTATTAATTTTTGAGAGCTTGATATTGAAACTCCAACTAAAAATCAATTTATTTACTTTAAAAAATTGCAATATATAGTGGAACTACATGTAACTTTGTTCTTTATTTTCCAAGTGTTATCATATTTTCACAATTAAAAAATAAAATAACAAAATAAAATCTGTCTTATAAAGGTATTTCATTCATATATCACCAATCACAAAAGCAAATATAACAAGACTCCTTCAAATTTTTATTCCTTCCCCCAGCCTCTCTCTTGGACTCAGGATCCATATTAATAACACATCTGTCCCTTTATCTTGCAGTTACATTACTTATATTCAAAACCAAATAGCTCTGGGACTTCCATGGTGGTCTAGTGGTTAAGAATCACCTTATAATGCAGGCAACACATGTTTGCCCACATGCCCCAACTAGAGAATCCATGTACCACCAAGAAAAAAACAACTCCACATGCCAGCAACTAAGGCTCAACACAGCCAAATAAATAAATATCTTAAAAAAAAAAACAACAAAAAGCTATGCACAAGTTTTTAAAAAAAGGTCTCCACCATCATCAACTATTTTCTTTCTGCATTTTTTGGTCTATATTAATGGCTTCATTTCCTTATGCAACTTTGCAGTTATTCCCAAATTCACCTAACCTTCCTTACCATGTATGACCTCTCACTGATGAGGCCAGAGAAATGTCTTTGAGATCCCTCTCCTATCTCATCCATCCCTCTCTCCATAGCTCTGGTTTTCAGTGTCTCTCACCTGGAGCACAGCAGCAGTACACTGATAAACACCCTTCCTGTAGGTCTCTTCCCTGCTCAAATCCCCATCACCTAAACTAGTTCTCTAAAACACAAGTTGAGTCATCTGCTTCCAGTCCCTCTAGAATTAAATGAAAATTTCTCAGTAATACGGTATTTTGTGATTCCAGATTACCTTTCCAGCTTCATTTCCTGATAAATTAAGCCCTTCTCCCTGGCAACACAGTTATTAACAATACACTCAACAAGCCACCTACATTCAGCACTACCATACAGTTCCTGCCTTTTTATTTCCTCCTCATGCTTCAGGATATAGTTCTAACGTTACTTTCTCCCTAAACAATCCTTCTCACCCAGCATTAGAGATGAATTCCTCCTTGGGGTCCATTACTACGGGACCCTCTGAACTTCAGTTAACTCTTCCATAAAATGGAAATAAATGATACCTGTTCAGAAAGAGGACAGTATGAGAACCAAATGGAACAATGTTTATTTAATACTGGAATATTACAAATCAATATAGAACTAGTGCCAGGCAAGGAGCCAAGAACTCTATAGACATTATCTCATTCAGTCCTTAAATATTAAGCAGATACCACAAGTGAGGAAGTATGTTCCTATTAGAAAAAAAGAATAGGAGGAAAAAGACCAAAAAACCTTGCCCATTCACATCATCTTTCATTTCTAGTATAACACTTCACTCTTCTCAAAATTGCTGCTACACATATCACTCTTTTGATCCCTTTTCTAAAAATTACACTTTATCCTAACTTATCAACACTTAAATTACTCAACATCAACTTGTCCACTATATAGCATTACAGGCTGTTAACCAGAGATCTAAAATGATGTAAAATAAGGTGGGGTGTTGGAGTCACATTTGAAGGGTTAAACTGCATTAATTAATTGTGTAAGTTAAACTTCCTTAGGAGCCTTGGGGCAAGGGATCAATTCACAGAGCACAATTCACAGAGCAGGGAGAAAATGAAAAAAAAAATAAAATAAAAGAACCTAATTAATCGTAATTAACTCTTTCAGTGATCTGATGATAACATGGTATAATAAAAGTGTTATGAATATGCTCAAGAACCATCAGGGTATCACTTGAATGCTTTCAAGAATGCATTCACAGAGAACTATATTCAATATCCTATCCTATGATAAACCATAATGGAAAAGGATATTTTTAAATAATGTGTGTGTGTATATATATATATATATACATGTGTGTATATATATATATATATATATACATGTGTGTATATATATATCAATAACACAACACTTAAATCAACTATACATCAATTTTAAAATATTGGGAAAAAACACAAAAAATAATAAAATAAAATACTGAAGGAAAACGAATGCATTTAACACTGGACTGAGAAGTTAGCCTCTTAGGCCAAAAATTATAGACTCATTTAAACTGCATCAATATACTATAAGCATTTACTGACCCTCCACAATGGAGTCTACTATTTTCCTAATTAAATATATTTTATCTGTATACCTTGAAATACAGTCTCTGACAAAACACATTTTCTCCCTAGTTTTTGATAGACAGCAAATCTAAAATAATTCAAAGGAAAAATGTGCTTTGTGGAAGTAGCTTATTTCATCTTGGAGACTAAATGCATTTGCAGAAAGGATTACATTTTGTTTGGCAATTTATTTTATTGACAAAACATATTTCATCACATATTCCATCACATTCAGTAGACAAATGCATGTTGTCAAATACCCTATTTCCTCCTTTTGATGAAAAACACATATTTTTCAGGTTCCACTTTTTTTTTTTTTAATGGTGGAGTCCTACAGACAAGCTCCATTTGCTTTAATTTGGCCAGAGGTGCCTAGCTTTGGATTTTATCCAAGGTATACGGTTTATTCTTCCAATATATTATAAATTAACCTCATAGGGATATTAATGTCCATCTTCACTCATAAAAGCATCAAAATTCAGTTTACATTGTAATCATTATGATAGAATTCTATTGTCTAAACATAAAACTCAAATGGTTCCCATACACTCACCAGCTGCTAAAATGCAATTACCCTTTACAAGGTAACACACATGCAAAGTAAATATTTAATCTAACCTATTTGTATATCTGTTTAATGTTGGTAATTCAATTATTGTCTGTCCTTTCCATATTTGCCCTCATGGCTGATATACGTATTAAATTATAAATAAGTTCTTTGAGGCCAAGAAGCAGATCTGTGTAATTTGTTCTGAGAGCACTCAGCACAGTGCTTCATGAAAACACATGCTGGATAAATTCATGGTTGTGGCACAATAGTAATGACCTTTCCCAGCCAAAAATCTTTTTTTTTGCCAAAAAATTTTGCCTTTTTTTATGTCAACAGTATGTATGGTCAGTACTATAAAAATGTCAAAGGATGCAGAGACCAACAGTCATGACCCCTGTCCTCCAGAGTTTACAATTTAATAGGAAGAGTAGGTATGAAGATAAATAATTGCAATACAGACTGATCCAGGAAAGATGGCGTTTTTGCTGGGTCCACACGCAATACAAAGGCAAGAAGGACTGACACTGGAGGCAAATGGGATGTTTGAGAAACTGACATGAGTAGGGTGTTAATATCAAACATCAATTTGCAAGTGAATACAGTAGAGAAAGGGATTCCAGGAAAGGAAAAATGTGCAATGATACAGAGGAAAGAAGTATGTGAATAAACCCATCATTCTATCAATAGAGTAGTATGAGGGTAGGGTAAAGTACCCTACGTTTACAGTAGGATAAAGTATGAGGTAGACCTACAGGAGACGGCACCCTGAAGGGTGACAGGACTCTGAGGGGATTCATATGCCAAAGAGCTTGAAAAAGTCATAATAAGTCTTGGGGAAACCACTGATTGTTTAAACTGGTCAGATTTGCACAAAGAGTGGTTGACCTAAGAGGGTAAAGGTAATAAAGTACGATAACAAATTAGAAGCCTGTTGAATTACCCCAAGAAATATGGAGAGAGTGTAAACAAAGGTAGTAGTAATATGATTAAGGAGAATGCAAGGATTCTAGAGATAACTGCATGGAAAATAAATGGGACAGCATATAAATGGCTTCCATCAATTCAAGGCAAATAGAAAGTGAAGAAGTGGAAGCAGTGACAGATTTTATTTTCTTGGGCTCCAAAATCACTGTGGAGAGTGACTGCAGCCATGAAATTAGAAGATGCTTGTTCCTTCGATGGAAAATTATAACAAAACTAGACAGTGTATTAAAAAACAGAGATAACACTTTGCTGACAAAAGTCAATATAGTTAAAGTCATGGTTTTTCCAGTAGTCATGTACAGATGTAAGAGTTGGACTATAAAGACAACCAAGTGCTGAAGAATTGATGCTTTCAAACTGTGGTGCTAGAAAAGACTCTTGAGAGTCCCTTGGACTGCAAGGATGTCAAACCAATCAGTCCTAAAGGAAATCAACTCTGAATATTTGTTGGAAGGAATGATGATGAAGCAGAAGCTCGAATACTTTGGCCACCTGATTCGAAGAGATGACTCATTGGAAAAGACCCTGATGCTGAGAAAGATTGAAGACAAAAGGAGAAGTGGGCAGCAGAGGATGAGATGGTTATATAGCATCACCAACTCAGTGGACACAAACTCTGGAATATAATAAAGGACAGGGGAGCCTGGTGTGCTGCAGTCCATAGCATTGCAAAGAATTGGATACCATTTAGTGACTTCCCTGTTGGCTCAGATGGTAAAGCATCTGCCTACAACGCGGGAGACCCAGGTTTGATCCCTGGGTTGGGGAGATCCTCTGGAGAAGGAAATGGCAACCCACTCCAGTACTCTCGCCTGGAAAATCCCATGGACGGAGGAGCACGGTAGGCTATAGTCCATGGGGTCACAAAGAGTTGGACACAACTGAGTGATTTCACTTTCACTTTAGTGACTGAACAACAACAACAAAAAATAAAGTGTTGAGAACTAAAGTGATTCCTAGGCTTCTGCTCTTATTAATCAAAATTTGAAAACTAGGTATTTATAACTTTTTTAATTCCCTGAATACAACCCATAGACAGAATGAGTTCAAGAACCCTTCTCAAATCTTATTCAAAATTTCACTTACCCAGTAATCCAAGTTCACATATATAATGAGGGCTTATGGGCAAGGCTGGTGCTCTAAGCCAGAAACTATAATATTGTAAATGTATGGATTACTGAGAATATTTGTGCTCCTCAGCTTCTGAAAATAAAAAAATTACCTATCCAAGTTCAAGATCTATTCAAAAAATGTTTTATAAATAGAAATAGCAATGGATTGTGAGTTAAAGGACTTAGATCCATGATGAGCTCTTATCTATCATAGGATCTTGAACTAGGAATTCAAGCTCTAGATAATTCACTTACATCCTTGGGATATGGGGCAGCCATTTTTTCCTCAGACCTAACTCATTGTCATAATGAGCATCAAATATCATAGTTGTTTGTCAAATACAGAAAAGTGAAACCTTTCAAATACAAGGCAATAAAATCATAACATATTACACTATTATTATTGTGTAAGCTTTGTCAACTTTTTCAGTACCCGAGTCTTGCAATTCTAATGCTAATGACTTTATTGGCCTTCTGTAGCAGTAATTATTTCTGGCAGTACTTGATGGAAGAGATTTTTATCACACTTCAGACTTCATTGGCTAGAAACCATTTCAGCACTTCCTATTCTTTCAATCCTATATTCAATCTAATACTAAATTCTGTCATATATTTCTTAGAGATTTCTCTAGATTTATCCTTCATTTTATCCTTGTGCCACCTGCCTATTACCCTCTTAAACTAACTAAATAACATCTCAGCTCTTTACTTTTTTAGCAGTTGCCCACTCCCCTCAGGTTGGTCCAGTCACCATATTGTTGCTAGAATAACCTTCCAATGAGCTATTAATCCAGACATTTTCCTCCCAGATCAAATAGCCCAGAGATCTCTAAGCCCATCCAACACCCTGCCCCATCCAACACCTTGCACCATCCTCTTCCTCAACTTTTCTTCTAACTGGTTTGTTCTCCATCCACACATTCATGAATTCTTTTCGTAGTTCTATCTCTGTTCCCTTGCTTACTTCCACATTCAATACTTGCTTCTATGCTGCCTATCTAAAATCTCACATACTTGACCAGGCTTAGTATAAAATTTATCTCCCCCCCAAAAAAAAAAAATTTATCTCCCCACTAAACCTTAGAAAGTCTAAAACCACCCCACTTCAGAGTGATACTGTCTGAACTCACATGCCAAAGCTAGACTGAACCATATTTAGCCCTTAGATACATCATCTACCCAAGCAGTGAAGCATAGGAGCTCCACATCCTCTTCCTTCACTTACTATATAAATGCATTATTTTACCCCCATTTGCTTTAGTTCCCTCATCAACAAAGTCAGAAATGCAATGGTGCCAAACTTGGGGTCCTAGTGAGGGTTACAAAATACGGCACACAGCAAGCAATAAAGGGAACTTTAATCAGTTGATTATTATTATGAGTCACACAAGCAGCATCTCTTTTACTGATCTCTGTTTTGCTCAAAACTTTATCATAAAATGTTGGCAAGAGGGAACCAACCTTAGTGGTGTAAAATATATGCTTTGGGTCAAGATTTTGAACAGGGCATGGGGGTTGGATTGCCTCTTTCCCATGATGTCTGGGGTCTAAAATCACCCTCACTTCAGTCCTACTGTTGGATTCAGATGACCTAACGGCTGAAGTCTGAGCTTCCACACGGGGCCACTTCACGTGGCCTGAGGTCTCACAGCATGGCAGCTGTGTTCTAAGAGGGCAAGTTTCCAAAAGTCCCAGGTGAACAATCCAGGTGAAATCCACCTGACCTTTGCTGACCTAGCCTCAGAAGTCCACTGCTTACAAGTGAGTCACTAAGGCCTTCCCTAATTCAGGGGATGGGAAGTAGACTTGACTTTTTCCTGAGGGAGTGCCAAGGCCACACTGCAGAAGAGCATGTGGAATAGGGGAAATCCCTCTTGCCTCTGTGTTTGGAAAATACAATCTCCCAGCAAGGGATACTATGTAAAACTCACTACTTATTTAAGACTCAGTTCGGTCGTACATAAATAAAAGTATAATCCTGTCTGGAACATTGTTGGTATTCCATAAGTAATTACTGAACAGGCAAATAAACAATTCCGCATTAGTTTTATGTTAATCTTCTCCCTTGAATTAGACCAGAGGCACCTTGAAGGCAGGAATTACACCACATATTTTTTCTACACACCAAACAAAGCCCAAAAAGTTACATTAGAATTAAGGTAGAATAATTATTATATTACTGATTATTGTGAAGAATATAATATAAATCCTGATTTCATTAGCATTAAATTTTAGAAGGGTATCTAAAATTTTAAGCAAGGAGAGAGAATCTCTGTAGTTTGGTTACAGGGTCGACAAATTTCAGTTATTTTTATTTTCCTAGGATCGTATATTTAAAAAATGATGCAACTGATACCTAAACATATGTTTCCAGAACTTCAGCATTACTTTTCTCAATATAAACTAATTAAAGATGAATAACTGTAATTACTGCCTTTTTAATCCTTTCCTTTTCGTGTTGAATTTGTGTCACCTTGTAGTATTTAGATCGTGTTCTATTTGCTCTGATTCAGATTCTGAGTCATCAAAATGTTTGAAATAGGTCTGAAAATAGCCTGAATTAATTCTCTGGATTGCTGTTTATAACAGATATACAAGGGAAGCATTTTATAATTTTAAAGGAAAACTCACTGTTGCCAAAAAAAAAAAAAAAAAACAACTGAGAAGTTGATTCTCAGGCACCATGTATGTTATGAGAATGTGGTCAGGAGCAAGGGAGACAGCAAGGAACAAAGACATTTTCCTTACACGGAGAAAAAGGAAAATATTTAACTATTAAAGCAACAGGAACAGAGTCTTCAAAGCATTTATCTAGATAATTTTGAAAGACCCTCTCAGTTTTCCAAAACGTGGCCTCAAGAAAAGTAAGAGCTCTCGACCAGCAAGGACAGAAATGGTGACTTTGGAGGCCATCACAACTGACTTACGGCAACTGGAAACGGAACAGTGTGCGCCAGGTGAAAACGGAGGGTGTCTTGAGGTCAGAAGAGACACAGCATCACTGTGTCACACCCCCTTCAGGCCCAGGTACCACTGGGATCCAAACAGCAGGAGCCAATCACACACCATCTCTAACTATTCCTGCCCCTTTTCCAGTTTCTGCTAGACCAGAGGCCAAACACTGTCATTTGCTCAGACACTCTGTCTAATAGCTATAATTAAAACCCTCTAATTGCCAGAAACCCAGTGTGTGGGAACTTGGCTGGAAATGGACACAAGTAAAAGCACAAGGCCATCTTTACCTGGGGAGATGTGATGGGCATGTTTTAAATGGTTGGATGGAAGACCTTCAGCATGCAGGTGTGAGGGGGTGGAGGGCTGCATGCAGGCTTTGGCCACAACCATTGGCAAAGGTGAAGGTACTGGAGGGTGAAGAAATGTGGGGAAATCTGCCATATGGTTCAGCAAAGAACAAGACAGCAGGGTTCACCCTGAGTTGGTCACCCGCCCTTGAGGCAGCTTTTGATAGGTCATCACCTACAGCATCTCTCCTGAAAGCTACTGAAATGAAGAGCCCCAATGCAGAAAACCTATTCATCTCTCCTTTTTTTTTTTAAATTTCATTTGTGAGAGAGCTACAGAGGTAGTCATTTCTATGCTTCAAAAGTATATGAGGTTTCTATTCGTATGATTATGCTATACATCTGTCACAGGCGTCAATATATTCATGATTACTTCTGTAATAAAACAATAACAACTATATTAGTATAATAACAGCCACAATTAACACCTAGCAGCACATTTGATACTTACCAAGCACTGTGAAGAGAACCGAAAGTCGCTCAGTCGTGTCCGACTCTTTGCGACCCCATAGACTATACAGTCCCTGGAATTCTCCAGGCCAGAATACCCTGGAGTAGGTAGCCCATTCCCTTCTCCAGGGGATCTTCCCAACCCAGGGATTGAACCCAGGTCTCCTGCATTGTAGGCAGATTCTTTACCTGCTGAGCCACCAGGGAAGCCCTACCAAGCACTGTGCAAAGTGCTATAGAGGGACTGTTTCACCCAAGACCCACAACAACACTAAGAGGTCTACTCTTGTACCTGCCACATTACAAATAAGAAACAGAGAGGCCAGGAATTTCCCTGGGGGTCCAATGGTTAAGAATGCACCTTCCAATGCAGGGGATGTGGGTTCAATCCCTGGTCAGGGAACTAAAATCCCATATGCTGCAGAGCAACTAAGCCCACTGCACAACTACTGAGCTTGTGCACCACAACTAGAGACTCTGGGCACTGCACCAAAAGATTTCACATCATGCAACTAAGACCGGATGCAGCCAAAATACACACATACATATATTGTTGTTGTTCAGTCACTGAGTTGTGTCCGACTCTTCGTGACCCCATAGACAGCAGCCTGCCAGGCTCCTCCGTCCATGGGATTTTCCAGCCAGAAATACTGGAGTGTGTTGCCATGCCCTCCTCCAGGGCATCTTTCCAACTCAGGGATCAAACTCAGATGCACTGCAGGTGGATTTTTTACCTTCTGAACTACCAGGGAAGCCCAAGAATACTGGAGTGGCTAGCCTATCCCTTCTCCAGGAGAACTTCCCAACCAAGGAATAGAACCAGGGTCTCCTGCACTGTAAGTGGATTTTTTATTAGCTGAGCCAGGGAAGCCCATATGCATACATATACCAAAAAAAAAAAAAAAAAAAAAGAAAGAAACAAAGAGGCCAGGTAACTGGAGCAAGTGATGGTAGAGCTGGGGGTACAAAGCCAGCTGGTCAGGGTTGACATTCTACACTCTTCACTCTTAAAAGGTTTTGTATTAATAAAGGCAAAAGGCATATTTTTGGCAATGGAACCTGTCACACAGACATTTTAGAAAAGGCCTAAAGCAGCAGGTCCTTGGGCCCTAGGGCCTGACTAGTGTTAGTTGCTCAGTTGTGTCCAACTTTTTGTGACCCCAAGGACTGTAGCCTGCCAGGCTCTTCTGTTCATTAGACTCCGCAGGCAAGAATACTGGAGTACGTAGCCATTCCCTTCTCCAGGGGATCTTCCTGACCCAGGAACTGAACCCAGGTCTCCTGCATTGCAGGCACATTTTTTACCATCTGAGCCAGTAGGGAAGTCCTGCTATGGGCCAGGAGTCTATTACAACAAGCTCCTATGTGATGCTCTGGGCTTCCTGGGTAGCTCAAAAAGTAAAGAATCTGCCTGCAATGCAGGAGACCTGGGTTCGATCCCTGGATTGGGATGATCCCCTGGAAAAGGACATGGCAACCCTCTCCAGTATTCTTGCCTGGAGAATTCCACGGACAGAGCAGCCTGGAGGGCTACAGTCCATGGGGTCACAAAGAATCAGACACAACTGACCAAGTAACACTTTCCCTTTCATGTCATGCTAATGCAGAAGACCCACATAGACATGGTTAGAGAGCCAGAGGCACTAGTGACTCCACTCAGCTGATTCAGAATAGAATAAGCCATACTTATCAACATAATGTTGTTTTCAATCATCACATCGCTTTGGTTCATATCTATGGATAGAATAACTTTCCCAGGGCATGGAAACTGGGTCTAAGAAACGTTCCTCTTTAGACATAATGCTTCTAAACTGACCATTCCCTCCTTAAGGCGTTTCTCTTTTTCTCAGTATGTTTTCAAGTTTTCTCTTTTCATCTCAAATAAAGTCTCAGTTGGGTTTTAATATGCATTTAGCAGCTGTTAATTACTTCTTTACTAAGAAAACAGGCAGAAACAATGGGGAGGACCCTCTATGAGAGAGATGAGAGCCAGGCAGGAGTAACCAATGGGTGAGGAGCTGGCTGATGCTTTGTCTGGGTAAATAGCCCACTCATGCAAGCAAGCACACATCTCAAATTTCAATGCTTTTGAATTAATATAAATATTAATTTTAAAGAGGTGTAAGACTTCCTGACCATCCAAAAGCAGCTCTCTTTTATCATTAATACATAAATGGAAAACCCTAATTAGAAACAAGAAGCAAAGACATAAGTGATTATCTGATTAGAACCACTCTCTTCTGTTAACACATCATTTGTGGGACTTGCACTTAAATGTCATGGGGTCCACAGATCAAATACTCTCGGTTCTAAATGTTATTTATCATGATTCTTGCTAAACGTTTTAAAAATAATGCACTGGATTAGAAATAATAGCCTAAGGTAACTCTATGTTCAATTCCCAGATGATGACCATGTAAAAGTAATATATTTTAGCATAATTGGTTTTCTTGGAATAGAATTCTATGACTAAGATAACTTTTAAAGAGGAAAAAAGAAAAAAATTGGCATGAGATTATTTCTATGATAAGTAATGTCATTCAAATATTATTGTCACTGCAGCCACAACAGGAACAAAAATTAGAAATAATTTACACAAAGAAGACTCTCGATGACAAAACAAGTAATAACCTGGAGAAGCAAGAAAATAGTAGTCCTGGGCTATACTTATCAAGCACTTATTGTATGACAGGCACTTCTCTAAATTTGTCATCTGAGAATCATGAAAAAGAAAAGTACTTACCATGAAAAAGAACTTTAGGAATGGGTCTTTTTATCCCCCCAATAATGTCAAAGATGGGGCTTGTTTTAGAAATAAATCCAACTCTACTTAGGAGTAAACATATAAATCTTCAGCATCATTGTCTTGCTGCCAAAAAGTACTATCTAATTCACTGATGTTGGATCTTAAACACATGGAAATGCAAACAACGGATTGTGACTAATGCACAAATACACAAAATGGATCATAACTATTGCTATTTCTTATGTATGCTACCTGCAGGTGAATGCCAAAGATGATGCAAAGCTTCCATATCTGACCATCCCTGTGCTGATAATTATATTCCAGGAGCAAAGTGAGGCAGGAAGGACCACACACCTTCTTTATCCATTAACAGCATGTTACATTAACCTTTGAATATTTACCTTGATGCCAATTAAATATTTGTGATGGCAGCGTGGATAAGGAACAAAATCTTGGCTGAGGCCCCACTTGCCCTTGTTTTCTCTGCAATTCTTTGTAAATAACACCCTGAATTTTTAACACGTCAACCCACACAGAACACATTCAATCAAATCATCTTTAAAATAAGCAAATCCGGCAGATCCATTACCTCAGTAAGCCACAGGACTAGCACAAGCAAACACCCACAATCGACAGGCCAATTCCTTGAGCGTTTGACTTTCTCCAAAAAAAAAAAAAAAAAAAAAAAGGTATTAGTTAGCATTTAAATGGATGACAAGGCAGCAGACAGTGAAGTCTGAACCCGGCAGAAAGGCATCCAGTGCTCTCTGGAGTGTGTAAGTCTTCATGACTGGCTGAGTAGATCACAGACAAAAACAACTCAGTGCAAGATAAAGAGAAAAACCAAACAGTTTCAGTAGTTTTACCAAACTAATGCTGCAAGGTGTTTGGGCCCAGGTCTATATGTGTTGCATAAGACTTTCCCTTTAAAAATTATAAGGTTTCATTGAGGTAGAATTGACCTACCTCTCCTTTCTGTATTATTATCATGATCATTTTTTCTAAATCATTGAGTATATTAATTCTCATTACTACCATATAGGTCTCTTTACCCCTTGACTAGATACCATGAATAAAAACTCAATGTGGAGTAGCTGAGAAACACTGCCAGTGTTCAGAGAATATAGATCTGTCTGGAATGGATTAATCATGGGCTTTAGGATTTATGAAATGGTAGGATGTGCACTGAGACTTGTAAGGCTTATAGAATTTGGACAAGTGGAGGAGAGACCAAAATCTCACAAGGCGGCAACCCTGAAAACAAAGTACCTGAGAAAGTCTGAAAGAGAATGATCAGAACATTAGGTCTGCAGTAAGAAAATAATTGGGGCCAGAAAACAAAAGGGAATGGTGATTCTCGATAAGTCTTATGATTCAGGAGAGAGAACTAAGAATGCAAATCAGATATCAACAAGGAGGTGAAACCCCTGTGAATTTTTTCAACATTGATCTTTTTAAAATAAACCTAGATGCCCATCAGCAGACGAATGGATAAGGAAGCTGTGGGGTACATATACACCATGGAATATTACTCAGCCATTAAAAAGAATTCATTTGAATCAGTTCTAATGAGATGGATGAAACTGGAGCCCATTATACAGAGTGAAGTAAGCCAGAAAGATAAACACCAATACAGTATACTAACGCGTATATATGGAATTTAGAAAGATGGTAACAATAACCTTATATGCAAAACAGAAAAAGAGACACATATGTACAGAACAGACTTTGGGACTCTGTGGGAGAAGGCGAGGGTGGGATGTTCAGAGAGAACAGCATTGAAACAAGTATTCTATCAAGGGTGAAACAGATCACCAGCCCAGGTTGGATGCAGGAGACAAGTGCTCAGGCCTGATGTACTGGGAAGACCCAGAGGGATGGGATGGAGAGGGAGGCAGGAGGGGGGATCGGGATGGGGAACACATGCAAATCCATGGCTGATTCATGGCAATGTATGGAAAAAACCACTACAATATTGTAAAGTAATTAGCCTCCAACTAATAAAAATAAATGGAATAAATAAATAAATAAAATAAAATAAATCAGAAAGGACCACAAGGGAAGTTTCTTGGAACTGAAATACCCTGTATCTTCTTTTGGATGGCGGTGGTTATACAGTAGTTATGTTCAACTGCTGCAAAACTCTATCTGCACACTTAGGATCTATTCATTTTACTGTATGAATTTGATTTGTTAATTCCATTGTGTTACTTTGACCTCAGTTTTTAAATAATATTAAACAACAATGGGTGTAAAAGGTCAGATATTCGCTCATTTAAATTCCTCCAGGGGCGTCCTGATTCACTTAACAAAATAAAACCCCAAACTCTTGAATATGGCTGATAAAATCTCACAGGATCTTCCCCTACCTACAGCTCTATCTTCACTTCAAGGCTCTCTTAACCGCTTCACTTTCTCCTGTCAATTTCTCCTCAGTTGTGTGTCATTAATCAGGAAACCCACGTCAGTCTCCGTGCTTCTGATTCTCCTTGCCTCCTAGAATGTTTTTGCTCCAACTACTCCTCAGCAAAGCTGCCAATGATTTCTTTCTGTAAGATGGCTTTCCTAAATTGCTATCTCATTATCTTATTTATTTCATCATAAAATTTCTCATAATCTATATCAACGTGGCTTACTTATGTGCTTAATTACTTATCATCTGTCTCTTCTACTAGAAAGTAAGCTCTGTGATTGAAGGGAGGTGGCCGTTTCCACAAAGTCCAGCTAAGACCTGGCATATGCTCAGAAAATAGCAGTTTGAAAAAATGACGTAATGTAACTTTTTGAAACTTGTACACCTATTACATTAGAACTTCCAGGGCACCATGCTCTCATCATCTCTGCATCTCTGTGACGAAGCTCAGTACCTGGCACATATTAGAAGTCCATGAAATGTTTGTTGAATCTATACATAGGCTCAATAACATAGCTTCACTGGTACATTCCAAGAATATTTCATTTTGCAGGGAAATTTCATTTTCCTCCTTAGAAATACACAGACTCACCTAATTTTAAATCACAGAAGCTGAGGTTTACAAGGACTGTCCTAGCCTGTTGATTAGATTTGGCTTCCTGACTCAAAGTGATAAGAAAACCAACCAGCAGTGAATTTACCCAGCTCTTCTCCTGGCAACCCATTCAAGTAGCACAATCTTTAATGGAACCATTTCAAAACGATCTGTTTTGAAGAAATTTGTGATTCACTCTCAATGGACTGTATCAACGTATCTAAAAACTTAGTGACAAGTGATGAAGCCTCATGTTTGATTTCTTTGGTTGGTATTATAAAGAGTAATGAAAAAGTTTTAAGTTACTGATTCACACAACATCATGGGTGAATCTCCTCCCACTGAATGAAGGAAACCAGGTCCCACACACCCAAAAGTAATATGCATTGACTGATTCCATTCATACAAAATTCTAGAAAATTTAAACATATATAGTGACAGTGGTTTCCTGGAAATGGGGGTGGAGATAGGGGTGGATTACAAAGAGGCACAAGAAAAGCTTTAAGGTGATGGAATTAATTGTGATGATGGTTTCATGGGAGTATACCTACGTTCAGTTCAGTTCAGTTCAGTCGCTCAGTCATGTCTGACTCTTTGTGACCCCATGAATTACAGCACGCCCATGTTAAAACCCTTCAAATTGTACACTTTCAATAGGTGCAGTAGGTGCAGTTTGCATGTCAACTATACCTGAATAAAGTTGTAATATATAAAATAGGAAGTCTCTATTTTGGATGACATTTAAAACTTTAAACATGCCATTAAATTAGTAGCATTTTGATTTTTGTAATTACTAGTGTGTGCCAGTGGCTTGCCACAGCGCACTGCCTCCTCCCTGCCACATGCACGTTCTTATTCACCCTCTGAAGCTCAGCTCCAGTGTCTCTAGCCCCTACTCTTGAAAATGTATCAGAGAGCACTTCTCATCATCCACTGGGTCAGTGAGCAATCTCGGGGCTATGCTTTCCAAAGATATCACAGCACTTTGGTAACTCTGAGTCATCAAAAAACTATTGTATGAAAATCATCTTTTCATTTTAGTCCTTCACCAAATATAGTGCTAAATTCTCTTATATTTGGTCTACACAGTATTCAAAACTTCTTCTTCTCCCTCTGGAAGCTGAAAAAGTCCACATGGTCCTTCCTACCTAAATCTGGCACATGAGATAATGAACACAATCTAAGACTTGGGCCATTGACTCTTCCTTTTTGTAACTGTGAATTTTTATGAAAGACACAAAGGTGAAGGGACAGATTCAAAGTTGATCCAAGTAGCAGCATTCAGCAGCATGTCCCATGCAGCCCAACTCTTCAGTCATGTCTGTACTGCATCTCATGTTGCCGGATCATCTGTTTGTGTCTCCTTTCTCAATTTTGCACTCCTGAATTCCTTATGATTCTTCAAGCTACCTGACTGACTTCCTGTAAATTCCTTCTCTGCTTAAAGTGAACGTGAAAGTCACTCAGTTGTGTCTGACTCTTTGCAACCCCATGGACTATACAGTCCATGGAATTCTCCAAGTCAGAATACTGGAGTGGGTAGCCTTTCCCTTCTTCAGGAGATCTTCCCAACCCAGGAATCGAACCCAGGTCTCCTGCATTGCAGGTGGATTCTTGACTAGCTGAGCCACAAGGGAAGGTGGCTTACAAATTAGAATCCTAGCTCATAAAAAGACAATCTGGCACAAAACACAGGGTCAGAGAAAAGGAGTGAGTTCAGAAGTGGCATAAGACCTTCAGAATTGCCCCATGAGCATTTGGGCCCATGGAATCCTAGGTTATTAAAGTGAATTCGGGTTAAATGGTTTTCCTAACACCACAGAATTGAGTCAAGACCTTCCTGGAGCATTCTTTCTCCTTGTCATAACAACTTTTTTTTTCTTTCATAGAGAATACACTAGAGGAATTTACTTCTCCCATATTTTCTAGCTAGCATGATTAAGCTTTAGGCAGTAGAAACACCTGGGTAGGGAGCTGAAGGCCATGTTTCTGAAACTCTGGACACATCACTGAATTATTTACCAGAGTTGGAGGGGGAAAGAAATCCAAACCTAATATCCCAAGTCAGAAAACAAGAAAAGGCTTCAGTAATTCCTCTCATCTTCATCCCCAAATTAATAGCTGTGTAAGAAAGAAGGCATTTGTATTTCTTCCCTGAGAAAATGTCTACTCATTTCATTTGCTTTTCTAGTGAACTGTTTGTCTTTTTCTCTTTGATTTGGAAGGGCTCATACTCAGAAACGACAATACTGCAGGTGTTAAATATGGGTTTTTGCCCTCAAACAAATCTAGTTGTAGACCCTAGCTTCACTACTTTTATTTTTGTTATACTTGGCAAATCTTTTCCTGTAGAAAGAAAACAAATCTTGTGTTTTCTCATCTCTAAAATGGGGAAAATTCCAGTGTCTACCTCATAGAGTTGTTATAGAAATTCAAAGGAGTCAGACACACAAAATATTTAGCACAAATCCCTGACACGAGGAGGTTCTTTTTACATATTCAGTTCAGTTCAGTCACTCAGTCATGTCCGACTCTTTGCAACCCCATGAACTGCAGCATGCCAGGCCTCCCTGTCCATCACCAACTCCCAGAGTTTACCCAAACCCATGTCCATTGAGTCGATGATGCCATCCAACCATCTCATCCTCTGTTGTCCCTTTCTCCTCCTGCTCTCAATCTTTCCCAGCATCAGGGTCTTTTACAATGAGTCAGCTCTTCACATCAGGTGGCCAAAGTACTGGAGTTTCAGCTTCAACATCAGTCCTTCCAATGAACACCCAGGACTGAGCTCCTTTAAGATGGACTGGATGGATCTCCTTGCAGTCCAGGGGACTCTCAAGAGTCTTCTCCAACACCACAGTTCAAAAGCATCAATTTTTTGGCGCTCAGCTTTCTTCACAGTCCAACTCTCACATGCATACATGACCACTGGAAAAACCATAGCCTTGACTAGACAGACCTTTGTTGGCAAAGTAATGTCTCTGCTTTTTAATATGCTGTCTAGGTTGGTCATAACTTTCCTTCCAAGGTATAAGTGTCTTTTAATTTCATGGCTGCAATTGCCATCCGCAGTGATTTTGGAGCCCAGAAAAATAAAAGTCAGCCACTGTTTCCACTGTTTCGCCATCTATTTTTATGAAGTGATGGGACTGGATGCCATGATCTTAGTTTTCTGTTAGTTTTACATGTTAGCTGCATATATTAATTATTGAAAATATTGTGTGTCACATTTTTTTTTCATTTATTTTTATTAGTTGGAAGCTAATTACTTCACAACATTTCAGTGGGTTTTGTCATACATTGACATGAATCAGCCATGGAGTTACTTTAAAATAGTCTCCCTGACACCATAACCTAAATGCAAAGTGGGTGTCAAAAAACTTTTGTTGAAAGGAACAGATAGTATTTCAGGCTATCTGGGCCAGACCATCTTTGTCATAAACTTCTCAACTCTGACACTGTAGCATGAAGCAGCCACAGACTATATGTAAATCAATGGGTGTGCTATACTCCAATAAAATCTTGTTTCTAAACAGTGACATTTTAATTTATATAATTTTCACATTAAAAAATATTTTCCTTTAAATTTTTGCAATTATTTAGAAATGTAAAAATAATTCTTAGTTCACATACCATTTCAGAATAAGCAGTGGGGCCATTTCATTCATAGGCCACAGTTCCCCAATCCATTATTTAGAGAAAGAGACAAATTCCATATGTGGCCCTTATTTGAGACAATATTCATTTCAAGTCCTACACCTGCTGTTAAGTGACATGCTGATAGACAATATGGTAAAACTTGATCAAAAAAGCCAGGACTGCAACTTTGAGATCCTCCAGACTATGTTACAAACGCTACATCAAGTGCCAAAATTTTCTTGACACTGAATTTTTTAAACTTTCGATAAAAAGTCACCAACAGCTATTCAAGTCTATTTCTCCTCAGTTGTTAGAAAAATTCCTTCTACTTTCATTCTATTAGAGGCATCTTGAAGGGAAATTAACAGTTTGTCACCTTAGCAGTGCAAAATTATGCAGACAAAAATTGTAATTTATAAAAGATAATGTCTTTTATTCATTTATATTCATAAGCGTATACTAGAAATATCTGTATTGAGAGGATTTTTTAAAAGAAAATACTTCATTTGCTATTATTTTCTCCCAATCTGAGGGCTGTCTTTTCACCTTACTTATAGTTTCCTTTGTAGTGCAAAAGCTTTTAAGTTTCATTAGGTCCCATTTGTTTAGTTTTGCTTTTATTTCTAATATTCTGGGAGGTGGGTCATAGAGGATCTTGCTGTGATTTATGTCGGAGAGTGTTTTGCCTATGTTCTCCTCTAGAAGTTTTATAGTTTCTGGTCTTACATTTAGATCTTTAATCCATTTTGAGTTTATTTTTGTGTATGGTGTTAGAAAGTGTTCTAGTTTCATTCTTTTACAAGTGGTTGACCAGTTCTCCCAGCACCACTTGTTAAAGAGGTTGTCTTTTTTCCATTGTATATCCTTGCCTCCTTTGTCAAAGATAAGGTGTCCATAGGTTCGTGGATTTATCTCTGGGCTTTCTATTCTGTTCCATTGATCTATATTTCTGTCTTTGTGCCAGTACCATACTGTCTTGATGACTGTGGCTTTGTAGTAGAGTCTGAAGTCAGGCAGGTTGATTCCTCCAGCTCCATTCTTCTTTCTCAAGATTACTTTGGCTATTCGAGGTTTTTTGTATTTCCATACAAATTGTGAAATTCTTTGGTCTAGTTCTGTGAAAAATACCGTTGGTAGCTTGATAGGGATTGCATTGAATCTATAGACTGCTTTGGGTAGAATAGCCATTTTGACAATATTGATTCTTCCAATCCATGAACACGGTATGTTTCTCCATCTGTTTGTGTCCTCTTTGATTTCTTTCATCAGTGTTTTATAGTTTTCTATGTATAGGTCTTTTGTTTCTTTAGGTAGATATACTCACAGACAAAGGATTAATCTCAAAAATATACAAGCAACTCTTGAAGCTAAATTCCAGAAAAATAAATGACCCAATCAAAAAATGGGCCAAAGAACTAAACAGACATTTCTCCAAAGAAGACATACAGATGGCTAACAAACACATGAAAAGATGCTCAACATCACTCATTATTAGAGAAATGCAAATCAAAACCACAATGAGGTACCATTACACACCAGTCAGGATGGCTGCTATCCAAAAGTCTACAAGCAATAAATGCTGGAGAGGGTGTGGAGAAAAGGGAACCCTCTTACACTGTTGGTGGGAATGCAAACTAGTACAGCCGCTATGGAAAACAGTGTGGAGATTTCTTAAAAAACTGGAAATAGAACTGCCATATGACCCAGCAATCCCACTTCTGGGCATACACACTGAGGAAACCAGATCTGAAAGAGACACGTGCACCCCAATGTTCATCGCAGCACTGTTTATAATAGCCAGGACATGGAAGCAACCTAGATGCCCATCAGCAGATGAATGGATAAGGAAGCTGTGGTACATATACACCATGGAATATTACTCAGCCATTAAAAAGAATTCATTTGAACCAGTCCTAATGAGATGGATGAAGCTGGAGCCCCTTATACAGAGTGAAGTAAGCCAGAAAGATAAAGAACATTACAGCATACTAACACATATATATGGAATTTAGAAAGGTGATAACGATAACCCTATATGCAAAACAGAAAAAGAGACACAGATGTACAGAACAGACTTTTGAACTCTGTGGGAGAATGCGAGGGTGGGATATTTCAAAAGAACAGCATGTATACTATCTATGGTGAAACAGATCACCAGCCCAGGTGGGATGCATGAGACAAGTGCTCGGGCCTGGTGCACTGGGAAGACCCAGAGGAATCGGGTGGAGAGGGAGGTGGGAGGGGGGATCGGGATTGGGAATACATGTAAATCCATGGCTGATTCATATCAATGTATGACAAAACCCACTGGAAAAAAAAAATTAAAAAAAATAAAATGAAAAAAAAAAAAGAAAATACTTCAAAAATTATCTCTTCACCAAAAAGATTTACCTAACTCTCCCTATATTTTTATTCCAAGATCTCATCTAATTTCTAACCATCAATGCATTAATTACCTGTAGGATGTACAAAGTACATATTCCTAGACATGAGCCAAATGTCACTGTGAGTTCAAAACATATTTAGTTCCTCTATTTTTTATCCATACTAGGTGTACTATAACATGCCATAACAAAGCAAAATTCTTATTTGAATTTCTGCTAAAATTGATATACATTGAATATTCATAGTATTTGCCTTGATATTTATAAACATCCTAAAATTGAAACTAGATTCAGCATTTTTTTACACTTCCTCTTTGTAATCACCTCCCTACCCCCTTTAAAGAAACTAAAATAGGCCTATGGGGCCAATAATACAATGAGCTATTCCACATCTGGTTATCAGAAGCATATTTCCTGATTTTAAAAAAATTACAAAAAGCTGATTTTATATGCTTGGTTTTCTCCTTCTGTTATTACCCATTTAACAGTAGTTTCACATACACCCAGGCATGTGCCAAACACAGGGCCAATAATAAAAAATACTGACTTAATATAATTTGCTTCCTTGGCTTCTGGGAAAGCAGAAAGCGTTGAAAAACTGTTTTGTGTTTATTAGTGAAGCTATTGTAGAGGGTGATTGGGGTTTCATTATAAGCGGCCTGCAAACAGTTTTAGCACAAATGCCAATATACATTTTAGAATCGAGTGCAATTTTAAGTATTTTCACTCAAATGGTTTTGCAGAATCTACAACTCAAATAAAAAGTATATTGTGTTTTAACACCATCAACAACTACTATACTATTTGTTGCATTGATCTCCATTGTGAATGCTTCAAACCTTTCTACTTTCATGAAATATAATGGGCAAATATATTCCCTGGAATCCCAAGGTATGATTAGTTACTAAGCAATCAGAAAAATCACAGCAAGGCATACTTCTGAAAGAAATTAGAAAGAGTAAAGATCATTTCTCTATTTGTGTTACATAGTGAATCACACAATACCTCATCGATGGTACTGTATATATTAGCTAACCACCATGGGCTAGCTAGAAGCTCATACATCAATGAAAAGATCTTTGTCAATTGCTGCATGCCTCATTATCTCACTAAGATTTCTTGGCAACAATTAACAGTTACCCAATTCATAGAAATTGCCTTTATTATTTTTGAAGCAGCTACTTTCTTTGGCTTTAATGACTAAGAGAATAGAGACAGATGTCTCTGTTGCTAGGGAGACTGAATTTAAAAAAAAAAAAAAAAACCTTTGAAACGAAGTAAATAAGCAACTACCAGCTTTTTTTAAAAAGGAGAATTCTGTTAGTTTTGAATTAACTATTTGTTTTAAAAACAAACCAGCAGTAGCTCCACTTTTTGAAGGAAATACACTGGAATGGTTTATTACCATTCTTCTCTGACAGTAATAAATCATTAAAAAAAAAAAAAGAAAAGAAAAATAGGCCCACCTGTGCTGATTATCAGAAACTGGTACTGTTTTTGTACTGGTACTTGAATTCTACAAGAATTACCTTTTTATATAATCCGTCAATCCTCTATAACTAAAGAGAACAGCCCCTCCCCTGTAACACCTAAGCCTTGCAGACAAGCCTTGCCTGCTGAGTTCTGAGCCCTCTTGTCACCCAGCTCCAGTCTTACTGGCAGCCCTCTACTTTGGACCCTGGACAACAAGTAAAGAGATTTAAGCTCAGAGCAGCTTGGCGATAGGGCCTAATCCAAGCAGTATCTCTTCTTTCGAATTTCTCCCTACAGTCACCATCCCCATCCTCTGTCTTTAATTCCTGACTCTCACTAAAACACCTAATACACTTGCATTTTCATCTGACTTAGACCTGCAGATCCTGTCAAACCCTCCCGTCATCCTATTCCTATATCAACATGCTTTAAGAGGAATGATATTGTCATAAGAAAAAAAATCAAGCTTGAAATGAAATCACATATAGTAAAAACAATTAAGATTCACCTAAATTCTTTCAAAGAGTCTCTCATCTCCTTTGACATCTATACAAAATCACCCATACATCTTTTTCACCTGTTCTAATTAAACCATTACTAGGTATCAGCATTCAATTTAAATATAAACCAAAACTGAATGGGCATTTTGGCAGCCTATTTTGCTCAGATTATTTGTACAGTATATTAAAACATGGGCAAATAATTGTGTCTGTTTTTAAATGTCACATGCTATTGCCGTAATTAAAATTAGGATGTAAAACAACATGTAAAATAAAATTACTTTCTTTTCTTGTCTAAGAAGATGTTCAGAATTATGTTTGGCTTCTGTGGCCTGGGGATTGGGGCAGTATCCATAACATTCTTCCTTTGTGAAGGCATATTTCAAGCTCCAAATGATGGACCTTAAAAGTTCCTAAGAAATTATAACTTGAAGACGTTCTGTACTTTTTATTAAAATTCTGATCTGGTGAGACGTAATTAGTATGAGAGACAATCATGAGGATCATGTCTGATGAAACTGTATCCAAAGCAAGCAGTGCAGTATTTTGAGTGAATCCAGTAGCTTTGGGGTTCACAACTCTAGGCTCAAATCGTATTTCAATCATTTACTTGGGATGGGACTTCAGTGGATTTCTTGATCTCTAATCTCCATTTAGTCGATGGGAAGCTGTGGCTAGTAATCACCTCATAAGTTTACTATGAGGGTTAAAACAATATAATAAATATATGATAGTCACAACTGTTCTTGTTATTATCTGATTAGTTTTTTGGGAATACTAATTGAAAATTGAGTTTTTATGGGAGTTGGGGAATACCGTATTTTCTCCATGACAGTCATGTTCATATTATTTAGAGATATTTGCTTTAGATACCATTTGTGATCTATTTCCAAATACTGTTTTTACTTTGAATGATTTCACTATATCATGAGATGGGCTTAATTTTAGTCATAGCTCATTCATCCCAGCCAAGATAACTAGCTTGTGCTACTCCGAGCATGACTTGAATGTGAAAGTGTTAGTCGCTCAGTCGTGTCTGACTCTTTGCGACCCCCATGGACTGTAGCCAGCCAGGCTCCTCTGTCCATGGGATTCTCCAGGCAAGAACACTGGAGTAGGTAGCCATTCCCTCCTTCAGGAGATCTGCCTGATCCAGGGATCGAACCCAGTCTCTTGCATTTCAGGTGGATTCTTTACCATCTGAGCTACCAGGGAAGGCTGCTCTTAAGGGATACTTCTCCCTTTACAAAGATCGTCTTCCCAACATCTTGTGAGAGCCCACCCTCTCTTTATTTGAATCTATTCAGAACCTCACTTTGGCTACTCAAATTCCCTGATGAATTTCAACTTATATTACTGCTTTACAGCAGAGATTTTCAGCTTCGTGTATCACACACAGAACATGCATTGAACAAATGTTTATTGGGCACCAACTGTACGCAAGTTGTTATTCTAGGTACAAGAAATACAAGGCTGAACAAGCCAGAGAAAGTTTCTACCCTCTTGGCTACTGCCTTTAAGTGACAGGAGATTAAAAAAATAAAAACATAGAACAAAAAACAAATTGGTCTCAGTCAGTAACCTGGAAAAGGAAAAAAAATTGAAGTAGCTGACTTGAGAGCAACTGGAGAGAGTGCTGATCATCAGGAAAGGCAGTATCCGAGTTTATGGCCTCTCTTGAAATGCACTTCACAACCCCAGAAGGTGCTGCTTATATATATTCCAGTAAGAGAGTCTGTGAGCTGAGAGCTAAATGGTACAAGAGGAATGGCTATGCAGAGATCTAGGTAAAGAGCATTTCTGTAGAAGGGATAAGAAAGACCAAAGACCTGAGAGAAGAACCCAGGGGAAAGGTGGGAAAGATAGGCATTACAATTCCCAGTGCCAACTACATAATATTATTTATTAGTTTTTTGCAAAATATGGATATATAGGTCCCACCCCAGGTGAACTAAATCACATTCACTACAGGTAAAGTCCAGAGTCTGTATATGTGTATGTGTGTGTTTTAAAATTTCCTAAATTATATTAAAATGCAGCCAGCATTAAAAGCCATTGATAAAAGGTTTTGTAGTCCATGACAAGGAGTTATGATTACTGTGTGGTGTTTTCCATGAATGTTCCTGGTTAATTTTCAATATCTCGGTCACTCATGAAAAGTCTGTGTTCCAGGCATTCCTGATCATCATGTCTTTGCAAAACGCCAACTAGAGACCTGTGCCCACAATAGCTGTATTGTTGTGTAAGATGCACAGGACAAGGCTGTGGCTGTCTTCTGTGCACTAAATCTGGTTCGCATGCACTACAGAACAGACTCCGGCTTCCAGGCACATTCCCAATTACATTTTAGAAAATAAACAAACAGGTGCATGCAAACACTGGCACTTAGCAGCTGGTTTTCATGCATTTCCTCCAGGGAAATGAGGTTACTGGTTAGGAATTCTCCAAAGTATTCAAAAAAGGGACAAAGGAAGGTTCTTTTGCTTTGGGGCTAGGAGGTCAACAACACTAGGACCTCTGGACTCGGAGCAAGAGGGTCAGTACTCCCTAATATTGATAAACATTCACCAAGATATTCAACTTGTCAGCGTCTCAGTGATCTTTCTAAGAGGAAAGAATTGCTCTTCCCAGTTTTAAAAGTCAGAAATCTGTACATATATGGTGGAAAGAGATACCTGATCAAGTTCACATGAAAAGCAAGGAGAACATGAGCAAAAAAAAAAAATGCAGTGTTTGAAAACGACTGTTGGCACATGCAGAACTGCAAAGAGCCCCTCCAGGATAGTCTGAGGGAGTTTGAGCTGGGACATCTGTCACCATAATGGTAGCCAGGTTGAGTTTGATAAATCTCGGTTTCACATGCTCAGTTTAAGAGAAGGCCCTTCCCAACTGGAAGAGAATCATTCTTCAAATGTAGTTGACAGGAATTTCCAGAAGTCCAAAGAGGCTTCTGGGTAACAAAGCATAGGAAAAAAGTTATATGAGGTACCATTACACGCCAGTCAGGATAGCTGCTATCCAAAAGTCTACAAGCAATAAATGCTGGAGAGGGTATGGAGAAAAGGGAACCCTCTTACACTGTTGGTGGGAATGCAAACTAGTACAGCCGCTATGGAAAACAGTGTGGAGATTTCTTAAAAAACTGGAAATAGAACTGCCATATGACCCAGCAATCCCATTTCTGGGCATACACACTGAGGAAACCAGATCTGAAAGAGACACGTGCACCCCAATGTTCATCGCAGCACTGTTTATAATAGCCAGGACATGGAAGCAACCTAGATGCCCATCAGCAGACTAATGGATAAGGAAGCTGTGGGGTACATATACACCATGGAATATTATTCAGCCATTACAAAGAATTCATTTGAATCAGTTCTAATGAGATGAATGAAACTGGAGCCCATTATACAGAGTGAAATAAGCCAGAAAGTTAAAGACCAATACAGCATACTAACGCATATATATGGAATTTAGAAAGATGGTAACAATAACCCTATATGCAAAACAGAAAAAGAGACACAGATGTACAGAACAGACTTTTGGACTCTGTGGGAGAAGGCGAGGGTGGGATGTTTCGAGAGAACAGCATCGAAGTATGTATACTATCAAGGGTGAAACAGATCACCAGCCCAGGTTGGATGCATGAGACAAGTGCTCGGGCCTGGTGCACTGGGAAGACCCAGAGGGATCGGGTAGAGAGGGAGGTGGGAGGGGGGATCGGGATGGGGAATACATGTAAATCCATGGCTGATTCATGTCAATGTATGACAAAAACCACTACAATATTGTAAAGTAATTAGCCTCCAGCTAATAAAAATAAATGAAAAAAAAAGTTATATCTTTGGTGACATGTTCCTGAAATTCTGATAATGGAGCACAAAAGTAGCTGTGAGCCCTCCAGAATTGTTTCAAAGGTTTTCCTTCCTGTATTGTCCCAAATCTGACCTGTAGGTATGGCTAATTTTAAACAAGACTTTCAACATCCTATAATATTTACGTATGCTTTGATAGTCTGACTCGAGTTATTTACAATAGGGTTTTTGAATTTGAACCTGGGTTTGACTCTTATACCTGGCACTTGCTGTGTGACATACACAAACCACTGGTATGCATGCTTCATGAGGATGGGACTTTTTAACCCGATTTTTTAATAAAACTATGGCACTGAAAAAATTAAAATCAAATCCAAATAAACATTTAAAAGAACTTCAAAGCCTTTGTCTCCTTTGCCTTAGTTTTTGCATCTTTAAAATGGGAATGATTATCTTATCTCTCTCATTGATTAAATAAAATAAAGCATGCACAACACTTTGTGTATTGCACAGGAATAGTAAACATTCAATAATATTAGTTGAGAAATCACTGAGAACATAATGCCTTTTAGCAGAATATTGATAATGATAAAGCTAACTGTAATTATCTATAAATATTTTGACAATAGAAAGATGATCTCTCAGCCTACCTAACAATCATTATCTTGAGTATACAAATCCATATATAGGCTCCAAACTTCAAACCAAACACCATATTTCTAGTGATAGAAATTATATCCAGATCTTTAATTCACCTGTTTCAAACACCTCCCCTCTCATTTTGAACTCAGTCTAGGAAAGAATAAAATCACCATGGTGACAGCTGCCCTCTCTTTAGAGCACATTCAAATTTATGTTGAGCTTTTCTTGAAGGCTGCTGTATCTTGCCTTTGAATTGTCTCTTGGAGTCACTCCAAGGTCAGGGGAATTTCTTTATCATTTAAGGTGGCCTTCAAGGATACAAAAGAGCAATTTGGAATTCATGATCTGGAATTGATAAATTTGAAAATAAATAATTCTATCATATTTGAATCAGGTGAATAATTTACAATGGCCCTCATGTTAAAGAAGTTGTGACTAAGAGCCTAACAACAAAAATGTATGTATAATATCTGTTTTTTCCCTAGAATGTCTGATCAAGACATTCACTAAGTATTACTTTAGTCAGAAAGCTGTCATTCATAAAACATAATATCAGCTTGAACTCTGATACTGACATGATATAGTAAACAAATTTGGGACTTTTTGTTTTATATTAAACAAAGATGCCTTGAATTATACTGTGAAAAAACTGCTCTTTCAACGCTTGTCCAGCTTAGCCAGGAGAGAGAAGCTGGAAAACAATATGCAGGTAAGGCCGGGTGGTGAACAGAAGATTTAGGGAGTACAGTAGTTATGAGTCTGGAGTGTCCCATGGAGCACTGTGGGAATCAAATGGGATAATGTATGTATGTTTAGTCCTTAGCAGAGTCAACCCATGATATTATGTGATCTCCATATGTTAGCTATTATTAAGTTCCAGAATTTATTATTATTGTTGTTGTTATTGAATTTCAACATTTGGTCTGAAATATATCTACATTTTGGGAAAATTTTCAATCTGTTTCATATACATAAAAAACTAAAATGGCTCTCTAAAGCATCTCACAATACAGAGCTTATGGGTAATTAGAGGTAAAATCCTGGATATCGTATAGATATGTCTTCAAAATATTAGACAGTACAGGCAGGCAGAGGGGTTTTGTTTGAAAAAACAGTTGGAACTCACTGTTTTGCAATAAATTTAGGAAAACATGATATGACATCTCTAATTACAAAATATCTGTAACCTTTATGCCTGTACCCCCACCAAAAAATCACTACTGTTTCTTATACATGAGTGAGAAAGCACACCAAAAGCAGAATTATCCTACAAATGGCTAATTTCATGTATCCTCATTTAAAACGATGACCTTCAATATTCAGTTGAGGTAAGGAGGAATCTTTAGAAGGGTAGATTAGGCAACTTTTCTGAAAGCAGTGCTCTCGACACCCTCAACTTGCACACACAAATACACACATACACATGCACACAGAATACAGTAGAGAATTATTTGTCTCATGAATCATCCTGCTTCACATCCTGTTAAAATAGTGATGTCACTGTGCAGAAGCATCATCTTTTTGCTTTCCATTGCCCTACCAATGGGCTTTTCCATCCTAGTGCTAGCAATCTATGAAGACTCCTGACAAATACAACTGAATTAGTCATATTCTATTATATAAATTTACCACATTTTCTTATCCATTCCTCTGTTGATGGATGTTTACTGTAAACAGTGCTGCTATGAACATTCAGGTGCATGTATCTTTTTGACTTATGGTTTTCTTTGGGTATATACAGAGGAGTGGGATTACTAGGTCATACAGTAGAAACCAGCACAACATTGTAAGGCAACTATATTTCAATAAAAAATCAATTAAAAAAAAGTCCTGAATGGGTCCTTTAAGGAAATTGAATGGCTAGCGACATTTCTTTTCTGAAGCCCCTATAGTCAAATATTTATCTCAGGAGGGACATCTGCATGCACATTGGGGCTCTTGAATCAATTTAATATCATAATTTGTGGTACCTGAAAAGAGTGGGTCTCCAAAACACTTCTACAGTGAGACTGGTGACCTCACTAAAGCTCACATATCTGCTACATTTCAATTAATTCACTTATTCTCTCTATGCCAATCCCATCAAAGTTTTTAGATGTACTCACACAAATGTAAAACGAACTCAGTAAAGGACACTCACTCATTCATTCAGAAACTTATTTAGTGAGTACTGAAACTGTCCCAAGCAATTGGTTAAGCTTTTAAGATTTAGTAATAAGGAAGCCAGAAGTTAGTTTCCTAAGGTGGAAAGCCTGAATCATATTGGTTATTCCAAAATGGCTTCCTGAATGTAAAGTACAAAAGAAGTGGCTACTAATAGCCCTGGCCTGAATGCTGTGGTTTAGACCGGAAGTTCACCAACAATTGTCTATAGATCAGTGCCCCTCCCTGACCCACAGTTTGTCACTTCATGGTGAAATGAGAAAAAGGAATGCTTCCTCAACCTTATATTCCATGAATTTTCTCCATAAACCTTCTCTGTTCTGGTCACAGTGGTACCACTGTAGAGTTTGCTCACTCCATTTTTGTTTTGCTTTTGTTTTTTTGACAGCTCCTTTTTTAATTTTTAAAATTTATTTATTTGGCTGTGCTGGGTCTCAGTTGCAGCATGGGACCTTTAGTTGTGGCATGTCGGATCTAGTTCCCTGACCAAGGATCAAACTCAGGTCCCCTGAATTGGGAACATGGAGTCTTCACCACTGGACCACCAAGGAAGTCCCTTGCCAGCTTCTTATACTGCAATATTTCCCAACCATATTTCCATCACTACCTTCCCAATGACTACCTTCTCATACCATAGGCATTATTTCTTACCATTTTTACTTATCTTGAATAAGTACTTATGATTTTTTGTTTTTTAAATACATGTTTTAAAAGTTAATAATAATAGACTTAAACATAAAACCAGAATTATTTCCTATGAATAGAAGGTAGGTGTAAAAATAAATTTAATTTTTAAAACACTCCTAATTTCAAACTAGATATAATTAGCTATGAAAACTCTGAATATAAGCCTGTCATCTTTTTTCCTAAAATAGGGAAAAGAAAAAGTTTAAGGGAATTGTTAAAATCATAGTAGATATAAACTGAAATGCTCTCCCTGAAGTAATGGATATATCAAAGCAATTTGAAATGGGAATAACTTCCTCATTGTTCCGCTTCCCTGTTTCACTGTCTCAGTAATCATTTAAATGTCCCATACCACCAGTGATGCTCATTTTGCTTTTTTGACATTAATAATAATGTTATAATAATAATAATAAAATAATTATGCTGTTGCTACTATTAATGATAGTAGTAATAACAATAATTAAAATAAAAAACAACAAAAATTAAAGTTGTTCCTACCAGCCCAGCTCTGTTTTAAACACCTTTGCACAGAATAACTAACTGACCCTTCCTAACAGCCCACGACGGAAACACTTTTACACATGAAAACCTGCAGCCCTAGAGTTTAGTAACATGCTCAAGCTCATAGGCTTGTCAAGTTGAAAGGCAGTTACTGATCAAATTTCAGCTCTAAGTCAGATAGACCTTGTGTTTGCCCTCATCATTTACTTGGCAACCCTGGGCAAGCCACTTTGATGTCACGCTGCACAATAAACGGAAACTTTCAGTTCAGTTGCTTAGTTGTGTCCAACTCTTTGCAACCCCATGGACTGCAGATGTTGACAATTAAACTATATTTTTCTACCATTACTTAGATTAGAATTCACCTTCTTAGTTTCTGCTGACATGACTTTTCTCATTTCATATAATTCTTGTCCTTTAAGTTGTTGTGCTTTTTTTTTTTTTTTTAAAATAATGTAGGCCCTTTTTAAAGTCTTTATTGTATTTGTTACAATATTGCTTCTGCTTTATGTTTTGGCTTTTTGGCCACAAGTCACCTGGATCTTAGCTCCCCAACCAAGGATCGAACCCGTACCCTCTGCACTAGAAGGTGAGGTCTCATCTACTGGATCACCAGAGAAGTCCTTTTAATTGAAAAAATGAATTCACTAAATGTTTTGTGTGTGTATCCTAAGAGAGTATAGTATGTTAAATGTGGTAAAAAGAAGTTTGTCTTTTTTTTTTTTTTTTGCTTTCTAAAAGGTTCAGTTACATCAGAAGTACATGTTAGTGCTTCAAAAGAATGAAAGAAGTGATATGAAATTCAGAGGAAAGAGTTATCATTGTAGTTATCATCGTCGGCAGACGCGTAAGGAAAGCACCAGAGAGTGGATGGCACGGAATGAGCCGTGAATAATGGCTGGGGTTTTGATAAGCGCACTGTAGAATAATAACAAGGGCTGCTTATTGAGGGCCTATTACATACCAACTACAGCGCTAGACGTTCACTACAGCCACTTCAAAACATTTACCACAACCTTATCCAGGAGCTGATGTCATCTCACTTTACAAATGAAGAAAGTGAGACTTAGATATTAAACCTCAGATATTAACCTTCTCAAGGTTAAAGAGTTGACATGTGACAGAAGGGTTCAAATACGACTCTCTTCTTCCTCTTTCTCCTTTTTATTGACTTCTTATGGCTGCTTTTGCATTATGAGCTTTCAGGCTTTATTTGAGCAATTCCTTTTCCACACAGGGTTCGGAACTGAGGGAGCTGGACTCAGTCTGACTTAAAAACCAGACTGGGTCTGGCTAAAGTCAGACTGGGTTCAGGGTGAGGCTTCTGGTGAATAAAATTTTGTTTTCTTTAAACTTATTTTGCATTGGGGTTGGGGGAGAATGGGTATATGTGTACGTATGACTGAGTCCCTTTGCTGTTCGCCTGGAACTATCACAACACTGTTAACTGACTACACTTCAATAAAATTTTGTTTTAAGGCCGAACAAGCAGGTTTAATTTACCAAAGATAGTCTTGAAAGACAGTGACTACAACAGTGAACTTTCAACCATTTTTGCTAAGTTTATCTACTTATGAGGCACCCAAGAGGAAAAGGGGTCTTGGGCAGACATCACTAAAAGGGTAGAAAGAAAATTATTATTCCCTCCTCTATAGTTTCTGATGACCAGGATAAGACCTACTGGGACACCACACTCATTCTAGAACATAGATGGGCTTCTGGGGAAGCTGACAAGAAGAAGCTGGCAAAGGGTGAGAATTCTTTCCAAGGTCAGCTCTCCGAGACCTCTGTCGTGGGTGTCTGGTCAAGAGAGGAAGGTAAAATTTCATGTAGTTTCTTCCTTTCCAAGATTAGGTTATCAGGAAAAAACAAACAAACAAACAACAACAACAACAAAAAACACATTGATTATTGATCCCATCTATTCTAAGGGTACCTATTGGTTTTTGTTTGTTTCATTTTGTGTCCAGAGAACTTGACTTGGCAATGGGCAGTTTGGGAGCCCCTCAAATATGGCCAGAGAGAAATGTGGGCTGCACTCTGTCTGTGGCTAGGGTTCTACTGAATGTTGCCAGCTCTCAGAGGAATTATGAGGTTCTCTTCCTAATAGCCATCTTCTAGAGTAACTCTGGATCTTGGCATCTTCTTTGGGGACTCCTCTTGTGTTCATGTGTGTGCACATGCTCAGTCGTGTCTGATTCCTGTGACTCCATGGACAGATATAGCCTGCAAGACTTCTCTGTCCAAGGGATTTCCCAGGCAAGAGTACTGGAGTGGTTTGCCATTTCCTTCTCAGGGCATCTTCTTGGCCCAAGGGTTGAACCTCCATCTCTGTGTCTCCTGCATTGACCCGAGGGTTCTTTACCACTAGAGTCACCTAGGGGGTTGGTCAGTACTGCCAGGCATATTTACTGTTTGTCCTGGCTGAAACCTGATAAGATATTCAGAAGGATTTTTTTTGGTTTTTTTGGTAAGTGGCCTTATGGTCAGAAGTTGGCTAAATTGGAAATTGATATTCAGAGCCATATAGGAACTTTCCTTTCAGGCCTTCTTCCCAAAGCTAAAATGAAACAATGTATCCAAGGGAAAGAAAAGCATTCTAAAGCCATTGGGGAAGAATTTGCTCAAACGTTCCAAAGACACCTAGTTCTAAATCTAGAACATAGGAATCTTTTGATATTCATCTTAGTTGAGGATCTTCTTCCTGATATAAAGAAGCAAACTGAGGATAACGTTGTTGGATGGCTAGGTCAGTTTCTGGATACCATCCAGGTTACAAGCCAACTCTATGAGAAACTAAAAACAGTTTTATTTGTATTTGTCTTATAAATCTACTCTTTTTAGAACAGAAATGTGACTATAGAAAAGATTCAAAGCCCAATGATCCTCTTTACCAATCCCCAAACCTCCCCCATTCTTCTGGAAGGTTTACAGATATTGTTAAAAATCTGGATTTAGGAAACAAAATCCCTTTTCTCAGAAACTTGAAACCTTTCTCTGTGCCTTTGAGACATAAATGTTCTGCCTGGTCTTCTCTAGGAACCCAGAGCCATCTCTTGAAATGCAAACTTCAAGAAGGTAATTCTTATCAGAAAAAAAAAAGGAAGACGTTAATTGGAAATTGTTGTTTAGTCACCCAGTCAATCTTCTGACTCTTTGTGACCCCACAGACTGTATCATGCCAGACCTCCCTGTCCCTCACCATCTCCCAAAGTTTGCCCAAGTTCATGTCCATTGCCATCAGTGATGCCATACAGTCATTTCATCCTTTGATGCCTTCTTCTCCTCTGCTCTCATTTTTTCCCAACATCAGGGAGTTTTCCAATGAGGAAATTCTTAAAAAGTCTTTCCCATAAATATTGGTAAAAGCCATAGCCACCTGAGTAGATAACTTACTCTACATGCCACAAATATAATTTGGATTCAACTGTTTTTTTATAAGCTAATAAGTTTTGCATTAGCATAACTGTCTCATGGCTAAAATTTTAAAACAAAAGCTGTAAGATCTGTGATTTTGTAAGTTTATATGCATCCACATATGTATGTTATGGGCTTCCCAAGTGGTTCTAGTGGTAAGGAACCCACCTGCCAGTGCAGGAGACAGAAGAGATGACAATTCGATCCCTGGGTCAGAAAGATCCCCTGGAGCAGGTCATAGCAACCTACTCAAGTATTCTTGCCTGGAGAATCCCATGGAGAGAAGAGCCTGGCAGGCTACAGTCCATAGGGTCACAAACAGTCGGAAATGACTGAAGTGACTTAGCACATGTATGTTATGGATCTGTGATATTTTTCTACCTTCAGATGATATTGCCAAACTTAATTTGTAAATATTTCTATTTAATGTCTCAAAGACAAACTATTGTTTATAAAATCAAGCATACTCTGAGAAATATAATAGACTCTAAAATGTTTTTCAAGTTTATATGATCTAGGATAATTGTCAGTAATGAAAGCTAGTTTAAGTTTGTTGGTTTGTTTGAAACAGGCATGTTTTTAGTGTTATCAACATGAAACATACTACTTTTATTTACCTTGATTTACTAACATTCAAATAAGATTATGTTATCTCTGTTATAGAATTTATTAGCAGAAAGATAAGATGATGGTCGCTGTTGAATACCTCATGAAATTTTCATGAGTAATCTGAACATAATTGCTAAGAATAAGTAAATTAAGTGGATGTAAGTAAGATAAAAGTTTATAAATGAACTTTCAACAATAATTGTGCTTTATGGCATGTCAACTTATAAAAGTTTCCAAAATATTTTTGGTCACTTGAAATCTTAATGCTATACAGATCTTCCTGTCTTAAGATGGGGCAATGTTCCAACAAACCCACTGAAAGTTGAAAATATGAATTAAAAATGCATTTAATACCCTAACCTTCCAAACAACATAGTTTAGCTTAGCTAATCTTAAATGTGTTCAGAACACTTGCCTATAAGTGGGTGAAATCATCTAACACAAAGCTTATTTTATAATAAAGAGTTGAATATCTCATGTAATTTATTGAATAGCATACTGAAAGTGAAAAATAAACAGTTGTGTGGGTGCAAAATGGTTGTGGGCGTATTGGCTGTTGACCCTCACGACTGCATGGCTGACTGGGGACTGGGGGCTATGGTTCACTGCTACCGCTCAGCAACATGAGAAAGTATAGTACCACATATGCTAGCCTGAACAAAAGATCAAAATTTGACATATGGTTTCTTCTGAAAGTGAATCTCTTTTGCACTGTCATAAAGTTGAAAAATCTTAAACCACCATAAGTCAAGAACTGTCTGTTCTGAGAGAAGGCAAATAAATGATGACTATTCATCGTATATCCAGATCGTTTCCAAATAAAACAAAATACTGAAACATTAATTATTGAATATTGGGTTATCCCCTTTTGGCTTCTTTTTACAGAGAAACTAAAGACATTTGCCACTCGAAAATCAAGACTCCTGGCACAGAGCAGTAAAAACCATGGATCACCTGATGTCCACATTCCCAGATAAAACGGAACAAGGCAAGTGCCTTGTGGTGTCAGTGCGCAAAAGGTCTTTTCCGTTGGCTCCTTAGTGCTACATGTTGACATTTTTGTGCATTTTGTTGGTGATTCTGCTATTTTAAATGACTCCTAAGCATTGCAGTATAGCGTTATCTAGTGATTTTAAGTACAAAAAGACTGTGAAGTGCCTTATAAAGAAAATACATGTGCTAGATAAGCTTTGTTCAGGGGAGAGTTATGGTGCTGTCGTCTGTGAGTTCCCTGTTAACAATCAACGATATATATTAAGTAAGAAGTCTTTAAACAGAAACACACATAAAACAAGTTTACATATCGATCTGTTGATTGGTTGATAAAAATGTTGCAACCACAGGGTTGCACTGACTTAATACTTTATTTCCCCTAGGAAGAGTGGTTTAGCATTTACTAATTCAGTGTTTTAGGCAATTTTATAGAACATGACTACCACAGATAAGGAGAATCAAATGTATTTATTTATTTTCCCTCTGCTATTGATACTTAATTCTTTGTATGACTATGACCCTATATTCGTACATTCCTTATTAAGATGCCTACTTTCGTTACTTATTTTCTGTGGACCTGGGTATGATACACATGAACAACACACACACACAAATAACCATTTAAAGACTTTAACTATAATCTTTTGACTTATTTACAACTTATATGTATATGATGGTATTTCAGCTCAGCTCAGTTCAGTTCAGTCGCTCAGTTGTGTCTGACTCTTTGCAACCCCACGAATCACAGCACGCCAGGCCTCCCTGTCCATCACCAAATCCTGGAGTTTACTCAAACCCATGTCCATTGAGTTGGTGATGCCATCCAGCCATCTCATCCTCTGTCGTCCACTTCTCCTCCTGCCCCCAGTCCCTCCCAGCATCAGGGTCTTTTCCAATGAGTCAACTCTTCACATGAGGTGGCCAAAGTATTGGAGTTTCAGCTTCAGCATCAGTCCTTCTGATGAACACCAAGGACTGAGCTCCTTTAGGATAGACTGGTTGGATCTCCTTGCAGTCCAAGGGACTCTCAGGAGTCTTCTCCAACACCATAGTTCAAAAGCATCACTATTTCGGCGCTCAGCTTTCCTCACAGTCCAACTCTCACATCCATACATGACCACTGGAAAAACCATAGCCTTGACTAGACAGACCTTTGTTCACAAAGTAATGTCTCTGCTTTTTAATATGCTATCTAGGTTGGTCATAACTTTCCTTCTAAGGAGTAAGTGTCTTTTAATTTCATGGCTGCAATCACCATCTGCAGTGATTCTGGAGCCCAAAAAAATAAAGTCTGACACTGTTTCCACTGTCTCCCCATCTATTTCCCATGAAGTGATGGGACCAGATGCCATGATCTTAGTTTTCTGAATGTTGAGCTTTAAGCCAACTTTTTCACTCTCCTCTTTCACTGTCATGATGGTATTTAATTAATATTAAACTAAACTTTTAACAACATATATTTATGTTTTAGTTTTTCAGTTAAATTGGATTCATTTATTTTCCTTTATTTCTTCAACACCTATTAAAATGCTTGGTTTTACCCAAATCCTGTTCTATTTGTTTATCTTGTTTTACATAGTTCCAATGATATAATAAACATCTATAGAATACTTTTCTTCTTTTTAAAACTGTTTTGTAATAGAAAGAGAAGTTATTCAAAAGCATTTCATCTTAATGTACCAAATGAGTTACTTAAAAGTTTAAATAGCATTTTAAAATTTCCTTGGTTCATGTTATAAGCATCTCTTTGATACATATTGATATATTCATGGACTGAAAACTGAAATCTGCATCCAGTGACAGTCGGCAAAAGTGCTAAGTACACCAGTCCCATTTCAGCATTAAAAATTAAGTGACAAGAGCAGGAATTTAAACAAAATAATCCATAATTTAGAAAGTTATACAATTAATTAACTAGATCATAGCTTATCAGATCATATTCTTCACAGTAAAACTTGGTTTTCTCTAGAATAATCCCATATTCTGGTCAAAAAATGTTCAGTTAGTGGATTGGTGTCTGGAGTAATGGATTAGACCCCAAAACTTGGTTCCCTTAAGCAAAATATTTAACCTCTTGGGACCTCAGATTTTAGGATTAATTAAGATTTTATTTTCATGTTCAATAAAAGAATTTATGTTAAAGAGAAAACACTTTTAAATATGGTACATGTTATGCATTTAATAACTTCCTTTCTACTTTTTATCTATTCATAATTACTATATTAAAACACCATAAACATTATATATTAGTTCTGGTTATATAAGTCCTATGTTATTCTTAAATTTTCAAGAAAATGTTTTGTGAAATATGTAATACTGCATGTCTGTATGCGAGAGAATGTGAAATATTTAAAGAAAACCTGTTGTAAATCTCACAATGTTAAGAAGGAACTCAAGCATGTAATATAGGGGGGAAAAGTCTCAAAATGCACTTATCTTAAAGGTTAGATGTTGAGTATTAAAGGGTGTTTTTCTGCTGGCAAGAAAGGAAAAGGAAAAGGGAAAAAAAGAGCTCAGTGTAATATTTTCAAAATGGTGCTAATAATTTCAGTTCTTGCATAGAAGTCTATCTGAAACTAGAGAGAAAAATGTGCTAATCTTAATTTTTAAAGAGATTTGTTCACTTATATATTCAGTACATACTGATTATTGTAAACTATTTAAATGGGAAAGAAAGTGGAAAATGTCACTTCCCTTCTACTGATGGGGAATTAAATCCACACATCACCCACTGCAGGATGTGTAGCTGAAAACACAGCCTTCACATAGGTCTGTTGATTTTCCCAAAATTTCTACCTAAAGTAGCTTTTCATTCCAATAACATCAGAAATCGAGAAACATTGGTTCTGTTTAGCCCTTATCTAAGGCAATCTTTCAAAGTATCACATTTTTTTTTTCTATAATTTTAAAGTTGCTTCCTCTTCCATTTTCTTTCTTTCTTTTTTTTTAAGTGAAAAATAGCCAAAAGTCATATTTTTAGTGATGACAAAATCACAACTTGCATTTCATCCTAGTCTGGTTGAAAGGAGATATGACTATCCTAGAACTATGAGAACCTCCATTTAAATCCCATGCTTTTTATGAATCCACCGTGGAGTAAAAACCATGTTATACACTACCAGTGAAGCAAAAGGAGCCACACAGAAGCCTTTACGGCAGATCCCTGGCCAGTAAAGCTGTATATTTTATACTGCTTCTTAGGAGCAAAAAGAGTAGCATTTAAAACTTCAGGTATAAGCCAGAGGGGGAAAAAAAAAGAACATTGGTGGTCTAGGAGGAAAGTGAACACCTGGGGAAACACCAGCCTGTATTTATAAAGCCTCCTGTTGCCTGGGAAAGCTACTCTCACCCATTCTCTTAGGGCTACAAATGACCCTGAATGAACAGCAGAGGGCAGAGCCTTGCAGAGTCCTTTTCCAAGTAGGCAGGTATTAGTACTTGAGAACAGGTTTAATAGAATATAAAATATGATGCTAGAGAATTACCGTGAAGAACTTTTTCTCAAAGTTAATATTAATAGTCTGGCCTCATTGAGGGGCTGACTATTCAGTCAAAATTAAAGACATTTTTGGTTGCAGTAGTCAATTATCAAAGTACTACCCTAACTAAATAATGGCAAAATCAAATGAGAACATTGAGAAAAATGTAATGGTATTTCAGGTCAGCACTCTAGGCAGACCACTGAGATCTGGAGACTTGCTTTCATTATCAAGGGAGTTCCTAAGACCATGCGGGCATTTCTCCTTCTTCCCCCATTTACAGGCTACTTCTCATTATCCTCTGCCTGCTTCCTTGAACATGATGGACCAAAGATCCATTTTCTCCAGAAATCTTAATCAAAAGATTAGATGATAAGGTTGGGAGGGTGAGCAAGAGAGAAAGAGGGGACAACTGTTGGCTTGAACAAGGTTAAGAAGATTCTCTAAGAATCCTAAACACAGGCTTCATCCTCCTAGGTCCTGTCCCACCAAACTTACCCCCTCTAACTCTGCAGTGTTCTCATCCATTACTTGTTCTAGGAGAGGGTGGATGAGCTAGCATAGGATATACCAGAGTCTTAGGTCGGTGTCACCACAAGCCCTCCTATTTCTTCCAAAACAGACAACTCTGCATTTATAATGGATTTCTGCCACTTGGTGATTTTTCCTTAAGAACAGAAACAAAGATGGACCCAAGCTTCCAAGACAGAAAATGGAATCTGGAAATGATTCTGGGATAGGATGGTATCTGATCTGTGGGGAAGTAACCATGAAGTCAGAGTTATATTCTAACAAAATCAAGTTTCCTTGTACAACCCAGTTTGGATCCGACCTCCAAAGACACTAGGAACAAGGATGCTTCAGAGAAGCTTAAGGTGTACTGAAATTTATTAAATTGGATGTCTTTCTTAGAATCAAAGCACAATAAAATCCAAAAAGAAACCCTTAATATTCTAACAGAAGATTCTCCCCATCAGACTACACACCTAAGAAAACATATGAGGATGGATGGTGAGAAAACATGGAAAACCTGCAGTAGCATAAAGGTCTATTTCAAGCCAGCTGCTTGGACTTTAGTTTCTTTGCCAGCAAAATGGAGTTAGAACTGCTGATGACACTCATTTACCCCTGAATATGTTGTTCAACTACCAAGGTAAGTACCTTATTGTATCATCTACTTTAATTGTTACTACAGCCTCATGAGATTTCCATTTAGGTGTTTCATGTTTTCTGCTCCATAAGTTATGTTCTAAATTGACTGTTTGAACTGAGGCTGTCTGATGGCTGTATTTCAAATGACTCCTTCAAGAGGACATACCCATCATTACCCTCCCTTATTCCCATACCCACTCCCTTAGCTACATAAGACCTATTCTTTACTCACTGCCTCATTTTCACTGAAAAATTTCTACAGGCAATAAAGAAAAACAAAAAAGGATTTAATCCAGATACCTCTTACCCATCGAATCATTTATGAGTCTCTACTGGACCTCCTCTCACACCTTGTTCTTAAACACAAAGTTTCTATACATATTCAAATCACTGAAATTAATCTGCAAACTGATGCTTTAGCTAAGTCAGATGCCCCATCTCCAAATCAGAATTGCACAATGTATTGATTGTTCCGAGAACCCTTTAATTGCCCCACCCAAAGGTAAACCATCTTGGTACAAGGATTTAACTTGTGAAAATATAAAAGCAAGACTGAAAACAGCAAAACGTTATAGAAAAATGGATGTAGGAAACCCCGAGAAAGCCTGAGGAAGACATTTGATATATGATGCTGGATGCTGTAGAAATATATTGAGAATGTCAGTTCAGGGACAATAAAAGCAGAAGAAAGATTTTCCAGCTCCCTTTTCTCTTTCTGCCTACACAGATTAACAATATTAAACAGTTCTGATAAAGGGGGCCAGGTTTTTCCATCCAAAAGGTCTTTATACATGAGAATGTGATGCTATGTGGGCCAGCTAATCACAACCACCAACTTTTGTTTCCAAGTGTACTTAGTGAATGCCAAAAATGTGATGGCCAAATTATTCTTAGAGGTCAGGGAAGGAGAATTTGAGAGCTGGGGAGAGGTCCATTCAGGTAGATAAGAAACAGATGCATGACTGAAGAATGGTAAAGTCATTCTCTTGGGTTGGGAGGGAGAGAGAATTGCAGATTTCAGAGAAAGAAAATGACAGTACAAATTACTTTTGTCCATAAGGGAAAAAGAAAAAAAGCATAAAAAAAAAAGCCAGCTTTCTTACACAGAACTGGAAAAGCCCTATTTTGCGCTCTATATAAAAGCACTTTGGTCAACAATGCAAACACAACTTGAGCAGAGCAAAACACAAAATTGTAGCTATGATTCCACTCACCAAAAGGGTGGATCTTCAATATGCAATTCAGTAAGCTCTACAGGAGTGCTCCACAGCAAAGCCAAGTGATGAAGCAAGCCCCAGAATGCTTAGGCAATAAACAGCTGGATGTAACTGCTAAAAAAAGAAAGAAAGAAAGAAAACAGATAAGATTTAAATGAGCACATAAAACAAAAAAAGAATAAAAATTCAAATAAACACCATATATCTTCAAAATATAAGTAGGTTGGAATCGGGAGCTAAATTTGTTTAATTGCACACCTTACCCTTTCAAATATCTTTCAACAGAAGAATGTAAAATATGGTATAAAACATACTAGTTAGTTCACGTATTTTGACTATGGCACATCATTCTCATTAAGATACAATTGTGTACCGATTTGTTATCCTTCAAATGCGATGCTGCTTATAATATAAACACTGAAATGCACAGTATTAGAATGGGAGAACAGTTTAAATGCATCTTTCTAGGAATATACAGCTTTTAAGGCTGCTCTTCACATTTACAAATGATTTGTTCCATCTTAAAATGTGCCATTTGCTCATCCATCCAATTTAAGCATTATTTTGCCAGCTTTTGCAATCAAATACTTGCTAGTTGGCACCACAGGCAAACAGGAGACAGGAAGTCCCCTGACTCCAACACAACTTGCTTTGGACAAATAAGCTAAGCTTTCCTTAACTAAAAATTAAGGTTCAACAGCACTTATTTCACAGAAATGTTGTGATGATTAAAGATAAAATCCACCAAAGCACTTAGTTCAGTGCCTTTCACACGGTGTCACTACCATGCTTGTCAGCTGTGATCGTTGTCACAGTTGTTATCACCATGCCAAGGCCACAGGTTCAAAATCATCAAGGGAGATTTTGTGCTCATTTCCTAACAATTAGGAAATATTTTTAAAAATTCACACACATACTCCTGCCCCTTAAAAAAAAAAAAAGTCCACAAATCAACTGAATTTGCAGAAGACATTCGCTGTACATTTAGGTCCCTTCTCTCCTGGCAGTGGAATTGGGGCACTGGCGAAGGTGCAGGGAGATTTCTTAAGTTTGCAAAGGCATCTCACAAATAACCCAAACATGAAAAGAGATCCACAAACAGAGAGAAGCAACAGTTGAAAACCAATGGTTTTAACTTCCCACCTCTGTTTTAGTCATTCTCATTCAGATCTCCACATGTCAAAAGGAGCACCCTGCCCCCTGCCCCCCGCCACCACCAATCAGCATTTCCCAGGCAGCCTGGAGAGCAGGAGAGGGGCTGGTTTGGCTGACCCCATCTCCAGTGCTCGGATGTAGCCACAGTTGGGTACCACACTCCTGATCACCCTTCTCCCAAAGGCAAGTGGTATGTTCATACTGATGGCTCTATCTTTCCTAACCGGTCTGAAAAGCCTTCTGACCCTCCACAAAGGCTCCTGGTTGTATGGAATAAATCATGGGTGTTAGCTTTCTGATATTCCAGATAGGAAGAGGGCTTGCCACAGAGAAGGGGAAGGTATAAAATTTAAACCACGACTGACATGTTTGAACTGTCTATCGCTAACAAGTACAAGCTCATACAAGGTTCCTTAGACCCTCTGAGCTTCAATCTACTTATCTGTAAAGTGGAAGCAGGATGAAAACTATGACTTAAAATTGAGAAATAGGGAAACAAAATGTTTCTGGAACACCGTAGGCATACAACAATATTCATCACAGTTTCTGCTTTTCTTGCTCTGTTGTTTTATCTTGGTACATTGATTATATGATTATAAGGAAATGACAGAAGTAGAATTGTCTGATCAAGACTATGTGTCTTTAAAAGACAAATTGACAGGACCAGACAGAATGATAAGACCTTGTGTCAACTTGCTTCAATTTTGTTTGGTTTTATTTTTTTTCAGGTTTTCAACCTGGCAATCAGAGCCCAGCAAAGCAATATGGTTCTTTGATTTCCTCCTCAGAAACTCTGCAGCCTTTATTGTCTTTATACTGCACAACTTTAGCACTTAATTATATCCTACCTTGTAATAATTAGGTGTCCTTATAATCAAGTCTGTTTACTCACTTGTGCAGTTCTGATCCTTTAATCTCTCTTGAATATTAGTTTTTAATGCTAATAAGAGCCACAATTTAACAATTTTATTACTAAATAAAATTGCAAGAATATTTTGAAGATTCACTAATGGGTGGACTCTAAAAATTAATTTTATAATTAGTAATAGTACCAAACCATAAAAGTAAGCCCCAGTGGTAGAAACACATGGAGCTTGTCCGTCTTCCCATAGACTAGCTGTCCAGCCTTGGGCACATCACTGACCTCACCTTTGGACCTGCAGGTAACCCTGTACTTGCGTCAAATATTTGTTTCAGCTAGATCACAAATCTATTTCAAAAATAACTATAAGACAGTTGTTAATTTTAGGCAAGAGATACGTTACTGGTTTTGTTATTTCAGATCATGTTAGTTATAAATTTGAAAGCCTATTGCCTGAATGTAAAATAAAAACAAGCATGGTCAGTGTACATATTACATTTGATATAGCACAATGATTAGTAAATCACTAGGCTCTACAGTTAAACTGTTTGTGTTTAGCATATGACAAAAACACAACAGCCAAGACAAATTTAGAAGGCCTATGTCCTTTAGACTCCTTCTGGGTAAAAGAGGGATAATAGCAATATCTAACTAATATGGCTTTTATAAAGATTAAAATGATAATTCACTTATTAACTATACAGAGTAAATGCTAGCTATTATTTTTTTATTAGTGAAGTAGAATTATATAAAATACTGGTTTCTGAAGTATCAAATTTACTCCATATTTTATTATATGCATCATGAGTATATTTGTCAATGGATAAATGGAAATGACTTTTTGATCAGTATATTTCACTTAGCAAATATTTAGAAATAAATATTGCCTGTAAGTATGGCAATATATTTACCAAATGTTGTTATTTATTAGATTTCCATCTACATTGATATGTTAGATAATATACCTATAGATTGCAATTAAACATCTTATTAATTAAATTATAATACAACTGACCAAACCCAAACTTTATATTTTTTTCCTAAATATAAGTTTCTTTAGATTTTATATATGGGAATTTATGCAATTACAATGAAATCATATTTAAATTTACTTTTGAATATTCTTTTATAGTACAATTGTAAAAAAGAAGGTACAGTAAAATAAAAACAAAGACATTTAAAGTCATTCTAAAGCATATCAGACAGTGATATTAGCTGCTTACATGTTAGTGAGCGCCCTTTCAGACTTCTCTCCTTAAATAAATACACATGGAATATAAAAAAAAAATTGTGCATAAATAGAATTATGCCATCCATCTATTTATTATAATAAGTGCTTTTCTCTAATAGAAATGCATTTTCTAGGTTACTGATGGTAGTTAATCTGGGTCCACTGTTGATTCAATCAAAATATTTTAACTTTTCATTTAATGTATATAGGAAATTTGAGAAATCTAAATACTCTTTTTAAAAGTGTTATAAAACAAGCAACTTAAATTAATTAAATATTGTTGACATTTGGGGAGTAATTTTGGAATGTCTCAATTTGCATCTTTCAGATAGACTTTTCCACCACTAAGCATATCAGAAAAATTAAACAAATACCAGACTACCTATTTTACACAAATGCTATAAAATGAAATGATACAGACAAACCTATAAAAAGCCAGACAACAGGAGTAAAACTTGCAAGATGTTGTTATCTTCATTCAAACTACTAGTTCCCTTAATGGAAATTAAGTTTATAGGCTTAAAAGAAATATGAACAATTTTCCCTTGAGATATGAAGAGAATGATATTACAATGTGAGGAATGGAAGATTAGTAAATGCAAATTAATTGACTTCTTTCTAATGAATAAAAATAATGATTTCATAGACATAAAAATATGAGCATATGAATTTCCTTCCACACGGCAGAAGAAAATGAAATGATGTGTTCAAATGAATGAAATCCAGAATACTCAAGCCGTTTGCACTCTACAATTCATGTAAATATTTAGAAACTGTAGCCTTATTCAAAAAATGAATTATCTAATCCAAATAGAAGATCTCCCTATTTCTCAATAAGGAAATTTGATAATGAGGAATTTAGACCTACAATGGAATAATTTTATAAGGTAGTAAATTATTAATTGATCTGGATATACTAGAACCAGTCAATTAGTACCATTCACTCAATCATTTGACAAATACATAATAGATTATGTATCAGATATTACATCAAGCTTTAGATCTATGCTGTCTAACAGCCACTTATGGCTATTTATTAAAATGTGGTCAGTCTGGGATGACATGTAATGTAAATGGAAAACACATGTGACTTCACAGATTTAGTATAAAAATGTAAACTAACTCAATAAATTTTTCTATTGGTTACACATTTAAAAGATAACACTGAATATTTTGAGTTAAATAAAATATACTAACATAATTTCACCAGCTTCTTTAAATTACTTTTACTGCGCCTATTGGAACACTAAAAATAACACATGGGGTTTGCATCATACTTCTATTGGACAGTCCTTCCCTAGAGGACAGTGGTTAACAAGGAAATCGGGCCTTTGTATTCACATGTGCAGTTACTGTTGGGCACTCAGGCTGTTTAAGGACCTGTGTCAGACACAGAGGAAAAGGTGCATTACAGTGTGAGATGCAAGCCATGTCCTGAAATCCTGCCATTGAGTCATATGCATCAGAAAGACACATCAAAAGTCACATAAATAGCAAAGCTATTAAATGTGAATAACCTAAAACATAACACTGCTTTGTGTAAAGAAGTCTCTAATACGGTCATAATGCATCTTGCTTCTATTATCATGAGGGGGTTGTTAGGCCACTCTGTAGTGCTGGGAGTGGGTGAGATCATATTTTATTTGCTTTTAATGGCAAATTTGTACAGTGGAGTAACAGAGAGGCCTCATCACAAATGCTATTTGAAATTCATTGATATCCCCAAGCTAGCTAAGTTGGATCTGAAGAGGAGAGAGCCCAAGAAAATATTTCAAAACATCCGGAGATCCCTGAAGTCTCCCTAGGGACCTTAAGGTTGTGGCAAAGAGATGACAGAATTACCAAGTATATGTTAGAGGTTAATTAACAAAGCACAGTAGCTGGTGGCTCTGACCAATATCACACATAATAACAACATGGTACGCTTAGAATAATATCTATTTTTTTTTTTATAATGTGCTTTATTCCCTCCCAAACCACTTCTGACCAAAAAAAGTCTCCTTTTCTCCCCATGTGGAATCTTTAAAATGTTCATGCTTTAGGATAACATTTCAGTTAATTTAAATCATCTTCTCTTCCACACAGAGGTTTCCACAATAATCTGTTAAATGCTGGCATAATTTTGCTCAGAACACGTGCTTTCTCTTGTATTGGGTTTGGTGCATATATATTGGTTTGTGCATAGAGATACACCAATCAAATCACAATCAAAACAAAATCATATTTTCAACTCTCAAATGCAGAATCTGTGATCCAAAGCTTCTGCTCACAGGCTTCAATAAAAGGGAAAAAAAATGGACAGAAGTTTGAAAAGATACCCCGTGTAATACCAACTCATTAAGCAATTTTGAAAGGGTCAGATTTTAGTTTGCTTAAGGGTTTTTTGATAGATACATTACTGGAGTTTTATAAAATATTCACTCTCTCCCTGCTCATTTTTTGAATGAATAAATATGAGGCTAATTTTATACAGAATCACTTCAACTTGAACTAATAATTGTGTATTACAGCCTAGAATAATGTTTGTTTCAGAGGGATACATATAAAAGGAACAGCAAAAGAAAAACTTTAAATCAGGCACTAATTATAATTAATTCATAGATAGTTGAGGTTCATTTGCCTTTGCTAAAGTATATAAAATAGCATTCTTATGGAGGCCCCGAATATAATCATAAGAGGTCTTGATCATATATAAGAATATTTTTATTTCCTGAATAGCTTTAGGATGCAATATACTATGTTTAAAGACAAAGTGGTTCAAGCAGAAACCTGTAGGTCCCTTTGAATCCCTTGATGATGATTTCCTTTACATGAAGGAATGTACATGGGTCCTTCATAGAAATTTTGAAATCTTTAAGAAAAAACAAAAACTTGACAGAAGACATTGCTTAAAATTGATTTGTGCTGAAACATTCTAAAGCATTAGATTTGCACTGAAACATAAAAATAGATACATAAAATTATCCTCATTTATTTTTAAACAAGGATAGATGGACAACTAACCCATGAAATAAGAATGTTTTTGAAATCAGAAAAAGAGTTTGACCTTCATGAATGGTAGCCATCTCTTTTTAATGGATGTCCCAGATCACTCAGGTGGTTTCGCTAGAAAGTAATCAACAGACAGAACTCTTGTCCTAGAGCAAACTATGTAATCTGTTAATCTGATCCCCTCAACTATCTCCCATAACACCCTCAATGGGTTACCTAGTTGTTCATCATATTAATTTCCTGACATGGAGACAGCTAAACATCTTTCCTGCTCATGCAGGGCCCTGCATTCTCCCTACCCAGGAAGGGTTATTCAAGTGAGCAAGGAACAAGTTATCAAGTGAGCCAACCACCTAACACTTAACATCAACACACAGTCATCCTTGGTGAGAGCCTGACCCAGAATACAAAATATGTATGAAATACAAATAGCCACAGCATTCCACCAAATGCTGTAAAACTACAAAAGAAGCTGAAGGAAAAAGCTTAGGACATTCCCTATAAGGGATTTGGTTTCCAAATACATGAATACTGACCAGGGCTGGTCTATAATGATATTTCACAGAAAAGACAGAGGAAGAAATTCTTCACAAAAATTAACAGAATCGATCCAGCTAGCCAGTCTGTGAACAAAAACTCCTGAAGCATCTTTAAATTTGTTTCAATTGCACTCAGTTTGAAATGATCAATTTACTAAAAATCATAATCAATTCATATCTTTCCATTAAGAATATCTTCCAATGGACTTCTAGTTATCAACACATTATCAGCCATCACTATGCTTTATTTATACTTTGCTGAAAATAATGAAATTGTATTTTTTTTAAAGTAATTCATGTTTTTCTCTCTTTCAGTCACACTACTCACACATGGGTATACACAAGACACATACACACACATAAAGATATTTTCTCACACACATACATGCACATCAACTCACTATAGACCTTTTACAATTGGAAGGGATTTACTCTGTGTTCAATATTTCAGAATAAGAGAGGGAAAAGGAGGTAGAGAAATGTGGAAATGAGATATCTTTGCAATATTTGAAAATTTAAAATCCCATATTTCAAATGTCATATAGATATAATTATACTTTAAGATTGTCTAAAAGTACAATCACCAAACAGATGAAGCTGTTAGAATATTAAAATGTTGTGTTCTAAATTTTTTAATACAAATAATACCTATTTTAATCACACTGCTCTCAGATCTAACAGCATCAATGAAAATGAAGGATATCCAGTCGCCACTAATTTCAGAGCTAAAACATTGTATAAGGTGCTAGTGGAAACAACACCACTCTTCCAGAAGAAGAAATAAAAATGAACTGCTTATTTAAAATTTTCATCTCACCAACATGAACTGTACCCTTTAAAAAATAAATTCTCCAAAAAGAATAAATAGAACCACATCCCAAACAAGAAATCAGCAGGATTACTATATTAAAACATATGTATTCCCAAAAGTCATCATATTAAGTAGCAAATAAATGCCTTCATCTCTTTGGCTCCCCTCCCCCTAATTAATTAAAGATTGGCACAATCTAAGAAATAAATTTATTTTCAATTAAAATAAGAAGCGCGTATGCCATGATAATTTTTTTGTTACTATTTCTAATGTGCAAAACAAAGGTTTGCTGTTAGCATTGAACACAGTCATCAAAACAAATCCTTTAATTTTTCAGTAACTGTAAGGAGGCTTGAAGAGTTGTTCTCCTAGCAAGGTGCTACCTCAATGGTTAATCCTATTAAGAACTGAGCCGTGCACTGCCACTAAATCCTCTGGTGAATTTGAGGAATCAAAGGCTTACTACTGCACACTCAGAAGGCAACGACTTTTGTAAAGGGCTCTATTATATGAGGAACAAAAGAATACCACTTGTGTACTTAAATATCATCTGCTTTTCCGTCCAAAATACTCCATTTTTAAGTAAAGATATGTGATTTAAATGTATTTAGAGTTTAGCTTTTGGCACCACTCTCGTTTCTGAGGAGAAGTGCCATCTGTGGGCCCCATGGCTCACACGTAATGATATGCTTACAAGCTGCTTCCCTTTTCTGCACAATGTACCCTTTTCACTTTAACATACATTTTCCATAAATTTTTGAATAACAAATTGGGCTGTGGAAGTTTGTTGAAACGGGACAAGGGAAATGCCTGTAGGCTAGAAAGCGGCTATTTTACTAAAGAAGTGGTGCAGTGGAAAACAGCCACCCCATCTGCCCCCTCCCCACACCGTCCCCACACCTATCTTGAGCTGTGACGCTTTAAAACTGTAAAAGGAAACTTCTCCCATCAATAGATTAGGCCTGTACATTAACTTGGGCAGAGAGCCCACATGCCTGCCATCCATTACACCTGCTGGGTGACAAACAGATGAGAGTCATCATGCAGACTCCCAACGTTTGATCTCCTGAATCGCCAGATGTCCCCCATTTACATTCAAACATAACCACAGTCATTAATGCAACTCGCCCGGCTGGCACTTAATAGGGGGAAAAAGTTGAATTCTAATCTCAAATCCTAACTATCCAAAGCTTTCAGTATGTAAAGATCGACACTATTAAATATGCTTCAGTGTGTGGAATTTTCTGGCTATTAAAATAACTATACGGTGGGGGCAGGGGAGGCTGGGACAGACAGGCAGATTTTGCACATATTTTGAAACAGAAGACCTGTATCTTGCCCTTTTTGGCTTCAGAATTTTGAACTTAAACAATAAAATTTACCTTTATCTGCTATATTCTTAAACACAATAAGTATTATCTTGACTGTTGCCTCCTATTCAAATACACCACTTACTAGAAAAAACAAAAGTCAAGGAAGCTTTGGAAAATAAATCTTTGTTTCTCCCCTGTCTCCCTCCCTAAGTCTGACAGCACTCACAAAACTGCTTACCAATTAGACCCAACTAGAGAACTCAAAAAAATAAGAAAAGAAAAAAAAAAACAAAAAACCAGATATACAGATACCATTTCAGATCCACTGCATAACAGTCTCTAAAGGTAAGACCCAGGGATTTTAAAATTCTCTTGCTCTTTTGAAATTGACCCTAGACCTTGAGTTTGACAACTCCTGCAAGTATATATTTGGTAACAATTTATGAGAATATGATTTAACAGCTTGACTTTTTGAGGTGTTCCTGCCCATTCTTTCTTTAAAAAAAATTTTTTTTTTTTTATTGGAGGATAATCACTTTACAATACTGTGTTGGTTTCTGCCATACATCAACATGAATCAGCCACAGGTATATATATGTCCCCTCCCTCCTAAACCCCTCTCCCATCTCCCTCCCCATCACACCCTTCTTTTATGCAGAAAATATTTAGAGTATCTACTCTGTGCCTGGCACTGGGCACTTGGTATACTTAGAATCTGTAAGACACAAGATTTTATCTCTGGAGTGTCAATGGATGACTCTAGGGACATAAAGCAGACTGCCTAATATTATAAGGACAGAGATTCCTACACAAGAACTAAAGTGAGTGAAAAAGCCCTGAGCGACTTTCCAGCAATTTACAATGTGTCTATCAATCTGGAGATTTCTAGATTTGGGAAGGAAGAAACCACTAGACTTACAGAAAGATCTCAACATCTGTGCTTAGGGGGGCTCTGAGTGTTTCAAGGAAGCAGGTTGAATTTAAGCACTACAGAGGAAGCTGAAAAGACTGCAGCTTCTTCTTGCATCCTTCCTCTGTTTAGACTTGAATCCATTTAGATTTCCCTTCTACCAGCTTCCTCTCCCTCTGGATTGAAAATCCTTTCTCTCCAGAGAGGCTGTTATTGAGCAGCTATGCTGGAGCCTCTGTCACTCTCCCATACTACTCTGTTCTCTTTTCCTCATTCATTACTGCAATGTGAAATGATTGTGCTCATTCGTTTATCCATCTCTTACCTCCCTACTCAGAGCGTCTGGCATTCCCAGGTAATGCTAGTGGTAAAGAACCCACCTGCCAATGCCGGACATGTATTCAGGCAAGAATACTGGAGTGGGTTGTCATCTTCCCCCTGGGAGAGTCCTCTGGAGCAGAACATGACAACCTACTCCAGTATTCTTGCCTGGATAATTCCATGGACAGAGAAGCCCGGTGGGCTACAGGCCACGGCGTTGCAAAGAGTCAGACGTGACTGAGCACACACACACACTTGCCTACCCCCCAGGACCTAAAACAACTTTGGCATGAAATGGGTATATAATACATGTTGAATGAATGAATTAATGAATCCAAAATACTTACATTTACTGTTCCCTGATTCCTTCTATCACCTGACTAGATTTTTTTAAACTTTGTATTCTTGGATTTACAGCATTAATGAATTTTTCATTTGAAACCCAACCTTATTCTTTTTTTTTTTCTGATTCTTTTGGCCAGTTACCTAGCTTTTACTGACTAGGGATGCTGACACTTGGATTCAGTTCAGTAGCAATCCATGTTTATGCAAACCCAGTACATCTTCAACCCATCTCTCATTATAACTTAGAAAGTATCCTAATGCCCCTCAGCAGAGACAGAATTCCAAACCTTATTCAAATCTTACACTAATGAAGATGAACAACAAAAGCCCTAAAAAGACAAATCCTTGAGGAATTTCTATTTTAAGGTCAAGGCAATAGAGGATGGCAACAGACCATCAACTCAGAATCAGAGGAATTAAACACTGAAATCACTGATTTAAGGTTTTTGGTAATAGTAGCAAAATATTAAATCATCTTAAAATTACTAAGTACTATCAGGCCACTTTTATTTTAGCCTTTTTTTTCCCTCCAGTAGCTCAGCACATCCCCACAATTGGATGGCACCTTCTAATGGAATAGGAACTCAGATTCTATTGACAGTTCCATGACAAGTCATCCTTCACCCACCATTGTCCAGTCTTCTTAGCTGTTCATTATCTTGACTGCTGTACCTACTAGATAATGATACACTCTGCTTCTACCCCTGACTGTAACACATTTTTGCTCCAGGGTTCCTTTTAATTGAAACACACTGCCTGTATTACTGTTTTTGGTGCAGAAGTAAACACATTTAACACAAGAATTTGGTTCGTATTTGCTTCACCAACAGGAGGTGTGTAAAACGTCACCTGCCTCTAGAAAAGGAATTGCATGATTCTTTTGAGATATTAATATTTTTATACCTTTCTTTCACATTCACTGCCATTCATCACTTGTGGGGATGTGATAATCAATGATCTCTGTGAGGAAAAGGTGTTACGGCCATCCTGACCAATTCCCTGTGTGCACTGAGCTCACTTAGGAAGTACTGAGAAATGTTTTCTCAACCCTTAAGCACAAAATTGACTAAAAATGCTTTAACTCTAAAAAATGGGAAAATCTAATAAATCGTGCCTGTTAAGTTATCTGTATTCATTGTAAATCCTGCTGAGTAGCTACAGTGACTAGAAGAGAACAGTCCAACTTCTAGATCAGTGACAGTGGAACATGGCCAAAATTTTGCTCTGGCCTAACAGACATTTTCAGAATTCGAAATCTTTCTATAAAATCAAGTGAATTATTTCTGCCACTAAATATATTTCAAAAAAATAAATATATGCATAAGTAGTGTTAGGTTTTATTTCCTTATTGACTAGAATAAAAAGATGGTGTGCTAACATACAAGAACCAAGCCATATTAAGTACTGTTTCTTATCTCATTCATTGTTTCAATCATACCTATGATCTTAGAGCACTCCTCATTCTTATTTTACAAATGAGAACAACTAAAGCACAGAAATAGTAAACGTATTATCCAAGGACACATCATAGAGCTGGACCTCGATCTAGACTTCTCTGATCCCAAAACCCAGGTTCTTTGCCAGTGCTGTGCTACGATGCCTGTTCGCTCATAACTGAATTCTTTATAATTAAAATATAAAATCAGTTCAATGAAGTTATTTAATGACTGCTATGCATTCTTATATCAAAAGTATACAATTCACATTTTGAAAATATGAAATAGACTCACAAAGTATTAAATTATTCAGACTGTCTTAAAATCTTAATTTGTTAGAATTCCTTGTATTTGTAAAGTGTCACATTACTTACCTTTTCTTAGCAGTGTGGAAAACACATATGTATGGCATGATTCTTGTATGGTAGCACACCATCTTCTTATTCTAGTTGATGAGGAAATAAACCCTAACACTACTTATGCATATATTTATTTTTTGAAATATATTTGCTGGCAGAAATAATTCACATGTTTTTATAGAAAACTTCCAAATTCTGAAAATGGGGAGAGGAAATAGAAGATAGAGAATTTACTCCCTGTTCCAGGAAGATAGCAATAAATTTAGATTAATAGTACTGTGTGTATATGTGTGTGTGTGACAGGGAGACAGAAAGACACAGTGAGAGAGAGGTACAGATGGTAGGGAATTAATGATTTACCACACTTAGAAGTAAAATAGTTTTTAAAAGTTAACATGCAGAATAATCAGCTGCAAAACTTTCTAAATTTCAGATCAGTAGACTTGTCCTCAGGGATTTTGATTTAGTAAGTGTCTGATAAGAGCCAGGAATCTGAATTTTTAATAAGCAACAACAGGTGCTCCTACTGTAGTCTGTAACTGTGTTGTCCCATAAGGCAGCCAATAAGTATTTAGAATGTGGCCAGTCCGAAGTGAAGTGCACTGAATGTAAAAAAATATACACAATGTTTTAAAGACTCAGTAAGAAAGCAACATATATTCATAAAATATCTTGTGAATAATTTTTATTTGCTCCATGTTGATAATATTTTAGATATAAAGTTAATAAAACACATCACTAAAATTAATTTTTTACTGAGTTTTAATGGGAGTACTCTAAAAGTTTAAATTATGTATATATTGATAGCTCACATTGGTATGTTAATTGGACATTTCCATGTGAACTTATTTTTGAGGGGAACAAGAGTGGTTGACTTTCATTCCACGATAAAGGAAATAGAAGAATTCTAAACAGCAATTAGGACCAAGGTGTGTATAATAAAAACTGTGGTATGCAACATATTTTAGAATTTTCTAAAGAGCTGACAAAAATATACCAAAATTTTGTTGTTTAGCTGCTACGTCGTGTTTAAGTCCTTTGTGACCCCCCTGGACTGCAGCCTGCCAGGCCCCTCTGTACATCGGATTTCCCAGACAAGAATATTGGAGTGAGTTGCCATTTCCTTATGCAGGGGATCTTCCTGGCCCAGGGATCAAACCCACATCTCCTGCCTTGGCAGGCAGATCCTTTACCACTGAGCCACCAGGAAAGCCCATATCAAAATATTTGTTTAAAAAAACAAAAACAAAAACTTGAAGCATTAACTATCCTTAACTATCATTCAACGATTATCAAATCTCATGTGTGAACTGATAATCACAAATCACAAAACGGTGTTTTTCCTTCAATTATGAATTCCTTTGGTGTGTGATATATGTATGTGAAAGCGAAAGTGAAGTCGCTCAGTCATGTCCAACTCTTTGCGACCCCATGGACTGTAACCTACCAGGCTCCTCCATCCATGGGATTTTCCAGGCAAGGGTACTGGAGTGGGTTGCTATTTCCTTCTCCAGGGGATCTGCCCGACCCAGGGCACAAACCCGAGTCTCCCGCATTGTAGGCAGACGCCTTTACTGTCTAAGACATCAGGGAAGTCTTCTATATAATATGTATGTATGTGTGTATGTGTATATGGACACTGTTCAGAAAAGTCACCACAAAGTCAGATCTTTTACTCTGTGTCCTGTCCACAGAACAGTAGAAACATTTGGCAAATAAACAGGTGATATAGCCTAGTACTGTTGTAATTGGTATTAACTATGTAATGAGATAACTAGGTTTATATAGGTGTTAGATAGGCACATAATTACCCTTGTTAATATCCTCTCTACTGGACAATATACCCTTGACACCTGAGCAAATGGGTTTGGACTGTGTGGGTTCACATATATGCAGATCTTTTCCAATAAATACATACTACAGTGCTAAACAATTTGCAGTTGGTTGAATCAAAAGATGTATAGCACAGATTAGGAAGGCCCACTGTAAAGTTATATACATATTCCCCACTATGCAGAGGATTAGTGCTCCTAATCCTCTCACTGTTCAAGAGTCAATTATACTGTGAATTCTAAAAATTCTAAAGAGCTGACACAAAACGTACCTTTGGAAACCAACATTTCAGGAATTACTACTTATACTGCAAATTATCATTATTACTCTATTAAGTGAGATTCATATATTTATTTTCATATCACTTTATGTGTTTTAATGATGAGTGAATTTCAGTCTTAACTTTCATCATGTATGCCATATACTCATATTGTATTCTTTTTTTGTCCCTACTTTCACCATACACTCATGTTTTGATTATGGGTTTTTATCAGAGGTCCCCAAACATTCTCAGTTCGTGGCACCCTTAGGGTCTCAGTAATATTTTCAGGATGCCCTTAGGGGAAATAATTATATAATAGTTTCAGTTATTAAGTAATTAAGCCCAAACAGCTTGACAATATTAGTTTAGGCAGATGTTGCTGTCTTTAAACATTTTCAATATCTCATAGGTCCCAAGTGAGAAGACTAAAGTTCACACAGTTGCCTTAGCCCAGCTTGAGAACTGTAGGACTACAAAGTTTGAGATGTTCTAGGAAGTAAAAGGTGACATTCTGTACATTTTAAGGGAAAGAATATCTGTAATAACAATAACTATTTAAGACTTTGTTACTTTTGATACATTTTCATTATCAGAATTCATAAACAACATCATATATTGTACCACTGCAATATTTATCTCACACAGACATTTAGTATAAATTATATCAATCAATCAGCTAGTGAACAACAAATATTTGGAGAATACATTTGTAGAATGTCTATTATACAACCAAGCTTCTACTCTCAAATAACAAATATCTTATAGTCTATCTACAAATACATCTCAATGTCAAGAATTCCGATCATGTTTTTCTAAAAGAAATGATCAGGATTCAAACAGGGAGCTCAAATGATTATTGTAATCTAAAGTCTTCTGTTCTTTACTTGTTTTGTTGTTTTTATTAATTCATGATTAAAGATTCTTATGATGACTGGGAAGTCTTATGAAATTCTGAAGGTAAACTGTTTTAACCAAAATGGTGCTGTCATTTTTTAAGAACACAGATAGAGGTAGAGACTCAAACAGTGAAAAATTCAACCAAAATTAAAAACGAACTCTCAAATTCTGTTTCCTATCTTGCACGTAAGTTGCTCAGATGTTCCCACTCTGTTTTAAGAAGTAAAAAGCTGAACAAACTGAAAAATCATAATTCTTGTTTGATGTGACAGAGAAGTGACATCAAAGGCAAACCACTGCCCTCAAAAATTAGAGACAGATAGATACAGAGAATCACAAATTACCGGAACAGAAATCCACAATAAGAAACCTCCATGGGAATCAGTGCCAGGGTAAGAAGATTTGAACTATATAATTAACAAATTGCTGGAGGCTCAATCTGGACAAGTCTGAGAGTTAAAAACTCTAGGGACACCTAGTCATAGTGATTCTCCCAAACTTGTGGAATTGAAAGAGTAGCATTGACACATATATATTACCATATTTAAAATATATAGCCAGTGGAAATTTGCTGTATGATTGGAGAGCTCAACCTTGTGTTCTGCGACAACCAAGAGGGACAGGCTGGGGTGAGAAGTGGGAGGGAGGTTTAAGAGGGAGGGAACACATGTGTACCCATGGCTGATTCACGTTGACGTATGGCAGAAACCAACACAACATTGTAAAGCAATTATCCTCCAATTAAAAAATAAATACATTTTATAAAAATAAGTTCTATTAGGTTCTCACAGAGAATACAGTAGAAAAATTTGCTTGTGCTTCTGGCAAGGGAGAAGAAAAGAAATCCTTTTTTAAATACGCTAGAGTATTCTATACTTCTTAACAAGGTCTGATCTCAGGAGAAATTATATTACCAGAGCTTAGTTTGTCAGGGATTCATCAGAGACTAACAGAGTGCTGCAATTCATGGGGTTGCAAAAAGCCAGACACACCTGAGCGACTGAACTGAACTGAATCCATCTGTGGAAAGGGAAATGCCCAATTCTAGTTCTCTATAGCCTTTCACATAGAGGAAGAGAAATACCCAAATCATACCCTCTCAGGCTTTCACGAGGGAAAAGAAAAGAGACAACTTCAGTCCTCTCCTCCACCCTGTCCCACCTAAGCAGGTGAAAGCACTGGTAAATTTCACAATCAAGTTTACTAAGACCTAATGAAAAGATTATAGAACACTTACCCTCCATCCACATCTTACCCTCACACTACTGAAGATCTATTTATCACAATTTCTTCTATCCAGTATTGGATGTCTGCCTTTCAACAACAACAACAACAACAAAAATTAAAGTCATACTAAAAAGGTGAGAAACATAGTTTGAAAGGACTTAAGAAGTATCAGAACAAGAGTCAGAAATAGCAGGAATACTAGAATTATTGGAATATAATATTTTTTACACTATGAATAATAGAGTGAGGGTTCTAATGGAGCATGTGGACAGCATACAAGAATAGATGGATAATCTAAGTAGAGAGATGGAAATTCTGAGAAAAAATCAAAAGAAAATGTTAAATCAAAATCATTAATATAAATGAAGAATGCTTTTGATAGGCTGATTTGTGGACTGCACAAGACCAAGGAAAGAATCTCTAAACTCAAGGATATGCCAGCAGAAACTTCTATACTGATAAGAAAGAAAAAAAAGTTCTGGGGAAAAATATAGAAAAAATATTTAAGAAAGGTGAGGCAATAACAAAAGTATAACATATGAGTAATTAGAGTAACAGAGAAGGAAGAGAGAAGGGAACAAAAGCAATACTTGCAACAATAACTCAGAAATTAATGTCAATACCAAACCACAGATCTAGGAAAAGCAGAGAACATCAGAATAAACACCTAAGAAACTAAAATTAACATATGTTCAAATTTTAGGAAACAAAGATAAAATGTCTTAAAAGTAGCTAGAGGAAAAAGAAACACACACAGAGGACCAAAATAAGAGTTACATTTAAATTCTCTGCAGAAATCATGCAAGCATGAAGAGAAAAGAGTGAAACACTCAGTGTTTTTGGAGGAAAAAACCCTACCAAACTAGAGTTCTATGCCCTGCAAAATTGACCTTCAAAAGTGTAAGAGAAATAAAAACCTTAATAGACAATTAAAATGCAGAGAGTATGTTGCCAGTAGACCTAGCTTGAAAGAAAATGTTAAACTTTTTCAGAGAGAATGAAAATGATATAGGCTAAAATCTTAGATCTACATTAAAAAGAGGACAAAAGAATGAATAAATAAAAGTAAAGTAGAACTTTATTTTTTCTTAATTTAAGAACAATTTGTTCAATATAATAATAACAAGAATGTATTTGATTATCAATTCTTTGGTGCTCATCTACTTCTGCTTTATTCATACACCAAAGCCTTTGACTGTGTGGATCACAACAAGTTGTGGGAAATTCTTAAAGAGATGGGAATACCAGACCACCTGACCTGCCTCCTGAGAACCTGTATGCAGGTCAAGAAGCAACAGTCAGCACTGTACATGGAACAACGGATTGGTTCCAAATTGGGAAAGGAGTACATCAAGGTTGTATTTTGTCACCAGCTTATTTAACTTCTATACAGAGTACATCATGCAAAATGCTGGGATGAATGAAGCACAAGCTGGAATCAAGATTGCCAGGAGAAATATAAAAAACCTCAGGTATGCAGATGATACCACCCTTATAGCAGAAAGTGAAGAGGAACTAAAGAGCCTCTTGAAAGCAGAAAAGGAGAGTGAAAAAACCTGATTTAAAACTCAACATTAAAAAAATGAAGATCATGGCATCCAGTCCCATCACTCCATGGCAAATAGACAGAGAAATAGTGGAAACAGTGACAGACTTTATTTTTTTGGGCTCCAAAATTACTGCAGATGGTGACTGCAGCCATGAAATTAAAAGACTCTTGCTCCTTGGAAGAATAGCTATGACCAACCTAGACAGCATAGTAAAAAGCAGAGACATTACTTTGCTGACAAAAGTCCATCTTGTCAAAGCTATAGTTTTTCCAGGAGTCATGTATGGATGTGAGAATTGGTCTATATAGAAAGCTGAATGCCGAAGAATTGATGTGTTTGAACTGCGGTGTTGGAGAAGACTCGAGAGTCCCTTGGAGAGCAAGGAGATCAAACCAGTCAATTCGAAAGAAAATCACTCCTGAATATTCATTGGAATGACTGATGCTGAAACTGAAGCTCTAATACTTTGGCTACCTGATGTGAAAAACTGACTCAATGGAAAAGACCCTGATGCTGGGAAAGATTGAAGGCAGGAGAAGAGGATGACAGAGGATGAGATGGTTGGATGGCATCATCGACTTGATGAACATAAGTCTGAGCAAGCTCCAAGAGTTGGTGATGGACAGGGAAGCCTGGCATGCTCCAGTCCATGGGGTTGCAAAGAGTTGGACATGACTGAGTGACTGAACTGAACTGATTTGATTAGGTATGCTTTTGTGTGTGTAGGTATGTAAATACCTTAGGTAAGTTTATATATTAATGAAATACATATAAGTGAATGAATGCAATGATACAAGAAACTGGATGGAGGAATTAGGGATATTTTGTTATAAAATTCTCACAATACCCATGAAGGGATATAGTATTATACAACTCTAAATTTGAATATTCTAAATATATACTGTAAATTCAGGGCAACCAATAAAAAAGCACAATTAATATTTTAACAAAGGATAGAAAATAGAATCATATATATTATCAACTAAAATTATAAAAAACAGAACATAAAAGTAGAAATAAAGAAAAAGTACAACAGAGAAGAGTAAAAAATACAGTAAATATTAATCTGACTATATTAATAATTACTTTAAAAGTCAATGGTCTAAAGACATAAATTACAAAACAGAAATGGTCAGATTAGATAAAAAAATAAGACCCAACTATATGGTTTTTATAACATATACCTTAAAAGTAAAGATGTAGAAAGATATACTATGATAATTTACTAACCAAAAGAAAGTAGAAATAACTATATTAATTTCAGACTGAGAAGGAGAGGAAACTTTAGAGCAAGGAACTTATCAGGGATAATAAGGGCATTGCATAATAATAAAAGAATCAAAACTCCATGAGTATATAACAGTCCTTCTTGTGTAACGTAGAACAAAATAGCATTAAAATCTGTTATACTAAAAATGGTTAGAGCTATAAGGAGAAATAGATTAATCCACTACTACGGTTGGAGGCATTAACATTCTTCTATGAGAAATCGACAGATCAAAGCCACCAGGCAGGACATCACTAAGGATACAGTTAAACTAAATAGCACTATCAACCAACTGGATATAACTGACATCTACAGACCACTTCCATCATCAACAGCAGATTACACCTATTTTCAAGCTCTCATGGAACATTCACCAAGATAGACCCATTCGGGGTCACACCATAGCAAATTTAAAAATGTATATAAAAAATAAAATGTCTCCTTTCAAACAACAATGGAATTAAACTTGAAAGCCATAACAGAAAAATAGTTGGAAAATCCTAAAATACGTGTAGATTAAATAACACACTTCTAAGTAACACATGGTCAAAAAAGAAATCTCAATAAAACTTTTTAAATATTTTGAATTAAATGAAAATGAAAATACAACTTATCAAAATGCATAGGATGCAGCTAAAACAAAGCTTAAAATAAAATTTATAGCACTGAATTTATGTATTGGGAAAGAAGAAAGATCCCAAATCAATAAGTTTCTACCTTACAAAAATATAAAAATAAGAGCAAATAAAATTATAAGTAAGCAGACAAAAATAAATGACAAAAATTAGCAGAAATCAATGATAATGGAAACAGGAAATCAATACAGAAAATCAACTAAACCAAAAACTTGTTCTTTGAAACAATTAAGATCAATGAGACTCTAGCCAGGCCAACTAAGAAACAGAGAGAGAAGACACAAATTACAAACATCAGAAATGAAAATGAGAATACTATACAGATTCCATGGACACTAAAAGGATAATAATAAATATTATGAACAGCACTATGCCCCTAATTTGACAACATAGATGAAATGGGCCAATCCCTTCAAAGACACAATCTGTCAGAACTCACACAAGATTAAATAGGCAATCTGGATAAGTTTATATCTATTAAATAAATTGTCCTTAATTAATAACCTTCACACACACACACACACACACACACACACACACACACACACAATTAGGTCCTAATGGAATTGCTGGTGAGTTCTACCAAACATTTTGGAAGAAATTATACTAGTTCTATCTAGTTCTCTACAATATCTTCCAGAGATATAAGCAGAAAAAATACTTATAACTCATTCTGTGAGGCCAACATTGCCCTAATACAAAGTCATTACAAGAAAATTACAAGCCAATATCACTCATGAATGTAGATGCAGAAATATCCAAAAAATATTGACAAACAGAATCCAAAATGTAGAAAAAGAATTATAGAACATGATAAAATGGGATTCATCCCAGGTATACATGGATGATTCAATACTCAGAAGTCAGTTAATGTAATCCATCACATCAAAAGTTTAAAGAAGAAAAATCACATGATCATATCGATAAGTTCAGAAAAAGCCTGACAAACTGCAACACCCATTCATGATAAAAAAAAATTCTCACCAAACTAAGAATAATGGATATTTTCTTCAACTTAATAAGGAACATATTTTTAAAAATTACAGCTAACATCCATCTTAAGGATGAGAAACTTGAAGCATTATCATTAAGATTAGGGAAAAAATAGGGTGTCCGTTCTCACAATTGCTTTTTAGCTGTAAGTCTTAGATAATGAATTAAGACAAGATAAGGAAATGAAAGCTATACAGATTAGAAAAGAAAATATAACATAGTCTTTGTAAATGACATGATCATTTATGTAGGAAGCCCAAAAGAATCAACAAAAAGAGGTCCTGGAACTAATAAGCAATTATAGCAGGTTTGCAGGATATAGGTTAACATATAAAAGTTAATCATTTTACTATATATCATCAATTAATAAATGAAAATTGAAATTGAAAACATAATTCTATGCATATTAATAAATATATTACTTAGAGTTAAATAAGAAGTATCTAAGGAAAAGTGCAAACCTCCGATAAAAGATATCAAAGAAGAACTAAATGAATGAAGAGATATTCTGTATTTATGAATAGGAGACTCAGTCTTATCATGAGGTCAGTTCTTCTCAATTTTATATATAGAGTCAATGTAATCACAATCAAAATCTTATTATTAAGTTATAGTAATCAAGACACTGTATTATTGTGAAAGAACAAATAAATCTATGGAGTGGAATAGGAAATTCAGAAATAGACCCATAAATATAGTCAATTAAACTTTAATAAAGGCAAAAAGTTATACAAGGGAGCAAAGGCAGTCTCTTCAACAATTGGTAGCAGAACAACTGGATATGGCATGCAAAAAATACATCTAAACTCAGATCCTACTCCCTTCAAAGATTAAGTCAAGGTAATCATAGTTCTAAAGGTAAAACACAGAACTATAAAATTCCTAGAAGGCAACAGAGAGTACAACTAGATGACCCTAGATGACCCTGGATATGGGTGTGAATTTTTATATACAACACCAGAAGTATGATTCATGAAATAGATAACTGATAACCTGGACTTGATTAAAATTTTTTTAAAAATTCTGCTCTATGAAAGAAATGTAAAGAGAATGATAGGAGAAGTCACAGACTGAAAGAGGGTATTTGCAAAAGACACATCTGAATCTGATAAATGTGACATACTATTATCCAAAATATACAAAGAACTCTTAAAACTCAACAATAACAAAAATAACAACCCTATTTTAAAAATCGGCAAAAGACCTGAACAGCAAAATCTATTCACAGATGGCAAATAAGTATATGAAAAGATAGTCTGCATCATATGACATTAAGGAATTACAAATGAAAAATAATATCACTATGCACCTATTAGAATGGCCCAAATCCAGAACATTGACAATATATGCTGGTGAGAATGCAGAGCAACAGAATATTTTAATTCATGTGCTATTGTGAATGCAAAATGACACAGTCATTTAGGAAGAAAGTTTGTTAGTTTCTCACAAAACTAAATATATGCTTACCATAAGATCTGACATTCATACTCCTTGGTATCCACCCCAATGAACTGAAAATTTATTTCTATACAAAATCTGCACATTAAAGTTTATATCAGTTTTATTTATAAATGCCAAAACTTGGAAGCAACCAAGGTGTCCTTCGGTAGGTGAGTGGATAAACTGTGGTACATCGAGATGGTGGAATTTCACTTGGCACTAAAAAGAAATGAGCAATCAAGTCATGAAAAGAAATGGAAAATTCTTATATCCTATTACTAAGTGAAAGAAGTTAGTCTGAAAGCACTTCACACTGCATGATTCCAACTATATGACATTCTGGAAAAGGCAAAACTATGGAGACAGTAAAAAGGTTTGTAGTTGCCTGTGGTTAGTGGCGAGGAAAAAAGATGAATAAGTAGAACATAGAGGATTTTTAAGGCAGTGAAACTATTCTACATGATACCATAGTGGTAGATACATGTCATTATACATCTGTTGAAATCCATTGAATGTCTAAAACAAAAGTGAACCCTAATGTAACCTATGGACTTTTACCGGTAATGAAATGTCAACTTAGGTTCGCTGCTGCTGCTGCTAAGTTGCTCCGTCGTGTCCGATTCTGTGCGACCCCATAGATGGCAGCCCACCAGGCTCCTCTGTCCCTGGGGTTCTCCAGGCAAGAATACTGGAGTGGGTTGCCATTTCCTTCTACGATTTAGGTTCACAACTTGAAACAAATGCACCATTCAGGTCTGGTATGTTGACAGTGAAGGGGACTGCAAGTGCTTAAGGATGGGGGATTTATGGGAACTCTTTTAATTTTATTGGGAACCTAAAATTACTTTTAAAAAGAAAAATTATTAAGAAAAAAAAACCAACCTCACTCTCAAAATAGCTATGCCTGGGAATACCTGTGTTAGTCATGCAACCATACAAAATGATGAAGTGGTTAACATAAAAGATAAATACTCTGTTGTATAAAGTAGATGGATAAATGGACACTTTTAACCAATTAGGAACTCCTAACAATATAATGGGAAAGACTAGAGATCTCTTCAAGAAAATTAGAGATACCAAGGGAACATTTCATGCAAAGATGGGCTCAATAAAGGACAGAAATGGTAAGGACCTAATAGAAGCAGAAGATATTAAAAAGAGGTGGCAAGAATACACTGAAGAACTATACAAAAAAGATCTTCACGACCCAGATAATCACAAAGGTGTGATCACTCCCACTCACCTAGGGCCAGACGTCCTGGAATGTGCAGTCAAGTGGGCCTTAAGAAGCATCACTACGAACAAAGCTAGTGGAGGCAATGGAATTTCAGTTGAGCTATTTCATATCCTGAAAGACGATGCTGTGAAAGTGCTGCACTCAATATGTCAGCAAATTTGGAAAACTCAGCAGTGGCCGCAGTTGTGGAAAAGGTCAGTTTTCATTCCAATCCCTAAGAAAGGCAATGCAAAGAATGCTCAAACTACCTCACAATTGCACTCATCTCACACGCTAGTAAAGTAATGCTCAAAATTCTCCAAGCCAGGCTTTAGCAATATGTGAACCATGAACTTCCAGATGTTCAAGCTGGTTTTAGAAAAAGCAGAGGAACCAGAGATCAAATTGCCTACATACACTGAATCATCGAAAAAGCAAGAGAGTTCCAGAAAAACATCTATTTCTGCTTTATTGACTATGCCAAACCCTTTGACTGTTTGGATCACAATAAACTGTGGAAAATTCTGAAAAAGATGGGAATACCAGACCACCTGACCTGCCTCCTGAGAAACCTATATGCAGGTCAGGAAGCAACAGTTAGAACTGGACATGGAACAACAGACTGGTTCCAAACAGGAAAAGGAGTACGTCAAGGCTGTATATTGTCACCCTACTTATTTAACTTATATGCAGAGTACATTATGAGAAACGCCATGCTGGAGGAAGCACAAGCTGGAATCAAGATTGCCGAGAGAAATATCAATAACCTCAGATATGGAGATTACACCACCATTATGGCAGAAAGTGAAGAAGAACTAAAGAGCCTCTTGATGAAAGTGAAAGAAGAGAGTGAAAAAGTTGGCCTAAAGCTCAGCATTCAGAAAACTAAGATCATGGCATCCGGCCCCATCACTTCATGGCAAATAGATGGGGAAATAGTTGCTGACTTTATTTTTCTGGGCTCCAAAATCACTGCAGATGGTGATTGCAGCCATGAAATTAAAAGAGGCTTGCTCCTTGGAAGGAAAGTTATGACCAACCTAGACAGCATATTAAAATGCAGACACATTACTTTGCCAACAAAGGTCCATCTAGTCAAGGCTATGGTTTTTCCAGTAGTCATGTATGGATATAAGAGTTGGACTACAAGGAAAGCTGAGCACTGAAGAATTGATGCTTTTGAACTGTGGTGTTGGAGAAGACTCTTGAGAGCCCTTTAGACTGCAAGGAGATCCAACCAGTCCATCCTAAAGGAGATCAGTTCTGGGTGTTCACCGGAAGGACTGATATTGAAACTGAAACTCCAATACTTTGGCCACCTGATGCGGAGAGCTGACTCCCTGGAAAAGACCCTGATGCTGGGAAAAACTGAGGGCAGGAGGAGAAGGGGACGACAGAGGATGAGATGGTTGGACGGCATCACCGACACAATGGACATGGGTTTGGGTGGACTCCAGGTCTTGGTGATGGACAGGGAGGCCTGGCATGCTGGGGTTCATGGGGTCGCAAAAAGTCAGACATGACTGAGCGACTGAACTAAACTGAAACTGAATGATGAAAGAGTTCGTGCATACATAAGGGTAATAGTTGTTAATAGTATAGAGTTGTAGTGTTGATACTATAATCAGTTTAAATGGAGATATTAAGTAAAATTTATTCAAAGGAAAAGAGATGTGGCCACTCAGTAGCTTTCATCACCTACAAACATCTGCTCCAAATGTGAAGCAGATGTCTATTCATTCCATAAACAACAACGAAGTGGCTACTATGTAGAAGACATTGTACAAGTAAATGCTTCAGGGCATGTATGAGATAATGGAGTCTTCTGACAAGGATCTTGGAAGTTAACACAGAGATGCCACATATATAAGAAAAAAAAATCTTTTGTAAGTCTAAATGTAAAGGAAAATAAAGAATATAGTTAAGGAAGCCAATGTTGGAGAAAAACTTTTGTCTGAAAAAGAGGTGGCATATGGGTCAAGTCTGGAAAGATGAAAAAAATCATCAGGTTGAAATGGGAGGAGGGGAAGAATTCTACCAGAAGAAACAGCATGAAGCAATGAGGGTGCAGAGAGGTCCTGTTCCAAAAACTGGAGTTTTGCTGGGATGTGAGGGATGCAAATGAAAGGAGGGGGAAGCCAGACTGGAGAACTGTAAGTGGCAGTTTGGACTAGATTGTGTCAACACTGGGGAAGAAGGCTTTGAGCAATTTTAAGTAGAGGAGGATAACATGATTCTCACTGAGTTTTAAAAAGATCTAATCAATAGAACTGCAGATTAGATATGAGAAGAGGGAAGGGGTGGTAAAATCTATCTCCAAGGGTGCCCAGGAGAATTAAATAATGTTTACTTAAAAAAAATGTGAGAAAATTCATGTCTTAGCTTACAATATAAAAGCTGCGTGCACAGTCTATATCACAGTAACATCAACAGAACTGCAGTTCTAAGAGGAATGAATATATTTCAGTGTATGATAATCTAGTAACCTCGGATATTAAATCACCTTAAGTGAATTATAAGAGTTTATTGTCTGTAACAGAAATGAAATACAATTTAAGTAATTCACTATTTTCCAAAGTGTCTTTTAAAAGCAGCATATTTGGTGTATCACATACTACAAGGCTTTTTCAAAGGATCTTTTTAAAATAAAGCACCACCAAATCTTCTCTGTATGTGGAACAATGTTAAATTCCAGCTCTGCTTCGAGCATAATTAAGTACCCATAACACCATAAAACTTTTATTAAATTACGGTGTTGGGAATGAAATGTAAATTTGTCTTCCAATATGATGTTGGCATTTCAACCTTTTTTTCTTTTTTTTTTTTGCAGTCTGAATATCATTAATAGTAAAAGTTCAAAGAAAATGTAAAGCTCTAGTACTGGGTAGAATTCAAGATGTCACACATTATAAATATTAGTGCAATTATATTCTTGAGCTATTCTCCACCTCTCCTACTCTATTTTCTAAATAACTATCACTGATACAGATTATGATTATAAAAGAAATAGGAAGATAGGGTTAAAATGCAAACACCATCTATAAATGAGCTTAATCTTTTGTCATAATAAGCAGAGGACATGAACGGCTTTACCTGCCAGTTGTTTATGCTACAAATTGTAAAACATATACACATTATAAGCAGAAGATATTCATTCAAATTCAAAAGTACTAAGAAAATCCTGCAAGAGAAAATGGGTCTCTCTTATCATACTGAAGGAATAGAGAAAACTATTTAACCTTTCAATGAAATGAAAAAATAGAAATAAATATATATTGTCTTATATAAACTGGTGTGCTGCAGCTGATGGGGTCACAAAGAGTCAGACACAGCTTAGTGACTGAACAACAATATATTGTCTTTGATCTGTAATATGGAAGATACAAGGTCACAAAATTAGGGGATTCAGATTCTTGTTTAGTCAAATATTTTATATAAAAATCTATTTTGAGAACATCATACCCAAGTTGACATTTTTTTCCCTTTTAGGAAAATGTTGCTTTCATTTCAGAATATCCACCTTGTCCCAATATCAAAAGCTGACCATGCCAATATATTCAGAGATCATGCCTGTTTTAGAATGTGTCATGAGCAAGCAGAAGTTCCTCTCACTTTCCCCACGTTTCCTGGAGATCTGACCCAAAGAGATTGTGAATAGAGTTTTCCATTTTGTTTCACATCAGGGTCTCCTAAGAGCCAAAGGATTGGAAAACTATAGCTACAATATCCAAAGCATGATGCAAGCTGATGTCCTAGTGAAGGAAATGTACACTCCAAGCTTTCTTTTATTCCAACTTGCCATTCCCTCCAAATGATAAAATCACAGCCTCAAGGAAAATCACACCTTAAAAAAATTGTTTGTGTTGGCTGTTCTTAGAGAAGTTGAGTTTTCCTGGAAAGTTAACATTCCTTGTCAGAGAGGAAATAAAAATAAATGCGGCACAGGCAAAGATGACATTTGAATCCAAACAAAAGTTTGCCTTTTGCATTTTTTCTTCTTTTCTCCTGATCATACACTGATGTGCTAAGAAAAACAGTCCCAATTTAGCTTTCCATAAGCCCTTCGGAGTGGTTCACATATATAGTCTCTCCTGGGGAGGTTCACTTGCAAAGCCTTGTCAGAAAAAGGAACAAATACGCCGTGTGAAAACTGAGTGGTGGTTAGAGGATCAACACAGAGGCCACAGGGGGAAAATGCCAGTGGCTTATTTATTGAATGATTGAAGGTTTCAGACAAGGGAAGACTGAAGTATGTCTCATGAGCTGAAACCACCTTCAGGCTGACAAACTTCCACCTACAGAACTGATAAACACTAGTCTGCAAAACATTGAGTTCAGGATCCAATTATAAGCATCTTGACTATACCTGGGCCAATTAATAGTTCAAGACTGGTTCTTCCAGTGTCATCAGTCTACCCAAACTTGCATTTACATTGGACCCAGACAAACGTATAATATTAACTAAGGGTGGCAGCACTCAACACTCCAGAATGAAGAACTATGCAGTCAGAATAGGGGAGGGACTTCTGATGCTCTAGGTGTTACATTCTGTTTGCATTCTTTAATGCTTATTAACATCGGGATGAAATCCCAATGCCCCGCTTTAAGGTTGCTTGAAGAACAGAGCCTGTCTTTGAGAATCTTTTCTTCACAAGCTTAGCCTCTCAAAGTCCAAGTTCCAGACTTAGAGGCTTCAAATTTCCCATGTCATTTCTCCTTTGTCCCTGGATATTTGTACCATGCTATACCCCAGCCTGGAACACTCTTCTCCTTCATCACTAGCCCTCCTTTGCTTTTATGACTGGACACCTTTAATTGATTTCCATTATATTTAATGCTTCCTATCATTTTTATGGTCTTCCCTGGTGACTCAGTGGTAAAGAACATGCCTACTAATGCAGGAGACACAGATTCCATCCCTGGATCAGGAAGATCCCCTGTAAGCGGAAATGGCAATCCATTCCAGCATTCTTGTCTGGAGAATTCCATGGACAAAGGAGCCTGGCAGGCTACAGTCCATGGGGTCACAAAAGAGTTGGATGCAACCCAGCGATTAAACAACAACAAAGAGAATCATTTTTATACAATAGATTGAAGTAAATGGTTCAATTTTCTTTCACATTATACTCAGTCACTAAAGACTACATAGTATAGGATCTGGTACAATGGAGAGACTGAAAACAAATATTTTGAATGAATAAGTGACTGGAAAAGCAGTCATCTATCCTCTCAGTTCTTATCAAATTGTCAAAAAACATTCAGTATGTTGAAATCCGAACTTGAGTAGACACGGTCAAATTATCATGATATCCTAGGGCTTAACATGCATTCAGTAAAGTTTAGCATTAACCTACCCGTTAGTGTTTACATTACAAAAGCACTTATGATTTAGGAAATTCTTCACAACTACTATTTCTAGTGCAAAATCAGATAAAGACAATCACTTAAAACTTGTTAAAATGTTGTTTGATATATGTGCATTTTTCTTTTTTACAAAAGCGCCATTGAGTGAAGTAAATCCATAAAGACAAGAGGACTGCCCAGTCAATAAACCATATGATTACATGCTGTTGCAACAACATCGAAAAGAATGAGCAGTAAAAAGCACTCACTCTATTTATGTAGAGACCAGGGCATTTTCGGAAAAGGGTAGTGATGAAGACCCCCCAAATGGTCCACAAATAAATAATTCTAGTGATATGGATGCATGTGGCTTGTGCATGCATTTCAGTAAAAGTGCCTAGAGGGCACTGATTTGCCATGTTTCTATGGGTCTGTGTAGCAAGCACCACACATGTGTGGGTATTACTGTGGATAAGCACTATTTATTCTACAAATAAATTACTATGTAGCTTACATTGTTAGGGTCGCATGATAGCCCTATAGTTTAAAAGACTGAAATAACCATGCATTTATCTTGTCACTACAGGTACTTACAGTGTAATTACAAGGTCAACAGTTACTATGTAATTACGTAGTTTCAACATTGTGGTTCTTAAAAAAAAAAAAAAGTACACGATTCTCCTAGTACCTGCTGAGAACCCCTATCTCTACTCCACCATCCTCACTTGCAAAAAAATTATAAATAGCTTCAAACAACATTTTCAAAGGAAAACAAATCAAGGAATCTTTATTGGAATGATAGCTATCTTAGAGTTATTATACAGTGGTAGCACTCAGACCCGAGATGTATTTTGGTTCAATGCCCTCATTTTGTTGGAAGAATTTTTTTTTTTTAATTTCCTACAGAATTGTACCTAATTCAGAAAGTAACTCAAGATAGAAAGTAGCACAAATAGGTGTTTTTGTTTAACAGCAACAATTTTATAAACGTCTGCTCATTTATATATAGTAATGAGATGGGTTTCCCATGTGGCTCAGTGGTAAAGAATCTGCCTGCCAATGCAGGAGATGTGGGTTTGATTCTGGGGTGGGGAAGATCCCATGGAGAAGGGAATGGCAACCCACTCCAGTATTCTTGCCTGGGAAATCCCATGGGCTGAGGAGCCTGATGGGCTACAGTCCATGGGGTTGAAAAAAGAATCAGACAGGACTTAGCCAGTAAAACAACAAAACAATGAGATGGGGCACATTTTCAAAGGGGTGGATCTCCTGATTTAAGTTAATCAGAAGAAAGAAGTCCTGAAGAACTCATCCCGGTGCCCAGTCTGTCAGTTGTGTCTGGCTCTTTGCAACCCCATGGACAGCAGCCCGCCAGGCTCCTCTGTCCATGGAATTTTCCAGGCAAGAATACTGGAGTGGGTTGTCATTTTCCACCCCAGGGGATTTTCCCAAGCCAGAGATCAGACCCATGTCTCTTGCGTCTCTGACACTGGCAGGAAGATCCCTTACCACTGAACCACCTGGGAAGCCCATGAAACCGCATAACAGCCCTATAGTTTCACGCTTCTGAAGTTCAGACTCTAAGTTCATTTATGTACAGCTGATGAATATTGAGATCACATTGCATATAATTTTGTGCTTGTTCCTCGGTATGTGTGGTGTGCCTAAATCTCTTATTCATTTCTTTTCCAATGTATGGGTGATTCTGAAATCATGAGTGTCATTAAAGACTTATAAAACTCCTCAAATTCTTCCCACCTCCCCCTTGCCTTATTCAGAAAGCAGAAGGACACTGCTTTGATAGTCAATATTTGAACAACTCATTTCAAATTTATTATAGGTTACTATCATTCAGAGAATAATAAAGAAATTTTTAATTACTTTAGCTCATAAGAATGGGCTGATAGATATTCCATCAATGTTATGATTCCCTTGGATGGAGAAATGCTAAATGCTAACCCAAACAGATTTTAAAACCATAATTACTGGGTAAACAAGGGAATCATAGCCAAATAATTATTCATGAATACAGATTAAATTCATCTAGATTTTTTTAAAATTTCTTATTGAATTCTTCTATCTGTGGCAAAGCCACGGAGCATAGCACTATCAAAGTGGTATTGCTTCTTCAATACGTTTTACACAAAAAAAGAGCATGCTGTGTTACAGGCATTTGCTATAGGGTCTTTCTTCCTTCTCTCTCTAGAGAAGAAGCACAGACAAGCTATCCAACGCTAGTGTGCTTGTATTATATTAAAAGAGGATGCTTGTTCCCTGATGCAGGATTCATCAAAAAGCAAAAACCAGGTAATCATATCAGGAACGTCACCACTTGGTTCTTACAACTAAAGACTTACTATGATGAGAGTCATCAGCAAAGAAACCACACTCTACACAGACAAATGGGGGAAAGTCTTTAAAACAGAATCTCAGGATAGGAGACTGTCAAGATCTCAAGAGAGAATACAAACCAGCCTCTCTCTTATCACCTGCTAAAGCCAAGCAGCTTACTTAAATAGTTGCAGGATTTAACTGCTAATACCTACTCATAATTGATTTACATGTGAAGGGTTTCTTCTCAACCTTTCCAAAACTCATTTGAAATTATTTTGTAAGTCTCACATGGTAAATTATGGAGGCAAAATAAGCTATCTCTAGGACATATCAGAGGTTGAAAAATGTACAGATGAACACCCACTGAATGCTGTTTTGATGGTAAAAAGCAGAATGATTACCTGTGTACTAAGCTGAGCAAAGAAGCTGGGAGGAAACCTAGATTGGGGATGAAGGTCAAAGATGACCCTATTCTTGTCTGTGATGATTTCTCCCTATTTACAAGAAGAATGATTAGATATTTATAAAATAAAAATTAAAAATAATGAGAGTAAAGAAAATTATAATAAAAACTATATAAAGAAAAACAGAGTATTTCTCCATTAGACTAGGGCACAGGTTTCCACTTTGCTGATGACAGATTTACCAACAGTTTGCTGGAAATCAAAGGACAGAGAAAGAAGAAATTCTTCAACCTGCTTAGTATAGAGATGCATGGAGAAAACTATAAACAGGGACCCTCATACTGACCTTGGAGTTACTAGAAGTGAGAAAAATTTGTATTATTAGTAGCGTACTGACCCATAGACTCTGACCAAGAAAGGATTCACACTATTTATTCCACACTTTCAGTAACCATGCATTTCAACAACTGTTCACATTCCATTTGTTGGTGATAATTTTCAGTAAGTAAGAAGCACTGTACCTTTAAGTTTTAAATATAAAAAATGACACTGATTAACCTTTAAAATGGTGCCATTTAATCAAAGTGAGTGAATCTTTAATGGGTTTTCAATGGACTAATAAATCACAAGATTCTTTTTCACCATGGAAATACACAAAATATTTAGGGGGAAAACTCTTGTTATACTTCTTAGAGTGTTTGTGTGTGAGAGAATGAGCAGGAAGAAAGGTGACAGGGGTTCATACACGGTTATTATCAGTGTGACTGTGATTTAGAAGGGGACTCCTTTGCCTTTTCTTCCAGTGAGTTCTTGATTAGTTACCTTTGCCTCTGTGTGCTGTAAGTGGCTATATTGGGATGTTTTAAGGAACTCTGACAAATTGTGAGACAGCTCTAAGAAATATAGTTGAGCATCACGTTGAAGACAATTGATCTTTACCGTCCAGGAAAAACTGGTCAGAGAAGATGAGTATGGGTTACTCCACTCACCCCCTGCCATCACTCAACTCATCTCAAGGTACAAATGAAGAGTCAAGCAACGATCATTCTTGGAAAGTGCAGACTGAATTCCTTGTGTCCAGAGTTCAGTGTTTGGGCAAATAACTACTGTTTTGCCACCGGAGGTAGCATTCTCTTTGCTGTCCCGAAATGGACAGGTGTGTCTTAGCACTGATTCATTCTCTGCCCGGCTTACAGTTGATACATGCAAACAAGCTGAGTGAATGAACTGGGGAAAAAGTGACAGCTTGATAATGATAGACTAGTTGCACTTTTTCTTTGAACCAGGTACAAACTTAAATATAAGAGGAATAGGGTGGGGATGGGCAGACGGGAGTAGTTTTAGAGACTGATAAGGAAGAAGACTCTAGGCTGGGAGAGACTGGCTTTAGAGGTGAGTGGGGAATATTAAAAGAGAATGTCCCTGGATAATGTGGTCCATAGCACAGTGGGAAAGCTGCCTTTGAAAAGGAGGAGGGAGCCATTCATAATAAATGAACTTCCAACTCTATAGAGTGACCATATAAATGGATGAGGAAGATGCCATGGTAGGGCTGCAACGTCGGGGAAGGAAAAGGGAATGGAGAGAAGCTATACTTGCAGAATGAAATTTAAAAAAAAAAATCAGGAAGGATGTAAGGATGATAGTTCTTCAGCCATCCCTTCATGAGAGCTGCCATTTTCAAGCACTTATGTTGTCCTTAGGTACTGAACTGAGAATTGGATAAGTGTTAACTCACTTAATCCACGTAACTTAATAAGGTTTAGATAATCAGTGTCATGATTTTACAGATGAGAAGACTGAAGAAAAGAGAGGTAATAAAAGTTGCCCAAGGTCACATAGTCAGTAAGTCAGGATGGCTATTCAAAACAATGCTGTCTTGGGGATTTTCCATGGTACTTCTCACTCAAACAAGTCTATATCTACACTACCCTCCTCTGTAGTCTGAACGTGTGCATGCTCCCTCCTCCTCATCAAAGGCAGCTTTCCCATTGTGCTATAGACCACATTATCCAGGGACATCCTCCTTTAATAGTCCCATGCAAGCTAAGTCACTTCAGTCATGTCCAACTCTTTGCGACCCTATGGACTGTAGCTCAGCAGGCTCACTGTCCATGGGATTCTCTAGGCAAGAATACTGGAGAGGGTTGCCATTTCCTTCTCCAAGGGATCTTTCTGACTCAGGGATGGAACCCACGTCTTCTATGTCTCCTGCTTTGCAGGTGGACTCTTTAACGCTAAACCATGGGGGATGCCTCAAAGTGGAAGTTGCTCAGCCATGTCTGACTCTTTGTGACCCCATGGACTATACAGTCCATAGTATTCTCCAGGCCAGAACACTGGAGTGGGTAGCCATTCCATTCTCCAGGGGATCTTCCCAACCCAGGGATTGAACCCAGGTTGCCCACATTGCAGGCAGATTCTTTACCAGCTGAGCCACAAGGGAAGTCCCCCTCACCTCTAAATCCAGTCTCTCCCAGTCTAGATAGAGTCTTTGTCCCCATCAGTCTCTAAAACTACTCCCATCTGCCTACCCCCACTCTGTTCCTTGACTCCTGCATTTTTTCCTGACCATCACCACTTTGTGTTAGAAACTTTTACCTGTAAAAACTGACCCTAAAACATGGACATGAGCTGCATGGGTGAGTCCACTTATAAACAGATTTTTTTTTTTCCAGTAAATACTACAGTATTACGTGATCTGTGGCTGGTTGAATCCCAGGAAGTAGAACTGCAGATTTGAAGGGCCAATTATCAAGGGATATTTTGATTTTCAATTGTGAGGAAACTGACATCCTTAAAACCTCAACATTTTTCCCCAGGGTCATCTATGCTTGGCTTTGCCCATCTCTTGTCTTGTCTCTGGAACAGACTGCCCCACCATGCCAGGAACTGCCTCTGCTTAAGTCACCAATATTCTACTAATGGACAAATCAAATGCACTTTTCAGCACTCACCCTACTGTGACCTTAGGTTTCTGGTACATTGAAACACTCTGCCCTTATTTTCTAAAATCTCAGTCTGCTGACTCTCCATCCCTTAGTGGACTTCTATACAGTTGGCTCTTCCTTTAAATACCTCAGAAATTTTGGGGGCCCTGAGAGTTGTGTGTTCTTCCTACCTGCTGCCTCTCTATGTACTCTCTGACTGCTCACCATCTCTCACAAGCTTAAATGACCAGGTCACACTGGTGATTCCTTCACCTATACCACCAACCTAGATTTCTCAACAGAACTGTACATCCCACTGGGGATTGGGAACAATGACCTCATGGATGAATGCTGTGACCTCAAGCTCAATATAATCTTACTGTATTCTTACCCTTCTTCCCCACCTCCAAGTCACTTTACATCATATGCCATTCACAGAAGTCAAAAGTAAGGAAGTCATACTTGACGCTTCTGTCTCCATGATAGCCTTTTTCTCCTCCCTCATAATTCCTCACGCTGACAAGTCCTGTCTAACAAATGATCACACTTTGTCACAATCCAGGCCCTTGTCACTCTTGCCTGGGCCAAGGAGATGCTACACACTCTTGTCTCCAGTCCTACTCCCACCTCTACTGTCCTTATGATGGTATTTCTAACCGAGGAATCAGATCATGCTTTACATCTGCATAAACCTGGCTCTGGCCTTGCCAGTTTCCTTAGCCAGGCTGTGGAGGACGTGGCTGCTGTCTTCCTCTTCAGTCTTATCCATCCCCTACCACACGTACCTCCGCCCCCTTACCTCCTGCACAGTGAGTGTGCGGAACATGCTGCAATTTTTCACATCTCTGGATATTTGCACACTCAAATTTTCTTCTCCATTCTGATTGCCACTCCCCACCATTGTTTTTTTTGGGGGGGGGCAAGAAAACACCTATTTTCTCTTCAATATTTCATACATTCAAGAATTATCTTCTTGAAATAGTTCTTGATCTTGCCAAGAGATTAGATCTTTCTTCCTTGAATGCATGCACAAATAGCATGAAGTTTCTAGCATTTATACTTTACACTATGTTGGAATTTGATTTTTGCCTGAGTCTGTCTGTCTCACTAGACTTTGAAATCAAAAGCTGCCTTTTCAGTCATTTCGCTTTTTTCCAGTACCCAGCACAGGGCCTACCACACAGGAGCTGCTGTGTAAAAGCTTGTTGAATTCCACTTGATATTTGATGGACAAAGACCTTCAGTTGCAAGCGCAAGCAGATTTACAGGCAACCTCAATTATTTTGAAAACAATCAGTATACCTTTGAAGCAATTTAGCCATAGAACAAATGAAATTTATTTTGGAGATCAGTAAATTGGAAGTCAAGTATGTGTAGTTCCAGAGCCAGTAGTGATACTGGCCAACTGTGAATCCTTAGACAAACCCTTTATCTCTGCTTCATCCAAGCATTCCACCTGTAAAGTGAGGTGACTAGAATAATCTCAAAAATCTCTCTAGCTCTCACATATCTATTTTGTTATAAGAGGTCACAACTGACCACACAGGCAGACATTCAAAGAAAAGGACTAAAAGAAAAAAAAAAAAAAAAAGGGACCAAGAAAAAAATTCTGTTTGTTATAAATAACCAAAGGTGTGTATTGAATAAGAAGAAATAACAAACTGTTCCCAGTCATCGTCCCAAAAGTACACAAATAAGTGAATCTTTCATACTTAGTTTTAAAACAACCACGCAAAATTGTCTTAGAAAACAGTCCTTCAGTTCAGAAATGCATATCTTTATAGATGCATTAGAGGTGTCTTTCTATCTTTTCCCTCCCATTTTCAAATCAAGTGCACAATCCTATTATCATTCACGGCTCTAAGTTCCCCCCGCCAAATGTCAAATTTGTCATTGATTCCACAGATCCTGAATATTTATATGCCTTTCAAGTCGGTGTGGTTTATTGAGGAAAGAACACAGCTCAGTCACGTCTATTAAATATTAAGTATTTTGCTGCAAAAGCAGATACAGGTACACAGATGTGTGATCACAGCCTCTAGAGATACAAGCATGATGCTTTTCCCCCCATTTGGTTGCAAATGAGGGGGAAAAAACTGTGCTAAAAGAGCTAAAAGAAAACTTGCTGAAGTAACATGGTGAGCAATAATGCAGTGTTCAAATAAAATGTGTTTGAAGTTGCACATTACGTCCAGAGGAGCACCGCCATAATTCATAGTGATTAATGTTAATGTCAAAAATATTAAAGAAAGTAATAATGATTTGTATCTTCATGTAATGGGCTACTCTTTCTTTGATCTTTTATTCCTTTTGATCAATGAAATTAACGAACAATAAATTTCAAACCAATAAAAAGGAATTCATCTTCTCCCAGCACATTGGTCAGCCTGTGGGAATAACTCCTGCATGAGGTCGGGAGACAAATGCTAAGGCTGGTGTTAAAAAGGGATCAGATACTTTTATGACCATTAATAATGTCTGTCAAGCTGCAAGCTCACGTGCCGATAAGGGTAATCCAATCATCCTTCAGGGCTCAGACTAATTACCTTCTGGGTCACAAAGACACTGTTGGACCAGCACACAGCCTGGGATACTTGTGCACTCTCAGAAAGGGACTTTGTTTCCATTTCAGTGCAGAACAAGGTCAGCTGAAGACATCTGTACGGCACTAAAACCTAAATATATTTGGTACTTCCTCTTCCATTTGTAATTAAAAACAACTAAATCATAAGACACATAATTTCATGTATGTGCGGAAATTAAAATGGAGTTTTTCCAGATTCCTTTGATTACAAAGTTCAAGTTTTTTCTTTCTTTTTTTTTAAGTTAATTGGTAGGTATATTTTGGTGTCCCTGCTTTCTTAGAACTCTGAGCACTTGCACAACTTGCCTATTTGGTAGTTAGGTACTTGGTGGGAAAACCGAAGATCAATTTGTTCACAGCTAAGAAAATCAGCCTATTCATGGTTTCCTCGCACAAGTCCCAAGTATTTGGATTTAAGAACTCTGCTTTCATATGCATTGGTGGTGGTTATAGAATTTTGATATCTTTACTTAGGGTTGGTTGCATAAATTATGACCTGCTGGGGGTATCTTCCCAACCAAAGGCATTCCTTAAGACGTCTCTTATATATCATTTCCCTTATGTATTATTCCTTGAGACAACTCTTAATGAGACCCACATCTGCACTGATATTAGTGACCAGTGACAGATAAATGCTGAATACCCCCAGGGAGCTGCACTGAATAGAGCCTGACTTTTCACAACTTCAATGCCAATTGCTGAGGAGTGCGTAATGTTTATATGATTTACTATCTACATGTATACGGTATTCATTTATTGTGTTCTGTTCCCCTTTCACCAAAGGCCTGAAGTGGCATGAAAAAGAAAATGCATCTGATTAGTATCTAATAACCTAAGGGTTACTGAAAACTGACCACCATGTTGCAAAATGAATGTACGCACAGCTCTCATCAGCAGGAAATCATGATTCTCCTAACAGACTTATAATATATAGACATAATTTATGTTCATGAAACTGCAGGGGTATAGTTCTCACTGGCTTCGGTGTGAGAGCCTTCATGATCATCAATAATTTATCTCAAAGATTTATTAAAACTCAATGTACTTATAGCCTTCAAACTACTCTAAAGTAAGATTTGTAACTGTCAGTAGAGGAAATACTATTTGTATAATTTTCAGCATTTATTAAAACACATTGTACAGATTTTTTTTTTTTTCTTTGCAGGGTAATTCAGTCAGACTTCTAAAAAGTAAAGTGTTAGAAAAGAAGAATTTTCTAGAAACAGACACAAGGAAAACAGACACAATTAGACATTTAATGTCTCAAATATTAACACTTCTTTTAAGTTTCTGCTAGTGTCTATTCTCATAGGAAGTCTGGCATCTTATCTCTTTTTTGCTGATTCTGTGTCTGCCTTCTGTGTTCCTGACCCTAACTCCACAAGGAAACTTCTGTTCACTCTCTCTGTGGTTAGACTCAGACGACACACGTGAGTCTGACCTGGGGACTTCACTTTCAGCCTTCTGCCTACATTTTTAAACTCAACTTCAAGATTCATGTCAAAACTCATCTCCTCTGGTAACCATGTATGCTTCCGGGTTTTGGCAAGTGAAATGTGGGGGCTGGGAAGATCCCCTGGAGAAGGAAACGGCAACCCACTCCGGTATTCTTGCCAGAATAATCCCATGGACAGAGGAGCCTGGCAGACTATTATCCATGGGGTGCAAAGAGCTGGACACAACTGAGTGACTGGGCGTGCATGTGCATGTCTGGGATAGTAACATATATTGGGAATGATCTTAACACTAAGAATATTTGACATCTGCAAGGTACTGGGTTAAATATTCTTTAAGAAGAATTGAAGACCACAAGTTTAGAAAACTCCTGGAAAGTTCAGCTGAGAAGCAGATAAATGTAGTGTTAGCTAGATAGGAGTGTAAGGTGAAGAGACTTGAGTGTGTGTGTGTTTTAATGTAGTGAAAATAACAGCATGTTTGCATCTTTAAAAAGACTTATGGATGAATGAATGTATCCTGTAAGCCCTATTTCTGCTGCCAGAGAGAAGGCTGTGTCTTTATGCTGACAGATGAACTCCCATTGTAAATAGCAGAAGCAGAAGATTATTAGAGTCTCAATTTGGAAACTAAATCCCCAAAGAGACATGTCGAACGCTGCCGGGACTTCAAACTCAACTCCCCTCAGGATGCATGTTGGTGAAGCATTCACTGAGCAGGTAAGGACTTGTACTTTTCTCGTTTCTTATGACAATGAAAGATTAACTCTTGTACACTGAATCTTTATTTCAGAACCTTTATTTTGATGACAGATATATTAATACTTATAACTTGGGAAAACTAAGTCTTTAAAGTGAAACCAGTGCTGACACTGACATAGGCTTCACGCGTCATAGATGCAGAGCTGTTTCTAAGAACACAATCAAAACCTGGTGAGGCGTCAACCTTCTATTTTTGTAATTAATACTGCATCTGTCTTTTGTGTTGTTTCTGTCTACAGCTACCAAAATCAGAAAGGAAAAGAAGATTCAGCTACACAACTGCAGTGTGGGCAGTGGTCATACTGGATGTGACGGTACAAGGGTATTAGTGCAGGAGCTATGAGCACAGGTACCTCAGGAGCACATTACGGTGGTCAGTGCAGAGCTGTGATGGTCTGGGCTCTTGGGCAGTGCCTCTCCAAGGACATGCTAACAACACCCAGAACCTCAGCATGGGCAAGGGATCTTATGCTGTGAAATCCAAGAATGTCCCCAGTGCAGGGTCCTCCATGGCATCCCGTGTATTCAGTCAGTTAGTCTCCACTTGCAAATATCTAGAGATAGCAGCTTACTCGGAGACAAAGTATAGATATCAAATAAAGACTGAGCATGCTGACATCAAGGAATTTCTGAGCTGCTACACTGAAAGGAAGTCTCATCACTTAGTTTATATTCTCAGTAATCTCTAAAAGCAAAAAGGTAAAGGTAGGTTGAAAACATAGAGCTATACAAGGCACAGGTTAAAAAAATTAGGCCTGACCATGAACCTCATTCAAGCCCATTCCTGTTATGATGGCTTCTCTCTCCCCTTTAGGGAAAATCTAGCCTGATACCATGACTTTTCTAATTATCTGAGGCAATAAAACTCTTAAATGACTTTTAGTTACCTAAAATGCTTTCCAATTAAAAAAAAAATACCTTCTACAGTTAAGATGTCCAGTCCTGGGTACTAGTTAAAACTTCAAAGTTCATTTAAATTTAAATTATTCCCCTCTCTCCTCCTTCAGTCCTGTTTTGAGCCTAAACTCCATGGTCATGGAAAAGGGCCATCACAGTCTCTTTCATTTCTGTTTACTGCTTCGAGTTTCTCCTCCTTCCCAATTCCTAGTTTGTCTGCCTTGAATTTTGATCCATTCAGATTTGGAGCCGGGAAGCAGAGAAAGGATAAAAGGTGCAGGGAACATAGTAATTGACATGATCAGCACTGATGTAACCTGGCCTTGAAGTCACTTGGTCATGAAAAATGTTTAATGCCTGGGTGCTCAAGGATTGCTCCCCCACCATCCACCATCATGAGGACGTCTCCATCACAGATGCTCCACAGGAGGCCAATGTCTCCATTGGTTGCTCCAAGGAATGCCATATCAGTCTTCACTTCTTCACCTGTGCTTGTCTTGCCTTTTAAGAGTCCTCCTCTAGGAAAATGTCTCCCCCAAAGCACACAGGAGACACTAACATCTTTTTCTTCAGCAGAAGCCAGGAATACAGGCCCTTCCCAAGCAGCCTCTCTCCTGGCTCCCTCATCAAGGCTCTCATCTCCCTCTCTCCAGGAACCGTCCCAGCACCATACTCTGTGCCAAAGAGACAGCAAGGGACCTGGGTCCATCAGTCTCTGGAGACTCGCTTGATGGGCCTGAGAGGTCCACTCCTTGCCCCTCACAAGATCCTATAGAAAGCTCACCCTCCATTTTCTGTTCCCTTTTAAGCTCCTCCAGCTGCTTAACAGGAAGGTGGCTGGTGATAGGAAAGTGGCAAAACGAGTCCTCAGGCATCTAGGCAGTTTTGCACAGTTGGGCTAAGATCCTGTGTTAGAATGAGAGTAATCAGGGCCTAAGACAGAAAACAAAGAACGTCCTAATGTGACTTCCTGCTACTAACTGGAAACAACTGGCGATGAATCTGTAAAACATTAGTCTCACTTTTGAATATATTTGAACCAGGGTCTAAATGAACACATTAAAAACAAAAAACTCTAAATCATAGAACTGAGTAAAAACAGTAGTAATAAATACAGGTGATGTCTAGGACCTGAGATCAACCAAGAAAATGTTTCTTCTGATATGATCATCAAAGTGCCTCAAGAAATCAAATGATCATAACTTAAAGCGTGTAGAGCAACAATATTGAGGGGTTGTTTTTCTAATAGGGGTGGGGGATGGGGTTGAGTGTGGGGCAGGGGCGAACAAAAAAATCTGTGGAGTAGTTTGCTAAAATCTTCCTCAAAATCCAATGCAAAATGTCCTCGGCAGGACTGAAGAAACCAATAAATCTTTAAATATGGCATTATGCACCTTTTTTTTTTTTTAAATAGACGCTAAGGATTTGCACAATGTGCTTTCCAAACCTGGTTTAGATTAAAAGAGGAGTATTTTGTTGAAAATAGAACAGAGGATCCCAAAGCAAAATAAAATTTAAATGGCAAAGCATATTCAATGTGGGAGGGTCTGCCTGGTCTTACTTAACATCTTTATTAATGGTCCAGACCAGAGAAATAAACAAGTTAATTAAACCTACAGGTAGTATTAAATCGGTTATGAGGGTCAAAGACTGGTGAGAGATAATAAGAAGGCTTCCAAGGTTAGGAATACAGCAGCAAATTAAAAACAATTTGAGAAAGTGCATATAGTTAACAGGATAAGGCCCTTGGAAAACAGGACAGCTCAAAACACATTCATCTGATTATGCAGACAATTAAATACATCCTACATTCAGTGCCTCAGGAAAACAGTCACCAGCATCATTTTCCTTTTCCACTCAATAATATAAAATAATAATAATAGGTAGAGGGAGTAAAACTTCATGAAACATACCTCAATTAGGGGTGGGGGTGACATGTTTACACCTGTAAGAATTCAAAGCAAAGGCTTTTATTGATATAATTTGAAAATCCATAATTTAATTAAAATATAAGGCTTCCTTGGTGGTTCAGATGGTAAAGAATCTGCCTGCAATGCAGGAGACCCGAGTTGGAACCCTGGGTTGGGAAGAAACGCCTGAGGAAGGGAGTAGCAACTCACTCCAGTATTCTTGCCTGGAAGATTCCATGGACAGAGGAGCCTGGCAAGCTATAGTCCTTGGGGACGCAGAGTTGGACATGCCTGAGCAACTCACACACACACACACACACATAGCCTGAAATAGTTTGATCCCCACTTACCTGTTGAGCATCATCTTTTTCCAACTTTATTTGTGTGATATAAATAACAAAGTGCCAAACTTTAAAACCATCCTTCCACCTTGGTCTCCCTATGGTACCCTTGCAACAGTTTTTCCCTCATCCTAGAAGAGAGGTTCCTAACCCCCAGGTCATAGACCACTACTTGTCCATGTCCTGTTAGGAACTGGATTGCACATCAGGAGCTCAGTGGCAGGTAAGCAAGCAAACCTTCCTCTGTTTACAGCAGCTCCCCAACATTCGAATTACCGCTTGAGCTCTGCCTCCTGTCATGTCAGCATCAGCATTATAAACATGAGGGGCTTATGTTGTTACAGAGCACTGGCTTTGGGTACCCTGAGTCATATAGCAAATTCCCACTGGGTATCTATTTTACATGTGGTAATGTATATGTTTCAATGCTGCTCTCTCAAATCATCCCACCCTCTCCTTTCCCCATTGTGTCCAAAAATCTGTCCTTTATGTCTGTGTCTCCTTTGCTGCCCTGGGAACAGGGTCATCAGTACCATCTTTCTAGATTCCGTATATATATGTTAATATATGATACACGTCTTTCTCTTTCTCACTTACTTCACTCTGTATGACAGGCTCTCGGTTCATCCATGGTGATGTATGGCAGAAACCATCACAATATTGTAAAGCAATTATCTTCCAATTAAAAATAAAATGTAAAAAAATTTAAATAAAATATGAAAAAAAAAATGTAATGGGCTCGAAGCATCCTAAATCCAACCCTGTCCCCACCCCCTAGCCCAACCCACTTTAGTCCATGGAAAAATTGTGTCCCACAAAACTGGTTCCTGGCACCAAAATGGTTGGGGACCTCTGTCCTAGAACCCTCCTCCCCCCAGATCTTGTCCAGGCATGAGTCAGGGCAGATGTCCCCCTCTCCGAAGGCCTTCTCTGACCAGCATACTTAAGGGTGACTGTCCTACCAAGGCAATATCTTATTTTCACCCTGTTTAATTTTCTTTGCAGGATCTCCCACTATCTAAAACCACCCTATAGTCAATTATTTGTTTCCTGGCTTCTTTCTGTCTCCCCACAGGTCCCTCCTCAAATATAAGCCCTGTGAGAGCATTCTCCTCACTTCCTTCACTACTGTGTCGTTAGCCTCAATAATAGTTCTCTCCTTATATGATCACTGAATAAATGAATATGGGTAACCTGGCTGATAGTTAAGAGATTGTGAAAATACTACCAAGAGTACAAGAAACTCAATGGAACAAAGAAAATGGTGGTGGATGATATCATTATCAACGTCTAACAGCAAAGAATCTAAATTTAGATGAAAGTTTTAAATCAGCAGACTCACGAACACAAATTCTTCAGAGTTGTTAAACTGCCAACTCTATAATTACACATTTGGTCATATTAGGACTCGAATAATGAACTTTTGAGGATCACTCATCTAATAACATCAAGCCAATGCCTATATTTACTCATGAAAATTCATATGAAGTTAACTACCATGTAGTTGCTTTCAGTTTTCTTTTTCTAATAGAGTAGAATTAATGCAGGCAATCTAATGAAATATGCCACAATTAAAGAACTACTATGCATAGTAATATCTCTCTGTGTATATGTTTCAAATAAAGTAGAGTCTGTGGTGACATTTTAGGAATGGAAAGAATGAAAAACAAAATTAAATTGCTATTTGATTTCAAGCTGCATCTGGGCACCTGAATGCAAAGTCAGCCTATGAAAAAACTGACGGTTTAATATGCTCCCACCCATCCTAAAACAATATAATATGTACGTCGTGTGCTTTCCTATATGTAATATTTATTACAAAATATAACATAGTCCACAAACCAAGAAATATGAAAGCACTTTCACTTAAAATAGAAAATCACCAACACAAAGGCTTTTAACCTACTCCAGAAGAATATTTTCCCTTTTGAGGAGGAATTTTGAAGCCTCAGAAGACAGAGCTAATTTCTATGGCAGCTAAGGGTCCCTGTGACCCTAAGATGTAACTAGAGTGGTCAACCTGAAATCAAGTGAAACATCAACAAGCCAACCATGACTTTCAGCCTCAAAGAACTCAGAAAGTATCAATACAGTTCAAGAGTCACTTGGAACAACTATGAAAGAATATAATAATCATAATTCATTTCATTTTCCTGAACCACTACTTTAAAATAATTTCACATTGACACTTGCCTCTCTCTTTCCTGTCTTTTCCTCCTTAAAGTCAGAAGAAGGATTTCAGAGCCAGGATATCAATTTGGGACAATCAATTGCTTTATCCCTTAATTCTAACATATCTATAAGTGAAGTGAAACTCTGAATAGATGAACTAGTTTTTGCTGCTGAATTCTCCAGACTGCATCAAGCCGCAAAACTCATCAGTGTTTTGGGGGATCATTTGGGCTGGTCTGGAAAGTAGGAAAGCACACTGAAATATCTAGTGTCATTGTCCTATTCCTAACATCTCCTCTAGGTTTTCTTCATGGAGTTCAGATCAAGGTGCTCTCACTTTCCTGCCCTGACCACCCCCCTCTTAAGTGGCATGAAGTGCCCAAACTCTGATACAGCATTTTATCACCGAGGCTGTTAGACATAGGCAAATACCTACTTTTATAATTATCTTAAGGATTTAGGAAAGTCAAGGTGCATGTATAGTCAGAAAGATATGCATATTGCTTTACTGAATATGCATAAAAAATGGGTCATCCAAAAGATTTTTCTCTAGTTGAATTTTTATTTAAAGTGGTAAAAATCATTTTTTAAAAAGATAGATCCTGCATTAAATATAAGAATTTTATTTTGTAGTATCATTTATCATTGAAAAGACCCTGATTTATCATTGAAAAGACTCTGATGCTGGGAAATATTGAAGGCAGGAGGAGAAGGGGATGACAGAGGATGAGATGGCTGGATGGCATCACTGACTCAATGGATATGAGTTTGAGTAAACTCCGGGAGTTGGTGATGGACAGGGAGGCCAGGTGTGCTGCAGTCCATGGGGTTGCAAAGAGTCGGACATGACTGAGCGACTGAACTGAACTGATCATTTATCATGTCCAAAAAAAATCTAAAAATTATATTCCACCTTCTCACAAATTCTATTGAGTTATAAATGTTGAATGATGGTTTGGTGTTTGCAGTGTGTTTACTTACATTTGCTAAAAAAAAAAGGTTTGCCCAAGGAACTTCCCTGACAGTCCAGTGGTTGGGACTTTGTCTTCCAATGCAGGGGCTGCAAATTTTATACCTCGTCATGGAGTCAAGATCCCACATGCCTCAAAGCCAAAAAGCCAAAACACAAAACAGCAATACCATAACAAATTTAATAAAGACTTAGAGAACGGTCCACATCAAAATTTTTTTTTTTTAAATGCTTCTCTTAAGGAGTATCAATGTTATTCAGAATAATATAGTTAAGGTACTTATTAAGTTCATATGGCCTTCTTTCAGAAGTTTCATTATCATCTCTTTTTAGTATGAGTTACAAAATGTCCATAATATATTTTCTTAAAAAGGACAGGGAAGAAAAACTACAAAATCCGTATAAAATAAACTGAAACTGACTAGCTGGTTTTCACTTTTCAAACTGCACCTTCAACAAGAAGAAATATCCAGTAAAACTGCCAACACACCTCTCCAAGGCTACTCATCAGGGTTAAAGGCAATAATCCACTTGTCACAATTAACTCTGTAAGGGAAATGAACATCAGGAAAAATAACACGATCTACACCTCTACAGCTCAAAAAATGGAATTCAGGTTGAATGAAAATTGAACATGAGCCAAACCCCTTTATTCTGTTCACCTTGTTCCATAAATCAAGTAGAAAATGTTAAGAAATAGATATAAAATGGCGGGAAATACAGGTGACAAAATCCTTCAGCTAAGTTAGAAATAAAGTATGTAAATAACTCTGTAATCCCCACAATGTCTACAGACATCAAATGCAAAAGGAAAAACAAGAATACAGTAACCACGGCTTCAGTGAGGATGGGACTTGCTGCCCTGGGGTGAGGGAATGGGAGGGGGAGAGAAGAAGAGGAATCTGATTCAACTTTTCATTGTATGATTCATATACATATATATCAGAATAGTTCTCTTGGCCAAGTATTTACTAAAAATCCTCACCCAGCCTGCTTATAAACAATTTGAGAATTCATACACTACAATATTCACAGCCATGTTCAAGAAGTGACCTTCTGAGCTGACTTTATTATGAGCTATAAAAAGTGTGAGCTAATAAAACACAAGGGCATTTAGTTGATTTCCAAGATTTTACTTTCTAGGCCTCTCACCCACTTCAAAAGAACTCTCCCACTAATGATCAGAACTGTTTTGTGATCCACCTTTGACAATATAGACTTCCAATAGCAAAGGCAGCAAAAATAAACATCACACTGAAACCTAGGGACACTATTTAACCTGAATTCTAAGGACAGACTTGCAAATTGTGCCACTAAGCATCTCTATTGTGGCTTTTTTGTTGCTCAGTTATATGCATGCAGTTTTTCTTTTCTTTTTTTTTTTGGTGGTTTTACCCTTAAGTATGTATTCTACAAAAGCTCATAAATTTCTTGAAATTAGTTATACCTGTAATAATATTCCCAGACTGTGAATAAAATTGTACATATTCACTTAAAATTAAAGTCCTCTTCTTGATTCTCAGTGGAATTCTGACAAAACACTGAATTTAATGTTTACATGGGTAGGTGTTTTAATCCCACAATTGTGGCTATCTATCTCTAATGATGGCAAAGCAAGATTGAAAAGTGGCCTGCTGCTGGCAGCCTGAACCTACCAAATGAACCTGTACAAAGGTCACTTCAGGAGGAAGGAGAAATGAAAAACTCACAAGGCTTTTGGAGAATTCAAAATATACAACAGGATAAAAGGAAATGCATGGAGGAAAAACTTTTTCAGTCCTAACAAGCTGTCCATTTTATTCCTGTTATAAGCTTAATTATGTATATGTATACCTATGGAATCAACCACCACCTCAAGAACTCTGATGACTGAAAATTTACTAACTTAAGTCATATTATGTGGGCATGCAGGGTTGCCATTTCTCAAGAAAAGACCCCAAATCTAATCTGTTTCTAATGTGAACTTTTCAACATTAGAATTCTTTTTACTTTTGGCTCAAATGAAAGCAGGTCTAAACTGGGTATTAAACTGGAAAACAAATACTCTCTGGTACTTCTGGTGAATGTTGACATGAAGGCGATGTCTTGGAGCCTGCACATAAACACCAGTCCATCTGTAGGATGAGTCTCTTAGACTTGCCCCTTGTCCAGGTGTTAGATTTCCTATATCCAAAGTGAAGCTTTCATTACTTTCTAGATATCTTTCTGGGACCAACTCCTCAGAAGACCTCAGTCACTTCTAACCACTACTTGTTCCCTGGTCCCATTCTAGTTCTAGTGAATCAAAATTGCCAGAGGTGATGCTAAGGAAGCTGCTTAGCAAAGCCTGAAGATGTTGAGGTACAGGACTAGATGACCATGGACTAAGGCCCTTCAGCTATATCACATTAGAACATTCCAAGGAGCCCCTGTAGGCAGTGGTGTCCCAGGCAACAGGAACAAGGAGGCCCGGAGTGGTAAGTAAAGGGTGCCCGGCAGGCATCAGCAGTGTTTAAACATAAGACAGGGTTGGCACCTCTCCCTCTGTGCAGGCTCTCCATCCCTTTCCTTTTCAGGACTCTCACCCCCTGCTGGTAGGACCCAGAACTTCTCACTTCCCTAAGCTGTTCCTGCTACCATGGAGACAGAAGCCAGGAGAAGCAGCAATGATGCAAACAGAGCTGATTCCTGAAAGTGAGGAAGGAAAGAGAAAGGTCAGAAGAAAGAAGCAAGCAATTGAAAGTTAGGAGGAAAAACTAAACCTTCATAGGGCAGAGTCCACAAGCAGGCAAGCACTAAAGATGAAGCTGGGGGGATGAAAGGAGAGAAGGCACTGGGGATAGGAGGGAACAGAGCATACGACTCATCCAAGAGGGTCACCAGCCAATGGGAATTCATTGGGAATAAGAGCTCATGGCAGTCATATCTTTTTTTTCTTCAAGAAAAGCCATAAATCTAGATTTTATTTTATTTGAGATTTTTAACACCCAAGTGTTTATAACTTGTATATATATATGTGTGTGTGTATATATATATGTATATATTTTAATTCCACCAACCTAACAGGCCCCTAGAAGATATGTGACGCATGAATTGTGAGAAGGTGATCAGTGAAGAAGGAAAGAGCCCAGGAAGGAAAGCACAATGTAGAACAACAGAAAAGGAGTCAGCTTGCAGTTACTACTGAACAGAGGACTAAGAAATTGCTAAAGATTAGCCAGGGCACTTGGTCAGTCCCTGACAATCATAGATTTAACTTGTTTATTTCTAAGAAATCACTGGATATTTTTGTCTATATCTGAGGAGTACCCATGTGGCTGTTAGTAATTCTGCCACGGACCATGAGGATTCAAAGCACTAGCTGGAGGGCTGCTCCCGGGACAGAGTGAGTCAGGTAATTAGTAAGGTCCAACCAGGACTCTAACCAGCATCCATGTCATATTCCTTGTAATTGGAAACTGTTACATAAACTGAACAAAGTGTTTCGCTATTTTCACCTGTGGAAGATGGCTATGAAATTAATAAAGCCACATTCACTGGGGCCAAGTATTGGGTTGGCAAGGGTTATTAGAATAACAAATCTATTCCTTAGTCCCTGGCACACAGCACTGGATAAATGTAAGCCATTACTAACACCTGGGTTATCTCTGATAACAACCTCATGAGGAAGAAATTGATGCAATCCCAATTTTAGAAATAAGGATGATTTAGAGAGCTTGCAAAGTGATATGCCCATCTACCTCCAAAGTCATGGAGCCACATTTAGAAGATTTAATCACCAGTCTACACTACTCCCTGGAGAAGGAAATGGCAACCCACTCCAGCATTCTGGGAAATCCCATAGACAGAGAAGCCTTGTGGGTTACAGTCCATTGGATCGCAAAGAATCTGACATGACTTAGTGACTAAAAAACAACTACTACACTTCTAGTGCTGAGTGTGGAGAACGAAAATGTATGAGCCAGCGTTCAACAAAATGGAGATGTTGAGTATGCTCCTACCACCTTTCCGAGATAAACGAAAGCATTGATTATACTATTATCTGGTGACTCATTCAGATTGTGGTGCTGGAAAATCCCTAGTGTTAGAATTAATAAATCTAATGGTATGCATACACATTATATATTTTGATGCATATTGTGAAATTTCCTTCACTGAATTATTAACAAATATTTTGTGTTGACTTATCTATGTATTCACCAACAATATGCTTTATCATAGCTTTAACTCTTTGCCAATCTAAGTGAAAAAATGTATCTCTTTAGTTTTCATATGGTAGATTACTATTCATTTGCTGACTTTCTTCTTCCAATTTCTGTAGGCAGATGTTTGCATTCTTATAAATGTGAATAAATTCAATATATTAGATATATTAAAAATATTAAATTATACATACATACATATATACATATATACATGTGTATGTATACATATATATATATATCTTCCCAGGTGGTGCTAGTGGTAACAAACCTGCCTGACAATGAGGGAGACATAAGAGACTCGGGCTTGATTCCTGGGTCAGAAAGATTTCCTGGAGGAGGACATGGTAACCAATCCAGTGTTCTTGCCTGGAGAACCCCTTGGACAGATGAGCCTGTCAGGCTATAGTCAATAGGGTTGCAAAGAGTTAGGCATGACTGAAGTGACTAAGCTCACACACACACCGACAACATATATGTGTGTGTGTGTGTGTGTGTGTGTATGTGTATGTACAGTAAGTAGTCATATTTTTTGACCTTTACTTTCATTAATTTTTTTCTGAAAAAAGACAAACATGATACCAAATATAGTCAGTCCATGTATGAAAGTAACAAAAGACTAAGTTGGTTTCATCTATGAGGTGGTCAGTAGGTATCCCAAACTGTCTAAGCTGATGCTGGGAAAGATTGAGGGCAGGAGGAGAGGTGGGCAATAAAGGATGAAACGACTGAATAAAATCACTGACTCAGGGAACATGAGTTTGAGAAAACTCTGGGAGGTAGTGAAGGATAGGAAAGCCTGGCGTGCTGCAGTCCACGGGGTCACAAAGCGTCGACCGCAGCTGAGTGACTGAACAAAAACAACATTAGAGCACAAAGGGGACTGTTTAAAAATTACAGTTGTTCTTCATGAACAGTTTATGAGGAGAATGGTGTGCTTGTTATACGTATGACCTTGAGAAATTACAAAGGTCAAGGTTCTGTACTAAACGAGAGAATAGGAAAGGACTTCAGTTCAGCTTCCCACTATGTAAATTACAATGGAGGAAAGAGATGTAGTTATTGGGGAACTCATCTTATGATCACAAATATCCAGAGTATATAAGCCATACGATATATATGACTAGGCTGGCTTGGATAAAAAGAATAAAATAAAGCACAACTCTAAGTGATCACACTAGATTGCTGAGTTACAATTTTTTTATGTCCTGTTACTAAGAAATTTAGGTTATGTTTTTCAAAGTTTCAGAGATAATGTAGAAAACCCCAATAAAATGTAACATAGATTCAAAGACTGTTAGACCTGAAAGAGCTTCTTATAGATGGTTTCTCTCATACAACTCTCTCATGTAGTAAGTTAGTAAATTTAGATTTAGAAAGAATGAGAATACAAACCTCAGATCACATGGACTCATTAGTGACAGAGTTTAGACATCTTGGAATACCTACTGACCACCTCAGAGATGAAACAAACTTAGTCTTTTGTTACTTTCATACATGGATCCACTAAATTGATATGCCTTTTTTTTTCAGGAAAATATCCATGAAAGAAAAGGTCAAAAAATATGACCACTTACTATATACATATATAAAATTTGATATGTATATATATTTGTATATATAATTTGTGTATATATATACATGTATATATAATTTAATATACTGAATTCTTTCACATTTATAAGAAAAATGCAAACACCTACCTACAGAATTGGCAGATGAAATTTTAGAAAATGAATATTAATCAAAGATATGAAAACTAAAGAAATATGCATTTTCACTTAGATTGGCAAAGAGTGAAACTATGATAAAATACATTATTGATGAATACATAAGTAAATCAACACAAAATATTTGCTGATGATTCTGGTTAGGAAATTTCACAATATGCATCAAAATATATAATGTATATGAATACCCTAAGATTCATTCATTCTAACACTAGGGATTCATTTTAAAAAATTAGAGAGCTGTCTAAAGTACATGAATAAGGATGTTCATTTTAATGTGTGTAGTGAAAAGCTGGAGAAAACATACATGCCATATTAGTAAAAAGATTATATTTATTCTAATAGAGTCTTATAGTATTCATAAAAAACTATATTGCTCTGTGTCCATGGGAATGATGATAAGTTTCTATTAATATTACTAAGAAGACAAAATTTAAATAAATATGCCTAAAATGTAAACACATGTTCCATTTATATAAATTTCATATGGTGCAAATAAAGAGATGTCTGGAACAATATGCACCAAAGTATTAACAATGATAATATTTGGATGTAAGATTTTAGATGACACTTAGATTCTTCCTTATATTTTCTTGAATCATTTAAATCAAATGTAAATAATAGAGGAAAAAATCCACAAATACATATTTTAGCTTGATTTTTTCCTGAAGTTGAAGTGCTTTTTTCTTAAAAAGAAAACAGAAGCACAAGATGATCTCTAATAATAGTATTTTTTAGAGCAACATCTAATATTCACCATTTTTAAAAAGCAAGTGGAATCATCTTTATGATCCTAACATAATTCTACATCTAAGGTAAGTACTAAATATTGCTGATTCACTTTGTTCTACAGGGAAAACTAATACAACATTGTAAAGCAATTATACTCATAAATAATACAGATAAAAATAAATAAAGATAAAAATAAAGATAAAATCTACTAAATGCAAAAACAAACAAATAACACATACAACTAGATCTGGAAAAAATAAACATTTGATTTTAGGGTAATGTAAGTCTTACAATAATTATTAATTTTTTCTTAAAAGCAACTATGTGAAACTGATCTGAAATAAAATTTTATGTTTTTAAAAACCATAATTAAAATGAAGTACAATATATATATATACATATATCAATTTTAACTCAATAAAGTTTAAACAGTAAAAAATAAATTAAAAACATAAAATAAAGAAGCATCTCCAGGTCTTTGCTGAGTAAAAGGATGCTTGAATTCAAATAAAAACTTCACTGCTATCTAGCTAGAGGAACTGGACTCAGTCAGTGAACACCCACTAGACTTTTAACAAAGCATCACATCAGAACTTGAACTTCATAGCCTCTGAAGGCATTTCTATCTCAAATAATAACACCACTATAGAGATTCATATCACCTCAAAATGATTCCCAACCCCTATATGAATATGACTCTAGATTATGTAGGATAAAGTCATACTTTAAATGGAGATATGGAAATGTAAAATTTTTCCAGAAGTCCTTGAAGAGGCTCTCAAAAACAAAGCAACATATAAATTCCTACTTTAGTGATCTAGTTTCAATGACAGAGGTTGAAAAATATTATCTGTTCTTCTTCCTGAGGGCTTTGCTAGGATCTTAGATATAATCACACCATCACAAAAATGTTGACTAATCTGGAAAAATCATGTAGGGGCTCTGCTTCATGCAGCTTATTCTCTATGTTACTGCCATTTTCCAAAAAATCCTGTTGAGAATTGATGACAACATTTAGGCCTGAAGATCACTTGGTTGGGGGGGTTTACCAAAAGTGGAAGCTTTTCGCCTACACACATTTCAGGACACCCACACATCTCACATCAAATACAGCACTCAAGTCCCAGCTCCAAAAGTCTATAGTGAGCACTGGGAATCAGAAGAAAATGATCCAATGTCTGCATGTTAAAGTCTCCAGCTGCTTTTGGAGGAATAGGAAGAGTGTGGAGTTGCAAGAGCTCAGATTTAACACTGAAGCAGAGAAGTCATAAATTCATTACAGTACTTCAGACAGAGAGGGAATGGTAACAGGTATAACAAAATTGCAAGTATAAGAGAGATGATAAGTAGCAACTGGCATTTAGCTTTAGAGTCAGAAAGACAAGAAGGAATGGTGGAAAATGTGGACACTTGGAAAATACATGTTAGCTAAAGGGAAAGCTTCAGTTTCATTCAGGAGCCTGTCATTCTATAGAAATGCAGGCCTGACTGTGCTCACACTTCTTTCTCCTTTTTTCCTGTTTTCATGAGAAGCTGCAAATCTCAATTGATTGTTAAATGCGAGTAATCCATTTTTTAATCCTATATGAACCAAAACAGCACTGGGCAAAATAAAACAGGATTGTGGGTCAAATTTGGCCTGTGTGTCTCCAAAAGATAACTGCTCAGATAAAGACTATAAAACCTAGGGCAAAAAGATATTCAAATCAGTGTTAAAAGTAAAGTGTCTACAAATGTATTAATATATACATATAAACTTACTTGGTTGAGATTTCATAGACAAGATAACACTGGAGGAAAGGAGGTAAAGAAAGAACGGAGATGAAGGAAATTCAGAAAGAGGATCATAACCAGAGGTATAGACATAAAAGTCTTTGTCCCTTTTACCATTATCACTGGTTTTTGTTTTTTTTTTACTTTTATTATTATAGAGATTCAACAGAGTTAAAGGATTACGTATGGGATAGGTGGAGTAGTAAGGCATAGACAAAAAAATCTAGCCAACTGAAAGTCTGTGGCATAGCACTAGATTCTTGACCTATATTTTTGTCTTTAATTCTAATGATAATAGGGTAACAATATTATTCATTTTTTAGAGATATGAGAGTTAAGGTGCGCAGGCATTCATCAATCTGTAATCTCACAGCACAGAGCTGGCACTGAATTAATTAATGTCTGATTACAAAAGTCAAGTTGTTTTCTTTTTTTTTTTTAAGCCAGGACTGTGTCAAGCAGGACAAAATGATAGATTTATATTGTACAGCTTCACTGCCCAATAGCATAGCTATCCACCACATATAGCCACTGACTACCTGGTTATGTGACTATGTGACTAAGGAACTTAGCTTTCAATTTTATTTCATTTTAATTCACTTATAATTAAATTCTTAAGAATGATATTCAATTCAGTTACTGGGAAAACTTTTAAGTATGTATGAATATCTTGGGTATGGGAATCTTCTTTTTCAGCTATAAATTTTATACTCTCCAAATATAAATCAAGTATTCTGGTAGACATTTTCTTTCAGAATTGAAATGTACCTTAAATGTAAAATACACACTGGACTCTACAGATTTAATGTGAGAAATGGAATTTGAAATATTTTAAAAATAATTTTATATTGACTACACATCAAAATGATGATATCTTGAGCATACTGGGTTAAACAAACTGTATGATTAAAGTTTTCTATTTCTTTTTAGCTGTTTAATACGGCCAGTAGAACACATGCATTATAAATCTGTTGAATCACACAGGTCTAGGTCAGTGTTCCTCATTATTGGTTGTAACAGAATCAACTGGAAGGTAGAGAAAAATATTAGTGTCGAGTCTGACTGGATTAGCTTGGGGTGGGACCTGAGTACTCATGTTTTTAAGAATATTCCAGTAATTCTAATATGCAGTCAGAAATGACATGCCATTTCCCCAGCAGACAGCAGGAAGATGTTGAAAGATATTCAAAGAGGAACTAACCAAGTGCTCTCAGATGTTATAGAAAGGTGAATCTGGAAGTCCTAGGCTAAAAATATCTGTGTGTGGATGCTCCTGTCTGATCCAGCCCATTCACCTCTCAGCCTCATCTTCACCATTCTTGCCCTGGCTCACTAGCATCCATTCACCATGAATTTCCTTCAGCTCCTTAAAATAGCCAAGCTAATCTTACCCTAAAGCTTTTATATGCGCTGTCGTTTCTGCCAACAAAGGTGGTGCTAGTGGTAGGGAAACTGCCTGCCAATGCAGGAGACAAAAAAGATGTGGGTTGGATCTCTGGCTTGGGAAGATCCCCTGGAGGATGGCATGCCAACTCACTCCAGTATTCTTGCCTGGAGAACCCCATGGACAGAGGAGCCTGGCAGGCTACAGTCCATAGGGTCGCAGAGAGTCAGACATGTCTGAAGCAACTGAGCACTGCCTACAAAGCTCATAGCACAAGTCCTTACACAGATGGCTCTATGGCTCTGTTCATCCTGTTACCCGTGTTTCCATGTTCAAACCTGATTCCATGATGTAAAGTACTCTCACCTGTCCAGCCTCTCACTCCAACCTTCCTTTTGTTTTCTTCATGACCCCTGACACTGCCTGACATCCTCTTGTTATTTGGTTCCCTCAGGTCTCTCCTACTACAATTGGGGCTCCAAGAGAAGAGACTGGTTCCTATTAGCCACTATTCTATCTCTGGTGCCTGGAAACTGACTAGCAAACCAGGGAAGCTCAGTAACTCTTCAGTGAGAAAGAATGCATGCGTAAGTGATAGACACTCAGTCGTGTCTGACTCTTGCAACCCCATGGACTATAGCCCACCAGGCTCCTCTGTCCATGGGCTTTTTCCAGGAAAGAATACTGGAGTGGGTTGCCATTTCTTTCTCCAGGGAATCTTCTCAACCCAGGGACTGAACCCAGGTCAGATTCCTTATTGTTTGAGCCACCAGGGAAACCTATAATATTTAACAACATAGTATTTAACATACGTAAGTAATATTTAATATTTAACAACAAATTATAGCCACGATGCTTCACTTTTCAAATAACTTACCAAAATTTTGAGGTAATTTTTTTCTAAGTCTTAGAGCTAATGAATAAGTACAGAAGTAAGAAAGAATTGGTTAATATTTACTTCTGGTAAATCTTTGTTCTTAAGGATATTGTGGTTGCTTGTTTATTTATTTGAATAGCCTATTACCTCAATTTGAAATTTGGGTATATTAAAGTTTAAATTAAGCCTGTTTTCCTTGAGTGAAATGCCAGATTCATGAATTTTTAAAAATTCTGATAAATAAATATATATTTATTTGCTAATGGTACTTCCCATTAGCAAGTCTTCTTTAATAATTTGCTTCCAGAAGAGAAGTGTAGACCAGAGGATAAGTCACTAAGGGAATTCTGTTTTCTGTCTCAATAGCAGAACAGAAAAATGCAACAGAATCTGGACTTGTAGCCTTACACTAATATGTGGTTCCTTTACATCCTGGTCTTAATGTAGACACTCTCAAGTCACGATTTCTATTTTGGACATATCGGTGCATTCTCAGTAAATATGTTGACTTGGGGGTACATAAAACCCAGAAGATAACAGAGTTTTGTAAAGAGATTCTTTTAACTCATTGACTTTCTGATTCTACTGCCATTCTGGTCAATGATATAAATATAAACATTTACCCTTCAGAGATAGACAAAAGAATAGAAATTTTATTAGGTGTATTTCACCTTTGAAAACTATCCACACTTTTATACTCACACTGTGAGTTCACAGTACTAATATCACACCTAATGTCTCTGAATCTCAGAAGATTTTCAAATAATTCTCTCATGGTTTGTGTCCCCACAAACCAATAAAAGATGACATTCATCCAGGTGTATGACTTTCTCATGTGTGACAGGTATAATCTGAGGAATACTCTTTACATATTAAGTCAAGAACAATTTAAGAAATCACTAATGTTAATATCCTTCATTACATTTTAACCACTTCAGAATGCCATGCATTAAGACACAGTTAGCTGGAAATTGCTCATGAAGTTTAGTTGCAAGGGAGAGCAAGAATTCCTGTTACTACTGGCCCCAGTAGTGCAGAATATAAGAATTATTATTGCTCATCTACAAGTTGCCAGAATCTTAGAAGCCAAAATTCTCAAAAGGGGGCTGGAGCATTTAAGAGGGCCAGTAGGTAGTAAGCCCGAGAGACTATACCAGCATATCACAGCTCTGAGAAAACCATTTTCATTTGTCTGGATAGTGCCTTGGCAAAGTAGCTGCAGACCTTGAATAGTAAATAGATTGTGCTTTGTCTTTACTAATTTAGTGTACAACTGAACCATTATTAAAAACATTTATAATGAAATGAGCAAAATATATTAAAATCCCAAATTTCTATACAGTCAGTAAAGAACTTAAAACCAAAGGTCTCCAGGAGAAAGTGGTGGAAACTAGAGACAAAGAGTGAAGAAGGACAATAAGGAGTGGAAGACTATTGATGGGAGATTATATGCCCCATGGGAAGGCAAGAGAAGCTTCAAGCCAACTTATTGTCACATGGGTCCATTTTTGCCAGATCTCTTAATTTTTTCAAAATACAATGATAAGAATTTGTATTTTTATGTAAAATCTCCCAAATTTTAGAAGGAGGCATGAATACTTACTTTTAGAAAGACACCATGTGAACTGAGTTGCTGGATTTAGTGAATAAAACTACAGTACATCCATTTTATTTTAAATTTCGGATAAAAAATTAAGAATATTTTAGCTTAAGAATGTCTTAAGTGTCACATAGCATATACTTATGTGAAAAAGAATTGGCTGTTTACTTGGGAATTCAGATTTAACTGTATCCTCTGGCAATCCTTGTATCTGGCAATCATGCATGGGAACCATATTTGCAAACTAGATTCAACACGGCTGCACCAATATTAAAAAATCCTACCTTGATGAATTCCAATGGACTTCTCATTTGGATATTCAATTTGAATCATTATATTAGAGCTTGGTATTCCAATATCCCATGCTTCTGGGTTTTTTAAATGGGGGATGGGTCTTGTTTTAACAAGTAGATACTAAAGTCACTTGAATGCAAAAACTTCCTCTTTTTGATAGAAGATACACAGAGGTAAGTTCAAGGGCAGATATATGTATTATGAAGACCTTGTACAGAGGTGCTAAAGCTCATAAAGTTACGTGAATTTCCCTTGTAATTTAGATAATTCAATGACAAAATAACAACAAAGACAATAATAATTTCTAGCATCCTTTAAGCATATATTGTGCATCAGATCTTGTTCTGAGACGTTCACATGCATCACTTTACTTAATTCTCTAATTTCTGTGAACTGTGGTTCTCGCATTATTCCCATGAAACAACGAGGCACAGAAAAGTTAAGTACCTTGCCCAGGGTCACACTGCTTGTACATAGCAACCCAGAATTCTACTCCAAATGTAGCTCCAGAGTCTTGATATTTCCTCTACAATCTTTTACAAAAGAGCTAAAATCAATGAATAGGAACCTCTCAAAGACAGACAAACTTAGGCAAAATATCTACCAGTTTTATAGAAATCTGAGACAGAGAAATTTAATTCAGGTTTAGATTTATGAACAAAAATCTTCCAGATCCAAAAGAGTAACAGATGGTATAATTTATGCTGCCCTTTTTGCATGCAGAGACCAAAAAAAACCAAAAACAAAAACAAAAAGTTCAATAAAATCTCTTTTAAAAAAAAGTATATCATGAAGGTGAGAATACAGCCTCACAGCCAGATGAGTAAAGTATAGCCCCAGCTTTATGAGTCGTTCTGTGAATTTTATGTTCTGTGCATTCCACAAAGTTAACGGGAAATTAAATTAACACAGTTCTTTATGGCATTTTAAATTTTTACCACAATTAATTTCCTGTACTACTGTATTTTGGTTGTTCAGCAATCATTTGAGTAAAGTTAACTCAGATCATTCCATTCTCCAAATTAAAGAAATAAGTCATTTCTTTTTTTCTGACTTACTTCAGGACAACTCACTTGTCTGCCTTATTTTATGTGAAAGGTTATGGACATTTACAGTGGGAAGAAATTTAGGTCTCCTTTTAAGGGTGCTCTCTATGCCCTTTATACCTCGTTCACAAAGAGAGCTCTTTATGCAACGAATAAAACATGTGGCAGACACAGGATATATATGAGCTTTAATCATTGTCTCGAGTGCCTTCCTATGAAATCAGCCATGGGCAAATTTGATAAGAGAGATAATTCACTTTGGCTCCAACTCAAACCAATAAACACCCACATTTTCAAAAGGAAGACTAAATTAGCCAATCAAGAGGCTCTTATAATTCATCTGGTCCACACTCTCGATTTTCCAGAGAGGAAACAGAGGCCCAAAACGCTGAAATGACTAATACAACATCTTGCCTCTTTTGGAGAGATTCCTTAAGATTTCTTTTGCTCTACCTCAAGAGGCAAAGTTTGCTTAGAGTTCTTGGACAAGGAATGTCTGGGCAGAACAAATACATCCAAGGATCACACATCCGCAAACTTCTTTCTTCAGCTACCATATGAAAAGAGGGGAAGGTATTTCTAAGTTTCTTCCTAGCATTCTTCATGCTACTCTGGAACTTGAGTCATCAAGTATATAGAATGTTACCTTTTAGGTGCCTCAGTGTACAGAGAAGTCTTCCTGACTTCAAAGGTAACTTTCCTTTCACTGACAGGCTATGTTCCAAAAGTGTTTGTGAGCAAAGTCTCACTTGGAATAATTTTCCAATAGAACATGCATTATTAATATATGTGGTAATAACACAGGATGGGCCAGAAGATAAAACTTAAATACTAGGTGAATTGTTCTCATTTCGGGCCACAGAGCTGAATCTATGCAGTTTAGAAATAGGGAAGATCTTTTTGGTATTCTTCTATATTTTTTTCCCTCCATTTTTCATCATTCTTTTCTTTTCCTCTGACCTTTATCACCTCCACCCTCTAAGGACTAAAATTTAGTAGGTTATCTTCTTGCTTTTGACCCTGAATAGAACCCTTCTATTTTTTTGGGGGGTGGTGGGGTGGTGGTGCTGGGGGAAGGAAATAAAGCTTGCTAACTTAATTTACTCTAAATCTGAGGACTTGAAAGCCCCAGGATCATCACAAAAGCAGTTTAAATTTCTAGAACTGTGCTATTTGTCCCTTCCATGAAAAAGTCCAGATAGCTATGGACTGTAGCCCACCAGTCTTCTTTGTTAATGAGATTCCCTAGGCAAGAATACTGGAGTGGGTTGCCATGGCCTCCTCCAGGGGATCTTCCTGACCCAGGGATCAAACTCTTGTCTCCTGCAGCTCCTGTATCACAGGCAGATTCTTTACCACTAAGTCATCAGGGAGGAAGGTTTTCCCCTTTGGAGAAAGCATCCATCAAGACTGTTGAAATTGAACCATCAGTACTCTTTTGGAGATTCACCCCAATCCCACTAAATGACAGAAAATTAATCTTGAGTGAATAAGTGAATGGGTGGAAGGATGGATGGATGGGTGCTTGGATGAATCAATAAAAGAGAATATGCCTTAACCTAAATCTTTAATTTGTGGAGTTGAGACAAGGTAAATCAAAGAACAGCAGTGTAGATAAAAAATAGTAAGACAGAATTTGCATTTACGTATGTTCACCATATCTTAGAAGGAATCTACTCTGGGGAAAAATTTTAAGTCCTTCATTTCAATACGATCGCAATAGATTACAAAGCATTTTCACATGTTACCTCATTTGATTTTAACAAGCCTCTGAAGCAACCAGGAAAGGTATTGTCCCATTTTACAAATGTGGGAATTAGAGCTGCAAGAATGGTATTGCCAGGAATTCCCTGGCAGTCCACTGATTAGGACTCCACATTTTCATTGCCAAGGGCCTGGGTTCAATCCTTGCTCAGGGAACTAAGGTCACACAGGCTATAAAGCCAAAAAAAGAATGGAATTGCCTTCTTTCCTAGATCAACTAGAGTGTCGTACAGTCTTACAGAACTTTGCCACCTGGTTGCCCTTTTCAAAAGTTCAGATCATCTTTAAATTTTCTTTCACTTTTATTTGCCTTAGATACACTAGACATGTTTCCCCAAATGTTTTCATGGCAGGGACAGCAAATGAAGATACACAGATAGACTGAGGCAGAAGTCTCATCTCCTTACATGTTATCTGCAGCTTTACATATATTTACAAATGAATGAGGGATTAGTTGCATGCATTCCTAAAAGTGAAATTTCTATTTCTCACAGGTCATTGTTCTTAGTAGAAGCTAAAGGCATACACTATGATCATAATGAACCTTCATTAATCTATTCATTCTATGACTCAAAGATGATGTATGTTTTGTCTTTATATATATGTGTGTGTATATATATTACATATATACATATATATACATACATATATATATATGTATATATATATATGGGATTTAGGGGGGAAAAAAGCAAGAGGTAAGATGGCTTTTCAGCTATCAAGCTGTTTGATAGTTTTATTGTTGTCTGCCAATCACGTGTCTCTTTGCTGTAAGTGTAACACTGACCTACTAAAACGAAACACAAAAACCAATTTATTTTACTCTGGGAGTAACAAGAATTGTGATATACTATTTCAGGGGAAATTGACTGAACAGGGCTTTTTTATGCAATGTAGTTCATTTAACGTTAATGAAGGTGATTGAATGGCTTTATATACCCTTAATCTACTTGCACATTTTATAATTAAGAGAAGAATATATTATGAAGAAGATTAGGGACTGTAAAAGACTATTGAATGTATTTTCCATGAGCAACTTTGTTTTTTATAAAAGCTGGCCACCTGGTAATCACATGTTGATAAACAGCTGATGGTCTCTCCCACATTTTCTCTTTTCCTAGGCCCTTTGTTCTACCTTTATCAACACAAACTTGTCATCTCCAACAGATCAACATGCCAGTAAAGACAGGAATGTTACTTTCACCAATGTCAACATGATCTGAGAGAAAATGATTCTTGAATGTCATGGTAACCCCAAATAAGACAAATTTCCTGTAGATATTCAAATTATAGAGGATAAACTTTGAAATTTTATACTAGGAAATATATAATGGAAAGCCTTAGCAATTATTAATTTTAATATCTCTTAAGTCTGTTATATCAAATATAGAAGTTCAACCAGAATGATCCTTTCTGATTAAAAATGTATATTAAAACTGCTACTAATGTATATAATCAGAAGCCCACATTTTAGAGTACAGAGACATTAGAACTCATCCAGTTCAGGAATTGGCAAACTAGAATCCATGGCTGGCCACCTGTTACCACACATAAAGTGTTCTGGGACACAACTATGCCCATTCATTTACACATTGCCCATGAAAAGGCTGCACAGTGTCTAACATAACCCAGCGACTAAGCACTCAAGGCATGTTTGTTCTCATGCTGTAGCTGCAGAATAGTTAACTGTAACAAAGCCTAAAATATTTCAGATCACTCTTACTTTGTGTGCACAGGCAAACTGAGACATGCCCAAGGTTATTCAGATGATTTTCAAAGTTTTATGAAAATATATTCTCCTAAATAAACCTAATAACTCATCACAACCATGATGAAGCCTGGGCATCTGAAATGAAAAAGACCTAGTTTTACCATTAGGAACCAACCGTAAATAGTTACGAAGCCTTACAAATCACCCAGGGCCTCTGTTGTGGACAATGAGCTTAACCCAGAACTCATTCGTCCTTTCCTCCTTCTCTAGGGAACCTTAACCATGTTAGTTATCCCATCCTCCCTATTGCAAGGAAAGGAAGGGGGAGGATAGCTGACTCCCACCTCCACTTTCAGGCTTGACCCTGATATGCACAAATTTCTCACAGTAGTCCCCTTCTGCTTTCCAGTGATTAGCCCCAGAATGAGCAAGAGATCAGAAGTGGTCAACGTAATTTGAATAAAGTCTTACTATACAGGTTTCTGGGAAAATATTTCCTTCCCGTAGCGACTAATAGGGATTCAGTGTCTCTCTCTACCACTGGATATGAACAAGGAAGTATTTTGGTCTAGTGATTCTTGAAGGCTCTCATTTAACCATTAGGAAAAATAATCTGAGGACAACACTAACACAGATATTAAGACAGATTGAATAGAATGACAAAAAAAGCAAAAAAAAAGCAAGCCAGACCTCTAACTAGATCCTGCCTGATACTGATATATCTCTAGATTTCCAGTTATATAAGACAAAATGTCCTTATTCTTTCATCTGTTTCTATCAAGGTATTCCTTATAACTAAAAGCAAATGAATACATAAAACTTCTCTAAATTTCAGAATAAGAAATATCTATCTTGCAATGCTGTTCTGAGGATTACATGGGCTAATATATCAAGCATTTGCCACACAGCAAGTATTCAACCGATGTTACTTATTTTCACTGATGTCAATGAATATTAATTTCCACTGGATAAAATGTCTGGAAAATAGACACACATTTACAAAACTGTACAAAATATGATGGGGTTGTGCATTTAACATTTAGAGTAAAAATAATATAACTTTTCTATTGCAATATAAATAATTATATCACAGTGTTTCCAGATAAATAATTCAGGTTTCCCACGGTGTTCTTTAGTTATATGGCCAAAGGAGCACAAGGACACTAGCTTGGAAATTGGTCTGTTTATTCTGTCAAAATTAACCTAGTTGAAATATACTGATTCATCTTAGGAGACATGAAAAATCCCACAGGAATAATACTCAAGGTGAAACATTTTTATTTGTAATAATACCAGAAGAGGAAAATACCTACTACTCAATCATATCTCTGAAATACTCAGAACATATATATATACACACACACACACACACACACATATATGTACATACATACTCAGTCATGTCTGACTCTTTGTGACCTCATGGACTATAGTCCTCCAGGCTCCTCTGTCCATGGAATTCTCCAGGCAAGAACACTGGAGTGGGTTGCCATGATTTCCTCCAGGGGATCTTCCCAACCCAGGGATCAGACCCAGTATCCAGCATTGCAGGTGAATTCTTTAAGGTCTGAGCCACCAGGGAAGCCATGACAATCTTCTGGAGTTCAGCTATCACCAAATCCCATTTTCTCATTAGGTAGTTATCAGGTGGACTTTGTCATTAAACAAAAGTGTTTTTCTCTCATGGGGGAATCTATCTTAACCTCATTAAAATGTGTGATGATATCAGTAAGAATGAAAACATTTGCCTTTATCCTTTTTCCTGAGGGCAGTTCCAATAACAAGGTGGGAGTTCAAAGCCATAGTGAATGGATCAACCCTAGTTTCATGACTTGTTTCATTTAATAAGAACTGGCTCAGGGTTATGAATCTCTTTCCTTCAATCCACAAATTAGGTGAAAAACTATTCTTGCAAATGTAAAGTCCATTCATGTATTTGTTTTTTATTTTACCCACATAATTAGGAATTCTTTTGTTTTGGGTCCTAGCTCCTTTCTAATACACATACATGCACACAAACAAATTATAATAAAGAGACTGTCATGAGAAATGGCATGTGTCAATACAAATAACAGTGTACACTAATGGTTTTTTAGGTAAGGACAGTAGAAAGGAAGCCTCCATTTCTGTTCCAGCACTAGAATTTCCCTCACTTTGTGAGTCTCTGAGGATTAATAGGGCAGAAGAAGGAAAAGTTGGTACAAGAGAGACAGAAAGTGAAATGAATTTGATATATTTGGAGTTAGTATCATGATGACTCAACATCACAAACTAGAGAAGCTGTGAGTCTATTCAAATCAGAGAGGAAAAAACAAAAACCTCACATCTTGTCCTTATGGCATAATGATTCGATTTACCGATTTGGAATAGGTGCACAATGATACACGTTGGTATCCTTTACCATGAAAACACAGATGGCAAGATGTCAAACAAACAAACAAACAACAAGGTGAAAATACTTTACAGAAACCATCTATTATCTTACATAATAAGAATTTTCTAATAGTGGATAAACATTTTTCTAAGTTTATTTTATAAAGAATTCACTAATAAGAAGACCATCCAGTAATCCTGGGAAGTATATGAATAACAGTAAACATAACATATGCTATGATTATGACGTTTCATATGCTCTTTGAAGAAATATCTATGTTTAAAAAGGGATTTCCAGGTTGGAATCTCAGCCAAACACCTGCATGTTAAAATATCACTGTGCAAAGTATGTTTACTACTCCTACTTAAATCCAAAAATGATCATAAATGTTGGCCTCTGCAACAATATAACTGAAAAAGATTAACTATGTTCCCTACATTTCTATCACATTTTAGAAGAGTGTGGCATTTTGAAGAAAAAAATGTTTTTCCCAACAACTTAAATAACCAAAAATATTTAGATTTTCAAAATATCACAGGAAACCAAAAGATTAATCCAGTCATTCATACATTCATTAATTAAAAATATTTACTGAGAGTCCAGAAAGTGCTGGAAAAATGTTTAAACCATCTACACACTTCAGATATATATGCGCGTGTGCGTGTGTGTGTGTGTGTGTGTGTGTGTGTGTGTATGTATTGTGAACTACACCCAAGAAAATCTTGCATCAAAGCTAGAGAACAGGTTTGTATAATGATGCTTTATATAAATTTTAGACCCTTCTATTGGAGAGCTAAATCACAAAGCAAAGTTACAACACCTTTTTTGTGTACCCTTTTAAAAAGGGATTAATTTAGGTAGACTCTGCAAAAGCTTCCTACACTCCCAAATGCATTTATTTAAGGGAAAAAGGTGAAATGTCACATCTGGGATTGATAATGTTTGGTTTCACCCTGATCTTGGATGATAACTCTTAGACTCCAAGCAGCATTGAATCTTGAGAGAGAAGAGTGGGTATAAGGACACTCAGCGTAATGAAACAGGCCAGGTTTAATTCCCTTAATCGCCTGGTCAGGGCAACTGAATTAACCAACCACATCTGTTCACTTTGAAGTACCCAGTCTGGGTTCTTTCTCTTTATGTAACAGTGTTCTGTGGGGTTATTGCACTGTTTGGTCTGTTTGGCCCGTTTATTTCCTACCTCTCCTCATCCTGGAGGGATGGAGGGGGCGCGGAATCCATTAAAATTCAGAACAGGCCTGTCCATGCTATCACCTTCCTTATGTGGAACTAATCCTTAAACAGACTCCTTTATTGGGCCACATCTTTTACAATATAGTTAGGGAATGGGAGGAGGAAGGGTGAGAAAATTAAGACTCACTAAATTCAGTATTTGTTGTTGTTTTTTTTTCCCTGCATTTCTTTTCCCTAGAGCTCAGAGCAGATCATTACAATCTTCTACTCTATTGTTAAGCCTAAAATACCCCATGCTTTATTTTGCTTTTCTCTGAAAACCATTGTCAAATTCAAGTTCTGTGATATTTAGAAGCATTAAGTCCAAAAATATCTGTTAGGGTCTTCCTCTTATAAAGCTGACAATCATTATGGGGGAAAATGATTGGTTTTCTCAAATGGCATCAAACACCAGTAAGTAATTCCTAATTTCTACACTCTAATACATGTTTTTCACAAAATAAACTTATATAATGCATCTTAATCCTGACTCATTCAGGCAATGACAATGTACTTGTTCTACTTCTAATTTTGCTGATAGTAACAGTGTTTTGCAATACTAGGTACTCCAATTTGCCAACCTGCTATGTTTTCACAAGAAGCTTTTCAACATTCCCTGATGAATATATCATATTTGAAAGCTTTATTACATATCAAATGCAATTTTATATCAATGGCAATCTTACAATCTAATTAAGGTCTAAGAGGTCAACTTTACACACCTAATTCACTCAAGATCATAGCCTATAAAGTAGTCTTTGGTCAGAAGAGAACAAAACAAAATCCATATACATACCCTCTGGTGGACATTCTTCTTTGTCAGAGGAGCATGAGATTTCAGCCCCTACTTCTCCCCTCGGCCAGGTACCTTTGTACAGTGCACAAGTTACCCAGCCTTCCATGGCAGCCCCAGAATTCCTCTGCTTGGAATCTCTTCCTTCAGAACTTTAACATTTGATTCCTTCTTGTCACTCGGATTTCAGGGCAAGGCCCCTTTGACAGTTCTCTCTTGACTACAATAAAACCCTTCCCAGCCCCATCAGTTTCTATATACACTATGCATCTATTACCTCTACTCAGCTACTACCATCTGAAGTTGTCTTGATACTGGCTGTTTATATGATATTATCTGTCTTCAATTCATGGGAATATGAACTCCAAGAGTGAGGGGATCTTGTCAATCTTAGTCACCAGGGTATCCCCAGAAAAAATGGCATGCCTGATACATAGGCAGCATCTAGTGAACACGTGTTAAACGATGGCTGGATGCAGGCACTGCAGCTTAGTGTGGAAGGAAAATGGAATTAATGAACATATTCAGAAGTTTAGTGATTATCTCTGTGAAAGCTTTCTCATTCCAAGTGTGTTTGATCTGGATACTGCAAGACTTTCTATACGGAAAGAAATGGCAAAAAGGCCAATAAAATCTGTAAAAGTGTGTAAGCCAAATCGTTTTTGTCCTCTGTATTCTGATTTTTATCATTACTGAGAGACCATAACCCCATGAGGAGAAGAATCTTGATAGCGTCAGAAGAGGAGACTAAGCTGAAAGCTTTCATGGTTATCAACCACCATGAGAATACACCTTAGCTAATTCACAGCCAAAAGAATAACACACTTTAAAAGTCAATAACCTTCATTCCACAGCAAAGACAAAAGTAATCTAATAATAAATCATATATTGTAACGTAAGTCTATATTGCAAGTGTGTGCTCATTCGCTCAGTCATGTCATACTCTGCGACCCCATGGACTGTAGTCCACCAGGTCCATCTGTCAGTGGAATTCCCAAAGCAAGAATACTGGAGTGGGTTGCCATGCCCTCCTCCAGGGGATCTTCCTGACCCAGAGATCGAACCGGCGTCTCTTACATCTCCTGCATCGACAGGTGGATTCTTTACCACTAGCGCCACCTGGGAAACAAGTTATATCTTATGATTTTATTTCCTCTCCCAGAAATTAATATTAGTTGTATAGTAGTAGTATAGACTTATACTAATATTTCTGGGAGAGGAAATAAAATAAGATGTGACACCTACCAAATGAATTCACCAGAGAAGTCAGCATAACTCCGTTTCTAACAAAAGGGACAAAACCTCCAACTTCATATCTGGCCCCACATTCTATTATCAGGGAGAAGAGGGCCTCCCAAACTTCGGCTGACAAGGCAAATACATCAGCAAACAAGAAGGACTGCTTCTCACCTGTACCTTATTCTGCTTAATCGCTCTGGCTTCAGATCCCCAGTGAGTTTCTCAGCCTCCCTCATCAAGTGCCCAGGAAACACAGAGGTTTACTATTACTCGTACGTAGGGCCCCATTTTCAAGGTCATAGTAAGCACCTCTCTGTAAACGCTGAAACATTATACATGTCTAGGCTCCTATGAATAAAATCTGTACATTTAACCATTTACACGGGGGACGGCAGACATTATGTCACAGAGCTAGGCTTACATTTGCCTTTGTGTAATGAAGACAGGGTTTATTAAACAGGACTAATAGTACAAAGGAATTACCTAAGTAAAACTCATTGCTTAGACATTCATGGATTTCACCATTTTTTGTCAGTAAAAGTAACTCTTGCTTGAGGATGATGCTATTAACCATTTCTGTGCACAATAAAAGCAAAGGATGTAGTAATGAGCTGTTATCTCAAGTTAGTATAAGAACCAGGGAGCATTAAGTTCAGATTTCTAAAGAATTTATAGGTCCAGAAGTCCTAAACTCCAAATAAGGAATTATGGAATTTTACTTTATTAGACATGTCACATTATTAGTCTGGCCAGGTTACTTGACCTACCAAAGTTTTTTTCTTCTTCACATCCATAAAACAAGAATGATTGCACATGGGTGTTATCAGGAACAAAAGGTATAATGTTTTATAAAATCTTGGGCAAAATACCAGGCACATACTAAGTTTAACATTTGTTTATAATTTGCTGTTGTAATCATTTTAAAATCATTCATCCAAAAAACGGTGGCCTTCATTGTTGTCATGTTAAAACAATAGCTCTAATTTCATAAAAGTTGTATGACACAAAAGGAAAAAGAGTTAAGGAATAGAATCAAAACATTTGTTTCAATTTAAAACAAATGTAATACTTGTTTTAGGGAGCGACAGATTAAAGGAGGAACTATTAATTTTAATGAAATAAGAGGTTTGCCCAGATAGCCATAAAGTAGTAGAAGAGCCAACTCTATTAGGTATCCAAGCAGGAGACTTTTTTTCATTTTTCAAAATAATGAATTAGTTGCCAAAAAGTAACACTCCATATGTTCTCACCTAGCACTGCCATGCCAGTTCAAATATCCAAGAAGCTGTTCATTAAAATACCAAATGGACAGTATCTCTGGGCAAAGGGGTTGATTTCCTAAAAGATCAAATTCCTCTGTAAAATTTCATTGCTGTTCTGACATCAACTCGTGCCACGTTCTTTATTTCCTATGATTCATAACTGAACTGAACAAATAAGAACTGTACACTAAAACCAATAAAAAATTCAATTATATTTTGGGATAACTTCCAGTGATATCTTTAATACTAGCTTAACCATTTAAGAAATGTAGAAGTCTCTGAAAAAAAAATGCTCCTAATTCAGATATTTTTCTGGTTGACATTACCAGCAACCTACAAACCAGTGTGATGGATGGAAAGAGTTAAAAATACTTCACTCCCTGGTTCCAACATTTCAGAAGCTCAATTGCTGGGAACCAGATTTAAGCTTTAATTAGGAAACATATATATCACAGGGCTGTTCGTCTCCCGTGACGGGGGGAGAAAACTTCATGTGCATGAACTGAAATGCAGAGATGAATAAAAAGCAAGTTCGACAACCCCAAGGCCAAAGAAGCTTTCAGGAATTTGGAGATTTAAAAAATTATCTCTATAAACCTGGGACCACGCCACTTCATTATACTATCATTGAGGAGTACAAACTAGATACAGAAACCCATTGCTTAAACATTATTTAGCTTAAGAATCCTTTCTCTTACGTATTATTTTATATTTTTTAACACTTCATTCCAAAGAAAAAAGTGTACTCGGCAAGAAGTCTGTTAATTTTGTAGACACTGATTTGTTTTGAAAAGTAAATATTTTTATACTTCTAATTATCAAAAATAAGTAGAGAGGTCCAGGAATAGGGAAAAATAATGAATGGGTTAGAAAGGAAATAAAAGTTGAGAGGCACAAAGGAGCCCAAAGTGCAAGAGAGAATGTTTCTGTCTGTTCGCTCAGCCTAACCTCGGGAGGGAGAGGAACAGGCTACGCTACGCCAGGTGCGTGTGTGGGCCTGTGCCCATGTGCAGCTGATCATTTAATCAATATAAACTATCACAACAGATAACTCAAGCCTAAAATTTCACTTGGTGCTCGAGTCTCTGTGGAAGGGGGTAAATGAGTTGATGCGTATGGCACAGTGGAGCTGATCCTCTCACGTTTTCTGCTGGAAGCTCATTTTCTCACAAGTGCCTGATAACCACACACTTGGACTGCCAGGCCTCTGATCCCTGGGCTTGGCTCCTGTGTTGATGTGCGCGCAAAGCTGTAAGTGGGACAGCCTGCAGGACTGATGCTAAAAGCTTTGTTGTGGGAATTCCTAAAGCGTATGCCTATAAATAGGATGGACTGCGTTTACTCAAGTTGTGCACACTGACCCAAATAGGAACGATGCATATGATTCACAAATGTGTACATCAATACGCTGGGCAGGCATGGTTCCCAAACCGGGGATGTTTCTAAGGAAACACCCTCAGTATTTTTAACCACCTCTCCTGCTAAATGATTTTTAAAACGAAGTCCAAACAAATGACAACCTAAAGAACGTACTTTCAATATACAGGAGACAAAGGATTAAGATATCCCGCTACAAACGTATCCTACAAATTGATCGTAAAAAGGCAGCACACTCAATGGGAAATAGACTGCCAGTTCACGAAGATAACGTGAATAGCAAAACTAATCGCAAACCAAACTGACATGAAAGGAGCCCAACTACTCTAGGAATCAGATAAATAAAAATTATAACCAAAACCATTTCTGACTCATTAGATGAGGAATATTTTTAAAAACTGTAAATACCCAATATGGTTAATGTGTAGGAAAACAGGCAGCCATACTCATCCGCTGCTGGAAGGGGTATGCATTTCTGGCAACATTTTCTGGGTTTTCTTCAGGCTCTTTCTATTAATATTTAAAAACTACATCAACTCTTTTACTCAGCAATCTCAACGTTAGGATGCATCTGTCCTTAACAAAGGAAAAGAGCCATGTGCAAATATGTGCGTACAAGTTAGAATGATGAAGAAAAGGTTGTAAGAGTGAAAAGCATAAACTACTTGAATGCCCATTATCAGGGAAGGAAACATATCACACTCTATGTCTTAGACTTCCCCGGAAACAGGTCCCAAGATGAGATTTGTACAAAAACGATTCATTAGGAAGTGTTTCTGGGAAAAACAGCTAGGTGAGAGGGACAGGGAAGGGAGGGAGGCCACCATGCAATTTTAAGGAACATCCCACAGTGGGTAATGGGATCAGTCTCATGGAGAAGTTCTAGAGAATGTAGAGGTCCCATTCAGTGCTGGCAGCCTCCTGCGCCTGTCAGTCACTGGGTCTGGGCAACCCCCAAGGGGATGTAAAGCAGGCTTCAGCAGCTGGAGTTAAAACCCTTCAGAGAGAAGGTGCTGGATGGTGGAAGTAAAACCCACCTGTGGACACGAAAAAGGTGGAAAGATTGAATCTTACTTGGGGCACCATGGTGTATTACATGATTTTTTTTTTTTCAAGTGCTCTTCTATTTATGATTTTTTGTAAAATATGCAAAACATACTATTTACCATGTTAGCTATTTTTTAAGTGTATGGTTCTGTGGCATTAACTACATTCACATTGTTGTGCAACCATCACCACCACACATCTCCAGAACTTTTCCATCTTCCCAAATTCAAACTCTTTACCTACAAAACAACTCCCCATTCCTTCCTCTCCCCAGCCCTTGGCAATCACCATTTTGCTTTCTCTTCCTATGAATTTGACTATTTGAGGAAACTCATATAAGCAGAATCACTGTATTATGTGCTGTTAACAAGAATGAATTAGATATTATTTACAACACATGCAGTTAACCATAGGGTTGATCAAGGTATACAAGTAGAGTGGGAGGAGCATGTTAGAAAATAATGAGAATGATAAGACACAAGAATGATTTTTCTTGGTGGGGAGGGGAGTTGGGCATGATATTTACTGTTTTTTGGTTGTACCATGTGGCATGCATGACCTTAATTTCTGGACCTGGGATCAAACCTGTGCCCCCCAACAGTGGAAGTGGGGGTCTTAACCAGTGGACTGCCAGAGAAGTCCTGGGGCCTCTTATTTAATATGATTTACTTATATAAGCCGCCACTAAAGCATGAAATGATGAGCATCAAAATATTAACATAATAGTTACCACAGGATGGTAGGGGAGGAGTAGATTGAAGAAAGAGTGAGCAGAGAGAACTAGCAATATATATTCAGAGAACTGGATACAGATATATTTTTGTATTATACTTTTGTTTTGCCTATGCATACATTGCATTCATAAATTAACAGCCAAATAAGAGATTAAATATGCTCCATCAAAATTAACTTCTGTGAGTGCTTTTCCTTAAATTGGAAATGCTCAGATTAAAATCTTTTCTCAGAGTCAACAGGCTTATCCTTTTAACTGAAAGCTGGGAAATGCCTTAGGGACCCAAGTCTATGTATGTGATCCTGAAATTAACAGACATGCAGACACAGTCATTCTGGGCAAGGAGGAATGAGGCAGAAAGAAATGGAAATATGCATGTGAAAGCAGGGCAATAGTGATATTCAAAATGCAGACACCTCCATTATTTTTAAAACTGCCAGAAATCAATGGCACGAGAATGAGTAAATGGATTCAAATGTTTTAAACAGAATCATGTACTACACAGATGAAATTATATTTTTGAAATTTTTATTGACCAAAAAAGCATAATAGAATACGAGGTTAAAAAAGAAATATGGAGTGCTGTATAAATAAATGATTCACTGAGAGGGAAAGTCGCTCAGCTGTGTCTGACTCTTTGGGACCCCATGGACTATACATTACAGTCCATGGGATTCTCCAGGCCAGAACAGTGGAGTGGGTAGCCCTCCCCTTCTCCAGGGAATCTTCCCCACCCAGGGATCAAACCCAGGTCTCCCGCATTACTGGTGGATTCTTCACCAGCTGAGCCACCAGGGAAGCCCAAGAATACTGGAGTGGGTAGCCTATCCCTTCTCCAGCGGATCTTCCCAACCCAGGAAGTGAACTGGGGTCTCTTGCATTGTAGGCAGACTCTTTACCAGCTGAGCTACCAGGAAATCCCCTCATGTGCATGAATACACACAAGTAAGTAACACATGCATTCCTCTAGAAGAACACTACCACCTCAACGCTGATACCAGTTAGAGGTAGGTTCTGGAAATGTGGCTGATTGTTAAACTTTCTTCTTTTTACTTTTCTGCACTGTTTTACTTTCAGACAATGCCATGCTTCAGCATTTTCATCAATGCTATGCTTTAGCATTTTCATCAAATAAAATCAAATCAAACAATAAAATACCTATAAACAAACAAAAAAAACTATAAAAAAAAAACAAGCTCCCATCTACTTAGCAATTTTGACAGATTAAGAATGGAAAGAGCTACGTACATTCTTTTCTACTGTTGAACTGACCAAAAGTTTTCTAAAAAGCAACAGGCATCTGGTTACTCTTACATTTTTTTTTTTTTTAATCACAATAAATATATTAACCTGGCTAGCCTGGCCATAGTGCACCTGGGATCCAAGTGCACAATTTCAGGACCCCTAGGTTGGCTCAAAGGATGATAAAGTTGGGAGAGAATCCAAGACTTCAAGTCACTTAGGATTAAAAAAGCTAGTCTAGGCTCAATGGTCTGTGTTTGCATCTGCTCTATTACATCCTACTACAATTTATTTAAAGATTTCAGCAATTAGGATAAAAATGAGCATTCACTGTTAGCATGCACATGCATATAGATGAAAAGGAGGAAAGATTAATTAAAAAAAATTAAGCATATCAGAAATATAACACTGAGTTTAAAGTTTGGTATACTACCCATTAGCTTCTTGTCTGCCTTCTTAGAAGCCAAGAAAACCACATTTCAAAAGTCCAAAATGGTGGAAACAGTAACATTCTACAATTATTATTAAATATCAACTGTATTTCTAGCAAATGTCCTGCAGAATTCAGTCAAAAAACCTGGCATTCTCTTGACTTACAAACTAACGAATTGAATATATGTGCTACCCAGGGAGCGGGTGACAGATCTTTTTTACACCACTTAGGTGTTGCCTACTCTATGCCTACCATTCCCCACTTTCAACAAATCTTTCTAAGAAACTGTACAATCTGCATGTGGAAATAGTAAAAGGCACTAGGGAAGAAAGCCCTTGAATCCGTATCACATTGCTGTGGAAACAGTGAGGCAACAAAGAGACTCACAGAGTTCCAAACCAAAACCAACTTCCTTTCTAGAACTTTTGTTTAAAATTGTTTTTGTCTTATTTTTTTCTTAATAATTTGCATTGTGGACATTTTCCTGATCTTCAATTTTTTTTTTAAATGAATGAATGAATGGATTTACTTTTCCTGACTCAGTATTCTAATCATCTTAAGAAAACAGCTGGAAAGAAAGGTCAGCTCAGAAATAAAGTCCAAGTGAGTAATATGGTTAGATATAATTCTTTTTACTTAATTTTAAAGTACATCTGACAGGCTCTGTTCCCATATTCCTTTCAGAGAAGCAGGTTACAGAGTGGAAGAAAAGCTTTTCTTTGACGTTCAACAACACAAGTCTCTTCTAACCAAGGGGAACATACTGCCTGAAATGAACACATGCTGCAAGCTTAGAAGACTATTAAACATCTTTTTATATATCATTTTATTTCCCTACTAAGGTACCTACTCATAGCAAGATAATAAGCCGTATACCTATTCCAAGAGTAATAACAATTCCCATCTTTGGTTTTAAACACTAAGATCTCTAAAACCTAAAGCCAATGAATCTAGCACGTACAATAAGACTTTACAGAATATACCATTAACCATCTTCTTTTCAACTGTTTTTTTTATCCCTGCCTGAAATAAAAAAAAGTACCAGATTATATAATACTGCCACAAATAAATAACTTTTGTAAGTGATGGTTTCTCTATAAACTGTAAAATGATACTTTATTGCAGGGCAACGAATAGCTAGCATAAAGCAAATATAGTACAGTTTATATGAAACATCTTTTTTGTAACAGATCAAAAACAGAAACTGAACTTTTCTTTTGCCAAGACATAATGCAATTTCATAGATTTCAAATGAGACCCAAAAACTAAGAATTTTTCTCATCAGTAAAAACTAAAATATTTTCCTGAAATACATTTCAGTGACTAAGTTTTAAATCATTCCTCAATACATCAAATTCAATCTATTCTAATGGAGAAATGCAATGTTGTGAATTATCCATTATGTTGGAGAATCCAGAAGTCGTTTTAATTGGTTTTGAATGAAAGCATTATTCTGCATTTCTAATCATGTTTCTACCCCTAAGGCTAATATTAAAAATGAATTACAATTCCTGAGCAAAGGAATTGACTTGGAATCATGGCTGGGATTAACATTTTGTTACAGATAATCCACAAACTAGAGAGTCCAAAAGCCTATAACTGAGAGTTGAGTATATTTTCTAAGAAGCTAAAATGCTCATTAGACACACTCCATGTTAATAATGAACCATCTGAAAAGAGTACATATGTTATGAAAAGTGTTTTACATTCTATTGTACAATGTGAGTCCCTCTTCCAAGATCATCAAAGAATTCACTGAATTTTATTTTATTTCTAGAAATGAGACACTTGCAAGGTTGCCAACTGTCTTGCCATGAATTACACATATCTTCAAAATGACCTCATAATTTTAAGACATAAAAGAAGCTTCATTTCCAACCAGGCAACAAAGGGTGGTTGTCAATCACAAATACACACTTATAAAGAGTTTAAAGTAAACCTGACATCCTGGTCACAATAAATTAAATTATGCTACAAGACAGGAGCTTGTCACTTGTGCCATTAAGTGGTTTCAACTAAAACTTCAAATATAAATTAGGAGATAGGAACTGACCTATTCACTGACAATTAAGCAACTCTGATTTGAGCCCCAGAAATCATTTGTATAATGAAAATACCCTTCCCCCAATTATGCAAATGCAAGTTTAAAAGGAAAAGAACACTCACAAAGAGGTTTTTATTTGTAGGGACATTTTAATGAGGTGATAGGTATCTTAATAAGTGTTCTTGGGTGAAGACACCTGGATTATTAAACAGCAATTCTGCTGTATCCTATATTAATTCATAGAAAGATGTTATCACGTCTGTTTAATTTATTAGAGACTTGAACTACTTAGTATCACTTGCCTGGCTTAAAGTAAACCAGTTGAAACAAAAGATGAAATAAATGGTAAGTTTGGACAATTTGAGTTTTTCAGATATTTTTTCTTTCAGTTTAACAATAATTCACCACAAGTACAAATCAGGAAGATCTGCATGAAATTAACTTCAAAGCAGCTTTGCAAATGAGTTCTGAAGGGTTTGATGAAAAAATGTCACCACAAAAAAAAATTAAATATATTAATTGCATTTTATTATTTTATGTGCAGGAACTTTAAGGGGGAAAAGAAAAATCCATATCATTGCAAAATAACCTCGCAAGTGTCTAATACTTCATAAGAGGAAATTCTTACCTGGAATAATTAAAAGAGATTATTATTAACTATTATTACTATTCATTCATTATCAAGAAATTGGGCTATAATTTACTTAACTCCAGATTTTTCATAATTTATTTTGCAAAATGAGATGTTTAAATATAGTGTTCATTTTATTTAAAAAAAAAAACGAGTTAACAATTTAATATCTTATGATTAGTTTCATCTAGGCAATACAACAGGTTTTATGGGTGTTTTCACAACTTGTTTCATTGCTTCAAGCCCCAATTTTCCCTTTTAGGAGGTTAAACTAAATGTTCTCCTAAGTGATTTATAGCTCTGAAATGGCTAGCTATTCCAGTGATAGTTTTCTGAAGAAGACAGTTTTTCTCTAGTTCTTTTTCATATGAACTACACAGTCTGTCCAAAACTATCCCTAGTTATTTCACTGCTACAAGAAGGGTAAAATATTATTGTGAATAATATAATCAATTTGATCTAAGTTCAAAAATAATTTTCTATGACATGAATTAAATCAACTCAGGCAAGCAACTCTTTCTATAAGTAACTCACTGAATAAGTAAAAGCAGGAGCAACAGAAAGCAAAATAAGTATTTGGAGACTCCAGTGAGATGTGTCTATTAAAAGAGAGAGAGGGGAACTAAAAGAGTAGTCACATTCTAGCTATCAACAAGTTCACACTCTCTGATTTACTGTATAAAACAATGGCTACCAGGGACACAATATTATTTCTTTTGATCCAATGGACTATCCTCATGGATAATACAGAAAGAAACATTTGCAATAAAATGTGATGGGGGGATTGGCAGACTTCCTTTAAAAGCCTAAAATCTGATTGAATCTAACAGTCAAGGGCTGTACAAAAATAAGGCACATTTAACCTGTTTTTGTTCTTACTTCAAAAAAAAAACCAAAAAAATTCCACTTCGGGTAGGCCTTGAACAGTGTTCTTTTCAGGCAATAAAGTAAAACGGCAGTCATGCATGTCATCATAACTCCTCCAACCCCATAAATCAGGTCAGTACTGGTCTTAAAGAAATCAAGATTCAAAATCTTAGATTACTGCCTATGCTCTGGAGAATAAGATATGTGAAATACGTATGAATGCCCTGAGAATGATTTTTCCATAAGCTCGAAGAAAATGAGAGTAACTCATGATGCTGTTAGTCTTAGGAGGTAATTTCCTTTTCATATCAAACATCAGTACCCTTAACCAAGGTTTACTTTTTTCCTTGAAAATGTATACCTATAAGCTCCAAACTTCGGAGCTTCTCATCAAATTAAAATGGTATCTTAGTTTAGAAAGGTGGAACGTCTGGATTTCAGAATCTCTGAGGTAGCATTTGCACCAGCCTACATTTCTCTCTCAAAAGCTCCACAGTATGACAAACCAATTAATTAATTAATCAGTTAATTGTTTAACTCACTAACTAACCTGTAAGCCAATGTATTGGCTAATTGACTAAACTGTCATTTTGCGTTAGGCAAATAGAAACCCAGGAAATAACAGGAGCAGCACAGAGTTTAAATAAAACACGCAGAAAATAACTTACTTTTCCTCCAGAAAGTCCAGTGATCAGAGAGCTTTTACTTGAGTAAATTATAGGTTTTAAGCCACCTGATTAAATTTTGAAAAAAACTTTCTATGACTAGAACTAAAAGTTGCAATAAGCTTATCTATATACATAATCATTTATTTATACATAATCATTTATTTATACACAATCATTTAAAATAAATTTAACCATTTATTCATTCCCAAAACTAGCTCCATACAAGATATTCATACCTCTGTGTATAACAGGGCCTTTCCAGGTGGCTCTAGTGCTAAAGAACATGTCTGCCAATGCAGAAGACATAAGAAACGCGAGTTTGATCCCTGGGTCACGAAGATCCCCTGGAGGAGGGCATGGCAACCCACTCAAGTGTTCTTGCCTAGAGAATCGCATGGACAGAGGAACCTGGCAGGCTACGGAGTCCACGGGACAGCAAAGAGTTAGACATGACTGGAGAAACTTAGCACTCATCCATGCAAGTGCATAAAATTATCCTGCTTAAAATTTTTCAATCTACCTTCTCCATTTTATTAAGTAAATTACTCCTAATTAAGCAATCAGACCAGAACAAATATGTGATATACTCAAAAAGCAAGTCTAGATCATGATGCAAACATCTACTGTTTTCAGCACACAGAATTTTTTATCCACTATATTTTTGGCAGGCTTTTCATTAAGCAAAAAATGTACAAATGGGTATAGGAGTTAGAGGTCACTTTTGAATTATAAAGTTCTGGTTACAGATTTCTTTCAAATGTGTTCCCAATTCTAAACTATATACTATGATTTATAAAATTAAACTTCCATATGAACAATCCAGTTCCACAAAGCAAATTTAAGTAAAACTCATGATTATTAATGGCAATACAGGGAAATTTTTAACAATTCTAGTAGATTTTTAGTACCTGTCATTTGATATTTGATAGCATTTCTTTCTTTTCTTTTTGATCTTCCTAATTTCTATTTGGTTTTCACCTAATTTTTGGCTGGATGAGGTATCTTGGTTTCCATTTTCTGAACTCCCATTAACTGCTTAGGGCTTACATGGTGGGTCAGCTGGTAAAGAATCTGCCTGCAATGCAGGAGACCTGGGTTTGATCCTTGGGTTGGGAAGATCTCTTGGAGAAGGGAATGGCAATCACTCCAATATTCTGGCCTGGAGAATCCCATGGACTAGCCCATCGGGTTGCAAAGAACTGAACACGACTGAGTGACTTTCTCTTTCATTAACTGCTTAAATCACTGTAGCCCTACCTTCCAATGACTGTGATCCTGCTAAGAAAGTCAGTGAGTTCTTAACAGCCAAATCTGATGGATAATTTCCAATCCAAACCTAATGAACACATCTGCAGTATCTGACACTGATTATAGCATCCTGCTTCCTGAAACTCTTTTTGCCTTAGGTTTATAACATTCCTTTCCCACAGTCCTCCACTCTTGCACCTTTTAAGCTTACCCCACACCCCCTCTTCCTCAGGTTAAGCTGGAAACACTGGTGTTTCCCAACACCCTATATCCAGCTTTTTTTCTCTTCTTCTTACAAGTTCTCTGGGCAATTCTGCTCACATTGACACTACTGAAGGCCCTTATTCATATCTATCCCCTAAGTTTCAGACTCATATCTAATTCTACAGAACATCTCTATTAAAGGCATCTCATAACCAGGTGGTCAAAACTAAACTTCTGATCTTTTCCTCCAACACTTGTTCTGTCCTGACTGAAGTTGCTCATCATTTACCATAAGCTCACCACCAACCCAGAGAGTCTTCCTTCTCCCTTCCTTCCCAGCTCCAATTGATTCCTCTTCCAAAACATGCTCTGAATCCCACTCCTTCTCTCCATTCTAGCTTTCATCAGTTGAGTCAATGTGCTCAGCATCTCTCATCAGAATCACTGCAATAGTCTTTCACCTCAAATTCAGTGACTCCATCCAAGACTCAATCAGTCTTTTCTTGATCTTGTCACCAGTCAATCTGTCTTTAGTGGATACTCATTCCTTTTAGGGGTGATTTAGGTGTTTACCACCCCCCAAAGGTATTCTTTCTCCATAAATGATGCCACCATTGACGACTCTAATATTCAAACCAGAACCTCAGGGGTCACCCTTGCTTCTTCTCTTGTAGTCACTTTTTGCATCTAAAGAGTTGTCAACTCCATTTCAGAAACACATCCCATATCTACTATATAATATCTTCCCACCACGAAAACTTTCACCTGAGTTCATCTGTGCCTGTGAGTTTCAGGACAAAATGAGAATTGTATAAATTATATCCCTCTAGTGTCTTTGAAACATATTTCTCTTTCCCTCTCTTTCCTACAAATCAATTATCAGAGCTAGAAGTTTGATAGCTATTTTCTTTAAATCAGATTCATTGAGGCACCATTTAGATATACCAACATTCAAGGGAGGATGACTTTTTAATATTAATCTCATCATAGCACTCCTCTGCTTAAAAGATTCCAATAAATTCTTACTGCATTGTGAATAAAATCTACAAGTTCTTCACCGAGCTGTACAGAATCCTCCACAATTGGGTCACTGACCAAATCTCATCTTGGCCAACTTTCCTTCCTTGACCTCCCTGTAACCACATCTGGTCTTCACTTCATCCCACCAACACTCCACTTTCATTCCCACCTCGGGGCCTTGGCACTAGCTGTTCCTTTTGCCTGAGAAAATTCCATACCTTCACATAGAGCCCTTCTTGCTTGTTATTGAGGCCTCAGCTCAAACAGCAAGGCTTCAGAAAAGCCTTGTCTGTCTACGCTATCTAAATGAACTGGTTCAAGCTTGCACATAGATGTACACTTATGTACATAAATATCACTCCCTCTTCCAAGTCCTTATCGTTTTGTGAAATTATCTTTTATTTCTTCACTTATTTTTTGTCTCTTTCATCCCATTAAGCCATAAACTACATGTCTATTTACTACGCCTGTACTTAGCAGAATCTCAATAAATGTTGGCTAAATAAATCAGTGACTCATGAATAATCTGACTCCTATCATTTCCAGCACTCTCCTTCACTGATGCTCTGCTTCAGATGAAAATGTCTGTTTTCCCCAAATCCATCACACTTCCTCTGGCCTCTGTATCTTTGCATGTGATATTTGGTTTGCCTTCTTTATGCCTCCCTTTTCTGTCTTGTTCATTTAGGGTTGTACTTTATGTTTCAGTTCAACATGAAAAGCCACATGCCACATTTACAGTATACTGTACATATAAAGCATGCTGTCTACACCTCAGGGAAAGCCCTGAAGAAGGATGGTCAGGAGTAAGATTCTGTAGTCACACAGCCTGGACTCCGATCTATGCCCCACGACTGTGGTGTTCAGGTGAATTCCATAAAACCTCTGCCTCAGTTTTCTCTTCTTCCAAGGAATGGGACCCTTTTGGGAGGGTTACATGGTATGGTGCATGTAAAACACTTAGAGCATTTGATCAATAAATATCATCCACTTTTACTAAGTGTTATGTACATTACCTAGCATCTCACAGTGAAATGATTTGGTTTTTGTCTGCTTCTTACTACTGGCAGGTCTCTGATGACACAGTAAAGCAGACTTCTTATTTCTTTCATTTTTACGATTCCAGGCTTGGGCAGCATCCCAGACATACCATAGCTCTCGCATATATCTTGTGAATGACTCTAGGTGAATCTGGTTTCCCTGGCCCAGTGATACTCTTGGTGGCTGAGAGAGGTATCCAAAGGTGTGTGAATAAAACCAGTAATGTACACCACCAATAATTTCACTGATAAAAAAGAAAATCTGCCAGAAATAATTGCTGTGTGTATATGGAGATTGGGAGGAGGTAGCTAATCCAACTGGCTTGAAAAGGATCGGAGAAAAGGAAGAATGGAAAGTTCTAATTCTAACTTAAAGTTCCATTCTTTGAACACATCTTTCTTGCCTCAGAAGGAAATATTCAGTATATTCTGCTGCAAGACCAAGAGCTAACGTTAAGTATAGAATTTTTCTTTGATTACCATATTCAGTTATTCATAAACTCAAAAATCTCAAGTCAGGCCAGACCCAATAATATATATGAACATAGAAGCCCTCCCTACTCCCCCCAAAAAAGGCATCAGTTCTGTTGCATTGCCTTTGAACCACTGCAAACCACACAACATAAGGGCCAGTACATGTAAAAGGACAAATAGGAAATGCATTAGCATCATGGGTGATACTAGTCAACAAGGCTGTTGCAAAAGCAGCCATCAAAAACATGCAATGAAATGGGCATGGCTGAGTTCCAATAAAACTTTATTTATGGACAAAGACATTTTAATTTTACATAATGTTTAAGTGTCATGAAATATTACCCTTCTTTTGATTTTTTTCCCCTGACCATTTGAAAACAGAAAAATATTCTTGGTTTATGGACATAATGAAACAAATACTCACATTTTAAGGCAAGACAAGAAAAATTTCAACCTAAAACATTTTCTCTGTCCTCCCTTTGGCCTCCCCTGGCCCCTCTAATGTACTTTGTGCATCTGTTTTATGTGCTAACCAGGCATCTCCAATGGCATACATATCTGCTCAACTTTAAAGATCAATTTTTCTCCTTCTGGAATTAGCCACATAACTTCTAGAAAGTATCATGATGACACACCACTTGCCTCATACACACAGCACATCTTTGGTGAACTCTATGTACAATGCCAATATATCTCTTTCCTTAAAGAAAGCGATTGGTACAGAACAGACTGGTCAGATGAACTGGGGAGATACTGGGCTATACCTAATAAAAGTTCTTTACTTAAATACTTACTTATGATCTTTTTAATAGCACTAGCTATTTAACTTGCATTCTGCCTATTTTACAAGATTATTGTTTCTTGCATTACCAACTAAGCCTCAGACATAGCTCTATGAGATCAATTATAGTGACTGTGTAACTCTAGACATGGGAAGAAGCACGAAGAGGAAACTATTTTCCTAGACCAAAACAGACCAGTAAGAGAGGCAGTCTGAAGACTCTGGGTAACCGTTAACAAGGCCTAGGACAAGAACAGAACACTGAGTGGCCTATCAGTGAAATCCTTGACTGATCTGGGAATGAGTATTCTTGGTGCCCTGGAATAAATTAGTCATGAAATGCTTCCCAAACCTTGGTCGAATTAAGACCAAAACGACAAGGATTATAAAATAAAGAACATTGTTCACTATCCAGTTCTACAAGAATCAAGTCATTAGCCACTACTAATAGTTGTTGACCTACAATACACTCTGAAAGGAATTAAGGGTGAAGATCAGGATAAAGTACTCTATGTTCTGGGTCTGGGAAAACTGGCAAACAGGCCTTCAGATAGATAGTTTCCGGAGAAAGTTTTTTATGGACCTAAATGCTCGCATTTTCCCATACTTAAAAAAGCACTAAAACCATTAACTAAGATATCTCTTCCTTGTGGCTAACAGCAACCTTCTACTGAGATGTGTACTTAATTGCAAGTACACCCTTCACCAAAATCACATATATACTGACCTCCCTCTTTTCCTGTTTGAAAAAGTTCTCAGAGTTCTATGAGAGATTGTCCTCCAGGTTATAATCCTCAGTTTGGCTTGAATAAAAATTTTCCATTTCTTTCTTAGATTGACTGTTGATTAGTTTTTCTCATTGACAGGAATATAAAACAGGTATTAGGCTAAATTTGGTGCACAGGTTATAGTTCGCTGACCTCTACATAAACTAATTTTCCCAGCTTCCAATAAGACACTAAATACTTGGCTTCCCTTTGTACATGGAAAGTGATAATGATGTATTTTTCATACCAAAAAGATTACTGCTTTTATCCTTTATATAGTCACTCCTAAAGCATCTTTTAAATAATGCAAAGGAAAAAAGTAAAAATAATTATTTAAAATATGTTCAGTCATACTAAACATTTGATGGACACCTAATTCAGGACTCTAATAATTCTAATTTTGCCACATTTATTGTTCAGTACCAGCATCTGTCCTTCAGTCTTATTTACGATAATTTTCCTATTTATAAAAGAATAGAACATGAATAATGTAATTCCAATACATTTATATTCACAAAACCACCAGAACTCATTCAGCTACTCATGGTTCTAAAAAAATTAAAATCACATGGTAGATTCTTTCCATGGTCCCAAAGGAAAAGAAATCCATGATGCTTTCACTCAACAAATATTTATCAAGCATATACAATGTTCAAGGCAATGCAAAGGGCAGCAACTTAGGCATGTGGACAAGATCTGTCATCTTTTATGTGCATTCAAAAGTAAGAATCTGAAGCAGTTAAAGGAAAGCTTCCATCATTATTTTGATGAACCTCAGAAGAAATGCAACCACCTTTACTCAAGGTTCAAGGTGACCCAGGGTTTTCAAGACCCAAAGTTCTCCGGATAGTGCTACAGATTGACAGGCTCATCTGCTAGTGTTTGATTTGACATGAGATGCACGGGAAGACACATAAACCTCAAGTGAAGAGCCTCATCTTAGACAGTTCCATATTGGCCAGACAAGCGCAGTGGCTCAAGAAGGCAGGCTACATCTTCCTCAGCTCAGTTGTGGATTACTCTTTCTAAATTGGCTCCACACCTGTGATTTTCAGTGCCTGAAGTACCCTCCAAATAACTGATTGTGGGGAAAACATAAAAGCCTGCTTTCCCCCTAAACATAAACCTTTTGGCTAACTGCCATTCCAACTCATGAAGGATATGCAGATCAGAAAATGGTAACTTCTGAGACCCCATCAGAAAAATGATAGATGAGATTTTTGGCATAGGGGCTGCCATCAGGCATTGAAACACATAACTTCTTCCAGTTTTGGAGACTGACAGGATAGATCTATGACACAAACTTGGCTTCAAGGGACCCTGAAGTCCTCAGCCCCAAACAGAGGAGAATCTGAGAAACTATATACCAAAGTCTTCTTTTGTTTATTTTTGAAAGAAATGAGGAATCTTTAAAAAGAGAGAGAGAGAGAGGAAGCTAAGCTTATTACCTATCATAGTACCCTCTTTCGAGAAACTTGAAGAAACTTACAATCTGACTATGGGCAAAAGTTGCAAAAAAATGAATTTCACCATCTTTCAGACAGCATATATTCTGCTTTTATGTAATCAACTGCATGTGCTACAGGGTCAGGAGATCTGGAAGTGCATGATAAATGTGGATGAAAGCTGATATTTCAGGATGCAAACACACGTGCATATAAAACACATACGGAGAGAAAGAAAAAGCAGCACAGTGAAGAAAAGATTATCTTTCAAATACACACCTATTTTCATAAACACCCACAGATACAGAAAGAGGGAACAGAGAACAAACCTATCATCTCTCAGAGAAAATGATTCAAGTCCTTTCAAACCTTCAGAAGCATGCTCTGAGTCTAGATTATTCGATGATTCCTACATTACTATTTTCTCCAGATATACAACTGAAATCATGTCAGTCATGTCATCTGCAGCTTAAATTAGGCTTCTTTATCACCTGGAGTAACTTTCAAACCCTGCAACTGGCTTTGCCACTCTTCTGGTATCATGGAAAGTTCACCAGGTTGACATTTAATTACATGACTGAATTCCTAATAAGGATTAACAAAATGATTAATTTACTCTTCTCCTCTCCTCTCTCTCTCTCTCTCCGGTTTCCCCCATGAGTCATGGTTGGCCATCGACAAGAACAAAATATCTAACTGAGGAAAACTGTCTTCCACGCGCAGCATCTGTCTCTCTGGCAAGCTCTGTAGACAGTTGTGTTCTGTCTCTGGAACCGCTTGAGAATCTCAGTCTGTGCTATTAGTGGGCTCTCACCCTCCTAGGTGCTGCTTCCCACTGATCCCACTCAATTTGAAAGATGGATTTGTATATATTTATCCTTCTGAGAATCTGCTATTGTGCAAATATCTCAAATTGAGACCCCCGTGGGAGGGCGCGCACGACACAGGAGCACTTGCTTTTCTTTTTCTGCAAAATATCCATAAAATAGCTCAGCGGTTCCCAGGGGTCTGCTTCTGGGTATTATATAAGCAGCTTCTCCTTCAGAGAGGGAAAGAGACAAGACACAGAAATAAAAATGCCCACAGTTTTCTAAGGGAATTTCAAAATAGCAAGTTGCTTAAATATCAAGGAAAGCACCTGGTTTCTCTCCAAGCCTAAAGATAGCCTGTGATCCTTCCAGAAAAGTAAGCAGGGGTGGGGGGCATAGGGAGAAGGGGGGTACTGGGGGGAGGAGGAAGGTCATGACCAGCACCGGAGAGACTGGGGAACACAGAGAATCATCTGGCAATGCATAACTGAGTAAGCTCTGTCATTTTGGCAATTCTAGAAAAAGAACTTAGTTGAAGAAATTTTGTTTTTGGAAAAGTAGTTAAGGTGGAGGCATGTTTTGTAGGTATGATATTCCAGAAAGAGCACATCTGTATTGCTCTAATTCAGACCCCAAAATACTTCTGTCAGGCTCTCCCTTGCCTTCTTAAAAATTTCTTCTGAAATCCACTTTTTTTTTTTTTTTCAAATAATTACTCAATCCTTAGACCCCCTAGAGGCTTCTGATTCTTAAAAGAATTAGAAAGATCTCCAGTTATTATTAGATTCCATTTTAGATTGAGAAGAAAGCAGAAAATGGGCAAGATAGGCCCTCCTTTATGTTGCCTGAGTTACTTTTGAAATTTGCTTCTTTCAAAGGCTGGAATAGCATGGAGCACCTTCAAACTATGAAAAAGAAGTCAACCGGACCAATTATTTGGAACTCTCGCATTGAAAGTAGAAATAATTTAACCACCCCTCCAAAGACCTAAAGGCATTTAAGAGAATCCAAGAAGCTCCATACGTTTCATATTTTCTAAGAATAACTACGGAGCAAAAGATTAAGCCTTCAAATATCTCACTTACGTAAGTCTGACAACAACAAAAAATACACAGTGGAAAGGATTAATCTCAAACAAAACTAGGAAAAGAGGCTTTTGCAGAAAACTATTCCTCTGGCTAGATCTCTTTTGTTTACAATAAGAAGTAGAATTTGGACCCATTATGTATTCCTTCTTATGGGTCCCCTTGTGAATTGAGGTTGTTAAAGTAACATTGTAATTATCTTTTATCTATGGCATGATTTATTTATAATATGAAATCCCCTTTCACATTTTTAGTGTCTTAATAAGTGAATGCTCTCCTTAGCAGTTGAAAAAATTGTAAAGCTGAGATATGAAACAAATATTTATTTCCTCAAAAAACTATGAATGTGACTCCAATAAAAACATAGTGACATATTTTGTTTGAAACATTTAAAATTTCTGTTCAGTTTCAAAGGTCATATTTAAAACTGCACCAACTATGAATATGAATAAGTTGTAGGCCATGCCTAAAGTGGGGCGTCTTTTCAAGTAAAAGACAAGACTTACTAATAGTCCCATTTGTTTTCCATTAAAAATCTACTCATTGTACTCACAGCAATCCACATGCCAGTATGGGAGCCTGCTTGGACAAAGCCTTTGCTTTGTGTGTATCAGATGCGAAATTTACTTAAATTCAAGATAATTGCAAGTGCATCTGCTATGCTTTGTCACTGGTCTATATGCACATTTCCACAGTGTATACAAAGAGCAATTATCCAACAACTAAAGAAAAAGAAACAGTCATTTCTGCAAATTGCAGCCAGCTCCTTTATCAAGGAATAAGTTTGTGCGGAAAAGAATGCTACCCCAAAACACTTTTTTTAAATAAAATGTATTCACTCACACCACATACATTAACTACACAGAACAAAAAAGGGAGCTTTTTCAACTGTTAAATTACTAGGTCTGAAACAAGGATAACTGCAATTTCAAATAAAATCATCTCACAAAACATAAAGTTCCCCTCTGGAGAAAAAAAACAAAAAACACAACCGATTTAAGCCAATTTGATGCACTGCTTTATGTTCTTATTCTGGATTCATGACAAAATATTTCAATAATAGTCACCCTGTTTGTCATTGGGTTTTATTTTCCTAATTTGAGATATAAGTGCACAGGCACAAGAACATGAAGAAAATTCAAAATGGGATTATTTAAAATTGGACAACAAAAAATCTTAAAAGTTTGCTCTGTTCATTAAACAGTAAATTCTAAGTAGACCTAAGTTTCATCAATTGTACTATTTGGTCAATGGTTCTCTTTCTTTCTCTCTTGCATTCTTTCCTTTTTATTTTCTTTTGCCTTTTTTTTTTTAAATTTTCATGAACAATCCCATTTTGACTGTCACATTCAACACGGCCACCATTCCTTCAAAGCCCAATCCAATTTTCAAACTTTTACACCTCATGCGAACGAAACAACATCAACGGCACTCCTCTTCAAGGACTTAATAGACTAAACTTGTTCTTTTAACAAATTCTCAAGGCCATCCAAAATGCTTAGAATAGAGAGAAAATTAATGCAAAGAGTAAAGAAATTTTTGTGACGACTGAAATCTATCACTTCCATGAAATCTATTACTTCAGAGGCCACTTAGCTTCACCTTCATTTAAATATCTTCATTACTATTTTGTAAAATGTATTATGCTACCAGTCAATGCTATTAGTAAACAAAACAAAACAAAACAAAAAACTTTCCCTATTCCCCAAACTGGAAAATCATTACCATTAATATTTCATACAGCTGCATTAAATGAGACAATATTCAATATTTAACTATCTAATCCTTCAGTGAGTTATATTAGAAAATAACAACCGCGTGAGAATTCAGCCAGTCGGATTATTTTATGGGATGAACCTTTCCCGTTATTAATAACACTTCAGTATCTTATGGTTTTTCAGCACAGAATTGTAACATTCAAGGCCTGAAAGAGATTTTGTTTCTAATTAATTCTCAAAATCCTTGGGAGACAGTGATGGAAGGATAAATATATTAACTTGGAATTGAAGAATAAAAGACTGAGCCTTCTGATGCAAAAGTTTTACTAGAAACATGGATTACTTGTGTGGGTCCCACATCTCACTCTGTTTGCTAATAATTTAGTGAGGAAGATGTGTTTGGACCTCAGACAGTCTAAGTCATGGAAAAAAAGAGGCGCAATTTTGTTTCTTTCAAGTACCACAATTACTCTTATTAGCAATTTATAAGTAGAGAGCTGGTCTGATCTTTTATTTCAAATTCCTACTAATTTCCTTGCAGGCAATTATTCAGCCATACAGATGTCTTCTTTACAGTAATTTAAACAAATCTTCACCTTTTTTCATATCATTTATCAACCTTATATATTTACACACAGGCAAACTTCAGCCCAATCTAAGTGGATTATCTTTAATTTTAACATGAGCAGAATTCAAATGCATCATGTTTCAATACGGCTTTTGGTGATAACAAAAAGAATTCTTCATGATGAACATATTTGAGACTGGCGCGTGCTAAAATCAAAAGCATTTTGCTTAATACATTTACAACAGGAATGTTCTCCAATCCATTTTAAGCAAGAGAGAAGTTCTCACCTCTATTTGCCTTTCAAGTTCATCCCCTAAGGTCCTGCAGGTCCCTTATTGTAAATATTTGCTGGGGAATTTTTATTTATGTTTTATTGATTGCCTCTCCCCTTTTATTTTCAGGGAATTCCACCACTTATATCTTGCTCTAAGTCTTTTTGCCTCATGATAGAATATGAAAGGGCCAGACTATTGATTTATCAGACTTTCTAGTTATAGGGATGTGACACTTGATCAAAATGCAACCAACTGGATAGATGAACCAGATTAGAATTTTGAGTCAAGAGCCAGGATCCCTACTACTGAAAGGACAGTAGTTCTAGTTCCTTCCAGGCCTGGTGCAAACAGTCACCTACCCAGGGCTGCAGTGCGAGCTGACACTAATGGCAATAGCAGAGCCCAGTGTCGGGGATGCGGAGCGCTGCAGCTGGGCACCCAGTGTTCAGTGGCAGGAGCACAAGTGTCTGTTTCCACATATTTCCTGGGGACTCGGTGCTCCCTGATATCTTTCAACACATTCCCTTTCTGTTTATGTTTGCCAGAATTAGTGTCTAACTTACAAGGAAGAACAAACCCAATCCTACAATTGAAAATAATAAATCAAATTGCACTTTTATTCTATGCCGGTGAATTTTAGAAACTGTTGGGAAATGAATGAAGAGAGCCTGCAATATTGCAAGTTGTAAAGAACATATTCTTATCACAAAGACTAGGGAACTTTCTGTCCAGAAGGACTCCTGCAACAAATTAGAAATGATCTCAGAAATTCTCAGAAATTCATGGATCCAGCAGGAAAAGAGCCAAGAGTCAAAGTTTAAAAGAAGATCCCTTCCAATTTTTCTCAGCCATTGCTTCTCTGATTCAGATCCACCAGGAACAGAAGATGGAAAAGAAATTTGATAGTTTGGCTATGATTTGCTGGAAATGAGATATGCACATCTTGAAAATCACAGCAGGGGAAAAAAAAAAAAAAAAAAAAAAAACAGGAGCATTAAATCAGAGCCTGACCAGTGCTATCAAAAGTCAAAGCTGACTGCTGGAAGTCCAGCAAGCCATTACCTGGGGCTGTGGAAAGGGTCAATGCTCTGTGCACTTCTTTCCCATCCACTTTCAGAGCTATTCACTGGGTACTTTTCAAGAATATTACCATTCTGACAAATGACTGATAAGAGATAAATTTAAAAAAGTGAATAAGTTTTGAAAAGTAAATCCCTAAACCTACATATTCACCATATGCTTTCAAGTACAACTGGGAAAATATTCCTTTAGAACAGTTTTCAATCATGGGAACACTTGGAAATTTTCTTACTGTCCCAATTCCTATCAATTTTCAAAACCCTCCAAAAAAAAAAAAAGTAAATCATAAATTGATTCATTGGTCATAAAAAATGTAAATTGACAGCTCTGAGCCATGGAACCATTCATCCGTTCATTGATTGCATTGACACAGGTAATAGGCATGTCCTAAAAATGACCTGCATGAGTATCTGCCCTTACTTTGAAACCTAGATGTTAACCTGGCAAGAATCCCTAGTTTAATACTAGCCCTCTGGCTTTATTCTTAAACATGTCTGCTATATCTGAATTTAAAAGAAAGCAAGCAAGCTGAGAAGTTATATCCCTGATCTGGCTCAAAGCTAAGCTTTTCTCAGAGTAACTGCACTTGGAGATCTAGGACAATGCTATTAAAAGCAAAACAAAACAAAACTACTTCTAACTTCTGTAATTAAAACATTATATTATACATGTGCATATGCACACACACACACACTTTTGCCTAAAGACTGTAAGCTTCTAGACCAGCAACCAATCATACACACATATACACACCCAAATAGTATATGATTCTGTGTATACCCCATGGGGGCTTAATAAACAGTTATGAATTGACTGACAAGAGAAAAAAAAAAAACAAGAAATGACAACCTTCAGGGTAGCCGTAACACAATTTTAACTTGAAAATTGCCCAGAAATAGACTTCACAGTCCATGGGAACATACACAAATCATATAAAAAGAACCTATGCCCCTTATATACCTAGAGAGTCCTTAGTGAAAAATCACTGTTGTAGGAAGGAGAGTTCAGGCTCTTTACCTATTTACTGTTTGGCTTCTTCACTGAATTCAGCTGAGAGCAACTTTTTTTCTTTCTGTGATAACTTTTTCCGCAGAATAACTTTTAAAATACAGATTAAACGCAAAATTTACCTCATCACTAATATTTTCTTGTGAGGTCAACAGGTATAAAATCACCTTTACTTCTCAATTCTCAAGACTCATGTTGCCATTTGAATTTCTCTGCAGCCAAATGTAACAAAAGCATCATCTACAAAGCTTACATAGTTTCTTCAACAGCAGCATCTCCACATAAACAGGAATTAGCAATAAATCACAACCTGCTCACCGTCTTTTCTCTAAAGGATGCACTGATAGTGTGCCACAATTCTTAAAATCACACTGCAGAGCTTCCTTCAAGACAGTCTTCAAATACCTCAAGTTCAAAGCGGTTTGCTTTTCTCCCTGAAGTTCATATGCATGTTCTATCTTAAGGATGTGGATAGAACAGATAATTTAGTTGTCTCTGGAAAGGATCATATACATAGGATGATGCTTCTGTTTCAATTTAGCCTTGTCACATTTACTTGAAATGGTTGTTATTTCAGTTACGGTCTATTTTGAAGAACAACTTCCACACTGATAAATTTCCCAAAATGTTTGATGAGAGCAAGTAGGAGAAAAAATAAGAAATAAACCCTGCTTAAAATTGATCCCATTAATCTGGGATGGGGGGGTAGGTAAAAAGAGAAGAAAACATTTTTGATTGAGATAAGGAATTTTTAAAAAAAAACACATGAAACAAAAAATAAGTCTGTGTATGTCTTTACCATCAAAGGTCAAAAACAAAATCTATTTTAATTCAATGCTTTCATAGTACTATCTTAGCCACAGCTCACTGCAGTTACATGTACTGGTCAATTCCTTTGCCAACATCATCGTGCAGGTCCCCTTATGCTACCCACCTATTGTACCCCATCCCATCCCAGTGCCCCACCCCCACCCCTGGCTCATCCCACAGTTCAACTTATAGCCAAGAGGTGGGTTTGGTCATCTGCTTCATAGGATAAATTGAGTTCATTTTCCAACATACATCTTTGAATACCTAAATCATTATTTATTTGAAAGTGTACAGAACTCCTTATATTTCTTCCTAACATTACATCTAGTGGTTAAGAAAAAGTCTGATAACTACTCCCAATTTTTTTCTAGATTTTCCTATGTTAAGCCAAACTCGTTTTTTGGGGTGATGTTTGTTTCTCAGTTTTCAGGTCTCCCACATAGATAGCAGTGAGAAAGGGTAGGGTTGTGGGTTTTTTAGTTTGTTTCTTATTTTTTTCTTGTTTTCTTGGCACCTCCTCTGGACTGTAAGAAGTAATGATTGATCATTTTTCCACAGTCATCCATGGCCTTCTCCATGGCCACATGTAAATGTGCCGATGGATAATTAAGCAACAGACACATCCAATAAATATAATAAATAAATTTGATTTTTTTCCCCTTAGTAATTGGTTTCATCTGACTGAGTCTGATTATGTGCAGGGATATATAAACAGGATTAGAGAGGAGAAAAATTAGATGCTAGGTCACACAAATTGCAGAGCCCTAACCACTGTGAAATATTTGTGCAATAATTATATATTATTATTCTTAAGGTTAGAAAAGCACTTTGCATCTTCTTCAGGACTTTAGGTGAGGCTAAAAATAAAATGGGTGGCATGATTATTATCATAAGGAGATGGTAGCCAACTATAGAATACATTTTCCTTTGGCTTTCCCACAAAGTCTCACTGCCTTGCCCTCATGCCTCCATTAAATCCATGCAGGTAGCGCCAAACTTTGACTGAGGTCTCCAATCCTAGGGGTCATATCACATCAGACTACATGAATAGACATGAGTTGGGCATATATAGAAGGCAGAGAATGAGAAAATATTTGTATACATTTACAGTCTGAGCAAATCCTAAAATAAAATAAAATTAAATCACTTTTCTAATATAATCTCAAGTGACACAAAGAGCATCTTGTATTTAAAAAAGAAGCATCCACTTCTACTCCCATTTACTTCCTTAGACATCACTTTGGCATCAAATTACTCTTAACCACAAGATCTAGCTCTTAACAGAACACGGTACCTGGCCTGTCTTGAGAATTTAAAAACTGCTTTTGGAAGGAATTAAAAAAAAAAACAAAAACTGAAAGATTGAAATATACTTTCATGCAGCTTTAATTTGCCTATATTCTTTGTAGGTAATAGGCAATATCTACTGAAATGTGTTACCATATACTCTTACATTTGAAATGGTTTAGGGAAAATATCACAGTTAAGATCACAAAGTCTGTTGCAATAAGTTCTCTAATAATAACTATGATTTTTAGCTATGTAGATATTTACCGTTTGAATTAACCATAAATGTGGACATAGCTATCTTCTTTAATAGTTCAATTTCATTCTTAGAAATAATCTAAGAATCTAAGTTGACTATTTCGACATTCAAAATGAAATTTTGAAATGGCGTATATTTAAAAAAAAAAACCTGTTATAAATACAGCAAGTAGCTTAAACAATTTTGTGATTTTTTTTTTAACTGTATGGGATTTTTTAACCTTTGCCAAAATCATTTCTATTTAATGATGTATTTCTTTTTCCACAGACACTCTTATTCCTCTAATTAAAGGAGGAGAAATGTCAAAACATTGAGTATCAGTAAAATCCTAAGCAATAATAAAAATGACATTTAAACATAAGCCTTTTCCAAGAGAATCCTCCGGAGAATTGTCCCCTTGAAAGATTTTAAATCAGTATATTATGGTTAGCATCAATTTTATCTTCACCAAGTGAATTATATTCTCCAACTTTAGTTTTTGCCTCCTAATATTTAAATTAAGGATTGGGGAAACTAAACAAACAAAAACGACTTATTCTTTTGGATCAAATTCATAAATGATTTTTTTTATTTTACAAGGCCCACAACTCACTTTTATATATTATAAAATAATTACTTTACCATGGTCATATTATTAGAAATGATCATACAAAATTCCTAATATTTTTTTTAACAGGCTTAAGCCTCTACACCTAAATAATTTCATCATGAGGACAATTAAATAGACTATCTTTTAGAAGAATGGGTCCTAAACTTTTATAGATCTGCATCATATTTCAGAAATCACAAAGTAAGGCAAAGATAGAAACAAATAAGCTAAGAAGTCTAGCATCACGTTTATATTAGAAAAACCTGTGGCCGAATCAAATTAGGGACAAGAGGAATAATGGGGCGTCCTCATAGGTGATCTAAACAAGTATCAAGGAAAGGAGAGCCTTCTGTGAAAGAACTTCAGTCAAAGCATAAGAAGTCTAAACTTTTAAAGAAACCATCTCTTTGCTCTCACACCTCGTACTCATACTTTCCAAGACAGATGCAGGATATTTGGTACCCGCCCCCCATAAGCTGGCACTGAGATGAGGAACACACTCAATCATTCCATCAGAGTCAAAGATCAAGTCATATTATCCAGGGTGGGGGGAAATCTTTGCTGGGGAACCTAGATTTTATTTTAACATATTAGCTGCATTATTTAGTGTCAATTTCTATTCACTAAATTTACATGAAAAGAGTTAAAACACCTGCTCTCGCTTTACTCACACTATTGCTGAAAAGCACACAACCATACCATTTTTCTGATAATCCTTTTTGTCTATAAGGTTGGTACTGTAATGCTCTACTTAGGAGAGGGGGACCAATTTAATCCTTTCAGCAAAAATGAGAGAACTTTATTTGCAAACTGTTTCTCAAGGTGCTTCATTTTTTGCCACGAGGAATTCGTAAGAAAAGGCTGCAATGCTTCAAGTTCAAAATCACACTGGAGAATGAAATATACCAAGCAGACTGCAGACAGTGAGTAATATGAATTTGGGGGAAAAGATTTTATACCTCTTCAACTTCATAAAAATCTTTTCGAAATATGAACAGGATACTTGCAGCAGAGCTAAAATAATACATTAAGTAGTGGTTTTCCTTTGTTAGGTAGAGAAAACTATATATATATATTATATATATATATATGTATTATATATATATATAATTTACTGGCAGTACAAAATTCTGAATATTGTGAATATTCCTTTAACAAAGAAAAAGCGAAAGCAGGAGTATAAGGAAATACTTTGACAGAGCTACTATTTGCTCTCACTGGACACGATTCATAAAATTACTGTTGATTTCACAAAATTTTAAGGGGGTATTATCTAATTAGATCTTACATTTTATCAAATATTGTTATGTTCCTCTTTCCATTAAGAGCATATGAAAAGACAGCCATTTCCCCCCACCAAAAAAAAATATTCTCACAATCTTCCCTGAAGACTGAGAATCTGTTGTATGCACTATGAGTATAGAATGGAAGGTTCCTCTTTGTGAGTGTATCAGGACTCCTAGAAACCAGTAAGTCAAAGAACAAAACTGTTGCTTCACGCAGTGATGAGAGACAAAAACATATGCTTTTCACATAGTCCCATTTGAGGTAGCAGTCTGATATAAGTTTTGTCTCTTTAAACTTGACTTGCAGTTTGAGTTCTTAAGTGGAGAGGGATAAAAGGGCCTTGGCGATGACCTTGACTATATTTCACCAGAAATCACTTCTCAAAATTAGTTTACACAGAATAGAAAACAATGGAAAAGCTCACCAATACAGGTTTTCCTCAAACACACACAAGCAGTGCCGAGTTCCTTTCAATCACACAATGGAAAAAAAAAAAAAGAGTAATTACTTTTAAGAAACGTTCAGTAGTTCTAGCATAATAAACACTTCACACATGAAGAAAAAACTCTACTCTTATCAAAATGAAAATAGTCACCTTAAAAATACAGGCAAATATATTGTCATTGTCAAGTTCCATGAACCAACAGGCTCTTTCTACACAGCCTTCTCTTCCCAAAAAAGTTACTTTCTCCCCATATCAGATGCCATACATTTGGAAATGCTGAAATTCAACACACACACCAATTGAAAGTAAACTACCTAATGTGCCAACAAACTTAGCAAGAGGATGGTATTATTCTGACACATTAAACTGAGATCAACACCAGGCACAGAAAGTTAAAAGGAGCTTAGTTACGATTTAATGGGAAACCTAACATCAATAACAATAATAAGAAAACCAGCAGCAAGCCACAAACACTATACTACACAGAACCATGTAATTCAAAACCTAGCTGACTGAACAGTAATCTCACCAGACAACACACCCAAAATGAAGCTATGTTTAATATTTTAACACAAATTCTCTGAGCTTTTTCAAAGTTGCCAGGAAACTAGAAGTAGAAAGGGTAAAAACAAACCACAACAGGAAGGAGTATGTTCTTTAAATCAATGGACTCTTGGTCTTCATAACTAGTGAAGATGCAGAAACTAAAGCTAATTGTGCTGCTTCATAAATAAATTCATGCACTGAATATATTATATAACAATTAGAAATCTTGCTCCATGAGCCACGTGAAATGACTCCTCAGTCTGGTCAGTTGTCTGCTTGTGCCCCTGTGTGTGGAATATGCCAGAGAAATAATTCAGCTGCTTAGCATGGAGTATATTGCTTTCTGGTTTAGGTCCTAGAATGAGAAAACCATGCTTTAGAAGACTTGGGTTCTTAGGATCATATTTACTATACGAATTCATTTTTCCTTGGTACTCAGGCAAATAAATGCTTCAAAGACAACTGTGATCCTAATGAATGGAAGTTGGGCTTTTCCCTCCAACTTGATCAAAATGGTAAATGGCAAGGGTCCATATAAATATTTTAAATAGCAATATTGCCACCTCCAGGGACCCAGGAATAAGCTGAGCTTGCATTCTAAATAAATTGTCTTATACCATTAGCAGACTACAAAAGAAGAAATAAGCTTTAAATCTAAGGAACCCAGTCCACAATTTCCAAGTCAACACAGGCAGCTCAGAACAGGTGAATTTGCATGGTGTCTTGAAGTAGGCTTTCTATTATAGAAAAGAGGGTCTGACTTGAGTTAATTTACAGTTCATTTTGTTCCAAGTCCTAAACTGTTTTATGCTGTTCTCCCAACATCAGCTAAGTTTACATGAAAACAAAGTTGAGCAGTATCATTGCAAACATACTCTCTGCACTTAGGTAATTGCTGGTCTATGATGTTGCAACCACATAGCAAAAGAAGGCTTCTTTAAATACCAGTATTTTCCCTCTGTCAAACGTGTGAGCTTCAGAGTATCTGTGAACTGGATATCCTCATCTGAGTCTAGAGTTCAGAGCTCCTCAGGATGCTAACACACACAGTGGAATTGCAATTGGTTCTATCCCCAACTTCCCTCCTTACATTTAAGCTGCCATTATTTTAGCTTCTTTGCCCATGGCTTGGCAGAAATTTTCACAACTATAAACTGATTTCTTTAGAAACTGCTAATGTGCCTTTACTTAGTGACCCTTCAGCATTTCTACTGAACTGGAACTGAAAACTTAGGGGGATAAAGAGCAAAACAAACGAAAAATGGTTAACTGCTAAAGACCCTCCGAAGAACTTCAATACGAATACATCAAAGAACTGTTCTATGTTAATTTTTAAATAATATTTAAAACAGATTCTGGAAGCAAGAGTTACACAGTCAGTTCTATTAAAAAAAAAAAAGAGTTAAGAGTTCAATTTACATGCATTATGCTGGCTATTTAAAATAACGCTATTCCATGTGGATGGCGGAAACTGCCCTCCCCCTCCCCAACTGACAAGATACCACTTCAAGTAAGATCTAAGAAAGGGGTGGTTTGGGGGTTAGAAATTGCTGTACATGTCTCGCAATTTTGCATAAAACAATACCAGCAATCTCTCTCCTTCTCCACAGCCCTAAATTTATTATTAAGTAAATTCAGCAATAGCTCAATCACTGGAGACCAGGACAGTATGTGATACACTAAAGCACTTATATGTTTATTATCTTTGCAAGCAACATGAGTAGTGGTGTCTATAACTGCCTCCTGCAAATCTGCAGCGATGTGAGGCAAAACAGCGTTTTTAAGAATTTCCCTTTTGGAATGCAAATGATTCTGCCTCTAATTTTGAATATTTTAGCCAGCATGTACCATACAGTAGTTCTGGAATCACTGGCATCTGTCATGCTGTCAAAACTGAGTCAAAATGCATTGTAATCCTGAAGAACGATAACGATAAACATCAATGCAACGTTAAAATGCATCCTAAAAAAAATCCCTATAATTGCGATGAACATTAGAGAGAAAACGGCAGTCCTTCTGCAGGGAAATAACAGCCTGCTCTACCAATCTTTCCCCTCCCCCTTGAAACTCATGCAACTAATGATGACCTCCCGAAGTGCCGAATTTAAATGTTCCAGCATTCATCTGAGGATGAAGGGGGGAAAAAAACATAGAAAACCACGAAACAAGTTGCAAACTGCACAAACGCAAAGAGAGAGAAAGAGAGAGAGAGAGAGAGAGAGAGAGAGAAGGCAACTGCAGGCTGATTCAGGAGCGATTGCAGAATGAGGAGCAACAGAGAGGAAACAAGGAAGAAAGAAAGGGGGGAAAAGCCTTAAGCATTAAAGAGTAAGAAGTGAAAAAACATTTACCAGCGGCTCGGTCAGTAGCTTCGCTCCCTGACACCATCTACATAGAGAGATAACTTAGCCTAGAGTCTTCGGTCCCAGCTCGCTTTGGAGCAAAATTCCTTCACTTCGAGGGGGTAACACACGCCCTCAAGAAAGAGAGAGAGAGGGAAAGAAGGGGAAAAATAATCCCAAAGACCAAGACAGGCTTTCCCCTCCTCCCTCTTACCCGCCCCCCGGACTCCCCAAACGGTGCTCGCTTCTGCACAGTTCTGCCGGCTGTGCCGCTGAGCTGCTGCGATGCTGCCGCGGCGGCTGCTGCTGCTGCTGCTGCTGCTGCTACTTCGGAAACGATTAGGAGGAGGACGCCCAAGCACGACCTGAGCCTGCGAGCCACCCAGGACCAATGTGCAACCTGCTCTGGAATCAAACCCATAACACACGCACGCACACCCAGCGGCTCCTGCACTGGAGCCCCCGCGCGCACACACACACACGCGCCCGCCCGCGCGCAGTACAGACACACAGACACGCGCGCACACACACGCGCGCACGCGCGCACACACAGAGACACAAACACACAGAGACACACGGAACGCCGCGCACCTCCCGCCCGCCGGCGCAGCCCCTGAACGGGAGTGCGAACCAATCCCTGGCCCCCGAGCGCGCGCACAGGCCGAGGCTGCCGGGGCTGGGTGGTGGCACTGGGGGGCGGCAGCTGCAGTGGCTCCCGGGTATGGGACTGGGGAAGGGCGTCACGGCCGCGAAAGAGGGGCGTTGGGGGCTCGTGCACCCCTTTGTCTGCAGAGCGATCCCCCCTCGCCCCACGCTCCCCGCAACCAGGCACAGCGCGAGCCGCGGACGGTGTAGGGTTCAGTTGCACTGTGGGGTTGGTTGCGGGAGGTTCGGTTCCACCTCTGCGAAACCCCAGGCACCGCGGCTGCACCCGGATCCCTGCACTCAGGGGAGCACAGCAAGCCCGAGCACCCCGAGAGTGACCCGAGCTTGCCTTGGGTTCAGATCACGCCGACTGCTCGGCTGCAACCTCAGATTCCACCTTCCAGGGTTAGGAAGCAGAGAGGGGCAGAGCGCAGCGGTGGTTTCGAGAGGGAAGGGAGAGTGGGCAGAGCCTTCAGCCCCTGCTGACCTGCCTCACCCAGACTGCTCAGTGGCCCTGAACCTGTCTAAGGTGGTGCGGTACCGGGAAGCTAGGTTTCCACACCTCAGAGGGGAGTTGCTTTTCTTCCTTCCATAAAGGGAATTACAAAAGGAAGCAATTCCCGACCCAGGAAAGGCTGATTCAGTTACAGAGTAATTGACAGAAAATCCAGCAGGGCCTGGCTGTGGTAATAGTAACAGCTAACAGGTATTGCTTACTTATCCTGTGCAGGCTTTGTGCTATGCAGTGGCCATGAATTAACTGATTGTATCTTGTCCAAACAGTATCTGATTAACCCTTGAAGGAAACTGAGGTCGCAGAATATTTTACCAACTGCTAGTCAGTGATAACCAATGCATCTGGGAATCTGAACCTGCAATTTAACTCAGGCACTGGAGAGAGAATGCATTGCTTTGAAGGGCTCTAGGCATTTCCAGAAAAGTAAAGGTCTACTGGATGTTTGCATGATAACACCCTCTAGCCTTCAAGCTGTATCCAGCCTGTCTTCAGCAATCTGCAAGTCTGAAAAACTGCATATCTGCAGTTTGCTTAATGTTCTAATACTAATAATATTCAAAATACTCATCTCTTGACTATGTACTCTGAGTCACCCTTTTAATTAGGCTCAGCAGACTTGCAATCATAATCTTTAAAATAACTCTGTAAACAAGCTATCCTTACTTCCATTTTACATATGAGGAGACTGACCCAGAGATGCCTTGTGACTTTCTCAAGGTGACAGGGCCAGAATAGGGAGGGTGCGGTTTGGTCACTTCCAAGGTCCATTTTTACAATGCAGGCATCTGCCTATAATGCAGGAGATACAGGTTCCATCCCTATGTCAGGAAGATCTGCTGGAGAAGGGAATGACAACCCACTCCAGTATTATTGCCTAGAGAATCCCATGGATGAAGGAGCCTGGTGCAGTCCACAGGGTTGCAAAGAGGTGGACATGACTAAGTGACTAAGCACGTGAGGTCCATGGTGGTTTTCTTTTTTTTTTTTTTTTAACTGAATTATGTGTCTTCCTTAACTGTATCTTGAATAAAGTCATGAGATGAGGGCACAGCAGTTACTTTTTATTTCATTCAACAAATGCATATTGATTTCCTATTAACATTCACTCATTCAAGAAATATTTACTAAGCATTTACTTCCTTCAAGGAACTTAGAGGTGACAGAAGATCACAAAGACACATCCCAGAACTCTCTGTGTTTATAATCTGAGAAGATAGCAATCGCATGCTTATGATGATGATGCTGAAAGCTTACTAGGAATGAATGTCCTTCCCTTCCCTATTCATCTAGCAAACTCCTAAATGTCCTTCGGTTTTCTACTCCAGTTTCACTTCTTCAGGGAAGCCATCTGTGATCTCTCTGGCTAAATTAAATCTCCCTTAATGTAGGCTTCCAAGGCATCATGTCAATTTTCTTTTTAAAAATTGTTATGGTTCCAATTTTCCATTAGTTCTGTGATTTACCTAGTATAGTCTTCCCAATCCATACAACTCTCTAGACCATAAGCCTCAATAGGAATGTGTCTTTTTATTTCCCACTAATCTCATAGTCTCTGGTAGATATTAAACTTGCTTTCTGTTTTACATGTATGTGCACATGTGTACAAGCATACACACAACTCTTAGAATAGGAGTAATGATTCTCAGGGTAGGATCTGTTTTTTTTTTTTTAATAATATTTTCATGTCAAAGATGAGAAACATGAGGCTGAGAGCGGTTCAGCAGCTGTCCCAAGGTCACTCATTTGATAAGCGGCAGAGAAGGACTCTAACAGCTCTATCTGATGTTTAAGTCCATGTGACTAACACACAGGCCCTGCTGCTTGGCTCATGTTTTCCAGTAACCAATCAGACTGTGCAAAAGTGGCTCATGGGAAATACAGTAGACAGATTTCTGGAGGTGGCATTATGGGGAATACAGAGATAATTTAATACTGTGGAAACTGAAAAGACCTGCAATAGGACATGAGTAATCCACTACTGAGCGCCCACCACATGTCAGGCTTCTTGTTCAGAACTTTTTTAAAGCTTAACAATTCTGGCTCAATGCTATTATTCCCATTTTACAGATGAGGAAACCAAGGCTCCCCCCCCCCAAAAAAAAATCCCTGCTAAACCGTAAACTCCAGAGGAAAAACTGAAATATCTATTTTTATTTTCCATTTTATACAACTTGTTGCTGTTGTTGTTCAGTCACTAAGTTGTGTCTGACTCTTTGCAACCCCATGGACTGAAACCCTCCAGGCTCTTCTGTCCATGCAATTTCTCAGGCAAGAATACTGGAGTGGGCAGCCACTTCCTACTCCACGGAATCTTCCCAATCCAGGGATGGAACCCACGTCTCCTGCATAGGCACGCAGATTCTTTACCACTGAGTCACCTGGGAAGCCCAAGCTACTAAACTTTAAACTGTCTCTCACTCTTTCTCTTCTCTCTCTGTCTCACTCACACACACACACACACTATCAAGCAAATTGTCCAAGGTCTTACTACTAGTAAATCAGGAGCTGGGATTTGCACCTGAGTCTGTCTGACTTCGGTGTTTCAGAGCAGATTGGGACTACAGGGTCATTATGGGGTTTGCAGCTTAACCAGGCTATTGTATCTGAGAAGGTATTTGGGTCTACCAAGAAAAGCCATTGCATGTTCTTTTCTTTCCCATTAAATCTTACAAGGAATCTGAGATTCAGAGACCGAAAGTCATTTGATCAAGGTCACAGCCAGTGTCATCATGCTGAGCTGGGTTTATACTCTGGCCTCTCTCACGACAGACTTGTGGTGAGAGAGTCATGAGTGGCAGACAGAGTAACCAAGATTTTCAGGCATTTCTGGCTGGGGAGGGAGGACAGGGACCTGGGAAGTCCTTGGAGGAAATGCTTCAGAGAACCAAGCGAACCTCTGATACCTCTCTTCCCATCGGTCACCACTCCTCCAGGTTCCATTTTTGTTCAGGCCTCTGCTCCTCTGCCTTTTCAGGTCTCACCTTGAACTTGATGCCTCCACTACCTCCCCATTCATTTGCAGCACCAGCAATGGCTGTACGGTTGGGCTCCTAACAGACTACTGGGTTTGTTCAGTGACTAGGGGAAGCTTTGATTACAAATAGGAAGCTTTTTGTTAAACACCTTTCCATTTTGGAGTATTATAGGGGATGGTGGTGTGTAGCTCTTTGTAGAGTTTCCCAACCTATAAGAATTCATACTATAAAAATGAGACGTTCAGAAACAGAAAAACATCTCCATCCCAGGCATTTTCTACCCTATCTCTAGTATTCACCTCCCTGCCCTGTCCTCCCCCTGCACAAAAAATGTACCCACAAATTGTGTCCATGTATTTACATACCTTAGAACCACAGGCATATACATCTAGCTATTAATATAAATACATAGTGGTCCGTGACTGCATATAATTCTCCTGCAACTGTCTGGCTATTAATTTGCCCTACACTGAAATGTTATGAATAAAGTAAGTGAGGGGTTGCTAAGAAAATGTTAAATATTAACCCTCTTTCGTTTTCCCTAAGAATACATTTATTCCTTGGGGAATGTTTCAGATGGCCGAAAGCTCTCTGGGATTCTCAATAATCCCCTCCTGTGTATATGCTAGGCAGTTGATTTTTCTTAGGAGAGCAGCAGAATCTTGAAGTCATGGTAAGATGACCCGTTAAGAAAGTCATGATGGCAACCTGAAGGAAAGCTGTGTTGAAAACTTGAAATGTTAGTGAATGTTCTGCAGTGGCTCTCAGGACAGGAACTTTAAAGTTTTTTGACAAGTGTCCTAATAATTCTATTGAGAACTTTCAAAGAGACTGGCAGAGTTCTTCCCCATCACAACTTTCTGAGGCAAATGCAGTTGTGATCACCATTTTGTAGATGAAGAAACCAGGGCTCTGGAAGAGCAAACCATTTAAGGTAAAATTACACAACTAGAAGGCAAGCTGGGATGCAAACACAGGTCTGTCTGATGCCATCACCTGTATGGTGGGCTCTGTCTTCCACCACCTTGAATTCAGGACACCCCACTGTGTGTGCAACCAGATGTGAGGGGGACTGGTGGGGAGGGTGGACGCTAATAGGCTTTAGGTGTGCACAATACTTCAAGGGTAGTAATATCTCTATCCTCCTAGGAAACTAAACACAGTTTAGACAGCCCCTTAAAGGAGTGTTATTTAATCTGTCAAATTAGAAATCTGATATATACATCATATACCAGGGATATATGAGATACACACACACACACACACACCAGGGAGCTTGGTAGGAGGACTCAGTCACACGACTGTCATTGGGGAAAAGGATTCTGGGACCCCTTTGACAAGCCTTTCTTCCCTTGCCTTTAAACAGCACTGCAATGTGGCGGTCAACCACATCCTAGGTCAATCACTCTTAACAGACAATCTCTTAAATTTCCTAGAATCCTTACAGAGGGTATTCTGAAAAAGTCTTCCTTTCCTAAGATGGGAAATTTAGAAGCAGAGACAACCTGAACTTGTTAAAATCACTGCACTTCTCCATGTTGGTTTCCAGTGTCTGTAAACATCGTTTGGAAAATTCAGTAGATTTCTGCTTTCGAGAGATGTCAGGAAGGATCCTCAGAATGTGTTTCTATCCAGCCAGATTAATTTGGTGCCAAGTATTGATAGTTCTGCCATGTACCAGTATTTGCATTTTTACATAGGCTACACCTTGTATAGAGAAGGATAACAGATGACCGTCTTGGTTCTATAACTTAATGCTAGAGATTGTATCTTGTACAGTAATCATTCATCTTTCCAGAAATCAGTCAGATAAAAGGAATGATGTTGTGACCTTGCATAGTTGCAAGAGTATCTGAATTTAAATTCTGAAACCCCCTCAAATAATAGCTTAGAGCCTACATATTTTAATTTTATGTAATATTCCAACAGGTCTGAATTTACAAGCCTATAGGGAATTAGAAGACAAGAGGTAAACTGCTATTATTAGAAACTTAATAATAGCAAGAAATAGAAACAAATAACCAGAGAATGAAGGAGGAGATAAAATTTAAATTTTACATAGAATGTTTGAAAAGCTTAATTTTCAGGTAAGCCTTCAAATACCACATTTCAACAGAAATTCTGTGTATCTTCAGATTATATAATTGTAGACCAGTATATGATATTAATGTTATTTATTCAAGTCCATACTTGATTACTACTTGAAGCCACAAAAATAAAGCCTACATTCCTCCACCTATCACTTAAGGTTCTCCATGGTGTGGCCCAGGAGTGGCTCGTAACTTCCCCTCTGGAACAAATGTGTTTCAAGACATCTGATTAGACATAACACTAAGTGAAGCAAGTCAGACAGAGAAAGATAAACACTATATGATACCATATAATGGAATCTTAGATGTGGAATCTAAAATGTAGTATGAATGAACTTACTTGCAAAACAGAAACAGGCTGACAGACATAGAAAACAAACTTTTGTTACCAAACGGGAAGGGTGAGGAGCGATAAATTGGGAGTATGGGATTAACAGATAGAAAATACCATATATAAAATAGATGAACAATAAGGATTTACTGGTTAGCACAGGGAGCTATATTCAATATCTTGTAATAAATTATAGTGGAAAAGAATGGGAAATATATAGATATATATACCTACACATGTATAACTGAATCATGGTGCTGTCTACCTGAAATATTGCAAATCAAATATACTTCAATTAAAAAAAGTGACTGCCTGGAGAGAGGTCTCAAGATGGATTTGAACACCACATTCCCGTGATCTACATTATTCTGAGTGCTGAGATGGATTATTTGATCCAGTTAGTGGGGCTGATCCAATATAGTGCTATACATGCCATGTGTTTCCCAAACATAGAACCAATTCTCCTTTCCTATATCATGTCCACTAACCTTCTCCCCCAACCTCGATTCTAGTAAAAAATTAATGATTCCCATACAACCGTGCCTTCTTTTGTCCATGGATTTCCTTTTTTATACTTTATCTGGAACAACATTGCCTCCTTCACCATTTCCACAAGGCAATTCTTCTTCAAACATCCCACCAGGTGTCATCATCTATTCCCAAAAGTCTTCCCTGAGTGCCCTAGCCAGAAATCCTCTTCTTGTTTTCTAAAATTAACTCACTGTAGGTGAACATTATGTCCCCCTTATATTAAAATTACTCATGCTCTTGTCTTTCCTCCTGGACAACAAATTTCTTGAGTGCGATAACCCTATATGGATCACTTTTTAATCCATCACCATGAGTTACACAAAGACTTTCCCTGAATAAAGTATCTGCTATAGGAGTATATATAAATGAATGGTGGATACTCAATATTTGGTGAATGAACGAACACAAAATTATTATTACTACTCTCCTGCTACGTCACAAAGAGATAAAGTTGCATTTTGTAGGCTAGAGAATACAGCTAGTGCTGGGCAATTCCTATGAGTAGCTAGGCTCCAAGGATATGGCAATAAACTCTCAGCTCCAGAGGTGCTCCCAGGCCAGTACAGGAGACAGGAAAGTAGATGGATGGAACAGGTGACATTGCTACTTGACACTCATCAGGAATTTTTGTTTTGGCTTTGCTGGCAGGTCAGTTAAAAGCTGATAAACAGAGTAGATAAGAGAATCTTATATAATGTTGTACCATATTGAATGTCAAAGAGCATCATTCAGTTCAGTTCAGCTCAGTCACTCAGTTGTGTCCGATTCTTTGCAACCCCATGAATCACAGCACGCCAGGCCTCCCTGTCCATCATCAACTCCCAGAGTTTACGCAAACTCATGTCCATCAAGTTGGTGATGCCATCCAGCCATCTCATCCTCTGTCACCCCCTTCTCTTCCTGCCCCCAATCCCTACCAGCCTCAGGGTCTTTTCCAATGAGTCACCTCTTCGCATGAGGTGGCCAAAGTATTGGAGCATCATTATAAGGGAACATTTTGTGTCTATGTGTATGGGGGTGAGTGTGAGTGTGTGCTTACATGTTCATGCTGGCTTGGCTGTACAGTCAGAGGGGTATGCAGCAATTTCCCCAAATCTCCTGAAATATCTCCAAAAAAAGGAAACTGATGATTCCCTTAAGACTAAAGAGAGACACCACTGAATAAATAATACCTTTCAAGAGGCTTAATACATTGTAAAGAGTGTTTTCACTGATTGGTAGAAATTCTTTTTGATTAATTAATTAGTTAATGTTTTCAAAGCACTTTCAAGATGAAAAACATTTGATGAGGGCTACATAATTGTTATTTTTCTTGTGTACCTTGGTTTTCCACATTACTAGGTTTGTTTTGCTCTCAGATCACTCTCTGAGCCCATGTACCCTCATGGAGGCAAGGTGTGGAATACTCCAAGAGAAAAGAGACAAAGAGATGGGATACCAGGGGTGGAGGTTATAAGAAAAAAAGACTCTGAAGATCCATTTTTAAAATAGACTTGAAATATAATCATACAAGAGAATGGAGAGGAGAATCATGATAAAAACCAGTGATATCCTTTACCAGAGAAATTCCATTTGCTCCCTAGCAAAGAGCCCTAACTGCCTTGCACCATGTCTGGACTTTACCTATTTATTTGAGGAGTAAACAATGACTGGTTTTTTTTTTTTTTTTTTTTTTTTTACTAAGCTTACTATATTCTAGGTATTCTTCAAGTACTTTGCATATACATGTTAATTAATTGTCTACTCAAAACTGCTGTTTGAGATACTTTTGCTATACACATTTTACAGACAGAGAAACTGAGGACTAGACAGGTGAGTGGCTCATCCAAGGTCATGAACAGCTTGTGACACATCTCAAAACTTGGCCATGATGCTAGGAGGAAGGATGGGGGAGAGGGCAAGAAGGGGAAAACGAGAGGCAGTCAAAGACAGAAGCTCCACCAAAATCCTACCCCTACAATATCTGATGACCCACTAATAAGTTGACACATAGAAACTAAAGGAGACCAACATGTCCTATTGGTGAAAGTGATTCAGATGGCAAAGGTGATTTAGCTTCATTTCCAAAGTGAAGATCTATATTTAATACTCCCAGGATCACCTGACATTCTGCCCACAGACAAGGCCCCTAAAATCCTCATTACCATCAAAATTACAAGGCACCACGGTGAGAATGAAGTCCTGGGTCATGAACCTTCAATTTCCCTTTGACTAAAAGCAACTGTCATAAGCTTTCTTTAAAAGCATCTCCATAGAGTGAAAGAGCAAGGGCTTTGGATGATAGCATCAGACGATCTCAGTCCCTGACTAGTTGTGTGACCCCGGTCCTTAATATTTAACATCTCTGAACTTCAACCATCGTATTGATAAAATGGAGTCATAAAAGCGCTTCTTGCCTAGATCTGTTGTGAGCATTATCTATGACACACGGGGAAAGGAACTGACAATGCCTAGATTGTAGTAGGTGCTGCATTAAAAAAAAAAACAGTAATTCTAATATTCTCCCTTCTCTTCCTCCTCCTTCCTCCCTCCTCAAGCTTATGTGGCCTGACCTGCTGAAAGATGTATCACCAAATTCCCAGGCAACACAGTAGTTCTCCACATTTCCCCCCAATATCTGTGAACATCTTTTGAATGATTCATAGATGCTATGATTTGCAATAGCTTCCAGGTAACAAAAATGGTAGATGATGTGGAGTAATGCCAGGAAAACCCACACTGTAGTTCAGCTGTGTTCCCTGAGTAACGAAAAGGTCAGTGAGATGAACAAGATACATAATCTCAGAAATGGACAAGTTTATTCTGAGAACAGGTGTCCATCACCAGGACTAGAATCCAGTAAGACAGACGCGTACAATTCACTGGTCTTACTGGCAGCAGGGTTCTCATTAACGGTGGTGTCAATCTCTTCTCAGATGTGAGACATAAAGATGCTAAAGACAGAGAGATGGTCCGAGCACATCTGATCCTCTTTTTCATCAGCTCAGTGATCTCAGGCAAATTATGCCATTTCATTAAGCCCCAATTTTTCCATTAAAAAAACAGTGACTAACACGGTGCATGTGTATAAGCAGATGTGTGTTTTATTTTATTTTACTTTTGTTGGAGTATAGTTGCTTTACCCTGTTGTATTAGTTTCTACAGTACAGCAAAGCGAATCGGCTACAGATATACATTTATCCCCACTACCCCCACCACTGCTGTTTTGGATCTCCTTCCCATTTACTTCACCACAGAGCATTATGTAGAGTCCCCTGTGCTGTACAACAGACTCTCATTCGTCATCTATTTTATACGTAGTACTGTTGCAGGAAGGGGGACCCCTTCCAAGACCCGAAACTGGGCTCTTGTCTAACACTCAGAAACGAATTGTCTGGGGAGACACATGCACTGACAAAGCAAGAGATTTTATTGGGAAAGGGCACCTGGGCGGAGACCAGGAGGGTAAGGGAACCCAGGAGAACAGCTCTGCCACGTGGGTTTTATGTGTTTCGGGTTTTATGGTGTTGGGATTAGTTTCCAGGTTGTCTTGAGCCAATCATTCTGACTTAGAGTCCTTCCTGGTGCTGCATGCCTTGTTCAGCCAAGATGGATGCCAGAGAGAAGGATTCTGGGAGATGGTCCGACATGTGGTGTCTCCTTTTGACCTTTCCTGAACTCTTCCGGTTGGCGGTGGCTTATTAGTTTCATGTTTCTTACCCGGACCTCCTGTCATAAAACAACTTATGCAAATAGTTACTATGGTGCCTGGCCAGGGTGGGCGGTTTCAGAGAGTGTGCTTCCCCTAACAGTATCAATAGCGTGTGTGTATATATGTATCAATCCCAATCTCCAAATTCATTTAATCAGGGCTGTTGTGAACAGAAAACGGGCTAACCCACAAAAAGGATACAGACGCTACCTAAGTGTCAGCAGTGGTATTGCAGGTGGTGTAAGCTCTCTCCAGGAGAAAAGAGGATTCTTAAAATAAGCTGTTCGAGGTAGGGCCGGGAAGAAGCAAGAAGGTGCAAGGGGATGGCGGCAACATCAAGAAAAACGTTTCTTAGAGCTGACAGCTCTGGGAAGGGGCAGCAAAGGGAAGGTTCAGAAGCAACTCTCATTTGTACGCACTTTCAAGAGTCTTCAGGAGCCTTGTTAGCTGTGGTCTGCTCACACACTCCACAGCCTATGAGGCACTGTGTGCTAGCTCAAAGAAGAGATATTGAATGGGTTGGAAATCAACTTTCTATTTTTCTTTCTTCTTCCTTCCCTAAAATCTTTGAACAGTTCTCAGCCATCAACAAACATCCTCGAAGTAACAGGTTAAGGGCACGTGAGTGCCCTGCCCAGAAACCTGTGAGGAGACGAATTAGAATACGCTGGACACATCTTACTGACCTTATTTTCTGGTAAGGAGACAAGCTTTGCTGCCAGGCTCTCAAAAGTACTAGAAAGTGCCCTGTGATGATGGCGCAGTGACTGAGAAGGGCAGAACGTCTTCTTCAGTGCCATGATGTTTGAGAAATAAGGAGTCTGGAGGGTATTTTTTGGTTCTCAGATGAAAGGGCCTGTATCCTTTCCTGCCAGCCGGAATTCCAGCCTCCACCCCCAACCGGAAACACTTCAAAGATATTCTAATAGGAAAGGTTGCCAACTAATTGTCAGAGAGGATTAGTATTATCAGTAACCAAACTGTGAGCCTTTGGTCTTCTGGCAAGCAGAGGGAAGAGAGAAGCCAGCTCCAAAAAGCAGTTTCTATGGAAAGCAGAGAAGTAGCCCTTACCCCAGGGTACCCAGACTTAGGAAGCATTTATCACCCCATATGAACAGACCACCTATTCTTAGAACAAACTAGACATAGGGCACCTTGCCCTCACTTCTATTTTATGAAAAAGACCGAACACTCAAGTTAAAGGCAAGCAATAAACAAAGTAGCCATTAAAGGATTTAGATTAGGAAATGTAATTACCCCATTCCTACCCCCAACCTCATCCCAAGAGGGTTCCAAACCTTTATAGAGAGTGCTAACAGTCCAGGGCACAGCCATGGTGACTGGAAGGAAAAAAGGAGAGTGGGACAAAGGCCAATAATACATCCCAAGCACATTTCAGCCAGAGAGAAGGTCCTGAGAAGGAAGCAAGAGAGAGAGCCTTTAACAAGGGGTTTAGTGTCATTCCATTCCCAGACTGTTAGGGCAAATGGTAAGAGACTGCAGCACAAACTGATTTGATAATCTAGCAGGGAAAAAAGCAGAAGTGAGAGACTCCTGGAAAATTATTGCTGAGAATGTTTCCTCACTAAGGATTTTCTTACGAGCCATGGCAAAATTGCATTCATAAATTTATTTCTAAAATGTCTTTATCTTACAAATTTTATCATGACATCTGTTTCTTAAATATCTTCAGTTGTTCCCTATCACCTAAAAAATGAGATTAAAACAAAACAGTAGGACGTGACTTGCCCTTGACCATCTAGTTGAAACCTACTATCAAGTTCTGTCACTTCCCAATCATGGACCCCATATTTTAATCACACAGACTCACTGTCCTTTTACAAATAAATTATGCTCTGTGCCATGGCATGTCTTGCTTCCTACCCTATCCATATTCTCCTTTTCATCTCCACATTTGGTGAACTATTCATCTTCAAAGCTTTGATTCTTAAAAAATATTATTCTGAAATATTCCCAGAGTTCACTAGGATGAACTCAGCATTCTCCCCTTTAAGCTGCTATATCACCTCTTATATTTAACAATTCTTTCACTACATACTTTCTGCTATCATAGTAATTGCCTTCTATGAAACCTTACCAGAGTACTGAATTATTTGAGGGCTTGAGTTCATGTCTTATTTATATTGTGAATGCCCGCCAAGAAAAAAGCAATCTGTTAGTATTTTTTCTTTGTTTTGTTTTGTTCTCTTTTGTATAAATGAAAACAGGTTTGGGTATTCATAGTTTGAGTATCAGCTCACCTATTTTAGAACAGTAGCAGCGACTGAGATCATGTGATCATGAATAAAGCAAACACTGCCATCTGGTGGTAACATAGACAAATTGCAGTATCAAGTTTCAAGACATGGCTAAACTTCTGAAATTTCTATCTGCAACTTAAATTTAAAAATATGAACCATACTAAGAGTTATTAACTTGTGATCACTGTGGTAATGTATTATTATATTGATTAAGATACAACTTCAAGGATATTTGTATTTGATTATTCAGTATCTTCAGTTTTCAATTTTAAAGCCTATATACTTTAAACAAATGTGTTTTATTTTACATAAATTCTATCCTGACAAAGTTGATTTCTATAGCCTATTTATATGATATAATATCTTTTCACATCAAATATTTGTATTTCTTACTTTAACAAATGAAACTACTACATGCATAGCAATGTATTAGACATTGTATCATAAAACATTTTCTCTTAGATTAAAAATAATATAATGTCAATGCATGTACCCAGCACTTGACCAACTAAAAATTCTAGAAATAATCTCACTTTATGCATCAAATGATTGCTGCTCTTTTTAATGATGATCCTTAGGCACCATAGTTGCTATTGATCTTAAAGAATCTCATTTAACTATCAAATAAAAAAAATAAATTTAATGTGGGTTCAGAATTAAGTATTTTCAGCTGGTATAATATCTAAGGATATAATTTCCCAAGTATTCATAGTAACCCCTCTCACAGTCAGAATAGTTTATTAATACCCTGTTACATGATCATATAAAAAATGTATAGTACAATAGTTATCACATTGCTACTGGAAAAATAGAAATGTTTTTCTTATACTGTTAGAATTCTGTTCTTGTTCCTCTATATATTCCTGTAATGTTGGGGGGAAAGTGTACTACGGATGAAATAACAAAGCTGGTCTATGTACACTGGCTGCCACTCAGGGTAAAATGTGGTCTCTATCTCTAGTCAGATACATAATGTAGCTCTAAAGTCAGGCTGCTGAGAAAGATAAGAATTCCTGAAAGTAAAACAATGTGTTTTGAAGATAAGAACTCGCCTACTGAATTGCACCCTGGTCTGAGTTTCACTCCTCAGATGTTTGTGAATTGAGAACTCAAACAGAGGTCTCTCTGAGTACCTCTATACCTGTGGTTCCTCCCTTTCCCTAATCTGTTCTGCAATTTGTTACCAGATTATTAGCCGAAACCTTCCTTGCACACATCACTTTTGCTTGGAAGTTTTTCAACTTCCAACCATTTATAGGTAAAATTTTAACTGCTTCTTTTATCAATCAAAGCAAGCCAACAAACGTGCTCCACTCTTTACACCACCTACTGGCCCTTGGTACATCTGCCAACCACCAGGTGTGGCTCTGTGGTTTCCCATCCTGATTTTCTGCTGTTGTTCTGTCAGAGCTTCTCAAACAGCAGTGTGCACACAACTCACTTGGGGATGCAGATTTTGAATTCATGGGGTCTGGACAGCCTGGGATTTCACATTTCCAAGCAACTCCATGGTGAGGCTGAGGCTCTGGTCCCAGGACCACAATTTGAGTAGCGAGGGATCTCTTCCATATCATAACAGGACCTTCCACTCCTATTTGTACCCCTGACATTCCTGACTTTTAAAATAGTTACTTCTTCTTGACAAATCAACTCTGAATCTCTCTTCTTCTGAACATGTTCCCTACTCCCTCTAGCCCAGGGTTTTCAACTTGGCTGCACATGAGAATCACCTGGGGAACATTAAAAACTCCAGCTGCACAAGGGCATGCCAGGTCGATTAAGTCAAAATCTCTGGGGCTGGGACCAAGGCATCAGTAATTTTTAAGCTCCTCAGGCAACTACAACCTGCTGCCAAGGTTGAGAACCACTGCTTTTAGATAGAAACGATGTTTTTTTCTTCCAATGCCTATAGCTCTTTGCTTTCATCTGTTTTTATATTTGAATTAACTATGAACTATCCTTGTGTGCTTAAGTGGCTTCTACTACCACCATACACACTTCTTGAGGACAGGATGTTTGCCATCTCTTGGCAGGCTGAATATGTTAGCACTTAAGCAAGGGCTATTGAGGCAGAGTTCCTGAGTTCACTTTTGAAATCTATCATGTATAATCATGAGCTTATTTTTAAAGCTCTTTATGCCTCAGTTTTCTTCTCCATAAATTGGAAATAACACTAGCAACTGCATTGTCAGGTATTTTTAATAAGTGAGATAAACATACAAGGCACTGAGCGCTGGCTCTTAGTATCTTCTCGACAAATGCTAGCCATTATTATTATTAATTAGCCTGCTTTGTCTGCCTCACATTCTATAAAGTAGCAGTAAGCAGTCAATAATCATTTGCTGGATGAATAAGTCAATAAATGATGGAAAATAAATCATATTTAATTGCTCTAAAATAAGCCCGGAACACCAGCCTTCTACTAAAAACGTTCAAGTGAATGCATGCTCACTATGCTCACTATGGCCTGAGTGAATTCAAATCCAAGAAAAGGCAGATAGCTCCTCACTAAGGGAGAGACTGGACAAAACATAATGACCATGATCAAAAATACCTTGTCTGAATGCTGTCAGTACTGTGTGTCCACTAACATTCACCAAAGCTATTAAAACAAACATTGAAGAAAAATTGCACCAAAAGGAATATTTTTTTGGAGAATGCCTTTAAAACCCAACCCAAACCTCTAGCAAGCAATAAATTTCATAATCTTTCAAATGTGTGAATGATCTGTCGTCCTAGACAGGGACTCACCCTATACTGGCAGGACACTGCCTTGGCCACCACAAGTGTAAACAGCCCAGGTTTATAACCATTCTTCTGCCAACAGAACATTTCATCACTATTGAGCAGTGAAGTAGGTAGGTGACTGAAGATGCTAGTCATAATACATAATGTGATGGAACAGGTGAAGTCAGCCTATTACCAGTGTGAATAGAGCCCTTTTGTTGGAATCCATCCTGGTGGAATGAATAGCCTCTGTTATGTTTATTGATTACACCCTAAGTATTGAAGGGGAGCTGGCTAGAGCTGCCCAGAAAAAGAGTCAGATGCCACTGTGTGCCTTTCATTTTGGCAAGGCCAGATAATCAGTCAGAATTCACTTTTAAACTCTAAACAAAATGTTCGATATTTTTACAACCCACAAGAATAAAATTAAGTGGATAAAGAAATGTCTTAAGGGACTCAGATCTGAGTACTTTTCACTCTCTGCAGCTGCCATCTACATCCAAGCCATCTACTGACCTCGAAGAACAGCTACACAGGCCTCTGCCTCTACACTCTTCCTACACAGTAAATATAATTTTAAGAATTCTGTCTGATCCTGGCACTGGTACCCTTGGTTAGTGAGTTAGTTCAGTATCTCACTCATGTCCAAGTCTTTGCGAGCCCATGGTTTCCATGTCCATCACCAAGCTCCTGGAGAGCTTGATCAAACTCTTGTCCATCCATGATGCTATCCACACACCTCATCCTCCATCGACCCCTTCTCCTCCTGCCTTCAACTTTTCCAAGCATCAGGGGTTTTTCCAATGAGTCAGTTCTTTGCATCATTAGCCAAAGTATTGGAGCTTCAGCTTCAGCATTAGTCATTCCAATGACTATTCTGGACTGATTTCCTTTAAGATTGACTGGTTGGATCTCCTTGCAGTCCAAGGAACTCTCAAGAGTCTTCTCCAACACCACAGTTCAAATGCGTCAATTATTTGGCACTCAGCTTTTTTTGTGGTCCAACTCTCACATCCATACATGACTACTGGAAAAACAATAGCTTTGACTAGGCAGACTTTTTGTTGGCAAAGTAATGTCCTTGCGTTTCAGTATGTTGCCTAGGTTTGTCATAGCTCTTCTTCCAAGGACTAAGCATCTTTTAATTTCATGGCTGCAGTCACCATTTGCAGTGATTCTGGAGCCCAAGAAAGTAAAGTCTGTCACTGTTTCCATTGTTTACCCACCTATCTGCCATGAAGTGATGTGAACAGATGCCATGACCTTAGTTTTCTGAATGTTGAGCTTTAAGCCAACTTTTTCTCTCTCCTCTTTCACTTTCATCAAGAGATTCTTTTAGTTCCTCTTCACTTTCTGCCATAAGGGTGGTATCATCTACATATCTGAGGTTATTGATATTTCTCTCATCAATCTTGATTCCAATGTGTGCTTCATTCAGCCCAGCATTTCGCATGATGTACTCTGCATAGAAGTTAAATAAGCAAGGTGACAATATACAGCCTTGATGTACTCCCTTCCCAATTCGGAAGCAGTCCGTTGTTCCATGTCCGGTTCTAACTGTTACTTCGTGACCTGCATATAGATTCTTCAGGAGGCATGTAAGGTGGTCTGGTATTCCCACCTCTTGAAGAATTTTCCACAGTTTGTTGTGATCCACACATTCGAAGGGGTCAGCGTAGTCGATAAAGCAGATGTTTTTCTGGAATTCTCTTGCTTTTTCGATAATCCAACCAATGTTGGCAATTAGACCTCTGGTTTCTCTGCCTTTTTTAAACCCAGCTTGAACATCTAGGAGTTCTTAGTTCATGTACTATTGAAGCCTAGTTTGGAGAATTTTGAGCATTACCTTGCTGGCATGTGAGATGAGTACAATTATGTGGTAGTTTGAAAACTCTTTGACATTGCCTTTCTTTGGGACTGGAGTGAAGACTGACCTTTTCCAGTCCTGTGGCCACTGCTGAGTTTTCCAAATTTGTTGGCATATTGAGCATAACATGTTCACAGCATCATTTTTCAGGATTTGAAATAGCTCAACTGGAATTCCATCACCTTCACTAGCTTTGTTCATGGTGATGCTTCTTAAGGTCCACTGACTTTGCAATCCATGATGTCTGGCTTGAGGTAAGTGATCACACCACTGTGATTATCTGGGTCACTGAGATCTTTTCTGTATGGTTCTTCTGTGTATTCTTGCCATTTCTTCCTAGTATCTCTGCTTCTGTTAGGTCCATACCATTTCAGTCCTTTATTGTGCCCATCTTTGCATGAAACGTTCCCTTGGTATCTCTGATTTTCTTGGAGATTTCTAGTGTTTCCCATTCTATGTTTTCCTCTGTTTCTTTGCACTGATCACTGAGGAAGGCTTTCTTATATCTCCTTGATATTCTTTGGAACTCTGCATTCAGATGGATATATCTTTTCTTTTCTCCTTTGCCTTTCACTTCTCTTTTTCTCTCAGCTATTTGCAAGGCCTCCTCAGACAACCATTTTGCCTTTTTGCATTTCTCCTTCTAGGGAATGGTTTTGATCACTGCCTCCTGTAGGATGTTATGAACCTCCATCCATAGTTCTTCAGGCGGTCTAACTATTAGATCTAATCCCTTGATTCTTCACTTCTACTGTACTAGGTCATACCTGAATGGTCTAGTGGTTTTCCCTACTTTCTTCAATTTGAGTCTGAATTTTGCAATGAGTTCATGATCTGAGCCACAGTCAGCTCCTGGTCTTGCTTTTGCTGACTGTATAGAGCTTATCCATCTTCAGCTGCAAAGAATATAATCAATCTGATTTTGGTATTGACCACCTGGTGATGTCGATGTGTAGAGTTGTTTCTTGCATTGTTGGAATAGGGTGTTTGCTATGACCACTGTGTTCTCTTGGCAAAACTCTGTTAGCTTTTGCCTGCTTCATTTTGTGCTCCAAGGCCAACCTTGCCTGTTACTCCAGGTATCTCCTGACTTTTCTATTTTTACATTCCAGTCCCCTATGATGAAAAGGATGTCTTCATTTGATGTTAGTTCCAGAAGGTCTTGTAGGTCTTCATAGAACCGTTCAACTTCAGCTTCTTCGGCATTAGTGGTTGGGGCATAGACTTGGATTACTGTGATATTGAATGGTTTACTTTGAAAAGAACAGAGATCATTCTGTCATTTTTGAGATTGCACTCAACTACTGCATTTCAGACTCTTTTGTTGACTATGAGGGCTCCTTCATTTCTTCTAAGGAATTATTGCCCACAGTAGTATATACAATGGTCATCTGAATTAAATTTGCCCATTCTGGTCCATTTTAGTTCACTGATTCCTAAAATGTCGATATTCACTCTTGCCATCTCCTGTCTGACCACCTCCAATTTGCCTTGATTGGTGGACCTAACATTCCAGGTTCCTATGCAATATTGTTCTTTACAGCATCGAACTTTACTTAGACACCAGTCACATCCACAACTGGGCATAGTTTTCACTTTGGTGAAAATTTCATCCTGGTGAAAACTTCTTCATTCTTTCTGGAGCTAGTTCTCCAGAAAGCATGTCTCCAGTAGCATATTGGGCACCTACAGACCTCGGGGAGTACATCTATCAGTGTCACATCTTTTTGCCTTTTCTTAGTGTTCATGGGGTTCTCAAGGCAAGAATACTGAGGTGGCTGGCCATTCCCTTCTCCAGTAGAGCATGTTTTGTCAGAACTCTCCACCATGACCCGTCCTTGGGTGGCCCTACATGGCATGGATCATAGTTTCTTTGAGTTAGACAAAGCTGTGATCTGTGTGATTAGTTTGGTTAGTTTTCTGTAATTGTGGTTTCCATCTATAAGTGTGGTCTGCCCTCTGATGGATAAGTATAAGGGGCTTGTAGAAGCTTCCTGATGGGAGGGACTTGCTCTGGGGAAATCTGGGTCTGGCTCTGATGGGCAGGGTCATGTTCAGTAAATCTTTAATCAAATTTTCTATTGATGGGTGGGGCTGTGTTCTCTCCCTGGGACCAAACTATGGTTGAGTTAATCGGAGTAATGTTTACCTCCTTCAAAAGGACTTATGCCAGGAATGTTGTATTCAGTGCGTCTGACCTCATGGCAGGCCACTGTCAACCCATGTCTCTGCCAGAGACTCCTGGATACTCATAGGCAAGTCTGGCTCAGTTTCTTGTGGGGTCTCTGACCCTTTCTCCTGGGTCCTGGTGCACACAAGCTTTTGTTTGTGTCCTCCAAGAGTCTGTTTTCCCAGTCCTGTGGAAGTTCTGTAATCAAATCCCACAGGCCTTCAAAGTCAAATTCCCTGGGATTTCTCTGTCCCTTTGCCAGATCCCCAGGTTGGGAAATCAGTTGTGGGCCCTAGAATTTTTGCGACAGAGTGAGAACTTCTTTGGTATAATTGTCCTCTAATTTGTGGGTTGTCTGCTTGTGGCTCTATGGCAGGGCTCACAAGCGGTGCCTCCCAGGTCTGCTGCAGCCAGAGCCCCTGTCTCCACTGCAGGCCACTGCTGACCTGTGCCTCTGAAGGAGACACTCAAACACTCAAAGGCAGGTCTGGCTCAGCCTCTTGTGGGGTCCTTGGGTCCTGGTGCCTGCCAGGTTTTATTTGAGCCCTCCAAGCATCTCTGGCGGGTATGGGGTTTGATTCTAAATGCGATTTCACCCTTCCTATCCTCTTGTTGGGGTTTCTCCTTTGCCCTTGGACATGGGGTATCTTTTTATGGTGGGATCCAATATTCTCCTGTCAACAGTTGTTCAGTGGTGAGTTGCAATTTTGAAGTTCTCACAGAAGATAAGCACACATTCTCCTACTCTGCCATCTTGGGAATCTCCCCTTAGAACCCTTTATGACCTGCTATTGTGTTTTGAATAAATTCCAGACTCCCCAGTGGTCTTGTCAGAAATCAGATGGTTTGGTCTTGATATTTATCTGACCTCCTCCCATTCTGTGCAAATCACCACAAGGAACCAGCATAGACTTGCTGCTGCTCCTAGTGACATCAAACTCACTCCTTTTTACCTGCTGATCTTTACCATTTGTACTTACTTGGAGCTCTCTTTCCTTGGACTCTGCAGCTCCTTTCCTTCATTTAGTCCTCCTCCAGATAGGTGGAGCTAGTGGTAAGGAACCTGCCTGCCAATGCAGGAGACATAAGTGATGCATGTTCCATTCCTGGGTGGGGAAGATCCCCTGGAGGAGGGCATGACAACCCATTCCAGTATTTTTGCCTGGAGAATCCCACGGACAGAGGAGCCTGGTGGATCCCTGTCCAGGGGATCACAAGGAGCTGGACACGACTGAAGTGACATAGCAGGCACGAATGCATGCAGATACCCTCTATCTCATGACCCTCTTCTATTATATTATTTGTAGAAGTTACCCTTATCTGTAGGTATTTTGTTAATTTGTTCAGTTGCTTAGGGTCTGTTTTCCAATAAGCCTGTTCACCATTAAAGAGCCTCAGCCTAATGTAGCACTAAACAGACTGTAAGGGTTCAATATATAGTTATGCTGAAATCAATTACTGAACTTAACAGCCTTTTACTTCACAGAAGTTATTTTTGCACAGAACATCCAGTGATATTAGTGTTTTGCCGCAAATCATAGACTTCTCCTCTTCAAGAAACATTTAAAAACTCAGAGAAATTTCCCAAATTCTAGTAATTTTTTCCTTTGGTAACACAATTAGATATTACATATATTATCTTCTGGACATTGAAAAACACTAAGACTTGTTACTGATTAAAAAGCTGAAGAAAACATAGAGGCTTTATGTTTATCCTTCATAATTACACATTATAATTATATGAAATTATATGATAGTCTTTTATGATTAGTTTTTTCATTTACCATAATATTTTCAAGGCCATCTGTGTTGTAACATGTAACATGTACTTCACTTATTTTTATTGTTGAATACTATTTCATTGAATGGATATACCACATTTTATTTACCCATCCACCAGTTGCTTGGTATCAGGATTGTTTACACTTTTTGGTTACTATAAATGCTGCTGCAATGAACCCACATGCACAAGTTTTGCACATTCATGTACAAGTTTTGTGTAGATGTGGGTTTTCATTTAGCTTGGTTATGTGATAACTTGGGTCATATGATAACTCAATGTTCAGCTTTTTGAGGAACTGTTTTCTAAAATGATTGCACTAATTTGGATTCCTACCAGCAATGTACAAGAGTTCCCATTTCTCTACATTCTCAACACTTACCATTGTCTTTTTTTAATGTATCAATACTAGAGGGTGTGTAGTACTATATCATAATGCCTTTTTTTTGTATTTCTCCAGTGACTATTGATGTTGAGTATCTTTTAATGTGCATATTTGTTATTTTACATAGTCTTTAAAGACATGTCTTTTCTGATCCTCTGCTCATTCTTTAATGGGATTGTTATTCTATTTATTGAATTTTTAAAGTTCTTTACATATTCAAGATAAGTCACTAGACATATGACTTGCAAGTATTTCTTTCATTCTGTGGATTGTTTTTTCACTTTTTCTACTGTGTTTTCTAAAGCATAAAATATTTTACTTCAATGATGCTTACGTTTTTTTTTTCTCCAGGTCAGTTTACTTCAGTCCAGTCACTCAGTCATGTCCGACTCTTTGTGACCCCATGGATTGCAGCATGCCAGGCTTCCCTGTCCATCACCAACTCCTGGAGCTTGCTCAAACTCATGTCCATTGAGTTGGTGATACAATACAACCATATCATCCTCTGTTGTCCCCTTCACCTCCTGTCTTCAATCTTTCCCAGCATCAGGGTCTTTTCTAAGGAGTCAGTTCTTCACATCAGATGGCCAAAGTATTCGAGTTTCAGCTTCAGCATCAGTCCTTCCAATGAACACCCATGACTGATCTCCTTTAGGATGGACTGGTTGGATCTCCTTGCAGTCCAAGGGACTCTCAAGAGTCTTCTCCAACACCACAGTTCAAAAGCATAAAATCTTCAGCATTCAGCTTTCTTTAGTTCCTCTTCACTTTCTGCCATAAGGGCAGTGTGATTATCTGCATATCTGAGGTTATTGATATTTCTCCCATCAATCTTGATTCCAGTTTGTGCTTCATCCAGCCCAGCATTTCATGTGATGTACTCTACGTAGAAGTTAAATAAGCAAGGTGACAATATACAGCTGTGACGTACTCCTTTACCAAAACCAGTCCATTGTTCCATGTCTGGTTCTTTAACTTCTTGACCTACATATAGATTCTTCAAGAGGCATGTGAGGTGGTCTGGTATTCCCACTTCTTGAAGAATTTTCCACAGTTTGTTGTGAGCCACACAAAGACTTTAGCAAAGTCAATGAAGCAGACGTTTCTCTGGCACTCTCTTGCTTTTTTGATGATCCAATGGATGCTGGCAATTTGATCTCTGGTGTCTCTGCCTTTTCCATATCCAGCTTGAACATCTGGAAGCTCTCAGTTCACATACTGCTGAAGCCTCGCTTGGAGAATTTTGAGCATTATTTTACTAGAGTGTGAGACGAGTGCAATTGTGTGGTAGTTTGAACATTCTTTGGAATTTCCTTTCTTTTGGATTGAAATGAAAACTGACCTTTTCCAGTCTTGTGGCCACTGCTGAGTTTTTCCAAATTTGCTGGCATATTGAACGCAGTACTTTCACACCATTGTCTTTTAGTATCATCTTTTCTTTCATCATTTTTTTTAACTGTTTGTCAAATCAAAAACCCCCAAACATGCCTACCCCAAGGTCATAAAGACTTACTCCTATGTGTTCTAGTATTTTAAAAGTCTTGACTCTTAAGTTTAGGTCTAGAATTAATTTTGAGTTAATTTTTTTCGTATATGGTGTGAGGCAGGAATCTAAGTTCATTTTTTTTTTTTTTTTTTTTGGATGTATGTGGATAACCAGTTGTCCAACACCATCTGTTAAAAAGACCATTCTTTCTTTATAAAATTGACTTGCCATATGGAAGAAAATTGATTAGCCATAAATGTAAGGTGAACTTCTAGAATCTCAATTCTATTCCATTGATCTATACATCTATCCTGGATGCCGTTATGACACTGTTTAGAGTATTACAGCTTTTTGATAAGTTTTTAAATCAGGAAATGTGAGTTTTCCAGTTTGTTCTTCTTTCATAAAAGTTGTTTTGGATATTCTGGGTACCTCCCTTGCATTTCCACGTGAATTTTTGGATTAGTTGTGCAATTTCTACCAAAAAAAAAAAAAAAAAAAAAACTAGCTGAAATTTTGATAGGGATTGTTTTAAATCTGTAGATCAATTTGAGGAATATTGCCATCTTGACAATATTAAGTCTTCTGATTCATGGTCATTGATGTCTTTCTATTTATTTAGATCTTCTTTAATTTCTTCCAAAAGTGTTGTAGTTTTCACTGAACATGTCTCATACTCCATAATTATTTTATTCTTCTTATAAATGGGATTATTTCCTTAATATCATTTTCATATATATTCTAAAAGTTAATGCACTAAGCATAAATGAGGGCTTCCCTGATGGCTCAGTGGTAAAGAATCTGTATGCAGAAGTCATGGGTTTGATCCCTGATCTGGGAAGATCCCATATGCCATAGAGAAATAAGGGCCATGCACCACATCTATTGATCTTGGGCTCCAGAACACAGTAGCTGTAACTTGTGAGTCCATGTGTTGCAACTACTGAAGCCCACGCACCTTAGAGCCTGTGCTCTGCAACAAGAGAAGCCACTGCAGTGAGAATCCAGTGCACCACAACCAAAGAACAGCCTCCACTTGCCATAACCATAGGAAAGCCCATGCAGCAATGAAGACCCAGAATGTCCAAAAATAAATTAATAAATAAAATCATTTTAAAAATAAATGATTAAAGCAGTTGTCCTGCAAGGGAATATGCCACACTGCTATTTTACACAAAGTTGTATAATACCAAGAATGTTCTCCATTTTAAATTTATACCATTGTATTCCTATTGCAGTATAAGAAAATTAGGCAAAAACACCTGAAGAAGTTAAATTAGGAACATTTCTCCCACAGGCAGTAAAATACCAAATGTTCAAAGAGGATGCTAAAAATGATGAGGGTTAAACTCACTTCTCCCTTCATTTCAGGTGGCTTCTCTCTCTGGAAGCATACTCTCATATTAGTTCCTAATATGCACAATTTTCAGTACAGAATTCCTGAATTAGAAAAGCAAAGAGGTCTTTAAAAGTTGAAGTAAATCCTACAGAAAATGTAAACACAAATTTAACCCTGGATGTTTAGATCAAGGCATGTCTATGCATAGCACAATTTGAAGCACAACACATTCTTGCTTATACTATGTTCAGTGATGCTATTTGTTATAATCACTGTGTTTCATGATACTGCTTCCTAGAGGTATATTTTATATATCTTACTGACTAAAGTATTGTATCCTTATAGCTTTAAAACATTGGCGCAACCAACTCAAGGCTTTTATTTTTAATTGATATTAATGATTTAGCCTTAATACTTTTTAAGGATACCAACGAAAAGATATCTACAAATAAGGTTCCCAGGCATGGTCTGCTCTTTCTGGTCACTGTTTTCCACCCTTTCCCCTTAAATTATAAAAGGAGGGCAAGATGTGTTGGGGATGTACAGCTGTGTTATTTCTTGAAACAGCTGGTACCAACTTGTCAAAAGAAAAGATCTCCTTTCCAAATATGTGCACACCTTGTGCAAGTAGATATAACGTAAGCCTGGTACCCACGGCTATTGATTCTGTTCATTGACAGCGGAGGTGTTTAATACATTTGTCCTGTTTGCAATGCCATTTTCAAACTCCGAGGATTCGGAAGGTTGTTTGTCTCAAAGGCACTCTTGAGAGAGCAAAGGCTAACCAGCCCTGTAGTTGCGAGGGCTCTGACAGAAACCTGAGTGAAGAAAATGGAGTGGAGAAGCCAGCAGATATGTTCTAACCTGCCACAAATAATGATTTTTAAAAAGCCCCAGAAGAATGTGCTTTGCTGCTTTACATAATGCTATAATGCATTAACTCATGTAATATGACTAGCAAAAGTTTATTTATTCATTTATTTCTGCTGCAGGCAAATACTGGATAAATGCTTACAATAGCAGGTTAGCAGGTGTTTCAGCTACAGCCATTAGTACCTCCTTGATGTACAGTAACTCTTCAACAGCTTGCCTAGTTCTAGCCCACATGGAAATTGTCAAAGCCTTTAGTGATTTGCAGAAAATAAAAAAAGGCTGAGATTTTTAAACTGTAGTATTTAAATCAATAGAGGGTTTAGTACATTCAGGCTTGGATAATTAGTTCACAATAGATAAGGCCATAGTTGTAGTCTATGTAATCTATACATCAAGAACTTTGTCATCATTTTAACTGACCACACATCTTCTCATTTACTTATTTATTTGGAAAAATATCTGGGGATGCTGTTCAACAGCTTCCCTAATGCACGCTGTGCTAATAAATCTTAGATACTTCTTCAGCAGTTCACTCTTATTATCTGGTGTAATATACCTTCAGGCTACTGAGTGCATCTATAGGTTTCCTTCTCTCCATAACACATTGTCCTGTCTACTGAGCAGCTCACTGAACTGAACTGATGTAAATGAGGCTTGAAATGTTAAACACAACTTGTAATATCAAAGGTTTTCATATCAAATAATTTTGTTCCTAGAGAATCCTAGGGAGATTAAGGATGCACATGGTGTCTAAAATGTCCACCAGTTACATGAAATATCCCAGCAGTAGATGGATAATTACCAGCTCACACTAGGAATACAAAGAAGGCACAGTCAGTTTATCCTGTCCATGTAAACAGACTGGGGAGTTTTTCTGGGAATTAGGTCCATATAAAACTTACTGAATACAGAACCCAAAATAACTGCAGACATCTGGCTGATAGAAGCTTTTATGACTGGGCCTTGAGGTAGTATTTTGCTTACAACTACAGTCACCACAATTTTCTAAGCCAAGCTGAGAAGCAAAATGTGTAAGGCTGAGCTTTCAAACTAGCCTCTGTCAACTTATCTCAGAACCCTGTGAAATAAGTTCTTCGTAACCTGTAAAGTTAAACTGATTTTCAGGGTGTACTTACACTGCTGTTCGGTACTTAGTGTGGGAAGATTCCTGACTCTGGGTTGACGGGAGGAGGTAGTAAAGGCCACACATCATTCAAATTGACTTGAAGGTTTCCAGAACCAAGACACTGGGGTTTCCTAGTTAGTGAGACTCAAATGGGAATAATGTACCCCAAACTCACTGCCAAAGGAGACAGTGCTCCTGGAGACAAATATGTAGTGTTGAGATGCAGAATTGAGATGGCTGGCCACCAGCAAAGCAAAGAGCAATGGCTTCCAACTGGGGATCGTTTTGATGCTCAGGGAACATATGTCAAGGTCTGGAGACCATTTTGGTTTCTACAACTAGGGGGTGGAGTGGGTGGGTGCTACTGGCATCTGGAAAACAAGGATGATGCTACACATCCCACCATATACAAGATGGCCCCAACAACAAAGAATTTCCCAAACGTTAATACCACTGAGCTTGGGAAACCCTGATATGGAGCATTGAGGCAACTATCTCATTGACTCAAAGTGAAAGGAGATTTGGGACTGAATTGTCCAAATAATTACTCTAAACTCTTCACTTGGCTCTGTCCATGGGGGACTGGTCTGAGGCCACAAATAAAGATGCCTGTGCTTGAGTTAATCAGTATAAACATCCAAAGGTTATGAAGGTTCTTTCAGAGTGCAGGATGGGATCAGCCAATCAATTGTATCTGGTTTTTATCCATCAAGAGGGGCAATTGTTCCCACAGGTACAGACCCAGTGAGGTGATGTATCTGAGCTCTATCATTACAGCAAGGGACATGCTAATTCACCAGTGTTGCAACCTCATTCCAGCAAGAAACATTATTTAGTTAAGATTTATAGTGATGTGAAGAGAGACAATGCTATATAAATGCTAAGTATCATTATTATCGTTATCTTTCTGTGGAACTCCTTCTGTGAGTAACGTTACACTGTAAAACACACAGACATCACTTTGTACCCATTTGTGGTTTTGAGGCGAGGCTACTATAATGAGTAATTCACATTGTGTCATCTCCTTTACACTCCAAGTTAAAACAAATTAAATAAAGCTTAATTAGAAAGTGTTTTATGCACTATGAAAATGCAGCTGATTGATATTCTGAGTAAATGCAGGTTAGTTACTAAAGAAATAATACTGAAAAGCCCCCAGAATCATAAAATCAAGACTGGAGTTCCATGATCTTAAACTTATGGTTAAAACAAATAAAATCCCTCAATATGTTTTGACTTTTTTCAATTGTCTATTTTGTTGGTGTTATATTGAAAACAATACATTTTAAGATTTCCCCATTTTTAGTGAATGTATGCCATCTGAGCATTTTCATGTTACTAAAATTTCATTTTAATTTCAGCAGTATAGAGAAGAGTCTCTTTGTGAGAGGATAAAATAACAATCGATAACCAGGTGCAAACCTTTTTAACAAAGCCTAAAACATGCTAATGGAGTGACTGCTTAAAATATAGTATATTTGTAAATTATTTTACATTGGATTTTGCAATGGTACTTACCTTCTAAAATGGAAAGCTTGTCTTAGGATTCTGACTCAGGTGGAAACTGTCAAACTGTCAGTGAGTATAGTAGTCACATTTTGACTGTCATGCCCAAGGCAGTGCTGAAGACACTGATAACAATATGGCACCGCTAATGATTCAATCGTTAGGAGAACACAGGCAGACACGGTTTATGCTTGCATGTGTATGCTGATGTATGTTTCTATTAGACTCTTTTCATTTTCACAGAAATATACAAGAAAACCAGTCTTATCAATTTAAAACATTACTGCTACTTTTTGCCTATATCAAACTCTTTGATCCACTCCTCCCCTCCCCGTTACATAAAGTATCTTTTACACTGTCAGAGCCAGGAAGATTTTAAATTAAGGATTTATGGCAGAAACAAGTTAATTTCTAAAAGAAAAGAAAGAAAATGCCATCTATACACATCTATGAAATGCTAGAAACTATAGCATAGTTACACTCTTGCATTTCTATATATGCTAATTTTTCTACTCAGAGCCAAAGCAAGATGTATCTTGATGCTCAGCATCTGCCTTCACACACTTTTCATGCTAGGCCAATGTACAGGCAAATGAAAGAATACTTAAGGCACTGGCATCATTGTAGACTATGTCATTTGATCAAAAAGAAGAGAAAGGAGAGAGAAGGCAGTTCTGATGAACTTATCTAGAGTTCTGCAAACAAAAATGTTGGAAAGCCATTTTAATTTCCACATTTATGTAAATTTTGAGTTAAATTTTATTTTCTCTTATTTTGATTCATGTGGTCAATTCACTTTTTTTCATAGCTGGTGGCAATGAAGTCAATTCCCTGATTAGAACCAATAAGGTCTTAAACTTTTCTTGCCTCTATCTTCAGCATTCAAACATGGTCAAGGGAAAAGTGGACCAAGTGTAAGTGACTAGGGATGGAGATCAAATGTGGTATGGATAATCATGGCAGGAAGAACTGGAAATAGAATGAACTGAAATTCTTCAACATTCACATTATTTCATTTCTATGTCTAACCAAGATAGAGCTGAAAGTGACTCCATTTCTCAAAGAGGAGATCTACAAAGAAATGTTTGAGACTAGTGGGAACATGTACACTTTTTGAACTACAGTTGAAATTATCAAATGTCTATACTTATATTTAGTTACACATACCTAAACAAGGTTACCTGTTTTTAAACACTTCCATATGTTCACATATTGTACCAATCACCAATTGTACTTTTAAAGAGTACAATTCAATGCTCTTTAGTGTATTCAGAGTTTCCTTAGGAAGCTTGAATGCTTTGACTATCACCTCCTTATCAGCCTATCACTTTCTTCAGTGAAAAACCAGTAATAGGTTTTCTCTCACCAAAAATTTCCCTTTTCTGGTAATTTTATAGGGAAGGAATCATATAATTTATGGTCTTTTGTAACTGGCTTATTTTACTTAGCATAGTGTTTCCAATCTTCATCGATATTGTAGCACATATACACCCTCCATTCTTTTTTTAGGGCTGAATAGTATTTCATTATATGATAGACCACTATTGATTATTAGTCAGCTGATGGATATATACATTCTTTCTACCTTTTAGCTATTATGTATAATGCTGCTATAAACATTCATGTTGAGGGTTTATTTGAACATATACCTAGAATCAGATGTTTTAAAATCATTAATTCAGGAATATTTTCATATATTCACATTTCCTGAAATAATTTTGTTCAAACTCTTGATGGGCATTTTCAATATCAATCTTCATAACCAATAAAGTCACTTTTGACTTAATAGTTTTCCAGATCACATAATTTTCATTTTGTTCTAATTCTTTTGGAAACATAATTTTTGTTTGTTTTTTGGCTATTCCATACACCTTGGAGGATCACTGTTCCCTGACCAGGAATGGAAACAGAGACCTTTTAAAATCCATTTATGATGATCTCAATTGAAATTTTATCCCAATCCACAAGAGCTCTTTCATATAACATTTGAACACTTTGTTTGCTGTTCCCACTCTTATGGGAATTTCACACATATGATCTCTAAGATGTAATCCACCTACTTGACTGCTGTTAAGAGGAATTTCTCAGTGTTTGTTTACAATGGCATCCCAGTGTGAGGTCAGACCGTAAGAATTTGTGTTAATTTTGGGTTAAATTTCTTTATTTTCTTATTATCCTGGTTCCATCCGTTGATTTCTTTAAGAATCCAAAGGATGCTTTGGCAAAGAATGTGTGCCAGTTGACCCACAGTGTATGAGAGTTCTAGGTGCTCCACTTTCTTGCCGGAATTTCATATCATCAGGCTTTTTTATTTTTAGTCATTCTGCAGGGTGTTTAATCATATCACATTGTGGTTTTAATCTGCATAACTCTGATAACTAATGAGGCTAATACAATTAACGCATGTATATGCTGTGCTGTGCTTAGTCCTAACTTTTTGCGACCCTGTGGACTGTGAAAGTGAAAGTCACTCAGTCATGTCCAACTCTTTGGGATCCCATGGGATCCCATGGACTATACAGTCCATGAAATTCTTCAGGCCAAAATACTGGAGGGGGTAGGCTTTCCCTTCTCCAGAGGATCTTCCAAACCCAGGGATTGAATCCAGGTCTCCCGCATTGCAGGCAGATTCTTTACCAGCTGAGTCACTGTGGTGTTGGAGAAGACTCTTGAGAGTCCCTTGGACTGCAAGGAGATCCAACCAGTCCATCCTAAAGGAAATCAGTCCTGAAGGACTGATGCTGAAGCTGAAACTCCAATACTTTGGCCACCTGATGCAAAGAACTGATTCATTGGAAAAGACCCTGATGCTGGAAAAGATTGAAAGCACAAGGAGAAGGGGACGACAGAGGATGAGACGGTTGGATGGCATCATCAATGCAATGGACATGAGTTTGAGTAGGCTCCGGGAGTTGGTGATAGACAGGGAAACCTGGTGTGCTATAGTCCATGGGGTCACAAAGAGTCAGACACGACTAAGTGACTGAACTGATGGACCATAGCCTTTCAGGTTCCTCTGTTCATGGGATTCTCCAGGCAAGAATATTAGAGTGGGTTGCCATGCCCTCCTTGAGGGGATCTTCCCAACCCAGGGAACCCTGGTCTCCTGCATTGCAGGCAGATTCTTCACCATTTGAGCTACCAGGAAAGCCCAACATATGTATATCAGGCATCTTTTATGAAATGACTGTTCAAATACTTAATCCATTTTTTTTTCTATTGTGCTAGCTCTCTTTTCCTAATTGATTTGTAGGAAATGTCTATGTATTTTGGTTTTAAGCCATTTGTGTGTAATATGTAGCAAAAATATATTCTCCCACTCTGCTTAACTTTTCACCCTGTTAATCTGTGCTTTAGTATATCAATGTTTCTAATATAAATGCAACTAATTACCATCTTTCTTTATGTTTATGACTACTATAATACTTAAATTTTTTCCTATGTCAAATAATATGTTCTAAAAAGGTTATTGTTTTATTTTGCATAACTTAACTTACAACTCACCTGGAATTAATTTCTATGCAAGATATGAAGTGGAGTCACTTTTTTTCTGTATGTATTTCCAAATGAATCGGAAGCATCTGTTGAAAAAGACTATACTTGGCCCATGCTACAGTACCAACTTTGTCACAAATCAATTATCAGTACATGGGTGAAATTGTTTATGGAATTTTTGTTTCATCACTTAGTTTGTCTACATTTACAGCAATACCATTTTATCTTAATTATCATAGCTTTATAATAAAGTCTTGATACTGGGTAGAATAGGTTCTCCAACTTTGTCTTCTCCAGATTATACTGTTTATTTTCAGGCATTTCCATATACACTTTACCATCAACTGTCAAGTTCATCAATGTGTCAAGATACACCAAACAGAAGAAAAAAATTAAAGCCTCCACTTGATTTATTTAGATCATCTTTATCTTCTCTCAACATTGTATTATTTCATTTGTAGAGAAAGCATGGCTTTTTTTAGATTTGTCCTTGGGTGGTTTGTTTTTCTGACACTTTCATAAATGATGTGGTTCTATAAAGTTCATTTTCTAATTGCTTATTTAGTGCAATCCATACAGTAGATTTTATATACTGACCTTAACTCCAACATTAGAAAGTCAGTTTTTTTTGACTTTTCATGTAGATTTGTCTGATAATTAACCATTTTATTTCTTGGTTCCCAATTGTTACTTGATTCTTTTTTCCCTTGATATATTATATTGGTTCCAACATTTAGTGCAATATTGAATTGAAGTTATGTTACTAGGCATAGTGGCCTTACACTCAATCATGTGGAAAAATCTTGCAATATTTTACATTAAATATAAAGTTGGATGTAGTTTATTTTTTAATTTTTGAATTTGTAAGTTTTATAATTAAGAAAGTTTTCTTTTCAGTTTGATAAGCTTACCAATAAGAATATTATAGTTTATTAAAATTTTCAGTATCTCTTGTGATAAGTATATGATAGTTTTCCCTTTCTCAATGTGTTGCATTACAAAGATTTTCAAATATTAAATAAACCTTGCACTCAAAGCATAAAGCTATTCATGATGGATGCATTATTCCAGTTGGAATTGCTGGATTTGGTTTGTTAGCAATTTGTTTAGGGTATGTTCAACTATGTTCATGATGATATTGGCCATTAATTTGCCTTTCCTTATAATGACAGTTTTAGGGTTTTTAACATCAATATTATGTATGCTGAACTCATAAAATGGGTGGTTCCTCCTTTTTCTAGGTTTTGAAGGCATTTGTGCTAGATTAACATCTTTTCTTTCAGAAATGTTTGCTAAAATTTCCTGGGCCTGAAATTTTATTTTTTGGAAGATTTTAATTTATAAATTAAATTTCTTTAATAATTATAGTTATGCTTAGATTTCAAATTAATTTTTATGTAATTTTTGTGGATTTTTCTAATGTAAATAGACATGTTGATTGGCATAAAGTTTTCATATCTTTATCTTTTTAAGAATTGTAGACATGTAGTATGGACATTCTTTTTTCATTCCTGACATTTGTAGATTTTCTCATTATCTATTCTATGTCTTTTATACTTTCTTGTGAATTTCCATAATTCTATCTATGATTTATTTTGGACATTTTCTTATTTATCTTCCAGTTCACTGTCTTTCTTTGTGTCTAACTGGCTGATAGATTTAGCTACTGAGTTCTTGGTTTTGGTTACTGTAATTTTTTTAGTTCTCAAATATCTATTTTTCTCTTATTTCTACTTTTCCCCATTATTATATTTTCTTGATCATAGAAATTATGGTTATTAAAAAAATCTATATTCTGTAACTTTAATATCTGAAGTCTCAGTGAAACTGTGTTTATTCTCTTTTGTTTCTGTTGGCATTAATTCATATTATAAGTTATTTGTACTGGTTTTTATGTTATCTTGTAACTTTGCATGCTTATTTTTAAAAATGTATACTAAGCATTTAAACAAATGTAGAAATAGTGTGAAGTCTTGGATAATGTTATTTTTTCTCTTGATAAAAAATACTATTTGTTTTAATAAGACACCCAGGAGCACAATTAATCTATGATCCTGCAATCCAATTTCCAATTTATGTTAGTTTAAAAGTGATCTGCAGTCCCTCCAAGAATTTACCTAGTTTCTGGTACTCTAAAGATCCAGTCCTACAGAGTAACAAACTGAAGTAAGTGATCAGAGTTTGACAACAGCCTCTTTTCCTTCCCCTGCGGTCTCTGATCTTCTGTTAATTTTGGTCCATGAGCTATTTAATAGTGCTGCATAATCTTCAGTCTCTCAGGTGATTAGCTTAATGATCAGAAAATATTCCAGGACAAACAGCCCTAAGAATAGGATTCTTTTCTTGGCCTCCACCATCTTATAAATCCTGGGCTAGTAACATTATTTGTTCTCCAAAGGTATCAAACAGGAACTTTTACATTTTGTCTAAGTTTTTTAGCTGTCTTTATAAAAATTTTGGTCCGAATTACTTGGTAATTCATTACTAGAAGCTCAAGTCTAAATAATCTTTACAATAATATAAAATACGGACTAAGAATATTTTTAATAGTAATATAAAAGCTTACATGATTTAGAGCAAAACCTAAGATACTTAGTATTTACATTTTCTTTACTAAGCAAGTTGATTAAAAAGTAATATTGCATATTACTAAATGATCAGAGTATAAGAAAAGGTAAAGGTAATTTTAGAACAGTATTAATATTACTAAAATTGACTGAGAAAATAGCTAATACTGTTAAACAGTATAGAAAACCAGTATTTATTAACAATTATGGTCCATCAGTCAAGAATGCATGTGTGTATATAATATATATGTATTATATATTTTATATATATATAAAACTTCAGATATATATGTACTCCTCCCACTGGTTGATTCCAAGTTTACAAGCACATGCTGAAAGCTAATAACCCACCACGAGCCCTGTTGAGTGTTTTTGCTCTCTTTTGCTCTATTAGTAGAGCAAGTAATTCATTACTTCTGCCCACAATTAAAATGTAACTATCTTTGAAGTCAATGGCAAAAAAAAACCCCAAACACTACATATTCATTCTCTGAAACATGTAATTCTAACAGGCTATAAACATTATTATTTTCCCATCCTTCCAGTCACTCAATCCCATCTTCTCAAATACTACTAAAACCAAACACTATTTACTAGCCTCTGGTTTAAAAACTCAACAAAACTTAATGGAAAATAAAATTGAGGCAGGGTTGGAATGAAGTAGGGTAAAATTCAGAAACTATGAGTTTTACTATCCAGTGGTAACAACAGATAATTAACTGAAAGCTAATTTAAGCATACATAGCTAGTCTGGGTTGAAATCTACAGAAGAGAGCTTCCAAAGAGATTCATGAGGCTGAGAGAAATTAGTTCAACTTTAAGGCTTTGATAGGGACCTGTTTTCCTCTCTATTCCTTATTAGCTATGTAACCTATTAGAACTTATTTACTTTTCTGTAAAGTAAGGATGATAATAATTCTACTTGTTGGGGTTGTTCTGAAGATTGATTAATACATATCAAAGTTTAGAACAATGAAGAGACCATAGTAAAGTTTACATATCGTTATTAGCATCATAACCACTAAAAGTCAGACAACTTGAAGATTTCATCATGGCTTCAGGAAATCTGAGAAGGTAGAAGTATAATAGGAGTCTACTTTACATGAACATCACACAAAATATACACCACCTACCCCCAGAAGAAAATGGATAAGTTCCCTCCCTCTTTATTGTAAAAAGTCATTTTTGTGACCTCTATAGACCTCCTTTGAAACACGCTAGACATGTTACACTGCTCAGTCCCAAAGAAATTGGTTGGCTTCATAAAAATAAAGCACAATGAACAGGGTTTGTTTTGATCTTCTCCAGGTAACTCTGGGACCCACAGGAGTTCTTAAAATATGGGCAAATCAATATTTTTAAAATATCCATAGTTTGGTCTATCAACACAATATGAACTATATATGATAACTTAGTAAGTCATATTATGAGTTAGTGAACATGAGTGAGTGAGAAGTGACTTATAAATGAATTTGGGACCACGTTTGTTTCAGAAATTAGATTCTCTCTATAAAAATATATACTTGAAATGATTTTTCATCTTTAGTAGCCTCCTTATTGCTTCAATGAGTATAGTCTGACATTTCTCATGGATTCAACTTGTCACCTTTAGTAAAGCAAGTAATTAACAAATATTTTCCATAAAAGGTTAGAGAGTAAATACTTTAACTTTTTCTGACCATGTGGTCTCTGTTCAAAGTACTCAAGTCCAGTGTTGAAGCAGAAAAGCGGCTATAGGCAAGCTGTAAACAAATGGACATCACAATGCTACAATAAAACTTCATTAACAAAAACAGAATGGTAACTGAATTTGAACTATGGGACATAGTTTACCAGCCCCTGAAAAGGAACCAAAGGTCAACGATTTCTAGCATAGTCTAGGAACTTCCCTGGTTTTAACACTGTTCTCATTTACAACTATGGCTTGGGAAAAGGGACATCCATTTAGTCTATGTAAAATTACACCCGAATCCCAAACACTCCTACAAAGGGAATGCCTTTGTTTTGGTTAACCATGGCCTGAAATCTTCATGCGGCTTTCTTTTATGGCTAGCTTGTGAGGTATTTATTATTTATTTAAAGAATGCAATCTTGCAATAAAAGAAGGTATGCATTATTCAAACTTGTAGTAAGTTTTTTTTAGTCTCCAGTACATAGATACTTTGAGTGTAAATGTATTTGAAAATAATTCTTTCTCTCACATTGTTATGCAGACATCCTTGAGCTATAACAAATAGTTTGCACATCTGATTCTTTTCAGTATTTTCTCACTAACACTTTTATGAAAAATACTTTGTTATTTTAGAGATAATTTGAAAACTACCAGACTTCATATTGTAGAGACTACAGTTTGAACTTTTCAGGACTATAAAGCTATTTTATAAAAAGGGAGACAGGGAAAGCACTACTCTTTTTTGCTTTCTTTCCTTTTTCTTTTATTTTCTAGGGAAAAGCACAAAGGAATTCTTGAAAAATTGAAATCATCCTTCCAACTTTAGCTCTCTACTTTGTGATTTTCTTTTTCCTTTTCTTGAAAGGCATGATTTCTTAGCATTTGATGATACTGAGGTAGGTATCATTTATTTAATGATTGGAACAAGTCCTGAAGCCAAATTCCTAAGTATACTTTAAATTTTGACACTGACTTATCTAAACTGGAAAAAATAGCTTTCTCCTTAACCTGTATTTACTATCTTGTTGCAATATAGTGAAAATTAATCAGTGCTAATGAAACACTTGGAAGATAAGAATGCCTTATAAGTGCTAGATATCATTCAAGAGGTCCCTGTTGGAATGAATGATTCTTGCCAAAATACTTTTAGAAGGAATACTGCCTTACATTTAAAACCCTAATTTAATTTTTGGGAAAATGTTATTGCTTTTTTTGTTAAATAGATTGAATAACCATAAAGTCTTTGATCAAATAAATGTTACCATGGATGGATTATTGTCACATTTTGGTTGGAACAAGCACTACATATTGATCTTAGTGATGTTTTATTCATATTAGAAATTATGTCAATACAAGTCATTTGGACAGATGGAGAGTCATATACTTAACTACAGAATTTAACTACCTGAGCTTGTTTTCTTAATTTTCCAAATTCATTAAAGCACCATGTTTATTAGTAAATCCAAGAATTAATGAGCTTGATGCTAGCTTACATCATTGGGCTTTCTAGTGACATTTTCTATATCACCTGCAGATTAGCCTTTTGGGTACACAAATTCATTCTCTTTCTCTCCCCTGAATCTTTACATGAAAGCTTCTTTGACATTACTAACAGCAGGCCAGAATTTAATGATTTTTCAAGTAAAATGCTCCTGGTAAATATAACTGCATAGACTGCCTCAAATTTGTGAATAGTGCTAAAATAAACATTAGTATAATTAATGGAGTGTGGTTTTACTACCTTTCCTTCAGATAAATCCTGCCTCATATCTGTTTAAAATAAAGATGGTTCAATTGGTATGTTGTAACTGACTTTCACTGTTTTTAATATGCAAAGTGATAAAACAAATTTCTATGAACTTAACTATTTTTAGTTTGGGTTTTGTGTTTGTTCAATCATGTGAAAATTAGTGGCTAAAATTGAGAATACACCCTCTCACCCCCTAAGAAAGTATACAGCATATAAATTGCTTCTTTGGATCTGGTAGCATTTAGATGTATAATCCTGTTTTTTAAATGCTATCTTGTTCCAGTTTCGAGACCCTGGCTAGAAACCACTTAATTCCTCTTCTTGAGCAGCTAAATCCACACCCCAAATATCTCCCATGTTAGGCTCTCACATCCCTGGTCACTATAGCCCCTCCCCAAGGCTGGACACTAAATGAGGTACAAGCCCTGTGCCCCAGAGCCCCCTGAAATCGTTCAAACTAGGCAGTCCTAATCCTTGTACCCTGATTTGCCACTTCTTCCCTTGTAAACCAAAGTAAAGGTGCCTGCATGCAGTCCCTCTCTTCCTCTGCCCTGACAGACCCCAGAGATCTCCTGAGTACCAGGTACCACCCCCAAGTGGGACACATCTGCTCAACCATGAGCAGAATGATCTTTTCAATGGCAGTATCTCCTTGTAAACTAACCTTATCACACATCTAAATAATAAAACCTGTTCAAATAAGGTGGAATTATTTTGTTTTGCCTTACTATTTTCCCCCTTTTTCCTCCTCCCTTCCTCCCTTCCTTCATTCCGCTCTTCCTTTCTCCCTCCCTCCCTTCCTCTCTTTCTCTTTATATCCCTTCATTTTTTCTTTTCTTTTCCCCCTCTCTCCCTTCTTTCCTTCCACCAAGCTCAAGAAGACACCTTTGCTCTCAGGCATGAGGAAACTTCCTTACAATTTGTACTTTTTGACACATTTTGAACCAAAAAACCGAGTAATAAGTGAAATGTCAAGCCATGTGCTCCATCGAGGATTCAGCAGGCATTGTTATGGTACCAAAAAAGGGTCATGTGAAAGGGATTTTTATCTAACTGGGCACTGAAGGATTCACTGGCTCAATTAAGCCATCTCAAGTGGATTCACAAACACTGTTGGTGACTTGCCTTGTATTTTTCCAGGTGTTTCCTGAAGCCTCCTGTACTACCATACCCGGGCTTCCAATAACTCCTTTCATGAAGCACACAAAGGAACTGTAATTGTATCACTGTGATAAGCAGGTCTCATCCATGCAAAATGGGGGAAAAGACTCATTGCCCCCATTGTAAAAGGAATTTAATTTCTGGGGATAGCATTCAACATTCAGTGCTTAGCTCAAATGTTATTTTCTCAGGAATGAGCAGAATGATCTTCTCCAGCTTCTCCAATGAAGAGATGGCTCTCACCGCTTTAGCGGAGGAGACACAGAGGAACGTGCCATTTTCATCATGTCATAGCAAAGATGGCTTATCATCTTTGATACTTTGACACTTTAATCACCTGATTGAAGCAGAGTTTATCAGATTTCTTTACTATTAAATTACTTTTTTCCCTCTTTTCAGACTGTATTCTTTGTGGAAGTCACTACGCAGAGCTCACACTTTAGGAGTGGGGAGTTACATTCCTAACTCCTTAAGAGTAAACTGTCTACAAAAATTATTTAGAATTATTCTGTTTAAATTTATTTCTTCTCCATTCATTTATTTATTTAATATTTATATCAGTATAAACTTACAATATGCAGACATTTATACTTTAGGTCATATCTTAATTTATGTTTTATGTTATGCTTAAATAGTTTCATCTTTGACCACTGAGTATTCTTTAAGTTGACTACTATGTCCCTTTAAATATACCCCTATCATTGTGTTTTGTTTTGTTTTTAGCGTTGTCTTACTCTCTTGCACAATGAGATGCTAATCTTGTACATTTTCTGCCCCAATTCTAGAACCAGTCATTTCACCAAGAAGCCCTAATACCACTGAAAAATGGTATTAGAAACAAAAATCTGAGTACCAGGTGTGCTCATACCTATTGAGATGTCATTGGCTCTAAGCTTAACAGAGCAATTAAATACACGTGAGTATGCTAACTAGCGAATACATATATATATAATATTTACATATTTAGCTATCTGTAACTACATTAAGCTAAACATGAGTTCATGTTGGTGTCTCCAGCTCTAATCCATTCCCACCTGGATTCTTCAAGACTTTCCCCGTTGCTTCCCCATTAATTCCCACCTCAAGAGTGAGAAAACTGGCTCAAACCATTTGCCATTTGCCATGCGTTTACTTAATTTTGGATAGTAGTTTCAGAATTGTTAACTCATAAATCTGTGAGAATCAACTTCATCAACTAGAGAAGAGTGCTTAGGTATAGTTTGCTTTCATTTTAGTCTTACAGACTCTGCTCATGTCCAATGTTAAGGACCACAGTTATTTTAAATTTCTTTGACTGATAATGTCAAAATCTTTGCCATATCTAGATCTGGTTCACATCTTTTCTTTGTCACTTAGGATGATGATTTTACTAAAGATGCTTGATCCTTGGAAGGAAAGTTATGACCAACCTAGATAGCATATTAAAAAGCAGAGACATTACTTTGCCAACAAAGGTCCGTCTTGTCAAGGCTATGATTTTTCCAGTGGTCATGTATGGATGTGAGAGTTGGACTATAAAGAAAGCTGAGCACCGAAGAATTGATGCTTTTGAACTGTGGTGTTGGAGAAGACTCTTGAGAAACCCTTGGAATGCAAGGAGATCCAACCAATCCATCCTAAAGGAGATCAGTCCTGGGTGTGCATTGGAGGGACTGATGTTGAAGCTGAAACTCCAATACTTTGGCCACCTGATGCGGAGAGCTGACTCATTTGAAAAGACCCTGATGCTGGGAAAGATTGAAGGCAGGAGCAGAAGGGGACAACAGAGGATGAGATGGTTGGATGGCATCACCGACACAATGGACATGGGCTTGGGTGGACTCCGGGAGTTGGTGATGGACAGGGAGGCCTGGTGTGCTGCGGTTCATGGGGTCACCAAGAGTCAGATACGACTGAGTGACTGAACTGAACTGAACAAGAACCAAGATAAATAGACCTTTAGTTTAAGATTTTACATTAATATGGCTTGGAGGTGGTTCTGTGCTTTACCTCTGATAGCTTCAGGTGTCAAAAGCTTCAAAATTCTCCAGAAGTCTGGATTTTGATACCCATGATTCTTTGGACTTTCCTAAGAACTCCTCCTCAGATTAAGTCTGTGTCTTGTGGTTCTTTTAGCTTAACTACACTGGAAATGTGTTCATGTGGTGATAAAATACAGGACATGAGGAAGCATTCCATAATCATACAATTATGTCTCAATCATTCAGTGGTCATGTGTCCCTGGCCTCTAAGCATCACAAAGTATCTCTTGGATCCTTATCCTCACACCTCCAGGTGATGTTTCTTCAATTTGGATAAGATTTTGATAAAGTATTTTCTGGAGACCAGACATTAATTATGAAGAAGATATTAGGCATTACCCTAATAAAGCTTGCACATTCACAATGCTTCCCCTTCCCCTTCCCAGGGGATCTTTCCTGGCTTTTTGCCATGAAAACCTGGTGGTGTCTGTGGAGGTAAAGCCCTCTAATATGTGGTGAACCTCTGAGACCATGGTCCACCAGGAGTTTCTCCCTCTTAAGCAGACCAACACACAGGCTCCAACAAATTGTTACAATTATCATTTAAGTGTTCCTACCAGTACATGGCTCCAGCAGCTCCTGCTCCAGTAAGCAGCTCTTGGCTATGCCTCTCTGAATTCTCCTTTCTCTCTAGAATTTTCAGTGGCAATTTGCCTCGAAACTTCAGTTCACTGATGGATTCAAAATAATAATAATGGCTTTCAGTTTATTCAGTTTTTCTTTTAAGTATATGAGTGATAATTTCCAACATCTTAACATATTGGAGCCAAATCTTGGAGCAAAACAACATATTTATGATGTATTATTAAGTAAAATAGAAGCATGTTTTAAAACATGATACAAAGTATGCTATTTATATTTACATTTGTGTATGTATAATAAAAACATAACACCAAATTATTAATAGTTCTTTTCAGAGTACTGGGATGAAAGGTTATTTTATTTTCATCTACTTGCTTCACTGCACTTTCTAAACTTTATACAATGAACTACATCATTTTGAAAACATTATTTTTATGTTTCTATTATGAAATATTTTAAACATATATTTTAAAAAGTAATAAACAATGAACTCTCTTTCTTTAGAGTATGTGTCATGGTATTTCCTAAGCAAGTTATATATTTCCAGTTAATATGCATATACATAAAGTCTTTGTGCTTTAAAAATTTACAAAAATAGTATTGACTGTATATATCTTCCTGAAACTTGCATATTTCAATTGAAGATATATGCCTATGACCCAGGAATTTCTCTTCTACATAAATGCCCTAAAGATATTCCCTCAAGGTTGCACAATGAACACATTTAAAATAAAATTTATTTTTGCACTATTATGTCAGGACCCACCAAAAAATCAAAAACCTAAATTTCCATCAGGTAGAGAGTAAACAATAAATTAGTGTATTAGTACAAATTAATAGTATAGAAAAACTAAAATAGATGGGTTACATCTACATGCTATTAATGTAGTTAAATCTCAAATAACATTATATTGACTAAAATTATAAATATTTAAATGAAAGCAGCATTCAATCTTTATTCTTGATCCTAAATTAATAGTAATATCCTATTTTTAATAAGTCAATAACTATTCTGTTCTTCTCACTTCATCACTTCCATCATCCTTAGCTATTTCAACAATAACACTTGTGATATCATCCCATATTTGGATTTCAAATTATTCTTCAACATTTTAATGATCATTTTCACTCATTTTGCCTATCTTTCAACACTTGATTTAATACTGAACTCATCAGTAAGCAATGTCTAAGATGATAATCTCCAAAATTCCAGCGTAGCATCACCTTCGTTTTATTTCTTCTATCATTACAGTCTTGCTGAAAAATGCTACTTTTTCTTTTTGATAATCTTCATATCTCCAACTTCTTACTATTTTCCCTTTCCATGAGATTTTGGAGGATCTCATTTCCCTCTTTACTCAGCCTTGATATCAGATTTAGCTATTTCATTGATGTTCTCATAGATTCACATCTCCCTCCTCTTTTCTTTTCTGACTTAACAACTCTGTTGATTTTTCACTCTTGAGTCAGTCTCCCCTCTCCCAACTCATTTTTATATTCTTTAGCTACCAAACACTGCTGGATGAAGTTACTGACACTAGTTCCTGACACAATTATGATTATAAAGTTGCTTGGTAACTATTGACATTATGTGTTTGTCAGTTTCTTATTATATACCTGCAGGGGTTTCAGATCTTCTCCCATCTTCTCAAATTACCAAAACCCCTGATTATTTTACGGACTAGAATTAGTCTTGATATCCCATTGTCTTCAGCTTTACTGAGAATATTGTTTGCTTAATTTCTCTTTATCTTTCTCTTCTATATCTCAATATTACTCTGTATCTTCAACCAATATTTACTTCCTCCTTGTAGAAGAAATATGACTTCATTCTGTCAAAACTAACAACTATCTGTGTGCCTTTGTTTTGACATTCTACACGTGTCATCATGATTTTACTCTTTTACCTTTTATATTGTCTATTTCCCCTTTCTTCAAAACTTCTCTCTTGCTTACAACTATACTTAAAGCTCCCCTCTCCAAATAGAATTTTATATTTTTCTCACTGTTCCCCTTGTTATCATCTAATCTCTCTTTTAATCACCTTTTTTATTCTTACTTGCCAAAATATTAGTTTAATATTTAAAAATTTTAAATTTAGAATTAAAACACAGAAAATAATATAAAACTGCTACTCTCAAGTGAGATTTAGTAAATAATACTAGTTATCATACTTACTTAAAATACTTTAACAGAAACTAATAAATTATAACACTAAAGCCTTACTGTCCAAACCTTCCCTTACTCCCTCCTTAGAGGTTGCCACTCTCCCAAAGTCAACATTGTCATTCCTATGCATTTTTAAAATTTTGTATTTTTTAAAATACAAAATTTTTGTATTTGTGTGTATACACACACACACACATACAAAATATAGGACACAAAATACAAGAGTGTATATACAAGAGTATATTTTGCATCTTTAAAAATTCAGATAGAGTACATGGTGTATATATTCTTTAATTTGCTTGCAGTATTGTTTTATGTAATATTGGTTTATCCTACTGAAGGATTCATATTGCTTTCCCTTTGTTACTACTAGAAAAGTGCTACCAACAGCTCCTTGTCCATGTGGGAGAGTATTTGGGGAAAGTATCTAGAAGTGAAGGTGCTGGTACAAAGAGCTTGGATAATTTTATTCATCATTACTAAAGTGAATTCCAAGATGACTGTTCAAATTTACATTCAAACCAGACTCTGTATCACTGCTTGTTTCCATAAATCCTCACCAATATTTCATGCTATCAGACTTAATTTGTTTTGCCAATCAGATGAAAAGACAAGGCTATCTTCATTTAGTTTTTCATTTTGTCATTTGTTACCTATAAAGCAGCTTTTCCTGTGTTGACTGATTTTGACTGATTGTCTTCAGCTCAGCTAACTGTCTCTTTAAAGCACTTGCCTACTTTCTAGCTTTTTAAAAAATTTTTTTCTCATTAATTCATGTATTTAACAAGCACCAATTGAACATCCACACTTTCTAGGCACTCTATTACATGGTGGAGAAAAATAAATGAACAAAACCAAAATAGTTGCCCATTGGGAGTTTCCATTCTTGAAGGGGTGAAAATAAAGAATGTGAAAAATAAGCAAAATATATATTATGTTTCAAGGTGATATGTAAAATAGAAAGAAAAATAGAGCACAGTAATGGTAATTGTGCAAGTTGCAGTATGTAATACTGTGGTCAGAGATGTCTTCGTTGAGGGGAGATTTGATTAGACTTGAAATTGTCAGGGAAGTTTGCAGAATGGTTTATTGCAGAATAAAGCAGTTCCGACAGAAGAATGATCTATAACAAAGTCCATAAGGTAGGCGCATGGTAATTATGTCTTATGAACACAGGATACTAGTGTGTGACTGGACCAGAACGAGTGACAGAAGAAGTTGGAGCGGAGAAGAGAAAATCACTGTAAGGTTCTGAACTATGATCCGCCCTCAGAATTTAGAAGATCATGGGGCTGCCGTGTAAGAATAGGGTAAAAACAGGGAGACCAATCAGAAGGCTGTCACCATAATATTGGCAAGTGATGATGATGATGGCTTGAGCCAGGATGGCAGCAATGTACATTATAAAAGGTGGCCAGATTGGTGACAAATTTTGAAAATTGAGATGGATTGGACGTGAAGCGTTAAAGGAAAGAGGAGTCAAGAATTGGTCTAGGCTAGAGTTTGACTTGAGACACTGCAAAGATGCAGATGCCTTAAGTGAAATGGGGAAGACTGGGAGTGTATTATACTTTGAGATGGTAGGTAGTCATCAAAGGTACAGGTGGCACAAACAATGGATAAAATCAGTAAGGGAATAAACTAGAAGGAGAAGACAACCAAGGGCTTGGCTCTGTGATGGTCTGACTAAGTATAATACTTATGAGGATTACAATCCTTTCAGAATTACATGGGTGGCAAAATTGTCTCAGGGTGAGTCTCCCCACTTCATTGTGTTCATGATGTACCCTGCAATACAGAATTTCTAAATCATAATATAATTAGATTTATAAATAATTTTATTATCTGAATTTTCGGGGTTTTATATTTTTTTCATAAAATTAAGACAATTTTTGCTACATTTATTTCTAGTTACCTCACAGATTTAAAAGGTGTCCTCTCTAAAATTTCATTTCTGTTTATTGCTGAAGTATAGGGATTAGATTAGATTAGGTTATTACATTTTTGTATATACAAATGGGCTTCTGGGCTCCAAAAATTTCTCTTTAGAGTCTCTTGAGAATAATAAATATAATAAATATATTGGTTATTTATTTCTGTTCCCCATATATATTTAAAATTTTTTGAACTAATTAGGGTCATTATAAAATACGGAATAGAAAGGAGAAAAGAGGACATCACTGACTTTGACTTCAACATGAGTATTTTTACTTTTTATTATTAAGATACTGGCTGTAAGTTTTTGGTAGTTACCTTCATATTAAGAATATCTTAGATTCCATGGATTCTATTTTTTTAATTGGAAATGGGTAAATAATTTTATCAAATTATTTTATTTTGTATCCTTTGAGATGACCATCTAATTCTTCTTCCTTTTACCTATTAACATATTTAAGTACATTAATAATTTTTACAATGCTAAATCATCCATGAATTCTTGAGAGAAACCCTATTTGGTCACAAAATATTTCTTATTCTTTATTCAGCATGCTAAAATTCTATCTAGGATTTTTATATATAGACTTTTAATTTAGTCAGGCCAGTTTTTTCTTTTCTCATACTTGTTTCATTTGGGTATTGGGGTTATATATTAGCTTTAAATTAAAGTTGCAAAGTATTCCATCTTTTTCTCTCGAACAGCATGGAAAAGCCAAAGATTTCATGCTTGTGGAACTTGTGGTTAAATTCATCTCTAAAATGATCAGAACCCAATGAGGTCTATTCTACTCACCTGCATCCTGCATATTTCTATTCATATGTGCTGAACCACTGTGGCATCCTCTAACTACTCTCACAACGTCCTCCATTGCCAGGATGATCTTTGTAAACTTTCAGTTAAGTCATGTCACTTTTAAATAATTTCACATGACCTGTAAATCCTGAGTAATCTGGCCCCATCTCCCTTTCTGACCTCATTCATCACCATTCTCTCCCTAACCCAGTACCGTGGTTCTTACTCTGTTCTTGGAGTTCACCCGCTTCTTCCTCAGCGCAGGTCCCTCGCACTTTGATGTGCCATCTGCTCAGAATGCTCTTTCCTTAGATCTGAGTTTGACTGCCTTAATCTCATCATTCACATCCTTATTTAAACAGCACCTTTCAGAAAGGCTTTTAACCTGGCTTACTTCACTCAGTATGGCAAACTCTAGGTTCATTCACGTTTGTTGTAAATGGTATTATTCCATTACTTTTAATGGCTGAATAATATTTCATTGCACCATACCTTCTTTATCCATTCTTCTGTTGCTTCCATGTCTGGATTATTGTAAACAGTACTGCAATGAATATTGGGGTGCATGTATACTTTCAGTCCACAGGTTTTTTTGGATTGTATGACAAGGAGTGCAACTGCAAGGTCAACAACCACAATATTGTTAATTGGCTATATGCCAAAACAAAATACATTTTTTTAAAAAGTACTTGCAACACTTTTCAGACAAAAAAGAGAAACACTTCACCTGACTTCTCTGTGTAAAAGATCAGCCCTTCCTCTAGTCCCTCTCTACTTATGACCTGCTTCTGGACACTGCTTTTGTTGTTTGTTTTTACTAACAGTTACCAATATCTAAACTTTATTTTTAAGAGATATCAACATCTGAACTTAGTGTTTTTATTGCTTGTCGCTTTTTTTGGGGGGGGGGGGAGGCGGGGGGGGGGGAACATTGTGTTAGTTCACTGTATTTTCTCCCCTACCACATGAAAGTTTCATGAAGGCAGTTACTATTTCTCTATTCTCCACTAGAAGTGACAAAATGTCAGCTGCTCAGTCTTGTCTGACTCTTTGAAATACTATGGACTGTAGCCTGCCAGGCTTCTGTCCATGGGATTCTCTAGGCAAGAATACTGGAGTGGGCTGCTATTTCCTACTGCAGGGTCTTCTCGACCCAGGGATCAAACCCACATCTCCTGCATTGCAGATAGATTCTTTACCATCTGAGCTAATGGGAAGTCCAACACCACTAAAGTTCTCACGAAAATGTCTCCAATCCCTAGAACAATGGGAGTACCTGGTACATGGTCTTTCAAAAATATTGAATGTTTAAATCAGTGATGGATAAAAGAACCAATATCACTTTTCACAAACAGTAAAGGCCATAACATCCTAATACGTAGTCTCATCAATCTCTCATTCAACAGGTACTTACTAGTCACTGACTTTGTATCAGACATTGTCCAGGACACTATATAGACAGTGGTGAACAAAATAAGCTCCTTTCTCTCAAGCTTATACCCTGGTGGTGGACAACAGTAAGCACATAAACAAGTAAACATATGTTTTCTGGTATTTTGGCAAACCAGAAAATAAAAACTCTGAGTAGCAGCATTTGACAATGTCCATGGTGTAAATATAGCCACCCTGCTCAATTTCAACCTTTCAGTGTTTTAATACAGTTTCAGAAAATTTATAAATTGGCTTCCGTGGGCGAGTATTATTTTGTCAGGTAGAATTAAGTGTTACTGAGGAATATAATGCAGGGGGAGGGATATGAGGAGATTCTGAAGGAAGTGACATTTCAGCAGAGGCCTGAATTTGAGCAGAGACAGATTAGTGACTATCTGGAGAAGTATAACATGAAGCAGAAGGAACAGAAAATATGAAGGCCCAAGATTAGGAGCCATGCCTGGAGGAGCAACAAGGACACTGTGACTGGGGCCGAGTGAGCAAGCGGAGGGGAGCAGTGAGCTCAGATGAGATCAGAGGGCCTTATAGCTTATTTCAAAGCCACTTACTTTTATTCTGAATAAGATGGACACCACTAGATTGGAGCAAAGGAATAACAAGATTTAAAATACACAGTCATTGTTGTGATCTCGGGGGATGTTTCGAAAGAACAGCATGTATATTATCTATGGTGAAACAGATCACCAGCCCAGGTGGGATGCATGAGACAAGTGCTCGGGCCTGGTGCACTGGGAAGACCCAGAGGAATTGGGTGGAGAGGGAGGTGGGAGGGGGGATCGGGATGGGGAATACGTGTAACTCTATGGCTGATTCATATCAATGTATGACAAAACCCACTGAAATGTTGTGAAGTAATTAGCCTCCAACTAATAAAAAATCAAAAAAAATAAATAAATAAAATACACAGTCATTGTAAATTATGAGGAAAACTATTGTCATGTTCTGCCTTTGAAATAAATAAGAAACCCAACAATACAGTATAGAATAATATATAAGTCACTACTAACTCAAGTGTGTACACAGCAGAATCTTTTTATAAACCTGCAGTGAAGTTTTTTGCTTTATGAATGTAAGTTACAGATGCGTGAGCAGCAAATTTTTTGTGTGGATAACTTAAAGCACTTGTTTGTAGTTCTACCAATGACTTGCAAATCCAGCAAATGCAAATGACTGGCAATTGCTGGCCTGTAATTTAGGGCAAACATTAATCCATCCGTATTGCAAGTTTCTTTTGGTTTCTTTGGCATTATTTTATGATACTCATCTGGTTTTTCAGGGGACATTCCAAGCTCAGTAACAGCCTAAAAGATAGTCTCAGGTTTTTATAAGAAACTGATTTTTAATGTTAAGACTAGTTTTAATACTAGTGATTTTTGTGCAATAGCTTTTTAAAGTGCCACTTAAGTGAATATGATAGCTAAATAAGTGGGTAACACTGCAAGAAATAATATTGCATTTTGAATCCATAAAACTCTGGTCTTGGTTTGTGAATTCCACTAATGAGGTCTATATATGAAATAGCTAATACTTACTTAGCCCTCTTACAAATGCATGCCCTGACAAAGAGAGGGCTCTAGAAAAGAGTATGAATTTTTCTGTACAAAATGTGTTTGTACAGAAACCCATTCTTCCATTCTTATGGAAGAAGCATCAGAAAAAAAAAATTATAAAATAGTTGTTTCTTATTGAACATTTACTATTTGCCCTGCATAATCCTTACAGCTTTGTTTACATTATCTCCATAATTTCCTTTGAGCTAAGTACTATGTACAGGTCAGGTTCAAAGACTTTAAGTGAGTCACACAAAGTCATGTAAGTTGTAAATGGCAGTCTTAGGACTTGACCCAACAGGACTGTGTTCCCCCCTGCAGAATCAGAAGGAATAATGCCCTGTATGAACAGCATGTGTGTGTGTGTGTGGTCTCTCAGTCATGTCCAACTCTCTGCAACCCCATGGACTGTGGCCCATCAGGTTCCTTTGTCCATGGAATTCTCCAGGCAAGAATACTGGAGCAGGTTGCCATTTCCTACTCCAGGGGATCTTCCTGACCCAGGGATTGAACTCATGTCTACTGCATTGGTAGGTGGAGTCTTTACCACTGCACCAGCTGGGAATAGCATATGTTACCCCAAAGATATTACCCCTTGAAAATTTTATAAATTATAAGTCTTTAGAGGTTATGAGAGCTATATCCATACACAAAAACTACTTTTTAAAAGCTCCTTGACTGGCATTTCCAAGGATATTCCATGGACCACTAATTCCATGGATTTTTCATAATGTTGCCTGGCCAGATTAGTTTGGGGTACACTGGGTAAATGAAGTTATATAGATTGTTGCTGCTGCTTCTTTATTTGTTTTTAAGGGCCTCTGGGATTCTGTAATAATGGTCTTTGCAAAGTTCTAAGAGGTCAGGTAATTCTTTTTATTTTCTAAACATATGTGATCAAGGAACGTTTTCTTCCTACATAGTAACCCATGGAATGAATGCTTTGCAAGAACACTTCTCTGAGGGAGGGGACCTCTTATAAATTATCCTTTAGTTCTGATTTATAATACAAATAGAAGCATCATCTCCTCAGGACAATGTCTATCCAAGAGTTTAGTACTATTTCTGAAAAGGAAGAATTAGAGCCACGCACTTGTTTGTTCCTGTTTTAAAGACTCTGGCACTTGTTCAGCTTCTGACAGAGATGTGTAGATCTCGCTAAAATCAAAGAACAAAATTGTATTCCTTGAAGATAACTCTTATCACATTTTTCGACACCACAGGGGTATTTTCTATGTAACTGGTAAGATATTGAACATCACCCAAAAACAAGCTTGCTTGGTTATAGACACTGACTGGAGGCAAAAGCCTAGATCCTTCTGTCTTCCACGTTTCATTTTCCCATTTGCAGCATATGTGTATAATAATTTGTGCGTGTGTGTGCACATGTGTGTGTGCATGTTTCTGGCAGACACCTTTGGGCAAGTTTTGGTCTTGTCAAAATAACAGAATCATCAGACTTCAGTCATGTAATCTGCCTGATTCCCTAGGAGATACAGTAAATTGCTCCCCAGAACCAGAAAAAAAAGGGAGGGGAGAGAATCTTGTGACTGACTGAAGACTTTGCCTCACTTGTGTGTTTCTTCTTGTCTTTGAATACATTTTTCTCTGAGCTGTGGATCAGAAAAATCTAACCATCATGCACTAAGTGAGGAAGGCACTGCTACAGAGAGGGTAGGTTTCAGTCAGTAAGGGCTGAATGCAATCACACTTCTATCCATTAACTTCCAGGATGAATTTTAGTGTATTTAGATGCTTTTTTAAAAAACCAACCATGCATTTATTCAGCAAACCACTGTTGAACGCATATTATATTTCCAGACCGTGTTCTTATTCCATGTTCACAAGATCAAACAATGCAGATAAGTTTTTGAGTCTCACTTTTTTTCAAGTATAAGTTGAGAATTTGTAGTATTGGTGGTGAGAATCCAATGAAAATATGAATATAAAGAATCTAATATGGTCCACGCCACATAAGAGATGTTTAATAAATTGTAATGATCACAAAAACTGAGGATGACAACTGCTGATGCACAGCCCAATAAACTGAAGATTTTATATAATCAAGGATATTCCCTTTGATAGGAGGGAAAAAAGCAGCTGCTTAAATTGTATGTTTTTCCCCTAGTAAATAGCTATAATTTTCAAAGTATTTACTCCTTGAAGTCTAGATAATAAAGATTGCTTTAAAGAAAAGATGCTGTCTTAGTGAGGTGTCATTGTAAGCCACATTTACTATGAATGCTCCAATTCATATTGGTTTATCAGATTAGTTTACAAAATTACCTGGCAGGTATCTGAAAGAGTAGGAAGTTGAAACATGCATTTTATTAGTGGAGATCATAAAATATCTTAGGAAAATGGACTATTAGGAGAGCTATAATAGTAGAAGATTCTTAAAGACAAGTGAACAGAAGTTCTAAGAAAGAGGGAAAGAAGAAAACCTTCAGATGCACCTACTAAAACTCTGTAGTCAGTTCACTTCCAATTGAAAATACAATTTCAATTAAGACTTCCAAGAACTTACATGAGCCAGAAGCCTCTGTCTGGTTCTCCTGCTAAAAATGATCTTACATTGTGGTCTTGTTGTTCATTATACTCCAACCACACAGATCTCCCTGTTCATTAAACTCCAAATATGGCCCCATATTCACTTTATAGCCTTGAGGTTCACATTTGCCAGAACTCTTCTCATTGCACTGATGTTCCTGACATTTTCCCATGGTTGGCTCATAGGTCTCAGGCCATTAGAGAGATCTTCCCTGACCACTCGACTTAAAGGAGCCCTGGATTCTCTCTAACATTCTAATTTATGATTGTTATTACATTTACTTTAATTCAGAATTTTCTTCTTCATTATTTACTTTTTTAGTTCAGTCTGATTTCACCCTTGTTTCTAGACTGGAAACTCCATCTACACAGAGTGCTTGACTATTTTTTTTAATTACTGTATCTCGAGCACAGAGAATTGTGCCTGCCATCTAGTAGGCTCTCAATAAAAAATTGGTGAATGAATAAATCATTGAATCTGGCATAAATAAAGTACTTCAAAGGGATGTTGAGAAATGGCAAAGAATAACTTCACCAAATTGACAATTTTGCCTAGGGTCAAAGCTGAACATAACATTAATGATGTTCATTGATATTTGCTGGACTAACTTTGACATCTCTAATGAAAGAACTGTTCTTTCATGCATGCAATTCTGGGAAATCAGTTATTATTCTAAATCAATGTCTTGCTAATTTGAACAGTGGTTATTTTAGATCACCATAAAGGTGCACTTGACCATGTGTCACAGGCGTAAGTTTATATCTTTACATTTCTGTTTATCATAAAGGAGAGATGACTTTTAATTTATGCACAGAGGAATAATAATTATGCAGATACTGGTATATTACATACTGTCCATAAGACCAATAACAGCTTTTATTTAAATGGTGCTTGACGCTACCTTTATTCTACCCCTCAAAAACATATAATCTTGTTTCATTTTCTTCATAACAAATTTCATTAAAGACATTTTTAAAATCCCACAATTTCCATATTTGCTATAATATCACTTCTAATAATGTCAAACTCCTGCTAACCCACAAATAAGATACTCAGTGCTAGTATGTCAAACACAAGTTCTTACCTAGAGCTCAAAAACATCTTGTGCTACAAACAGAATGGCAATTACCAATGCAAAAAACGTATAGCTCCCTCAAGGCTTTTCAGAAATCTTGATTATTTAATCAGTGTTCCTGATTTGTAAGGCTAGGTAGTTGATGGCTCCCAAAATGTGTCACGTTGGACATTATCCAGATGGAGTGCCAGTTTTCATTTGAGATTAAAGAGGTAAAACCCAACTAGAAAGGTTTTCTACCATCTCGGACTATAGCTCAACTTATATCAGATGACAAATAAAACTTGGCAGTCTGCTTTGCCCATGATTTTAAAACAGAAACTTCATTGAATTGTCAGTTACCAAATGAGGTGATTAACTCTGATGTTGATTAAAGTTTTATACCATGTTTTTATTACTGACAAGTTTCTTTTTTCTTCTCTCTTTTTGGGGGTCTAGTTCTTTCAATATAACTCTCACCTCCTGTGTAAGATTTCATTATGTCATTTAGGTTTTGATATATATACTTACAGCTGCTGTTCTCAAGGACTTGCTATTGTATGCTTACAGAATTAATGTACAATAGGCATTGCATAAAAGAAAACTAAATCATGCATATTCTTTTCATAGTTATACACAGGAATATCATAGTGACATTCAACTTAATTCTTCCCAGATATGCCTCTCTCTCTTTTTAGTCCTTTCATTTTATATGCACAGAGTTTGGATCTTTAACAATTGGGCTCCAAATTTCCACCAAAGTCATCCTTGAGATTGACAGCTATACTAAAGAATAAGCAACAGATAATAGAAAAGTCAGAAAAGGATTAGGCAATAGCAAGTAGTCAGACCTCGCCCCTCCCCCCAAAAAATGTTTATTAATACTGCTAAGTAACACACAAGAGGTTCAAGGTCCAGGGGGTTGTTGAGGAAGTAGTCACTTCAGATACTCAGGCTAGAGAGGAAATAAAGGGTACCAATGATGAGGTATATGAACTGAATGATGACGTCGACAGCCTAGTCTGACCGAAAGATGGAATGAGACTCTGTTGGAAGTATCCTTCTACACAATTCCCTTTCTTTTAACTTCAGTCCTAGGAAACTTCTTTCAGTTTCCCTAATAGAGCTTGCTCACTCTCGTGAGGTATTTATATTAATTTTCCTTCTTCTTAAGGACTATTTTTTTTCCTTTTTCTCTCCCTCTCCCCCTATATTTCCACAGCTATAATGTTGCCTCTCTCTCAGTTTTCTAGCAGAAAGACTTTGGTGACTATGCATGTACATATTGTGTTCCCCTACGGTCCTATATATTTTCCATCAGAGCACTTGAGCACCCCCCTTTTCATGATTTTCCATTGGTATCTGCACCACTATTGAAATCATCTTATAGAGGCCATACATACACCTATCCCTTTCCACAATTAAGTCAATGGATTTTGGAGGTGGGGAAACACTTGAAATAAGATTTATTTTTACCACTTTAAATCATGAGAAAATTGAGTATCAGAAATATTAATTAGCTACTAAGTAGGAGACTTGGGATTCAGACCTTGACAACTGAAAGCCTGTGCTGTTTTACAACATCTCATAACATAAAAGCTTGTATACATGGTTGGGTCAGAGATGAGGTATAAGTAGGTAGTGTAATTCACAGAGGACAGCAGAGTCCTAGGATACAATTGATTCTTAATACATGTCTGTGGAGGGTTTCCCAGGTGGCACAAGTGGTTAAAAAACCCACCACCAAGGCCAGAGATGTAAGAAATGCAGGTTCTATCCCTGGATGAGGAAGATCCCCTGGAGAAGAGCTTGACAACTCACTCCAGTGTTCTTGTCTGAAGAATCCCATGGAGAGAGAAACTTGGCAGTCTATGGTCCACAGGGTCATGAAGAGTCAGACATGACTGAAGCAACTTAGCATGCATACATGCACATGTTTGTGGAATAAATAATAGAAAGAAATTAAAATTCCTCCCAAGATCCTAGGAAACTGAAGTTAAGAGTACAGCATTTGAATGGCTCAAGGTCACAGAGGATGAACTAATGTCAAATTCATTGCTATGACTCTTAGACATAGACACTTCTAAGGGCATCTGGATGTCCTCCCACGAAGGGAAAGTAGAGATACACTGAAGAGTCATCTCAGCCTCACCCTCACATCCCTTCAAGGCATACAAGTCTACTTTTATTTTTTCTCATTTAAATGTATATAGAAAGTGTATACAAAGGTTAAAACACTGAGAAAATCATTACAAATCTGCTTAAATTAAGGAAAAATCTTGATAGCCATGAAAATAGCCAACAAATGTGTATTAATTTGATTTACCAATATCTTCAAATATCTTTAGGGCCATTAAACACAGTGCTTTAGAAGTGATCTTTCAACACATCAGCAGCACGAGTGCATGGTTAAATGAAAAGAAAAAAAGCAGGTTCAATCCCTGGATAATACGTAGGTCTGGTCTTGGTCATGTTTTGTGAAATAAATAAATAAATAAATAAACCACATAGAACTCCAGAAGGATACACCCAGAGAGTAGCAGCGATTTATCTATCAAATGTGGGGATCTGGGCATCTTTATTTTGTTTATCTACATTTTCTGAATCTTCTGCATTATCCTTGTAATGAGAACAACAAAAGTTATTTTTAATCTGGAAAAAAAATTAAAACCGATGCCTCTTGGGAAAGAAATGGTTTTGAACCACTGGAATCACAAACCAGGCACCAGCTGCCACCTGAAAAATCTCAGCTTTAGAGTAAGCCACAGACTCCTGAACATCCCCATGCACGTGTTCTCCCTCCCTCCTCACACATACGGTTCTCTGACATAGGAAATCAAATGATTCATTCTGTTCCCCTCTACCTTACCCTGACATAGCAAAGATGGAATGTGCACTATTTCCAAATCAAAATAGGCACGCTGCAGCAAGAGGCACTTCCAAATGATGAAATTAGATTAGAAGTTAAGACAAAATACATTTAACTGGCTTTTAAAGAAATTTGGTGGAACACATTACTATAAACAGTACATTTGGGCTGCCAAACAAACTTTGCCCAGATAAAATCAATTTTGCTCCCCAAACAATGAGAAAAATTACTTTAGATTCAACATTAAATATTGTTGTAAGTATTTTAAAGAAGCATTTCTATAACTCTGTGTAGAAATAGGAGTCAAAGGATGCTTCTGTTACCATGGTAACAGCCTCCCTCAGAAGAGCGAAGGATGAAGCAGCATACATTGGTCCTGCATATATTTGGCCAATCAATAAACAAAAGACTTAATCTGCGTGCATTGCATTAGGAAAGTGGTCAAGGTGTCCATGATTAATAAAAGGGTAGGTGGGATTCAGGTATTCTGGGTTCAATCATACAGCCTAATTTTCAACTGAGTGATGTTAACACTTTCTTCATTAGAAACCCATTATGAAGATAAACTATTGCTAAAATGCCTGGTGATCCTTGAAAAATGGAAATCTTCATTACAGAATTTTACCACATAACATGCAAGATGATGATAAACTACGATTAGAGGTGTAGAGAAAATGTGTGCTACAGTGAGAAACAAATGCACCTTGAAATTCCAGGAGTAAAGGTAATAATAATAATAGCTAATATTTCCTGAACATTTTCTATGAGCCCAACAGGAGTCAAGTGTTTTTCGTGAATTTTTTTCACTGAATCTTTCAAACAACCTTGAGAGTTACAACAGTGAGCTTTTATTTTCATTTTACAAATGATGTGAGAGCAATGGTTTTTCCTATTTTGCTGACGAGAGAACTCACACTTAAGAGACTGAATTAAGTAGATCAAAGGTTTCCATCGTGGGGGTGTTGGAGCCTGGGGTTCACATCACAAGCAGTGGGCTAGGGAGGGCCGCTCTGTCCACTACACCTGACTGCTTGTGCGGCCAGTGATGACAGCCTCAGGAAAGCAACTTCACTTCTCACACGTCTGTGGGGTTACAATGAAATAATGTCTGCTAAGAGAAAGTACGCAGGGGCTCCCCTGGTGGTCCAGCGGCTGACTCTGTGCTCTCAGCGCACGGGGCCCGGGTTCAGTCTCTGGTTGGGGATCTAGATTGCACATGCTGCAACTAACAGTTTGTGTGACTCAGCTGAAGATCCTGCATGCTGCAACAAAGACTCGGTGCCACCAAGTAAATAACAGTAAATAGTAAAAGAGAGAAAGCACATAATAGGCACTCAGTAAATGCTACTTCCTTCCTCTGAAAACCTTCAGAACCAACATAGGTTACTGTGAGATAGTAACAGCTTTTGACTTATTCAGCATGAGAAACAGTCGAGAATTACTAGAATACTACAATCTCTTCTACTTCTTGGGTGTGATTTCCTCCTCCTTGCACATATCAACAGAGTTCCAACAAATAGTATGTGCATGTGCATACACACACACACACACACACACACTGTTTCACAGGTTTCTTTTCACATTTTCTTACCCCAATCATATGAAATGGCCACAAGAAATACAACAGAAGGAATGGCAGCAGAGGGAAAAATAATAGTCACCATAAAACAAGCTCTGCGACTTTGGGACTTTCTAGGGTATCCCCTTTCTAGACTTTAATTTCCTCTGCTGGAATGGGGAAGAGCTGAAGGTTATTTCTTCTAAAGAACCTTCCAGGAGTGATGGTATGGTTGCCATGAACTGTGTGGAACTTGTCTATTTGACCCTTCTCTACCCTTTGTAGGGCTTCCCTGGTGGCTCAGATGGTAAAAGAATCTGTCTGCAATGCAGGAGACTTGAGTTTGACCCCTGGGTCAGGAAGATCTTCTGGAAGAGGAAATGGCAATCCACTGCAGTGTTGCTGCCTGGAGAACCCCATGAACAGAGGCCTGGTGGGCTACAGTCCAGGGGTCACAAAGAGTCAGGTACAACCAAGCAACTAGCACACACAGTACCCTTTTTACGCCTTTTCAGGGTTTCCATGCCTGGTTATTGGGCTTCCCAAGTGGTGTTAGTGGTAGAGAACACGTCTGCCAATGCAGGAGACATAAGAGACACAGGTTCAATCCTTGGATCAGGAAGATCCTCTGAAGGAGGGCAGGGCAACCCACTCCAGTATTCTTGCCTAGAAAATCCCATGGACAGAGGACCCTGGCAGGCTACAGTCCATGGGGTCACAAAGAGTCAGAAATGACTGAAGAGACTTAGCATGCATACACAGAGGGAATGACTCATTTTTAACTTGGATGCATGTTTCCTGCCTTCCAGGTAGTTTACCAGACCCTTCATTGTATATTTTCATAACAAAGACCTCTACAGTCAATAATGAAAACTCAATGAGTTGCTTATTCAGTGTTTTCAGTGAAATACTTATCCTCAGTCTTATTATATACAAATTATTACCTCGGGATAAGGACCCTAAACTGGGGAGAGGACAGCAAATATTTGCTTACATGATCCAAATGTCCCTTATTTTTCAAAGAATTGACAGACGTATTGATATAAAGAAAACCAGGGAAGCTCATTGGAGGATCAATTATTTGGGAGCAGAGGTATGGAACTGTTTCATTCTTCTAAATTTGAACATTAAGTGGATTTTTCTGTCACCTGTACCTGGATTCATTTTAAGTGGGTTTTCTGATATATTTTTATTAGTAATATATACTTGGAAAAGAGTATTTAGCATCTGTTTTTGATGATGCATTTCCTCAGGTCAAATCATAAATATGTTCCCTGAATTTCACACCTACCTGAGCATAAAATGAAGCTCGTATTTAAACCATCTATAGGGAATGTTTCCTTCCAAATTTGACATGTGAGTACATGGAGTCTGTCTTCTCTTTGGTCATGTGGAGATACAAGCTCTGTGCCTTAAAAGGTACAGCCCAAAATGTCAACTGCCTGGCTCTTTAAGAGGCAGGCCCACTGCTGTCTCAAATACCAGCTGCAGTTTGAGTTCATCTGCAACGGTGTTTCTGAGAAATCCCTTTTAGTGTTGGAGAGAGTAGGCTTGGACTCCGAGAAATGTTTCCATGTTGGAACTGAGACTCAAGACTTTCCTCTTCCCAACCCTCCTCAGTGGAATTTGTGAACTGCTGGCCCATGGGTTAGCCCCAGAAGAGATTATATAGGCTGCAGTGGGGGGTGAAATAGTGTTTTACATTTGAATTAATTGCCAATGTTTAAAAATCATTAGATTTCACTGCTTCTCTTGAAAAAGCTGGCAACTCTGGGCCTGCACTCCCACATGGCGACCATCTGCTGGATCTGGTGGGGGCTGCTCCTGTTTGCAGTGACACCTGCTCTTCATGCCCCACCGTCCCCGCCACTCCTGAGTGTTTACTCTTCAGTCAGGCCCCATGTCATCAGTCCCAGGGCATCTTACACCTGGTCCACTTCACCCAGTCATCTACCTGGAATCATGACTATGTAACAGCAGGTGGGGCTTGGGGCCACAGCACTGGGAATTATTGCTGCCCTGGCTGCACACAGAGAGGCAGAGTCCTGGGGTGCCCTGTTCTGCTGCAAGTTCACCCTTTTGTTGTGGGACTGAGTACCTCGGTGAGAGCAGACCGAGCCAATCACCCAGGACACTTGGGGCAGCTTGGAGCTCCCTGGGGAGTTTGAGGCAGCAACTATTTTTGAACCGTTGTGAAGGAACCCAGACTTGGTGCTGAATACCCTGCCTTAAACATTAAACTTGAGACCCTAGCTCTAAAGTTATGTTCACTTTCCTGAGCAGACAGGGATATAAACAGACCACGCATGAGAGGATGACTCTCTAGTGGAATATCGTGCCGATCTATGTGGCCCATTTTCCCTGGAATTACAACTATACCTCCAATTTTTTTAAAAAGTGGCTTCCCAAGGAGAATGCTAAGTGGCACATAAAGGACTTGAAAGACAATTAGTCCTTCAAGCAGGGAAACACATGCTTACTGAGTGAGAAAACAAGGTAACAGAGACGTTCATTCCCATCTTCCATGTGAAGGTCACAGAGTGCTTTGTTCATGAGTCGCCTCACTCGATGATGTTTTAATTTAAAATATTAAAACAACTCTCCGTAACTTATGACAGCGCCACTTGGAAACTCAGAGGTGTCATAAACGGTGTATATCAGAATTTCTCAGCCTCCTCACTGCTGACGTTTAAGACCAGATCGTTTTTGGGTGGTGGTGGGAGGGTCTGTCCAATGCATTGTAACATTTTTGTAGCATCCCTGGTCTCTACCTATTAGATGCCAGCAAGAATCCCCAGTCATGATAACCCCAAGTTGCTACAAGTCTTCTGGAAGGCAAATGACTCTTAGCTGAGAGCCATTGGCCTATATTTCCACAACCCAGAAGGATCATGTGGCCAATAACTGATTACTTACAACCCAAAGCGTAATATAATACATCATTAGGAACACAATGATGGCTTATTTCTATACTACAAGAAAGAGAGATCTGCTAATTTGTGAAGTTGCTTAACCTGGCCATTCAATCACCCTTTGGGGGGAAATATTTGAAAAAGGATAGTTTTAAACAGTCCAGTGGTATCTCCAAACTTTTTTTTTTGAAAGGAGGGATATGAGAAAAAGCACATATAGCTTTCTTTATGTTTCCTGATCTCATCAAAATCCTCACTAACATTTCTATCCTCTGGAACATGTGGGATGATTTCAAGGTCTTCCCCCACCCTCCAGAATAATTACTCTGAATGAATACATATGTGCTCAGTTACTAATTTTCCTGCAAATCCTAGACTATAAGGAAGAATCAGTTAAGTGACAACTGTTAAGTGACTTCTCCATAACCAAAGATTGTTCACAGGCTTGATCCTTACCCCATCTTTATCCTTACCCTGTCTTTGATCTTCCCAGAGCCAAGAATCTCATGCATCATTTGCAGAAGCAATGCAAATTAAATCATTTTTCTTACTCCCTGGGAGGTTCAAGAGGGAGAGGACATATGTATATCTACAGCTGATTCACGTTGATGCTTTCAGAAACCAACAAAATTCTGTAAGGCAACTATTTTTGCATTAAAAAAATAAATATAAAATAAAAAAGAAATAAATAGATTCTCACACTCCCTGTTTAGTGTATTTTCCACAGCATTACAATAAACTCAAATAACTGACAGGGAATATTACTACATCCTGAAAGTGTCTTTGAATCCAGCAAAAATAATTAAATCCAGAGCAGTTTTAATATTTAATAATACCACCACTGACCTGGCTAGAGCTTCTCATGCTACACTGGATGTCTCCCTTTCATCAGCTACCTTTAACAAGCCCTGTGGAGCCTGTCTTAGAAATGAGGTTGAAATCTTTTCCTTCCTCACAACTACGCTTCCAAGCTTGCCTGGACCCTTGCTATATGCACCCTCTACTACTGCAACGGCCTACAGTTAGAGCCCTGCTTTCTCAAATCATCTACCATTTTGATGCTATGATTACTGTTTTAAAAGTTAGATCTGATTTTAACTTCTTTAGTTGAAAATCTCTAATCACTTCCCATTGCTTACAAGTCAAAGGCCACATCCTATATGAGACAAACATATGTATCTTTCCGATCTTAGATTCTGTTACTTCCCACTAAGTGCTAATTCTTGAGCTCACAGGCCATCTCAAAAAAGAGTTCCTACATGCTCTTTCATTTCTGTATCCCTGTGGTTTGTGATATTCATACCTGGGAAGGTTTAACTTCTTTTAAATTCACCTAGAATGCTGCCTTTCCTGTGTTTTTACTCTTTCTTTGAGGACTTAAGCTCCCTTGCTGTTCCAAATCTTCTACAGAGCATTTTATAATGTGGTTTTGGGATTACTTGAGCATCTGTTTCATCCACTGAATGGTGAATTCTCATAAGGTGAGGAACTATGTTTGACCATCTTTTAATATGTATATTTTTCACTTGGTAAAGGGTCCTTCAAAGAGAAATATTTTTTAAAAATATTCATTTTATTCACTTTAAAAAGGTCCTGAATATCTGACTTGTTTATAAACTGATAATTATTTAAGCAATTTCTTCAAGAAATATTCAGTAAATGCTTTCTGTATTCTAGCTCCTATTCCAGGTAATTTAAGTCATCAATATGCATTCATTCATACAGAAAATAAAGAAGTCTATAAAGTTATTTAGTGTTTATAAAGGGGAAAGGTTTCTCAGAGATAAAATCAGAGAGGTTGCTTTTCAGTTAGTTTTTTAATACATACAGATCCAAGTTAGAGTATATTATTTAAAATTTATAACACTGTTATCATCATCCCTAGCATTTAGTAAAGGTAACTAGAATTAACATTTTTATTGTTGTTACTATCTATTCGAGGAAATATCTCAAACTGAAGAAAAATCCGGATAATGTGGCATACAAAGAAGCTGTAAAGATCAAAACCTTTGAGCTCTAAACAAAATATTTTTCTACACTTCAATTTATTTTTAACTCTATAAGTATTTATCAAGTCCAATTTAACTAGAAACAAATAGGAATACATAAAGCAAAATATGCTATATATAAATAGACATGACATTACTGCTGAAATTCAAATATTTCCACTTAAAAAAGAAATGAATAAGAAATTAAATAGCAAAATAAAAGATTTAATTTAAATGGTGCATATCTATACAATATAGGTAGTATCTTTCTATTGATTAGAATATCTGATTCAGTAGACTGCTAGTATTACTAACTATGTAGCTGAAGATCTTATAAACAAAGAGTGAAGTGAAGTGAAAGTCGCTCAGTCATGTCTGAGTCTTTGTGACCCCATGCAATGTAATCCATGGAATCCTCTAGGCCAGAATAGTAGAATGGGTAGCCTTTCCCTTCTCCAGGGGATCTTCCCAACCCAGGGACTGAACTCAGGTCTCTCGCATTGCAGGTGAATTTTTTACCAGCTGAGCCACAAGGAAAGCCGGTAAACAAAGAGCGGACACCACTTATCACTTACAATAGGTAAATTAATGTGACATAATCCTTTTCTGCACTTGGGTCTTCTCATTTTATGCCACAACATGGTAATTGATTCACTTATTAGTGAATATCCCCTTTATAAGACATCATATTTATTCAGGGAAATTCTATTGCCTATGGACAATAAAGTTTTGTGTTTATTTTTGGAGACTTAGGCACATTTTTATTTTAAAAGTTTAGTTTAAATTGATAAATAGTTAAAAGATATAGTTGTATCTGTTCTTATATTTTTAACATTGGAATTGTATTGTCCAGTATTGTAACGACTAGGTAACATATGACTTTTGAACTATTCTGAATTTAAGTATGCCCTAAGATCTGAAAGACAGTATAAAATTTAATATAAACAGTGGAGTAGAAAATGGCTACCTATTCCAGTTTCTTGCCTGGGAAATTACATGGACAGAGGAGCATGGTGGGTTACAGTCCATGGAGTCGCAAAAAGTCGGATATGACTTAGCAACTTAGCATAGAACTTAAACAGGTCGTATATGAAATAAATTATATAATCATGTTTGTATAAATATGTGTGTGTGTAAACAGGTCGTATATGAAATAAATTATATAATCATGTTTGTATAAATATGTGTGTGTGTAAACAGGTCGTATATGAAATAAATTATATAATCATGTTTGTATAAATATGTGTGTGTGTGTAGATATATGCTTGTTTAAATGTGTACTACATATGTGTGTACATATATGATAACATGCTAAAATAATACTTTGTATATACTGGGCTAAATAAAATAGCACATGGTTGGAGAGCATCATAAGAAAACTCCGGGAGATAGTGGAGGTCATGGAAATTTGGCATGCTGCAGTCTTATAAGGTCACTAAGAGTCAGACACAACTTAGTGATTGAACAACAACCACCACAAAATAACAACATTAATACCACTGTTTCTTTTCTAATGTGGCCTTTAGAGAATTTTAGACTTCCCTAGTGGCTCAGATGATAAAGCATCTGTCTACAATGCAGGAGACCCAGGTTCAAATCCCTGGGTTGGGAAGATCCTCTGGAGAAGGAAATGGCAACACACTCCAGTACTCCTGCCTGGAAAATCCTATGGATGGAGGAGCGTGGTAGGCTACAGTCCATGGGGTCGCAAAGAGTCAGACATGACTGAGTGACTTCAGAGAATTTTAAATTTCATATATGGATCACCTTATATTTCTATTGGACAGTGCTGGACTAGACAGTCTGTTCCTAGAATTAGTCATATGTTTGTTTTCCTTTTTATTGTGTTAAATATTATTGAAAGAGAATTACAGGATTAAGTGCTCTAGTAACCAAATTTTACAGATGAGGAAGATAGAGGTTCAGAGATACGCTTGCCTAGGGTCCTAAGGTTAACTAGAGACACAGCAGGACTGGAACACGAATTTCTAGGCTTGCATTTCTGAGTCACACTGTTGGCAAAGTAGCAGGTAACAGTGACCAGCTGTTGGAAGAACAAATGGATGGGAAATGTGTCCATGCTGCACTGCATTTACTGGAGATTCAGACATGAATGTTCCTCATGGGCAGTGGGGAAAACAGCAAAGCAATTGTGTTCAATAATAATGGTGATAAAGTTAACTTTATAAAAAACCTAATAAATTCCAATATGGGGTCCTTAAGCAGTAAGAGATATGACTGATGAAATGAACCTGTTAAAATCTTCCTGACCACTCCTATAGTTCGGTGACTTTCTTTCCAACGTAGGAAGAGTAAGACTGTGTCAATGAAGGAAAAATAAAACCTACATTTCTTGGGAAGGAGGCATCCGTCTTTTTCTATTTGTAAATGCTGACGAGCAGAGTTTAAGGAGGGCTAATGTCACCCATTCATCTTAATTAAAGAGTTAATTGCTCGTGTATCCTGATTTAGTTAGCTGAGCCTGGTAGCGTGGGAAGCCTTTCCCTCTATGTATTTTATTGACCAATGTAATGACATCATCAGTAAGTCTCAGGATTTATTCATGTTTCAGCCTATCCTCATAATGTTAATAGCCTTGTACATGATAAAACTTTCAAGAGGGAAAGCGCCCTTGTGCCTGGCACAGAATACAAAAAGGACGGTAACCGCTAAATGCTTTGCTTCAGCTGTCATTGAAGCGTTCCTGCAAAGTCTAGAGTCACGAAAATAGCAGAAAGTCATTTTAAATGCTAGTTTTCATAAAATGTTTGCCTGTGGAATCACGTAGCAGGTTTTTACAATTGCATGTTAAATATTTGAAAGTTCGCCATTTTTATTCTTACAGACCCTAGGCAGTCGAGCGTGTATTACAGGGAGAGTGAGATCCTGCTGTTACCGTGTTTAAGACAACTGCTTTAGAGTGAGAATTGTTAAAAAAGGATCTTTAAAACACACGGACTCACATATTCTCAGGAAAAAATCGAGATCAAATAATGACCCATAAATTGGATGAAGGGATTCCTAAAAACAGGGTTTTTCAACATTTAAAATACAATTTTCCTCAAAATTTTCTACTGTTTCTCTAGAAATAATATGTTTAGATCAACTAAAAGGCTACAGTGGATGCATGACTAATTTTAGATTCAGATCCTTTGCTAATACATTTTTAAAAAAATGGAAAAAAAGAGGCAAAAATCAAAGAACAGCAGGGAAAAAGTACTATCTTGAGGGCATACAGAAGCAAAAACACAGAAATGATGTTCAGAGTTAATGGGCCTTTTTGTGTCTCTTTCCACATGGAGCTGTAAGCAGTCCTAGTTAAAGTTAATTAAAGTTAGTGCCTTGCTTCTATAAACAGAACTGGTTCAAGAATCATACCCTGTTTTTGAGCTGCTGATTACATATTTAATGTCATATTATGGTCAAGGTAAGAACAGTGTGATTATAATAAGAAAAATGAATAACAACACAAGGTTAGAAGTCAGAAGTGCGTGTATGTGTATATGTATATATGTGTATATATATATATATATGTATATATATATAAAAGCTTCCCTGGTGGCTCAGCAGTAGAGAATCTGCCTGCAATGCAGCAGACACAGGTTTGATCCCTGATTGGAAAGATCATCTGTAAGAGGGCACAGTAACCCACTCCAGTATTCTTGCCTAAAGAATCCCATGACAGAGGAGGCTGGTGGGTTACAGTCCACTGGGTCCCAGAGTCAGACATGACCTAGCAACTGAGCTCTTATGCATGCACACACACACAAACACATATGTTTATACGTGTGTATATGTCTATAGCATTAGTTCTAACTACATAATATAATAATAACACGCAATATAATATATATAGTGTAGTGCTCTCTTACAGGCTGTGTGTGTGTTAGTCGCTCGGCCGTGTCTGACTCTTGGCAGCCCCATGGACTGCAGCCTGCCAGGTTCCTCTGTCCATGGGATTCTCCAGGCAAGAATACTGGAGTGGGTTGCCATTTCCTTCTCCAATCTTATAAGCTGAGGCATCACAATAGCCTTAGATTGATCATTTAACTCGTGTGCTCCTCAGTTTGCACATCTATAAAATGGTGACAATTACAGTATTTATCCCATGGAGTTATTGTGAGGGTGAAACAAGCCTATAACACTTAGAACACTACCTGGCGTGTGGTAAACACCATCCATCAAGGTGTGAACCCATAATTATTCTTATGAGTATGTCTCCCCTTGTAAGATCATGATTCACCAGCATCTCCTTAAAAAAGAGTTTTAGTCTTAGAAATTTCATTTTTCCATTTTGTCTGAAAGTTTTAATAGTTATATGTATATATGAAAAGCTAATTTTGTTGTGATTACACACAGCAGCATCTATGCACGAAGAGGCAGCACTGGGTTGTAGTTAACACTGAAAACTGAAGAGAAGCAAACCTGGACTCATACTCACTTTTTACCTCTTTCTAGCTTTGTGACCTTGGGAAACTGGCCTAACATATCTAAGCTTTGGGTTTCTTTTCTATTAAATGAGGATAAGCATAAGATACTCCTACAGCAGTTGTGAAGATTGCAGAATACAATAGTTGTAAAATTACAAAATTATATCTGACACCTAATAAAATAATCATAGCATTTCTACTTCTGCTTTTAATTATGAGAAGGATGGTGATACATAAGAGAGGGGAAAAAACCTTAAACCTATACTATTGAATGTTAACAGCTATTGTCCCTGGAGGTAAGATAATGAGTCATTTTTTCCTTTTGTTTTCTGCATTGTTCATTTTCCTGAAGTTTGCATGGTGGAGATAAGTGATGAGAGTGTGCTAGAAACCAAGGGATGTGGTTCAGAGGAAGGAGACCTTATTTCTAGCTGTGGGTGATCAACTCAATGGGTACCATACAGATAAGGATGCTCTAGGTGGAAATGGAGGGAGATTATTGCAGACATAGGGGACTGGGGCAAACTTCCAATATGGAAGCAGTCTGTAGGGAAAAATGAACATCCCTGATGTGATACTTCTGAGGTTCTGTGGAACAATAGATGTGGTTGAAGAATTGAGTGAGGGATTAAAGAATTTGAAATGTATTCTGTAGTTGCTGTTGTTGTTTAGTCACCAAGTCTTGTCCAACTCTTTTGTGAACCCACAGACTATAACCTGCCTAGCTCCTCGGTCCATGGGATTCTCCAGGCAAGAATACTGAAGTGGGCTGTCATTCCTTCCTCCGGGGGATCTTCCCAACCCAGGGATCGAAACTGGGTCTCCTGCATTGGCAGCTGGATACTCGACCACTGAGCCCATTCTGTAGTTAGTAAACGACTCCCTAACTAGGCAAGAATGGGGAGCATGTAGTCCCAAATTAAGCAGTGTTTAGATATGAAAGCAGCATGTAAAGCAAAAATCAGAGATGGGCAAAATTCATCATGAAATCACTTAAATCTCTCATAACCTACAGCATGGTGAAGATTCACCTCATACGACAGTTATGCAAACAACCATAGAGACTACATTTTTTAATGGACAAAGTTCTTAGAACTACAGAGGTAGACTTAGGAAGGGACAAAAGAAAGGTAGGTGTTTGCAGGATTCCAAAATATTTCATCTTTAAGAGAAGTATTTAATGAATCCCTCACAGTGAAAATAAGTGGGGATCATGTTGTGTTTCTGAGCACCTGCTGGCTTTAGGCCACTCTGTGCTAATAATAAACAGCTTTAATTTTTATACATGCTAATAGATTTGTTTGTGAAGTGCTTTATCTGAAAGCACTTCCCAGAGTTTTTACTGGTACCGAAGTAATCAGAATATCAACGTGCACACATAAGATTGTCAGTCAAGGATATAAAAGTAGAAATCAAAAGAGTTAGAAAACAAGGTCATAGAGACATTGAAAGATAGAATAAGGATGACTTGAAGGACTTAGTAAGATACCGGGACCACTGACATAGATGATAAAATACAGTTAGGGGACTACTTTAGGTGAGTGGTTAGAAGGGATGGAGATGTTTTGACTTGTTGAAGTTGAGGTGAGGTGTATATCAAGTACAGGGTATTATTTAACCAGGAGGAAAACATTCAAGGACATCAGGATGAGTGATAAATGTTTTGAACGTAGATGGAGTTGACTGCAAAGACAATACTTTCACAATCAGAATTTTGTTCTCTTTTCATAAAACACTGACTTTATGAGAATGGGATTCTTTTTTGGGTCATGCTCTTAACTCCTAATCGTAACTGAAATTATTGAGGAGGCCATCTGCAGAGGGCTTTATAAGGACTGAGGAAATGAGTCTTATCTTTAGCATTAACAACTCCATGAGGTTATGTAAACTCCTGTTTCATTAGATTTCTTATACCAGTTCTTAATGTGCCTTAATAAAGGGTTTATTCAGACTTTCATTAATAATGATTTTCACTACTTTGTGATGATATAATTCAGAAATAGTTAACCATTTTTAAGCTTTTTCCCTTAAGACAAAATCAACTTTTTACTTACGGCTGTCAAATCATCTCTAGGTTGTTATGTTTTTTTTTTTCCTGTTAAGACAAGTATGTATTCAAATTTTAATTATAAAATAATTAATACTTTATATGAAGAAGACAAATGTTCTCAAATTGAAGAGATAGGAGAAAAGTAGTCATGGCTACTTTTGGAAATGATTTAAAATTTAAAAAAGACTAGAAATGTTAAGATCTTATATAAAATAATAACAACAATGGCTATAAATTACTGAGCACCTTATAATATGTTAGCCCCTGAATTAAAATGTTTATCTGTGATATAACATTTAGCCTTCCAACTATTCACAGAGCAGATACAATTACCCCAGTTTTAAGAAAAAAAAGAAATCAGAGATGAGAAATATAATTTGCCCAAAGGCCACAACCTTGGAAAAGTTGAAACCAGGATTCAAACTCAAATCTGCTTAACCTCAAAGCTCAACGGCTGTCTGCCACTTCCAACTGGTGGCCCAATTTAATCTACTCTATTCACTCAAGTTAAATGCCTACCACAAAATGACTTCTGTCTGTAGTTGTTATCCTTTTTAATCCTTTTTAATTTTTAAAATATTTATCAAAACTTTAAATAACTCCATGTGAAGTAAAAACTCAAAAAAGAAAAAAAATCCATTGTAGATTGCCAAAAACCACAGTAAGTTTTCATAAAACTGACTCCTATTTTAAGATACAGTTTCTTTTTGATGGAAGCACTTTTTTAATAAATGAAACCCTGGACAAGCCTAGTGTAAGAACGGAACCTCTTCCAATACTATCTATTTACTAATAAACATGTGCAGAGAGCGGAACAGAGCATAGGACTTATAATTTTTCAACTGTATCTGGTAGCAACAACTTCTGATAGCGTCATGTAAAAAATTGAAGAATAAAACCGTCCAACAAGCTGGAGTAGGAAAACAGGACAAACTAAAAGATAGGTAGAGAACAGGCCATCAAAAACTTTAACAACACAGAACCACGAACACAAGAAAGAAAATAAAAATGACTGAGAGAAAATGTTCAGGAGACTTCAGAGGCAAAAAATAAAGATGTTAATCTCATGATAAACATAGCAGTTTGAAGGAGAAAAAGTCAGCACAATCTCATTCCACCAAACTGAAACGATTCAGTAGGGAGAAATAAACTTTTTAAAGATTCAAAAGAAAAGGGATCAGAGAAATAAAGTAAAAGAAAATCCAATACAAAAATAAATGACAAAGCAGGCAGAGAAATATTGTATTGACCAGAGAGATTGACTGTCCACATCAGAATGACAGAACCTGGGGAAAAAGAGGGGTTTCTTATTTCCAAATAAGAATGACTAAGGGGGAAGGAAGCAATTAAGGAAAAGTTAAAAATCAAGTGAAAAGTGAAAAATATTAGAATCCAGAACACTTATGTAGCGTGAGGGGAAAATGCTATCACAATTAGGATCGAAGTCACACAGAAATGCATAAAGAGGTGCCGCTAGATTGTCCAAAATATTCAGCTTTACAATTAATAAATGTAAGTGTTTAGTTCATTCATTTATACTGATATTGAAGGCAATCAATAACTTGTAAGAAACCTCTGCAAAAGGGTAGAGATGTATTTATTAGGATCATAATTAGTTTTGCAAAGTTTAGCTCACAGTGGTGGGGAGAGAGCTTGGACTTGCATTCAGCGAACTGGAAGCCAAATCTCGGGTCTGTTTTTAGGGGGAGTCGAGTTGGGTCAGGTCATTTAGCTCTAGTTTCCCTTTCTACTAAACAGGAAAAAGCCATCAGCCCTGCTGAACTCACAGTGTACTGAAAAGAAAGCAAGGCTTCTTCTGAATGAATAAGGTATATATTTACATATTTCAAACCCCAACTCTTAACCACTTTAGAAAGGTAGTCTGGTAAAATGGGAAAAGTGTGGACTTGGGAATGAGACAAATCTGGATCAGAATCCAGACTCTGGTACCCATCATTTGTGGGACCCACCAGGACTAATAAACTCCCCTGACTCTCAGTTTCTTCATCTACAGAATAAGGAGAGTAATGTGCATTTCAAAAAAATGGTATGAAGATTGAATGAGCTAATGCTCTGTCACATTGCAGACATTGATTAAAAAGGATCCCCTTTCGCTTAATATCAAATATTATTAGTACCATCACCACTCTTTCTCTGGTGCTAAGACTGATATACTGATAACCTTTTTCTTTTAAATTACTGAAATTTTAAGCTCCATTTCTGCTTACGTAGCATTTGAACTTGGTTCTCTAGTTCCTGCAAAAAATTCTGTAAGTGTCCCAGTACCTTTTACATGAATTCTTTTTGTTACCATTGCTCCTTAAAATAACCAGAAACTTTTTCTTGACGTCAACTAAAAATCTGGAAATACATAAAGAATTACAAACACACTGTCTAGGAAGTCAGACAAACTAGATTCTTCCAATCTCACCTCTACTGTACACATCCATTCATGTATCAATTAAGAGCTAGTATCCACTGAGCCCACACTAACTCCCATGGAGATTTCATTCACCCTTAAGGCTTTTTGATATAATTTTTATAGCAATGACACTGTATCTATTTATATAACTCAAGCCCCAACGTTTTCTTGGACTCCAGATGATGGTGGATATCCAGTCACCAGACTATTCAGTATCTCAGGTTACGATGTTTACTAGGCATCTTGAGATTAGCATGCCAAAAACCCAGGTCCACATCTTTCCCCCAGAACATTCAGTCTTGCAATAGACTGACTGTCTGTTAAAAGGTAACCCTATCCTTCCAGTTGTTTGGGCCACAAACCTTGAGGTCATCTTTGACTGGCCTTTGTTATTAACACCCCGTTTATCTATGGTGTCAGATTTATCTTCAGAATATATCCAGAACCACGCTTGAGTTCAGTTCAGTTCAGTCACTCAGTCGTATCCGACTCTTTGCAAACCCATGAACTGCAGCATGCCAGGCCTCCCTGTCCATCACCAACTCCTGGAGTTTACCCAAACTCATGTCCACTGAGTTGGTGACGCCATCCAACCATCTCATCCTCTGTCGTCCCCGTCTTCCCCTGCCCTCAATCTTTCCCAGCATGAGGGTCTTCTCAAAAGAGTCAGCTCTTCACATCAGGTGGACAAAGTATTGGAGTTTCAGCTTCAACATCAGTCCTTCCAATGAACACCCAGGACTGATCTCCTTTAGGATGGACTGATGGATCTCCTTGCAGTCCAAGGGACTCTCAAGAGTCTTCTCTAACACCACAGTTTTAAAGCATCAATTCTTCCATGCTCAGCTTTCTTTACAGGCCAACTCTCACATCCACACATGATCACTGGAAAAACCATAGCCTTGACTAGATGGACCTTTGTTGGCAAAGTAATGTCTCTGCTTTTTAATATGCTATCTAGGTTGGTCATAACTTTCCTTCCAAGGAGTAAACGTCTTTTAATTTCATGGCTGCAATCACCATCTGCAGTGATTTTGGAGCCCCCAAAAATAAAGTCAGCCACTGTTTCCCCATCCATTTGCTATGAAGTGATCAGACCAGATGTCATGATCTTAGTTTTCTGAATGTTGAGCTTTAAGCCAACATTTTTACTCTCCTCTTTCACTTTCAAGAAGCTCTTTAGTTCTTCACATTCTGCCATAAAGATGGTGTCATCTGCATATCTGAGGTTATTGATATTTGTCCCAGCAATCTTGATTCTAGCTTGTGCTTCTTCCAGCCCAGCGTTTCTCATGATGTACTCTGCATAGAAGTTAAATAAGCAGGGTGACAATATACAGCCTTGACGTACTCCTTTTCCTATTTGGAACCAGTCTGTTGTTCCATGTCCAGTTCTAACTGTTGCTTCCTGACCTGTATAGATGTTTCGCAAGAGGCAGGTCACGAGGTCTGGTATTCCCATCTCTTTCAGAATTTTCCAGTTTGTTGTGATCCACACAGTCAAAGGCTTTGGCATAGTCAATAAAGCAGAATTAGACGTTTTTCTGGAACTCTCTTGCTTTTCAATGATCCAGCAGATGTTGGCAATTTGATCTCTGGTTCCTCTGCCTTTTCTAAAACCAGCTTAAACATCTGGAAGTTCAGGGTTCACGTATTGCTGAAGCCTGGCTTGGAGAATTTTGAGCATTACTTCACTAGCGTGTGAGATGAGTGCAATTGTGTGGTAGTTAGAGCATTCTTTGGTATTGCCTTTCTTTGGGATTTGAATAAAAACTGAACTTTTCCAGTCCTCTGGCCACTGCTGAGTTTCCCAAATTTGCTGACATATTGAGTGCAGCACTTTCACAGCATCATATTTAATAATTTGAAATAGCTCAACTGGAATTCCATCACCCCCACTAGCTTTGTTTGTATTGATGCTTCCTAAGCCCCACTTAACTTCACATTCCAGGATGTCTGGCTCTAGGTGAGTGATCACACCATCGTGATTATCCAGGTCGTGAAGATCTTTTTTGTACAGTTCTTCTGTGTATTCTTGCCACCTCTTCTTAATATGTTCTGCTTCTATTAGGTCCATGCCACTTCTGTCCTTTATTGAGCCCATCTTTGAATGAAATGTTCCCTTGGTATTTCTAATTTTCTTGAAGAGATCTCTAGTCTTTCCCATTCTATTGTTTTCCTCTATTGCTTTGCACTGATCACTGAGGAAAGCTTTCTTATCTCTCCTTGCTATTCTTTGGAACTCTACATTCAAATGGGTCACACTACTCCCCACCTTCACTGTCACATACCCTCAGCTTAAACCATATGTGATTATGCTTCCCTGTATTATTTTAAGACATTCCAATTATTCTCCCTGCTTCCATTCTTGACCTCTTTCAGTCTGTTCTCTATGTGGCCATCTGTGATCATCTGAGGAAAGGTAAGTCAGGTCACACCACATCCTTTGTTCAAACTTCCACTGGCTTCACATCTCACTCAGCGTATATGCCGACAATTGCTTAGGAGTTTTCATCCGCCTCTTCCACCGTCTGTCCGCTCCTCCACTGTAGCCTTCTGGGCCTCACTCACTCCTTCCCAGCCACGCTGGCCTCCCTGCTGTACTCAGACAAGTCAGGCCTGTTTCCAGTCCCCACCCACGCACAGGCTGTTCCCTCTGCCTAAGGAAACACTTCCTTTGACCTGTTCTCATGGCTTCCTCCTTCACTTCCTCAGGTCTTGGTTCAGAGGTCCATTTCTCTGCAAAAACTCCCTGATCACTCTCTTCCTAGCCCCCTGCTCTGCTTTATTATTTTCCACAGTGCATTTTACCATTTAACATTGTATATAGTTTACATAATGATTATGCTTACTCTTTGCCTCCCTACACTAAAATGTTAGCTTTTGGAGGACAGGGAGTGCTGTTTGTTTGTTTTCATTATTTCTTAGGCTTGGCATATATTGGGCATTTAAGAAATATGGGTTGAATGTATCAGACTCTGGAGTACAATAAAGAATAAGATAAAGTCCAAGTCCTCAAGAAGCTTAAATTCAAGGGCTTAGGAAGAGGATGACAGCAATCAACAATGCTTTTATCCAGACTGGAAGTGGAAGGAGAGACTTCTTAGAAGCAGGTAAAAGTGTTAATCGCTCCATTGTGTCTGATTTTTTGTGAACAAATGAACTGCAGCCCACCAGGCTCCTGTCCATGGGATTCTCCAGGCAAGAATACCGGAGTGGGTAGCCATTCCCTTCTCCAAGGGATCTTCCTGACCCAGGGATCCATCCTGGGTCTCCTACATGGCAGGCAGATGCTGTTCCATTTGAGTCACCAGGGAAGCCCTCTTAGAAGTAAAGACATTGGCAAGTCACTTAAACACTCCGAGTTTCAATTTCCTCATCGGAAAGCTAGAAATAATCAACTTACCCTCTAAGGATGAGAATTGAATAAGAATGGGGGTGTAACATACCTGTCAGAGGAACTGGCACCTCAGACACACAAAATGTGCTCAGCTCCATCGCTACCCTCCCTAAGGACTTTATATTTTCATCTAGTCCTATTTACACAATTTTCTACCTCTCAGTCTTTATGTTAAATATTAAAGGCATTAAGCGGTATAATTTTACTGGCTACTCTATGTCCAAGTAAGCAATTACATTTTGTAGAACCTGTTGAATTGCCACGGGTTGTTTCATTGTCCTAATCATCTGATTACTGAAAAATAACCAAAATTAATGCAAAATGGTCAAGTAGGTAGCAATTTGGCTGCCTCAAAAGATGTTATTAAAAGGATGTTAGCAGGGCTGTCTCACTACGCTAAAACTCTCCACTGCAGTGGCCTCTAAAAAGCCCCTTCTATGGCGCTCTTAAGGCCAGTGGCCATCTAACTTTTGAAATTACTATTAACTTTGTACTCAGATGATATCAAAACCCAGGAGGTCCAGTTGAGGTGTGGTAACTGCTGATACTAGAACTATTAACTTGGATGCTTTTTCCCTCCTCTGTCCTACATATTTCCTGATAAAAGATTATACCTAAGCCATCAGTGCCTCTTGATGCAGTAAAGGTTTACATAACTACCCCCTCACACACATATAAACATTTAGCAAAGAGAACACATACATGCTATATTTACCATCTACTGTAAATATATAATTATTTATAGTTAGATAAATATATAAGTATGTAATGATGCTTACATCAAGTAAGTTATTTTGTGTAAGCTTATGTATATGTAAATGTAAATTTAAGTTCTCTCTATATATTACTTATATACTACATATTGGCTTCTTATGATAAAACCATTTATGTATATCTTTAGTCATTCTATGAATATGTGCTTAGAAATTTTCATGACAAAAGGCTTAAAAATGCATTAAATTAATTTCACTTCCATTTGCAAAAGAGTTCTCGAGTGCTTTTATGAATGTCCAATGAATTGGGAAAGCGAGAAAGAATAAGAACTATCTATCTCAAGGAGGTTAATCAACTAGGACACCACAGACTAAAATTCACACCAGGTAAGATTAAAAACCTTAAGAAATATGCATGCCTATGAAGAATAAGAAGTGAAAATACAGACAAAACTTAGTGAGGCATATTCTCAACAAACTGTTACAATTTAATTAGGGAAAAAATCCACTTATATGTATTCATATATATGTTTAAATGTCATATGGACTAAAGCATCACATTAAGACTCTCAAATTTAGTTTTTAGAAGTTCTTGAATCAAGTATAGCACTGTAATGTTAGAATCAAACATAGGGCCCTTTAAAATTGAAGAAAGAAAGAAAAATAGAACCCTGAGCCCGCCTTGAGCTAAAACAGATGGTATCCACTCAAAGGGCAGGGAAAATTTAAGCCTTCTCTTCGTGTTTGACATGTGACAAAAACGCTGAATGAAATCCTACAAAATAATTATCACTTAAGACCTCCTTTTACTTCTAGATGTATAGACTGCTTTGTTAATGTTTCATTTTTTGATCAGTGAGTCTGGTTTCCAGGGATTTTCCTTCCTTCACAATAGCCAAACTTATATTAAGGGTCAGAGTCTTTTGCAAAAAGTATTAATGTAGAAAATAAAATCCATTAAGGTGAGGAAACTAACAAAACAGAATCTTGTGCTTGAGGACAAGAATAACTTATTTGTGTATGTGGGACAATGAGTTATTTGGTCTTTCTTCGCAAATGAGATAAATGTCATAGCCCATCATATCCCACTACCATGAATTATATATAACAACATTTGGTGAAATATGAAATTCTAAAAATACACTGAAAGGCTGGAGTCATCTTAATGGTTTATTATGATAGGTGCTCCTGGGTTTGAAATATCTTCTTTCAGAGAAGACAAATGGGGGCGACATTATTTTAGAAAGTCCACATCTTTTAAAAAGATGGATTAAAAGCTCTTTGAGACAGCTGTGCTGTTTTATTAGAAGAACAACATTTTCTTCCTAAATAGTCCTTGAGGGCAATTGCACAGAATAATCAGGGGACATTTTGGGCTCCATTCAAAATTGAAGCTCAAAGAAATGCTGCGGAGGAGAAGGCGGCAGGATGATCACTTCTGCTGGGAATGTAACCACGTGAATACGGACAAGGAAGGAAAGCAGACTTAAATCAGAGTAACAAAGTTGTATTTTCAGTTTCAAAAGATGTATTCCTTCTGTGGTACAGTTTCGCTGTGGTTAACACCTGGCTTTGTAGTCAGAGGAAACTAAATTTGAGCACTTTCTCTGTTGCATAGTTACCTGGGAACTTGGTCAAGTTCAATCTCTTGTCACCTCTATATTTCCCTCTGTGAAATGGGGACATATTTTTGTATCTCTCTGTGGTTTTGAGGATTAAATGAGATAGTGCAAATACTGGGCTTATCATCTTACCTTGCAGAGGTGAACAAGCCTGCTCTTTTGGAAACTATCTAGCTTAGTAGGGAAGCCCATGGCTCTGATATTAGAGCCTCAAGACGTGCCCTCTCACTTCCTGTGTAACTATGAAAGATGGATTCAATCTCTCTGAGCTCCATTGATGCATCTAAAAAATAAGATGATATTAAATATCCACCGCTAAGGTCATGAAGGTTATCTACAAAATGTAAAATGCTTGGTACAGCGCCTGATATAATTATAACAAGAGTCAACAGCAACTGGTATAAATATAACCTTAAATAACAATACAATTAATATTCACATAATACAAAATCGACCACTTCTCAGCTATTTTTTTTTCTATTTTTAAGGTCTTTTGGTTTAGTTTCTTGTCTATTTTCATATCTCTGCAGTGCCTCAGGAGAAAAGTCCTAAATATATAACAGATACACAAGGGCACTGCGGAACATGGGGGCTGCACCTGTCATCATGTCACTCATAGTCACTTTTCCCTGCTCAAATGTGCACACCTGGGGAAGGCTGAAAACTCAGTCTCCCACATTATCCCCCTTTTACAGTTGGGTAGGGAATACCTGGCCAATTAATTTCCATATGGTCAAGGAGGCTGGATCACCAGTTACAACCTTCCTTATTTTCATCACCTTCCCATTGTTAGCACAGGCTAGACTAAAGCTGCTCTGAGAGCTTGCTCTGCTTACATTCTAGTGAAGGGTACACAGAGAAGACCACAAATCATACAAGGCACAACTGTAATTGGATATGCTGTTCTCTTCAGATTTTTCTGTTACAAATACTCACAGCACCTATACATAAGCCAAGTTATGAATCTAAACACTCTGTTAAAGATAGTAATGCATTTCCATTTGGACTAACCATGAGGTCATGAAAAAGTCTTCCAAACATTCTCACTCATTTTGTTTTCTAATGAAGAAAAGGAAACGGAGTCTTCAGGATACATATGAGAAATGCCCCAAATTTATCGTGAAGAGGGTGGGTTCTTTCTTAAATAATGAACTGTATCTTTCCGTTACAAACAGATAATCATTTTCTACTGTAATAATACTCAGTAAAAATTTCAGTTTGGGCCCATCATTGAAGCAGATATTTGGGGGTAGGAGATGTTTATGTAGCTGGCTTTTCCTCTAGGACTCTGCGTTCTAAGTAACTACTGTTTGTCCAATAAACAAGTCTCTGACACTTCTGTGGTGAACTCAGCAGGGTCCAGGCTATTATTTAAGTCTCTTTTAAAGAATAAATATCAAATAATCTGAAAAGGCATCTTAAAGGGTAAAAGTGCAGTCATATTTTTATGGCTGCTAGCTGCAGGGAATCAAAGGAGAATTTTCTCCCTCTGGAAGGCAGACTTCCATTCAAGCTAATGGACACTATGCACGTTAACAATGTCTGACGTGGCACAGAGTTTCAACATGCCTGCTCAACACCTATAATCATCCTGAGACAGGCAGGGAGTTCTGGTGCTGGAATATCAGAAGAAAATTTGGTAATCACAATGTTGTGACCATGGATGTCTACATATGCATGTATAGGTGATATGTGCATGTGTGTTTATATACGTAAAGTTTTAGAGTAGGTCAAAACTGTACCAGCATCTAGAATTTTGTAATTGATGAACACTTTGTGCCTCACCAGAGATGATATTGGTTGAATGGAAGTATCTCGCTTCCCCTGTCAATCGGGGGAGGAGAGGACAGATTTTAATCAAATTTAACCAATCAGATACCAATCACACCCTCCACTAGTTTCTTACCTAAATTTTTTAACTTCTCTAGCTTCTATCCTTCTCTTCAGCTGTTCTTTTGATTTTGTGATATAGCCAATATGATTTTAATTTATCCTTTTGTTTTTCTACTTACGTTAGTCAGTATTGGTTGCTGTTGCATGCAACCAATGGTTTATGATTCATGACTTATATACCCCTACCCTTGATGCCTCCTGAAACTTGCCACTCTGCAAATCCGAACACAGGATATGTGTTCTCTCCTGTCTCCCTCCATAAATAGCAAGACTACCCCGGATTTCACTTTTAAAACATTCTCACATTCGCATATATTAATAAAGTATTCTTTTAAGACCAATGAAAGTAATTTGCCTACATGTTTTAATTTTCACTTTCCTGTCAACTATAAACTTTTTACAAAAATATTAACCTCATTGATTTTGAAACATTAATCTCTTCTCAGCTCTTGGACAGAACCTGGCTGTATGCAAACAGGTTAGTTTCTATATCTGGTCATCAGTAGCAATATTTCTCCAAGGTTTAAATCATCGAGATAGCATGTTAAATTATAGTGCCTCTCTTTCTTCTCTGACAGATTCCACCCTTTCGAGTCTCTGCCTTCTTTCTTTGCTACAGTAAATGGGTCTTTTAAAGCATCCAGGTGCAAATGAATTAATGGTCTTCTATTGTGGGAATGATGGAAGCCCTCCCCCTCCTCCTCCACATTGAGGTCCCTTCCCCTTCTGAGAAACCCACATATCAGTTAAACTCACCTGCTAATTAAAAGCTTGTTTGGAAAAATCCTTGCTAGTTAGATGCAAAAGAAAAGTGTAAAGGTGTCTAAAAATAGAGGCTTTGAATGTCAATTACTTCCTTCCTCCTCAGTTCCTGGTTCCTCAGGTTGAATTAAACACTGGTGAAGAGCTAGGAGAGGGCAAAAAGAAAGAAAAAAGAGTGAATTTTTTTTCAACATATTCCCCAGGAGTATATCATTGGTTTAGTAACTTTAGTTCTTTGTCAGCAATATCAAAATGCACAGTTTTTATTCATGAGACAAAAACACTATCTCTCACTCCTTCTCATACAACCACACAAGATGTCTTGTACAAAGAAGGAGAAACTTCAGTTCTCACATGTTGACTGTCAACAGTCAAGCCAGAGTTTTTGTGAGCCAGAATATAAGAAGAACAAAAGTGAAAGTAGAAATGATTCTTGGTTCAGTCCCTTAATGACTCCTGCCCTTCGATCTTCAACCACCACTCTTTCCAATCTGCTTTTCCTGAGAGATGGGTCTTAAGAGCAGATTTATACCAATGGTAGATTGTCTTCTTTCTTTTCTACCCCAGAGTTTAAAAAGCTGTATTGCTCTGAAGTAACATAATTATTATACTATACAAAATAAAGAAAATTCTAAATATAGAACTTGGGAGACTAGGAAAGCCATAGGTATGAACAAAGACCTTCAGTTTCATGTACCAAACAATGAGAACAAATTATCATCTGCCTTAGAAAATGATGGCTAATTACTTATACATTTATTCATTCACTCAGTGGATATTTTTGTTACAGTAGGTCCATTCTTTGATAGTCATTGAGTCAGGATGTGGCCTCAGAATTGTTATTACAATCAAGTCCCAGCCTTTGGAGAGTTTATAGGCTAGAAAAGAAACTTAGAGTAATAGAAATTAAATAGCATGTGACAAAATTGACATACGCTGCTAATCCAGATATGGAAGGTTAAACAAAGTTGTTTAGAAATGGTGACAGTTAAGCTAAGAACAAAAGGTTGAAGATAAAGTCCATGAGAGGGAGGAGAAGAGAGAAAAAGACATTTCAATCTTGTTGAATGGGTACCATGAAAGAGAACATGACACTTTGGGGGAACTGTCCATGGTTCTTTGGACCCCATAAAGAGTGAAGGGAAAATCCAAAGGAAGACCAAAATGACATGGTATTTTAAAATACCTTCTGCAATAACCATAAATTAGTGCACTTTAAAAATAATAGGATGTGTAAATGGAAAACAGGAAAGAACAAAGAATCTCTATTTCATGACTTCCTTTATGATATGCAAAGGCAAAACTGGGCTGTTTAGGTGGCTATGAAAAACACTGTTTACCAAAAATTGGGGATTTTAACTGTTTCACATTTCATCATTTAAATAGATACATGCCACAGAGATTTAAGTTCACAGGATTAAGGCAGACTGCATGTCACAGATTGAGGATAGGATAGTGACTAATATAGCAAAGGCCTGTAAAAATATAAACCCTTCTCAGAAAAAAATGATTTTCCAGTATGTCTATGTTCAAAAATAGAATATGGTTTTGAAAAAAAGGAGAAGACATTCATAGAATGAAACACTGTATCAATGAGATGAAAGCTAATCTTTAATTCAGTTCAGCTAAGAACTTCAGCAATACCTGAACCATGAACTTCCAGATGTTCAAGCTGGTTTTAGAAAAGGCAGAGGAACCAGAGATCAAATTGCCAACATCTGCTGGATCATCAAAAAAGCAAGAGAGTTACAGAAAAACATCTATTTCTGCTTTATTGATTATGCCAAAGCCTTTGACTGTGTGGATCACAATAAACTGTGGAAAATTCTGAAAGAGATGGGAATACCAGGCCACCTGATCTGCCTCTTGAGAAACCTATATGCAGGTCAGGAAGCAACAGTTAGAACTGGACATGGAACAACAGACTGGTTCCAAATAGGAAAAGGAGTACGTCAAGGCTGTATATTGTCACCCTGCTTATTTAACTTCTATGCAGAGTACATCATGAGAAACACTGGGCTGGAGGAAGCACAAGCTGGAATCAAGACTGCCGGGAGAAATACCAATAAACTCAGATATGCAGATGACACCACCCTTATGGCAGAAAGTGAAGATGAACTCAAAAGCCTCTTGATGAAAGTGAAAGAGGAGAGTGAAAAAGTTGGCTTAAAGCTCAACATTCAGAAAACTAAGATCATGGCATCTGGTCCCATCACTTCATGGGAAATAGATGGGGAGACAGTGGAAACAGTGTCAGACTTTATTTTTGGGGGCTCCAAAATCACTGCAGATGGTGACTACAGCCATGAAATTAAAAGACGTTTACTCCTTGGAAGGAAAGTTATGACCAACCTAGATAGCATATTAAAAAGCAGAGACATTACTTTGCCAACAAAGGTCCATCTAGTCAAGGCTATGGTTTTTCCAGTGGTCATGTATGGATGTGAGAGTTGGACCGTGAAGAAAGCTGAGCGCCGAAAAATTGATGCTTTTGAACTGTTCTGTTGGAGAAAATTCTTGAGAGTCCCTTGGACTGTGAGGAGATCCAATCAGTTCATCCTAAAGGAGATTAGTCCTGGGTGTTCATCAGAAGGACTGATGCTGAACCTGAAACTCCAATACTTTGGCCACCGCATGAGAAGAGTTGCCTCATTGGAAAAGACCCTGATGCTGGAAGGGATTGGGGGCAGGAGGAGAAGGGGACGACAGAGGATGAGATGGCTGGATGCCATCACCGACTCGATGGACATGAGTTTGAGTAAACCCTGGGAGTTGGTGATGGACAGGGAGGCCGGGCATGCTGAGATTCATGGGGTTGCAAAGAGTCGGACATGACTGAGCGACTGAACTGACTGAAGAATTATTGAGCACCTGCTACGTGTCAAGCATTTTAATGGGTTCAAGGGCAATCAAAATTGATAAATTTAATACAGTTGGGTCCTGAAGCTGAAAGACCAATAGAGAAACCTGCTTATTAAAAAGAACCCTCAGCAAGTGCTCAATGTTATAATATGTTCCCTCTATTCTATTACCTAAAATATAAGGCAAGAAACTTGTTTTAATTGAAACATAGTTATAAAATTGTGTTAATTTCTGCTGCAGTAAAGAGATTCACTTATATATACATATATATTTATATTCTTTTTTATATTCTATCCCATTATGGCTTATCACAGGATATGGAATGTAGTTTCCTATGTTATACAGTAGGACCTCATTCTTTATCCATCCTACATATAACAGTTCGCATTTGCTAACCTCAAACTCCGGCTCCATCCCCCCCGTCTCCCTTCCTCCTTAGCAACCACAAGTCTGTTCTCTATGTCTGTGAGTCTGAAGAAATTTTTCTTATTCACAGTTGTATCCTCGGTGTCTAAAATAGTGCCTGGCACACTTATTAAGTTAAATATGTACAGTGTGTCTTGCTGAGTGGCCTCTAGATCTGAAGCCTTAAAATCCAGTTTCACTGTAACACAAAGGCTCAAGATCGTCAGTCTTTTCCCATATCCTCTTGTTGTTTGAGGCAAAAAAAAAAAAAAAAAGTCTTCCTAGCTGTGAAATTCAAAGTTCTTAAAGTAAGTCCTATAGCCCCAAATTAATCCTCCAAGTTGCAAATCACCCTCCAGTGGTTTCTTACTGCAATGAAAATAAAACTGCAACATTTACCAAGGCCTATTGTCCCCCAGCAATATCTTCTCCTTCATCTCAACATTCCTCTGACATTTTCTACACTCTAGGCACACGGAGTTTCTGTTCCTCAGGCACATCACACGTTTTCATTTTGTGGCCTTTGCCCTCTTCTCTCCGCCTGGAATCTTCCCCGAGAACTTTGCATGCTTCACTCTTATCATAAAGGTCTCAGATTGAATGTCACATCTTCAATGAGGCCTTCTCAGACCATTCTTTTAAAATGGCCACATTCACCCATCAGTATTATTCCATCATATCATCCTGCTTTATATTCTTCATAGCAACTCTTATTATCTGACATTTTCCTTTTGCCTATGTCTCTTCCCACCCTCTACAACTAGACTGTTAGCTCCATAAAGAAAAGGAAATGATATTCTTTATCATGAAAGCACTGTTTTGTACACAGCAAGTACTTTATAAATACTTGTTTATTGCATAAATGAATAAATTATCCAATGATAAGCAGACCTCCATTAAAGTTGAGAGAAACTATGGACATTGCTATCTGTAGTAGAAAATTCAGGGTGATAGCCATAATAATACAACTAACCCACTTTTTTAGTGGTATAGAACTAAATTATAAGTCTAAAGTTGAGATCTATTATTTAAAGGCATTTTTAAAAAATCCACAATGGACTTGGAGGGCATTATGCTAAGTGAAATAAGTCAGAGAGCAAAAGACAAATTATTGTATGATATAGTCTATGTAGAATCTAAAAAACACAGTTCAGTTCAGTTCAGTCACTCAGTCGTGTCCGACTCTTTGCGACCCCATGAATCGTAGCACGCCAGGCCTCCCTGTCCATCACCAACTCCCAGGGTTTACTCAAACTCATGTCCATCGAGTCGGTGATGGCATCCAGCCATCTCATCCTCTGTCGTCCCCTTCTCCTCCTGCCCCCAATCCCTTCCAGCATCAGGGTCTTTTCCAATGAGGCAACTCTTCTCATGCGGTGGCCAAAGTATTGGAGTTTCAGGTTCAGCATCAGTCCTTCTGATGAACACCCAGGACTAATCTCCTTTAGGATGAACTGATTGGATCTCCTCGCAGTCCAAGGGACTCTCAAGAGTCTTCTCCAACAGAACAGTTCAAAAGCATCAATTTTTCGGCGCTCAGCTTTCTTCACGGTCCAACTCTCACATCCATACATGACCACTGGAAAAACCATAGCCTTGACTAGATGGACCTTTGTTGGCAAAGTAATGTCTCTGCTTTTAAATATGCTATCTAGGTTGGTCATAACTTTCCTTCCAAGGAGTAAACGTCTTTTAATTTCATGGCTGTAGTCACCATCTGCAGTGATTTTGGAGCCCCCAAAAATAAAGTCTGACACTGTTTCCACTGTCTCCCCATCTATTTCCCATGAAGTGATGGGACCAGATGCCATGATCTTAGTTTTCTGAATGTTGAGCTTTTATTGTATGATATAGTATATGTAGAATCTAAAAACACAACAAACTAGTAAACAAAGTAAGATGCAGACTCACAGATATAAAGAACACACCACTGGTTATCAACAGGGAGAGGGGAAGGTGGAGGGTTGGTATAGGTATAGGAAAAAAAGGGTTATTATGGGATTATATGAAATCATGTATGTAAAAATTTAAAAATGAAGTGACTTATTGTAAAAAGTATAAAATTAACCCTCAAATTCAAATATTTCATTGACTTTTAAAATTTAGGTATTTGAAAACAGCACGTTTGGTTGTATTTTTCCTTTGTTGATATTTTATTTAATTTCTAAAGGACCACTTGCCTGCTTCATGTATCAGCTTTTATATTTGCCCATATTTCTTGGTGATTCCCCAGTGCTTCTTTTGTGCAATAGTAAAATCAAGCTTCATTTTGTTTTTTGTTTTATATGCAGAGTCTAAAATTCGAAATTTCTGGAGTATTTGCACAGTGCCCTCTCACATCTCAAGTCTCCCTGAGAAGTTTCCTAACATGTTTTATGCCTTTTTACAAGGAATTTAAGTAATTGTTGCTGATGTCATCATTCTCTTTATTTAGCAAATCTTAGGTTCATCTCAGTCTCATTCCTCTATGTTCACTTACATTTGGTGGAGAACGACTACCCTACACCTTCAGAGAGCAATCAGAGAGGCAGATTTAGATATAAAACTTGATACAATTTTGTTTTCATCTTATCTCCTATCCTTTTCATTCATCTGGTGTAGTCCTAAAATGCCTAAATCAGGATGTGTGCGCAGTTAACAATGGAATGCAAAACTTCTTTTATCCTTCATGAGGTTAATCCTTTATTCTCTTTGAAAAAGAGAATCCACCTTTTTACTCCTAGAGAGTAAGAAAAATTCTGTTTTTGCAGAAATCTGTAATGTTTTCTTACCCTTGAAGTCTGTATATGGAAAATCAACCAGATCAGGATTTTTTTTTCCCCTTTTTGTTATTTGTACATTATGCAATATTTGAAAAACCACAATCAGCTGGAGTTCCAGAGAACTGAATTACATACTAACTAGTCTGGTTAATTAGAGTGCTATTTAATTTTTGTAATTCAGCCTGAGCCTGAATAGTGCAAAATCCATTTGACCTGTATCTTACAGTCATCCATTTGCCACAAGTCTCAGACCTTTTTAATAATGGGCCTCTCTGACTGGTAGTCACCTTTGGGCCTCCTGTTCCTTCTCTTTACAAATTAAAAAGGAACCTGTGAAAACACCCTGGTGCAGAGTGCACAGGCAATACAGTGCGGCTGCAAGAGCAGAAAACTACCAGCATTTCTGAATACTGATGACTGAAAAATGTAGCAAAGCCATCTCCAACCATCTTTCACTATTTGTGTATTTGGCGGGGCGGGGCGGGGGGGGGGGTGTGAAGAAGAGGCACGTTGAACTTAAAGAGAGAGGGAGAGTGACAGGGGATGAGATGGAGAAGTAGACTGAGTCAGGTCTTGTATGCTATATATTTATGGGAGAGAGGAGGCTGTTATATTTGGATTGCAGTTTTGAAAGATCGTAAGTATATAGTGAATTAGAAGTATGTATATTAAAGTGATACCAACAGTGAGCTGGCTTGCTGTAATCCAAGCAAGAAAGAATAGTGAACTGGATACAAGATGACAGTATTAAAATATTCACTGATTTAAATATTATTTATTAAATAGCTACCATGTTAGGTCTAGTTTAGATGTGGGGGGAAGTTTTGCATACAAGTGATAATATTCTTTCTCTAATAAAAAGCTTACTTTCTAATTGGAGGAAACTGAGAAGTAAAAATGAATAAATAAATGATAGATAAAACTGGTTACTGTAGGATGATGTAACTCAGGGAGAGGTGGAAGAGACTTCAGACTGGGAGATTAGGAAAAATGTGCACTCTGAACACAGGACACCAAACCAAAGCACTGACCCACAGGAGAAGCACTGACAAAGTGCACTAAGCAGGAACAAAGTTGATAAATTCAAGGCAAAGCATGAAAGCTGGCATGATGAACGGAGAACTGAAGTTGATAAAAGTCAGAGAAATAGGACTTGTGCTATTGGGTAAGAGTTGGGTAAGACTTTGGATGTTAAGTGAAGACTTCTATGAAAGGAAATAACATGGTTGAAATTAGGTTTTTAAGAGACCACTCTGGCTCCTGTGTAGGTTGTGGATTGTAGAAGTCAAAGAGATGGAGCTAGACCATTTCATAAATTTTTTACTCAGGCACAAATGACAAAGATGAAAGCAACAGAGATGGAGAACAGAGACAGAGTTTGGGAGATTTTAGAGGTAACACTGAAAGACTTACTGGAGTTGAATATGGAGGCTGGAAGAAAGAAACACATCAAGGAAAAAGTCTATATCTTGAAATCTGGCAATTCGATAGATGCACTGAGATGGCACATTTGTGAGATGACACAACTTAGGGAAGAGCCGGATTAGAGAGGCAAATATCTGTCAAGGTTGACATGCTGATGATAGATATATCAGATTCAAAGCTAGGGTCAGGAGTCTAGAGTTGGGGCTAAGTTCACAAAGGAGATATAAATACAACACTCATTAGGAAATAGGTGGTGTTTTACTGCATAAAAGTAGATGCATGTGTAGATAGAAAATGCTGAGGTTTGGAGTGTTCTGTGGGCAAGCAGAGCAGAAGACATATGGAAGAGTAGTGAGGGGAACCCAAGGGGTTGAAGGAAAACCAGAGTGTGTCATGAGAGTCAAGAGCAGGAAGAAGTTCAAGAAGCAAAGAGGAGTCCACTGTGAGAAATTCTGCTGAGTTCAAATAACAAAAGGGGGAGGAAAGTGGATGAATTTCAAGATGTATGTAAGAGGGGTATTCAATCACAGGACTAGTGATGGACTGGATGTAGTCCACAGATGTTTCCTATGGGTTCCAAGGGTGTTTCCTAGCCCTTCATCATCCATCTCACTTTTACTTCTCTGCCTCCCTTTTACATCACCAGCCTCCCTTTTATATCATCCAGTCTCCCTTTCACTTCTCTTCCTCCCTCCCACTTTTGGTCCATCATCTCACAAAAACAATCTACAAAAAGGTACACATTTCTAATTTGCTATTCTTTCAGGACTTCTATTTTTTCTTTTATACTGCCCCCTTTACACAATATTGCAGATAAAATGCAGGTTAGGTTCATCTTTCAAAAATCTCCATCAGCCTTCCTTTGCCTGGGATTAAATTAAAAATTCTACCTTCCAAATTCAACTTTCATGCATCTGATCCACCCAACTGTCTCTGATTGCTCCTGCAGAATTATTCTTCCTTCTGCTGTTTCCATAGTATTTTGTTTGTAGCGACATACAGAACTTTAAACGGGGTGTTCATATTTTAGGTTCCCCTATTACACTGAAATATCTTGATAAGAATCACTAAAAATTTGGATTGAAGCAACAACAACAGTAGCGGGAGCACAGGGCTGAAAGTCATCACTGATATTGAAGAGCTTGGTATGGGTCAAGCATAATACTGAAGCACTTTAAATAGGTCACTTTATTTAATATTTCTTGACTCTTTGGGGAAAGTAGCAGTATTATTTTAACTTTACAGGTGAAGAACATGAGAAAAAGAAAGACAAGTCACATGTCTGAGGTCAAATGACTATACTGTATGGAGCATTTGCACACAGAGCAAGATTTGAAGTTGGTCTTTTCCTCAAGTTTATGAGGTCTTCCCAGTGGTAAAGCATAGAAAACAATTACTGGACTCATTTCAGAAAGACAAGAATAAGGTGTCCATAGGTTCGTGGATTTATCTCTGGGCTTTCTATTCTGTTCCATTGATCTATATTTCTGTCTTTGTGCCAGTACCATACTGTCTTGATGACTGTGGCTTTGTAGTAGAGTCTGAAGTCAGGCAGGTTGATTCCTCCAGTTCCATTCTTCTTTCTCAAGATTACTTTGGCTATTCGAGGTTTTTTGTATTTCCATACAAATTGTGAAATTCTTTGGTCTAGTTCTGTGAAAAATACCGTTGGTAGCTTGATAGGGATTGCATTGAATCTATAGACTGCTTTGGGTAGAATAGCCATTTTGACAATATTAATTCTTCCAATCCATGAACACGGTATGTTTCTCCATCTGTTTGTGTCCTCTTTGATTTCTTTCATCAGTGTTTTATAGTTTTCTATGTATAGGTCCTTTGTTTCTTTAGGTAGATATACTCCTAAGTATTTTATTCTTTTTGTTGCAATGGTGAATGGTATTGTTTCCTTAATTTCTCTGTCTGTTTTTTCATTGTTAGTATATAGGAATGCAAGGGATTTCTGTGTGTTAATTTTATATCCTGCAACTTTACTATATTCATTGATTAGCTCTAGTAATTTTCTGGTGGATATACAATGGAAAAAAGACAACCTCTTTAACAAGTGGTGCTGGGAAAACTGGTCAACCACTTGTAAAAGAATGAAACTAGAACACTTTCTAACACCATACACAAAAATAAACTCAAAATGGATTAAAGATCTAAATGTAAGACCAGAAACTATAAAACTCCTAGAGGAGAACATTGGCAAAACACTCTCCGACATAAATCAAAGCAAGATCCTCTATGACCCACCTCCCAGAATATTGGAAATAAAAGCAAAACTAAACAAATGGGACCTAATGAAACTTAAAAGCTTTTGCACTACAAAGGAAACTATAAGTAAGGTGAAAAGACAGCCCTCAGATTGGGAGAAAATAATAGCAAATGAAGAAACAGACAAAGGATTAATCTCAAAAATATACAAGCAACTCCTGCAGCTCAATTCCAGAAAAATAAATGACCCAATCAAAAAATGGGCCAAAGAACTAAACAGACATTTCTCCAAAGAAGACATACAGATGGCTAACAAACACATGAAAAGATGCTCAACATCACTCATTATTAGAGAAATGCAAATCAAAACCACAATGAGGTACCATTACACGCCAGTCAGGATGGCTGCTATCCAAAAGTCTACAAGCAATAAATGCTGGAGAGGGTGTGGAGAAAAGGGAACCCTCTTACACTGTTGGTGGGAATGCAAACTAGTACAGCCGCTATGGAAAACAGTGTGGAGATTTCTTAAAAAACTGGAAATAGAACTGCCATATGACCCAGCAATCCCACTTCTGGGCATACACACTGAGGAAACCAGATCTGAAAGAGACACGTGCACCCCAATGTTCATCGCAGCACTGTTTATAATAGCCAGGACATGGAAGCAACCTAGATGCCCATCAGCAGATGAATGGATAAGGAAGCTGTGGTACATATACACCATGGAATATTACTCAGCCATTAAAAAGAATTCATTTGAACCAGTCCTAATGAGATGGATGAAGCTGGAGCCCATTATACAGAGTGAAGTAAGCCAGAAAGATAAAGAACATTACAGCATACTGACACATGTATATGGAATTTAGAAAGGTGATAACGATAATCCTATATGCAGAACAGAAAAAGAGACACAGAAACACAGAACAGACTTTTGAACTTTGTGGGAGAATGTGAGGGTGGGATATTTGAAAAGAACAGCATGTATACTATCTATGGTGAAACAGATCACCAGCCCAGGTGGGATGCACGAGACAAGTGCTCGGGCCTGGTGCACTGGGAAGACCCAGAGGAATCGGGTGGAGAGGGAGGTGGGAGGGGGGATCGGGATTGGGAATACATGTAAATCCATGGCTGATTCATATCAATGTATGACAAAACCCACTGGGAAAAAAAAATAATAATAAAAAAAAAAAAAAAAGAAAGACAAGAGTAACAACTTCATTATTATAATTTCTGGTTAAGAGCTTCTTTGGCTTTCAAATCAATCAAAAGTTACAGTTTTAGTCTGTTTTCTAGAGAGTATGTATGTTGTGGGACAGGGTCTTCAATCTGCCATGGTCCACATGCACCTGTAATTGAAATCTGGTTAAGAGGATAAGTTAATTTAATTAAGATCTGCTTAAGAGGATAGTTAATTTAATTACCATGATCCAACCTACATGCAGGCCCAGGACATGGTGAATGAGACTGAAGCTGACAGCCTGAAAATGGAAAATAAAATAAAGCCATCCACAAGATCACTGGGCCACAGGACAGAGAACTTGGCGAGCACTTGCCTTAAAGACCCCTTGACACAGCACAATAATAGAAAAGCTGCTGAGTTTGGCCAATTTCCTATTGCTCAATGAAAGAAGATTTCAGTTCTAATTGTGGGTAAGCTATTTTTGTCATATTCCCCTATAGGTTCACTGCTCCTAATCCTGCACTTGTTAATTTGGGAAACATTTTGGAAAATACTTGAGATTAAGACTGATGGGTGCTATTTTAAACCATACTCTAAGGAGAGAAGCTGAAATAAGCAAGTCAGTGCATCCTTTGGTAAGTTGACAGGCGGTGAATTGTAGCAAAAGAAATTAAGCTTCAGGCCAAAATTAAGTCCTGCAAAGCATAGCTTTATAGTCATTTCTATGGCTGTAAAATCTGGTTCTGTTAGCACAAGGACATTTCGTTTCTAGAGAAATTTTGTTTGAATGCCTCAGAATTAGGATACCATTCAGTGAAGAGTGGTAATAGCTTGTCTGTTTTTATAAAAACATTCACACTTCTCTCTTCCTGTCCTTGGTCTGGGTCTTCATCCCCTCATACCTAGGTTACAGTTTGCATGAGCCTCTCTGGCAGTCATTCCTAGGTCTACCCTATTCTGCAAGATGTAACCAATTGACCCTTTCTAAAACTTCACTTGGACCATGTCACTCACTATCCACCCATTGGTTAAGAATCTACAATGCATCTCTGCTCTCCACAGAGAGAAGTCCACATAATTCAACTTGCCATTCAACTGGCCCCACCCTATGTGCTCAATCTGAAAGTAAATCCTCTCAGTTCCACTGATCCAAATTCCTCCTTATTACATAAACATACATATTTGACTTTTTATCTTACCTCTTCTTTCTCAAGTCATATTTTTTGGCCTTCAACATCTAACACAAAAATCACTTCCTTAATGAACCTCTTCCAAATAACCCCCTACCTCTTTATTTAGTAATTTTTATTAATTCAACATCTGTTTTCAATGCAGCACAGAATGCAAGTTTCTAACAACCTTAACTAATTGCCTTATAACTGCACTCCATTTCTTTCATGTACATGCACTGTCTTCTCAATTTAATAAATTCCTTGAGGGAGCACATGGATTGTTGTTGTTGTTACGTGACTTCCTATACTCTTAACATTGTGTCAGGTAAGCAGAAGGAACTTAATAAATACATGAAGAAAGTATAAAAAAAAAAATTACATGGCAGAGTGGAAAGTGCACCTCAGACTGAGAAGTTGCAATGCAGGTTCTGTTTTTGACATGTGGTGTTGAGTAAATTGCATCACTCCTCTTAGACTCAGCTGACAAATCTGTAAGCTAAGAGTGATAATAGTATCTTCCTACTTAGTGCAAAAGCACAATGTGAGGAAGGAAAGAAATGATGTATGTAAACATGTTTTCTTCTCAAAAAGAAGACATTTCAATGTTTGATTATATTTCCACATGCAGTGTGGAAAGCAATTTTCCTCCATCCTGGAGATATTTTTGAAATTGATTTTTACTTGCTTGATACAGTAAACAAGAATGAACAATTGACATAAAACAATATGAAAAGTGATTCACAATATGACCAAATGACTTATATACAAGTGTTCAGAGTAGTTTTTTTTTAAAATAATATTTCAAACCCAAAAATAAGCCAAACATGTATCAAAAGGTTAATAAAAATAAGTAAATTGTGGCATATTCATCCAATGAAGTACTGAAAGTGAAAGTGTTAGTCACTCAGTCATGTCAGGCTCTTTGTGACCCCAGGGACTCCTCTGTCCATGCAGTTCTCACCAGGCAAGAGCTCACTAGGCTCTTCTGTCCATGCAATTCTCCAGGCAAGAATACTGGAGTGGGTAGCCATTTCCTTCTTCAGCGGGATCTTTCTGATCCAGGGACTGAACCCAGGTCTCCCTCATTGCAATTGGATTAATTTACCATCTGAGGCCCCAGGGAAGACCAATGAAGTACTTCTGAGTGATCGTTCAGTTGTGTCCAAATCTCTGAGACCCCATGCACTGTAACCCACCTCTGTCCATATAATTTTCCAGGCAAGAATACTGGAGTGGGTTGCCACTTTTTTCTCCAGGGGATCTTCCCAACCCAGAGATCAAACCCGAGTCTCTTGCATCTCCTGCACTGGCAAGCAGGTTCTTTACCAGCTAAGCCACCAGGAAAGCCCAATGAAGTACTACTTAGGGATAAAAAAGGAAGGAGTTGAAAGGAATGGACCTCAAAACTATCATGCCAAGCAAAAGAAGCCAGACCTAAAAAAGTACACATTGTATGCTTGCATTAGGAAAAATACTCTAGAAAAGACAAATATGTATTATGATACAAGCAGAACAGTGGTTGCCTTACACAAAGGTGTGAGTGGGGACCAACTGGGATGGAGCACAAGGACATTTCTAGAAAGAAGGAAATGCTTCATATCTTGATTGTCATGGTAATACCAAAGATGTGTTTGTATATACATATATATATATATATGCTTGTCAAACATTAATAATTTATATCTTTTAATAAATTAACATTTTAATTCATATCTTTTAATAAATTAACAATTTATCACATATAAATTTTAAGTTAATTATTTTTTAAAAAGGCATTTGAAATTGACATGTGACTTCATTGTAGCTCCTTCAGAGAAATAAAGATTGATAGAATTACGTATGACCTTATTTTACAAATGGGAGAAAAAATGAATTACTTTCTCTTTCAAGGAACACTGAGGATTTTAGCCAGTAGGTCGCTAATTTGGCAGAGAAGAAAGCAAAGTGAGATGGAATTTGTTCATGGGCCTTTGAGATCTAATACATCTGCCAAAATAAGATGCATTACTTCTTATTGATGAATTAATTGCCCCCCTCCCGCCTTTCTTTCAGGATTAAGAGAGGACTATTACCTCATTGAAAGCAGGAATATCTATGTTAAGTGAGATTTACACAGTCCACAAAGTGTCCAACCCCCACACTGTAGAATTCACATTTCTACAAAAAAATCAGCAAAAAGCTGATAACTGTACAGCTTCTGTACTCTCCAATTATCTCCTTTCAGAGCCAGAACACACAAACACTTTTTTGCATTTAATTAAGTATTGCAATTCCAGATTATCTTTGATTAATGAAGAGCAATACAGCGTATAGCTAGAATTATGTGATTATTTCACAATTGATCTTTAATTATTCCATCTGATAATAATTTCACTAATTTTTCATAATGTTCTCATCTAGCTTCTTACAAATGAGCTATAACAATTAATAATTTTCATTAATTTTCCTTGAAAATGATGTGAAGTTTTAGATAGAACTCTTAACCTTCAAAAACTGTTTTTAAAATTTTAATTAAAGGATAAGCTGCACCATCGTATGGAAGAACTGCATGATCCCTTCAGATTGAGGAAGTCAGGTAAACACTCGAACGCTTCCTTCTCTTTTTCTTGTTTGGAACTTGTACTTGGGGGACTCGCACGATCATCTTTTTTTCCTCTCTCTTCCACCTACATTTTTAATAGTTGGATTTCAGTATCATACAGATGTGATTTTATGCCAATTCGACCCTATCTGTATGGTTTTGGCCAATGTAAACTACTTCAGCAGTGTTAATAAGTTGGAAATTAGAGCTTTCATTGAGAATTAGGTGGTGCTTTAAGATGTGGGATTGGATAAGGACGCCTGGGCCAACCACGTAGGTAGAAGGACCAAGAACCTTCAGGCACTCCATTTCTTGTCAAGCAGGGCAGGGGACTGGCAGGGAGGCTGAGATGGACCCTTATCTGAGGCTGGAGGAAACCCAGAGGACATGATGAGAGGCAAAAGAAGGAAGGGTTCCAGAAGAAGCTAACAATACACTAACCACCCTTTAACATTCACTATTCAATTTAACACAACAGTCCTCTGAAGTGCATATACTGTCATCCACATTGGAAAGAAGAAGAAAAGTATACCGGGGTCATCAAGCTAATCAAGGCAGAATGAAGACTTCAACCTAAAACTCTCTGCTTTAGAACCCATGGTATATGTTTATTACTTATTTACTGGTTATAAACACTTCAGTTCCTTCCTGGCTGTCATCTTTTCCTATACATTAATAACTTGACACGGCCTAGGCAGGGAACAGTAAGGTGACCTGGACACCATTTGACTACAGAATTGAATCTTCTAGCAAGTGGGTCTGTGGAGAGTGTTTGGACTGCTGGAGATCATGAAGGGACACCGAGGGACTAATGACTACTGATGAACTTACACCTTTGTGCCGAGAATTTCATCCTAATTATATTTAGAGGGCATGACTTCAAAGTTGTTAGAAAATATATTGCCTTTAATTAGTGTTTAGAAACTCACATATTGCTTCCAAAATATTTAAAGTAAAAATATCTGTCATTTATTAAGGATGTCCACTGTGCCAGGCACTGTACTAAACATTCAACACGCATTCCTCAACACTGTGAAGCAGGCATTATTATTATTCCCATTTTTCTATATGAACAAACTGAGATTTAGAGAGTTTAAGCAATTTGCTGAAGGTCACAGGAGTTGGAAATGTCAAAACCAGGGCAGAAACTCTGAAACTTACTCCAGATTTAATTATTACAGTATATCTAGAATGGGTTATTTACTTAAGGAGCAAGAAATTGGCTTATTGGGCAGCAAAAGTTGTTGTAGGCAACTGAATTTTACCAGATAGATAATAAAACACTTGAGGGAACTAAATTTTAAACTGTTAATTGCTGAGGAGTAGAAAAGTGAAAAAAGCAAAAGTGTTAGTCACCTAGTCATGTCTGATTCTTTTCAACCCTATGGACTGTAGCCTGCCAGGCACTTCTGTCTATGGAATTCTCCCAGCAAGAATACTGGAGTGGCATTATCAGAGAAATGCAAATCAAAACCACAATGAGGTACCATTACACTCCAGTCAGGATGGCTGCTATCCAAAAGTCTACAAGCAATAAATGCTGGAGAGGGTGTGGAGAAAAGGGAACCCTCTTACACTGTTGGTGGGAATGCAAACTAGTACAGCCATTATGGAGAACAGTGTGGAGATTCCTTAAAAAACTGGAAACAGAACTGCCATATGACCCAGCAATCCCACTTCTGGGCATACACACTGAGGAAACCAGATCTGAAAGAGACACGTGCACCCCAATGTTCATCGCAGCACTGTTTATAATAGCCAGGACATGGAAGCAACCTAGATGCCCATCAGCAGACGAATAGATAAGGAAGCTGTGGTACATATACACCATGGAATATTACTCAGCCATTAAAAAGAATTCATTTAAATCAGTTCTAATGAGATGGATGAAACTGGAGCCCATCATACAGAGTGAAGTAAGCCAGAAAGATAAAGACCAATACAGTATACTAACACATATATATGGAATTTAGAAAGATGGTAACGATAACCCTATATGCAAAACAGAAAAAGAGACACAGATGTACATAACAGACTTTTGGACTCTGTGGGAGAAGGCAAGGATGGGATGTTTCGAGAGAACAGCACCGAAGTATGTATATTTTCTAGGGTGAAAGAGATCACCAGCCCAGGTTGGATGCATGAGAAAAGTGCTCGGGCCTGGTGCACTGGGAAGACCCAGAGGGATCGGGTAGAGAGGGAGGTGGGAGGGGGGATCGGGATGGGGAATACATGTAAATCCATGGCTGATTCATGTCAATGTATGACAAAAACCACTAAAATATTGTAAAGTAATTAGCCTCCAACTAATAAAAATAAATGGGAAAAAAAAAAAAAAAAGAATACTGGAGTGGGTAGCCATTCCCTTCTCCAAGGGAATCTTCCCCACTGAAGGATCAAACCCAGGTCTCCCACATTGCAGGTAGATTCTTTACCATCTGAACCACCAGGAAGTTGAACTCTTTCTAAAAGTGTTGCAGGCCTTTCTGCCTTCTTTAGTACTGAATACTAGATAAGGCTTTACATTCCCTTGATAGCATAAAGCATCCATTTCAATCATCAGTCATGCTACTGTTTCACAAGTGGAAGACCCAGTGCCTTGCAGAGTAAGTGAATAAGATTCTTATACTAAAAAGTTACATTCTTGAAAAAAATCCTTGAATGTTAGCAGATTTTATTTAGGATATTTGCATTTTTCTTAAAGAATAGAAACAATTGTATTCACATGTCAGACACATGGAAAGACGATACAGCCAACTTTGTACAAAACATATTAGAGAATAAAAGCTCAAAATATTGATTTCCCAAGCAATTGTCTTCTCCTCTAGAAAATAATCTTTTTGCATGGTATTCTCTTTCCTTGTCTTATCAACCAAAGTCAGAGCATAGTGAATGATTCCTGCATGAGTAAAACGAGGAGTTATATCTCTCTGTTTAAGCCTCCACCTATATGTCATTCTAGCTAACTCACAATGAATCCACTGGGAGGGGGATGGAATATCAAAAATTGAGCAACATCAAAAGAGCTTTAAGGAAGGGGTAACTCCAAAGCTGTATATTGTTTATAACCAGAAGTTGTTAACATAGAGCTAGGATGTACAGTAATAAATTATTAAAAAGGACTCAGATATTCAAAGAGATTTTAGGGTATAAGAAAAAAATAATTATTTAACCTTTAAAGTCACAATAGACTTCAACATTCTCACAATATAGTACCGTAATGTTCTAAATAAGATTCGGATTCAATGGTTACATCAAATGTATAGCAATAGTAATACCTATGAAGGATTAAGGGCTTCCCTTGTGGCTCAGATGGTAAAGAATCTGCCTGCAATGCGGGAGACCTGAGTTCTATCCTGGGGTTGGGAAGATCCCCTGGAGGAGGTTATGCCAACCCACTCTGGTATACTTGTCTAGAGAATCCGCACGAACAGAGGAGCCTCGTGGGCTACAGTCCATGGGGTCGCAAAGATTGGGGCATGACTGAGCGACTAAGCACACGGGAATTCTCTGGTGGTCCAGGGGTCAAGACTCCACACTTCCACCGCAGGCGGCATGGGTTCAATCCCTGGTCAGAAAAGTTCCATATAAAATGAGGTGCAACCAAAAGTAAATAAATAAAAGCATCTAAGTTAATGAGGATACAATGCTCACTTAGTCATTTATACATATATGTGGCCTCCTTTCCTCTCTCCACCTCGTTCTTCCTTGCCATCTCTCTTCCTGTTTCTTGTTGCTCTTTATTTCTTCCTTCTTTGTCTCTCTCATCTATTGAATGTCAACTATATACCAGGTACTCTGCCTAGGTTTGTTCAAAGAGAAAACTAAAATCTGTTTTCTTAGAAAGGTACTCTCTGATTTTCCTTCACGTTTGGACTATACATTATGGATGTATACAGACTTTGTGTGTTTTATAACTTGTATGTCCTACTATAACACAGCTTAGCTTTCTATTGCAGCAGAGTGAATGATTTCATGTCGTTCCTGAGTAAGCTTCACCCCTTATCTGTTCTGATTAACACAAAGTGGGATTAGGTAAAAAATGATTCATACTCTCAGAGGCTAAGGCAAAAAGCAGGAGCTGACTGGCCCTTTCCTTAAATGCCCCAGAGCCTACTCTCTCTGTAGCTCTGTCCAGTGATGGATGTGTCTCTAATGTGGCACCCAGTGCTCTGTGGGGTGTGAAGATGGGAGCTGCTTGTTAAAAAGCTGTCTTCTCTTTCCTTGAAACTTAGCATTCTCCTCTACTCTTCAGATGGGCAAACTCCTTTGTCTCTCTGGCTACTTCCACTATCTGTAGCCTCTCTTTTCCATTTTTCTTTTGACTTCTTTCTTTCTTATTGCTTTTCCAATGACTCCACTTTATGGATGAGCAATTTGATTTTCAGAGCAGTTAAAGGGTGCTCCCATGCTTTCCTTTTAGTCTAAGCAACAGCATTTTACTTCTAGTTCAGTTCAGTTCAGTCGCTGAGTCGTGTCCAACTCTGCAACCCCATGAACCACAGCACGCCAGGCCTCCCTGTCCATCACCAACTCCTAGAGTTTACTCAAACTCATGTCCATTGAGTCAGTGATGCCATCCAACCATCTCATCCTCTGTTGTCCCCTTCTCCTACTGCCCTCAATCTTTCCCAGCATCAGGGTCTTTTCAAATGAGTCAGCTCTTCGCATCAGGTGGACAAAGTATTGGAGTTTCAGCTTTAACATCAGTCCCTCCAATGAACCCCCCGGACTGATCTCCTTTAGAATGGACTGGTTGGATCTCCTTGCAGTCCAAGAGACTCTCAAGAGTCTTCTCCAACACCACAGTTCAAAAGCATCAATTCTTCAGTGCTCAGCTTTTTTTATAGTCCAAATCTCACATCCATACATGACCACTGGAAAAACCATAGCCTTGACTAGACAGACCTTTGTTGAAAAAGTAATATCTCTGCTTTTTAATATGCTATCTAGGTTGGTCATAACTTTCCTTCCAAGGAGCAAGCGTCTTTTAATTTCATGGCTGCAATCACCATCTGCAGTGAGTTTGGAGCCTAAAAAAAATAAAGTCAGCCAATGTTTCCCCATCCACTTGCCATGAAGTGATGGGACTGGATGCCATGATATTAGTTTTCTGAATGTTGATTTTAAGCCAACTTTTCCACTCTCCTTTTTCACTTTCATCAAGAGGCTCTTCAGTTCTTCTTCACTTTCTGCCATAAGGGTGGTGCCATCTGCATATAACAGGTGGCTATTTGGCCCTTTGACCTTATTAGTTCACCCAACTGGAAAGTTGTGATACATGTCCTCAAAGAGTCAAACTATGGAGTCAGATGAGATCTCAGCTCCATCATTTCCAGCTGAGTGACCTAAGATGAGTTGCTGAACATCTCTGAGACTCAGTTTCTTCATCTGGAAATTGGGAATAGCAATAATGGCCTTCAGTTCACAGGATTGCTGTCATAGTTAAATTAAACAATACACACTAAAGCATTTAGAACAGTGACTGTGTGGCGGGAAGCAGTCAGTCTTAACTATTTTAAAAATAGCCTTGTTGAAGTCTTCTTAATGCTTGCTTCCCTATTTTTCTATGCAAGGAATCATTTTAGACAATGTTAGTAGGTTTTGCTTTCCTGATGATTCTTGCTGTTGTTCCTGATGATGCCTGATACCAAATCTTCAGATACTCTCAGTGCATAAGTTATACAATGATTCTTGCTAATGCATCCTATTTTTAATCTATAGATGTCCTCAAAGAACAAGGAGTCTGCGTGTGCACACATATATACACACACATGCTGATCACCTATGGAACTTCTAGGAAAGCAGATATTACCTTGCTGCCTTAAGTTAGGATGGGCACATATATCTGTAAAGATGGTAAGCTGGTTGATTCAGTAAGAAAGAGATTAATTTAGATTAACATTTAGCAGCACAGTGAACTTAAATTCATTTTTTTCTTCCCTTGCCATAAAAAATTCCATCTGCCATTTATTAATATTAAGGAATTTGATTACAACTTACTTTTGTTACAGATGAATGCTAAAAAACCCCCACACAATCCTTCATAAGTACTAAAAATGAACTAAGGGAAAAGACATATAAGGAAAAGAAACAGCATGGGGGTAATTCTGTTAAAAGTGCCTTAAAAGCCTATATTGTACTATTGCCATGTAAAAAGGGGGAGGCTGCTGCCAAACACATTGCTGAAATGAGAATTGCTTAAACTACAAAGAAGCATGACAGCTCCATGTGAATACCTTAAAGGCCTAAGGTCACTTACAAGGGAGAATCAGGTGGTGAAACCTTGGAGAGAAAAAAATTACAGCCATATATTGACTCTGGTCACTCTAGGTTAGGAGATATAGCTTACCATTTTCAAAAACCGAGATTATTCTTCTGCATGTAGATTGATGTAAAACTGCAGACAATAGAAAGCTAAGAACTTTTTTTTTTTTTTTTTGGTTAATATGCCTTTTTCTACCCTGATTACCTTTCTGGGGCTTTGTATCAGAATGACCTCTGCATCAGAAACATTAATATTGCCAGAGTCAAAATAAATAAATAGTACAAAATTGGAATGTTCATAATCTTGGTCCAGCGGGGTCCAATATCAGGGTGTTTCTATCTCTTTTAAAAGCCAGTGTTCTAATCACATCAGTTGTGCAGGTAAGGGAAATTAAAGGTTCAGAAAATTGGTGACAAGGAGAATTAAAATTCTTTGGTCATCTACATACTACACAGAGAGCCAAAAATGGAGTAGTGATTAAGAGTACAGGAACAAATCCCACTGCCAGTAATTACTCCTTTGTTTCCTTACGAGTGTTAACCTTTTCTTTTTGCCTTAGCTTCCTCATATGAACAGGGCATTATAACATTACTTAGCATGCAAAGTTGTTATGAAAATTAGCTGAGTTAAAATACATATAGTACAAAAAGCAGAGCTAGCAAAGAGAAAACTCAAACAAAAGCTGAGTCTTTTAGGTAACAACCCTTTGCTAAGATTTAACATGTTGTATTATCTAATCTTCACATCAACCCTGAGTAAGGTCATGTTGCCCCATTTTACAGATGGAAAAATTCAGAAATCATGAGTAACCTACCAGAGTACACCCACCAGTGAGCAATTGTGTAGCCATTCAAATCCATTTCTGCATAACCCTAAAAAGCCAACTGCATGGTATACTAGACAGTTACCTCCTTGACCCATGAAAAGCACAATCAGTTAGAATATATTTGGCAACTGAAGAAATGAAAATGAAATATGTAAAAAGTTACAGTGGGAAAAAAAGTTACAGTGCAACTTTTATCTTCTGCAGACTAGAATGATACATTATGTACTTTTGCATTCTATTTTTAAAGTGGTAATAGTGAAATGAAGGTATCTGAAAGGACTGCTCTCTCCTGGGTACTCATAATGTCCTTGCCATGAATTGCATGAGTAACTGTCTTGGAGAAGAGGAGAAGAAAAATAAAAAAGCAAACCCAAACCAACATGTGTAATAAAAGTTTTGCCATCTGTCTTTAGGTGAATTTCTGTAAGATTTTGGGGGCCTCCATTGGACACTGGTTTCTGTATGTGCTGAGAAAGCTGCCAGACCACTTGTCACCCATCCAAACTGGAATTGACAAGGATGGCTGATGAAGCTTCACAGACTGTTCCTTTGTATAAGTGCTACTGACATTGGCTTCCACCATGTTACTTCCTTCTTACCCATCAAAAGCTCCAAAGACAAAGGGCCTACAGGTGAAACAGTGTGAGAATTTTACCAAATGAAAGTAAAGACTAGACAGTGCACAAATTTCTCAAATCCAAACTGGAGTCCAAAGGGAGATTTCATCCAGGAGAAACAAGCCACCCATGTAAACCATCTGGAGAAAAGCCACACGACAGACCCAGTGGTGGTTTCACAGTTGCCAATACCACAAGCTTAGAAGCCTCCCAAGGAGACAAATGCTTCTGAAAAATATCTTCCACTGCTTAGCATATGGGCCTGCAATTGCTGCCCAAACAAAAAGGTAACACAGAGTAGGGAAGAGCTATAGCTGAAAAGTTGTTTTCTTTCTTGCTTTTGCTAAATAAGGAGATGATTTCCTTTTCATTTCTTTTGCTTTTTCAGAGCTCCATAAAGATGCCCAGTCTTTCTGACCAATGTCGGGGTTTAATGGTATTATCTCCAAGCTCAGGGGAACTGTATTTATTCAGGAAGATGCAGGGCTTGCTTTTCCTATTGTTTTAAAATTCAGCAGCTTGATATCTTCCCCTGCTGAAGGGGATAGGAGAAGACCAAGAGATGAGCTGGAAAATAATTCTTTTATTTAAGTCTCTTCCCATTTTCTCCAATCTACAACTCAATACCAAGGCAGCTTTCCCTCTCCTCTTTGCATGGGTCTGTGGAATTGTCAAACCAGAAGGTTTAGTCTGCAGGGCAGAACAGTATCACACGGTGCCCGCTGAGCATCCTGTGGCTGATGGGATAGAGGAAATCACAAGCTTGGAAGGGCATTTGATTGGAACCTCCCTGGCCAGAGGCACTGAGAAGGGATGCTACACTGGCAGAAAGTAATAATGTCATCATAATCATCCTTCTCTCAGGCCCCACCCTTTTTCCTCTCCCTCTGAATTAAAAATAAAATGCATATGCAATATTAAGGTAAAAAGGCAAGAGAGGAAAAGAAAATTTACTTCCCCCTAATCTCCAATGCAACAAAATACAATGTGTCCAGAAGTGCAAAATCTTTGTTTCAAATGACCTCATCTAGTCTTGCCAAATGCTACTCAATGCATCACAATTATCCAGGCTTCCAATGAACTCCAGTGGAAAAAATCAGGGATCATGTGGTGAATAATTCAGAATCCACATGAAATACTCAAAAGGGAATCCAAAAACTCAACATTTCAAAAAGGATGCATTTTACTTGGTGTAACAAGATTTGCTTAAAAGTTTCAACAAGATAAACTGATATTAAAAGTAAAATGTATCTCTGGCACCAGAAGCAGCCGAAACAGAGCTTAAACAGTGATGTCACAGGTAAGTAAGCAAGAGGAAAAACAGGCAGCGAATGACAACCTCTGGTGGAAAGAGAACAAATACTCCATTATGTGGAGGTCTTTACACAGGATCCTGATAAGGGTAGATTCAGAATTGGGAATAGTGTAGACTTAGTCTATTCAAGACACACCCTTAGTCAGCAGATGGGTGCCCAAAGGATGTAGGGTATTTTAGAGAAAGGAGGAATGGGGAATAGGGAACAAGTGGATCTCACCATTTTGTCTTTTACAGGTGATCACAGTCTCGTTCCCAATGTTAGACTTATAAATACGAAAGAAATAGAGACTAAAAAGAGATCATATATAATTAAGTGCAAAATTACATTGCAATGTGTGCTGCTCAGCTGTGTCCAACTCTTTGCAACCCCATGAACTATGGTGTGCCAGGCTTCTCTGTCCATGGGACTTCACAGGCAAGAATACTGGACTAGGTTGCCATTTCCTCCTCCGCGGATCTTCCTGACCCGGTGACTGAACCCACATCCATTGGCAGGCAGATTCATTACCACTGAGCCACCTGGAAACCTGAGGTTGGCTAACGGGTGACCCTATTGAGAAGAATCTGGAGGTTTTGACAGCAAATAACTGAAGAAAAGTTATGGCAATAACAGATAAGAGAAAGCTCGTGAACAAAGGCATGTAAGTTGGAATAAGCTAGTTGTGAGAAGGATAAAGTAAAACAGGCAGAACAGAAATATGCAGTACATGGAGAGGAGAATTTTGAAAAATTAGGATAGCCAGTTGATAAGACAATGGGAATAAAGCTGTATAACTTAGATGTAATCCAGTAGTTTCTCTGAAACCTTTTGAATATACTTATATTCAAATTGAATATATTTATATTAGTATGCAACTTTCTGTTTGTTGAATCATCCTTTCAGGATAGGTACTAAGTATTTTATGTGCATTTTTTCATGTAGTTTTGAGAGCAACCCTATATGGCAGAGATCATTATTGTTTCCAGATTAAGGTGAAGAATTGAAAAATCAAAGAATTTCAAACAACTTCCCAGGTCCATGCAGCAGAATTTGAATCAAAGCTGTTTCACCTCACAGCTTAAGATAGTGGACAGATAAAATCTAGTCTTTTCACATCAGCAGTGATTATTGCATACATATGAGATAATGATGCTCTAAAGGTTACGTATTACCTGATTTCCCAAAGAACAGGCAGGTCATCATTCTTGAGTTCCTACAAGATCAAGACCAAGCAGTATGTTTCACTTACTTTCAATCAATATCACATACTCCTGCAAATGTATATGTACACATGTAAATGTACACACGCGTGCACACACACACTTAAACAACTGAACTAACGTCCAGAGAAGCTTGATCACCTGCGCCTAGGATCGTACACATGGTGGAGCCCAGCTCCATAACCAAACCAATCTCTTTCCTGAACAGTCAGTCATTCAGTCGATCAGTGCTGTCCGACTCTTTGCAACCCCATGGACCGCAGCACGCCAGGCCTCCCTGTCCATCACCAACGCCTGGAGTTTACTCAGTCTCATGTCCATCGAGCCGGTGATGCCATCCAACCATCTCATCCTCTGTCATCCCCTTCTCCTCCCTCCTTCAATCTTTCCCAGCATCAGGGTCTTTTCAAATGAGTCAGCTCTTCGCATCAGGTGGCCAAACTATTGGAGTTTCAGCTTCAGCATCAGTCCTTCCAATGAATATTCAGGACTGGTTTCCTTCAGGATGGACTGGTTGAATCTCCTTGCAGTCCAAGAGACTCTCAAGAGTCTTCTCCAACACCACAGTTCAAAAGCATCAATTCTTTGGCGCTCAGCATTCTTTATAGTCCAACTCTCACATCCGTGCATAACTACTGGAAAAACTATAGCTTTGACTAGACGGATCTTTGTTGGCAAAGTAATGTCTCTGCTTTTTAATATGCTGTCTAGGTTGGTCATAACTTTTCTTCCAAGGAGCAAGCATCTTTTAATTTCATGGCTGCAGTCACCATCTGCAGTGATTTTGATCAACAAACTCTAGCTTGCAAGCCAAAGCTGGTCCATGGCCTGTTTTTGTATGGCTCATGAGCTAAGAATTTTTTTTACATTTTTAAATGGTTGGAAAAAATCAAAGAAAGCATATTTGGAGACATATATCCAGGAGACATGAAAACAAAATGGAATTCCAATTACTCTGTCCATAAATACCATTTTATTGGAACACCAAGCTCATTTGTGCAGGTTTTGTCTATGGCTGCTTTCTGCCTACAATAGCAGAGTTGAGTTGAGTAACAGAGACTGCCTGATGGGCAAAACCTGAAATATTTACCATGTGGCTCTTTAGAGATAACCTTTTATGACCCTGTCCTAAATCATAATCTGTATATTCTGTCACCCTGCCTTTCATTGTACTGTCCTGTCCATACAACATACACATCTAACAGGGTGAGAAAGAAAGTAAGCTAGGGTATAAAAGCACTGCAGAAAGTAAGGGACATTTCTCCACCACTTTTCATTCCAGATTTGTGATAACTAGCACACCACTGAAGGCTATTTCCTCCTAGTCTGTAGACCTGAAATGTGAATGCAGAATGACAAAAAGAATATGTGCTATAGGAGTAATTTTATGAAGATTATTCTGGGTGGGGGACAAAAGTGGATCAGAGATGAGAAGATAACTTGGAAGATGGTTCCAATGATTCAGGCATCAGGTATCAAAGTCTCAAGCTGTTGGAATATTTGTGCAATGTTAGTGATACCTCTGAGTCAAGCAACTAACTGCTTCTCTAGAAGGATATTTGGCAAAAATAAGAGTGCTAGCATTATATTTTAAGGTTTCATTGTCACTGAGAACCATACATTTGCCTCCCTGGGTTTCAAACCACTAGTCACTTACAAAGGTATTTTAACCCAAATATGACAGCTCTTCAGCTATTCACGTTAACCCAGACATTAAAAGAACCATTCTCTGAAACCCTTCAGCTTCCTGTGCTATATCTCTTAGGATAAACTTGACTCAGGACTATGCACTACAAAACTCTTCATTCAAGTAGCTTACGCCTTAGTGTCTGGAGACAACCTCTGACAAGATTTCAATCATTAGTCATGTGGCGACACTAAATATGTGTATCAGCTTTGTGTCCATCGTGAACCATGTTCTCAAAAATTAAGGCAGAGACTGGACAAAGAGTGCATCTCACCACTGCATCCAGGAGCATAAAAGCATTTGCCATTCAAGGCCCTAATTACCCACTAAGAGTTACAGAGTGTCAGACTTTGGCCTGAAACCTTTTATAGATGGCAACTCCTAACAACAGCAGCAACAATAGGTTTAAAGAAAATAATGCTGCCTGGTATTTACTCTGAGCTAACGTGTCACAATGTCAAGGCTGTGTCAACCATAAAGGTGATATGCCCAAATGACAATGTTTACTGAGGTCAAAATAAATGTATTTCCCCCTAAACTGCAGTTTGCTTAACCATGTTTTAAAAATGCACTGCTTAAAGCAGGCAGAAAGAAAATTGGGGCATTATCAGTTGTCCATGTTTGAGCACCACTACTAAAAAATCACACATCGAAAGCTTTTAAGAAGGTGCTGTGTGATGCTTTTTTCATTAGAGTCAGTCTGTCAGGTAATTATCTCCTGAGAGTATTGGGAGTATAGTTTCTCTTTTTTTTCTGTGCTAGAGACAGCCAAGGGAACTGCCCCATGTCCAACCCCACTTTCTGGTTCTAAGTGAAATTTTTCTGGGGTCAGCTCACGCCCCAGCTTCTTTGTGGGTTTGAGAGCCCAAATGTTCTTCCCCATCAGGTCATCACTTTTTATTCCAAGACTCCTATTGAGCAGAGTCAAAAGTGCACCCTCCATAGAGGTTCACAGGAAGTAGTGAAGTAGATTTTAGAAGAAAGGGACCTTGGGGTCTTGCATGTATCTGAAAAGGGCCAGGGATAAAATGTTAGGCATCGTCAAATAAATACGCTCTAACTGAACTATCCCCATCTGGTTCACTTATTCCTGCGGCCAGACTGAAAGTTAATAGGAAGTCATTTATACACAGATTTATTCACAGATTGAATAAGTAATATTTCCTATATCCAAGTAGGATAATTTGTCAATTCTGCTTAATAAAACAGAATTTCACTTAAAAGTGATAGGTTCATAATAATTTTTTGCCTTTATGTATCTTTTAAATAAACAGTAACTAAAAAATACAACCACCAGACTCTGGAGGTCTGAGATTACTGTATTTTAAAAAGGTGCTCATACTCAGAAACCTTGGGAATTCTGTGCCTGAGTCTTCAGAAAAACTGTCCAAAGTATCAGAGGAAAATAATACCTATTATACCATGGTTAGTGACGCAAAGAGCAAGTGAAATTTGTCTTCTAAACTGGTTAAGCTTCTATAGTGGATTATTAACCAGATGGCTTTAGAAAAGAGATGATCACTGTGAACCAGCATAAATTTACTACAAACAAACAAATCTAATTTCCTTTGACAAAAGAGTTACTAGCCTCATTAGCATATAAAGTATTGTAGAGATTCTATATATAGATTTCAATAAAACAGATGACAAAGACTCCCATGATATTCTTGTCACCAAAGGGAAATGTGGACTAGATAATAATATGGTGTATCAGTTGGAACATTTGGCAAATGACAGAAATGTAATGACAGAAACCTAACACAAACTGGCTGAAGCCAAAGGGTTCACATTATGGCTTATGTAACAGCACAGTCTAGACCTGGCTTTGACTCTAGAATGGCTAGATGTGGGTTTGATCTCTTTCTCTTTCTCTCCAGGCTTCACTTTCATCTGTCACTTGAATGATTAATGAGGTTCTATCCATATGGTGACTCCTAGCAATCCCAACCTTAAATTTTCCCAGTTTCAATTTCATTAAGAGAGTCTCTTTTCCCAAAAATTACACAAAAGTTCAAGACTTCTATCTCCTTGGAATGGTTTGGATAATGTTACCAGTTCTGTAGCCAGCAAAAGTCAACATTCTCATGGACCAAGTTTGGTCACATGACTTTCCAAGAACCAGGGATACACTGAGCCCTCAAAATGACATAATGTGAAAATGGCAGAAGAATGGTTCTGAAGGAAATACACTGCCAGAAGGAAGGAGAAGTGGATGACAGATAGCAGGAACAACAATTGTCTACTACAGATGGTTAGGTACTGGAAAGCTGTATATGTGTATCAGCGTATCAACTCAGAGAAGCATTTGAGGCATACCTTAGGGCTTTACCTGTGTGTTAGGCTTTATTGAAATCAGTGAATGATGTTTGTCATATTTTCAGTTGATCTAAAAGTTTACTTAAAATGTTGGCTGCCTTAATTATGATTCACGTTAGACACAGGGGCCAAAACCAAGTTTATGGAATCTGACATTCCTAATTGTAAGGTTTTGTGTTGATGTTCAAAAATCAGTGGTGTAAGTAGAGGGTAGGGGAAAGTTGATAGAAGTACATTTGTAAACAACAGAGGTTTGTGTTAACCATGAACTCAAAATGTGTCTGCTAAAGTAATCTTTTTGGCTCTAGTATCAGGTAGAAATCAGATCAAGGACAGTCACAGCTTTTCTGTTTTCATGCAGGTCGGATCAGGTCTAGAATTTATGTAGCATTCTGGATATTCTGTTTTGGTTTTGAATGATCTCCTCTTTATGCTTAACACAAATCACATTTATATATTTTTGTTATTATGTTTACCTGCCCTTTTTAAATATAAATTTCTTGAGGCTAGGATCAGGTGATGTATGTATGCATACATGCATGCATGGTATGAGTGTGTTTTACCAATGGATCATCATGTGATAGCATCAATAAGCATGCTTTAAAAAGGAAAAAAAAAAAGAAACCTGAAGGTGCCCTAACAAAGATGAGAATATTGAAGATAACTTGGAAGCTCTTTCATGAAAAGAGGAACAAATATTCTAAGCTTAGCAGAGGACATTGAAATAATATTGGTGTCTGCCTTTAAATTTTTGAAAGATCTGAGATGAGTAAGTGGTACTCATAATTGTTCAGTCGCTAAGTTGTGTCCAACTCTTTGTGACCCCATGGACTGCAGCATGCCAGGCCCTCTATTCTCCACTGTCTCCCAGAGTTTGCTCAAATTCATGTCCACAGAGCTGGCAATGCTATCTAGCCATCTCATCCTGTGCCTCCATCCCCTCCTTTTGCTTTCAATCTTCCCCAGCATCAGGGTCTTTTCCATTGAGTCGGCTCTTTGCATCAGCTGGCCAAAGTATTAGAATTCAGATTCGGCATCAGTTCTTTCAATGAATACTCAGGGTTGATTTCCTTTAGAATTGACTGGTTTAATCTCCTTGCAGTCCAAGGGACTCTCAAGAGTCTTCTCCAACACCACAGTTCAAAAGCATCAGTTCTTTGGCACTCAGCCTCCTCTATGGTTCAACTCTCACATACATAACTACTGGAAAAACCACAGCTTTGACTAGATGGACCTTTGTCATCAAAGTGATGTCTCTGCTTTTTAATACATTGTCTAGGTTTGTCATAGCTTTTCTTCCAAGGAGCAAGTGTCTTTTAATTTCACGGTTGCAGTTACCATCTGCAGTGATTTTGGAGTCTAAGAAATAAAATCTGTCACTGTTTCCATTTTTCCCCATCTATGTGCCATGAAGTGATAGGATCAGATGCCATGACCTTATTATTCTGAATGTTGAGTTTAAAACCAGGTTTTTCACTCTCCTCTTTCACTTCCATCGAGGCTCTTTAGTTCCTCTTTGCTTTCTGCCATTGGAGTGGTATCATCTGCATTTTTGAGGTTGTTGATACTTCTCCTGGAAATCTTGATTCCAGGCTGTAATTCATCCAGCCCAGCATTTCACATGATGTACTCTGCATATAAGCTAAATAAGCAGTGTGATAATATATAGCCTTGATGTACTCCTTTCCCAATTTTGAAACAGGCCATTTTTCCATGTCTGGTTCTAACTGTTGCTTCTTTTCCTGTATACAGGCTTCTTAGGAGGCAGGTAAGGAGATCTGGTTTTCCTTTCTGTTTAAGAATTTTCCACAGTTTGCTATGATCCATACAGTCAAAGGCTTTAGTGTAGTCAAACAAGCAGTGGATGTTTCTCTCTAATTCTCTTGCTTTCTCTACAATCGAATAGGTGTTGACAATCTGATTTCTAGTTCCTCTGCCTTTCCTAAATCTAGTTTGTACATTGAAGTTCTCAGCTCACATACTGCTGAAGACTAGCTTGTAGGATTTTGAGCATTACCTTGCTAGCATTTGAAATGAACATAATTGTATGGTAGTATGAAACTTCTTTGGCATTGCCCTCCTTTGGGACTGGATTGAAAACTGACCCTATTTTTCTTTAGCCTTTCAAATTGAGCTTTGGGCTTCCTAGGTGGTACTAGTGGTAAAGAACCAATCTGCCAATGCAGGAGACTTAAGAGATGCAGGTCCAATCCCTGGGTTGGGAAGATCCCCTGGAGGGGAGCACGGCAACCCATTTCAGGATTCTTGCCTGGAAAATTCCATGGACAGAGGAGCCTGGCGGGCTACAGTTCATGGGGTTGCAAAGAATCAGACATGACTGAAGCAATTTAGCAGGCACACATGGACATCTCTTGGGCATTATACAAGGAGTTTCAGTTGGGTGGGAGGGGAGATGACTAGCTTGTAAGGTTTCTCACAAATTTGAAAGGATAAGATATTCTCATTCTACAAATATTACCAAACTCCTGGGAACCTTACTCAGTGCCTTGTCTGGTCATGTCCAATTAGTACTGTTCTTGGGAGACAGGGCTGTACTGAACCATGTAAACGTCAGAAACTCTTGCCTGTGCCAAACATTGTAACTGATGGCAAGTTTGCCTATGATGATATGCAACAGAGCCTCATTCTCTTAAATATGTAAGAACAAGGCAATCACAACTTGGGCCCATATAAGAAAGAAGCAGCCGGCTGATATATAACACATGCAAGTCAAATTCCTACTTCCTTTTTCTTCTGCTCTCTTTTCCTTCCCAAGAATAGAGCTTTAAAACACCTTTCGAAGTAAGTGAGCCATTGTCTGGCATTTAAAGAACTTTTTTTTATATATATATCTAGATATATTTAGAATTTCGTATGGCTTGAAGTAATGATTTATATAACTAGTTTTATATTTGCATGTGGGCTGAAGTATATATACATGTATATGTAAATGTAAATTTTTAATTATTTATACTGTGAGCAGAACTTGGTTTGGTATGCTGTATATATTCTAAAGAAGATAGCTCTAATATTTTATTCCAATTCTTCTCTTATTTAAAGGACTGTGGCTCGGATGGTAAAGAATTAGCCTGCAATGTGAGAGACCTGGGTTCAGTCCCTGGGTTGGTAAGATCCGCTGGAGAAAGGCATGGCAACCCATTCCCGTATTCTTGCCTGGCAAAGAGTCAGACATGACTGAGCAGCTAGTGCATGCTCAAATGCTTCAGTCATGTTCGACTCTTTGCAACGCTGTGGACTGTAGCCTGTCAGCCTCCTCTGTCCATGGGGATTCTCCAGGCAAAAATACTGGAGTGGGTTGCCTTGTCCTCCTCTAGTGGATCATCCCAACCCAGAAATGAAAGCAGCATCTCATGTGTTTCCTGCATTGTAGGCAGATTCTTCACCGCTGAACCACGGAAGCCCTTACCTCTTCTCCAAAAATCTAGATCACATTCTTTCTACTTAAGCCCCACCATATTTACAATTCTTACCCAGTTTTATTTTCTTCTTATTATTATTTTTTGGCTATGTAAATTCAGCTTCCCAGGCAGCATTATGTACTGAGCACTTCACTGAACGAAAGTGAAAGTCACTTAGTCCTGTTGGACACTTTGCTACCCCATGAACTATGCACTCCATGGAATTCTCCAGGACAGTATACTGGAGTGGGTAGCTGTTCCTTTCTCCAGGGAATCTTCCCAACCCAAGGATCGAACCCTGGTCTCCTGCATTGCAGACAGATTCTTCACCAGCTGAACCACCAGGGAAACCCATTACAGTGATTATAAGTGATGGTAAGGAATTTCCATTTGACTATAAGCTATGTGAGGCAGTTAGGGCACTGTCCTCCACTGCAAACCCATCAGGAGCCCAGCACAAACCTGGGCACATTTTTTTTTTTAACATTTAGAATCAAAGGTAAGCTTTTTTAAAATTATTTTTTAATTGAAAGAAAATTTCTTTATAATTTTGTGTTGGTTTCTGCTGTATGAGAATGCTAATCAGTCATATATATATATATATATATATATATATATATATATACCTCTCTTGAGCCTCTGCACCCCATTCCACTCTTCTAGGTCATCAGACACCAGTCTGGGCTCCCTATATTATACAGCAGCTTCCTGCTATCTATCTGTCTTATACTTGATAGTGTGTATATGTCAATGCGACTTTCTCAGTTCTTCCCACCCTCTCCTTCTTCCACCATGTTCACAAGTCCATTCTTACATCTGCATCTCCATTCCTTCCATTCAAATAGGTTTATCAGTACCATTTTCCTAGATTTTATATATATGCATTAATATACAATATTTGTTTTTCTCTTTCTGACCTGCTTCACTCTGTATAAAAGGCTCTAGGTTTGGTGATGATCAAAAAGTCTACCAATAATAAATGCTGGAGAGGATGTGGTGAAGAGGGAACCCTCCTGCACCAATGGTGGGGACATTAACTGATAACAGCCTCTATGGAGAACAGCATGGAGATTCCTTAAAAAGCTAGGAATAAAGCTACTACATGGCCCACCAATCCCACCTCTGGGCATACACCCTGAAATAGCTGAGCTTTTGGGGAGGAAACGGAACCTTTTCTCTGGTAATTGCCATCATTTCCTCAAATGCATCTGTGGAAACCCCTTGGGCTGCAAGTCAATGCTTAGATTCTTTAAAGCGTGTTTTTACAAAGGAATTCATCTATAATCAAAGCAGCAGTAATGAGTCAACCTGGGAAACATGATAATTTCTCCTAAGGGTTAAATTGTTTCAAATCAGAAGTCAAAATTATATTTATACTAATGACAACCTTAAAAATGTAACACAGCATCCAATTTTTGCATAAAAATTACACATTTTAAATACCAAAAGCTTGATGTGAATTTTACACTCTGTTTATGTTAAACCCAAAAAGTGAACTTAAAAGTAATCATGTAAATTGAATGATAATAAGAGTTCTTTTATATTTTTAGACTACTTCAAATGAATAATTTAAAAGGCATCAAGCAAAATATTTTATTAACATAAAGTTAATGGTATATTTTTATAGTACCTGATTTTCAAAAATTTGCACTAAGACATTATCATAATCAGCTCATGTCAGTTGTGTGCCATTTTACATACACTATTTTTGAATAAAGTTAATGCACTCATTGGCATAGAAGCTCAGTTTAAATCCCATTCCTGAACTATCACTGCTAGTCTTATTAAAATACTTTTAATTTGCCGACTTCTACGTAAATCTGAGGTAAAGATGGCTTCACTCATTGAAATGTAATTTCTATCCATGGTGTTTCTGACTATATAATGAGGTCAAATAAAAAATCTGAGTCATTTTTGTTAAAATAGGAGGGAAATCATAAGAATCAGCAGGTTACCCACTATGAAATGGAGCAGAGAGTATTTTTACTCAGAATTTACATCGTGAAACAAATAAAACTTTATGGTGGTTACTCTTCTGTAAATTAGATATTTATTCCTTTCCCACTACTGTGCCTTTTCTCCATGTGTTGGCTTAAATTGTAATATAAATCTGTAAATACCATGTACCAAAGAGAACCAGTTTATATCCAAATATGAAGTTTCATATATAATAATTGTGTATCAGATAATATTTTTGATATGAAACTGGGCAATTATTCAGTAATTTCTCTTTTATGTAGTAAAAAGAATAGAATAAATGGCCTTCTATGTTATAAACTATTCTGTCCTAATTAACTTCTGGCATATAACAGTATAATTTTACTGACCTTATGGTTAGGGATAAAAGACACTTGAGTGACATAGTCAGTTTGAAATTTGATTCAGTCCCTTTCTCTTTCAGTTAGTTAATTCAGCAATTTCCACCATCAAACAATGCATTTCCTAAGGGTATTTCATTACAGATACTACAATCTATGGACACTCAACTGGATAAGCATCGGATCTACTTTTCTGAGTACCCAGAAAAGAAAAAAAAAAAAAAAAAAAAAAAACCACTGCCCTACTGGAGAATTTCAAACACACTTATGGTTCGTTGGTACCCAGTCATTTTTATGTCATTTTCTTGACTTTCTCATTGTCTTCTACCCAGGTACCAGAAAAAGTATCATTTTCCATCCTTAATTTGCCACAGCAAGTATCACTGGTGTTTCGTACCTGAATCAAAGGCCCAGAAGAGTCCTTTAGAAGGCTTTAAATAAATAAATGGATGTGGGCAAAGAATATCTTTCTTACTGCTCCTGAGAATTTTTTAAAAATCCCATTGGTTGTCCATGAACAAAGAATATTTTTTTTCTATTTCTCTTGATGTTTTACACTTTGTTTTCTTAGCATCTATTTTTTTTCCTCCTCTAGTATATGTGTTTTAGTCTAATAGTGCTTTCGAGTGTCCAGATACTGCTGTGATAAGTGCCACAGAAATACTTAGGTGCAAAGATAGATTACTCTGAACTGGCTTCCATTCTCCTTTTTCCAAACAAAACTTCTAGTGACAGAGAAAAGAAAAAAAAATGCCACCAGCTTATGAAAATCAATGGTGTTTTTACATGCATAAGGAATAAGAATTATGTCAAAGGGAGTGATAAAATCAATACCTGAGCCTTGGAAGATGGAATCTTCTCTTTAGAAGAAAATAGTTTTAAAAATAAAAAAAGAGATGAAAAAATAAAAAAGAGATGAAAAGGCTTCAGAAGCATGGCAGGTCTTTGGGAATTTCACCCGCATAGGTTGTCAGTGATCGGGTTCCCTTTTCTTTAAACTTAAAAGGAATTAAAGGTGCATAAATTTCTCAAACACTATGAAAGACATGCACAGAAAGTAGCCCAATGAAGGATGGTAACTAACCAGTGGAAGAGAGGCTGTAGACTAGGGGTTCTAGAAACAAACTTGGCATGTTTAATTACCCTATCAAAAGACTTGGAACTTTGATAATATACTATGTAAAATTGCTATAACATTTGAGAATAGTCTGAATTAAAAATTCCAATTGATGGTGAGTCAAAATGAAATCTAAAAAGATGAGGAGGGCGGATATGATGTCCCAGGAGTTTTCCTTCAGTACTTCAGTGTGTTTATAATCACCCAGTAAACATCTGAAGCCCCAACATGTTCAAATGATTAATTTAAAAAAGAAACAAAGCAAGAGGAATTTGGTCTGTGCAGTCCAGTGGCCTACTTCAAAGATTCCATGAGAAGAGAGCACTTTGTGATGGAAATTCTTTTCCTCTGGGGTTTCCCATTGCCATTCCATATTCAAGATGCTTTTACCATATTTTTCCTGGCATAGTCTAGCCTTCTACTCTAAAGGGGCCAGACAACCACTGAAATAAAGAAAGAGAGATGATAGAAATTGTTACAGAGTTTCGGTTTCATGGAAACCATGTCACCTTGGGGAGCCAGTGCTATGCCTTTGCTGTAGTGATCCACATCCTGGTAAGTTGCTTTGCATAATGTTTGTGTGCTTTGAAACCAAAGAGGAGCATTTTAATTAAATTTGAGTTCTATTTTGCTCATTCCTGTCAACCACAGACTATTTATGCAACTGCTTAAAAGTCAGCTTATCCTGGGAATGTACTATTCTTCCCAACTGGATTTTAACTTTCCACTATATCCCCAAATTTACCTCCAAAACTCTGTGTGTTTTTCCGTCACTGCATTATTATGTTGATGTATTCAGACCTTGTAATGGCTGTTTATTGCCTACTTTGAATCCTCTACTAGACCATAAGCCTTGAAAGACTGGAATCTACCCACCTCCACCGGCCCCCGCAAGCTATCTCTCAGAACTGCCCACTGGCTCTTCACTTCCCTGATTATTTACATGACTTGGATTTGTAGGGGCTCTCCTCCTTCCTGAGGTGTATTTTCCTCCCTCGTTCATCTGGAAGTTGATGATCTGGAAGTTCATCTCCCTCGTTCCAATTACCTTCTCCGGGAATTTGCCCCAGTCCCACACCATCCCAGCTGACCTAGCATGATGTAATGTTTCATTGAGTGTGCTGTGGGGACACCTTGCACATAACTTCCACTCAGCACACATCATACAATAATCCAAATTGTCCTCTCTCCGCCATTCCTTAAACATGCTGCTTTATGTCATAAGTACTTAGCAAAGCTCTTGGGCTTCCCAGGTGGTGCTAGTGGTAAAAAAAAAAAAAAAAAAAAAAAAATCCACCTGCAAATGCAGGAGACTCAGGTTTGATCTTTGGGTTGGGAAGATCCCCTGGAGAAGGAAATGTCAAACCACTCCTGTATTCTTGCCTGGAAAATCCCATGACCAGAGGAGCCTAATGGGCTATACGGTCCATGGCGTCACAGAGTTGGACATGACTAAGAACACACTACTATTACTGGCATAAAAATAGATGCTGGAATGATATCTGTTGCTTGCCTTTGTATATTTCATATTACCTCACACAATTATTTGTTTTAAACAGATATTGAATAAGACTGACGAAACAAAATGACATGTTTTCCTAAAATTACCTTCCCAGTTGTGAAATAAGCATGATGTGAATAAATATTTTGGCCTGTCTGTTTATCACAATCTCCATTTCTCTGGTTTGTCCTTGTTCCTATACAGTGCATCTGCACCAAGGCACTTAACCCAAACTGAAGCAATGAAGATTTATTTCCCAAAAATGAAGATGGGAAAACGAAAGCTAGAGAGATTTCCACTGATATTCCACCTTTGGGTGACTGGACTTGTGTAGCATGAAACTTTGATCTGCCAATGACTGTGTTCAATTGGGCAGACAGAGGAGACTAAAGAAGCTAGGGTAGAAAGATGTTTAGAGAGGAACAGAAAGGGAATGTGGAAGGGAAAAGTCTAGACAGTCTTCCTGCTGGTAGTTCAGGAACTTTTCAAGGGACTGACTATATCTCCTTCCTTAGGTTTTGTGGGATATTCCTGTCCATTTATAGTGAACTCTCCCTGTTCTATCTAGCCTGGTTTGGTTTGCTATTTATGACCAAAAGATCCCTTATTGTTTCAGGAGAACATCCTAAGTATACAAAGTATCTTAATGAAGATGACAGTCAAGATGGTCCTTAATTCACTTCTCACCACCTATAGGAGTTGACTATTGATGTTGTAACAAATTATCTCACATTGAGTGGCTTAAAACAACACAGATTCACTATTTTCCATCCGACACAGGTCTCAGCAGGCTAAAGGCACAGTGTTGTATGGCTGAGCTCCTTTCTGGAGTCCTTCGGGGAGGATGCATTTCCTTGTTTTTTTTATAGCTCCTAGAGGCTGCCTTCATTCCTAGGCTCATGGTCTCCTTCCCCCATCTTCAAAGTCATCAACAGCAGATTCAGTTCTTCTCACATCACATCACTATGACCTCCTCCTCTGCCTCACTCTTCCACTTGCACTGAAAAGAATTATATGATTACATTGGACCATCCCAGATAACCCTGGATAATATCCCTATTTCAAATTCCTTAATTTAATCACATCTTCAAAGTCCCATTCAGGAGACATTTAAGGAAACACATTCACATATTCTGGGGATTAGGATATGAACATTTTTAAAGGGGGGAGGCCTTATTCTACTTACTACACTGCCTCTTAACCCTCAGAACATAAGCTGTTATTTCTTGCTTTGTTGGGTAAAAGTCCACAACCCCTCAAAACAACACAGAAACAAACAAACAAACAAAAAACCCATAATACAAGTTCCATAAAAGCCTGAAGTTTGTCTTGTTGATTGCCATTTCTCCCAGTGCCTACAAAAGGATCTGATGTAGTATAGGTATTCAATACTCTCTGATAAAAATAAATTTAATCAGCTCCCCATAAGCCCTGGTATTTTTTCTATCTTTTATTAGAAAAGATTTATAGCAATATGACATCAATATATGATCTCTGCTATTTAAGGTCTCACCTTGTCAGAGGCTTACAATGTTTACATGCATGGGTTTTGAGTCAGTCAGACCTTGTTTAAATCCTCTCTTCACGGACTCACTATTTCCTCACATGAAATAGAAAATGCAAAGCACCCAGAATAATTTACTAAGTACAAAACACTGTTCTAATCACTTTATACCCCTGTTCTTATTTTATTTTCATAAAGGTGCTTCAAGGTGGAATCATGACAGGCTTCCCAAAGAGGGTTTAATAGGACATGAGCATGTCCTCTTGCTTAGTCTGTGGTAGACAGTATAATGCCTGACTTCAATGTCTCAATCCTCCAATACAAGTTTCCCCTGCTCCCTGAAAGCAGAGTGCTTCTACAAAGTCTTTTGTAAGCTGAAATGGTGTAGAGCAAAGAAGTAATTACTTTAGGACCCATCCTGTTAAGTGATGCACAAAATAAATCGAGATGAAGCACAGATGCTCACAGACACAGTTCAAAGCTATGGTGGATTGATGCTGAGATGCTGAGAGTAGTTCTCAGGAAAGAAGCTTGGGGAAAGCCATTTTCCTTTTGCACCTTTTTCTATTTTTTTTGTAAAAGTAAAACTCCTCTTCAGATTTCTTTGAATTCATGAAAATAGGTACTAATGTAGGTTTTCATAAAAGCAAAGTTGTGTAAAATGAACTTTTGAAAAGCAAAGGTTACCTACACATCCCTGGAGACTGTTAACTATGTTACATGCCAGAAAGAAATTAATGTTGTAGATAAAATTAAGGTTGCTAATCAGCTGACCTTAAGGTAAAGAGATTATCCTAGATTATCCAGGTGGGTTGAATGTAATCACAGAGGTCCCTAAAAGTGGAAGAGGGAAGCAGGAAGGAGTCATAGGAAGATGTTACAATGAAAGGATGGCCAGAGAAATGAAATGCTGCTGACTTTGAAGATTAAGAAAGGAGATCATGAGCAAGGAACGTGGAGAGGCTCTAGAATATGGAAAAAGAAAAGCAATGAATTTACCCTCTAGAGCCTCCTGAAAAAAAAAAAAAAAAGCAGCCCTGTTTAACACTTTGTTTTCATTCCAGTGAGACCCATGTTGGAGTTTCTGACCTACAGGACAGTTAGGAAATAAATATGTGTTGTTTTAAGCCACTAAGTTTGTGGTAACTTGTTACGGGGGAAATAAAAAATACTAAGCCACTTCTAATTTCACCTTGAGCATATCTCACTTCTTTCATCTTATTTCCCTCAATCTGTTGTCTCGCTCTTGCTTTTGGCATTTTTTCTGCAATTGCTTTTTTCCTTTTCCCATTCCAAGTTTGGGTACCTAAGTCCATGGGACTGGGAAGCACAACCTTGCCTGAAAGTTCAACAATGTTTCAGGACCATGGACAGTAGTATCATTTACTCAGGAAACCAGAAAAATGTTATACTATTATTTTACAAACAATTTCATTTTGAAATTAATTTCTTAATTTTGCTTCTTTTTTCCCCCCAAACTCCTTTCTTCACATATGCCCTGATCCCTCAAGCCAATCCTCTCTGGCATCAGATACTGTATTATTAATTGATCAATTGTTTGAAGACTCTCATCAGCACCCTGTGGTGCTAAGTAAAGGACCATTGTTTACTTTTTATTATTTGCTTTGTCCTTTTGACAGGCTCACTTCCTGGTTTCTTATTTCTGCTGCTGTCCACTGTTTTGTCCTCAAAAAAAAAAAAATGCAGAAAATATGTGCAGACTGCCAACTCTTGCTATTGAGCTTCAGTTGGACCCCAGCTGTGAGATATTTATATCATTAGGCTAAACCATATAAAATTTTTGCATGCCAAAATAATACACTATGTTTGAAATGGTCAAATTACAAGCAATTTTATAAGATTTGACCTGATTTTAATTACAAATAATATTTCCAGTAGAGATTTTAAAAATTGTCACTAACATCAAATTAACAACCTCACACTTGTACTTTCTCCTTACATTATTTTATACTGGATAGGTTGGATGATCACAAGAAAGAGTTCAACTTTTCCTCTTACTTCTTCATAACCTCTCTACTTTTTCCATTATATCAGCTTTTTCTCTGCCCTCTGAGAAGTTTCTCTGGACTCAGATTCAACAAGGTCAGCCCATACCTTTGCTTCTCAAGTCCTAACATCTCATCTGGAATATTGGTTCTTAATTATCTTTCATATTCACCTTTATCATCTGACTATGTCCCTAATCTCTACTTTCAAGTTTACTCAAGTCCTTTTTTTAAAAATGAAATTGCTCTTGACACTGCCAACTTTTCTACATTCTCTATCTGCACTTTTCCTAACCCCACCTAGAAGGGTTTCAGCCCTCACTGCTCACAACAAACCATTATCTCAAGGCTCACTGAAGAATTAATTGACAGATTTGATGCCATTTTTCTCTTCAAAGTCATCCTTACCCCTGCAGCTTTCACAATAGTTTGCAGTGTGTATCTGTTTCTCAGTGCTACCCACTCTTATTTCTCTACTCCTGCACTCCTTTCACTAGCCTCTGAGACGGTCAGTTTTGCTCTTTTGCTATTACAGTGCTTTCTTCATATCTATATCTAGGCTTTCCTCTTAGTTCTACATTCTCAGTTTCCCTTGTCCTTTCAAATTTCTGTATTTTCCCAGTGTTGAGGTGAAAATTCAGTTTACTTTTGGTTGTTCCTTCTACCAGGTCCTCTCCATTTTCTTTTCCTAATGTATCTTATGCCTCTCTTCTTTTAAAACATTAAAATATTGGGTGGACGAGGCCCTTCAGAAGTGTATTCAAAAATCAATACTCTTATACCATATTCTGTGTGTCTTGGGAGTGGATGCTGGGTTCAGCAGTTCAATATGCATGGTCAACATTTATACTTTGTTATTTTCTTGTAGCTCTACTTTACATATTAGCATATTAAAGACTCTGAAAAGCCCTTCAGTTAATAAACCTGTTTAACTTTGTCTAACCCAATGTTCCCAAACTGATTTGACCTTGTAAACATTTTGTTCATCATTTTTAATAACATTCTGTTGAACACACAAGGAAATGTCATAATAGAATAGACATTTTCTTTGGAGTCTGACAAACATGTTCAAATTCTGATTTTGCTACTTATTAGCTCTGTGGGCAAGCTATTTAGCCTCTCTGAGCTTCTACTTCTTCAGAATTAATAACAACTACCTTGAAACCATCTTCTAAGGATTAAAGAGAGTGCATTAATACACTCCACATGGTATTGAGCACACAGTAAATGTACCATAAATGTTAGCATCATCAATGTCATTATTATTATTGCATTATAGTTATTTATGATGTATCTTACACTATATTACAGTATACTTAGATGTCTCAGTGACTCATATTCCTGGTAGAATGTCTTGTACATTTCTTTGTCCCATAAATACTGGGATGAAGGCATGCTGTATATACTAGAAGGGTGAGATACAGGAAAATAATGAGTTATTTAAATTATTATGTTATGTCACATCACATAAAGACCAAAACTGAGTTGAAGAGGAGAAATTTCTCTACCAATAAATTAATACTCAAGCCAGTGTCTAAAAACCACACCTGTTTTTCAGTGGAAGAATTCTCAGTTAATCATTGTTTTATAAGCAGTTTGGAAAACAACTTGGAAATTAAAATGTATTATTTTCATCATTAACTGCTGTTTTTGAAATAGTTACTTGAGTGAATTTATTTTCCTCTCTTTTATTGTATGTTACTGTGTTTGGTATTCTTATTAAAACAGTGTTCATCCACAGTCATGGAACAATGGGATTCCTACTATGCCTTCCAACCATGCTTACAACATTTCAAAAGGACGTCATGCAGTTATTCTGACAGTGCAGAGGTACACACATCTCCAAGACAAACACAGAGATTCTAGGACTTCTTTGGTTTTCATGTTGATTTGATTGATAGAACTTCCAAGGTTTAGTTACCTAGGAAATAAACTATGGCCAAGAAAATAATACCACATTCTATGTGATAAAATAACAAATTTGTTTTAGCAGCAAGCACGGTAAAATAAATAATGTAGTACACATAACATCATAGTAAAATAAATAAAGTAATGGAAAGCATACTTTAATGTATATCATCAATATCTAAATCTGAATCCAAATGGCCAAGTTTGTTTGCACAAAAACTGTCAAAGCAGCTTTTCTGAATTGAATTGAGAATAATAATTTGCACTAATAAATAATTTTTCAATGTGCTGGTAAATGAAACTCTAACCTTCAATTTTCTTTTTTCCCACCTACTGGTCATCCCAATCTAGTTATACATGACACGCTGGTCACAAGGACAATCCAACCAACTTCCAATTCTTGCTGAAACCTGCTCACCAGCAATCTCTAGCTAAGGAAGCAATAATCAGCAATCAGGCTACTACCTGTTCCAGAGCAAGACTGACTCAACAAATAGACCTTGTATTTGCTATTCTTCCTGCCTGGAATGTCTTTTCTCGGGAGCATTGTAATGTTTTAGTTAAAGGACAGAATTTGGGTTCAAATTCTAGTTCTGGCACTTACACTGACCTTGAACAAATGACTTCGTCTCTGTGTGTTTCAGATTCCTGTCATGTAAAACCAATTCATAATACTATCTGTCTGTAAAGTGATTTTGAGGATTAAATAAGTTGATGTAAGTAACACACAGAGTGGTGTCTGCACGGGGCAGACTGTGTGTTTGCTCCTATCATCATGCTTATCACCACCATCACCACCATCATCACCATCATTAGTTTTGCATGATTGACTCCTTTACTTCCTACAGGCCTTACTTTGACTATTTCCTCTCCAGAGAGGCCTGAACTCACCAACCCATCTGAAGAAGCCCTCAAACCATTTCTTTCAAGCACTTATCAATTCTTCATTTTTTCCCTTCTTTTCCATTTTAAGAACAGGGTCTTATCATTTTATTCAGTTTTCCATCTCCAGTGCCTAATGGAGAGCCTTGAATATAGTAGGTACTCAATAAAATAATGAACTGGTACCGCCATGATATGGCTTAGTTTTAAAATCTCTACCAGTAGTAATAGTGTAAACCAGTAGAAATGGCTCTTTCCAAGATTTGGTCTGAATAACATATAGGTAGGTGCTGGCTGGTTGTGAGTGAGGGAAGAATTCAGTGGACACTAAATTAAAATCAAGCTGTGATGAGCTAGACCCACAGGAAGCTGAAGGTTCTGAGTTACCTGCCACGTGTACCCATACAGTAAACTTCCATTTCAGTCGGCTTGACTGGGTCTCTGTTCCTATCAAAGATGCTTAAATGACAGAACTGCAAGATCTTTGTTCCAGAACTCAATTTCAGCTCAGACTGACTTATTTAGTGGTGACAGAAAACAAATAAAACACATAATTTATTCTATTCCCTCAAACTTGAAAGTCAATTTAGAAAGTTGAAATTTGTAACCAGCCTGGGTAAATAACGAAAAGTGGAAGAGAAATCAACAATTTTCCATGGTCTCATGGGGCCTTATATTTGTCAGTTCATTAAAATGACCTGAAGTGTTGAACTTTCTTTCTCCAGGGGATACTTAAAAATTCTATATTTCCCAGAGGCATAGCCATATTGTTTCACTCTCATTTTTTGATGGGAAAATAAGGACACAAGCAAGCCAATTAACTTTGCTGGGTTCAGAGCCATTAGAATTTTAAAGTAAACCTGGCCTTCCACCAACTTTATTTTAAAGGTGAAGAAAATGAGGCCCAGAGAGAAAAATGCCTTGCCCAAATTTACTCACAGCTAGTTTAGGTCTTTTTCCTATAAAGACTGTATCATCCTTCACTACAAATTCAAAAAGTAAGCTCATGGTAGATTCAGGTCAAAGTCAAAAATAGAATATCGCTACGTGCATGTGTGCTCAGTCGCTTCACTTGTGTCTGATTCTTTGTGACTCTATGGACTGTAGCCCACCGGGCTCCTCTGTCCATGGATTCTCCAGGGAAGAATACAGGAGTGGGTTGCCATGCTCTCCTCCAGGGGATCTTCGTGACCCAGGGATTGAATTCATGTCTCCTGCATTTCTGATAAGATGCTTTACCTCTGAGCCACTGGGGAAGACCCAAAATATTTGTCCACTGACTGATAGAAACAAAAACTAGCAATGGTCCTAGCAGTGATCAGTAACTGAGTGCTTATTTGATCCTGACACTCTGATTAGTCATTTGTGCATGTTAAACTCAAGACACCCTCATGAAGTAAGTTACCACTATTGCCATTTCACAGATGGGGAAAGAGGTTTTAGAGGGGTTGCCTTGAGAGTGATCTCTCAGCTAATAAATTGCTGAATCAGTGATGGGCTTCTGATGTGACTGCAAACCCCACACTCCTAACTGTGAGGCAAGCTGCAGCCTCGGGAGCAAGTTTTGGATCACTGCCTGTTAACTGTATGGCCAGAGTTAAGAGCAGTTTTTACATTCTAAATGAGTAGGGGCCAAAAAGAATAGTTCCTCATGACACTTGAAATTATATGAAATACAAGCTTCTGTGTCCACAATAACTAAAGTTTGATTGGAACAAAGCCACACTCTTTCCTTTACATTTTCTTCTGTGGTTACTTGCTGCAACTATAGCAGAATGGAGTAGTTAGGACAGGGCCCACGTACACTTCAAAGCCTAAAATGTTGATGATCTGGCCTCTACTGAATCTGCAATTCCTTTAATCACAAAGTTCTTAATCATTATCTATATTGCTACCAAAGCTAATAATTAGAAAGAAAACCACAGTAAAACAAATGGGGTGAAAAAAAAAAAAAAAAAAAAAAAACCCCAGCAGCTATACAAGAACAAATGCCTGACTCTCCAACACTGGGGCAACTACATTTATGAATGGACAATGATGCTCAAGAGCAATAATCTGGCACAAGGAAAACAAGCTGGTGTAAGGAAAATAAACTCTTCACTACATTCTTAGTCAAGATAACCTCATTGTCCTTAAACAGATCACAGACATTTCTGTTGGGAAATGTTTTCTCACATAGTTGACGTAATGGAAGCAAAAAAGTAATCACTTCAAATCCGGATCAGTAACTCACAAAGTATGTTCCAAGAACCTCTGGAAATTTCTGAGACCCATTCAGGGGTCTACCAGATCAAAACAGTTTTAATGATGTTACTATGATCATATTATCATTTTCATTCTCTCATAGATGTATAGTGGCGTTTTCTAGAGGTTGCATGAGAAATGATATCACAACAGACTAACTGCAGAAGCAGACATGAGAATGCAGGTGTTCTATCTGAGCTACATTTGAAAGAGAGTTGCATAAGTGTTAAGATAATATTCTTTTTGCTATTTTTTTTGTTTTAGAAAACATAGTCATAAAAACTATCTTATTGCTGTTCACATAATTTTTAAAAATTTTTGAGCTATTAGTATTTTGTGTCTCATTTTAAATTTCTAACATGGAAAGTATTTGATAGATAGGATTTAGAAGCATAACAGTTCTTAACCATCTTCAAAGAGTTCGAAACACTAAAAAGATCAAGAACTGATGCTATGCAAATGTCCTCACCCTTCAGTGTTCAACCCAAGCTTGATCACATACATGATATCTTTGCAACTATTCCTGCCTACTGTACTAGACATTACAAACCTGAATCCATGTCAGAATCATCTGGAAAGTTTAATAATACCACTTCTCTATGTCCCACACTCTCCATGAGTAGGGCCCAAATTGCTATATTTTATTCTCAGATAATTCTGGTCCAACTAGTTTTGGATCGGTGCTAGGGAAATCTGGCAAAAATAGCGCTGATGTGCTCTTATGGGCTGAATTGTACCCTCACACCCCAATTTATACACTGAAAACCTAATCTTCTAGTGCCTCAGAACATGACTGTACTTTGAAATAGGGTATTTAAAGTGGTAAGTGAGTTAAAAATGAAGTCATGATGACGAGCCCTAATCCAATATGACTGGTGTTCCTTTAAGAGGGGATCATTAGGACACAGACACACAAACAGGAAAGACCAGGTGAAGGCGCTGGAAGAAAACAGCCATCTATAACCCAAGGAGAGTGGCTTCAGAAGGAATCAATACCTTGATGCTGCACTCCTACCCTCCATAACTGCGAGGAAAAAAATTTCTGTTGTTTCAGCCACCAGTCTGCAGTATTTTGTTAGGGCAACCCGAGCAAAATAATACAATCTCCTTCTCTGAAATCCTATTCTTCCAGTCTGTATTCTATTTCCTGCATAATTTTTTCACAATCTTTTCTCATCCTGTTGTGTATTTTTTTCCATCTCCTCCACTATAATATATGGGGACAGAGAACAGTCCATCTCTTTCTCTTTTTTTAAAAAATTAATTTATTTTTTAATGGAAGGATAACTGCTTTACAGAATTTTGTTGTTTTCTGTCAAACCTCAACAAGAGTCAGCCATAGCTATACAAATATCCTCTCCCTTTTGAACCTCCATTTCAATCCCTACCACTCTACATTGATATAGAGCCTCTGTTTGAGCTTCCTGAGACATACAGCAAATTCTCTTTGGCTGTCTATTTTACATATGGTAATATAAGCTTCCGTGTTACTCTTGCCATACATCTCACCCTCTCCTCCCCTCTCCCCACATCCGTAAGTCTGTTCTCTATGTCTGTTTCTCCACTGCTGCCTTGCAAATACATTCTCTGGTACCATCTTTCTAGATTCTGTATATATGCATTAGTATATGATATTTATCTTTCTCTTTCTGACTTACTTCACTCAGTATAATAGGCTCTAGTTTCATCCACCTCATTATGGCTGACTCAAATGTGTTCCTTTTTATGACTAAGTTATATTCCATTGTGTGTATGTACCACAATTTCTTTATCCACTCATCTGTCGATGGACAGATTAATGCTTCCATGTTCTAGCTATTGTAAATAGTGCTGCAGTGAACAATGGGATACATGTCTCTTTTTCAATTTTTGTTTCCTCGGGGTATATGCCTAGGAGTGGGATTGCTGGGTCATATGGTGGCTTTATTCCTAGTTTTTTTCATCTCTTTTATCTATCTTTACAGCATTTTTGATTCCTAATACAGTGTTGGTACATGGCAGGTGATACATATATGGAGACTGAATCAATAAATGAAAGTTAACATTTGCACATTTATTTACTTAACTACTGCAGTGTTTCTAGTATGTGTGTCTCTTTTATTCAAAGAGATTATAAATGTCTGGATTGCAGAGACTGTGATGTGGCTTATCCTCTTCCTATATATTCTTTGTAAACTTTATAGGTTACGTTTCAAAAAAGAAAACTGCTAAAAAAATGACTTGATGTGTAATCAGAGGGCTAAATTTAACATATCTGTTTCCTGGGTTAATGGCAATAGAGAGAATGAATGTTTAATATATTTTAAAGTATTTTGTGTATATCTGGTCTGGCTGAATTTTAAACTAATTCAATCTGAGTAAGTCTACTGATGACTAATCAGTACCACAAGATAGTATATGTAGTATCTACTTGTATGTGTTGATTTGCCTAAGGATTTTTGGCTTTTGCCTGACTGCTGAGTGAGAAAGTCTCTGGAAGTGTGCATATATTCTAGAGATCCCAGGAGACCACTGAAGGGAAAGGAAGAACACTTTCCTGTTGCCCACCTCCCTGAATTGGTTTTAAGTCCAAGCAAGGAGATGGGTTAGGAACAAAAGCTCAAGATGCAGTCTTCATAAAATTTTCTGATATGCTATCAGGTTGCCCTAAATCTGAAACATTGTATTGGAAGCCAAGTTACAGTAGAGAGATGTTCACTTTTCTTAAGGGGTCCCAGATTTCCTAAAGGATTGCTGGCTGTGGAACCAGGGCCAGCAATAATAGACGTAGCAGAAATAATGGCATGCTCAGAAGGATGCCCTTAGTTCTACCATTAGAGGGTCATCCTCAAAATTTCCATGAGTACAAGTCAATTATAAGAAAGTGGGAGAGTAAAGAAGAAAGAGGGTTAGCTTTTCCTGATGGGCAGCTTCATGAGACCATGTGAGGCACACCTGAGGAGTCCCATAAATGCCAGTGGGAGAGGGGTGACTTTGCAGAAGGTTGGGAGACCCCGAGTTAGCAACGAAGGCAAGAACACAGGCAGAGTGAGTCACTGACTGCAATGTACCCACAGTCTCTGGCGTCATAGGGGTATTTTCATCCCTGAGATTTACCTAATGTAATTCTTACATCAAGTCTTCTAGGGTAGGTATCAGTATCTCATTTGCTATGTTCATAAAGTGGGGTTTAGAAAAGTTCAACTACTTGAGGGGAAGTATTGAGTTAGTGGTCCAACACGGTTAAGGATGAGAACTGGATTCAGTTCTTATTAGCTTTGCTACTTATTAGCTGAGTAGGTTATTTATCATCTGTGCACTTCCTCACTTACAAATTAGGGAAGACAATTAACAATAATACTAAAAACACATCTCACAGAGTTGTTAGAGTTAAGCAATTTTTATGTGACTAAATTGCTTCAAGAGTCCCTGGCACAAATTAAAAGTCACTAAGAGTTATTTTCATTATACTGGGTCACATGACAAGAAAATGGCATATTTGGAAATGATAACTCTGATTTTTCTAACTGTAAAGTCTGTATTCCTGAGAATTAGATTATATAATGATAACAACTTTGATAACTACTTCTCTTCCTCCTCCTGTGCCTCCTTCTTATTTTTCTTCTTCTGTATATTGTGTTTTTTCTTCTCACATGTTCCTTCTGTATTCACCTATATAGTGCATGGTAGAAAGCGCTAAGATCAATGATTGCTAAGTCACGCTTTGATGACTGACAACAGGATTTATCATTCATTTATTCATTTCTCACAAATCGCAAGAAAATGAGCTAGCAAAACAAATAAACTGCAATCATTATTTTGGAAAACTTCAGGAAACTCTTTTTCAACTTACACACGAAGGCAGCAGGGGCCCTTCTCTTGCCCTCTACATCTTCCTTAGAGCTAACGGGAAGCAGCACCTGACAAGACGATTTTCAGGTAATCTCCAGCTTCAATGCAATAAATGTGTAGGTACTGAACTTGAAAGCTTGTGACATTTGACAGAATATCAATGAAATTGTTATGCACAGCTATAGTTTGGACTGACTATGTAAAATTACATCACAGAAGATGAATGGCAGTGTTTCAACAGCTGTGAAATGATAACCTTGTTGGCTATGTTTAAGTTTGCAAGGCACAGAAAAGTAGAAATGCCCTTGGAACCACTCAGAGATGCAGGCAAGTCATATTTGCAATAGCACAGATGTGACTTTCCAAGAAACAGTGTTAGGATAGCAAGGGAACGGAATAAAACATGAAGGTGCACGGCTTCTCAGTACGTTAACTGTTCACAAGAATTACTTTGTTCCTGTTTTATTAATTCAATTGTCCTATGATTCATTACTCTAAAGGGCAGCCCTAAAAATTCTGTGACCACAAATCTTAAATGTGGTGCAGAGAGAATGTAAGCATTTGCAGTGGGTGGATCAAGTTCTCTTAAACATTCTCTTTAAGACGCCAACATTTTTTAAGAAAATGAAAGAAAACCAAAAAATAAAAAACAAAGCCATTAAATTTTCATCCCTCTTCTTCAAAGTTAGCCGCATCAACACAAATCATTCCTGAAAGTTCCAAAATTCTTCTCTGGATTTTGATAGGTAAATCAAAGACCTTGACTAATCCTAGGTCTTTCTGCTGCCACAATTTACCACATTCAGACCTTAGTTCTTCCTTTGAATGGTGTCAAATCAATAATACTTATTTCTGGAAATGTATGCATGAGAGCCAACTGTCATGACTTAAGAGGGCTTTGCACATACTTTGATAAAGGCAGATTTCACCAAGCATAAATGGCAGGAAATTCACTCCAAAACCACATCAACACATAAACTAATCATTAACAAGTGAAAAGGTTACTGGAGGCAGATTGCCCTTGAGACTAGGGAATAGGGACCAAGGAATTTTGAATGCAGAGTTCCAAAGAACAGCAAGGAGAGATCAGAAAGTCTTCTTCAGCATCAATGCAAAGAAATAGAGGAAAACAACAGAATGGGAAAGACTAGAGATCTCTTCAAGAAAATTAGAGATACCAAGGGAACATTTCATGCAAAGATGGGCTCAATAAAGGACAGAAATGGTATGGACCTAACAGAAGCAGAAGATACTAAGAAGAGGAGGCAAGAATACACAGAAGAACTGTACAAAAAAGATCTTCACGACCCAGATAATCACAAAGGTGTGATCATTCACACTCACCTAGAGCCAGACATCCTGGAATGTGAAGTCAAGTGGGTCTTGGGAAGCATCACTATGAACAAGCTAATGGAGGTGATGGAATTCCAGTTGAGCTATTTCCAATCCTAAAAGATGATGCTGTGAAAGGGCTGCACTCAATACGCCAGCAAATTTGGAAAACTCAGCAGTGGCCACAGGACTGGTAATGGTCAGTTTTCATTCCAATCCCAAAGAAAGACAGTGCCAAAGAATGCTCAAACTACCACACAATTGCACTCATCTCACATGCTAGTGAAGTAATGCTCAAAATTCTCCAAGCCAGGCTTCAGCAATACGTGAACCGTGAACTTCCAGATATTCAAGCTGGTTTTAGAAAAGGCAGAGGAACCAGAGATCAAATTGCCAACATCCATTGGATCATCGAAAAAGCAAGAAAGTTTCAGAAAAACATCTCTTTCTGCTTTATTGACTATGCCAAAGCCTTTGACTGTGTGGATCACAATAAACTGTGGAGAACTCTGAAGGAGATAAGAATACCAGACCACCTGACCTGCCTCTTGAGAAACATGTATGCAGGTCAGGAAGCAACAGTTAGAACTGGACATGGAACAACAGACTGGTTCCAAATAGGAAAAGGAGTAAGTCAAGGCTCTATATTGTAACCCTGCTTATTTAACATATATGCAGAGTCCATAATGAGAAATGCTAGGCTGGAGGAAGCACAAGCTGGAATCAAGATTGCCGGGAAAAATATCAATAACCTCAGATATGCAGATGACACCACCCTTATGGCAGAAAGTGAAGAAGAACTAAAGAGCCTCTTGATGAAAGTGAAAGAGGAGAGTGAAAAAGTTGGCTTAAAGCTCAACATTCAGAAAACTAAGATCATGGCATCCAGTCCCATCACTTCATGGCAAATAGATGGGGAAACAGAGGAAATAGTGGCTGACTTTATTTTTGGGGGCTCCAAAATCACTGCAGATGGTGACTGCAGCCATGAAATTAAAAGATGCTTACTCCTTGGAAGGAAAGTTATGACCAACCTAGATAGCATATTAAAAAGCAGAGACATTACTTTGCAAACAAAGGTCCGTCTAGTCAAGGCTATGGTCTTTCCAGTAGTCATGTATGGATTTGAGAGATGGACTATAAAGAAAGCTGAGCACCAAAGATTGATGTTTTTGAACTGTGGTGTTGGAGAAGACTCTTAAGAGTCCCTTGGACTGCAAGGAGATCCAAGCAGTCCATCCTAAAGAAGATCAGTCCTGGGTGTTCATTGGAACGACTGATGTTGAAGCTAAAACTCCAATACTTTGTCCACCTGATGTGAAGAGCTGACTCATTGGAAAAGACCCTGATGCTGGGAAAGATTGAGGGCAGGAGGAGAAGGGGATGACAGAGGATGAGATGGTTGGATGGCGTCACCGACTCAATGGACATCGGTTTGGATAGACTCCGGCAGTTGGTTATAGGCAAGGAGGCCTGGCATGCTGCAGTCCATGCGGTCGCAAAGAGTCAGATAAGACTGAGCGACTGAACTGAACTGAACTGAATCTCAGTTTTAGGCCAAGGCTCCCCTCTGTCTTTGCGAAATTGTGTTTGTGGGCTACTTTGTGGACTGAGTGGAAAAATATACTGAGAATTGGATTATACATGTTCCAGAAAGTGACTAAAGTTTATTGTAAATAAACAGGACAGAGGAATATCTTTTCTCTTGTATCACAGCCTCTCAAAGTAGTTTTTTTATAGAGAATTTGTCAGAATTACAGAATGATTGTTAGTTAAGATTAAACAGCTTCAAGTGGACAATTAGGAAGGAGAATGAAGAATGAATATGGATATTTTCTCCATCAAAAAAAAAAAAAAATCCCTTAATGTATAACTCATATGTCTGGGGGAGAGATAGGTGAGGAAGATTATATTAAGGATATTTTTAACAAAAATAGAGCAAACCTGTGTCAGAGGAGATGATATATTCTAATCATTAATGCTTCTATAGAGTATAGAAGTTCCTGGGACTTCTGCAGAAGACAAAGCTTCTGAATAAAATATTAATACTAAGAAAGCAAAACTATGGTCTCTTCTAGAGGTATTAGACTAGAGATTCCCAAGGAGTCTTTCACAGTAATATTCATTTTATAGTGGGTTAGGATTAATTTTTCTTGTTTTTGGGGGGAGAGGGCTTATTTGGGAGTTTTTTGATTGTGTGTTGTGGTTTTTTTGGTTGGTATTTTGTGGCTCTTGTTTTGGACTTTAGGTGTCTTGATTTAGCACTGACCTAGGCATAGCCCTTGTCATGTACTTGTGAGAGATTTTTTGTTGTTGTTGTTGATAAGTATTCAGAAGTATATCTCTAAAATATAAGGTAATTAGAGCCTTAAATTTACTAGCTTCTGTCAGCTTATTTCAATTTGTTCAAATATAGAATTTGTTCAAATATATATAAGACAGGAGATGAAGTTTCCTATTTGAAAATATCCTATCCAACAGTTGATAATATCCATCCTTCTAACTTTTGTAATTCTGATGTAAAGTGAAATTTCATTTTTGTTTTGATTTGCAAATTCCGACAGCTAATGTTGTTGAGAATTTCTCCACAATTTGATAGCCATTATAGTTTTCCAGAATTGTCTCTTTATAGCCTGTACATTTTTTATTGCTTTCATTTTCCTTGTTGATTCTCAGTATTTCTACAGGTGCTGAAACAGTCATTAATACCAAATACAGGTGATCCAATAGAAATCAAAATTGTTAAATCAATACTTTTGACAACAAGTAGGAATAGAGAAAGCAAAAACCTTTCTATTAAAGCCAAGTAAAGAATAAAGACAACTAGTAAGATGTTTTAGATGAGGGATCAACAAACTTCTCTGTGAAGGGCCAGTTAGTAAATATTTTAGGCTCTACAGTAATTACTGATAATACTATATTACTTGGAATTTCCTTTATTCTTAAATTTTAAATTATAAGACATAATGAACCATTATCAAGTCTCCAAATAAAAGAAAGAAATTCATCCACATTTCCCTCTAGATTCCTAATTTTAGGTCACTTGTTCATGTCTCTCCGATTAGAGTATAAAACCTTGAGGTCAGGAGCTTTAGTTGACAAGCAATTAGGAAATCATTCATAAGAATCTGAAATGACTGAGTGAAACAAGCAATTTTGCCATGCCACTTGTTCATGTGTCTCAGATATAGAAATTAAATGGTTTCATAAAAATAAAGTAAGAAGAAATTGGTACACTGCTATATATAAAATATATTTATATATATATATATATATATATATATATATATATATATATATAGTAGATCCAACGAGGATCTACTATAGTACAGGGAACTATACTCAATATTTCATAATAATCTATAAAGGAAAATAATCTGAAAAAATAGATATAGATGTATACATAACTGAATCACTGTGCTGTACATCTGAAACTAACACATCGTAAATCAACTATATTTCATTTTAAAAAATGAACAAGTACATAAATACAATATTTTAAAATTTTTATAAAAATTTAAAGAAAAAATAGGAAGTTTTTACATAGGTATCCACTCTAAAAATGTCTAAATGGGTAGTACTGCTCTATCTTCATTCATGATTCAAAATGTATGTGCTGGAAAAAAGAAAAGAAATATACAATGTCTATTCATCTCCATTTCTCTTCACTTCATACAGAAGTAAGTCCATAATTTTCCTACATTATTAAAAAAAAAAAAAAGTAGGCTAGTATCCTCACTCCAATGAATATGGGTTCTTGTATTGGTCATACAACAAAGATGATAACAGGCATGCCTCCTGGGTCTCCTCCCATCAAACCTAAGTAATGTTTCTGCACTAAAAGCTAAAATTGACTCACTTAAATCCTGATTAGTTGTCAATTTGTCCAAAATCTATACTGCATTAGCTCATACAAATTTCATACATGGCATACTTCATATGTCTCATAACATAAGCACTTTTCATGTCAAGCTGGCATCCTTGACACAAAGGATCAAGAATGCCCAAAGCTTAGGGAATTAGATCTATCCTATTTGGAAACAGAGAAAAGCATCTCTGTTCTATTTTTTGCTCAGGAGATGTTAACAACGTGGAAAAAAATACACCTTGGGGGAAATTCATCTTGTCCTCTCTGCCTGAAGAACAGGTGTTCCCACCAGACTGAAGACTCCATTTTAACCTAGATGTGGTTACTATCTCCCTCAATTCTTGTAATTCTATTACAAACAATAAAACTAATGACAGGAGTTTTTACTTTGATTTAAACAATGGGGAGTTACTTGTGAACCAAAGCACTTTTAGCAAGTAGTTAATTTAAAAACTGTAAGAATAGTAGTTCACTGTTCTTTCATGTATCACCTCTTTCCTCTAGAGCTGGGGTCAGCAAACTTTTTCTATAAAGGGCCAGGTAGTAAATATTTTAGGCTTTGCAGCTCACAGGCCTCTGTCACAAACACTTGATACGGCCTTTGAAGCATGAAAACATAGCCAGTATGTAAATGAATGAACATGTCTGTGTTTCAATAAAACTTTGTGTAGAGATACTGAAATTTGAATTTCATATGGTTTTTATGTATCATGAAATGCTACTTTTCTTTGATTTTTTTTTCCAAACATTTACAAATATAAACACTATTCTTGGCTCATGAGCTGTACAAAAAACAGGTGACAGGCCAGATTTGGCCCAGAGAATGTTGTTTGCCAACCTCAGTTCTAGACTGCAGTCTCTTACGTGTTACACCAGGGGTTTTACATTTTAGCTGATTACTGTCTCCAGTCTCCATCCTAATCCTGAAGATAATAAATGCCTTCTCTACTCTTCTCTTTCCTTTCCCTTCCCTGTGGCCACCTACACCATGTTCCATGGCCCCATTATCTCTTTCTGTCCCTGACTCTCCAAATGGTAAAAAGAACTATCCATTCACTGTGAGGAAATCAACATTTTGGAGGGAAAAGTCTGGCTTCCAAGCAGTATCTCCAGGAATACAAACCTCCACAAAAAGAGTGTTTTTTCTATGGTGCTTTCTGTTCCTTTGATTTCAAATATCTCCTGCCACAGCAGAGTGGCAATACTTCAAACAGAGTCTGCTGGATATTTGATGCTCTCATATCTAACCCTGCACAGTCCACTTCATGTAGGTTACACTGGCAAGATAGCCTCCTACGTAAGAGAAGATAAGAAAGCTGACTTGGAAAATTACAGAAGACGGCAACTTTCCCCTGGAAGAGACTGCAAAGAATCTTCATCTGCTCTAAAATTACTAGCATTGTCATTAAGATGTGATTAATTTTACATACAAAAACAGATTAGGGAGAATGGATGTGGGGAGTGTGATACTCAGGGACTAATGTCTATGTAGGAAATATATGCAGCTCAGCTCTCCAACCTGCAGGGGAAACTCACAGGCACTCCCATTTGTATGAAAGAATTGATCCTCATCAGAAACACAGAACAAAGGTTTCTTTTTCATTTTCCATTCTTACATGTCCTGCGTGGCATCGAAAACATGAGCCCTGTTGAACAGCAATAGCAAGTAGTGGTGAAATTACTGAAGCTGCAAAACCTTCATAGTCTGAAGTTTAAAAAATGCTTCAAATTTTAAATCTTTACATCTTTTATTGAATATATTTTCTCAAATCATATACTAATTGGTAACCAAGTTGTCTTATCTTGTTATCTTGACTTAACTTCTTGCATTACTTGTCTCATCTTACCTTTTCCTATAATACATAAATTAAACTGTTTAGCTTCTAAAATACCATGTATCAAAGTTATAGTTTTGCTTTTTTTCTTCTTTTTTTGATGGTGGGGTTTATAGGCAGAGAATCCTGTGTGGTTTCCTCTTGTTTCTTCTCAGGAGATGTTCAGATTTTCCTTTGAGTAGCCAGGATACATATATTCAAACCTTTTATATAAAGAGTTTATAGCAAGTGATATACAGTTTAACATTTGAATTCATCTAAACCTACACATTCTACAGAGTTCACTAGTTTAAAAGTTGTGCTAACACTGTGTTCAAGGGGGTAAACTGATAGTAGAAGTATATGACATTCATCTGTTTGGGCAGCCTGGCCTCCTTTTACACTTATTTCAGGCAAAACTTCCTCATCAGCATTCAATAATCCACCTACCCTCAGTCTCTGCCACCTCTGAGGGGATTCCAGGAGTGCAGTGTGCTATTTAGACCCGTCTATTACTAAATTCCATACATCTGGTGATAGTCATTGTTCGGGGGATGATCACATGACCAACGCTGTCCAATGAGAGGGAATTTGTGGATGTCCTCAGGACAGTTGTGGATATCATCAGAAATCTATGCCCAGGATAGCTAGGGATGACTGATACATTCATCAGGGGGGGAAGCCTATGTGCAATGAAGCCAATCCATGGAGGAGGATGGGACTAAAAAAATAAAGGTCAGACAAAACCAGACCAGAAACATGATACCTGGAGCACTTGAAGCCAAACATTTTACTGGACTCTTTTACTGAGTTATTCAGTAAATGCTGTTTGCCTGTGTGTTTAATTTGTCAGTGTAAGTTGGATTTTTCCTTGCTTTCAACAGCTATGACTGCCATGGTTCATAACTATCATCTTTGGTTATAATCCTTCCTACTACTATATTATTTGACCAGGCAAGAGTATTCCAGAGCATTTCAGAGTCCTTTTAAGAGGATAATATGCTGAAAGTCATGTACTAGGGAGACTAATCGGACAGTTATGTGCTGGTTGGAAAAGGCCAGACAAGGCAGAACACAGCTGCAGCAATGGAAGTGGGACTGGATGAAGGTTTGGCCTTAGGGGAGAGAGAAGACAGGATTGTTATCCCTCTCAGCTCAGAGAGACAAATCCAGAGTATTGCCTGAGGATATATAGCAAGACAAACCTGAAAAAAGAGCACAGAGGAGTCCTACCCATTTCTTCTGTGACCTTCTGGTGTTTTTCTTGTGGTTAACAAGCATCTATAGAGCACCCACTAAGGACCTAAGTATGATGTATTACATCGCGGACCATAGGAAGTCTTCAGCTTCCAGTTGTAACGTGCCCTTTCCTCCGCTTTAATATCTTCAGCTAAAATTCAGAAGACACAAAGACACTGAAGAATTATTTCATATTTTACTCTAAAGAAAATCATGTATCCTAACCTAGTTGCATAGTTTACAGGACAATTTCAATTTCTTTACAGAAACTAAATTATGAGTTTTCTGTTATTCAATTAGTTCCTACTGACTCCTGGAAGTCAGAGTTCAGATCTGAAAGCCTGGTCAAATTCATGAGATATTTACATATATTCATCACAGCACACCCTTTAGGATGACATTAATTTGAGTAAAATATCTGGATCTCACTGTATTATGATTAGAGACACCACAATGATGTAGGCTCTGCCACAAGGATGGAGATATCTATAGCAAGATAATGTTCTGAGCACTTAGAGAAGGCAACGGTACGCTCCTTCAGAGGAGTACTAGAAAACTGATGTCTTGTTTTTCTCTGAGGCTATAAAGGGGCCATTATCCTTCTTATCAATATTAATCTCAGTGCTTCCAATGTGGTGCTCGATGAGAACCTAGTGTCTGAGTGTCTGAAAAAGATGAAACAGAATAAAGATCACTGCTGTCTATGTTTGTTTAACTTCCTTATGAGCTCACCTAGAATTTGTGATAACTGTAAGAAATTCTTAAAACCATGAATCAAGTATATCTGCTTATTTGCAGAAGAGTTATTATTAAGAGTAATAATAACAAAGCTTTCACTGAGTCCTTAAACTTTGCATATAAATGTAGGCTGCAAGTAACGTTCATGATCCTTATTGGCTTTATTTTATAGGTGGTGTTGTTATGAAAGCCATTCAGTTGTGTCCGACTCTTTGTGATCCCTTGGACTATACAGTCCGTGGAATTCTCCAGGACAGAATGGTGGAGTGGGTAGCCTTTTCCTTCTCCAGGGGATCTTCCCAACCTAGGAATTGAACTCAGGTCTCCTGCAATGCAGGCAGATTCTTTACCAGCTGAGCCACAAGGGAAGCCCAAGAATACTGGAGTGGGTAGCCTATCCCTTCTCCAGTGGATCTTCCCAACCCAAGAAATGAACCGGGGTCTCCTGCATTACAGGAAGTTTCTTTACCAACTGAGTTATCAGGGAAGCCCCTATTTTATAGGTGAGGAAACTCAAAACTCAGAAGGGTTATGCAACTTGCCTAAACTTGCAGAGCTAGGAATTCCCCAGGAAAATCCATTTTCAAAGTCCAAACATTGCCGAGGTATGAAATTAACACATGGGTGTTTGCCCCAGTTAGGGCATCAACCCTGGTCAGCACTTTCAGCAACAGTTAGACTGGGATCTCCACGGGGGCAGGCGCTTTTTCTTAGCCATACTTTGTGGGCTTTTTTGTTCCTTTTTTTTTTTTGCTTTGTTTTAACAACTTCTAAAAAGTAGTGAAGGGTTATCAGGAAAAGTATACTTGTAATCAGAGAGTCAGGGCTTCCCAGGGGGCTCAGCTGTAGAGAATCTGCCTGCCAAATGGGAGACACTGCTTCAATCACTGTGTCACGAATATTCCCTGGAGAAGGAAATGGAAACCCTTTCCAATATTCTTGCCTGGGAAATTCGATGGTCGGAGAAGCCTGGCAGGCCATAGCCCATGGGGTCTTGAAGAGTTACACACAATTTAGCAACTAAACAGCAGCAGCAATCAAAGTCATCACTGTGTGGCAAGCATGTTATTTCCCCTTTCCTTAACAATCACCTTAGAGTGCAGGTACCAATATTCCCATGGAAAAAGATGATGATCAGAGAGGCTAACTAGTTTCCTCATGGTTGTAAAGCCAAAGAGTGGTACAGAGAGTTTGAATTCAGGATCAGTTCAGTTCAGTTCAATCGCTCAGTCTTGTCCAACTCTTTGCAATCCCATGAACCACAGCACGCCAGACCTCCCTGTCCATCACTAACTCCCGGAGTCCACCCAAACCCATGTCCATTGAGTCGGTGATGCCATCCAACCGTCTCATCCTCTGTCATCCCCTTCTCCTGCTCTCAATCTTTCCCAGCATCAGGGTCTTTTCCAATGAGTCAGCTCTCCGTATCAGGTGACAAAAGTATTGGAATTTCAACTTCAGCATCAGTCCTTCCAATGAACACCCAGGACTGACCTCCTTTAGGATGGAATGGTTAGATCTCCTTGCAGTCCAAGAGATTCTCAAGAGTCTTCTCCAACACCACAGTTCAAAAGCATCAATTCTTCTGTGCTCAGCTTTCTTTATAGTCCAACTCTCACATCCATACATGACTACTAGAAAAACCATAGCCTTGACTAGATGGACCTTTGTTCATAAAGTAATGTCTCTGCTTTTTAATGTGCTGTCTAGGTTGGTCATAACTTTCCTTCCAAGGAGTAAGCATCTTTTAATTTCATGGTTGCAATCACCATCTGCAGTGATTTTGGAGCCCAAAGAAATAAAGTCAGCCACTGTTTCCGCTGTTTCCCCATCTATTTGACATGCAGTGATGCAACCAGATGCCATGATCTTAGTTTTCTGAATGTTGAGCTTTAGGCCAACTTTTTCACTCTCCTCTTTCACTTTCATCAAGAGGCTCTTTAGTTCTTCACTTTCTGCCATAAGGGTGGTGTCATCTGCATATCTGAGGTTATTGATATTTCTCCTGGCAATCTTGATTCCAGCTTGTGCTTCCTCCAGCGCAAGAATTCTGTGGCAAGAATACACAGAAGAATTGTACAAAAAAGATCTTCATGACCCAGATAATCACAAAGGTGTGATCACTCACACTCACCTAGAGCCAGACATCCTGAAATGTGAAGTCAGGTGGGCCTTAGGAAGCATCACTATGAACAAAGCTAGTGGAGCTGATGGAATTCCAGTTGAGTTCTTTCAAATCCTAAAAGATGATGCTGTGAAATTGCTGAACTCAATACGTCAGCATATTTGTAGAACTCAGCAGTGGCCACAGGACTGGAAAAGGTCAGTTTTCATTCCAATCCTGAAGAAAGGCAATGCCAAAGAAGCTAAAACTACCACACAATTGCACTCTTCTCACACGCTAGTAAAGTAATGCTCAAAATTCTCCAAGCCAGGCTTTGGCAATATGTGAACCATGAACTTCCAGATGTTCAAGTTGGTTTTAGAAAAGGCAGAGGAACCAGAGATCAAATTGCCAACATCCATTGGATCATCGAAAAAGCAAGAGAGTTCCAGAAAAACATATATTTCTGCTTTATTGACTATGCCAAAGCCTTTGACTGTGTGGGTCACAATAAACTGTGGAAAATTCTTCAAGAGATGGGAATACCAGACCACCTGACCTGCCTCTTGAGAAACCTGTATACAGGTCAGTAAGCAACAGTTAGAACTGGACATGGAACAACAGACTGGTTCCAAATAGGAAAAGGAGTATGTCAAGGCTGTATGCTGTCACCCTGCTTATTTAACTTATATGTAAAGTACATCATGAGAAACACTGGGCTAGAGGAAGCACAAGCTGGAATCAAGAATTCAGGATCATAACACCGCAAAACAAAGGTATGCCAGCAGATCCATTTTTGAATGAGTTTATGTCTGAATGATTCTGACTTGTATCACACCAATCACTTGGTTTCTCAAAATTTCCTTTTTTAGCTTTAAGTTTGGCAGAATTTCTACCTCTCCCTAGAGAGGAAGAGGAGATATGTGATCTATAAACACAGACACCATGAAATTAGTGTTTGTTCATTTACACTGTATCACATTTCAAGTAAGATTTTAATTGGAGGCTAAAACTATACAATGTATCTAGAGGATGCTTTGAGCTCTTCATACTCATCAAAATGTCTTTTCCTAAAATGTTGGCAAACCATCAAATGAGGATGTCTCCAATGATTGGCATCTTTAAAATGGACTCTTTTAAAATTCAAAGTTAATTTCCAATGTGTTTAACATGCAGAAAAGAAGTTAAATAATGCTTCATCAGCTCAAATGTGAGAAGATTCTGAAGTTAGCCCCTGCCAGTTCCAAAATATACATGATGATTAAGCATATTCCTAGTTTGCTGAAAATTAAATACTGAAATAAATTGTGGCTTTTGATTTGCTAACTGAATGATGAATTGTTATAATAAAACAGAGCAATGATAATGATCAGAGTCAACATTTATAAATTCCCTCCATCCTAGACATATATGTTTCCTCATTCTCACCAAAGTTAGTAGTATGTTCATTATACGAATGAGTATGCTAAGTTTCTTGATGCAGAAATAACCAGAAATAACTGGTAGGAATAACTGGTACGGTAGCAAGGGAAAAGCAGGTAAATGAACCTAGGTCCCTTTGTGTCCGAAGTCCATTTTTTAAAATCATCACCCTCCACTGGATGTTACATTTTAATGTAGGTGGCAAAAATATTCTTTTCACTCCTTTCAAACAAAACAGAACAAAACAAGAAGCAGTAGGAGTGAAACCTAAATCTGAACTGAAGATTATAACTAAAGAATAGGTCAAAATGAACAGAAAGAAGGACATTGTCCACTGAAAATCTGTATTAAAAAATGAACACAAAAACATTAATTTGAGAAGACATGCACTCTTATTACAGCATTTGTTTTAGAGTAGACAATCTATGGAAATAAACAATGCGTCTGATGAATGAATGGGTAAAGAAGATAAAAACACACACACTAGCCATAAAAAAGAATGAAATCCTGTCATATGTGACCTTGATAGATCTTGCAGGTATTATGCTAAGTGAAATAAGTCAGATGGAAAAAGATGAATACCATGTAATTAGATTCTCATACATGGAATCTAAGAAATTAAAAAAATAAAAATAAAAATAAAACAAACTCATAGATACCGAGATCAGATTAGCGGTTACCAGAAAGGAAGGGTATTAAAGGGGGTGGGTAAAATGGGTAAAGAGGGCCAACTGTATGGGGATGAATGGTAACAAGATTTGTGATGGTGATCTCTCTGATTAGATGTTGAATGATAATGCTATGCACCTGAAACTTAAAAAAGAAAGAAAGAAAGAAAAGAACTCTTCCTTTCCCCAAGCAAAAAAAAAAAAAAAAAACTTTCAGAAAAAGGAACATTCCCTTGGTCTAGGAGAAAAATTAACAATGGCATGGGAAGATGAAGGGAGAAAAGCTATGATGGACTTCCCCCTAGTACTTGGAAAATAGAAACTTGGTAAAAAGCCAGGAAAATAGATTTTTAAAGTATAAACAATTAAATATTAGCAAATCAATAAATAATATTAAATCAGGTAATAAACAACAAATCTTGAATATCCACAATGTACAAAATGTATCTTTGAGCATGAAAAGTCAGGTGTAAGTAAGATAGCTGTCTCTTGGAACAGCTGAAAAACGCTAAGAAAATTTAAGGACAGGAACTGAATTATAATAATTTTATAATAATTATAAATAACATTTCCTGAGCTCTTTCTGTGTACTGACCACATGGTAAATACTTTATATTTATTAACTCTAGCTATCACAATAATCATCAAGAGGAAGTAATGGTATTTTTCCAATTTTATAGATGTAACTTGCCAAGGTTACAGAATTAGGAAGCATAGCTCTGCAAGTTGAACCCAATTACACATTTCCAACCTTTTAATATACCTTCAACATATGCAATAGTCTCTATGTTAATGTACTTGTATCAAATTTAAGCAACTTCCTGTGTCCTACCCTGTGGTTATTGTTTAATGATGATGATCTCCCACATCAAACAAGATAGTCTACTTTTATCTGCTCTTGTTTACTGGGTTTCTTTACATATCAAAAAGTTTCTCAAGCAGAAATATTTTCTCAGAAAAGTCTGAAAGTGAGTGAAACAGATAATTCTTAGGGTTGCTTGCTCATATGAAGGCTGCTTTTTACACTTCAGAAAACTCTGCCACAGAAGAACAATAGAAAATATATTTCCATTTAAAATGCTAAGTCTTTGATCTATGATCTAAATCACATTAATTCAGACTCTTCCAATTTGAAATTCATTGACTTATAGAATTTGAGATGAGAAAATTAGAAGGATAAGTAGGAGTTCAGTGGGAGTATTTATCCTCCTTAGGAAAACACATTTGAGGGACTCAAAAAATCAGTATGCCAACCTCAAATGATTTTTCCGTGATCATTAAAGTCTAGTGGCACCTTTCCTTCTCAAGGTATATTTGTCTCACGTGTACTCAAGAATGACAGACATATATTTTATCATCAGTGTGCTTTAGCTTAGACTTTTTGTCTCCACAGATTTGTCTTAAAGTAGTGAGTATGGGATTCATTTTAAATAATTTAAAATCAGTAATTTAATTGTAATCAGAGCACACAAGATCAATAAGCCCTATGAACCAGAGTTGCAACTGGTTTCAAATACATTACTCCTGAATAATCTCAGAAATTCTTCCTCTGACTTCTGAGGACAATGTTTCCTCATCCTGTTTTTCTGCAACAAACAGATAGGTATGCGTTGAAAAGCTTTCTGTGTTATAATTATGTTTGGGAAACATGAGGTTAAAAGAAGCTAAACAAATTTCTTGTAGGAGTTCTCAGAGCATCTAATATGCTAATGTATGTGGTGAATATCCCAGAAATGGATTTTGTAGGCAACGTTTCACAACCTTAAATGTCATTGTGCACATCTATTATTATCATCTAAAATTGTTTTCCACAAAATACCACTTTGGAAAAGGCTCTTCTAAGTTAACCATGACGTGAGAAACGGTCTTGTCCAGAGTTTTCTTACCATTTTCACTTCCCCCATCTTTCTGGAGAAGCACATGTTTTCCCAACAAATTTCTGTATTACTTTCGATAACCAAATTTCCAGGTAGCCAGCATGAGGTGTGCACTGGCTGCCATTAATTTTGCAAGAAAAGATGTTTAATTACAATAGCTAATGGAGCTTTGAAAACCTTTGTCATATCTCAGTTTAGACTTGAGAGTTCTGTAGGAATGTACAGACTATGAGTGATGAAAATGACAGTCACAGACCTCTACATTCAAGGTATATCATCCTTGAATAAGGGGGAACAGATCATTAAAATGGGATATTTAAATCCAATGAAATCAATATAATGCTAGTGCAAGTGTGGCTGCAAATAGAAGGGGCATCTAACTCAGTCTGGGTGATTCAGGGAAGGCTTCCTAACAAGACTGGCCTCCTTAATTGGGCATATTCTGACCTGTTTACTAAACATTTCTTAGTCAAGTGAAGAGTGTATATTCTAGGGAGAGAGGGATGGCAGGGAAGGAGTGTCCGAGGCAAAAAGTAGAGGAATTAACATAAGCAGAGGTAGTAGAGAGCTTGCCCTATTCAAGGAACTAGAAGACATTCCTTAGATGGGGTAGAGATCAAGAAGAGGAATGAAGAGATGCATCTGGAAAAGTAAATAGGAACCTACAAATCTTGAACCAAAATATTTTAATCACTACTTCCCTCCTTTCTCCCCAGATGTCAAACACATTACAATTACCTTGTCCATTCTTGCAGTTTTCCCTCCCTAAAATGCTTTACTTATATTCCACCCTTCTAGTAAGACCCATGCAAAAACCATTCATCTTAACAGCAATCTTGCATTTCATTGGACTAATAAGAGTTTCTATTATCCCCACTTTTTCATTACAATCTATGGCGATTTGAACATAAAACTGAAAACAGTAATGCATATTCTCGTCTTCTGACCAACCTAGAAGGTTGGAGAGTAAAGTTGCACTAGAGAATCCTTGAAAATAAGAGAAAATCAAAAATATTCAATATAAAGTATAGCACAGGGAATTCTACTCAATGCTCTGTGGTGACATAAATGGGAAGGAAATCCAAAAAAGAGGGGATGTATGTACAGGTGTAACTGACTCACTTGTTTGTGCAGTAGAAACACAACATTGTAAAGCAACTATATGCCAATAAAAGAAAGAAAGAAAAAGACGCCTGCAGATTCTAGGGATTTACCTGAAGAACATAACAGAACCAGCATGCAGTGGTGTACAAGAATGTTCCCTAAAGCCTGCTTATAAAAGCAAAAATGTTGGAAACAATTTCAGGGTCCTTCAAAAAGGGATTAGTTTAAGAATGGTTCATCCATGCAAAGGAGTACCATGCAGCTATTAAAAATAATGATGTAGATATAAGCCTGTTAAGATCAAAAGGAGTCCATGACATCGTTAAATGGCAAAAGCAGGTTGCCAATAAGCCAGTATGGTATGATATCAATTATGTAAAATTTTAAAAATACCTAGTCATAGAGAGATGTTAACAATGGCAGTCACCAAAAAGATAACAATGTTTAACTCAGGGTGAGAAACTGTCAGGTGATTTTTGTTTTCTTCCTTATATTCTGCTGTATTATTTGATTTCTCTTAAATAATGAGCAGAGTTGAATGTGAAGAACAGTGTAAAAATCTAGTCCAATTTTGATTTTAAAAGTAGAAAATTGCATTTTCAACGGATGGAAAAGTTTAACAAGTTTTAGACATGTAGCTTATTGGGCAAAGAGTTCTCAAAGATTTTTCTCCTTGGTTATGTCCAGTGACTGTCTCACTTGGGACCTCCGTAGACATGGGACATCCAGTGGGTCCTAAACCCCTGGCAGAAGGGAGATGGCTATCTTTCTACTTTTCTTTCTGCCACTGATCTTGGCTAGGAACTGCTGTATTAGATTACTGGTGTCATATGTCCCCAGAGAACGAAAGATCTTCCACAAGAGAGCTGAGTTGAAGGATTTGGAGACATTGGTGAGAACACAGTGGCAGATAGATTATGAGTAGTATTAGATGGCATAATATTATTTCTTTTTTCCATTCAGGAAACAAGAGCTTAAAGCTCATGAGAATTTGGTTCCAAGAGGTTATTTAATAAATGTTTTTCTTTCCAATGACAGGATTGTATACATCGAAGTGAGTTTTATGAAGGCAGATCTGAAAAGAAATCAAGTAAATGTAAACTATCATATTTATATCATACCCATTTTTATCTGACTGACATCCTTGGCCCCAGAACTTAATTTCTTTCTCTGAGATAATGTCCTCAATCTTCCTGAAACTCCATGATCTTCCTATTGTTCAAAATCAGCTCCCATTCTTCTCAATCAGAGCAGCTCCCTTCAAGATTCCTTTTGGTTCAATGTGTGTGCGTTAACTGGATCTTCTCGGCATTTTTCCTTTCAGTCTACTTGCAACTCTTTTGTACCCCTGGGTAATGTTGATTTGTGGAGTTTCTGTGTTTATTCCTTTTCTTGAACTCTCAGCTTCAATGACAAATACATATTTACAGATTGTTGGACATAACCTCTGTTTACTAATCTGGCTTCCCTGGTGGCTCAGATGGTAAAGAATCTGCCTGCAATGTGGGAGACCTGAGTTCAATACGTGGGTTGGAAAGATCCCCTAGAGAAGGGACTGGCAACCCACTCCAGTATCCTTGGCTGGAGAATCCCATGGACAGAGAAGCCTGGCTGGCTATAGTCCATGGGATTGCGAAGAGTCAGACATGACTGAATGACCAACATTTTCACGTAATAACCTGGCACTTTTCCTTATCAACCTTCTAAAATACACATCAGTGTTTACTATTATGTTCCCCTTTTCATATGCTTGAGAGTTAACCTCCAGGATCTCAAAATGTAGCTGTATTTAAAGACAGAGTCTTTGAATGATAAGTTGAAATAAGGTTGTTAGGATGGACCCTAATCCAGTCTGACTGATGTTCTTATAGGAGAAGAAATATGGATACCCAAAGAGATATCAGGGTATGCACGCACAGAGGAAAGATCATGTGAGGAGAAATAAGAGGGGAGTTACCTGCAAGCCAAGGAAAGAGGCGTCAGAAAAAAGCAAAACAGTGGATAACTTTGCTTATGAACTGTCAGCCTTCAAAACTATGAGAAAATAAATTCCTGTTGTTTAAGCTATCCAGTCTGTGGTGTTTTATCATGGCAGCCCTAGAAAACTAATATGGTGATATAAATCCCAATCTTCCATTAACACTGATAGTTAAGCTATGAGGGAGAATAAGAAATCTCTTTAAACAAGTTATTTCAGACTTCTCTATTAAGCAATTTATTTGACTCTTTCTCCATAGATTAGGGAGAAGTTTGCTCCTTGGCATTCCATATAAGTTAAAAGAAAATTGGAGTTGAATTTCCAGTGGGCCTATTACTTCTGTCCTAGTGAAAACAATTAAAATCATGCAGAACCCCTTTTGGTCACAGATGTTCTTCTCCAAACATATAGAAAACTTTGGAGGATGGAACTAAAGGACAAAATCTCAACAATGTAATACACAGGCATTTATTTGGGAGCAAATTCAAGTTTTGAACAAATGCATTTATTCAACAAAAACAAAAGAGATTTTTTTGTTTGTTTTTATTTTTTTTTTAAAGAGATATTCTATACTTGGAATTGTCTCCAGTTACTTCACATAGTATCTCCAACATGACGATGTAGATGAGGTATCTGAGACCTGTCCAGAGTCACTGAGTAGGCATTGCAGCACTAGAAAGAGTTATTTCAGTAATTAACAACTCTCACTGGCTTCCCTGGTGGCTCAGTAGTAAAGAGTTCACCTGCCAGTAGACTCAGGTTCAATACCTGGTCTGAGCAGATCGCACATGCCACGGAGCGACTCAGTACACACACCACAATGACTGAGGCCACACGCCGCAACTACTCGAGTCTGCGTGACCTAGAGCGCACGCTCCGCAACAAGAGAAGCCACTGTAACGAGAAGCCCGTGCGCTGCAACAGGAGAGCGACCCACACAGCAGCAAGGATCCAGCACAGCCAAATACATAAATACATATATATTTTAAAGCACATCTGTTAAAAAAAACTCTCACAGTCAGATGAAAGGGTTGGGCATAGTAATATTATGCAGCTGTCTGAAGGTGGATGACAGGGATATATAGACAGGAAAGGGGGAAAATAAACTTACAGACCACAATATTCTACATCTGCATTGGTGGTAGTGACATGGGTGTTCACATAGGGGAAAAACACTGAGCTGTGCACTGAAGGTCCATTTGGTTTATTACACACATGCTTTTCAGTTCAGTTCAGCCACTCAGTCATGTCCAACTCTTTGCAGCCCCATGGACTGCAGCATGCCAGGCCTCCCTGTCCATCACCAACTCCAGGAGTTTACTCAAACTCGTGTCCATTGAGTCGGTGACGTCATCCAACCATCTCATCCTCTGTTGTCCCCTTCTCCTCCTGCCTGATCTTAATATTCCAAACAGCAAGCCCAAGTGATGTCTCTTGTTATCATTTATTAATCATCAGTCATTGCCTTGAGACAGCTTATTATTCTAATTCAGAGTTAAGTAACAATGGAACTGCTAATTTAAATTTTTGCACAAAATATATTTTGCTTGTAATTAGAATAGAAGCTGTCTGAAGGCAAGCAACATTTTTATATATTTGCCTTTTGGAGCATTCACCATAAGCTAAGGACTGCATGCTAAGGGATGAACAAATAGTATTTGTTTTCATTTTCAGCCTTTTGAGAATTAGGTATCTTGATTTCATTTTCACAGATAAGTCCAAAGTCAACCAGCTAGTCAGCAGAGAAACAAAATTGAACCCGTTTTTTTCTACTGCAAGGCAGTACTACCTATTCTATTGCAATGTTATATTATATATTATATAGGGTATACTATATATATAAACCCTGTAATATATATATCATTATGTATATTATGTGTACACTATAATTAGTATAATAGTCTTACATTGTAGTTGGTTAATGTTATGTCTTCTCTATTAGATTTTAGGCTCCTAAATAGTCACAATTCTGTCTTCTATATTTCAGTTTTATTGCCTAACTTTCCTTGAATAGGGAGTTAAATGCAATGGGTCCTAAATCAATGATGTGGGCAATGGCAGGAAACCAGTACCTGGGGGCAGGAATGTGACCAACTTCTACAGTGATGGGAACTTCCAGATGTATTTTAGTTTAGTTCATGACCAAAATCAAGACAGACATTCTGCAAACATATAACAAGGCCATTATCAAAGACAAGAGCAGCAAGCTTAGAGAGAACAAAAATATCCTCAGCAGTGATACAAACAGAGAATTCTCAATTTTCCCAAACGTCTCACAGATTAAAAAACACTGAAGTAGCTGGGTCTCTAAGAAATAAACATGAGATTGATGGAAGTAGGTGGAAAATACTAGATTTCTAAGTGGGTGGTTTTAAGATGAACAGTTGCACACTTATGTTGATTGAAAAATAGTATTTATAATTCTTAGTTTATTCATCTTTCCCAAGAATGCCTACTTTTAAACAGTCCTCTTAGCACTCCCTTCATGATCACTCAAAAATAACCTCTCATTCTTCTCCAGTCTCTGTCTTATGACCAGTTTTAGCTGAAACAGTAGAGTCAGCAGTTTTCCCTGCAGCTGCCTCTCACCTCTTTTACCTTTCCTCCCTGAGATGTCCTCACCTCCAGTGCCACACAGAGAGAACAGTGTGGTTAGGAGTTCTGCATTCTCGTGGGATTAGCATTTTAATAGGTTACTCTCCCACGGAAAGAACCTTGCACTGGACCATCAACGTGATGTCAGGGCGTTTAGCCTGCCCAGTGTTTAAAAAACTAGCTGAAGCTACAAAGACTATTGAGACAACATGTATAAAACTTGATTTTATGCTCCCGTTCCAGGTTCTTCTGGAAAATCAAGGAGTTGGCAATTCTGCGCTTGTATTCTGAAATGCAGCAATCAGCTGGAACTGTGTAGAGGGTGTCTGCTTTCCAAGGTTAACCGGTCCCCAGGTTGCCACAGTCACCACCATTCCCTATCATACCCTTGACAAAGAGAAATAGTCAGTTGTCATTGATCAGTGCTTGAGCTATTATTTTACTGAGAGTACAGAAATGCCTTTCAATGCCCAGATATCTATCTAAAGTGAAAATACAAAATGTAGTCCAAAAAGGCTTATTTCTTTTTCTTACACTAATCATGCTTGACTCATTTACACACCTTGAATGAACCATAGGGAGACTAAGTTTGTGGCCCAACTTAAGCTCCCCACGGTCAACATTAAGTGGGATAATAGGAAGTAGACAGATTCATTTTGGCTAGCATTCATTCTTTCAGTCATTCGTCACATATTTATTGAGTGTCTGCCATGTGTCAGACACTCTAAGAGGCACCATAAATGATGATGATGGTAAAATAATAATTACCATGTATGGGAGGCAGATACTATTCTATGCATGCTCTTATTTGATCCTTACAGCCATCCTATGAGGTTAATTCTGTTATTATCCTCATTTCACAGATGAGAAGACAGGGTTCAGATTGGCGAAGTCATTGGCCCAAGATGTGCTAAGAAGCAATCTGCCTGGATTATGAACCCAGCAATTTAACTATAGAGTGCGGCAGCCTTAACATAGCCTCTCATGTCATAGACACCCAGGGGTAGTACCTTGGCCTCCTGGGCTTTTCAAGCGCTTCTTTCAAGATTTTTATAAGGATACTACAGACAGAATGAGACTTTTTGTCTCGCCTTGTTTTTAACTTTTTATGTGTGTTCTCTGTGTCTCTCCCATGCTTTTTCAAAGTTTTAATCTGGATCATTTACGAAATCTATCATTTTCCAACATTTTAATTAATTTCTTTTAAGACCAGTCACTGCTGTAGTCCTCCTCTGTCCATGGCTAAATTTATAAATCCCAATAAGGAAATATAAACAAACAAACAAAGAGAACCCCCGCTAATCCTCTCTGACAATTCTTACATTTTATCTGATGAACCCTAATGGATTAGGATAAACAACCATTCCAAACTCTCTGGTCAGAATTTAGAGAATCAATTTTTTTAAGCATTGGTGTGATTTTCTTTTCTTGAATCAGTTCAGGTCTAAATAAGCTTCCAATGCAAACCCCAGTCTTTTTCTAGACTGTCGTAAAAGGAGATTCGCCTGCAGAGTTGTATGTGCTAGACAGTTCATGAGGTTCACTGGACCACCTCACTCCCTTGAAACAAAAGGCCAAGTAGCCATTCCAGGCAGACATTTTGAAGGTTGTTACTGGTTAACTACAGTCTAGAACCCAAAGTTAAATGTGGTAGAGTCTGATAATTACATTGTTTACTTAATCCAAATTCTTTTTTTTTTTTCAATTTAAAGGGAAAAAGTCCAGCTTTCTCAGCCCTTCTGCATTCCTCCATTCACTTATTTTAAACTTTAATGCTGTGAAATAATCATACCTTGCTGTTGCTCAGTCACCAAGTCATGTCTGACTCTTCACAACCCCATACTTTAAATAACCTTAAGTATAACTTATATAGCCTTAAATATAGATAATCTTAATATATAGTCTTAAATCATACCTTAAATAGCCCATTTTCTCCTTTTCCACTACCATCTGAACCTTGAAAGGAATGAAATTATTTTGTGGGCTCTCCTGCCCTATATTTTTCTCCAATGTACTTTTCTTAAGACACAAAATTTTTTATGCAACAACATCAACATTCCACTTCATTTTACCTTAAAAACAGTCTGCTGTTTACCACCAATCAAAGAATTATCTTATGATTTTTATGAAAAATATGATAAATAGGAGAGGAATGGGATAATATTCAATGACCTTATTACCTTGCGCAGCAATCACAAACAACTGAACTAGGTAGAGTCCCAGGTGGTGAAGAATCCACAGTTCACCCAAGTCCCAAAAAGGCCTTTGGAATATTGAGTTTTTTAATCCAGTTAGCTTCCAGTGGTGAACTTGATCCTACAACCTGCTGCTCCATGCCTTTCTGCCTCCATCATTCACGGGATTTCCATTTATCAACAGAAGCTAAACTTCTTTAGTTACTTTACACTTTCTATACCACTAAACACTTTCTCCATCTAGATCAGGCACATCTGTTGTAATGTAAAATGACCGCCTTTCATCGTTCTCCACTGTGATACTCCTATTTTACTGGTAAAAAGCTTGAACGTACACTCAGGATTTTCCTCAGACTTTCACTATAACTCATGAATGTGTCTGATACGTGTTTATTGAGCACTTACTATGAGTCAAACTCTGTTTTCCATGATGGGGCTACAGCAGTGGTTAATCAGTCAAAGTCCCTGCCCTCATATTGCTCATGTGTTAGTGATGGATAAAGTAATAAGCAAATAATAGTAGCTTTATATAAAAATAGAACCACAGGGACAAAAGAAAACTAATGTGACAGAGAACAGTTGAAGGAGGAAGGAGTCACTTTAGGTTAACAAGAAAGTATGGAGAATGAGCTTTCTTTTCTTAAAAACCATATATCCTGCTCAATTCCCTCTAGAAGTGACTCCTTTTCTCACACATTGAAGCCAAGTTGGCTTCACATTGCTACTTCCTAACTATTTTCCAATCCCTTTCATTACATAATTCAAGCTTTTCATGAAGCCCATCCCATTAAACATTTTTCATTTGGCCACAAAATTTTGCCAACTTCCATGGCATTTCCCTTGCATTCTTGGACATCTTCATTCTGTAAATCACAGATGTTCTTTTTTGCACCTTATCCTCCATCTTTAGCTTGGATGGATACATGATTCACAAGGATCAAGGAAACAACATCCTAGTGTATCAGTTCTTCGATGTATTTCTACTCCAATGACCTTCAGTTCTACTCCACATGGGCAATCCATATGTGAAGACACACTTGCACTTCATGAGTACTCTAGGATGTTGTTGCTTAGTCATGTCCAACTCTTTGAGACCCCATGCACTGTAGCCTGCCAGGCTCCTCTGTCCATGGGATTTCCCAAATAAGAATACTGGAGTGGGTTGCAATTTTCTTCTCCAGGGGATCTTCCTGACCCAAAGGCAGAACCTGTGTCTCTTTTGTCTCCTGCATTGGCAGGCAGATTCTTTACCACTGAACCGCCAGGGAAGCCACTATGATAGTAACTTGGAATTCCTGCTCTTAATTGACAGGGTCCCATCATTTTACTTCATGGTAACCACACTTCTCATTTGGATCTGTGAAAGTATTCATCTCCAAGCTGGTTTGTACTCTTCTGATTCACCTTTTAGTACTGACACTGTGGAACAAATCCGAGTTCAAACCACAACTTTTACTCAGAACTACAGGACTTTAAGAAAAATTTCCTTAATCTATCCTAAGACCCCCCTTTTAATTTTTTGCAAAACAAGGATAATATTACATAAGTATATGTATATAAAGATGTTAGCAACTCCCTGGCACACAGAAAATGCTTAATGGATGATTAAGACCATTACTGCCATTCCCTTTCTATTTAGTCTGATTTCTCTTCTAGGTCTTAACCGTTAATTAGCACCATCTTATGCTGCAAAACATTTTTCCAGTCATCATTGTTAGAAAATAAATTCACTATTCCTACTTTCCCTTTAGCTTCCCTATTACTGGTTTTTGACAGTGAAATTCCCATAACTGTACTGAAGGCTTGTGGTTCAAACTGATGTTATAAACTCCCCCCCCAACTGTTATTCACCAAATCCTTTTCTCATTGCTAATTGACTGTCTACCTCCTTTATTAGAGTCCCTATTTCTCTTTTATTAACCACAAAAATCCCTAAATGCCCTCATAGAGTCTCAATAAATGATCTAATCTCCCATTTTACTAATGTATCAGGATGTTAAATTCAACTCTTCCTGTTGCTTTGAATTTTCTGCATAGATTCTTGGCTGAGAATAACACAGTAGTTGCCAAACACTCCCCCATTCTAAAGAGAGTTGCTAAACCAGCCACACAGGACTTGCAAAAGATATGGCTCAAAACCAATTCTGCTAGCAAAGGACCATCACTACCTTTTGAATGCAGAAGATATTGAAGTTTAAGAGGTCATAAGGACATTCACTGGGGAGAACAGTTCAAATACTGTTACATCCTGTCTTTGTTCCTCATCTTACACCAAGTGAAAGATTTTTCAAAAGGACTTCCAAGGAGACCTTAATATATGACCCTGGAGCTGGGTCTAAGGTTTGGCATCAGATTCTTACTGGGAAAAGTCTGAAGGGAAAAGCCAGTCAGTTCCCTAGACTGACCTGCATCAGGAGGATATGCCTCTCCACCAACAGCTAGAAAAGGTGCACATTGCCTGGGAAATAAAATGGCTCTCAAGATAGTGTATCAGTATGGGATCACCTTAGGAACTTCATAGACAGCTCAAATGACAGCAGAGAGGTGGACAACCAGGAGGTCAGAGCATGAGATGAAGGTGGAATTAAAAGCAGCCAGTCAGAGTGGAAGTCTTGCCTGGGTTACAAAAGCTGCCATGATATGTACCAATGGGCATATCTTTGAAAAACTCAACAAAAGATTATCTTCCAAGAAACTCAACAAAAGAGACATGGAGCCTAAAACTGTACATCTATCTTGAGAAGATAAGGACAACAGATGATAACTACTCTAGCCACATAGACAGAGCAATCTCCCCCTTTCACTTTCTACTTTTCTAGGTCCTGAAAGTAAAAGTCACTGAGTCATTGTCCAATTCTTTGTGACCCCACGCACTATATGGTCCATGGAATTCTCTAGGCCAGAATACTGGAATGGGTAGCCTTTCCCTTCTCCAGGGGATCTTCCCAACCCAGGGATCAAACCCGGGTCTCTCACACTGTAGGCAGATTGTTTACCAGCTGAGTCACAAAGGAAGCCCACTAGGTCCTGGAGGGATACAAATAAATAGGAAGTAGGGGAACAGGTTAAAAAAAAAGGGAAAGAGAAGAATGAAGCCATTCATCCCTCCCCACAGCAAGCTTCTATGTCTAAAGTTAGCCTGAGCTGGGGAAGAAGAGACAATTTTAGATTGAATGCCATTGAAATTAACTATTATATTATTTGGAACTATTCAATTAGCAAAATACGGATATTCTTGGGACTTAAAGAGGTCCGGAAAGCAGTGATACCCAATTGATATTTTACTCAGATTTTGAAAGAATGAGGATAGGCATCCAGTTTAAGGGACAGTGAAAGTAAGAATAGAGCTTCTCAGGTGGTGCAGTGGTAAAGAATCTGCCTGCCAATGCAGGAGATGCAAGAGATGCAGGTTCGATCCCTGGGTCAGGATGATCCTCTGGAGAAGGGAATGGCAATCCACTCCAGTATTTTTGTCTGGAAAATTCCATGGACACAAAAGCGTGGTAGGCTATAGTCCATGGGGTTGCAAAGAGTCAGACACGACTGAGCAACTGAGCATGCACACACACATGAAAGAAAGAATAAACTCACAGTGTGACATCACTCAGATCCAGATCATTCAGTAAAACATAACACTACGATCCTTTAATATGGACCTCTTCAATTTCTCTCCCATTCTCCTTGAAATTAGAAAAAAAAAATCCTCCTAGTAAGAAAATTAATTTTCACCAACTTCCTGCTCATGATCCTCATTTATACTCCAGTTGATTTTTCTTTTGAATTTGATATTTCTTCATTTTCCTCAATACTGCACTCTATGGCCCTTCGTGATCATTTCTTAATCGCCAGTGCTGTTTTTTTTTTCTTTAATCATCCTTTATGTTTTCTTTCCTTCTGTTCACCATCTCTTTGTCTATGGCTCTCTCTATATATGTGGCTTTATATAACACCACTGTTGTTATAACTTCCATAACTACATTTCCAGCTTTGGTGTTTTCCCTAAGTCTAAAATACGTAGTTTCAAAAGCCTGTAAGACATCTCCATATTTTAATTTCTAGCATACTTTGCCTACACTTTGTGTTTCTTTAATGAAATTCTGTCCATCAATTAAGAGCAGCTCAAATGTCGCTTATTTTATGAATTCTTCCTCCCTTAGAGGAAAGTAAACACAAAATTTCATTCTTTTGGCTAATGTTACAAACAGACAACTTTTTATTTGACTTCCTATGTGCTAGAATCTCTCTGAGCAACTGTGGTAGCTTTTTTTGTTGCTGTTTGTTTATTTTGTACCTTCCAAAGCACCTCCCACAGTCCTTCTACCATTAGAACATTTGTGATCACTGCCAAGTTAAATAGAAATAAAGATTTTGGGTAAAACAAATGAAGATGACACCTTGGAAAATAGTCTGTTCAAATACTTAAAAATATGAAGAGGGTGGAGCCAGAATGCATAGAACAGGATCTGGGGGAATCTGATTATTCCTTCTGTATGTTCTTATCTGTTTCCTTGAACATTAAAAAAAAAAATGTTCTTTGTTTCCTCAAATATAATAGTCCTCTCTTGTCCATAGGGGATACATTCCCAGACCCTCAGGGGATGCCTGAAACTGTGGACCATACCAAAACTTACATATATGATGACTTTCTTATACATACATGCTTATGATAATGTTTAATTTATAAATGAGGCACAGCAAGAGAACAACCAAAGCGCCAGCATCACTAATCTTGTATTCTGGGGCCATTATTAAGTAAGATAAGTGTTACTTGAACACAAGCACTTAGATATCATGACAATCCATCTGATAACCTAAAAGGCCACTAAGTGACTAATGAGGATAAAGAGTCAGAACATACACAGAGTGGATATGCTGACCAAAGGGATGATGCGCTTCCTGGGTAAATGGAGAAGGATGGCACGAGATTTCATCATGTCACTCAGAATGGCCAGCAACTCAAAATTTATGAATTGTTGATATCTAGAATCTTCCATATATTATTTCCAGGTCATGATTGACTGGGAGTAACTGGAGGGCAAAGTAACATAGAAAGCAAAGCCATGGATGGGGGCAGAGTCTGCCATAAACTGGGAACTGCTTGAGAATAGACAGGTTTTGCCCTTTGAGGAAGCAAAGCTGAATAAAAGGATCCCTGAGCTGAGTGTTAGTCTTAACATCCAAGATCCTAGGAAAATTCCAAACTTAGCCAAGGCACTGAAGGAATGAGAATTAGTCATACCTAAAATGCACAAATATGTATGATGCATATAAACTACATATACATAAAAGCGTCTGCATCTAGACATGGGTTCTATATTTGCTTAGTGAATGTAAGCTGGAATCATAAAGTGAAAATTTTGTTAGACATGTTCTTTCACAAGTAACTTATTGTAAGAAAAAGCCCAAAGTCTTTTGTGTTGTCAAAAATGAGCCATGGTCAGCTGCCTATACTCTCCTGAGTTCTGATTCCCGATTCCTGATTGCTTCCATGACAACCATGTCATTTCACTGCCAGAATATCTTACAAACAGCTAAGATGAATGGAAATGTATGCATGCTCTCCTGAAATTAATTGTTAAGAAATAAAAGAGAGAAAGAAAGAGAAAACTAAAGTTATTCATTTGGTGAGTTTCATTCTTCATGGATAAAGAAGACTTTCCTGGCTAAGCCCTCTCCACATGGATGAAGTTTGATATGTTATTTATTCTTACTTTGAGATTGCCTGTAATCATTCCAGGTTGTTTCACAACTGGATGTCTTGCTTCCTTCAGTAGAACATTAACTCTTACAACTTTAGTCTTGTATTTCTTTTTTTTTTTTTTTTTTTTTTTGAGTTCTTGCTAAGTGCCAAGCACTGGTGTCCATGCTGTGATCCAGATTTTATCTTTACAAAAATTATTTTAAGATGAGGAAACTGAAGCATCAAATAGTTAAACAATGAATTTATATTAAACTAAAGCAGGAGACAGGTTTAAAATAAGCTTTAAGAGCTTTTCTACTCCTTTTCTTATATTCTTACTTTTTTCTTTCTATGATGCCTCTTAAGGAGTTTATCATATTCTATTACTTAGAGTGACAAATTGTATTACTCTTCTCAACTTATTACCCTTCTCTGTATCCATGTCTTTTTTTTGGTCTCTGTAAGTTCTCCACCGAAGGCAGAGTTGATTTCTAACCCATTAAGTTGATTTTCTAACCACTGAGCTTGATGGTGTGACTTCTTTTGCCAGTAGAATATGAGATTAATAGCAGTTTGTCCAGAGATTAGTGTTTAAGAGGCACTGGAGGTTTTTGGTTGCCTTCTTAGGCATCTGCCATAGGCATTAGAAGAGCATTCTTTGGCTCTTCTTTGGATGAGAGACACTTGGAACAAATCTTGATGCAATCTATCATTGGTGTCAAACCAAGCAAAGAGCAAGGTCAGATAATACTTGCTTAGGCAACCTACAGACAAAGTAAGCAAGAAAAAATTATTGTTATAGGTCACTGAGTTTTGGAGTGGTTTGTTACCCAGCATTACTGTGGCAATGGTAACTGAAGCAATGAAGTTCATTCTTTGTGGTCATACCTAATTTCCTTTATGAGATAATATGAGCCATTCAGGGTCCTTGGAAGCCTTCTCTTAGACATCCAAAATAACTAAAACAATGCCTTGCAGTGTGTGAGTATCCAAATAACATCAAATGAATTTTTTTTCTATTTCCCAAAGTGTGCTGATATGTAAAGCTTGGTGTTTAGCAATTATGAATCTAATACAAGCAAAAACCCTGTAAGATTAAATAATTGTTTCTTGGTTCTCTTCTCATGGTATGTGCTCCATGCATGCTAAGTCACTTCAGTCGTGTCTAACTCTCTGTGAACCTATGGACTGCAGCTGGCCAGGCTCCTCTGTCCATGGGATTCTCTGGGCAATAATATTTGCCACAGGAGGATCCTAAAGTTTTCCTATTTAAAATGTCAATTTACAAAGAAAGTGAATTATTTCAAAATATCAGCGTCACTTCTTTAGAAAGGTAGATTTGTATAGTGGTAAGAAACATAGCTCTAGCACAGTTCTATCACTATTTTGGTAGTGCCAAGATGGGACAAAGCCATTGACTTTTCTGTGCCCGATTCTTATATGGAAAGCTGGGATAATAGTATTAATTATCATGTGGTTTCTAATATAGATTAGAATAACATATAAATAAATGCCTGTTTTTAATTTAAAAATATTACTACTTATGCATACCTACTATGTGTAATGAGCTTTCTACTCACTACTCACAATGTAACATAGCACATTGTTCCACAACATCAATTTTACCTGATCTTATATAACATAACATTTTCATAAACTTTACAAAAAAAAAAAAACACTACAAACAAATTTCTCACATGCTAGTAAACTGGGGGCTAGACTTTTTGATTTTCAGAAGTTTGATTCCTTCCTTAGCAGTTTGAATGTATTAGTCTCCTCAGGCTGCTGTAAAAAAAAACAACTACAACAGATTGAATGGCTTAAATCATTGACATTTCTTTCTCACAATTCTAACGGCTGATGGTTTCTGGTAAGGCCACTTTTCTTGGCTTCTTGATGTGTTCTCATCTTGCCTTTTATTTGTGCACACACAATAAAGAGAGACTGCAAGATCTTGGTGTTTTTTCCTCTTCTTACAGATACCAGTCCTTCAGGATTAGGGTTCTACTCCAACAATTTCATTTAAACTTAACTACTTCCTTAAAGATCCAATCTCACCTTAATGTATGGTTTTTGGGAGGATGTAAGTCAATAAAAGTAAGACATGGTGGTTTTTCAGGTACATCCAAAAATTCTTTGATATTCCTCTTTTTAAGAGGTGATATTTAATTCCCCTCTTCTTGAGAGTACAGGTTGGATTCATAACTTACTTCTCTGATGAATAGAATATGACAGAACTGATGAGACGTCATTCCAAGAACAGGTTACAAAAAAGGCTGCAGCTTCAACCTCTGTGCTGTCTCTCACATTTGAGATCCTACCCTCGTAGGCTGTTTGATCCAGGAGAAGCCACCTGCCATAAAGACCTATATAATGAAGAAAAGAGGCCTCTAACCAAGAGGCAGTGAGGTACTGAACTCTGCCAACTATCAATACCCTATGAGTGAACTTGTAAGTGGATTCACCAGCCCCAATTAAGCCTTGAGATAACTACAGTTACAGCTGACTGCAACCTCATAATTTCTAAGAAAGTTGTTCTACGCACTGCCTGGTTTCTTCTTGCTCCTTACAGTAAAATGAGAGAGGAGAAAAATAAAGGAAAGGCCATTAAACTTGCAAGAACCAGGACTTGATGGTTTGAAAAAATCTTGGGACATTCCAGATAGCAAACAATTCTAAAATTAAGCAATGACTTCTCAGCAAAGCACATATATAGACTCCTGCCAGGAAAACTCTTCTAAAGGTGAAGTCAAGTGTGTGACTGTAAAATTATTTCATGAGAGCTCAGAAAAAGTCATAGCAGTTCTTTAGAGTCCCTTTATCAGACAAAAAGCTCACAACAGGTGTCAATGGAGTGTCTTACAGAACCTCTCAAACAACAGAAACATTAAGGAAACTTAAGGGTATTGTCCTTCAAAAGTCTCAGCAGAATCCTATGCTAAAGAAGGACTTAAGGTAACTGGGGGTGTGACTTTTGTCTAATGGAATGAACCTTATAAGATTCACACAAATAACTTTTATAGAAGAACTATATATGCAAAAACATTGCCAGCTTGAATTGAAAAAGACAGAAGCAACAGAAAATGAAACGAAGGCTTTGGACCTCCAAATTTCTACTATCAGAAAGCAGGCTGAGAAAACTACTTAGCTGCAAATACAATCTGTGTGTCATAAAAAGCAAAGGATGAGGGAGAACCAAGGGCCCAGATGGTGAAACTGAAAACCATGGAAAATTATTCCCAAACTTTGAGAACTTATCCATAAATATCCAACAGCTGCCCAGCAGGATTCCATAATATATAGTTATGCACCAATGACATTCAGTGCCTATTTTTACTTGTTTAGATTTGGAAAGCCCAGAGTGGTTATCTTAAGTCTGCTCCAATATTATAGGTGTGTATGTATACTGTGTGTGTTGGCAGCAGATAATATATGCCTTTAGTTTCATAAGTAGAGAGAAATTGTACTCAAGGGGCCACACTTAGGGGATTAAATTCGAAGAGTCTTATCTGTACCTGGACTCAATTTAGATGGTAAGATTCTGGTTTCTCAACTGAGGCTGCAAGTGGATGAGAGTTTTGGTGGCCTTGAGATGGGTATATATTTTGTACGTGAGATGAATGTAAACTGTATACAATGGAAGACTTGGTGGTCTTATAAATATATCCACAAATCCTTTGATATTTCATCTTCCAGAAGTAAAGCTTAATTCTCTTCTCCTTGGTCGTGGGTCTGTTGGACTCTTCGTGTGTCAGTAGCTTGCTTTTAATAAATAGCACACAGGAAGAATGACGACTTGTCACTTCTGAGATAAGGTTATAAAAAAGACTGTGGCTTTCTTGTTCTGTGTTCTCTCACTTTTCTTCCCAGATCACTCATTCCTGGCGAAGCCAGCTGCTAATGGACAGGACCACATGACTAGGAACAGTGGCCTTAGGTCAACAGCCAGCATGGAGTGGAAACTTTGAACAACCATGTGAGTGAGTCTAGAAGCAGGTTCTCCAGCTTCAGTCAAATCTCCAGATGACTGGAGCTGTGGCTGATGACTGATTGCAATCTTATGGGAGGTCCTGAGTCAGAATCATCCAGCCAAGCTGCTCCAGACCTCTGGCCTCAGAAACTGTGTCTTATCATAAATGTTTGTTGTTTTTAGCTGCTAAATATTGAATGCATTTTGTTATGCTGTAATAGATGACTAATATAAGGGAAAACCTTAAAAAATCCTGCATAAGTAGATCTCTTCATTCTATAGATAAGGCAATCGAGGTACAAATATGTTAAGGGCTTTTCCCAAACACACAGCTAATAAATGGCAGGATAAAGATTTGAATTCACATCTACATATCTCAGGAAATTTTTTTTAAGTAAGTTTTTTAGAAATAAAAATCAAAATATAAGGAAACCACAATCTTTTATAAAAACAATGTTTGGGTTGATACAGAAAGTCCAATAATGACATACAAAACTACCAGCTGCTTAAAGAGTAACTGAGGTGTTGGGCAGGCAGAGGAATGTGCAAAAGATGCTTAAATCTATACACCACAGGGGCCAAGACATCTGGTAAAAAAGAGGTGAGCCATTCCTTCTCGATTCCAGCTTTCCCAATTATGTTAATTGTAACAGAACTTGGCTTCCTGGCAAAGCAGAGCTAGTGAGGCATTTGACACACTGTAGAATTTAAGTTCAAAAGTAAAATTGTTTAATGAATGCACACCCTACTCCTTATTCATTATGCAAAGTCGGGTTGTAGAGTTTTTCAATATGTGCTCTAATTCCCTTTAAGAAACGTGATTCCACATTCCTCATATTAGTGCAGGAGGAAAGAAAAAAAAGAAGATATTCCACTGGAAGAGGCTTTGGGGTCAGTTAGAAATTCTCTGCTCTGTATTTAAAAGGGAGATATAATCCCCTTTTCTCAGCTATTGTGTTTTATTCTGGTGATGGTTGATGGCTGTAAAACACAGCACCTCCCCTTCAACTTTTCCATATAACTTGATTAGACAGGAATAATCTCTTATGCTTTCATGCACAAATTTAGGAGTGACCCAGAACAAACGAGTTTCCTTCATCACCATAGCAACCAGGACTATGGAAAAATGCCACTCACTAGGCTATGCAAGTCAGATTTCATTCCTTTGATGTTAATTAACAAATTGCTTTCAGAAAATCAATGAGTTACCCTGCTCCCCTCTAAATGTTTGTGATATATTTTTTAGTATTTCCTAAAGTGATACGGTGTCAGAATGGATGGGAGAGAGAGTGAGCAAAACCTAGCACCGCCTTTTCCCGGTGTAACACACGGGTGATGAGGAATGCAAGAGTGCACTGGGCCAAGAGGAGCGGCCTCCTGGGCACCGAGACACGGGTCTAAGCTCATGTTTTCCTGCCGTACAAGTTCCCTACCTCTTAGAAAATGGTGACTGATTCCTTTCCAGGAAAAAAAAAATAAAACTCTTGTGTGTGTGTGTGTGTGTGTGTGTGTGTGTGTCTTTTAAACAAAAGGGCTGACACAAACAAAAGTTGTTGTGGAAACCTCTATTTAGATTCCTCTATTGTCCTAGTCTGCTCCTGGGAATGTAAAGTTTCTCAAGGGCAATTTGGTCATTTATACCAAAAATCTTTAAGTAGCCTTCACTCTGAAATTTGACTACTGGAGAATTATCGGAAGGAGATGTACTCAGAGAAAGGTATATAGATAAAGGTATACAGTCTTCACAGTATTTATAATAAATCTTTAAAGTTAGAAACATTCTAAATGACAATGAGGGGTGAAAGTGATTTAAAATGTGTTTTCAGAGAAATTAAACAGGGTTTATTAAACTTGTAAGTGAAACAAGCAGGCTGAAAAACAGATTGCTGAGGTGATATACTAAAAAAAAAAAAAAAAAAAATTAAGTCTCCAAGCAAAAGTTTCATAAATTTGGCAAAAGAATAAATAAACCTCACATGAAGAGTTTACTCTTCTTATGTGTGTGTCTTCCTGAGGTTTGCAGCTGTTTTATTGAATGTATGCCATGGGATATAAAATGATTTTGATAGAAATATATGTAAGATCTAGTTACATGTAATATGTCCTCAGACAGATGTGTACCTGTCTTTTTTATTGCATGACAGAAGTTTATTCAAAGATATCATATCACTGGTCCCAAGAAGTCTCACCATCCCATTCTTCGTAATAAGATGTGCAAGAACAATTCAAAGAAGGTATACTTAGAATTGGCTTAATTAAGTTATTGATAAAAGGATTAAAAACTGACAGTTTCAAACATACTGAGTCTTACAAGAAAACTAATTATTAAAAAACCTTTATCTACTTATGAGAAAAGATAATAATTTCTAGAAAAAATGATGTAAGGGTCAGAAAAAGATGCACAATGTGACCAGCTCCAGGATTAACCCCGAAAAACGTTATCAAATAAAATTCATGAAGAACAATTACTGTCAAGATATTTTGACCAGCAGAACTGTTTCATTCAAAGAAAGACCAATATGTAAAACTAATTGAAATATAGTTTGTACTGTAGGGCCAGATGAGCCATTGCAAGCCCACCCGCTTTATTCTAGGAACAACAGTTTGCAAATCACTCTTGCAGAAGATAGCTTCTATGGTTCTACCTCATCCACTCTTGTCCTTCTCTTATCAGAGATATACAGGCTCTTGCAACAATAGCCACAGGCTATACAACAAAACAAGTAAACTGCTTTGTGCCTTGGTTTTCTTGGGTGTAAAATGACAGGCTGGATAAGATTATGTCTATATGTGAAAGAGAGCCTTTGAAACGGCTCCCAGGGATCCAACCTTTTGGTATTCACACCCTGTGTAAATCCCTCTCTTTACTTCCCTCTCTCTGAGTGTGGACTATACCTAGTAATTCACTTCTAATAAATAGTTGAATTAGAATTAATTCAAAGTGATAGATGAAGCTTCTGCGATTATGATGCAAAGACTGTGATCTCTCTCTCCCCTGCTACCATTTTCTTCCCCATCGTCACCCCGATCTTTTACTCTCTCGGGAGAAAACTTCTAAGGTGTGAAAAGCCCTATGAGGAGGTCCACAATGAGAGTGAGGGTGGAAATGAATCCTCCCAAAGACAAGGCTTGGGATCACTGAAGCCCTGGTCAGCACTTAGACTGTAGCCTTGATAGTAACCTAGGGAGAGACTATACACAGAGGACAAGCTAAATGCGCCTGGATTCCTGACCCACAGAATTTTGAGGTATTATATGCTTTCAGTTTTAAGGTGCAAAGTTTTGAGGTTGGCTTCCCTGGTGGCTCAGACTGTAAAGAATCTGCCTGCCAAAGCAGGAGACCCAGGTTCCATCCTTGGGTCAGGAAGATCCCCTGGAGAAGGAAACGGCAACCCACTCCAGTTTAAAGAGTCAGACACAACTAAGTGACTAACACATTCACTTTCACTACACAGAAATAGATGACTACACACAACAGAAAAGTTTTCTTCTATTTATGAGGTTCTTTTCTTTAAATGAGTGTTTAAAGAGCATTTGTGGTTACTGATGAATCCAGAGTAAGGCTTGATAGTTTAAAAACTAGTTCACCCTGATTTAGAACTTTTAGTCACCTTTGGAAAACCCAGTTTTCCTGGTTTTGGTCCCCATCCTCTTTAGATGCTGGAATGGACTATAGACAGTGAGCTTGCCTCAAAATCATAGACAACCTCACTCTTTCTTCTGGCCTTTACAGTATCTGTGACAGAAGAAGGGGACCGTTCATCTTTGGGGTCCCATTATAACAACTGCTAATGAGCAGCTAAAGTTAGCATTGAGGAGGACCCATTCTTTCCTCTTAAAAAGCATAACTGCAAAGGCTCTTTAAAAGTTAAACTGCTTAAGAAATTTTTTGCCAAGTCCAATTGTATTCTCTTAAAGAGAAGCCATTTTTCACTTGAACTTATGTAGGAGACCCAGGTTTGATCCTTGGGTCAGGAAGATCCCCTGGAGAAGGGAATGGCAACCCACTCCAGTATTCTTGCCTGGAGAATTCCATGGAAAGAAGGCATCTGGTGGGCTACAGTATATGAGGTTGCAAAGAGTTGTATATGACTGAGTGACTAACACTAGACTAGACTATGTGTCTTAAGCTCATAATTTGGTCCCACTCATCATGACTGTCAAATAAATTCTGTATCCATGCTTTATTTTATATAATCTCTTATTGACAAGAGATTGCATTTTAATGTGTAGCCTATTAGCTAACTTATTACTTATGCTACCACACTCCTCCAACCCCTCTACCCTCAAATTATATAATCTCCCTGAATAAAAATGCTATACTTTCTCCATTTTTACGAAATAAGAAAATAAGCATCCAAGAGGTGTTTAAGATTCAAATGCTATTTGAAGGAAATAACAGTATCGTTATTTTGAATATTTCTTAGTACTGTTACTATGCTGCCCTAAAAGGCATTCAATTATTTTTTGTTGAATTAAATAGTCATCAAATATGAAACATAGTAAACTGTCCCTCTCCCTAAAATTTTGGTCTCATTCCTATCTTCAAATAAAGTTTAACTGTTTCCATTATTTTTTTTTTTAAAGAAATCCTAGTTAGAGCAATTAGTTCTAACATAACAAAACAACTCCAGTACATGAGGCAGAATTTTCCTAAGAAAATATGTATTAAACAACACCAATTTAACCACACACAAAAAAGTCTTCCTTCATAATGTCCTAAAACATGCCTCTGAGCACTCCTGCCTCAGATCAGACAAGGTTTGGCCAGTCTATTGAATATTAACACCCATGTTTGGGGGAGGATAAAATATCCCCCTATGTAGTTCAGTGTGAAACTGCAGGTGTCTATACAATCAGTTGTCTTGGAGCCACTGTGACTGCATTTGATCTGCACATATGGAAAACATGAAGCCAATTTTATGGCCTCCAGCGGCTAGGTCTGCTCTTTGGAAAAACTGAAGGTGGAAGAGAGTTAGGAAGAGTCTTGACAGTGTATTGAGCATCAAGAAAAAGAGAAAGTCACATTAGCATGTGAACCAGAGTCACCTAGCACCTATTTTTGATTAGAGATTAAACAATGGAATTGACCGACTCAAGATGAATTTGAAGTTGTGTTACACTGGCACCACAAATGAGAGAAGCTGACATGAATATCCCTTCTTGAGTATATTTGGGAAATCTGGTTTCTCTAAAAACAAACAAACAAACAAAAAAACCTCAAGTCTACTATCTAGCATAGCATCTCTATTACCATAACCTATTTTCTTATAAGAGGAAGCATTAGAGTTTCCAAGAGTAGATACTGAATGAAACAACACATCTTAATTTCAAATATAAGACAAGATTTAAAAGATTACTATTTAATTCTTGCTAATTTGTCTGGGAAGATTCTTTTTTTTCTCAAAAAATAATTCTTAAATTATAAGCTGCTGTAACAGTTATTTACAAATCACTTATCTCAGCTGCACATGAAACCAAGTATTAAATGTATCCACAAAGAGCACTTCCTAGTCCTTGCTGTACATTCATCACCTGGAGAGAGTTTTCAAAGAAGAGATTCCTCAGATCATATTGAATGAGAAAGCTTAGGGTTGAGAACCAGGAACAGGTATTTCAAAAAGTTAAATAATTCATTAAAATATACAGTTGGGCATTGTGGGAAAAGAGGATTCAGTGCTCGAATCTATGCTCCTACCCAGGGGAATATACGACCTCATATTTGCTCCTCTGTAATCACTCACTGATTTCCACTTTTAGAGTCTCCAAGTCTCCATTTTGTAATATATACTCTTCCATCATCACTTTTAGAGCATGGAATGCTCAAGGTGCTGATGCTTCCTTCCAGCACTGAAGGGCTCTGGTTCCTATGGGATTCTGAAAATCCATGGTCTGAGGGATCTTAGATTCTGCTGGGTTTCTCCCTGGACAAGTCCCCTTCTCTTTTGCAAGTACCTTAAGGGAAGAGTTGTAAGGAAGTTTCTGGTGAACCAAACGTAACTACTATGACCTCTTTATTATCTGCATCGAGTAGGAGTTAGACCACAAAGAAGACTGAGTGCTGAAGAACTGGTGCTTTCACATTGTGGTGCTGGAGAAGACTCTTGAGAGTCCCTTGGACAGTATGGAGATCAAGCCAGTCAATCCTAAAGGAAATCAAACCTGAATATTCATTGGAAGGACTGATGCTGAAGCTGAAGCTCTAATACTTTGGCCACCTAATGGGAAGAATTGACTCATTGGAAAAGATCCTGATGCTGGGAAAGACTAAAGGTGGGAGGAGGAAGGGGGTGGCAGATGGTTAGGTAGCATCACTGGCTGAATGGACATGAATTTGAGCAAACTCCGGGAGATAATCAAGGACAGAGGAGCCTGGCATGCTGCAAGTACATGGGGTTACAAAGAGTTGGACATGACTTAGCGACTAAACAACAACAAAGCTTTCTCTGGGTACTATTAAATGACTAGTTCCCAAAATCTAAGAGTAACTTTCTGTCAACATGCTTGTTGAGAGACTGTTCCCTGTTTCTGCATGTTTTTATATCCATTTTTTGGTTGTTGCTCTATACTGTAATTTTCCAAGCTGTCTGTATAGCAAACAGTATTAGAAGATGGAGATCCTGTCTTTCTCAGGGGACAGAGGGCAGATTTGTCTCCTGGTCAGAATAATAAAGATAACATCTCCCCTCCAGGTAAAGGTCAGGAAGTTTCAACTCTTCATGAAATCAGGGGGTTTTGAAGCTTTGGATTTCTCAGCTATGGTGCAAGTGCACTCTGAGTACAATTCCATAGGTCACCCCACATTGACCTTGTGGGACTTGGGACCAAGAAGAACAAATGGGAGCATGAAGCCCTTGCTTTCTGCTGTGCCATGAGCCATAAAGTTATTTTTTTCTGAGCTAGAAGTATTGTGAACCAGGACCTATGAAACAGTCACAGGCCAACTTGTTCATGTAATAGGGCAAACTCACAGCCTTTCACAGCTTTTAGGAGTGCTTATTAAGTCCCTGGACTCTCTTAGACACCATGTCACTGAGTCCCACTTCTACCACTTACTTGCAGCAAGATTCACCAGCCACACCACTTACTAGCTGTGTCGCTAATGATGGCACTTTGTAGCCATGGGACCTTGGCAGTAACATCAGCAATAACAACAACAACCACAGCAATAGTAACAAATAGCATCATAGTGGTAACTGACAGTAGCTAGTATTTGTCAATTGTCCTTTAGACACTGCGTGGAGTGCTTTATATGACTTAGCTCATTCAATCACAGATGCCATATAAACTAAGAATATCAAACGCTATCAAAATTTTCTCTCACGGTGTTATTACAAAGATCAAAAGGAAATATTGATAGCGAAGTACATCGGGAGCAGTAAACAGAAACCCACAAACACATCTATTTCTTCTCTTTATTCACCTGGATCTCACACCAGGCCCTTATATCTCCTTCTTTGCATGTGCTATGTCATCTGTCTGAAACACTTTTCCCTTTCTTCTTCTTCAGGCTCCTCTTGGTCTTGTGTGATTCAGCTCAAAGGAGCATTGTCAGGGGAACAGATTTTCTCCTTGAAATGTGTTTCTTTTGTGAGCAAAGACATACAGTCTTTCAGCTTCCTGAGTGGAGGCGAGTGCCCACCTTTTTTTCCAACCCCATTTCTCACTTACCTTCAGGAGGGGCAGAGGGACTTAACTTTGTGGTAAGAGGAAAAGTACACATTCATATTCTCTCAAGGCTCTCTGTGAAGCTATCACCTATTGCCCACACCTGTTTCCTTTTCTGTCTGGTAAGCCATCCTTGGGAGCACTGCCCTATGCCCCAGCCAGAGGAGCTGAACCAGCTGCAGTCTGGGTCCTAAGCCAGAGACCAAGGAACCCAAATGGGTTCATTTGGGCAGGCCAACAGGTCTGGGGGCTGGGAGAAATCCATGATGGTCATCAGTCTAAGTCACACTCTCCAATCGTGCTTTACTATAATGAAACGCACAAGTTCTATGCTATCTCATTTCCTAGATTTACTTCTCAATTGGTTTGGAAGCCAAAGGGGAGAAGGGAATTAATAACAGGAATTTCCTGGAAATAAAATAAAAAGTCCATCCCAGCTCCCCCAACTTCCCTCAGCAATATTCTTAGAGAACAATTAGGGCATTTGTGGTCCTTTTTGTGTCCTTCCTATGTCCAAGACCACAGGACTTGTGGTCCTGTTCACCTGCTTGATTCTTCATGCAAGTGAGCCAACTGGTATCTGTATATTCAGCACGGGCAGTATTTGCTGCATAGGGCTTGACACTGTGCTTAGTGTTTTGAGGATGTAGTAGGGACTCAGTAAATGAAAGAGATCCTCTTGGCTCATTCTTAGTTCATCTTTGGAGCCAGTAACATTGCAATGTCTGCACTATTCAAGATGAGGAATGATACTTGATTGTTCAGTCACTAAGTTGTGTCCAATTCTTTGTGACCCCATGAACTGCAGCACATCAGGCTTCCCTGACCTTCACTGTCTTCAGGAGTTTGCTTAAACTCATGTCCACTGAGTCAATGATGCTATCCACCATCTCATCCTCTGTCCCCCTCTTCTCCTTATAGGTCTGCACATACAGAACAGAAAAAGAAGATCACATTTGGCTAGGGAGACTCAATGTTTCCTTGTGGTCCTATTCCACAAATAGTAAGTCATCAGGACATGAAAATTCAGAATGTCAAAGTCATTGGCTTCCAAGCCATGCCAGAATATTCAAAAAAACATTAAAGTCAATCCTTTGCCACTGATATTTCATTTCACATCAAAGGATTTTACAGCCGTATAAAGCAAAACAAAACATGACAACAAGGAGCAATTCTTATCTCTCCAAGAACATCATTACCCACCAAAACACTGAGGACACGGACAAAGGAGAGCACATTCCATTTTCCCTGAGAGTTTGCAGTGATCACATATCCTGCCTTCTGGTTTCTTCCTTCAAAGGCTAGAGCTACGCTCTTACACAAGTTACTTAAAGTATGAAAGCGAGCCTTGGTGCTCAGAGCTTTACACTATGTATATCCTTCAACTTAGAGGAGTAAGACTCCTAAAGTCATAGGGTAATTTGTGATTACAGTTTCTAAGTTACACTTTTGACAGTGCAAATTTTAATTTTAAGCTACTGTTTATTAAATTTTTCACCTATAGCATCTCACTTAATCCTTGAACCAAGGGAGGGAGGTAATATCAATGTTTTACAGATAAGGGACTGGAGCTTTGATAACTCATCCAAATTCAGGTAGTCACTAGAGGGGCCAGGATTAAAACTGCTTTGCTGATCCCCATGGCCAAACTGTCTCTCCTTGGCTAATGTCTAAAGAGTGATCCAACCCACATGCAACCTCTCAGGATATATACTGGCAGATGTCTTGAATTTATTGAATGAGAAACTTTAAAAAATTACAGCTAACGTCAATCACAGGTGTTATCTGTCCAAAGAAGTGAGATCACATAGGAACGTAGGTAAGAGTATAGGTTCTGTGATCTGATATCCCTGTGTCTGAACGACCTAAGACACATAACTTCCTCTCAGGAAATAGGTGTTATTTCCATTGTAAAAATGAGAACACAGTAGCATCTCCTTTATAGGATTTCTTTAAGGGTAATGAAGAATTTAGAAAAATGACTGGCTCCCAGAAAGTTATCAACAGATGTCAGAAATTAACTGTGGGCTTTAAATGAAGAAATTCCACTGTAATTCTAGTGATTTCTATATAATTATTCCTACAGATGCATTTTTTAAACAATAACTTATCTGATTTAAAAAAAATCAAACTTATTAAGATTGTAAAAGAGAAGACAAGAGATTTCATGGAATTTTATATAGAGCATTACCTCAAAATTCAGACTAACTGAACCCTCACTGATGTACAGAGAAACCACGATATCCAAGTTCCCAACTTCCCAAATGGTAGTCTTGGAATGTTACTATAGATTCTAGAAGCTGTAACTTATTTCTAGCACCGTAATTTGAAGAGCAAACAGCTCCTCACCTTGTTGATCAGCTGCTGTGGACGGTTGAAATTGGCCATGGAGAAGGAGAGAAAAAAAAACCTTCTCTTAAAGACTCAAAAAAAAAAAAAAAAAATTCTGACACATGGAGACTAGCACACTTGTTATTCCACCAGATTTCTCCACACCTGCATGCATATAACACATCCTTTTAAAAATTCACTAACAACATTTGAAATTGGATTCATTTTAACATGGAAAAAAATTACTAAGAAAACTGCTAGTTACCAATGGCCAAGAAGGAAGACTTTTCCATACAAGGAACAATTTTTGGAGTTCTGTGAAAAGCTAATTTTGTCCTCCTTCTTCTTTTATTTATATTACAGATATTTTGCAAGTTCCATAAGACTCCATCCCACACAAGACAGTGAATCAAAGTGTCACAGAAGACTGAATTTCCTCAGTATTTCACAGTTACCAAAACACCTGTGCTAAATACTTTTCTGTGTATCAGCTGTGAAAACTCACTGTTCAATAGCCCTCCAAATTTCTCATTTATTACCCATGGTGGGGGCACCTGGGTGCCTCACAGTGGTTTATCATTAAATGCTTGGAAGAACAGTTTCAAGAGCTTCATAATAGATTTTTTAAAAAGAAAAAAAAAAAAAAAAGGACCAGCACATTTCACCTATGCTTCTTGAAGACACTGGCTGCTACCTCTTCTGAGATGCTGCCTTATCTGGAAATTAATTAAGCAGAAACTAGATGGGCACAAATACCCTAACATTCTGAGGCTTAATTAGCAAATGCTTTGTAACTTCACAACAGGTCTTAGCCTTGTTGGTTACTTTGTTTCTTAAGAGAGGAGAAAGCCAAGTGTTATATTATTCTTTCCTTCCTTTCAGAGAGGAAACAAGCATGGAAATTTAAAAATAGATCAAGGGATGCTCAAGGGCAGCTCCCTAGCAACCCAGGCTGCATCGTTGGTATGCTAACAGGAGTGGCCAGCGTTTTGCCAGGTATGTAGGCAAGCCACTCCTACTGATAGCAAAGCCTAGGAGGGAACATCAATGCGAACAGGAAGAGGACACACACAGGTGCCAGACATTCCTGCAAGCTGTAGGCAATCTGATCAGCAGGGAGGCCAGTGACTGTACTGGGCAAGTCTGTCAACTGCATTCCCTAGAGAGGTTTTCTGTCCATCCCTCGGGGGAGTCAAGCAGAGAGGCTGAAGGTGGGAGGACTCCTGGTCATTAAAGTCCGACGAGAAATCATTTCTGAAAGATTGCTATTGGACAGTCAAAAATCATGGCTCTGACTTTTCTTTATTAAATAACAAGGGAGAAAATGAAAAGATGGAATGTTTATTGATAGTCTTTGTGCCTGATGCCGTACAGCTTGTTTTTTGAGGCTCTGATGTGAAGGGAAAAAAAAAATCTCTGCATGTCATATAGTTGCAGAGTACAGGCGCCCTGGTGCGCACTGTGAAAATATCATAGGAAAATATGACATCAAATTGTCTGCCTACGATGATACCATTTCTTATTAAAATAAAAAGAAAAAAAGATCTAGAGACTAACAATGCTTTCCCTTTTCTCACTCAGACTTCACATAAGGAAGTTACCTGGATTTTCAAGATGTTAAACATGTCCTTGTGTCAGAAATGGAATAATTAAGCATTCAACGCCAGCCCCTTAACCACGAGTGCCCCACCCCCCACCGTTTTTTTTGGCTCGCTTGTTCAAAATGCCTTTTGAAGGAAAATGTCAAGCAAATTATTTTTATTCAAAATATTTTTCTTTTTTCTTTTCTCCCTCCCTCCCTCTCTTCCCTTTAAGGCAGCAGTCTCAAAGCTTTGGCCATTCACTTTTTTTCATACAAATATTTTTCTCTCTTTGCTTAAAAAAAAAAAAAAAAATCAGGCAAACTATGGCAATAAAAAGGTAGAAAGAGGAATACAATGAACTTTTTCATGTTTCTCTCATCAAAATTAGGGAATAAAACTTTAGAAAGGCTGTTGAAGTTCATTCCTTTTCCACACACTAAGAGAATCGTTCCCCAGAATACGGTACCTATCTTTCCCAAGCATTTCTTTATACCTTCATTCTATAGGCACCAATAGTTTGTCAAGTTTACAAAATTTTTTATGTATTGTTATATTGTACAACTTGCTTTTTAAAACTTCTATGATTTGGTTTTTTTGTTTAAACAAAAAAACTTCCAATTGTATTTTTGCAATTTATCCGTGTTTGTACATTTTGTTTTCATTTCATATACTATATACTTAGATGAATAAAATACAAATTATATATTCTTTTCAACTATGACACTCAGTTTCCAGTTTTTACACAATTATGAGCAATGCTGGTGCTACCGTTCTTGATCATATGAAAAGATAAATTCTTATCTGCTCAGAACAAATAGGTCCAAGACATGTTGTCACTTCTTTGTACAGTCTATGCAACCTATGATGTTGCCTTAAAAATTTTTTTTTTAATGTATTACACTCTTATGAGGTATGACTACTTTGCTCTATGTTTTATATAATATACCTCTCATTGTAACAATCTGAAGTAAGCAATTTTATCTCCATTTTACAGAAACAGAAACTGGGGTGTGGAGAATAGAAGCAACTGGGAAACAGAGCTGTCTGACTGCAAAAGCTATGCTTCACACCACCATTTTCTGCCACTGCCCATGCACAGATATCTCATTCCATTGGCCTCTCAAGGTTTTAAATGGAGCAGTCTTCCCAACAGAAATTGGCTGAGCATGAATCCAACAAAATTCTTACTTAAATATACATTATATATATTTAAAATTGCATCAAATTATATACATTATAAACACATGGAAAATAGAAAATGGTGAGATAAGCATGAGATATCATGTTATTATATATATATACTCTTTCTCAAATATATTGAGAGAAGTCATTATTATTATCTATATTAAATATATTAGTATTATTTTGACAAATAGGCATTGTATATTTTTTTATGTTTGATTAGAAGTTGGAGAATGAGGAGACAGTTATATTTGGATGTTAGGAAAACAAAGGCTTTGTTTGTGGATTGACTCCTTTAATACCTTTTCTATTTGTTGTTTGTTCCTGTATTTGAGTCTCGAAGTACAAAAATATTATCATCATGGGCTTCCCAGGTGGCACTAGTGGTAAAGAACCTGCCTGCCAATGTAGGAGACATAAGAGATGTGGGTTTGATCCCTGAGTCCAGAAGATCCCCTGGAGGAGAGAATGGCAACCCACTCCAGTATTCTTGCCTGGAGAATCTCATGGACAGAAGAACCTGGCAGGCTACAGTCCATGAGCAGGCAAAGAGTCAGACACAAGTGACTTGGCACACATCATCATCATGTTTTTTAGTATATATTTTAGTGAGGGCAAAGTGAATATGCAGTTTGTGTTATAGTGATTCACAGGTCTAGTTTCAAGTTCAGTTTTGTTTTTTAATTCCTAACGTGTTCTTAATCACTGTCATTGATAAAAAGGAACCCTCACAGGTCACTGACTGTGCTTACTAAATCATGATATTCATTTTTCAATCTCATCCACCAATTACATAAGTTTTTGGCTTAAACGTAGCTCACAAATTTCAGTCTTCTTTAATGTCATTCAGCTTTTCTTGCAAACTAGCGATAAAGTGTTATTTTTATTAAAATGTAAAGATTAGTTAAAAATTCAACTTAAAAATACTATTTGAATGGTTAAAATAAGTTTGAAAAAAGGCTATTTCCAAATTTTCAAGTGCTAAGACATGAGTGTTTTGGGCTATATTATGTTTGTTTTTAATGTGACACGCATTGTTTTTGGCAACGGAATTGCCTTTCAATGTAAAGTTTTCCAAACATCGTATTTTAAAATGCTTTTCCAGAGCATAAGTTTTTAAAAATACACATTTTCACACTCATTGTGAAAATATTATCAGAGACTGTTTAAGTGTGTCTTTTTCAAATATATACTTACTAATTAGCACACTAATATGTAACTCATCTTTGAGTTCAATAATACTTTAAAGAACTTTGACAAGAAAGAATCTAAGAATCTCTATGAGGGACAAAAGTCTTTATAATCAATCTCCATTTCATTGTATGGTAGACAACAGTATCGCTTTTATAAAATTAGCTGCACTGTTGATAACCTGTATTAAAAGGGGAATTTTTAGTTTACCCCTCAATAAGGTGGTGGATGAACTTCGTATTTGATGCCTTTTACACAATCTTAATCTGGTAATCTTTTCTATTCTAGTCAACAAGGCTAGTCATCAATATTCCACTTACTGAAAGAATCCCACACTTTTCTGCAAAACATAGTTTGTATTAGAGAAGCTGTGCAATAGAAAAATAACTTCATGGGAAAACCTTTCTTTATATTGACTTAAAAAGATTATATTTGTATATATTGTGGAATAAAAATTAAGTAATTACATTATTTGAAATAATTATAAATCTGAATATTTATTCAACTGCATAGATAAATTCCACATTTCATAATTCAAAATGATGGTTATATCTCCAACTATTTATTCCTATTTTCTATGCATTTTACAGTATTTATTAACAAATATATTTCAGTTTGCGTTCAATATTAGTTTTTAGATTATTTTAGTTATTTCTGCAGTAGCAGAAAGAACAAATATGTGGCTTTTTAATTCTTGCTATTAAGAACCTTAAAATAGACTCCTACATATTATCATTAAGTGTAATACAATTTTGTTAAGTACTGGAATAAGCACTGTGTGCCTTTTAATATCCTGGAAACAACTCTATAGAGTTTGCCTCCAAGCAACTCTAGGGTTTGCCTTCAAGTTCCACATGGTTAGTTTTTAAACGTCTTGTTAAATGTGACGGCTTCATTCTACACTAGCTAATATTTCAAGGCACAACCCACACTTAGTGCAAAGTTGATCCTAGACAAAAATAAATATAAATCCTTACATCAGATATTATTCTTAATAAATTCAATTTGTGGGCACCAACTTTTCAGTCAAATGTGATTAGATGGTCATTATTGGTGTGTTTGTATTTTACCTCATTTTGTGGCTTTTGAAGATGAAATTCTAAAACAGGAAGTGTCAGTTCTTTCATTTTCAATTGCTCATTTATGTTTCCATCATTAGTGTTTTGCTATCATCAATCTGCAGTTTCTTTGTAAGAATCTGTTTAGTTAAAAATTGGCAATATATTCTGCAAATCCATTTAACAAAGCATATGTAAAAAGCAATAATATGTCTCAATGTGTTCAAGGAAGAAAAAGGAGTGGGTGGCCTCTGTCAACAGCCCATTATATAGGATTCCCACTCTGCCCCATGGATAGATCATATTAATTTTTCTATAAAGTTATTAAAGTTAATTCCATGTCTTATGTTCATCTAAAAAGAAAACATAATGTCTAATATTTCCTTTCTATAACTTGGGATAAATGCAGCCACCTTTATACGTCAATTATATTATTCCATACCTAGCTTAAGAGGCTCAAACCCAGGGTGAAGTTCATTCACTCATTCAACAAGTGTTTATTCATGCCAGGCATAATGTGCATCTCTGGGAATACTGAAGTGTTAGATGAAAGAGGGTCCATTTCATGGAACTTACCATTTAAGCAGATGAAAAGAAAATTAAGTTAAAAGGCATATATATATATATGTAATATATTATAATTAGTGACCTGATGGAAATGAACATGAGTGTGAGTACAGATATAATTTAGATGATGAGATCAAAGAAGATGTCTTTGAGGAGACTTGTAAGATGAGAAGATAATATTGGGAAGAGTTGGAAGAACAGGACTGTAACAGCTAATATAGTTAGATCAAACCTAGAAAGGGAAGGAGCTTCCCTGGTGGCTCAGACAATAAAGAATCTGCCTGCAGCACAGGAGACCAGGGTTCGATCCCTGAGTTGAGAAGATCTCCTGGAGAAAAGAATGGCTACCCACTCCAGTATTCTTACCTGGAGAATTCCATGGACAAAGGAGTCTGGTGGGCTACAATCAGTCAGAAAGAGTTGGAAAAAGGGAGTCAAGATCAATGTTTCTAAAGATACAACTTTAGGTGTAGTGACGCATTAGAACAACGGAACATTTGGAAGCCAGTGGCTGGATCCAAGGAGAGCAGCAAGAGGTGTCTGCAGTGAGGGCAGTGGGGACCCTCTTGTAACACCATTGAAACTAAAACGAAAAATGAAATTTGGATGCCATATAATTGCTGTAAAAACTATTTTAGGAGCCCTATAAGAAAAACCTGGGAACTTCTAAAACACTTGGAGTAGCTTTGGTGGGGATGAGTGCATGATCTATCACTCAGCTGTGTCCGACTCTTTGCGATCCCATGGATTGCAGCCCCTCAGCCCCCGACCCAGGCTCCTCTGTCCATGAGATTTCCCAGGCAAGAATACTGAAGTGGGTTGCCATTTACTACTTCAGGGGATCTTCCCAACCCAGGGATCAAAGTTGCGTCTCCTGCATTTCCTGGATTGGCTGGTGGATTCTTTACCACTGAGCCACCCAGGAAACCCCTTTGGTGAGGATAAGGAGGTCTAATGAGATAACAAAATGGGCAGGGACAAATATAAAATAATAAAAAGTAAAGTGAAAGGTTATAAGCAATAGTTATTTCCTATGTATTGACAGCAGAACAGACAAGACATTGTCTTAGATGTTAGACAAAGTTGGGTTTAAATGCGAACTCTGCCACTTGCTACCTGGATTATCCTGAGAGATTTTCTTCATCTCTCTTGAGTGTCAGTTTAATATATCTACAAAATATGAATAAAGACAGCATCTGCCCACATAGGTTGGGTGGCATATGTGTGATTAGTTAATGTGTGGTACTTAACACAATGTTTGGCACTAAGGACTTGATAAATTTTAGCTATCTGAATTCTTCTTTCCTGAGTAACACAAAATACTTTGTGTCACTTGGAAGCCTAAGAGCAAGCATCAAAGTGCAGGGATCCATTCTTTCAGTATTAGCAATCTTATTCTGCAAGTAAGAAGATATTGTTTTACTGATTGAGTCATCCCTTTTGGAAGTAGAATATTGTCATCACATAATAAAAAGTACCAAGTCACTGGGGGAAAAAGAACACCCACAGCTACCATTTACCATTTGTTAAAGGAACTGCTGCCCTCATTTACAAATACACCAATAAATAGCTAATGAAATTTCTCTTTCATTTGGTGATGCTGTATTCCATTGACCTTTCCCAGCTTTAGGAATGATAGTGCTAAAAAAAATGTGTTTCAAAGGCAATAAAGGAGTGAAGAATGGACATGGGTTATAAATACCACATACATATACACAGATGGTTTAATTTTAGAGGAATGGCACTCTCCTTAACTGGAATTTCTCTCTCTTGCCAACTAACATGCCCCAAAATCTACTACTGGATCTCATCATTTCATCTATTCTTTAACAATTTACCATCTTTTTTTTTTTTTTTTAAATAGACAAAATAGAGTTTTCAGCCAAAACTTTAATAAATGGAAATCACTTATCATCTTGTTGGCTTAGAAAAACATAACATGACCTCATAGAAATGAGAAAGACGAGCAGAGAGGTGCCAGGAAGGGCAAATGACATTACAAGGGAACATATTTCTAATTGTATCCACCTTTCCATTTGGGAAAACATAAGGAGGCTGCCAGTAATGACTTACATCTTAGATACCCAAAACCCTTTACCTCAGTTTCTTCTTAAGAAGAAATACTACCTAGAACATCTATTAAAGCAGACCACAGTCCCCATAGGCCCAAGTGTTGCATCCCCTTGAACAGAGCAACTTGAAATTTTCTTGGACATTTATTTGTACAGAATTTAAATAATGATAAACTGTTTTACAAAATGACTTATTTCTTTTGCTTTGATATTCTGAGCCTCTATCTTGAACAGAATACTGCCCTCCCCTTTTCTAACACGGTGGAGAGCATATTACAATTTTCTTTAAAAGTGACATTTGTCAGTTCACAAGACATTTGTCAGTTCACACACAATAAAATAATAATAAGCAAAGTACAGTTCTTTGCTATAAGTACTTAACTGTGGCAGCTATGCATTCTCACTTAAGAAAATTTGTGGGCTTAGAGAAGAGACCATCTTTTGTGATAACTACACACTCAGTGGACAACATTCAGAATAACCTATTAATTTTTAAAATCACTAATGCACAGCTGTAGCCTTTTCTTTTGGTAGTAATAGTAAAGCAGAATTAGAGGCACTAGCATTATACATTCCAAGAACTTAGTATTTCAAGAGTTCTAGGTGAGATTGATCCTATTATTACTAATACTTTAACATTAAGCAAACCGGCTCCAGGGCCAGATGAGGTAGAGGAAGCACGCTCCACCCTACAGGTCACACTGTATATATTCTCGACACAGCTGTACACCATCTGTGTATATGTGTATGTGTGTTAGTCACTCAGTCTTATCTGACTCTTTGCAACCCCATGGACTGCAGCCTGCCAGGCTCCTCTGTCCATGGGATTTCCCAGGCAATAATAGTGGAGTGGGTTGCCATGTCCTCCTCCAGGCGATCTCCCCGACCCAGGGGTCGAACCCAGTTCTCCTGCATTACAGTCGGATTCTTTACTGTCTCAGCCACCCAGGAAGCCCTGTACATCCTCCACATAGCCACAAAACCTGACAGCATACAAGGAGCAACTATGTGAAGACTCTGAAAAATAAAGAGCAGCAAGCAGATTGAGGGGGAACACAAGAATTCACTAATACTCCTGAACTGGCAATGAGCTGACTGACAATTTGTCCTTTTATTTTTTTCAACCTAACCGATCTCAATGTAACCTGAGAACTAAAAGTGGTAACTGAGTTCCTTCTCATTTTGCTCCAAGAGTGGAAAGAATTTCCAAACACTCAGAGAGAGGGCAGAAAGGATTTTTTTTTTTTTTTCTTTTACTGTTTCTCCATTTCTTCACACTGCTGCAGCCCCCAGGAAATCCTGTGCTGGCAGCAGTAGTGGCAGGCATGGGACCCTGCCGGAGACAAAGCTCAAAGAGAGGAACACCTTTCTCTCTGTTTTATGAAATTATAGTTCCAGGAGAGTGGGGAGAAGGTTCACTCTCTCAGTCCTCTTGCAACCTGGTCTCGGGTGTAGACACAATCACAGTAGTGCACATCAAGGTTGGACACTGGGTTGCTAAAGCTCCAGCATTCTGGATGGAGAACTGAAAAGGAGCACTCCAGAGAACTGTTAAATACAGGGGAGATTAAATGAAAGTAGTTTAGAATAACAGCTCTATGAACTTTGTTATGAACTGTATGGATCTGATTCTAATCAGCACACTGAATAATTTCCATGCTGAATGCACAGATCACTGCCCAGACCCCAGACTTGTCACCATGTGGCACATGGTCTGAACAGCCCCACAGAGGATTTGAACACTGCACTGACACTGTGGCTACGGCCCAAAGGAGGCACATTATGACTTGCAACTTGAATCTAAACTGGTCAAACAAAAGTGTAAACATTCTCCTTGTAATTTAACATACTCAAAATTTCATAACATAATATTCAAAATGTCCAGGACTTAACAAAGTCTCAACTTGTATGGGAAAAGACAATTAACAGATATTGATGCTCAGATGATAAAAATATCACAATTATCTGATAAAGAATTTAAAGCATAAAACTGCTTTAATGAACAACTGCAAACACACTTAAAGTAAATAGAAAAATAGAAAGTCTCCACAGAGAAAAAGATAATACAAAAAACAATTAATTAGACTAATGAACTTAAAAAATATAATAAATGAAATTATAAACTCACTGGATGGGCTCATTAGTAAAACAGAAAAAACACAGCAGTCAGTGAATTTGAACATAGGACAACAGAAATTATCCAATATGTACAACAAAAAGGAAAAAAAAAAGGAGAGTCTTAGGGACTTGTGGGACAATAACAGAATGTCTATTATTGTCTCTGAGAGAAGAGAAAGAGTGAGTTACTAAGAACATTTTGAAGAAATAATAGCTAGAAACTTTTCAAGTTGGTGAAATACATAAATCTACAGATGTAAGAAGTTCAACAAATCTCAGACAAAAAAAAAAAAAAATCAATGCCTCAAAACATAATTAAATTGCTGAAAACAAAAGACAAAAAGAAAATCCCCAGAACAAATCAAAACATGGAAAAACAACATATTCCCTATGAGAGAAAAATTATTTGAATAATAGTAGATTTCTTTTCAGAAACCACGGGACCAGAACAAAGTTTCGCAGCATTTTTAAAGTGCTGAATGAAAAATACTGTGAACCTAGAGATTTATACCATGAAAATATCCTTCAGAAATGAAGAGCAAAACAAAACAAAGCATTAGCAGATGAAGGAAAACTAAAAGAATTCATTGCCAGCAAATTTGCTCTTAAGTTGAGCAAATAATATTGGAAAGATAGAGTGACTTGATTTTAATCACTGGATGATTCTCTTTCTTTTTTTCTCAGTTATATTTCACCCTATCAATAGCATTAATTTATACCTCTGGAGCTCAGTAAACACTAATCTGACATGGTAGAGGACAGTGACCTGCATTTATTCCTTAGATGGAACTTTCAGTCAATAATGTATATAGATATATGCCATTTATACCTGTATAAATATAGATATAAGTATTTATATAGGCATGTAAAACTGAATGGACTTTTTAAAACTGATACTCAATTTTGAGTTTCTTATAATAACAAAAAAAATCAGAGAAGATTTTTGGAATAATTATCAAAGAGAAGGATTTGAATACATTTAGGGGCTTCCCTGGTGGCTCAGTTGGTAAAGAATCTCCCTGCAAGGCAGGAGTCCGCCTGCAATGCAGGAAACATGGGTTCAAGTCCTGTGTCAAGAAGATCCCCCAGAGAAGGAAATGCCAACCCACTCCATATTCTTGACTGGAGAATCCCATGGACAGAGGAGTCTGGTGGGCTACAGTCCGTGGGGTTGCAAGAGTCAAACACAACTAAACCACCACCAGGGGAATATAAAGAAAGTAGTACTTTTTAGGAATGGTTTTCTTGTTATTAACTAAAAATAAAGCAATGGTATCATAATAGTCAAAAAATCTAAATTCCTCCATTCTGAACCCCACCAGAGTCCCCCAGGTCCCTTCAACTCTCTGGAATTAGAAAATCTAGAGAATCCATCTTTAAGGCTAAGTCTAATTTCCTTGCACAGATATCACTGGTTTTAAGGTCTACACATGTACTTGAGTGTTTTCAGCCATGATTCATCAGCTAAAGATAAAAATCATGAGGAAAGGGAGATCTGGGTTTATCTTCATAATATTTTAATGTTTTTAGATATCTTCTGAAAATTGAACTTATACATGTTGGCCCTCCACTAGACTAACATTTCTAAGAAGTTGGAGTTCCCAACCAAAAACTAAGCTTCAGCAATAACAGCCTTCTTGATAAATCCTCCTATCTCTCCGGGTGACTATTCATTTTTTAAAGCACACCCTGTATGGAAAATATGTTATTTTTCTTGATTCATTTATAGTCAGCTTAAGAATTTCTTCTCCATCTGCTTTTATTCCTTGTTTTAGTTTAAAAGGAAGAGCTGCCTAAACTCAATGGATCAATAGAAAGCAGCACACACTAATGCATTCATTAGGATGTTAAAATCTTATTTCCTGTTAGCCAGCATGGCTCACCTGGGTTTTCATGTTGGCTCTAACGACATTTTACAGCTAATCTTTCTCTGGAATGTTTTACTTGTTGAGAATTTTGCATTGATGAAGGCACAGGAAAGTGACTTGACCATTAACTGCAAATGTTTCAGAGTGATCACTTTGGTTCTCACCCGTACAGCAGGCGTAACAATAGGCAAACAATTCCTTGAATACTAAGGGCATAATCAAAATCCTATGTTTCAGTACAGACTTCTCAGCCAAATGTGGCAATGAGAAATAAACATATGAATAGATACTGAGATTTCACTGCTTTCGAGCAAAACTGAAGAACTGGCTGTCTTACTTTAGAAAGGTTTTATAATGATCAAGACCTTTTGGAGTGATTTAAAACTGTTTATATAATCCTGCTGATGGGATCTGCTTTTGGTTTTTCTCTCTAAGCAGCATGAGAAAGCAGGCTGTCTTCTCAATGACTTGTCAGGGAGCAGGACCCAGAAAGAAAAGTTGAGCTCAGCCCACACCACTGCGAGCAAGAAGCCAGGAGACAACTGCTGGTCTGCTCTGCAGCTCCCACTGGTGACGGTGTCTTTTTAGCCTTATTCTCAGATCAAGTGGGGAATTACAAACATATTAATGCCCGCCAGTCAAATACTTGCCAAGAAAACAGATGGCCGATACCACTAAGCAACCTTGACCTATGGTCACCTGCTCTGTCAATCAAACACAGGAGCTCTCCTCTGGGGAAAACACTGTCTTCTGTGCAACACAGCATGTTTGATGATCATTGCAGATTTAATAAAACACACAGTCCATGCAGCAAACACAGACACAGCATCTTCCCTCATATGAACTAAAGCACCAGTGTGCTACATAAATTCCCTGAAGTCTTCAACTGCTTTCATATAAACAGTGGACAGAAAATGGAACACTGCTGAGCCAGAATTAACAGTTATATTCAGTATCTGAAATAAAAAAATCTTTATTTGGGGGTTGACAGTACACCTGATCATCATACACCACACAAGTAAGGGCCCACCTGAGTCAGAGGAAATAGCCACTGTCTAGATTGTTATTGGAGAAGGCAATGGCACCCCACTCTGGTAGTCTTGCCTGGAAAATCCCATGGACAGAGGAGCCTGGTAGGCTGCAGTCCATGGGGTCGCTAAGAGCTGGACACAACTAAGTGACTTCACTTTCACTTTTCACTTTCATGCCTTGGAGAAGGAAATGGCCACCCACTCCAGTGTTCTTGCCTGGAGAATCCCAGGGATGGAGGAGCCTGGTGGGCTGCCCTCTATGGGGTTGCATAGAGTCGGACACGACTGAAGTGACTTAGCAGCAGCAGCAGCAGAGTGTTATTGACCAATGTGCAAGGATAGATCCATTAGGTGTGAAAATCCTATAGATATTTCAGAGCACATTTGCTATTTGGTGGTAAAGAAGAGAGTGTTCTTACCAATGCTAAAACTCCATGAGCAAAAATGCTAACGTATAGAAGATATCTAAACAGATGTATGGATAGTGACTGAGAGCCCAGTCATGAAGCTCTATCAAGAGGTCATTAGGGACATTCTTGCTGGGATGGGCTATGTACCTATGAGGTGTGTGTCTGGGGATTTGGCACCCTAAAAAAGAGTACCACAAAGATTCAATGGCTTAGAAGCAAGAGATCAGGCTTCCAGTGCCTACTCTGGGCCCTATTCCTAACAGATCAAATTGTGGGAAGTAATTTAGCACAATGAGCAAGAACTTGGGCTCTTGATCTAAGATAAACCTGGGCTTGAGCCTAACACTTCCACTTACTACCTCCATAGCCTTGGTTCATATTACATAAACTCTCTGCCTCAGTTTCCTCATCGGTCAAATGAAGATAGTAATACTTTTTCCAAGGCATTATTGTGATCATGAAACCCAATACAATATGTTAAGCTCTTAGCACAATTCCTGGTATAGACCAAGATTCATTAAATGTTAGCTATTATTAATAAATGTTCATCATTACTATTAATAGTTAGCTAAATCTTGGGGAAAAAAACTTATGCATTCTGAGCCTATTTTTTTCATCTGTGGAAAAAGAAATTGGAATAGATTATGATGATAAAGTGCTTCCAGCTCTGAGATTCCATAGATATGGCACTCCAATTTATTGCTGGTAAATATAGATGCCTCCTACAGACATATAATAGGATACTAATGTATTTTGAAGCATAAAATTGTTTAAGCTGACATTTTATTTCCTAAAAGGTCCAAGGCAGGACCTCATGAAATCCTTCCCACAACTCTATGCATCGAGAAGAGATGAGGAAACTGAGGCCCACACAGGCTAGGGGACTTCCCGGTGGTCACAGAACTTCCAGGACTGAAAACTGAAGTATGGAAGTGACAGCTAGAGAAAGCAGAGTGAGGGCACGAGGTGGGAGGTGGGCTTGTCAGAGCATCTGGCAGAACAGGCAGCCGTGACAGTGTACCACCAGGGCTGCAAGACCATGACTGCAAGATGCCAGCACTCCTTGTGAAATAACGGAAACCCAGGCTCAGCAGCCAAGGGGAAGGAGAGGAGGAGGGATGTCGGGTTAATTTATTTAACATAAATAATGTATTCCTTAATTATCTGCCACATGATTAAGTAATACTGATGTAAATAATTGAAATCAAGGGAAGGGGAGGACATCATGTGTAGGGAGCTCTGTTTTCAAAAATGTACTTGCAAGGCAGAGGGCAATGTGGATTTTAAAGAATGACTTCCTTAGGCCACTCATTCATGGGCATCATGCATGTCACCATGTGCCAGGCAGTGTGTAAGACTGGGAATACAAGCTGAGTCCTCTACTTAGAGCAGTACACAGTCTCATGAGGAAGCTGGCTATGTAACTGAAAAAAAGATATTTTACACTGTTATCAGTCCTATGGGGGAACCAAGGAGAGAACAATCAACTGCCAGGAAGGTTGTTGCCAGGAAGGAAGCTCTAGTTGGAGCTCAAAACAGAAGAAATAGAAGAGTTAAATGTCTGGGAGACAGAGTGGGAGGGAGGCTTGCCACAGTTCCTTTGGAATTAGATATTATTAGTAATTCAAAAGTGGGCTTCCTCGATGGTGCAAGTGGCAAAACACCCGCCTGCCAACGCAGGCGACGTGAGACCTGGGTTCAGTCCCAAGGTGGGGAAGATCCCCTGAAGGAGGGCGTGGCAACCCATTCCAGTATTCTTGCCTGAAGAATCCCAGGGACAGAGGAACCTGGCAGGCTATAGTCCAAAGGGTAGCAAAGAGTCAGACACAACTGAAGTGACTCTTCATGCATGCATGCACTAATTCAAAAGAGATGAGAGAGAGAGAGAGAGAGAGAGATCCTGAAAGAAGAATTGAAATTTGACCCTTTCTATATTTTTGTGACAGTAACAAATATAGTGTTTTTAGTAATTTTTAGCACAGCCCTTTAAGGAATGGTAACTCAAAGATGCAGCCCATTGAGCAAAAGCAAAGTTCAATTTGAGAATACAGGAGTGTGATATTAGGAGAGCCTGTCTTCAGAGACAAACTTCTTGTGTTTGTTTCCATGTCTCAGTAACTGGGAGACTTCAAGCAGTTCACTTTTACCTCTCCTAAGCTCTAGTTTCTTCATGTATAAAAAGAAGATAACAGTAATACTAATAATGTCTACTTTTAAAGCTTAAATGAAACAATGAATACACTGAGGTTAACACAAAGTGAGAAAAGGCAAGTGATCCACCATGCTTGCCTGTTATTATTAGCAGCGTTACTATCAATTCCTATATTTAGAGGGGCACAGACACCTCAGAGGACAAGGCAATGGCACCCCACTCCAGTACTCTTGCCTGGAAAATCCCATGGATGGAGGAGCCTGGTGGGCTGCAGTCCATGGGGTCGCTAAGAGTCGGACACAACTGAGCGATTTCACTTTCATGCCTTGGAGAAGGAAATGGCAACCCACTCCAGTGTTCTTGCCTGGAGAATCCCAGGGACAGGGGAGCCTGGTGGGCTGCCATCTATGGGGTCGCACAGAGTTGGACACGACTGAAGTGACTTAGCAGCAGCAGCAGACACCTCAGAACATCTGGGGGTCTGATAAAAACTGACAACTTTTTTAAGACTGAAATCATCTTCCAATGTTGAGAGAAATTCACATTATAATATCATACATGAAATGCCATATGCAATGGCATGGTATTATTTATGAAATTTATGGAGTTGTTACATTTAAAAAGTATAGAATTTCAGATTGTTGAGAACAAGGACTTGACTAGGCTTTTCCATTCACTACCTCTATTATTTTAATAAGTCATTTTCCAAAGATAACTAAATTTTCTCATCTGCAAAATGGGCTCTCACCTCTCTAACTCATAAAAGGAAATCCCAACAATTGATTCAGAAAGTGAAAGAAAGTGTTAGTCACTCAGTCATGTCTGACTCAATGTGACCCCATGGTCACATGTGAGCCTACCAGGCTCCTCTGTCCATGGAATTTTCCAGGGAAGAACACTAGAGTGGGTTGCTGTTTTCTTCTCCAGGGGATCTTCCTGATCCAGTGATCAAACCTGGGTCTCCTGCATTATAGGAAGATTCTTTACCACCTGAGCCTTGAAGAATCCACCTGCCAATGTTTCAGAAAACAAATAATAAAAAATATTAAGTGTAAATTACAGGCTTGGTATCTCAATCAAAGCAACTGCTCTTGTTCTTGCTCTAATGTCTTTCACAAAAAGTTGAATGCTTTTTTCCACTAAGCTCTTTGGAAACTACTTTTATGAATTATCCTATTTCTGTAAAATACTTGGATGACTGTGGGTTTTTCTTCTCATCTGGGCCTCCTCATGTTCTGGACCCTCTGAGTGTAGCTCGAGTCTCCAGTTGTCTTTGGCACACAGTCCTACCTATGGTTGTAAGTGTCCAGAACACTGATTAGTTTTCTCGCTTCCCCTTCTGTTGCTTCACTGGAATAACCAAACTGCACTACTGGCTTGTATTCTGGACTGTCATACTTTTCCTTCCTCACATGCATCCTGAATCTCAGATTTAAGCTGTTAAGTAGGATACTGGCAGCTGCTGAAAGGACAGAATTCAGCCCCTAGAAAATGATGATGTTAGGATCATTGTGCTTCCCAAATGAAACTCAACAGTAAAATAGAAAATTGTAGAACATGCAATCTGGCAATTGTATCTCATATCTCTATTTGGCATGAATATCAGTTAGGGTTTGGTTATAAGAAATAGAAACTAAGTCCAGCTGACTTAAGCTAATTAAAAAAAAAAAATCTAAATACAAGACAAACTGAGGAATCAAGCCTCTGAAAAGACAGTAATGGGGCAACTCTGAGTATCAAAATTTAGGAGTCAAAGGAGAATCTCTTCATGGTTCTATGGTTGAGATGGAGCCCTGCCAACATTTTCCTGCCCATATATCATTTACGAAAGATTCAGATGCCCAAAAGAAAGGTCGGCTGGGTTCAGGTGTCTACTCTATGACCAGAGAACAAGGCACCTTGAATGAATATCACACAAAGACTATATATGTTGGGCAAAGTGTCATTTTTCAAAGGAAAATTGAAATGCTATTTCCAAAAGAAGGGGGAATGGATACTGGGCAGGCAAAAACAACAGATGTCCATTGCAGCAGGTCTATTTGGTATATCTTTGATGAGCCAAAAGACCAGAGACTATGCAAGGATACAAGCATCTCACACACAAACACACAATTCTGTGTCAGTTCCTAGAGAAAGCCCATCACCTTTGATTGACTTTATTCCCCTTTGATTCTTTTCTTGCTTTAAAAAAAAAAAAAAAAGTTTTCCTGTCTCCAATCTCATTCCTTCTGCCCAGTTTGAATATAGTCAGCTAAGTACACAATCCTACCCCATTCCTGCTATTGAATAAATATCAAATGATGCCAAAGACAGAAGCATTATGCACATTTTTGATAAAAATTGTTCCAAATTACCTTGCATTATTTTTAGTCGGGGAAAAAATGGAAGTATTTTTGTTAAGCAATGATCTACTCTTGTCATATTCCACCCTGAAGACACATCATATATCTTTCCTCTAATGAAGTGTTTTCTAGAAAGTAGAATACAGTCCTCTGTTTCCAGTCTTTAGACACCACTGATTGCTATGGTAACCTCGGGCTTCTTGAGTTATAATTTTTTTTCCTTTCTAAAAGAAATAATTTCAGTTTAATTGACTAATGGATTTTAACTCAAACTATAATAACAAGTGCAACCATACCCCTTTTTCATTAAAAATCTGTAATCAGAATTTTGCAAATGAAGAGGTCGTTTCTCAAAGACCCTGAAATGTAATATATAGCAGGAAAAACAAGAAAGAAAATGTGAATAAAGTAACATATCAAAACCAAAATACAGTAGCAACTTCAACAGCTATTTCTTTAAAAAAAAAAACAACAGCATTTATTTTAGAAGATCAAAAGATAAGCTTGGAACAGTAATCAGGCTACTAAAAAAAAAAAAAAAAAAAAAGGCACAAAATGAAACTCCCAAATTCATGAAACACTGTGCTCAAGAATGCATGTATTTATTCTTTGCTATGAAGAATCCTGGAATGTAGATTCAAATAGACAGATCCAAATGGTATTTTGACACATAACATCAGGGCTAAATGTGCCCTAGTTTACTTCAGTTCCTGCTTTACTCACACTAGATTCAATGTAGGATCCAAAAAACTGTTGAAAATTTTAACTTGAAACAAAGTGAAACGCCTTAACAAATCTAGTTGTCTATCATCTGGCTCTGTGTTTATCCCATTTGCAAAATCAACAGGGAAGTCTGTGAAAAGAGAATTGGGCCAAGAATCAGAAGACTTCAACTTTTATTGTAAAATCTACCATCTTTGTGCTGTTTGTCCTTGAGCAAGTTGCAGAAACACTATGAATTGTGTTTTTTAAGACCCTGCCCAGCCTACATCAGAGGAGTTGTGATGTTGTTAGGATTAAATGAGATAAGGTTACTAAAGGCTTTGAAATATACAAAGTTGGACTCAAGTGTAGCACACAGTGACAGCTTGTCAGGTGGTGCTAGTAGTAAGGAACTCACCTGCCAATGCAGGAGACTTCAGAGGGTGGATCCCTGGATCAGGAAGATCCCCTGAAGGAGGGCGTGACAATTCAGTCCACTATTCTCGCCTGGAGAACCCCATGGACAAAGGAGCCTGGAGGACTAGAGTCCATAGCATCACACAAAGTCAGGCATGACTGAAGCGATGCACGCACGCATGGTATAGTGCTAAACAGGGCTAAGTTGTGACATCAACTTCATAAGCCAGAGGGTAGTGATATTCTGGAACTCTGCTCCCTCACAAAGGAGCCTTGTACATCTCATGACTTTTCCACATGGCCCCAGGGAAGACAAGGAAGCCCAGATGGTGGCAGTTTGCTATTTGAAACACAACCTAAGGATTTTGTAAGAGCAAATGTTGATGTTGTCAAAACAAAGCGTGGGCTACCTAGAGAGGTGGTGAGGAGACTTCCAGAGACCATGTGATTTATTTTCTAAGGTTTACAACATAAATTTCTATTTCCTTTTATCTGCTTCAGATTGAACAAAAATAGATGGCATTTCTGTTCTCCAAAGAAGAATAATTAAGCCTCTGTATTGTGTTTACCCAGTTCTTAGAAGAAAGGTCTTCTTTCACAAACTTCGAATGTCAATATGCAAAATACAACTGTTTCAATTACATCTGTTAAAATGAAAGTACCCTTCACATGCTACCAGCTCCAATATTCTTGCCTGGAAAATCCCATGGACAGAGAAGCCCGGCAGGCTACAGTCCATGGCATCACAAAGGAGTCGGACACAATTGCACACACACACACACACACACACACACATACATCTTAGTTCACAGCACTGTCTAAGCCAAACATTTATAAATTTATAATTCTTCCAAGGGTGATCTTACCTATAGATCTGAATGAAGAGCAAGATTCCTTGTATGACTTCATCATTGCAAGGGAGGAATCAGTAGAGAGGAGGAAAAGATATATGGGCCTTGGAATTAGAAGGTCTCGTGGGAGTCTAGGTCAGGGTACTCATCAGTTGTTGGACCTGACTGGAAGTTTCCTGATTTGCAGAACAAAAATACTATTACTACTCTCAAGGTCACAGGTCTGTGCTCTGGGAGCATTTGCTGAGTAAACTAGCTCATGCTTGACTACAAGTGAAGAATAATTTGTGAATTTAGCATGGCCCAATTTTTGCTTATCTTCTGTTCTGAAAAAAAGTATCGCAGTTTTTTTTCAGATTTTAAAATAACATATGTCTGCCATGTAAAATTTGGAAAATATGGACAGTACAAAGAAGAAAGTAAACCTCTCTCTTACTCCCCACGTATAATCACTGCCAATATTTTGTGGTATTTCTTTCTAGTGGGTATGTATAGATGTGTATATGTATGGTACAATACATGCTGTGTATTCTGATTTTTTTCTTGTGACATGATATTACACACATTTCCCGAGTTTGTTACTACTCTTAGAAAACATGAGTTTTAATAGCTCCTTAAAATGCCATTGTATGATTTTGCCAAGTTTGCTTTTGCCTACCCTGAATTTCACATCCTTTAAAAAATTATTTTGGAAGTGAAATCTAAGTTTAAAAAAATCAGCAAAACAGAACTTTAAAGCAAAAATAGGGAATATTCTATTTACTCCCCATTGTCCTGCAAGATGTATTCTATAGCACATTCTCTGTATCCTTGCAGAACTTTCTCTGTACGTTCACAAAAATAATTTCTATATTCTTGCTACTCAAGATCTGTAACATCAGCATTCTCTTCGAGCTTCTTGGAAGCAGAGAATCTCAGGTCCCATCTAGGCCCACTAAACCAAGTCTGCATTTTAACAAGATCTCAAGTAATTTGTACACATTTTAAAGTGTGAGAAGCTGGTCTGCACAAAGGAGTTTTGGGGCCAGATCCAGCCTGCTGTCTGTTTTGTATGGCATGTCAAATACGAGTACCATTTATATTTTCAAATGGTTGAAAATAAATCAAAAGAAGATCACTATTTAGTGACACATGAAAATTACATAAAATTCAAAGTTCAGTGTCCATAAAGTTTTAATTGAATGTAGATATGTCTGTTTGTTGATGCACTGTCTGTGGCTGCTTAAGTGCTGCAGTGACAGAGTTGAGCAATTATGACAGAGATGTTATGGCCTACAGAGCCTAAAACATTTATTATCTGTCCTTTACAGAAAAGAAAGTTTGCCAACCCTGGTTTATCTGGCAGAGTATCTAGGACTGTGAGAATATAACTCAATTTGTTTATATCTATGCATATGATTATATGAACTAAAAGCAAATGACACAAACATTTTGGAAAGTGAATATATATTTCATAAGTCACTATCATTTGGTGATATTTATCATATTTAATATTTGTCTATTTGCTTATTTTCTCTCTCCCCACCCTAGAAACAAGTTTTAAGAGACCATCTTGTTTATTGAAGACACACATTACATTCAATAAATATTTGCTCAATTTTTAACATTCACAGTAATATCATGAGTAGGTATGATTACTATTCATATCTATACATAAAACAAAAATATGAAATTATCTGCCCAAGACCACAACCAAATTAACTGACAAAGAGTACAAATATTTTCTACTAGAAACATGTTTTTCTGCTCTACTTTTTCTTTGAAGAACTTTGCTGAGAAAAATAAGAGAAGAAATGGCAATGACCATTTCTTTATTTGCATTAAAAAATAAAGAGAGTATTTGGCTGGAACATTAAAAATACAGGTAAGAGAAGTTCAAAGACTTGCCATATTTACCTAGCCATTGGCCACCAGTACTTGGATTTCAAAGCATTCAGTATAATAATTTCAGACCCCAAAATACAGCTACTAGACTCTGAAAACTGTATGATATGACAAATTGCAGAGGGCCATTTAACTGTTTATTATGAAAATATGAAATTGGCACAAGATCTTTGATCTCAGAAATAGACTGTTAGTTGACGTCAGTTGGGCTCCCTTGAAGGCTCAGCAGGTAAAGAATCCACCTGCAATGCAGGAGACACAGGAGGTGCAAGTTCAATCTCTGAGTTGGGAAGAGTCCCTGGAGGAGGAAATGGCACCCCACTCCAGTATTCTTTCCTGAAAAACCCCACGGACAGAGGAGCCTGGTGGGTTATAGTCCAAAAAGTTGCAAAGAATTGGACACAACTGAGAGACTAAGCACACAGCACGCTTAGTCAAGCACTTTATTGATAAATTCAGGAAAGACTCGAGTTATAGAAACAAACCTTGGGAAAAGCAGGAACACAGGTAAATCATGAGGAACTAACTGGCGAAACTCTATACTAAAGCAAGAAAGAGGACGGTACCAACCCTGGCTGACTTGACTTAGGAAGCAAAGGGATAGAGTGTGAATAGCTATTAGTAAGATAAAGAGTAAAGGGAAATAGACAACTAAGAGAAAGGAAATTGGCTCTCCCTTTGTACAAGCATGGGGGACTTAGAAGGACTGGGAATTGAGGTCTGTGAATTTTTGTCTCATTTCTAACAGATGCCAACATCTCAAGTTGTGGCAAATGAGTAGAGAATTTCCAGATACAGATGCAATTATGAAAACAGGACTCTAACAAAGAATCCTGTCATTTGCTCACCTGGACAGCCCCATGAGTGAACTCACTTTGTCTGAATGTGGCTGCTCTTCAGAGTTTATCAATCCATCATTTGAATTTGCACATTGTTTCAAATTTGCAAGGTGTTAACGTCAGTGTTTAGATGGCCAGGCATGAGACACTATGTTTGTCTTGGGACAAAAAAGGCAATAAGGATGACAATGCTACTAAGATACCTGAACATCTGATGGGTTGGGGGCTTTGTGACTCTGGTTTATTTTGGCTGAGGGCATTTTCTCTAAGCAGCAAAGGCAGGTGGAGATCAGAGTACCTTAGAGCTAACTCTCTTTGCCGCTCAAGTAATTACTTTGTATGTGCATTTACCCATGTGTGTTCAACTACAGTATGGTATTTCAAAATATGCTTTTAATCACACAATATCCCTGAACTTATCATTTTAATGCACTGAGCTTTCATTAAACTTTTTTATTCACTAAAGATGAAAATTCCAGAAAGAATGAGAATAGGTTTTTTGCTTACTTAAAAATAGTTATTCCCAAAACCAAAAAGAAAATTTTTAATTTACTAGGGAATTTCACTGACAAATCAGTTCCACACCATGATCTTCACACCTTTTAAAAACCCAGCTCATGTAAATCATGGCAGAAGATTCCTTTTTTCTCCAAAATGTCATTTTCTTTTTATTCTTAGAATCATCTAGTTAATTACACTCAGAGCATGACACTTTATCATCATTGATTTATGCATTGCCCGTTTTTGCTTTTATTCTTCTTGTTTGTCTGTTTCATTTTACCTGTGTTTTCCTATACCTCCCCACCCTCAAAAGGCAACCATTCTAATGTGTTTATATATCATTTGGTATAGAGCTGACAGATCAAATATAGGATCCCCAGTTAGATATGAATTTCACATAAACTACAAATAATTTTTAGTACAAGTCTCAAATATTATATGGGACAGGCTTATACTAAATACTTAGTATAAGTATGAGCTTATGCTAAAAAATATAACATTTTATTTGAAATTCAAATTTAACTCAGTGTCCTGAACTTTCATTTGCTCAGTCAGCTAATCACCACTTGGTGCAATTTGTACAATGTTTCCTATTTTGCTGTATGTATCTTAATGTATCTTAACAAAAAATGGATAATTCTCTCTCTCATTTCCTTACACCGATAACAATATTTTTACAGTCCATCTAACTGCCTTTGTGTTATCCAGTTTTGCTTCTGGTTCTGTGAATCCTGAAGGCTTCATTGTACTTCATGGAATATATCTGCCCATGTGGACCTATGTAGTACCCCACAGCTAGATACTCAGCTTGGAATAGACTCCAATTTCCAATACCCAGAAGCAATATTGTGACAAGCATGGTCTTTTATCATCTGTGTGAGAGAATCTTTAGACTTTAAACTCAGGGCCACAACTACTTGATCATGTGTCTGTGTGTGTGTGTGTGTGTTCAGTATATGTATATATGTGTGTGTGTGTATATAATAATATATATATATTTAGTAGTCACATAATGTATATATATACTCATACACATTGAATTTGAACAGGAACTGCCAACTGATCTTCACAGCAGGGGCAATAATCTTCAATTCCCCCACTATTTGGTGTTTTCCTATATTTTAATATGTTTCTTATTTACTAGGTGGACTCTGGGAGTTGGTGATGGACAGGGAGGCCTGGTGTGCTGCGGTTCATGGGGTCACAAAGAGTCGGACACGACTGAGCGACTGAACTGAACTGAACTGAAAGTAATAGCTCACATTTGTATTAGTTTAATTACTAACACATTTCAGAAACTTTGATATATTTATGAGCCTTTGGATATTTCACTTACAGAAATTGCCTGTTGTTATCCTTTGCCATTTTTCTTTAGAGTTGTGTTCTTTTTGTTGACTTGTCATTTCTAGATATTAATCCTCAGTCACCCACCCTACCCTGTGTCTTAGTCGCTAAGTCTTGTTTGACTCTTCCACAACCCCATGGACTGAAGCCTGCCAGACTTCTCTGCCCATGGAATTTCCCAGGCAAGAATACTGGAGTAGGTTGCCATTTCCTTCTCCAGAGGATCTTCCCGACCCAGGGAAAGAACCTGGGCCTCTTGCACTGATAGGCGATTCTTTATCACTGAGCCACCAGGGAAACCCCACTCTGGTAGTCTCAGCAACAAGTCTGAAAATTTCCTCAAGGAACCAACTTTTGTTTTTTTAATTAATTCTTAATGCGTTATATGTGTAGGGGTATTAATAATAGCATCTTCCTCTAATGTTCTTTCTATAAGTAGATAACCTTTTCTGACCCTTACAATATTCTTGTGGAGGTTAGATTTCTGAGTGGATTCTCTTCTGTAGTACATCAGTCCTCAGGATGAATTCTACAATATTATACTGTACATGTTAAGGAAAAGGGGCATCTTAAGAGACAAAAGAAAATAACTGGAGAAGATCCCCCCCATCCTTCCCACATTGCACAGAGAGGAAGAGCAGGACCATGGACCCGTAGCATGAGTCTATTTGTCAGGGGTCAGAATCGAAGCACTTTTTGAGTTCCTTTGTAGAGGAAATTTATCAATGAAAAATCCTGTGGGTGCCAGGTATTTTAAATGTGGATAATGGCTCTTTATAGAAGTTGTCTATAATAATCTTTCCTCCAGTTGCAGGGGAAGGGCCACTAATCTCATAGCAAACTGAGTTCAAATGCATTCTTTCTTCCTGATAGAAAAGAGAAATGTGAGACTGAATCCAGCTTGTTCCTTTTTTCAGGTAACCCAGAACAAAGCCCTGAACAAATGTACTCATTATACCACAATTTTTCCCCTTTAAATTATACTTTGTCAGATATTAAGAGTACAACTCCATTTTAGTTTTCACTCATGTTTGCCTTGTCTGTATCACATCTTTTATTTTCAATATTTTTGATATTTTTTGTGTTAAATGTCTCTTTTTGAAAAGACCACTTTGTTGGATCATTTTTATTAATGTTAAAAATACAGTTTGAGACTGTCTGGTATTGTCTATTATAAATTTTTAAATGATTTTTATAGCAGAACACTTCTGCTATTTCATTTGATATTTTTCATTTTCTGCACTTTTCTCCTTCACCTTCTCATTTCTTACTCTCTTCTATCTAAATAACTTTTGTTCTTCACATTTGAAACTATATGTTACACATTTATATTCATATGTTCTGCCTTTAAGATCAAGGCTATATTTATTTACTCATTAATTTCCTAAATTTCTCAACATCTACATCTCCTTTACCTTCTATATTTTCATTCTGGATTGCTCTGAATTGTTAAAAATACACTTATATCTCTCTTTCCCCTATTAAGAAGACTTAAGCATAACTAAGTTATTTGATTTCTATCACCTCCCACATCCTTGGAAGAAAAGCTATGACCAAAATAGACAGCATATTAAAAAGCAGAGACATTACTTTGCAAACAAACATCCATCTAGTCAAAGCCATGGTTTTCCCAGTAGTCATGTATGGATGTGAGAGTTGGACTATAAAGAAATCTGAGCACCAAAGAATTGATGCTTTTGAATTGTGGTGTTGGAGAAGACTCTTGAGAGTCCCTTGGACTGCAGGGAGATCCAACCAGTCCATCCTAAAGGAAATCAGTCCTGAACATTCACTGGAAGGACTGATGCTGAAGCTGAAACTCCAATACTTTGGCCACCTGATGCAAAGAACTGACTCATTGGAAAAGACCCTGATGCTGGGAAAGATTGAAGGCAGGAGAAGAAGGGGATGACAGAGGGTGAGATGGGTTAATGGCATCACTGACTTGATGGACATGAGTTTGAGCAAGCTCTGAGAGTTGGTGATGAACAGGGAAGCCTGGCATGCTGCAGTCCACGGGGTTGCAAAGAGTTAGACATGATTGATGACTGAACTTAACTGAACTGACCTCCCACATAACTTGCAAAATCTTCCTGGAATTGTTTTCTTCTGTGACATCATGGGCTTCCCTGATAGCTCAGTTGGTAAAGAATCCACCTGCAGTGTAGGAGACCCTGGTTCAATTCCTGGGTCAGGAAGATCCCCTGGAGAAAGGATAGGCTACCCACTCTAGTATTCTTAGGCTTCCCTTGTGGCTCAGCTGGTCAAGAATCCACCTGCATATAGGAGACCTGGGTTCAATCCCTGGGTTGGGAAGATCCCCTGGAGAAGGGAAAGGCTACCCACTTCAGCATTCTGGCCTGGAGAATTCCATGGACTATTTAGTCCATGGGGTCACAAAGAGTCGGACACGACTGAGTGACTTTCACTTTCCATTTTCTGTGACATCATAGTATATATAGAAAATGCTGAAGACTCCACCAAAATACTGTTTGAACTAATAAACAATTTCAGTGAATTTGTTGGGTACAAATCAATATGGAAAAGTCTGTTGTGTTTCTACACACTAAAAACAAACTATCAGAAAGAAAAATTAAGGAAACCATCTCATTTCCAAATGCATTGAAAAGAATAAAATACCTATGAAAAAATTTAGCCAAGGAGGTGAAAGACCAGCACACACTGAAATTTATAAGACACTGTTGAAGGAAATCGCAGATGACACACATAAATGGAAAGATATTCCATGTTCATGTGTTGGAAGAATCAATACTACTCAAAGGAATCTACAGACTCAATGCAGTCCTGTCAAAACTCAGATAGCATTTCTGGAATGAAAACAGAAATAGAACAAACAATCCTAAAATTTGTATGGAACCCACAAAAGACTCCAAATAGCCAAAGCAATCTTGAAATGAAGAACAAAGCTGGAGATGTACCACTTCCTGAATGTAAACTATACCACAAAGTTATATTAATCAAAAAAGTATGGTATTGGCATAAAAAAAAGACACTTAAATCAGTGGAACATAGTAGATAGTCCATTAAAAAATCCAAGCATATATGATCAATTAAATTATGACAAAGGGTCTAGGTACAATGGGGAAAGAACAGTCTTTTAATAAATCGTGCTGGGAAAACTGGACAGCTACATGCAAAAGAATGAAACTGGACCATTATCTTACACAGTACACAAAATCTGACACAAAAGGAATTAAAGACTTGAAAGTAAGATATGAAACCTTAAAATTCTTAAAACAAAATATAGGCGGTAAGCTGTTGACATGGGGCCTGGCAATACTTTCTAGAATTCGACATCAAAAGTAAAGGCAACAAAAGCAAAAATAAACAAATCAGACTACATCAAACTGAAAAGCTTCTGCAAAGCAAAGGAAACTATCAACAAAATAGAAAAGGCAACATACTAAATTGGAGAAAATATTTACAAACCATATTTGTGATAAAGGGTTACTATACAAAATATATTACGAATACATACAACACAATTTAAAAAAATCTGATTAATAAAATGGGCAGAGGATTTAAATAGATATATTTCCAAAGACCCCAATAACCTCAGATAGACAGATGACACCACCTTTATGGCAGAAAGTGAAGAAGAACTAAAGAGTCTCTTGATGAAAGTGAAAGAGGAGAGTGAAAAAGTTGGTTTAAAGCTCAACATTGAGAAAACTAAGATCGTGGCATCTGCTCCTATCACTTCATGGGAAATAGATGGGGAAACAGTGGAAACAGTGTCAGACTTTATTTTTCTGGTCTCCAAAATCACTGAAGATGGTGATTGCAGCCATGAAATTAAAAGACGTTTGATCCTTGGAAGAAAAGTTATGACCTACCTAGACAGCATATTTAAATGCAGAAAAAAATAAATAAATAAAATGCAGAGACATTCCTTTGCCAACAAAAGCCCATCTAGTCAAAGCTATGGTTTTTCCAGTATGTATGAATGAGAGAGTTGGACTATAAAGAAAGCTGAGTGCTGAAGAATTGATGTTTTTGAGCTATGGTGCTGGAGAAGACTCTTGAGAGTCCCTTGGACTACAAGGAGATCCAACCAGTCCATCCTAAAGGAGATCAGTCCTGGGTGTTCATTGGAAGGACTGATGCTGAAGCTGAAACTCCAATACTTTGGCTACCTCATGCAAAGAGCTGACTCATTGGAAAAGTCCCTGAAGCTGGGAGGGGTCGGGGGCAGGAGGAGAAGGGGACGACAGAGGATGAGATGGCTGGATGGCATCACCAACTCGATGGACATGACTTTGAGTAAGCTCAAGGAGTTGGTGATGCACAGGGAAGCCTGGCATGCTGCAGTTCATGGGGTCTGAAAGAGTTGGACATGACTGAGTGACTGAAATAAACTGAACTGATTTCCAAAGAAGACATATAGATAGCCAACAGGTATACGAAAAGATGCTCAACATTACTGATCAGTGAAGTGCAAATCAAAACCAAAGTGAAATATCACCTTACATCTATCAAAATGGCTATTACTAAAATGACAGGAAATAACAAGTGTTGGCAAGAATGTGGAGAACAGAGAATTTTTGAGTATGGCTTCTGGAAGTGTAAATTGGTTCAACCACCATGGAAAACAAAATGGAGGTTCCTCAAAGAATTTAAAAACAGAACTACTGTATGATCCAGCAGTTCCCCTTCTTAGTATTTACTCAAAGAAAACAAAAATGGTAACCCAAAAAGATGTATGCACCTTCACGTTCATGGTTCTTGGCAGCATATTCACAACAGCCAAGATGTGGAAGCGACCTAAGTGCCCACTGAAGGTGAATAGATAAAGAAGTGATAAAGTGTGATACACATAAACACACACACACAATGGATGTTGTCATTTTTAAAAACTGGATGGGCCTTCAGGGTATTATCCTAAGTGAAATCAGACAGAGAAAGACAAATACTGTGTGAATCCAAAAAAACAGAAAAAAAAAAAAAAGATACAACCCTTCTACCCTCACCCCACTGAGCCAAGTTCATAGACTCAGAGAAAAGATTGGTGGTTTCCAGAGGTGGGGAGGGGCATCAGGCGAAGAGAGAGTGTGAAGGGGACTGTGCAAATGGGTGAAGGAGATCAAAAGGTACAAACTTTCTGTTGTGAAATAAATAATTCATGGGGATATAATCTACAGTATGGTAACCATAGTTAATAATATTATATTGCATCTTGACAAGTTGTTAAGAGAATAAATCTTAAGACTTCTTGTTCCAAGGGAAAAAAAACTTGTAACTATGCACAGTCACAGATATTGGCTAGACTTATTGTAGTGACCTTTTCACAACAGATATGAAAACTGAGGCATTGTGTTGTACACCTGAAACTAATACAATGATACATGCCAATTATCTCTCAAAAACAAATTAACACATTAATGAATAAATGACAGTGTTCGTAGGTGACATGTTCTTTTTCTCTGGAATATTTTTTTTTCTTTTTCCTTAAATTTCACTAAATACTTAACTGTGACATTGTCTTACCCCTAATGTTTGCCTTGCCCTTGTCTCTACCAATCTGAGCCCTTTTATTATAATGTGATATTTTCAACTTTAATTTAGTAATCTTGATTATTTCTTCAGATAGTTCCTTTTTTCTGTTTTCTCTTTTTCTCCCTAATTCTGTCCTTTCTGTTGCCTGCTGCTGCTGCTAAGTCACTTCAGTTGTGCCCGACTGTGTGCGAGCCCATAGACGGCAGCCCACCAGGCTCCTCCCCAGCCCCTGGGATTCTCCAGGCAAGAATACTGGAATGGGTTGCCATTTCCTTCTGTTGCCTAGATATTGATATTTTTATTTTTCAACATTTTTATTCACTCAATCTCTTTTTCTATTTTCCGTCTTTTTTGCTCAACTTTTTTCAAAGTCTATCCATCTGGTCTTCTCTTCTTAACTCTGTATGTCCTAATGCTTATTCCAACTACTGAGTTCTTTACTTCTATCATTTTTATTCCTGTTTTTCCACTTGGCTCCTTTCATGATTTCGGGTTCTTTCTTTGTATTGCAAACATCTTCCTTTATCTTTTAGTGAATTCATCAGGCTTATTTCAAGTTCTTTATGCATATATTTCAATTATTCTTCCTCAGGTGGTTTATGTTGTTCCTCTGTGATGTTTCTTTACTAGTAACTGGTTATTCTGCAAATGCCTAGCTAGTTTGCCTGTGAATTCATCTGATGGATACCTGATGATCTGTGTGAAATCAGCAATAGAAAGCGCTGAAAGATCTGGCTGGAACACCCCCAGGTGAATATATGGAGTTAAAAATGGAAAAGCTCCTTAGCATAGAACTCCAGAAACTATAGAAAATCTGCTAAGAACTCCTGTTTATTTCCAATCCCCCAGGCAACTCTTCTGATCATTGCTTTACCTTTAAATACTTAGGTAGCAGTGGCTTTAACAGGAGGTAGGGACTTCTAATCTTTTATTGCTGAGTTTGGAGAAATAGAGATGTGAATACCTGAGCATGTCTGGCCAACCTGACAGTTTTCATTCAGTAATACCAATAAGGCTTTTATTGTTGCTGTTTAGTCACTAAGTCACGTCTGACTCTTCTACAACCCCGTGTACTCTAGTCAGGCAGGCTCCTCTGTCCACGGGATTTCCTAGGCAAAAATACGGGAGGAGTGGGCTAACATTTCCTTCCCCAAGGATCTTCCCAACGCATGGATCAAACCTGCATCTCCTGAATTGGCAGGCAGATTCTTTACCACTGAGTCACCAGGGAAGCACATGGCTTTTACATGGTCCTGAATTCAGCCTTGCTCTTCTACAGCAATGGAGGCCCGAAGTAATACATACAATCTCTATTGTAAAAGAGCAGGAGCGAAGCTTAAAAGAATCCTACAAGCTGTACCCGCACGACTGCCTCCTTTTCTCCTCTGATTTGTACTTTAACCATCACCCATCCAAAACTCCCACACAGCCCTGGCACACCTCAGACTCCTCAAGGGTTCTGTGGCTTTTCACTCTTCACTGCTCAAATCCAGGCTTTTCTTCAGCTTCTGTACTTTCCTGAGGATTGACACTGGGAGAGGACAGTTTGTCATCTCAACAAGGATCCATCATCTAGTGTTCTAAGTTGCACTGTGTCTATAACTCAAGTCTGTATCATTAACTGACTTCAGCCTGTTCCCTTTAAATGCCCTTAATTCATTCTCTCATTTATTCTTCCAACAACTATTACTAAGCATTAAGACATGCTGGCACTCTGATAGGTTCCATGGACACAAAATGAATTAAAGCATGATACAGACCTTGAAGCATTTAGCTAACCAGTGTGAAAGAAGTTTTTGGGAACACACAATAAAAATCCTTTGAAACTATCACATTCGTTATGTGAATTACAGTGATGATTAGAATGTATTTTGTCCCATCCCACATAACTCAAAAAGATTAGTTTTAATGAGCTATTATTTCATTTTCCAGGCTTTACTTCTCATTGCTTAATTCTTTTAAAATAGCATTTCATATTATTGAGGAGAGGGTTAGTTCATCTGCTGATTGCTATACCTTCTGGGATCCTTTCTGTTCCCTGAGGCTGAGGTAAAACCCAAATTTACTAATGAACTGCCAAAAAATTCATTTCACAAATTCCTACTCATGTGCCATTACTGTAAAGGCTTTGTAGTTATTACAGTGATGAGTTTAGAGCCTGGAAAGTAGGACAACGCTGTTTCAACTAATTCATTACCTACACTTTACACATTCTAAAGAGGGAAAAAGGCGTGTGCATGTGTGTGTGAGTGTGCATGCATGCATGCATGGAGAGAGAGAAACAGAGAATTGTATGCATTTTCTCATTGGCATTTGACTCCATTCTGCAATGTGTTAAACATTTATTTCATTCTTGCTCTTTCAACTTAGTTTGAACTCAGTTTGTGGTAAACCCTGCCCCTTCCATAAGTCATTCATGTGTTAATATTTGTTAATTCCATGAATGTTAATTTACTCCCCACTCTGTAGGAGGCATTCTGAAGTTGCAGAGGATATAGCTATTGTGGTGCCTTTGTAATGTATCAACTTAGTGAGGCTGAATGACATTTCACAGAATTCCTTTTCCTATATATTTCCTGGGAGATCTGGAGACTGGAAGCAAAGCAAGAGCTGTTTTGAATTTCACACACAGTGTTAATGGTCTACAGGCTCACCTCATTGATGTGAGTTAGCAGTTGGACCAATAATGCTCCACACTTCCCTGGATCTTCCTCAAGTTCCTTTGACTCATGGGCCAGGAATGTGTGCTTCTTACATCAAAATAGGCCCTGGTTCCTGCAGGACATCCATACTACCATCACCGGAGGAAACAAAAATTGACATGGGTTTCAGCCCACCTTTGTGGGGTTTAGCTCGTGTTTGTGGGTTCCAACCTATTCCTGATCACCTCCACCTTACACCCACCTTCTAGTCTTGCCTGCCTGCTTGTGGACTTTGAACTTCCGCATGAGACATGAAGACAAGGAAAGTCAAAGTCAAGTTGCTCAGTCGTGTCCGACTCTTTGCGACCCCATGGACTGTAGCCTACCAGGTTCCTCCGTCCATGGGATTTTCCAGGCAAGAATACTGGAGTGGATTGCCATTTCCTTCTCCAGGAGATCTTCCCGACCCAGGGACTAAACCCGGGTCTCCCACATTGTAGGCAGACGCTTTACCAAGGAAGTCTTGAGACATGAAGACAAAACCTTACAGAGAATGTTTCACCAACACCCACACTGCATAAAGTCAAAGCCCAGTAGTGAATCACTTGATACCACATGGATGTATCTCCTACTGGTTCTGCTTCTCTGGTGGAACTCTAACATACAGAGCTAGAAATAATAAAATTTCAACCCTAATGACATTTATAATATAGATAGGGAGGAATGTATTTTTAAAGCATCATACCACAGTTAATTCATTACATTTATGAAAAAGTCAGTGAACAAAAATTCAGAGTGACAGGATATCCTATAAGCAGGAGTCTTCTATGAGTTCTCAAAAGGATTTTGGAGGCAAGGATGTATTCTATTCCACTCAGATCCCCTTAGATCCCATTTTATCTCTTTTGGAAGTGCTCTCTGATCTCAGTGTACCTTTGTCTCCAGAAATAACAACTCTTATGTGGAGGACTGCTCCTAGGCTATTGAAACCTGCTTTGTCCCCATGAGGAGAACTAGATATTTACTTCACAAGACACAGTGGTCTCTAAAATTATTTGCTTCTATGATCCAAGGAAGGATCTCCCTCAACTGTCTTTTATCTGGTACCTTTTCTTTCTCCGTGAATTTTTTTGGACAGAATTAAAGGAGATGATGATAAGACTTTTTTTTTCCACTTAGAATTTAACATTCAAAAGCTACTAAACATATGTTCAGTGTTTTAATAAAGGCCTAATCAATTTTAGAAGTGTATATTCTACTCAGTGTTCTCAAAAGCAATCCTGCCTCTTCCCATGCTATCAGTTCAGTTCAGTTCAGTCGCTCAGTTGTGTCCGACTCTTTGTGACCCCATGAATCGCAGAACGCCAGGCCTCCTTGTCCATCACCAACTCATGTCCATCGAGTCGGTGATGCCACCCAGCCATCTCATCCTCTGTCGTCCCCATCTCCTCCTGCCCCCAATCCCTCCCAGCATCAGGGTCTTTTCCAATGAGTCAACTCTTCACATGAGGTGGCCAAAGTATTGGAGTTTCAGCCTCAGCATCAGTCCTTCCAATGAACACCCAGGACTGATCTCCTTTAGGATGAACTGGTTGGATCTCTTTGCAGTCCAAAGGACTCTCAAGAGTCTTCTCCAACAGAACAGTTCAAAAGCATCAATTTTTCAGCACTCAGCTTTCTTCACAGTCCAACTCACATCCATACATCACCACTGGAAAAACCATAGCCTTGACCAGACAGACCTCTGTTGGCAAAGTAATGTCTCTGCCTTTTAATATGCTATCTAGGTTGGTCATAACTTTCCCAAGCTATACTGATGACCAAAAAGAAATGACTTCTGTTCTTTCTCTGAGCGAATGGTACTTAAATGGACACAGTTGCCAACCCAAGTGTTACCTTAGCCTCACCTCTTACATCACATAAGTTGCCAAGTCATTTAGAACATACTTCCCTTTCTTTCTCTCCAACCTATTCCCTTTTTCACTCCTTTCTTTTACTCCTCATTACTACCAGCCTGGTTGAGAACCATATCATCTTTTTCTAGCTTGTATCAGTAGTTTCCTACCTCCCTCCTGTCTTGCCACCTTCAATTTATCTTTTACTCATTCTCAGAAGGAACTTACATGACATTACAACCAAATCAGCATCCAGTTCAAAATACCTTGTGATTCCAAGCATCCAGCATCAATATATTTCAATTTTAGTAAAATTCACCTGAAAAAATTAATGTGTGTGTTTGGTGTTGGTTGCTCAGTCATGTCCAGCTCTTTGTGACCCTATGCCATGGACTGTAGCCCACCAGACTCCTCTATCCATGGAATTCTCCAGGTAAGAATACTGGAGTGGGCTGTCATTCTCTTCTCCAGGGGAATCTTTCCATACCAGGGATCAAACCTGCATCTCCTGCACTGCAGGTAGATTTTTTTACTGTCTCAGCCAACAGAGAAGCCCCCAAAACTTATTGCTCCTCTATATATTCTCTATATAAAAATCCCAGTGTACTTTGTCTGCTGTTCAGCTGTCCAGTTCTTCTTCACATTCTCTTCTAGTCTTAGAAACTTGAGCCATTTACTGAACATTCTTTTTTGTACCTCCCTGCCATTGCATACATTAGTTCTACTACTCAGAATGTCCTAACTTCCCTTGTCCAACCTGTATTGTCTTGCTAGTTCACACATTACTGTGTGAAGCCTTCTCTGATACCCTTGGGCAGAACAAGCTTTGGCTTTCTTAAGGCTTCTGCTATACTCTGTACATTTAAAATAACATCATAGCAGATATTTGTGTGTAATTATCCTTTTTCCAAATAGACTGTAAATCCTTAAGAGCAAGAAACTGTTCTTTTAATTTTGAAATTCACCAAAATGTCAGAGGTAATCTGGGTTTTTTGTTTGTTTGTTTGTTTGTCATTTGCTGGGGGAAGGCAAGGAATGGCAACTTTATTCAGAAAGCCAGCAGAAAGTTGGCAGACTAGTGTCCCAAAGAATCATCTTCCAGAGATGATTACACATTTGATGAAGGAACAAAACTAGCTAATGTATATTACTCTATGAGGAAGTCAAAGAACTCTTTAAATGAATTTTGCTCTACTACAAGGTATGCAACAAATAGGAAATGATATTTCTACCATCTCAAGAGACTTAGCTCTGCCAGCCCATTCCCATTCCCTAATCTACCACCCACACCCCCTATCCCAGCCCAACTCCTCACCAACTCAACAAAATAAATTCCCTTCAGCTATCCACATTTTCCTTTCTTTGATTGAAATTGAAGTTACTCAAACTTTTACTCTGGGGAATCTCATCTACCCATACACTCAACACCTCCCAAACAGTTAATCATGTTAATCCTTTCAACAAAAGAAGAGTTCTGGAAAATACAATTTCCCCTATCTAATTATACTTGCTGTACTACCCTGGTGTCCCTTACAGAGAGATGATCTGGACAATTACCCAAGTAGCTGCTTGTGAAACTGACCCTGAATCTGATAATGTTCTGAATGTTCAATAATTGGCTTCCATCAAAAATACTCTATAATGTAGTCAAGAAATTTGAGGAAATGGGCAAAACCTACACCATCTCTAGTGAAGCCTCTAATATAACATACCACACTAAGCAAATGTTTCACTCACATCTGATACAGTAGCAGTAATATTGACTAGGTGGTGGTGAATTGTAATATGACAGAGACGTGAATTTTCTTTGTCCCTCGGCCAGTGTTTCTTAAGTTCTAGACTTTAGTCCACCTGCACCTGAATCAACAAAGATATTCGTTAAAATATACATTCTTTAGGCCCATCTATTGAGACTAGGTCAGAATCTCTTGTGGCTCAGCTGGTGGAAGAATCCACTCACAACGCTGGAGACCTGGGTTTGATCGCTGGGTTGGGAAGATCCCCTAGAGATGGGAAAGGCTACCCACTTCAGTATTCTGGCCTAGAGAATTCCATGGACAGTCCATGGGGTTGCAAAGAGTTGGACACGACTGAGCGACTTTCACTTTCACAGAGTCTCTAGAGCTAGGACTCGGGAATCAAAGCTGATTTGTCTTTGTTATTGTTCTCTTCAAACTTAAGAGCAATGTTAATGTTCTAGGCAAAATGCAAATTGAGCAAAAAATTTTATTTCAAGTCCTTTCCTCTCTTTGGATCCCTACCCACTGCCATGGTCTTATTGCAAAAACTTTTTACGGAGTTTTCGTTTTGTAATAAATGTTACACAGATGTCAGCATTACCAATACAGTGATTTTACAGTAAGAATTTTAGATGTTAGCAAAAAAAAAAAAATAATTTCCATCTTTCTCTTGAGTCTAATAAGAGATCCATTATTATTAAAGAGTCATTTGAATCTACTAGGCACATAAAATGACACCAAGTACCTGAAATCTTCCTCAGTATAGAGACAAGATTATTGAAAAATAAAATAAAAAAAGAAGTTAAGGCAACGTTGAGTGCCCTAAACTGCTTCATTTATTTTAGGTTGTGTCTATAAAAGTGAATATAATGGAGAACTGAACAATTATTTAGAGAATTTTGTAGATTAGAGAACATTATAGATTGGGAAAAACCTGATTCTTATTTTAGTTTCTCCTTTATTCCAAAAATGACTGGCTTTTAATCACCCATGTAACTGCTTTATACCTTTGGCTTTTTAGATAAATAATTTCTTGAGGGTAAAAACCATTTACACATGTCTTCTGTACAATTTACATATCCTAGCTTAGAACTCTGCATTTTCGGAGGTTCCATCTGACAAACACACCAAGTCTTATATTATTAGGCAAAAAATGAATAGGTTATGCTCTAAGAAATCAAAATATTTCCAAATTACCACTATTTATGTGAATTTTTCAATTTTAATGCTTTTTGGGGTACTAATTCTCTAAATAGAGAATAGTAGTAAATTTATGAATTAGGATCTTAGATATAGGTCTAAAATGAACACTATTCACTTACTAGCTTTAGGGCCTGTATTTTCGGAATAACTGTCATTATGTAAAATATTTGAATAAAAGTGACCCTTCCTATAAGGGCAGTTAAATAGCAAGCACATTAAATGTGTGTATGCTTCCACTAAAGAAAAACAAAAATGAAGTTAAGGAGTCTTCAGAACAAAGAAGCAAATAACAAACGTAAAAAAGGATACCACGACTTCAGTTCAGTTCAGTTGCTCAGTCGTGTCTGACTCTTTGTGACCCCATGAATCACAGAACGCCAGGCCTCCCTGTCCATCACCAACTCCCAGAGTTTACTCAAACTCGTGTCCATCGAGTCAGTGATGCCACCCAGCCATCTCATCCTCTGTCATCCCCTTCTTCTCCTGCTCCCAATCCCTCCCAACATCAGGGTCTTTTCCAATGAGTCAACTCTTCACATGAGGTGGCCAAAGTATTGGAGTTTCAGCCTCAGCATCAGTCCTTCCAATGAACACCCAGGACTGATCTCCTTTAGGATGAACTGGTTGGATCTCTTTGCAGTCCAAAGGACTCTCAAGAGTCTTCTCCAACAGAACAGTTCAAAAGCATCAATTTTTCAGCACTCAGCTTTCTTCACAGTCCAACTCACATCCATACATCACCACTGGAAAAACCATAGCCTTGACCAGACAGACCTCTGTTGGCAAAGTAATGTCTCTGCCTTTTAATATGCTATCTAGGTTGGTCATAACTTTCCCAAGCTATACTGATGACCAAAAAGAAATGACTTCTGTTCTTTCTCTGAGCGAATGGTACTTAAATGGACACAGTTGCCAACCCAAGTGTTACCTTAGCCTCACCTCTTACATCACATAAGTTGCCAAGTCATTTAGAACATACTTCCCTTTCTTTCTCTCCAACCTATTCCCTTTTTCACTCCTTTCTTTTACTCCTCATTACTACCAGCCTGGTTGAGAACCATATCATCTTTTTCTAGCTTGTATCAGTAGTTTCCTACCTCCCTCCTGTCTTGCCACCTTCAATTTATCTTTTACTCATTCTCAGAAGGAACTTACATGACATTACAACCAAATCAGCATCCAGTTCAAAATACCTTGTGATTCCAAGCATCCAGCATCAATATATTTCAATTTTAGTAAAATTCACCTGAAAAAATTAATGTGTGTGTTTGGTGTTGGTTGCTCAGTCATGTCCAGCTCTTTGTGACCCTATGCCATGGACTGTAGCCCACCAGACTCCTCTATCCATGGAATTCTCCAGGTAAGAATACTGGAGTGGGCTGTCATTCTCTTCTCCAGGGGAATCTTTCCATACCAGGGATCAAACCTGCATCTCCTGCACTGCAGGTAGATTTTTTTACTGTCTCAGCCAACAGAGAAGCCCCCAAAACTTATTGCTCCTCTATATATTCTCTATATAAAAATCCCAGTGTACTTTGTCTGCTGTTCAGCTGTCCAGTTCTTCTTCACATTCTCTTCTAGTCTTAGAAACTTGAGCCATTTACTGAACATTCTTTTTTGTACCTCCCTGCCATTGCATACATTAGTTCTACTACTCAGAATGTCCTAACTTCCCTTGTCCAACCTGTATTGTCTTGCTAGTTCACACATTACTGTGTGAAGCCTTCTCTGATACCCTTGGGCAGAACAAGCTTTGGCTTTCTTAAGGCTTCTGCTATACTCTGTACATTTAAAATAACATCATAGCAGATATTTGTGTGTAATTATCCTTTTTCCAAATAGACTGTAAATCCTTAAGAGCAAGAAACTGTTCTTTTAATTTTGAAATTCACCAAAATGTCAGAGGTAATCTGGGTTTTTTGTTTGTTTGTTTGTTTGTCATTTGCTGGGGGAAGGCAAGGAATGGCAACTTTATTCAGAAAGCCAGCAGAAAGTTGGCAGACTAGTGTCCCAAAGAATCATCTTCCAGAGATGATTACACATTTGATGAAGGAACAAAACTAGCTAATGTATATTACTCTATGAGGAAGTCAAAGAACTCTTTAAATGAATTTTGCTCTACTACAAGGTATGCAACAAATAGGAAATGATATTTCTACCATCTCAAGAGACTTAGCTCTGCCAGCCCATTCCCATTCCCTAATCTACCACCCACACCCCCTATCCCAGCCCAACTCCTCACCAACTCAACAAAATAAATTCCCTTCAGCTATCCACATTTTCCTTTCTTTGATTGAAATTGAAGTTACTCAAACTTTTACTCTGGGGAATCTCATCTACCCATACACTCAACACCTCCCAAACAGTTAATCATGTTAATCCTTTCAACAAAAGAAGAGTTCTGGAAAATACAATTTCCCCTATCTAATTATACTTGCTGTACTACCCTGGTGTCCCTTACAGAGAGATGATCTGGACAATTACCCAAGTAGCTGCTTGTGAAACTGACCCTGAATCTGATAATGTTCTGAATGTTCAATAATTGGCTTCCATCAAAAATACTCTATAATGTAGTCAAGAAATTTGAGGAAATGGGCAAAACCTACACCATCTCTAGTGAAGCCTCTAATATAACATACCACACTAAGCAAATGTTTCACTCACATCTGATACAGTAGCAGTAATATTGACTAGGTGGTGGTGAATTGTAATATGACAGAGACGTGAATTTTCTTTGTCCCTCGGCCAGTGTTTCTTAAGTTCTAGACTTTAGTCCACCTGCACCTGAATCAACAAAGGTATTCGTTAAAATATACATTCTTTAGGCCCATCTATTGAGACTAGGTCAGAATCTCTTGTGGCTCAGCTGGTGGAAGAATCCACTCACAACGCTGGAGACCTGGGTTTGATCGCTGGGTTGGGAAGATCCCCTAGAGATGGGAAAGGCTACCCACTTCAGTATTCTGGCCTAGAGAATTCCATGGACAGTCCATGGGGTTGCAAAGAGTTGGACACGACTGAGCGACTTTCACTTTCACAGAGTCTCTAGAGCTAGGACTCGGGAATCAAAGCTGATTTGTCTTTGTTATTGTTCTCTTCAAACTTAAGAGCAATGTTAATGTTCTAGGCAAAATGCAAATTGAGCAAAAAATTTTATTTCAAGTCCTTTCCTCTCTTTGGATCCCTACCCACTGCCATGGTCTTATTGCAAAAACTTTTTACGGAGTTTTCGTTTTGTAATAAATGTTACACAGATGTCAGCATTACCAATACAGTGATTTTACAGTAAGAATTTTAGATGTTAGCAAAAAAAAAAAAATAATTTCCATCTTTCTCTTGAGTCTAATAAGAGATCCATTATTATTAAAGAGTCATTTGAATCTACTAGGCACATAAAATGACACCAAGTACCTGAAATCTTCCTCAGTATAGAGACAAGATTATTGAAAAATAAAATAAAAAAAGAAGTTAAGGCAACGTTGAGTGCCCTAAACTGCTTCATTTATTTTAGGTTGTGTCTATAAAAGTGAATATAATGGAGAACTGAACAATTATTTAGAGAATTTTGTAGATTAGAGAACATTATAGATTGGGAAAAACCTGATTCTTATTTTAGTTTCTCCTTTATTCCAAAAATGACTGGCTTTTAATCACCCATGTAACTGCTTTATACCTTTGGCTTTTTAGATAAATAATTTCTTGAGGGTAAAAACCATTTACACATGTCTTCTGTACAATTTACATATCCTAGCTTAGAACTCTGCATTTTCGGAGGTTCCATCTGACAAACACACCAAGTCTTATATTATTAGGCAAAAAATGAATAGGTTATGCTCTAAGAAATCAAAATATTTCCAAATTACCACTATTTATGTGAATTTTTCAATTTTAATGCTTTTTGGGGTACTAATTCTCTAAATAGAGAATAGTAGTAAATTTATGAATTAGGATCTTAGATATAGGTCTAAAATGAACACTATTCACTTACTAGCTTTAGGGCCTGTATTTTCGGAATAACTGTCATTATGTAAAATATTTGAATAAAAGTGACCCTTCCTATAAGGGCAGTTAAATAGCAAGCACATTAAATGTGTGTATGCTTCCACTAAAGAAAAACAAAAATGAAGTTAAGGAGTCTTCAGAACAAAGAAGCAAATAACAAACGTAAAAAAGGATACCACGACTTCAGTTCAGTTCAGTTGCTCAGTCGTGTCTGACTCTTTGTGACCCCATGAATCACAGAACGCCAGGCCTCCCTGTCCATCACCAACTCCCAGAGTTTACTCAAACTCGTGTCCATCGAGTCAGTGATGCCACCCAGCCATCTCATCCTCTGTCATCCCCTTCTTCTCCTGCTCCCAATCCCTCCCAACATCAGGGTCTTTTCCAATGAGTCAACTCTTCACATCAGGTGGCCAAAGTATTGTAGTTTCAGCTTCAGCACCAGTCCTTCCAATGAACACCCAGGACTGATCTCCCTTAGAATGGGCTGGTTGGATCTCCTTGCAGTCCAAGGGACTCTCAAGAGTCTTTTCCAACACCACAGTTCAAAAGCATCAATTCTTCAGTGCTCAGCTTTCTTTCAGTCCAACTCTCACATCCATATATGACCACTGGACTTAATTCTAATTAATGACTTTGACAATCGTTACTTGCTGTCGAGGGGCATTAGTCAAGGTTTAGTCTTTAACCCAGGCATTTCGCACTCAATATCACACAGCCAAAGTGAAGAACTTCTCTGTGTCAATTATCTATTACAAACAAACTATTGAGTCACTTCAAAATAGTTAAACAAATCTATACATTGATATTTGTTCATACTTTTTTATGCTACATTGAACCAACTTGAGGTTTATGCAGTATTAACTTCTGTGCAGATATTTCTGAGATTTTAAAATTGAGAAACTCTCAAAGGGGATGAAGATTCTGATGTACTGTGGAAACGCTGGGTATTCCTATCAAAACAGTGTAAAAAGAAGCGTATTTCCAGTGCCCCAAATTAAGGATGCTTTTCAAACCTTCCATTTCATTAAATTGCATGGCTGGATAGGAGAGTCTTGCTAAAATATTGTGATTAACAAAAGGAAGCTTAACAGACAATGCTATTATAGGTGAAAGACTGCTAATTGCCATCTTCCCAATAACTTATTGATTTTAATCAAATCTTCCTAGAGCAGCATGCCAGTGGCAAATGGATAACTAGACAGAGGGAAAACACAACAATAGAAGGAGTAATATGGAAGAAATTATTCATGTTTGATTTGTATAAAATTGAACAAATATTCTTGATCAGCATTTATACAAATATAGATTCGGCGGGAAGGTGCTATCTAAATTGCTTCTCTCACAGTGTATTGAAAATTACCATAACTGTTAGCATTTTTAATTATTTTGATCTGCTGAAAATAGATTAAACTGAATGGGAAATTGGCTTATTAAGGCTTATATATTTGAGTTAATATGAAATGTTCTCAGCCACTATGCCTTGAGAATCTTTTAGTCTAAAAGACATTCACCATCTCTGGTTGACAATAGTAGGAGGTAGAGTGCTGGCTTGAATTCTCAGAAAGTATTGTTTTGAGGTGAAAGTGAAAGTCACGCAGTCTGTCTGACTCTTTCTGACCCCATGGACTATGTATATGTAGTCCATGGAATTCTCCAGGTCAGAATACTGGAGTGGGCAGCTGTTCCCTTCTCCAGGGGATCTTCCCAACCCAGGAATTGAACCCAGGCCTCCTGCATCGCAGGTAGATTCTTTACCAGCTGAGCCACCAGGGAAATCCAAGAATACTGGAATAGGTAGCCTATCCCTTCTCCAGCAAATCTTCCAGGCCCAGGAATTGAACCAGGGTCTCCTGCATTGCAGGTGGATTCTTTACCAGCTGAGCTACCAGGGAAGCCCTGGTTTTGAGGTGTGCGTAAGTGAAAACCTTCTTACCCCTCTCACTTCATTAGGAGAACTGAACCACATCTGGTAATGGTGGTACTTGATAAATGAACAACTGATTTGTTTGGGAAACAGAACTGAGTTTTCGTGAGGAAAAAAAGTATTTCTAGGCTAAACTTAACACTTGAAAAAAAATGGAGAACCCTTGACATCCATCTTGTCTTATAAGAGTAGTTTCTCAGTTCGAGATTCAATATAGTGTGAAATATTGAAGAACTCACACTTGGGTCATTCAGAATGATGGAAAAGGAGTATACAATGCTGAGTTTCAATTGCCATCTCTAGGCAGGTCCCATGGAATCCCACTGTCTTTGAGGAACGTCTTATTCATCAAATTGGTAAAACAGGACCCAAAGGCAAACTTCAAATAGGAGCATGACTATATTTTTTGTCAAAAGAGTAAGTAGTTTCTCTTTTAAATTAAGTTCATAGCATAAAGATTTCAGTTAAAAAATTATCTCCTTCAACCTGTATTTTAGAACTAAGTTCAATAGCTTAGCGAAGGATCTGTCATCATCAACAATACTGACATTTTGGGTCTGGGTAATCTTTCGCTGTATGGAACTGTTTTGATAGTGCATTATGTTTATCAGCATCCATGGCTTCCATCCACTAGATACCAGTAGCACTTCCTCTCCACCACGGGCAACCAAAAATCACTCCAGATATTGCCAAATGTCTCCTGGTAAGTAAAACCACTCCTGAGAACCAGAGGATTAGTAGAAAAGGATGCTTTAGTTTGTTTGATAATAATGCATTCCCAATTATTCTTAAGAAAACTTCCATTCAACTGTAAAAATGCATAAACAGAACAATTAATTTTGCACTATGGCTCTGAAGTCTGAAAAGTTGCTGATTAAATCCATTGTGTTCACATAACACCTACACCTAGGTTAACATTTTAAAATCATAAGATTAGCTGACTATAAGACACAGGTAAAGGAAAGTAATCAGAACAGTACTTTGAAAGCAAGAAAGTGTCATGATTATAAGATGCTACTTTCTGCTTAAGGTTTTAGGGAAATAAAGTACAGTCCAACAATGGCAAATAGTTTGGAAGTAGCTGCCAACTCCAGCTGACTGGCAGTGGCTGATGGGAGCCCTGCACTGAGAACGACTCTGATGATGTGTCCAGGCTCAGCATGAAAGAGGGCTGTGATGGATTAATGATGTCTGCCTTGGACAATGCAAGGGGAATAATGGCACATATTTCACACACTGGCTCATTCATTTCTAGTCATTTTAACCAACTTCCTCTCCAGATTATTTTGAGCACCTGATGAGATGGTGGTATGCTGCTGCTTCTGTGTTGCATAATTAAATACACAAAAGGAAAAAAATGAATGCAGCTTACTTTTAAGTACTGATGAAGCATCTCATCTTCCTTAGGCATTATTTTTGGCTGTGTGGACAGGACATTAAATAATAATTTTAAAAAATGTCTTTTATATCAAAACAAATGGTGTAGAGGTCTGCTTCTCCTGTGAGGGGTGGGAGGTGGGGGCACAAACCATACTCTTAATTTAAAAATAGTCACACAGAGTATCAACTTCCCAGGAACATATAGTTTCTTCCAAAATCTATACAGCTCTTTTAAAGTATTTTTCTAGTATTTCTTTTACTTTCTGAGTTGCAAAGAATAAATATGATGCCTATTTTTCTTTTCATCTAGATGGTGGTAGGGATTTAGTCTTTAAGAATGCTTTTAAGTAGACCATGTCAATGAGACTTTTGTACTTCTTTAGGAATAACAATGGCTATCCATATGATAATTACTGTGAAATATATACAGTTAAGTAGTCAGCCATACAGAAGTACTTCTCAGTGAAACTTTGAGAGGTTCCCCTCCAAATAACACTGTATGTCATTATTATTTCTCCCATAAAATGAAATAAGGGATAACCAAATAGTTGTGAACAACTCCTTTAGATAAATGTTTTACATTAATCTAAACATGATTTCCTAGTTACAAACAATTCCTTTTCTCAATCTTCCCATTTCTATGGCTAGGACAAACAGATGTTAGATTAGTAGCCAATGCTCATAAAAAAGAAAGTTTTGCCACTTTTCCTCTGTTGTTGCACATACAGTAGGAATCAGATTAATAAGCTATTCTGAGATGAGGGTTCTAGGCTTCATGATCAATCAAATGACTCTAAGTTAACCCAGTTTTAAAGGGCACGATCAAACTTGTATCTTGGCACAAGAAAGGAGCAAATGACATGTGACTGAGTGAAATTAAACTGATTAAATCTTTAACCGCTAAGGGTCTGCTATAGCTAGGGTTGACATAAAACTTTGTTGACTTCATTTCTTTGTACCAGGGTTGATTTAATTTCCCTGGTAAAAGTAAAATAAAGCCTTGTAATTGTTAGGGGAAGCACACTGATTGAAACCGCCCACCCTGGCCAGGCACCATAGTAACTATTTGCATGAGTTGTATTATGACAGGAGGTTCTGGTAAGAAACACGGAACTAATAAGCCTCCACCAACCAGAAGAGTTCGGGAAAGGTCAAAGGAGACACCACCTCCCAGAATCCTCCTCTCTGGCATCTGCCTAGGCTGAACAAGGCATGCACCACCAGGAAGGACTCTTGAGTCAGAATGATTGGCTAAAGACAACCCGGAAACTAATCCCATCACCATAAAACCCAAGACTGCAAGCCATGCAGCAGAGCAGATCTCCTGGGTTCCCTCACCCTCCTGCTCTCTGCCCGGGCACCCTTTCCCAATAAAATCTCTTGCTTTGTCAGCACATGTTTCTCCTCGGACAATTCATTTCCAAGTGTTAGACAAGAGACCAGTTTCGGCCCTGGAACGGGTCCCCCTTCCTGCAACAGAATGACTGTGACCCTGAGCTTTCCCTACAGCTAAGAAAATCTGATTCAATGCAGAGATTAGGCAATATGGGCTGAAGTTTTCAGATTGTCAAAGGGCTATTAACTGGAAGCAGAATAAAGCCTTGGTAATTGACTTGGATATGGATCATGAAAGGGCAAGAATATCCCTTTGCCTCCCCTTGCCTCCCAAATCTGAGGCAAGTTGGGCTTCTAAAGGTAAAGATCACAAAATTCACTGGAAGACGGGATTGGTCTGTTTAAAGTCATTGGCTTATCAGTTCAGAGTGGAATGGTTGTAGAGGAGTTCAGCATAGACCAGCACAAATCCTCAAGTTTATTGACTGAATAGTTTCAAGTTAACTATCAGGTTGTTTTCTGCCCATTTTGACCAATTGTTTGAGAAGCAGCTGTTTTAGTTCCTCCTTGACCTATCCTTATCATTTGGTATGTTATACCTTTAAGGTTCAAAGTCATGTAAAGATCAAGTTTGACCACACAAGTTCAAGAAGCTTGGGAAATATCCTTTATCATCCTTATGTTAATTTGACATCTGCAGGGGCTTAAAAAGAAGAAGAATATTTTATAGAGAAAGAAAAAAATGTACTTTACACCTAGTGGGAAAAACATTAGTAATAAAGAGTGATGTCATTCATTTGGAGCATGCTGGGAAGTTGTGTATCCAGAAAACAAAGCCAGGGTTAAAACCCAATAGAAGACAGAGCAAACTAAAGACAACCACATGGGTTCCTTGGTCAAGCAGCATATGGTGCTCAAGGGGCTTCTTTGTAATTTAGTGTCAAAAATTAATCTGAAATAAAGTCAAGGACAGAGCCACAGAGGGGTTGTTAAAAGTATATTTAGATGCATACTGCAATTGAACTAATGTTGGGTAAATGAGGGAATAAAACAAATTATTCAATTCGTTATCAGCTTGTAGGATTTGGAGAGAGAAGACTCCCATTTGAAAGAACACTTTGGGGTTTTTCCTTCCACAAGAAACATGTTTCATGTCATCCAGACACTAAGTAGATTTCTTTCACAAAAACTGTTACATTATCTGGGTAAACATGTCAATCAAAGAGTACAACTAGCAATTTACAGCAATGATGCTAGATTTAACATCTAGAGAGCAAGATTCCAGTGGGAAATAGTGTTTTTATTTACCTCTTTGTTACTAGAACAATTTTTTTAAAAAATTTCATAAAAAGAGCTTTGAAAAGAGTATTTATGTTATAACCAAAACAAGTCTTTAAAACTTTGAGGTCTTTTTATTGGATTGCTTTCTTTTTTAATTTAAGAAATGATTTGTCTAAAACACTATTTACAAAATTTTTGAGGCTATCTCAGAACAAACACTTTTTCTTATTTATAACGAAGCTTTAGGAGAGTGGTGATATGGTATCTTATTCTGCTTGCATGTTAGAGGTTTAATCATTACTTATTAATTTTCCTATTTTCATGAGATTTTCCAGAACTTAATATTCTATTAAGGTAGCATCTGTTAGAGGAATTATCTTGGTTTTTTAAAGCAAATTTTAGCTGATTACCATGAATCTACATAATTAGAATTAGGTCTAATTATGTAGTGTAAATACATGTAATATATTTATAACATATAATGACATAATTATGATTCACAATAATGTTGAAAAACTCCTCCTTAAAATTAGTAAGAAAAATATGCTGCTCAACCCCTCCACAATTTATTAGCAATTTTACAATGTATGTTTTTCTGTAGCTCCTAAAATAGAACTTGGTAAGAAAATATAATTAAAAATACATATATTTTGAAGTTATTACCCGAAAAGAACACCACCAAACATTCATTAGATTTCAAAACTATACACATAATGCAGCCTTTTTAAGAAGAATACATCTTAAAATGTTAATCCTAATAACTACATTTCAATACACACTGAACCAAATTCTGAAGGCTGTCTAGCAAGAGTTAATGCAATAGAGTTCTAATGTGTCTTACAAATCACTGATCAAAATGATAGAAACTGTAACAAATAATATTGAATTTTTACCTGTATATACTAATCAGAAACATGATCAAAAGTGGGCAGAGGGGTCTACCTATGCATTTCACACACTATATTAAGTACAACATACATTTCAAATTTTAGGGCACAGCTATTCAATTCATTTGGAAAGTCGAATGATAAACTTGATGCGTTATAAGAGGATCGACACTTTTTTTCCTTTTGTAAAGAATCCGATGGTGAATATTATAAGTGAAGAGGTCCATACGGGCTCTATTATAAGTATTCAACTCTGCTGCTGGAACTCTAGAGAAGCCATCAAAGATACTTCACTTACAAAACAGGCAGCTGCTAGATTTGGCCTGGGAGGGGAGCAGTGTATACCAAACCTAGCAGTGTACCCGAGAGGCTGGAAGAATGGGGGTCTGGAGTTTGTCCTGTTCATGTCTTGCTTTCACCATTTAATAACTTAGTGACCTCAGCTAACTTGGTTTTCTTGTTTGCAAAAATGGCAGGAATAACTGTTTCCTATCTCATAAGGTTGTTGTGAGGATAAAAATGAAATAATGTATGCAAAGTACTTACTATAATAGGGTATGTCTTCTTTGTAGGAGGAATAAATTGGTGTTTAGAGATATATACCATGTATATGCAAAATATTTGGTATTCAACATTAGTTTCAAAATTTGATAGCATAATTTTGCATATTGACATTTGAGAAGCATTGGTTTAGATATTGAACCAAAATATCCATACTGGTAAATTATTTTTTTCAAAATGAAAAAGAATATTATATATAAGATCAAACTCATTATACATAAGGTATAAACTATAAAAATATGCTAAATAAATTATATGTACTTAGATGTATACTTTACATGCATATATAGCCCACACCATATACACATAGCACATGATTATGTATTCATGCATATTCAATAAACAAATAATTATTCAATGAATAATATGCATATTCATTATGCTAGGCAATGATTAGCTTCTGCTTTCTTTTTTTTTTAATGTGGTGAGAGATGCAAACACACAGCAAACAATTAAAAATTCAGTGTAATAAACTACTCTAATATGGTACATATGTTGTATTTTTTAATAAGATGTTATGGGAAATTCTGTCAAATTCTTCTTAACAAATCATGGAGCTTTTCTTGAAAGATTTTCAAGAATATATGTCTCACCATGAAAAATGCAAGCTTTTAAAAGGACAGAACCTGTTTACATGTATAATATCCTAGCATGCTTCTTATATTATTATCACACCCAATTTGTCAGACAAACATTTTTGAACAAATTAATCTTGCTACTAAGTGGATAAGGTAGTAACAGTGAATACATCAAGGTTTTCTTAAGTTCATACAATCAGTAGTTCAGGCCATTATGAGGGTAAGTGGTACCTTATAAATTAAAAATGCAAATTCTATCAGTTACCCATTTAAAAAGTTGTGATGAATAACTGCATAATTCTGGGGGGAAATGAGCTAATAAATAGTTGATAAATAGTCCACACAATGCTCAATCAATAAGGCAGTAGAGACTGTAACAGAGTGATACTAGTTTGAGTGTCAAGTTCTGAGTTTGAAGAACAATTATCAAAAAGTGACTTGGCTAAGCTTTGGAAAATCACTTTGGCAAATCACTTCCCTACACCTTGCTTTTGCCATCCTTAAAATAAGTGAACTTTATGGATTCTCAAAATAGTGGGACCTTTCAGACATCAGAATCCTCAGCTTCCTCCCTGAGATTCTGATATGTCTGTCTGGGGGGTGGAATGTGGTTCAAAGGTTCAGAGGGACTCTCATGATGGGCCACTGTTACTGATGGCAAGTATGCCTTAGGAACGAGAGACCAGAAAGGTGAGAAACAGAGAACCAGATAATCCCCAAGACCCCTTTCAGCTATGAAGTGGAGGAAATTCCATCGTCTTTTCCCTGCCCACATTTCCTCTGGATCTTTTTCTCCCCATCTTGCTCTTTCAGCCCTGAGTCTGGAGTCCAGTTGTATGGCCACAGCTATTCCAGTAGTTTCAGTCTTGCCTTAACTGTCTTAGCCAGATTCTATGACTTTAGCACTTGTGATCCTTTAGCGCCTGATCAAATTTCCCTTGCCTTGTATCCCATTCTCTGATGTTTCTGCTTGGGGGCTCCCAGTTATCTGAGAAGCCATTTCTACGTAAAGTGCAATATTAAAGTTTAGCATAAAGTGTTAACCAACTCAGACGATACCCTTGCATGTCCACAGCAGCCTTCACATTATAAAAATGAGTACAAATTCTCATCTATAAAATAAGCTAGAAAGATACCTTGTACAACATGAGGTATTATCACCAATATTTTATAATCATTATAAATGGAGTATAACCTTTAAGAATTGTGAATCACTATGTTGTACACCTTCAACATACAACATTATATGTCAATTATAATTCAATAAAATAAATGAGTAATAAACAAATGAGGAATTCATAAACTTACTGTTGGGGAAGGAAGTTGGAAAGATATTTTAAGGAAGTAGGATCATTTATCTATTCAACATTTAAACTTGGAAATTCCCCTAGTAGAAAAATCATTATTTGGGAAGCTGATCTCCTCATACAATGCGAATGCTGTTTGTAGACTTGCTGAAGTACTCTCAGACCTTGTCTTTCAGAGTATGTCCTCAGTGACCAGCAGCAGTGACACTGCTGGAATTTTAGAATCTTGGGCCCCAGCCGAGTCCTATGAAACCAGAACCTGCATTTTAACAAGAGCCCCTGCCGATGATACTGAGGAACATTAACATTTAAGGAGTGATGTGTCAGATAGATGAAAGCCTTAGTAATCATGTCTTTCCAAAGAAGAGGTTGGAGTAGATAACATCAGATCAAAAGGGCTGAATTTCATAGATGGAATTACAATCACATCAGTCAATGCTATATATATCCTCTGGGCTTGGGAAGAATTCTTTACTATCCATATACCATTGGGTCAAAGGAACATATTTAAAAAAATACAGTTTGTAACCCATACGTGGCTGCTTATACATTAAGCCTACTTTTGATACTTGCCTATTTACCTACATACCTGTGTTCCCTAGGAAAAGTGAAGCCACTCTGGGTGGGGGCAGGGGGAGGATGGAGACTGGTTTTATCTCCTTTCTTCTCATCCCAAACTTCCCGACCCCCTAGTACCCAGTACTAATACAGTACAGACCACATACTCGATACTGAAGAAAAGTTTGCTAAACTTTTCATAAAGAATCAGTAACGACAACTCCACTATAAAAGATATTTTGCATGTGTGCTAAGTCGCTTCAGTTGTGTCTGACTCTTTGCAACCCTATGGACTGTAGGCTGCCAGTCTCCTCTCTCCATGGGGTTCTCCAGACAAGAATACTGGAGTGGGTTGCCATGCCCTCCTCCAGGGGATCTTCCAGTGGGGAATAAAGGGATCAAACCACTGTCTCAAGTCTCCTGCTTTAGCAGACAGGTTCCTTACCACTAGCACCACCGTTTTACTCACAGGAAACAGAGCAAGGGCAAAGACACACACTTCACTGACAGAGCAGTGGATGGTAAACAGAGTCCTCCATCCACTTTTGTAAAAAGAGTTTTATTGGCACACAATCATACAAGCTTACATATTATCTACTTACGGCTACTTTTGCATTACAAGGCTGTTCTTGGGTAATAGTGATAGAAACTAAGATGACCCACAATCACTCAAGTATGTATTTTCTGGCCATTTACAGAAAATATGGCCAGACCTGTCACAAAGTTTGGGCTTGGGTCCTAAAAGCCTCCTACGCTCATTTATACATGGTACCACTGCTGACCTCCGTGGGCTGGTGAACTCAGCAAGAATGGCCTAAATTGCAGAAGGCCAGGATTTACTTGAGGAATGAAAAGGCCTTTCAGGAGAAGGAAAAGTAACCAGCAGTGTGTCTCCTCCCTGGTCTTTCAAGCCCTGACTCCCTTTCATAGAACATTTAATACAATTTCAAGTAGGACCAAAGTTTAACTTACACTTTGATGATCAAAACATACCTTCTTCCCTCTTCTTGTTTAAACTATAGGTAATTGAGTAAATTTGGAAAAGCATTCAGGCAACTCGTTTTGTTAACCTTAGAATTCCCCCATGTCTACACTGTTCTGCTGTCCTATGTGTGCCCATACATCTTTAAAACTCTAGAGGGAAGGAAAAACCCTCTGTGGGACCTCTCTCTCAAGCTCTGCTTAAATTAGACTTCTGTACTCCGAACAGTCATTCAAAAGGCCTTGTACCATCTCACAAGGCAAAACCTCCTAATATTTTACTGACATTCGAGGACTCTACCTCCTTCAACATAGTTGAATTTCACATTTTCTTACCTTTGTACATATTGTCCTAACTATCACTCATGTATCACTCAGGGTTTGATCAGTAAAGTGGATATATAATATCTGACATTTAATAAAATATGTTCATGACACTTCACCTTATATTTTTATAGTTATCATCATCATCATCATTATTTCTATTTATTTCCTTTGAAGACACTGGTACTGAAGCCTGAAGCATTCCCCAAATGCACTTTCCCAGACAAAAAGTTTCATTAAAGAAGACGTCTGCATTTGTCAATTAGATGGAGACAGCAGGGCAAGTTAGAGCCAAGATCACCTCTCTACATCAGCCTCTTATCTCTGCCTTTCTTCTCTGAGGGCTAGGTTGAGGATCATGGTCTTGGTGCCACAGTGAATTTCCCACCCTAGGAGGACACATCCCTAGTATAATTGACTCAGAGCCAGCTCTTCAACCTTGCTGCTTCAACCTGCCCAGATCTGAAACATCCCATGATAGGACATTGTGAATGTAAACTCTTAGTCTTTACAAATCTTTAGCTTTCTGTGTCAAGGATTTGCTAAAAAGAGGAGTATTACAGGATTCCAATTAACACTGCCAATGTTAGTTACATAACTCTTTGTGAGTCACTTTAATTATTTTAAATGTATAGGAATAGATGGAATTTAAAGATGTCAGTGAATCTGAAACCTAGTTATTAACACTTTCTGTTGCCTACTGACTTGAATCAATTTGGTTATTCACCATTGTTAAATTGACGTGTGAGCTACAGACCTCCTTTTATACACTTGGTAATAGGCTACAGTGAAAACAAGTGTCAGGGCAAATTTAGCTCCACCAACAGGCACTTAATAGCATGCAGGCACAGGGCCACCATATATATGAATGCCAGGTCTCCATCCTTCTAAGTGCTCCAAGACTGTCTTGCATAAACTGTATCATTAAGGCAGGTGCTTCCAGAAGGATCTGACTAACCACAGAATTCGGGCTCATGCTCAGTCATGTCCAACTCTTGCAACCCCATGGACTGTAACCCATCAGACTTCTCTGTCCATAGGATTTTCCAAGCAAGAATACTGGAGTCGGTTGCGATTTCCTTCTCCAAGGGATCTTCCCGACCCAAGGATCAAACCCCAGGCTCATCTCCTGCATTGGTAGGCAGGTTCTTTACCACTGACTCACGGGGGAAGCCCCACCACAGAGTAGAGGATGGGAAGAATCAGTAGCGTGGTAACCTGAGAACAGAGTCTGTTTTCTATTAATTCTTAGTTTCTTGAAAGAGCAGGAAGACCTCTACAAAATTTTATCAATGCACTTGTCTTGAACATCACAAATTTCCCACTGATGTAGTCTTACTAACATTTCTTTTGTTATTTAATAAAACTTCAGTGTTGTTTGTAGATAAACATAGCTGCTCCTTAATAGCTTCCTCTGTAATGTAGCTTTTCATGTGGAATGTGTATACCTGATTATAGGGAGACTAGCCGCTCCCAGGTTCTAAAGTCAATCCTACTTCAAGGATTTCTTAGTAAATTAAATAAAGCTTCTTAAAGGAATTCTGTTAGTACTGCTTTATGCAGATTAAGTGCTGACTTGAATCAAGTATTCCTCAAGTCTCCCTAAAATAAGGAAAACTGAATTTCTACTGTTTTATATATACTATCTTTTTTAGAAAATAATTCTCAGAGAAATTACAGTTCAGAACACTTTTATTTGAAAATTCAAATTCAAATAATCAAAATAAATTCTTGCACAACACAGTGTTGGTAATGTTTGTTTTTTTTTAATAGCTATAGATCCTCTCCCCAATTTTTTTTCAAACTGGAATATAAAATAAGCATTTAACATTATGGAAAATGTAAAATTATTTATTAATCAACTGGAATTATAATTCTCACTGTTTTATACTGAGTTCACTGGAATACAACCTCTATGATTCTTACTTGTTTAGGATTTTGGTTTAGTTTTAATAAAATAATTAGTGGATTCAAAAAAGGAACACAAACATAGATATCACACTGTGCTGAATTTTTTTTTTCAATGTTAGCTACAGACTGGATAACATTTCCAGTTTTCTTGCCTCCACCGACTGGACATCCATTCATCAATTCATTCAAAGAAACATGTATTACACTCAAGTCTGTACTGCACATTGAGGCTGTAAACATAAATGACAGAGCCTTGCCCCTCAAATATCCCACAGTAGGACCTCACTATTCAAACAGTGGTCCATAGACCAGCAGTGTCAGCATCATCTGAAATCTTGTTAGAAATGCAGTCTCAGGCCTCAGCCCACATCTTTTGAACCAGAGTTATATGTTAGGGCTTCCCTGGTGGCTTAGATGGTAAAGCATCTGCCTGCAGTGCGGGAGACCTGGGTTTGATCCCAGGGTTGGAAAGATCCCTGGAGAAGGAAATGGCAACCCATTCCAGTTCTCTTACCTGGAAAATCCCATGGACGGAGGAGCCTGATAGGCTACAGTCCATGGGGTCGCAGAGAGTTGGATATGACTAAGCGACTTCACTTTCACTTTCTATATGTTAACTAGATACCAGGTGCCCCCATGAATGTAAATGTTTCAGATGCATTGTCTAGCATGGAAGAGGTCCTCAGATATTAGAATATATGTGAGTTGCCTGGTGGGGGGTGATGCTTGTTAAAGATTTCCAAGCCTCCTTTCTTTAGAGTGGAATAGGGCCCAGTAATCTGTCATTTAACAAGCAGGCAGTTGTTCTACAGGGGTTCCTGAGAAGTCTTTGAAAAACACGAGATAGTTAGAGGGTAATGGGAGCAATGTGGGGACAAGGGGCGATGGGGGAGGGTAGGCCAGTCAATACGGAAATGAGAGTATCTGGAGTTTAAAACTACTGTGCTTTTGTGTTGCTGGCATTGAATACTTTCTTTTTTGGGTCTGAATGGAACAGACAGCTTGCCTAATTGCTGCTCCAGCTCAGAAGGGTCAGAGATGTGAATACCTGGTGCTGCAAGAGGTCCTTTTTCATACCTAATGCATATCAAATAATTTAGGCCATTTCTGTGTCTGATAAAATGGATTTCTGATGGAAACAAGGACGTCTAAACATTAGTCATTACTGAGTGTTAATCACAGAGTTGTAAGATACTTGTTCATTATTATTAAGCAACTCATTCACTTAGCATTTTTCTAAAGTAAACTGCTTTGCATTCGTGTTAACAGGGGAGTGAGAGAGTGTGCCTGCCCTTAACAGAATCTATGAGTTCATTCTCTCTAGCCTAACAAGTGAATTGTATCCCTATTTTTTTTAACAGATAAACCAAAGAGAAATGTTAATGATATGCCCAAGAGCAGCTTTATATAATCAGGACTGAGCTACTGCCTTCCAATTCTATCTCTAGTCTTAGTTTTCTGAAGCCAAGTTAACAAGGAAAAGGTTTTCAGGTAACCTAGATTGCCGCTTTTATAAGTGCTTGTTATAGCTGTAGTGAAATAAAAAGAAGTGCTGAGTGGGAGGAACACATTATCACCCATAAAAATGAGTAAGAAAGGAATCATTTTAGGCCTGCACATTGGATAGGAAAGTGAAAAGCCCCATCAGAAGTGCAGTTCCAGAAATTTGCTAATTTTCAGGCCATCACAGAGAAAGGGAGTTCTCACTCAAAGACAAGATCTGGTTTGAGGTAGCTGCCTCGGGGTCTTTGCATCTTTAGTGGTATTGAAACTGGCTCAGCAATTCCATTTCAAAGAATTTATCCTGCAGAAATACACAGACAAAAGTGCAAAGATGCATCCAGGGGGGTGTTTACTGCAGTTTTACTTGCACTAGTGAATAACTGGAAGCACACCAATACAGATAGTTAAAAGTTTGGGGTGGAATACTACATAGTCATCAAAAACTCGACCGTTTTTATGAAAGTATGCCTAATTACTAAGCAAAAAAGTAAGTTGCAGAACCACAATATATAAAAACTTAGTATATGAACAAGAAATAAAATTTCAAAGAATATATAATAAAATATTGATGAGAGGACATCCCTGGTGTTCCAGTGGCTAAGACTCCACGTTCCCAACGCAGGAGGCCCAGGTTTGATCACTGGTCAGAAATTAGATTGCACATGGCACAACTAAGAGCCCGCATGCCACAACTAAAGATCCTTGTAAACTACAATGAAGGCCCAGTGCAGCCAAACAAATATATAAACACTAAAAATATGATAAGAGCTATCTCTGAGTTAGACAGAATTACAGGCAATTCTCATATTCAAAATTGTACAGATTTGTACTAATTTAACAATTATGTATTATATTGAACATTAGAAACAAAAAGGGTTTTGTAAAGGATCCTGAGAGATTATAGTTCTAGCCTATTTATTTCAAACTTTCATTTCTTTTTTTTTTTTTTCCGGATGAGCAATCTGGGGTCGAGGAATTGACTGGCCTGATTCCACAAGCGAATTAATTGTTCAGAAAGCCACAGAAATTGTCAAGGCCCGCTGGAAACTTCAAAAGAGCAAAAACCTGCCTGGCTGTCTTCTGCTTTGTGGGTCTTTGCTGGCAAGGACTCTCAGAGTCTCCAGTGTTGTGATGGGGAGCAGGAGGAAGCAGGGAGAGCGACACCAACAGAAGAGAAAGCTCAGCCAGAGATCTAGAAGGGAGAAACTCTGCTGTGCTCGTTTTCTCTCAAATTAATAATCTGGCAGCTAATTCCTGAACTAACTATAATTCGTGTGTGGCACCTTCTGTCAAAGCAGTCGACACAGAGTTGCTTTCAATTTCATACTAGCTCCCGAGCTGGAAGGGCTGGTGTCAGGCCAGGGGCTCACCCCGCTAACACAGGCTGCCATCAACTTGTGCTCTTTGCCTGAAGCCATGGGGTGACTCCCCTGAGCAGATGCAAGTACCTATTTATAGACGTGATTCCTGCCAAAAGAGCCAAAGGGCCGCTGCCCCACCTCCATGCCTCCACCGCAGCCCTTCTCCAGTATATCATACCACAGTTCCATATCACAGAGTTCATGAAGAATGAGGTTAAGGTAGCTAATGAAAGTCGCTCAGTCATGTCTGACTCTTTGCGACCCCATGGACTATACTGTCAATGGAATTCTCCAGGCCAGAATACTGGAGTGGGTAGCCTTTCCCTCCTCCAGGGGATCTTCCCAACCCAGGGATCAAATCCAGGTCTCCGGCATTGCAGACAGATTCTTAACCAGCTGAGCCACAGACGCCAAGGTATTTAGCCATTTTGTACTATTAGCTAGGAAAGGATTGGCGGTGTTGCCTCAGTTTCCTCATGAGATGTCATGTAATGTCAGTTTAAAAAAAAAAAAAACTTACTTGTTCTGCCTTGTAAACACTAGATAAAACATTAGATTGTCAGGTAGACTTTCTATGTTTGGGTATTGAGCTATTTTGTGAATTACACTCAAAATTCCAACACTTCAACCTCAACTACCTTTCATAGGGTACTATCCATATAACCTGAAGCGTCAGCTGGACCAATAGCATTTCTGTCTTCCCTGACAACAGAACCCTGTTATTTGGCTGTATCCTGATTGGGGGGGGGGGGGGGGGGCGGGGGGAGGGGGATGTCCAGGGCAGGCAATCCTGGCCCCAGGGGATAATAGATAATTGGTCTCATCCACTCAGGTGGCCTTGCCCTCTTGCTAACAATTCCTTTCAACAGTAAGTACTGTCTCTTCTGGCTGACTGATGGGTACTTTCTCAAAGCTTTTAGGAAGTGGTTTCCTTCTTCCTATAAAAAGATTTTTAAGAATAAACTTCATTTCTTCTGCAACCAGCCAATGTAAACTGTAAACACTGCCTACTGGCATAGAAATCTTGCAAGTACCAGAAGAGAATGCGAAGAGGCAACAGGGAGACATGGCAATGATGCCCCTGTCCCTGAGATATAGAATCCTACAACTGTGTCAAAGTTCTCTAATTTTCTTCCAAGACCATATAGCTGGCTAGGTTACAAGCCATGACTTTTAGTGAAAGCCACTTTTGTCCCCTTTTGCTTTTTTAACATTATTAGATACAACAAAGCCTAATATTCCTAGTTTAGAGCTCCTAGGAATTTCATATTTCCAGAACCAAGACTAAGGTACAACTAGAAACCTGATCAGTAAAACATTTGTAGGTAACAAGGCACCTAAAACATAGCTGTAGTTCATAAAATACATTCTATTGCATACATATCCTGTAAAAGTTTAGTAAATTTTAAACCAACATTTAAAAGAGGGACATCGGAAAGGGTAGGTATAAAAAAGTTAATCAGGTCATTCGTTTTTACTCTTTTTTTGTTATTTTTTATTTTATTGATTTTTTTATTGTAGAAATTCTCAGCATTTTGAAGATGTCACATACACTGTAAATCTCAAACAGGAAGATGCAATTTTTAATGTTTTCTAATTATTCTGATATTACTATATTTAACCTAATCATTTTATAAAGGTGTAGTGCTTATCAGCAAAACCAAATAAAATCACAAAATGAAGGGGAAAAACCCTGCAGATTTGGGAGCCACCATTTCCTTGATGTATAGATGCTGTAACTTACCCTACTCAGACAATTTCTGACGGAATGTGGCTAGCAGACTTCTGTTTCACTCTAAGGTATACCTGGAGTGTTTTTGCCTTGGCCACAAAAGGAATAATTTCCTTCTGAAAATTGAAATATGGCGAAATTATGACCATCAATCATAAACATCATCTTCAAAATAAATCCAATTCATTTAGTCAATTAATATTTATTGAGTACCTACCATGTGTCTGACACTATTGCAGATATATGGGATAGAACACCATACCTGTTCTCATGGATCATACAATCTAACTGCAGTATACCATTGTTGGGAGATATTTCTCCATGAATCTATGACATCCTTACATGCTCAGTAATTAAAAGCCCATATGCTCTGGGACTATCTTTTTAGGAAGGCCTATACAAGCAGGTAACTCTGGAAAGAAGGAGATGGAGACCTTTAAGGAACACATGTATATACATTGGTGGGTAAGTAGAGTCAAGAGTGATTTTTTTTCTTGAAAGATTTAGAGACATAAGACATCTCTTCTTGAAGATACTCACATTCCATGATAATAAAAATGATATCTCTGTTTGGAGAGAAAATAGGCAGATTTGCAAGCAATCCTTACATAAGACTGCATGTGTGTGTATGCTCAGTCACGCAGCTGTGTTCGACTCCTTGAGACCCCATGGACTGTAGCCTGTCAGACTCCTCTGTACATTGGATTCTGCAGGCAAGAATACTCTAGTGGGTTGCCATGTCCTCCTCAGGGGATCTTTCTGACCCAGGGATTGAACACACGTCTCCTGCTTTGCAGGTGGATTCCTTACCTCTGAGCCCAAGACTAGAGTCTCCTGAATTAGATGAGAGCTTCCCCTCTTGTAACACACCTCACTGCAGGTACAGGCAGCACGGCCATCACTGAGTGCCCTGAGGGACTGTGCCTCAGGGAGTTGTTTCTGTAATGTCACTCTGCTTGCCTCTTTTGTTGTGAATAATAGGACTGTCTTTGTCTCTGATCCCAGGGTCTCTTAGTTTCTTGGACTCTTCACACTTCCTGATTTAACACACATAGAGACAAGTTGGCACGTTTTAGACAGAATGGCCAGAAAAGATTTGGCCAGGCTGTAATGCATCATAGCTTTGGTTTTTTAAGCTTAGGTATGAGAGAGACAGTGTGTCTTTCTTTAGCCATCACTTGGTGGTAATGTAATGTGATGCCACTAGAATTACAGCTCCAAGAGGGAGGGGACTTATATCTGTTTCACATTCACTGATGAATCCTCAGTGCCTAAAGCAGTGCCTTGTACACAGTGGTAAGAATGAATGAATGAATGATGGGGACAGAGAGCTTTCTTCAGCCTTGCCTCAATTCACAGACCACCCCCACAGGAACCAATAAAAAGAGTAAATATTCCTGATGGATGTTGATGACAGATTTGAGGAGAAAAACTGCCTTATTGCCTTTGGGTGAAAAAAAAGAAATATTATTAATACCTAGGTTATGAGTCTGCATTAAAAAATAATTTCCTTGGGATGCTTGGTTTCATTTGGACCCATCATACCAAATACAATAAATGAATTATGCTAAAAAAAAAAAAAAATAAGTTCCAAGCCAAATAAATGTACATATACCTGCAGGCATTCCAATTGGATTTTTTAAAACTCAAAAAGTAATTACGCCATTATCTATTACTGGACGTAGTGAGCTGTGAAGAGATAGTGAAATTCATGTCTACTATTACTGAGTCATTTTTTTTTTCTTGCTAAGAACTAATATGTCAGAGAAGTAGCCAAGAATAAAAAACATTAGAAATACTGAGATTAATAACTATTATGGTCACAGAGTAGAAATAGGGAAACAGATATATTGATAAGTAAAATCTGCATCAATATCTCTCGGCTCAGATTTCAAAAATTACCCTAACATATATTAATGTAGTTATGAATTACATTTTATTTGAACATGTTAAATATGCACTGGCTACTAACAGGATTGAGGCAACATGAGATTTAAAAGAAATTATAACTTTTTTTACTGACTCAGAGGTGCTGATACTATGATTTTTTTTTTAAGGCTTCTGGCCATGGCAAAATATGTAAAAAATGTACTAATTTGCCTGTGATAAAACAATTACATTCATGTCATTTTTCATACTTCTGTGAGATTCTCTCTTTGGGGGTTTTCAGAGTAGGAACAAGATTCTTGGATTATTACAAATAGCTAGGCATAACAACTGGCTTCCCAGGTGGTGTTAGTGCTAAAGAACTTGCCTGCCAATAAAGGAGACATAAGAGATGTGCATTTGGTCCCTGAGTAGGGAAGATTCCCTGGAGGAGGGCATAGCAACCCTCTCCAGTATTCTTGCTTGGAGAATCCCATGGACAGAAGAGCCTGGAGGGCTATAGTATATAGGAATGCAAAGAGTTGGACATGACAGAAGCGCTTTAGCATGTACAGGGGTAACAACAACAAAAAAAGTTGAAATGTACTCATCATTTACCTACGACAGGAGCTGTACTAAAGCCGTCATCAATCCTTCAGCAATCCTAAAGGCTGAGAAGTGGGATATGCCCATTTCAAATGAAATGATCCAAGGTTAAAATGGATCCAGTTGATTTGCCCAAGATGATGAAACTGTATCAGAGAAACTAGGTTCCAAATCTAAGCAATCCAATCCTAGTATCTGTGTAGTCTTCATCAGTGTTGTTCAGCATTAAAGGAAGTTTCAGTGAGCAATGAGTGGGCACTACTGCAGGGTGTCTGCTGAGTGACCGAGACCTGTTGCCACCATTTGCAGCCCATTCTGAATCAGGCTTCAGCACAGTTGAAACCAGACCTCTCAGCACTGGTGACATAAAACTAGGTGATTAACGGCAAAGACAGACATGCATGGCCTGTTTCATGAACTAATCTGCGCTCAGAATCTTGTTTTGCTGTGTTTCTTCCATGTTGCCCCAAATCAAGGTCTTTTGATTCCCAGTTAGAAGACCCACACTTGAATGATAATTAAGAAAACAAAAACTAGTTTGGTTTCAAAACACCTTTTGGTGGTCTATATAGCTTTTCTCTGTTAAGAACAGCAATGAAAACTAGGAGTCTGTTATATACTGGCACTAAAAACAGTAAAATGTCAGAATCCTTCTCATACCCAACTTCAGATATTTAGACTTTTCTGTCATTAACCTGAAGCTAAACTCTCCTGTTTAACTCCAATCTACCTTCCTATCTCATTTTGTCTTTGAATATGAAATGAGTACTTAAGCCAAGACTGCTTAAGCCAGGCTGTTTGCTCTTTACCTGGACACTCCTGACTCTTGCTTGGTGCCTGTGCTTACACTACTCTCCGCCCCGCTGCCCCCAGGGGATTCCCATCTTCCTCCTTTTCCTTCTGGTTGCTCAGCCTGGACTAGGGAACTTTTTTTTTTTTTTTTTTCATTTATTTTTATTAGTTGGAGGCTAATTACTTTACAATATTGTAGTGGGTTTTGTCATACATTGACATGAATCAGCCATGGAGTTACATGTATTCCCCATCCCGATCCCCCCCTCCCACCTCCCTCTCCACCCTCTGGGTCTTCCCAGTGCACCAGCCCTGAGCACTTATCTCCTGCATCTCACCTGGGCTGGTGATCTGTTTCACTATAGATAATATACATGCTGTTCTCTCGAAACATCCCACCCTCGCCTTCTCCCACAGAGTTCAAAAGTCTGTTCTGTATATCTGTGTCTCTTTTTCTGTTTTGCATATAGGGTTATCATTACCATCTTTCTAAATTCCATATATATGTGTTAGTATACTGTATTGGTCTTTATCTTTCTGGCTTACTTCACTCTGTATAATGGGCTCCAGTTTCATCCATCTCATTAGAACTGATTCAAATGAATTCTTTTTAATGGCTGAGTAATATTCCATGGTGTATATGTACCACAGCTTCCTTATCCATTTGACTGCTGATGGGCATCTAGGTTGCTTCCATGTCCTGACTATTATAAACAGTGCTGCGATGAACATTGGGGTGCACGTGTCTCTTTCAGATCTGGTTTCCTTGGTGTGTATGCCCAGAAGTGGGATTGCTGGGTCATATGGCAGTTCTATTTCCAGTTTTTTAAGGAATCTCCACACTGTTTTCCATAGCGGCTGTACTAGTTTGCATTCCCACCAACAGTGTAAGAGGGTTCCCTTTTCTCCACACCCTCTCCAGCATTTATTGCTTGTAGACTTTTGGATAGCAGCCATCCTGACTGGAGTGTAATGGTACCTCATTGTGGTTTTGATTTGCATTTCTCTGATAATGAGTGATGTGGAGCATCTTTTCATGTGTCTGTTAGCCATCTGTATGTCTTCTTTGGAGAAATGTCTGTTTAGTTCTTTGGCCCATTTTTTGATTGGGTCATTTATTTTTCTGGAATTGAGCTTCAGGAGTTGGACTAGGGAACTTTTAACTCAAGCCTACATCCTGACTCTTCTATGACAAATTCCCCTGACAATCCTCTTCCTAAGAGATGCTCCCTTCTCCCAACTGTGTAGTCTGTGTTGATAGAACTTGGATGGTTTAGAATTGGAGGAAATATGACAATTACAATCTCCCTCACTTGATGTGAAAGTAGCCAAATATATGCCATTCAGGAGTCTCCAGTGGAGTTAATAGTGAACTTCTTTCTAAACAATTCAAAACCATCCTTATATATATTGATACATTGTGTGAGGGTTCTGAGAAAGAATAGAACTACTTTGTTAAATGAAATTTTTAATTCTAATTAAATAACTCTTACACTCTTCTAGTGAACACAAGTGAAGCCAATAATAAAAGTTACACAGCCAGATTAAGGTTTTCCTAAATCACATCACCTTCTTGGATATTCACAGTGCATGGCATATGAAAGGTCTGAGAAGCTTTTCAGTAAAAAAAGAAGAAAAAAAAAAAACATTGCCCAGCTTCTTAAACACCTTTATTTCCCTACTGGATTTTACCATGGAACACCTCCTTCCCAGAAAACAGATTAAGAATACATGGAATAAAGCATTACCATAATAGGCATGGCCATGATGTGGTCCCTCGGGAGAAGATTCTGAGAGAAACGGAAACTAAAGTTTCTCTGTTTGTGAACTTCCTGTATCAATGTAGGAGTTAAGGGGTAAAGTCATTGCTTAAACAGTCTGGGGGTAGGGGAGGATTCCAGAGTTCCAAAATGACAATTGTTTTCCCAATCATAATTTATTTAAAGTTTTAATCATGTTTTGAAGTTGGAATAAAACTCTTGAAAAATGTTCTATTGTCAATGAGCATTTGGATACCAAGAAGACTCATGAATGGTCATCTTTCCTAGAATACCCAGCTCACTGTTCAAACACATTCTTCAGTTTGGATGTCTTTCCCAATTTAAAAATAACTACACCATGATATGAATCCATTTAATATTTATTTAAAAAAAGTTTTAATGTGGGCCATTTTAAAATCTTTCTTGAATTTGTTACAAAATTTGTATGCAACAAATTATATACATTTTAATGTAATAAATATAAAAAATTCTGTATTATATGTTGTTATTTTGGCTGTTAGGCACATGAGATCTTAGCTCCCTGACCAGAGATCGAATCCCAATCTCTTGCATTGAAAGGTGAAGTCTTAACCACTGGCCCACCAAGAAAATCCCAATTTGAACCCATTTCAGATAAAGTAATCAAGTATTTGGGGGGCTTGTAGAGCTGAAGGTCAAACCTGAGTCTATAGTTCTCCAACCTAAAAACTGCTATAAAAGCGATGTTTGTGAAGGAGTTAAATGATCATTCTAATTTGTTTTGCCATATCACTGGGCACACTTTGGTTTCCCTGGTGCCTCAGATGGTAAAGAACCCACTTGCAATGCAGGACAGCTGGGTTTGATCCCTGGGTTGGGAAGATCCCCTGGAGAATGAAATGCCTACCCTCTCCAGTATTCTTGCCTGGGGAATCCCATGGACAGAGGAGCATGACGGGCCACAGTCCATGGGATCACAAAGAGTCGGACATGACTGAGCAACTAACACACACATCACTGGGCACTGCAGATTTACTGATCAGGGTATTAGGACTCAAAATTAACAGCTAAAATAATTTGCAAAGAAGTAACCTCTAGCACTTGCCTAGCATAGTAGAGAGGTTAGGAACACAGCTTTTGAGTCAGATAAACACAGGATAAAATCCAGCTCAGTTTTTACTATTTTGTGACTTTGGGCAAATTATTTCACTTCTAAGTAACAACAGCTCCTTAAAGAAATATGGTTGGAAGGTTTTACTGAGATAGTATGCATAACACTTAATAAATATTAGTATGAGTTCTATTGCTCTATCTAGTACCTCCTAGTACTCGTATTTCTTTAAATTGCCATCTAAAAAGAATCATTTGTTAAACATAATGGTTATTGCTAATCTGTTAGGTGCCAGGGCTGTGCTAAATTTGAGTGATACAGCAATGAACAAGATATAGACACTACATTTAAGAGCTCACGATCTTCTGAGGAAGGCAGATAAGTAAATTCAAAATTAAAATACAGTCTGGAAAGTACTCTTCATGAGGCATGCCCAGCATATCATGGGAATGCAAAGCAAGTCAACTCAGCAGCAGTGGACTCAGGACACAATTCCTAGAGGCTGGCTGAAGGAGCTCTGGGCACTTGAAAAAACTTGAAAGCCATGTTTTTTAACACAGCTGCCCTGGAGGTATGGAAGTGACAAGTAGACAAATGATTATATCTGATAAACAGAATGCCTGAAGAACTATGGACAGAGGTTTGTAACACTGAATAGGAGGTGAAGACTAAAAACATCCCAAAGAAAAAGAAATGCAAGATGGTAAAGTGGTTGTGTAAGGAGTCCTTAGAAATAGCTGAGAAAAGAAGAGGACCAAAATGTAAAGGAGAAAGGGAAAGAGATACCCGACTGAATGCAGAGTTACGGAGAATGGCGAGGAGAGATAAGAAAGCCATCTTAAGTGAACAATGCAAAGAAATAGAGGAAAACAAAAGAATGGGAAGGCTAGAGATCTCTTCAAGAAAATCGGAGATACCAAAGGAACATTTCATGTAAAGATGGGCACAATAAAGGACAGAAATGGCAAGGATCTAACAGAAGCAGAAGATATTAAGAAGAGGTGGCAAGAATACACAGAACTATACAACAAAGGTCTTACTGACCCAGATAACCACAATGGTGTGGTCACACACCTAGAGCCAGACATCCTGGAGTGTGACGTCAAGTGGGACTTAGGAAGCATCACTATGAACAAAGCTAGTGGAGGTGATGGAATTCCAGCTGAGCTATTTCAAATATAAAAGATGATGTTGTTAAAGTGCTGCATTCAACATGCCAGCAAATTTGGAAAACTCAGCCGGGGCCACAGGACTGGAAAAGGTCAGTTTTTGTTCCAATCCCAAAGAAAGGAAATGCCAAAGAATGTTCAAACTACCACATAACTGCACTCATTTCACATGCTAGCAAGGTAATGCTCAAAATTCTTCAAGCTAGACTCCAACAGTATGTGAACCAAGAACTTCCAGATGTTCAAGGTGGATTTAGAAAAGGCACAGGAACCAGAGATCAAATTGCCAACATCTGTGGCATCATAGAAAAGTAAGGTGGTTCTAAAAGAATATCTACTTCTACTTCATTGACTATGCTAAAGCCTTTGACTGTGTGGATCACAACAAACTGTGGAAAATTCTAAAAGAGGGCAATAACAGACCACCTGACCTGCCTTCTGAGAAACCTGTATGCAGGTCAAGAAGCAACAGTTAGAACCAGACATGGAACAGTAGACTGGTTCCAAATTGGGAAAGGAGTACATCAAGACTGTATATTGTCACCCTGCTTATTTAACTTCTATGCAGAGTACACCATGCAAAATGCCAGGCTGGATGAATCACAAGTTGTAGTCAAGATTGCTGGGAAAAACATCAATAGCCTCAGAAATGCAGAAGAAACCATTCTAATGGCAGAAATCGAAGAGAAATCAAAGAGTTTCTTCCTGATGGACATGAAAGAAGAGAGTGGAAAAGTTGGCTTAAAACTCAACATTCAAAAGACTAAGATCATGGCATCCAGTCACATCACTTATGGCAAATAGATGGGGAAGCAATAGAAACAGTGGCAGACTTTATTTTCTTGGACTCCAAAATCACTGTAGCTGGTGACTGCAGCCGTGACATTAAGATGCTTGCTCTTTGGAAGAAAAGCTATGCCAAACCTAGATAGCATATTAAAAAGCAGAGACATCACCACCAACAAAGGTCCATAAAGCTATGGTTTTTTCAGTAGTCATGTATGGATGTGAGAGTTGGACCGTAAAGAAGGCTGTGTGCTGAAGAATTGATGCTTTTGAACCGTGGTATTGGAGAAGACTCTTGAGAGTCCCTTGGAAAGTTAGGAGATCAAATCAGTCCATCCTAAATGAAATCAGTCCTGAATATTCATTGGAAGGACTGATACTGAAGCTGAAGCTCCAATACTTTGGTCACCTCATGCAAAGAGCCAGCTCATTGGAAAAGATCCTGATGCTAGGATAGACTGAGGGCAGGAGGAGAAGGAGGAGACAGAGGATGAGACAGCTGGATGGAATCATTGACTCAATGGACATGAGTTTGAGCAAATTCCAGGAGATAGTGAAGGACAGGGAAGCCTGGCATGCTGCAGTCCATGTGGTTGGACTTGACTGAATGACTGAACAGTAACAACAAAATTCTATGGATTACATTAACAGTGATTGTTGTATATAATTCTTTAAAAATCAGACTTAAAACACATGTATGCTCAAAAATGAGCCACTCACATTCCTATTGTTAAAGAAGTTGTGTTACAGTGGTGAGGTGCTACTCATAACACTTGTGACGCTTCCATGATGTGAATAGCTTGTGAAGTACTATAAGAAGGAAGCATGTTTTATAAGTACAGGACATGAGCTTATACCCCTGGGACATTTTAATTGTTTTTAAGTTTGCACTTAAAAAAAAATCAAGTAAACAATGCCCAATTCATCTATATTACTGGCAAAGCTGTATTGCCATTGTTTATTTTATCCCTTTGGACTATATTTTCATCACATGTTTATTTCCCACTGAAAACTATCCTTGGGTGGCAGCTGGCTCTTCATGTTCTTAGCCCTGTTTAAAAACAGACTGTTATCTAAAACATCAGAGAACTGCTAGTGTGAATGACAAGTGAGGAGACCTTGAAGAGAAGCAGGAACTCCTCTGAGGAAGAAGTGGTACATCATCACCTAGGGCGCACAGCTGTCAGCAAGGATATTGGCCTTTCAGGTTAACCTGCAGCCTAGGCAGAAATGAAGAATGTACGGAAGACTTGCATGAGCTACTCGCGGTCACTCATTTAGTTTCCCAACCTTTTCTGTGTCTGGAATTAACGGATAAAATCCTTCCCAATTTGCACCCTGTTTTCCAATATGCACCGACTTGGACTGCAACCACTATGCTATGTAAAGCCCCTTTTATGTTCCCTTAAAAATCTAAACATCATTTGAGGGTCAATCATAATAATAATTTATAGCTCAGCAATGTCAGAAACCTGCCCCCCACCCCCCTGCAAAAAAAAAATCACACTTCTTTCCTGATGGCTCAGTAGGTAAAGAATCCAACCTGCAATGCAGGTTCAACCTCTGGGTTGGGAAAATTCCCTGGAAGAGGAAAATGGCAACCCACTCCTGTATTTTTGCCTGGGAAATTCCAAGGACAAGAGAGCCTGGTGGGCTATAGTCCATGCGGTCACAAAGAGTCGAACTCGATTTAGCACGCACACAGTATATAATAGATATTAAGTATCTAACTTCAGGCCTAGAAAAGTTGATCTGAATAGATGTAAAACCAGTTATTAATAATGGGTAATTATGGCAAAGGGGTAATTGGAAACTTTTTCTATATTGTATATTATTAATAATATCTGATTTTTAAAATACAGAGCATGCTTTGCTTTATCATCAGGGTATATTTAAGTGTGTCTGGGTTTTGTTTTAAGATGAGACACTGTCTCATCCTACCCCTCACAATTCAAAAATAGGAAAGAGATTGGACTAAAATCCATGTTTTGCAAGCTGTACTCATCCATAAACCACCTTAACGCTGACTCACATATCTACTGCCATTTGTATAATTGTTTACTTAATATTTTAACTTCCTCCCAAGCAATAAAATCGGAACTGATGTATTTGAAATGCTCGTTTTATTAAAATAAATACCTGTCCTTCCAGGCACTGCTGCCAATTATCTTGCACAAATCTCATATGGGAGCTGCATTTTGGGAAACTTTGATTAGCAGACCTCCAAGAATTCCTTTCAATCTCGAGATTCTGCAAGTTCTAAAAACAAAACATTAGCCACCCTAGAGCTTTTTATAGAACAAACTTTTTCTACTTGTACAGTTCTTCATGTAGCATTTAATTATTAAGGGACTGTGCAATTTTCCAGGCTATTTTCTTGATTACTGTATATTGTGCAGTGCAGGGGCAGCCCAATTTTTTCTGTCAAGGATCAGTCAGTCAATATTTTAGTCTTTGTGGGGGGTCTCCTTTCCCTCCTTCATCTTCATTTTAGCCTTTGTCTTCTGCTGCGATGCTTTATAAAGGTAAAGACCATACTTCGGGCATAGTGGGTATGCAATGGATATCTGCTGGTTTGATTCGGAGAGGCACTGGCATTAATAAGTCTATTTTCTTCTCTTTGACAACAGTTTTAGTGAGAGTTGGAGTGATGAAGAATGGCTAACAAAAAAGTCTCACTTTTCCATGGATTTTAATTATCCAGGTCATTTACCTCCCCCCACCCCACCCCACTCTGCTCCCATTATAGTTCCTAAAAACTCTTCGTGGTTCATTACCTCTATTGTGTCCAGAAGTTCAGAATTCCTTCATGACACCAGTGTGGAAACAGAGGAGGTACGTTACCGACAAAGGTCCATATAGTCAAAGCTATGGTTTTTTCAGTAGTCATGTATGGATGCGAGAGTTGGACTGCAAAGAAAGCTGAGTGCCAAAGAATTGATGCTTTTGAACTGTGGTGTTGGAGAAGACTCTTGAGAGTCCCTTGGGCTGCAAGGAGATGCAACCAGTCCATCCTAAAGGAAATCAATCCTGAATATTCATTAGAAGGACCGATGCTGAAGCTGAAGCGCCAATACTTTGGCCACCTGGTGCAAAGAACTGACTCCTTGGAAAAGACCCTGATGCTGGGAAAGATTGAAGGGGATGACAGAGGATGAGATGGTTGGATGGCATCACCAACTCGACAGACATGAGTTTGAGCAAGTCTCTGGGAGTTGGAGATGGACATGGAAGCCTGGCACGCTGCAGTCCATGGGGCCGCAAAGAGTCACACGACTAAGCGACTGAACTGAACTGAACACCTTTACTGAGGCCAGGGTTGGCTTTTAAAATACATTTGAGTTTTAACAATCTCACATCTATTTCTGCTAATGACTGGGGAAGAGGAGCTTCCCTTTGAGTCACCTTTCCTTTTCTAAGAGTGTCTGTGTTTCACCTTTATCGGAAGCTTGGAGCTGGCTACCTTATCCCAAGTCAAAACTCACCCCTGGGATTTCCACCTTCAAACAAGTGAAACAAATGCATTCCCATATTGGGGTGTGTTGTCAAAGAGGAGGGAAGTGATCCAGATATAAGAAGTATTCAGACAGGCCTGTCTCCTTAGAGGAAGTCACTGGCTGGTAAAGAATACTTTCAATGGGGGACCACTTAGCACTCCATCCCACACGTTTCCAATCCTTTAGAGCCAGGCAGGGAAAAAAAAAAAGGCCCTCCACATTTACATGAGCCAAGAGGGTGTGTAATGGATGGCACAACTCAGCATGTGCTACCCAACATATTTTGACTACGTTCATCTTAACCTTCCCAAATTAATGGAAGCTTTCTCACAAGTAAGTCACATTTCTCACAGAAATTCCCTGGAACAAAGCCTTTTTTCTCTCTAAATCTTTCCAGGAGAGATGCTCTGTGTTTTTTTTTTAAAAAAAAAAAAAACAAGAGAGAGAGAGAGAAAATGAAAAAAGAAAGAAAAAAGTAGTTCCATTAGCAACTTTGGTAAGAAATTGCTCCACATTGTTCCTCTGACAAGTAATTTTTCCCAGCATGTGTGCATCTTAAAAGTATTGCAAAAAACAATATCTTAAAATGAACTGATTAGTATGCAAGCTCTGTGGTCACATTTAAGTTCTATTTATAAAATCTATTCTGTTCCAGGCTCAGGCAAACAAAACGGAAATGCAGCTGTGTAACACATTGATAATTTTCATTAGTTCTAAAAGCCTCAATAGAATTTGCAATTTTATTCATTACATCTAAATAATCCTGGAAAACCCATTGTGAAGGTGACCTTTCACTTTTTCCCCCCTGGCCTATGTGACTTATCTGAGCATGTGCATCTTTGTGTGTGTGTCTGTGTATGTGTATGTGTGTACATGTGTGTCAGTAAGGGCTGGGCAGAGGAAGGACATTTTTGCAAGAGTGAAGCACAAAGCAGAACAAGAAATCAAGTCAGGCAAAGATGAAAAAAAATGAGGCATAGGGAATCAAAATCACCCACGTAGATTCTGAAAGCCCTTCTAACTAGGGGCATTCTGCCATCATTCTCCAGATGTGAACAAGCCCAGATTTCTGAAATCACTGTGTGATACTACGGGCAAATGTGGATTGTATTCTAATTCATTGGAAAGCAGTTCTATTTTTTTTTTTTTTTTTTTTTTTTGATCTGAAGAGATGAGGATTTTCCCAGGGAGTGAGCCAAAGGACAGGCCCATGAGAAATAAACAGCATTGCTTCTATCAACTCTAACTTGTTCTTACAAAGTAAAATAATGCCATCCGTGGAGAGGATTTTCTTACTGGGGGCAGTGTTTTTAGTGTGTGGATCTCTGAAAAATAATTTTAAAACACACACTCCCAGAATGTTGGCAGACAGCCATGAAACCACAATGTTTTTGGAAAATTAAGATGACAAAAAAAAAAAAATAAAATAAGTACAGAATAGGAAACGTAAAAAATAAAGACAAACACTTGCAATTTTAGCAGTTATAGAGATGACGCTTTGACACTGACCAGGTAATAAAAGAGTAAAACCTTGTGTGTAGAGAATGTGAGACACCTGGTCTTAGATAAATATGTATGTGTGGATACAAAGGCACACACTCAGGGGTTTATTTGATAACTGCTAATCTGGGACTAAAAAGAATGACAGTTATCAATTATCCATTATGTGAAAGTGCTACCTTGCATATTCCATCTTCCCTGAGCCAGAATCTCAGCAAGGATTATGTTATCTCTGTTTCTGAAGGTGTTACATTTAAGAAAAAAGTGATGGGGAGGGGTAGTGGCAAAGTGAAATTCTGGAAATATTAGTTTAAGCAAAATTAAGACAGCTTCCATATTAATTAGAACTTTTACTACAAGAATATCAATTTTTAAACTCTAAGAGACAAGATAAAGTTTCAGGCATTTTGCATAGTGATGAAAGCACAAGTAAAACTTTCTCTCTTTTCCTCTTTTTCTGCAGAGTATCTTGCACAATTAGGGTTCAGGGAAGACTTTTGGGGAGAAATGCTGTTTTGTCTGAAAAATCACTTCAGCAACCATTGTCAATGAATAAAAATGAAGCTTCAGCTAGAAGACCATTGTAGGACAATTCATTTTGAGTGTGAAGGGACAGCAACAAAGCATCCAGTTTTTCTGCAGGCCATCTAGCTCCCTCTGAGAGAGAGACTGGTTTTTGGAGAACTCAGAAAAAAGACGGTGAAAGAAGAGTAAGTGTGAGAAACCCACCCCTCACAGAAATGTTCAATTTGCCCTTTTAAATATTCAATTTAACTTTTGGCACTACTTTGTAAGATGAAAATTTACCAACAAACTTGAAGGGTCCTAGAGGTTTCCTTGTCAACTGTTAGACAAACACATCTTCTCACTAACAACATTACAGGTTTATTTAAAAATATGGCTATATAATTCTGTGATTTTCCACTTCATTTCAAAATTATTCTATCCAATGATACTCAGGAGACAGATAACCCACACTGTTAGAAGATTTTTAGGCCCTAGGTTGGTACCAAAGGAATCTTACGGGAAGAGGTCTATCAATATTTGAGAAAGTAAGGGAAGAACACACAGCAAAGAATGTGTGCCTCTATCCTTAAGTGTGAAAAGCAACGAACTGAGTTGCTAGAAGAAGCATCACTGACTTACCTGCATGTCACTGCAGAAGGAAAAAGACTGGTCAATTTTTTTTTTTTTTTTTTAAACCAATGGCCTATTTGGGCTTCCCTGATGGTTCAGGTGGTAAAGAATCTGCCTGCAATGTAGGATACCTTAGTTCGAGCCCCAGGTCAGGAAGATCCCCTGGGGAAAGAAATGGCAACCCACTCCAGTATTCTTGCTTGGGGAATTCCAGGTAAAATGGAATGGAATGGGCTACAATCCATGGGGTCACAAAGAGCTGGACACGACTGAGCAACTAACGCACAGTGACAATCCAGGGGCTTCCCAGGTGGCATTAGTGGTAAAGAACCTGCTGGCCAAGGCAAGAGACGTAAGAGACCATAAGTTCAACCCCTGGGTCAGGAAGAGCCCCTGGAGGAGGTCATGGTAACCCACTCCAGCATTCTTGCCTGGAGGATCCCATGGATAGAGGAGACTGGTAGGCTACAGTCCACAGGGTTACAAAGAGTCAGACATGACTCAAGAGACTTAGCACAATGATGATCCATAGCCTAGGAAACTACATGCAGTGGTACCTCTATTCTGAACATAGTTAGGACGACAGACACATTTATGAATGTTGTAAAACAATTAAGCCCTAAGAGTTGCTGGCATATTAACATTATGGTAAGGATTTATTGAGTTGGGAGACTTTACTAAACTCAATTACAGGCAGCTCAGACCATGTGGGCTTGTAATTATGTAACAGGTTGCAGTAGGCAAGATACTCACTGGGTTTGGTGGTGCTATTAGAGTTTGGTCACTTTTTATAAACATTTGAATAAGATATATTTTAAATAAATCATATCATATACATACATTTTGAAATAAATTAATATTCCACAATTTTTAAAAATTGTCAATTATTTTATCCTTTAGAAATTTTAGATCAAGTGGATTTTAAACTATATTACTGCTGTTGACTCGCGTTGACTACACTTTGCCCGGTAAAGGGAAACACCCACTATCCTCTTTCAACATCAGGTGAATCAAGCTGTTATTTACAAAAAACAGAACTTCTGAAAGACTTGGCAGTTTGTTGTTATCGTTGTTTAGTTGCTAAGTCATACATGACTTTTTTGTGACACCACGGATTGCACCCTGCCAGGCTCCTCTGTCCATGGGATTTCCCAGGCAAGAATACTGAAGTGGTTGTCATTTCCTTCTTCAGGGGATCTCTCTGGCCCAGGGATCGAATCCACATTTCCTGCATTGGCTGGTAGATTCTTAACCACTGAGTCACCTGAGAAGCCCCTTTATCAGCTTACTGAACTATTATTTTAGCATTCATTCTTACTGTATCTTTAAACTGCCTTAATGATTTCAAGGAAACGTTCATTGTCTAGAAATGATAGTGCTCCAACAGAAAAGTAGTGATTTCAGAAAGCATTTACATGTAATGAAAAGTCTGAAGGCCAAAGAACTATCAGGACACAAATGCTACAAATTTCAGAAAGGAAACTGCAAACTACTGGAGATGATGCTGACAAAATAAAAAGCAACTCTAAGCTAGCTACACTTTGAGTTTGCAAAAATTGTCTTCTACAACACAGTAAATAAGGTGGAAAAAAGGCTGGTGACATGACCACAAAATCAACCCCTAAGCTATAGTGATTACAGATTTAAACACTGTGAATTCACTCCAACTACAGCCTATTAATATTTTTTACTGTGGCTAAACAGAAGTTGAATCAGGTCAGTTTTGAATTGTGAGAGCTTTTTAGGAATATACCTTTGTCATAAAATGAAACTGCCTGCACTAGCATTTCATTTCTTCTGAAAGTCACTAATGACTAAGCCAATTCAACAAAGATGTAACTGAGTTCTATTCTGAACAATGAGAAACAGTAAGACTAGCTGACATTCCCTGATAGCTCAGTTGGTAAAGAATCCACCTGTAATACAGGAGACCTGGGTTGGGAAGATTCCCCTGGAGAAGGGAAAAGCTACCCACTCTAGTATTCTGTCCTGGAGAATTCCATGTGCTGTATAGACTATGGGGTCACAAAGAGTCGGACATGAATGAACCACTTTCACTTTCATTGCTTATCATGTACTTAGTCTAGGCTACGACTTGATACCTACTCTTTCATATAATTCCTAATAATCATTCACTGATGTATCTACTGTGTTCTGCATGTTTTACAGTGAATTTTATTGTTTACGGGGTCATTATTGCCCAAGATCACACAGTTTCCAGCATAGGTTCTGCAAGTCTAGAGCCCTCATTCTTAGTCACCAACTGCATTAAGCCAGAGTGAAAATTTAAGTACCTGAGAGTTTGTCCACGTTGCCTTTGTTTCTTGAACTTGCCTTGATTCGACAAAGCGTGGTTTTGATGTGTTTATAATGCTAAGAAAAATTGTAAATTACTGTGCATGCTGTTATTTCTTTAATTCCATAAAAGGAAGATAATAAGGATAATGAGGACTGCTCCTTTGTAATTCCAGTGTGATATTTTTGTGGGTGGTTTTCAAAGCACATGGTATGCAATTAGAGATAATGTGGATGGCTCCTTGTCTTCTGGGCGTGTGCTATCCACCGGGCATTGGCTAAGAGTGTTTGATGTGTGTGCCACAGAAATTGATGTAGACATTTCAGTTGCCTCTCAAGTTTGAGAGTCCTCAGGATTTTGGCAGTGGTGCATGCCCTCAAATGACTTGGAATGGAGATCTAACATGGAGGAGTCTTTATTATATTTTAAATCCTTTTTTTTTTTTTTTTTTTTGCTTCTGGCAGTTTTTCCTCATCTTGGACTTTTTCCCTGTCCTTGAAATTGCCACAGTATTCAGGAAAGTGACTCTTGAAACAGTGGCTAACTAGCTTTCTTTATTTATTCTCTTCCTCTTACTTTCAGCATAACTTTTTAGGAGGCGCACACCAAAAGGGAACTAACTGTTCTCCCTGGCAAGGCATTTACACTCAGCAGAAGCAGATGTCCAACAGAATAATTTCTGCCCGAGTGTCACTGATACATTATTGAGGGAACATCAAATCAGATGAGTACTGGCAAAATTAGAGCCCATTCCCACAGTCTCTCTGCTTGACCTCTACTCCTGAAGTTAGATTTGCATTACCCTTCCAGCCTTCACATCCCTTAACCTTTGCCCATTTGTTATGGAAACAAAAATATTTCTCTTTCCAAGTGTTCTATTCAACAGCGCTCTTGGTTTTCATGGGTTTAACTGTTTTACTTGTTCTTTTTTTCCCCCTTTTCCCCCATACTATGTTCTATCCCTGATCCCTGCCAAAGTAATGATATGCATCTTTTCACAATGCCCTCTGTCACTAAACTTTTAGTCATTGCTTATTTCACCCAACAAGGAGATCATGCTCTTCCACAATGCAATGTATCTTCCTTTATTTATTCATTCATACAATTTTACTACTTATTTTTAAGTATCTCTCACATTAGTTGTTCTTGAGCTCCTTATCATGAGAGTTAACTTGTTAGATTAGTAAAAACTCTGACGGCAATATTCTGGACGGTAGAGTTTATTCATGACATTCTGGTAGCTCTCTTGGCCCACTCTCAGCTAATAACTGACTGAGTAGGAAGAAAAAGATGCATTGGTAATACATCTGCTCTTAAAGCACACATAGTGTAATTGTTAACTTATTTAACCATCCCTTCAATCAGTACCTATGATGCTCCTAGAGCTTTTCTTTAGTTACATATTAGAAAATGTATCCACTTTTATGAGCCTTACTTTCAAGAAACATTGCAGGAAAGTCGATTGTAAGCAAATAAACAAGATAATGTCAGAGAGTAATAATGCTCTTAAGAAAATAAAAACAGAACAATGATATAGAGAGTAGATGGCATAGTCAAAGGAGGTAACAATTTGAATGAACAGCTGATCTCTAAAAAGAATTGGCTATGTTGAAGTCTAGAGGAAGAGCATGAGACTCAGAGAGGCTTTGAGTTAGAAATAGGCTGAGAGCATTTGAGGAATAAGCGGTGGTCAGAATGGAGACAGTATGTAATGGGAAAATAGGGAGTTACAAGAGATGAAGTTGTTGAGGTGTAAAAGAGTCAGATCGTGACAAGTTATCAAAAAAATAACTCAGAAAACTAATGGCTGTTAATGACCGTGAGGATAGTTCAGTGCTATCGGAGAATAAAGGAGTGTGTGTGTGTGTGTGTGTGTGTGTGTGTGTGTGAATAATACCTACCTATCTTCATGAAGGAAGAAATATCTCAGATGGGCTTTGAAAGATGGATAGGACATAGATAGATGAAAAATCAAAGTGGTAAAAGAGTATAGCAGCTGGCAGGAACAGTTGTGTAAGGGAAAACAGGTGATAGTATATAGGGCAGTTCTATGACTAACAAGTTGTCCATTTTAAGTGGGTGAGCAAGAATTGTAGAAAGTAAAGCTTGTGAGAGCTGTGAATGACACTGAACACCAGAACAAGAAAACTTCTGAAGAGTTCATCTGGCACCATTGAAGGTTTAGGGACAGAGAGATAATCAGAGCTGAGATTTAAAACGATTTCTCTGACAGGGGACTGTTGAATTGGATTGTGTTGGTAAGAATGGACGTGAAGAGGCTAGTAAAAGGTTTTAAAACAGTTACACAGAATGGACATCACTCAACAAAAAGACTACTGGAGAGGATGTAAAAGAGAATATGGTTGAGAAAAAGCTTATACATGAAATCTTTCCTTTAACCAAAATAGAATTTCCTTTTCCACATGCCCACCCAAAGATGGAGTCCCTCCAAATTACCTGCAGTGATGGGAAAAACATTCCTTCCCGGGAAGAACAGTTCTGTTGTTGCACAACTTGAACTGTTTAGGCAAGTCCTTTGGTAGAATGAATTGGAATTTGCGTCCCTCTAACTCGGACCCACTGATACTAGTTTCACCTTCTGTAGAAAAGCAGGTTTCACAACCTTCTTCTACTCCAAGTCAACCTTTCATGTATTTGAAACCAACTATTTTTTTAAAATTTTTGTCATATCCAGGTTAACACTCCTCAACTTCCTTTAACCCATATATTTTACATGGTTGTATACAGCGTGTTAGTATTTTAATAAACACTTAGTATTTATTGATGCTTACGTGCCATTAACAATAGGAAGATTTTTTCCTAAAAGCTTTTTCTCCCCTTGGAAAAATGTATTTTTTAAAACTTTCTACTGTATAAATGTTATGCCCTCATTATACAACTGGGAGACAAGAAAACAGAATCACTCTGCCCTATGTAACATTATTGTAGGCTGGGGTCATCAGACTATGGCCTGTGAGCTAAGAATGGTTTTCACATTTTTAAATGGTTGATAAACGTCAAAAGAAGAAGATTATTTTGAGATACACAATAATTTTATGAAATTCTAATTTCAGTGTCATTAAATTCAGTTTTGGAGAAGGAAATGGCAACCCACTCCAGTCTTCTTGCCTGGAGAATCCCATGGACTGTAGCCTGTCAGGCTCCTCTGTCCATGGGGTCATTCACCTGTTTATATATTGTCTATGGCACCTTTCTTGTTGCAACACAAAACTGTATGGTGGCAAAACCTAAACTATCTACTGTCTGGCCCTTCGTAAAAAATGTTGTCCAGCATCAACTCCCAGGCACTGGTGTGTGGTGTGTGGACTGATAGTGTCTGCTTCACCTTGGAGCTTGAGAGAATGTAGAACCTCAGGCTCCACTCTGGATCCACTGAATAAGAATATATATTTTAACTGATCCTCATGAGATGTGCATGTGTGAGAAGCTACAGCTATGCATCTCAACTTTGGCATGCAGAAGAATTCCCCTGAGAGTCTGTGATGTATCAGTTCCTGAGTCCCACTCTGAGGAAGTAAACTGAGTGAGGCCCGAGGGTCTGAATTTCCTTTCTCTTACTGGGGCACAGTTGATTTACAATATCCAGGTGTACAGCAAAGTGATTCGGTGATGAGTATGTGTAGGTACATACATACATACACACATCCACACACATGCTTTTCAAGATTCTTTTCCATTAAAGGTTACTACAAGATATTGAATACAGTTCCCTGTGCTATACAGTAGGTCCTTCTTGCTTATCTATTTTATACATAGTAGCATGTATCTGCTAATCTCAACTCCTAATTTATTTCTCCATAGTTTCCCCTTTGTTAAGTTTGTTTTCTGTGCCTGAACCTCTATGTTTTGAAAATAAATGCATGCTTGTCTCTTTTTTTAGATTCTACATATAAGCAATGTCATATGATATTTGTCTTTGTCTGACTTATTTCACTTAGTGTGTTATTCTCACTTACTATGGTAATAGGTCCATCCATGTTGTTGCAAATGACATTGCTTCATTCTTTCCTGTAGCTGAGTAATATTGTGTGTGTATCCATGTATATATATACACACACATATACATGTGTGGTTTTTTTGGCTGAGTAATAGTCCATTGCATATATGTATCACATCTTTATCTGTTCAACTGATGACAGACATTTAAGTTGCTTCCATGTCTTAGCTGTTGTAAATAGCGCTGCTATGAACACTGGGGTACATGTATCTCTTCTAATTACAGTTTTCATATTTTCTGGATACATGCTCAGGAGTGAGATTGCTAGATCATACGGCAGCTCTATTTCAGCTTTTTGAGGAACCTCCATGCTGTTTTCCATAGAGGCTGCATGAATTTACATTCCCAGTAATAGCATGGGAGGATTCCCTTTTCTCCATACCCTCTCCAGCATTTACTATTTGCAAACTTTTGATGATGACCATTCTGACCAAGTCTGCATTTCTTATAAACTCCCAGGAGGTACTGACACTGTTCTTTTCTGATCATTCAATAGTCATTTATCAAGCACCTACTATGTGTTTGCTGGGTGCTGTTCCAAGATTAGAAGACAAATGAGTTTACTTAGAAAATGCATTCCACTTACTAGGCATTCAATGATTTCCTGTTGTATAAATAAATGAATGAGTTCCCCTTTAAGCCACTTGGAACAGAATTATTGTAATAATTTACGCAATTTATATATCCACTGTTCTTACACACAGCTTTTGAACTGTGGTATTGGAGAAGACTCTTGAGAGTCCCTTGGACTGCAAAGAGATCCAACCAGTCCATCCTAAAGGAGATCAGTCCTGGGTGTTCATTGGAAGGACTGATGCTGAAGCTGAAACTATAATACTTTGGCCACCTCATGCGAAGAGTTGACTCACGGGAAAAGACCTTGATGCTGGGAGGGATTAGGGGGCAGGAGGAGAAGGGGACAACAGAGTATGAGATGGCTGGATGGCATCACCGACTCGATGGACATGGGTTTGAGAAAACTACAGGAGTTGGTGATAGACAGGGAGGCCTGGCGTGTGATTCATGGGGTAGCAAAGAGTCAGACACGACTGAGCGACTGAACTGAACTGAACTGATTCTTAAGAAGTAAGCATACAAAACTATCAAATTAAGACTAATGTTTATTGAGTATTTATGTCATGGTGGGCACTTGAGGTACTTACAACTTTAATTCTCAGTTTAAGTTTAGGAAACTTGAGAACTAAAAAAGTTTTCAACAAGTTTAAATATGTACATAAATCCAGACAGTCTCCAGGTAACCATCAAATAGTTTTCTTTCTCTAAAGAAAACTAATGGATAGATTGACAGGTTTGTATGGTGACTGAACCATGCCATTAGATTTATCTGTAAAATTTTAAATCTCCACGCAGTACCTGAATCATTCTACAAAAGACTGGGAGTACTTCTTACAAAAATATACACAAAAGATGTACGATAGGCAGAAATGGTAGAAATGGAGATATATATATATATATATACACATATACACACACACATATATGATAGGTAGAAATGGATATATATCTCCATAATTTATATACATGTATATATATATGTGTGTGTGTGTATATATATATATATATATATATATATACCTAGATTCTGGTAAAATATAACTAGGAACTATCAGTTGATGAAGGACAAATAAATAAGGATGAAGGAGAAAACACAGCTATGGGAAGCAAAGTTGTCACTGAGTTTGATATTTAGCTTTGAATTTCCTAGTATTTGATATAGCATGAATTTTGCCTCATCCATTAAAAAAAAGAAAAAAGGTATGCTGAAATTCTAATGCCCCAGTAATACAGAACACAGACTTTCTTCGAAAATAGTCTTTGCAGGTGTAATTAGTTAGGATGAAGTCATACCGGGGTAGGGTGAACCCCTAATCAAATGTGACTGGTATCCTTACAAGCAGACAGCTCTGTGAGGACAGGAGACACACAGGGAAAGCCCTGCGCCCAAAGATGGAGGCAGAGGTTGCAGAGAGCCATCTGTAGGCCAAGGAATGCCAAAAACACGCAGCAACTCTGGAGCCTCAGAAAGTGCGAGGGGTTTTTCTTCCCTGCAGATTTTAGAAGGAGCATGACACTGCTGACATCTTGATTTTGGAATTCTGACCTCCAGAACTGTGACACAATACATCTCTGTTATTTTTAAGCAACTGAGTTTGTGCTTGCTAAGGCAGCCTTTGGAAGAGTAAGAAAAAAATATTATTCATGAAGCATAATACAAGAGGTAGACTTATTTTAGAGAGTGAAATCTTCACATTTGAGATTTAGTAAATTCCAACAGAAAGAAAATAAATTTGCAGTGATATGGAAGAAGAAAGACCCTCTGCAAGCACAATCCCTTAATAGACACAACAAGACATAAAATTCTAGTGAGATCTGCATTATGGGTGTGTGACCTGTGCAGTCACATAGGGCCTGTTCTCAGAAGGGCCATGCACTTGGGTTAATACTCTGTTATCACTGTTGTGAAGTTCTTGATAATTTTTGAACAAGGCCCCCACATTTTCAGAGCATTCTGTGCCTTCAAATTATGCAGCTGATCCTGGATCTGGCAATAAAGACAATGTTGGTTCTAGTACAAAAACTGGAGAATACACTAATAAAACAGTACGTGGAGCCTAAACATATGCCAGAGGTAGTATTTCATTTCAGTGGGGAAAGGATGGACATTTCCATAAGTGCTGCTAAGACAGCCGGCTATCCATATGGAAAAAGAGAAATAAATTGGGATCCAAATTCATACCACATTTAAAAAAAAAAAAAAATTTCAGGAACATTAAAATACCTAAATGTGAAGACAAAAATATTTTACATTTAGAAGACAATATCTGAGAATATCTTAATGCTCTTGGGTGTAGGAGATTTTGTGAACAAAATGTAAAAAAAAAAAAAAAAGTAGAAACTATAAAAGTTGAGTTCATTTGTCTAAATTATAATTAAGGACTTCTCCATGTTTTCTTTCTTTATGGGGAGCTGAGATTTTAGTGCCTATAAGTGTCTGGGACCTGGCCATGGGCAGAGTTTACATCCAGGGCTGAGCTCTTTGATGGGCTTTTCCTCTTTATGTTTTTTCCCCTCCTTTAGTGGAGCCTTTGACTTGCAAGCCTTAAAGGAGCACATACTAGTGGAAGAGAATGGTTAGGCTTTTAGCACTCACCTCTGGTCTGACTCATCTATAACTTTATTTACCTACTTGGAAAATTGATCTAATAAGTAAATGGACTGAGGGTAAAGGAGACTATTTTTCACTGCTTCAGAAGGGAGTCAGGAACGCAGAGCAGAGGAGACCAGCATATACTCTGTTGGGCGTGACTGGCTTCACAAATAGTGTGAATTATATACAGAAACATACAGAGGTGTGTGTGAGTGTGTGTGTGTGTGGTGTGCGTGTGTACGTGTCTTTGCATACAGATTTATATCTTCTGTGTTTACTAAGAGAACCTAGAAGCAATGATATCTTAGTAGCAGTGAGCCAACTTGATCTTTGTTTCTAAACACCATTCTCCACTAAAAGAACTTGAACTTCCTAGAGAAATGGCCAAAAACTAACCTGCAATTAATTGAGCCAGAAATTAAGAAAGTGCTCAAAGAATCAGGGAAATGTCAATAGTTACAGAAATCAGTTTGAAAGGGCTTCCATTTGCCACATCTTGGATAATGCAGTGATGAAAATGATAATAAGGGACTGTAAACCTTTGAGTAAAATAGGAATGCACATGTCTATACTGACATAAGTAAGTAAACACATTAATTAATTTAGTTGAAAAGGATGGAAGAGCTCTACCTCACAATGGAATGCCAACTAGCAAATAGAGATGGAATTAGAAAAATCACACTTCTGCAAGCACTTCTGTCATGATTAAGTCAGACAAGAATCATTAATGGATGGTAAATCTGATGGGTAAATGGGAAATAGGACATGTACATAATTTCAAATAATCTCCTCTGAATATACTTATGAATTACTTATCAATGGACATAACGACATCCTAAGTAACTAATGTTAGAGTGTAGGGTTTTGTTAATTCACACCCTAACCAAGTGACAAAGGTTAACATTATCGGTAATGGAACAGATGAAGTCAGTGTGGTGTACCTGCTGATATGATACACAGAGAGGAGCACAGTATGGCTCCTGTGGAATTCTTAACAAAATGCATGAGCCGTGAGAAAACGTCAGATTCCAAATTAAGGGACAGTCTACAAACCAGCTGAAGTGTTCTCTTCAGAAATGCCAAGATATGAGGAGAAATGCACACAAGAGACAAAGTTCTTGGATTGAAGAAAACTAGAGACATAAGAACTAAATGTGTTGCTGGACTAGACCCTGGATCTATAAAAAAATATATATATTAGGACAAATAGCCAAACCTGAAGAGTATCTTTGGCTTAATGGTAATGTTGAATCAATATTAACTTCTAGATCTTGACGGATGTACTGTGATGATTCTTTTACATAAGAAATAAACACCAAAGTACTGAAAGGTAATGGGGCCTTGTGTCCCAACTTACTCTTAAATGCTTCAGAAGAAAGAAAAATGAATTCTGAGCAAAGAGTATATTTGATTTTATGCATACTTTCTATAACTTTTAAGTTTAAATTTAAACTTATTTCAAAATAATTGAAAAATATTAAGTTCTCTTATATAAGACATAGCTACAATTTGGGAGAAGATACTTGCACCACACAGTTGAGAAAGGATTAATAACCAGAAAAGGAATTCCTACAAGTAAGTAAGAAAAGAATAGCATAGACATTCATCCAGTTTAACAGACAAACAAGCTATGATTTTTCCAGTAGTCATGTATGGATGTGAAGAGTTGGGACTATAAAGAAGGCTGAGCACTGAAGAATTGATGCTTCTGAATTATGGTGCTGGAAAGGACTCTTGAGAGTCCCTTGAACTGTAAGGAGATCCAACCAGTCAATCCTAAAGGAAATCAGTCCTGAATATTCATTGGAAGGACTACTGCTGAAGCTGAAGCTCCAATACTTTGGCCACCTGATGCAAAGAGCCAACTCATTTGAAAAGACCCTGACGCTGGGAAAGATGGAAGGCAGGAGGAAAAGAGGTGGCAGAGAATGAGATGGTTAGACAGCATCAATGAGTCAATGGACATGAATCTGAGCAAACTCTGAGAGACAGTGAAGGAGAGGGGAGCCTGGTGTGCTGCAGTCCATGGGGATGCAAAGAATTTGACTTGACTTAGCAACTGAACAACAAGAAAAGGAAAATGATTAATCAGAAACTTAACATAATTTTTTAAATGGCCTATATGAAAAGATATTCAATCCCACTAATAATCAGAAAAATGCAACTTAAAATAACAAGGAGATATCATTCACTCCTGTTATACTGATAAAAAATTAAAAGTCAGAAAATACAGAGCATTGGTGAGGATGTGGACAAAAGAATCCTGATCCTGCTGGTGGAAGTGCAATTTGATGCAACCACTCTGAAAATACTTTGATGTTACTTGTAAAGTTAAAAACACTCTGTGGGAGACTGTACTGTGTGTGCTTGTGTTGTCCTTGTGCTAAGCTGCCTCAGTTGTGTTCAACTCTTTGCAGCCTTCTGGGCTGCATCCTGCCAGGCTCCTCTGTCCACGGGATTTTCCAGGCAAAGATACCAGAATAGGTTGCCACGCTTTCCTCCAGTGATCTTGCTGAACCAGGGATTGGACCTGTGATTCTTTATTTCTTTATGAATTTGCAGGCAGGTTCTTTACAACTAGTGCCACCTGGGAAGGCCAAAGTGAAAGAGTTAGTCACTCAGTTGTGTCTGACTCTTTGCAACCCCATAGACTGTAGTCAGGCTCCTCTGTCCATGGACTCCTTCAGGCAAGAATACTGGAGGGGGTAGCCATTCCCTTCTTCAGGGGATCTTCCCAACCCAGGTATCAAACCCGGGTTTCCCACACTGCAGGCAGATTCTTTGCCGTCTGAGTCACCAGGGAATCCATGCTGTCACCAAATACAGTGCCCCTCCGTGAATTTTAAATCCCACCCTGTAGAATTCTTTTTAGGCCACGTGGCCTACTTTAGCATTTAAAATATGAATGAGAGGGCCGTGCATCACTTCTGAGTAGAAGCTTTTACTTCCCGGTTGTTGTGTGTTGTGGTCTTTCCCCTCTGGCACAACTCCGGCAGTGTTACCACTTGGGGCTTCTCTTTGAAGCTAGTCCTAGACTGAAGATACACTGAAGACGCCCAACCCACAAATAACACCCGTGCAACCGGAGAACACAGTCAGCCTCTGCTGGTGTGAGCCGCTGGTAACTGCTGCTGCTGCTGCTATTTAATTACACACCTGGCGCATCCAATGGATTCTGACTTACAGCAGGTATACATACCATTGTTGTGTAGTTGCTAAGTCATGTCCGACTCTGCAACCCTACGGACTGTAGCCCACCAGGCTCCGTCTGTCCACGGGATTTCTCAGGCAATAACACTGGAGTGGGTTGCCATTTTCTTCCCTAGGGTATCCTCCTGATCCAGGGATTAAACCTGCGATTTTGCTTGGCAGGCAGATTGTTTACAATGAGCCACCTGGGAAGCCCCATATACAATCTACAATTAGACCATTTTATTATTAAACATATATCCTCGAGAACTATTGCAAAGTACACCAGAATATATTGTTCAAAATATTTATAGTAGCACTGCCTGTATAAGGGAAAGAAAAGAATCAACTCAAATCTTCATCCAAAGTGAAATGAGTAAGTTGCGGTGTATTCACACAATGGGATAATGACCTAGAACTACATCTTGAGAGTGACAGGTCTCAAAGATATAATAGTGAAGGAATTAAGACAGAAGAAAATACACTATGCAGTTTAATGTATTTTTAAAAGCAGATAAAACTAAACAATATACTGTTTATTGAAGCATGCATACATGAGGTAAAAACTACAAACAAAAGCAAAGAAATAATACAAAAATTGGGATGGCAGTTACTATGGGAGACAGAGGAGAAGAAAGGTGTGAATTCAAGAAGCACATAATGATGTTTCAGATAAGATAATGTTTATTTTTTAGCCTTGTAGTGGGTACAGAGTGATCATTTAACTTAGTCCTTTAAATAATACGTTTGCATTTTCATGCAACAGTTCATTAATACTATATCTCACAGTGGAATAAAAAGCATGCCAGATAAAGGAAGTATAAATCTGTCAAGATATCTAAACTCTAATTTTTTCCTTCATCTTCTTTTTAAAAATTTATGTTCAATGTAATTAATTCATGTTTTGTCAATCTAGACATACGTTCCCTTCTAGGAGATTTCGCCCTAGCCTTTTTACTAAGTAGTAAAAATTTCAAGCAATCTAAATAATTCCTGGTGATTCCTTTATTTCCATTGAAGTGTATATATGTTTGTATATGTATACACTACTGTTTTTATTTAAAGCTTAAATCCAAAAATAAACAAAGATCCTTTATGTTGTTTTAAATAGTAGAACCAACCTGAAAGGAAGGGTAACAACTCAAGTATTGGATGTTGTCACTGCATTCATTGGCCAGAGCCAGCTCATAATGCAGTGAAGATGTACATAGATGGAAACCACTTCACAGGCCCAACAGAAAAATCACATGCAACTCACATACTCTTTTACCTAAAATCCATAAAGCACTAGCTGTAGCAAATGCAGAAATAATAAAAAGAAGTGTAAAAACTTCATAACATGTGGATAGCTTTCATTTGGGGAACCTTCTCAGGCTGAGTGAAGTAATACATTCTCAACTCTAGATATGCTGATTAGTTTAAAAGCCACACACACACACACACACACGTACATACACACATAAACACATATACACACACAAGGCAGTTGATACGCTTGATTATTTTAAAAGTCACACACACGCACCACACAAATACACATACACACACAGGCAGTTTATTAAAAGATTAAGTTATTGAGACTGACCAAAAGAAAATGCATTTGTTTTCTACTTTGAAGACTGTGACCAAGTCCTATTGCCTAGGACAAACCCAGAGAGCAAACCCTTCAGTGGGTTTTTAAAGTGAGAGTCACATCAGATTCTTCAACAGCTTGAGAGAATAATGCAGTCATAAGAAGCATGACAAGAGTGATACAGGTGATAAAATACAGATTACAGATACAGTAATACAGATGATCAGCACAAAGCGAAAGCATACAAATGACCTAGTTTTCAAACAACCAGATGAGGGCTAGTAATATTTGCTGAGAGTAAACATCTCAAGAACTGTGGTCAAGTGCTTGCTCAAAATGAGAGCCAGTCAGGTCAACTTCTTGGCTGGTGACTTGATTACTCTGTAATTCGGATAATAAATAGCAATTCTGACTTGGAAAGAAAAGGTTGCCAAGAATTTATAGGGCTGGAAAATGGTCCTAGATTGATCAACTGATTCATCTGTCTGTCTGCTCATTCATCCATCCACCAACCAGTCATTCATTCATCCATTTATTCATTTATCAAACATTATCTGAACGTAGATAGGACAAGTCTTATTAAACCCTGGAGATTTAAAAAAATTTAGCAGTGAATTCAGATACATTCCCTTGCCTTCAAAGAGTTGGTAGTCTAGTGCAGAATTTTTCAACCTCAGCATGGCTGACATTATCATAAGATGCATAATTCTTAGTTGTGGGAGGTTGCTGTGTGCATTGTAAGATGTTCAGCAGCATCCCTGGCCTCTCCTCAGCACTAGATTACAAAAGCCCTACATCCTCCAGATGTGACACTGTTAAACGTCCCTGGGAGAAAAAATGATCCTGATTGAGAATCACTGGTTAGGAGAGAAGGCAAATGTGCTCCCAAATATTTGCAATTCAGTGTGAAAACATTTAAGAAATGATGATAACACAATGGAGAGAGACAGTGACAGTGAGGGACCAAGTGAGGGGAGAGAGAGAGATGGAGAAAGGGTGGTGGAAAGAGGGAGAGAGAGATAGAGAGAAAAAAGGAGAGAGAGGACACACTTTGAACACTTCTGCCTGCAGGAATTTAGTGAGAAAACAGAGAGGGCACCCTTGAGCTGGATCTTTGAGAAAGAGCAGACTTTATCATTTTGAGGAGAAGACATAGTTCTGCAAATATGTTAAAATGCAAGGACTGCACTCTCTATTACAGGTTAACAATTTTTTTTTCTTTCTTTTATGTTCTTTAATCTCTGACTATGAGGGGCCTACTGTATTTGAATATTTTCTAGCACGTAGCATAGTGTCAAGCCTTTGACTATGTGGATCACAACAAACTGTGGAAAATTCTTCAAGAGATGGGAATACCAGACCACCTGACCTGTCTCCTGAGAAATCTGTATACAGGTCAGGAAGCAACAGTTAGAACTGGACATGGGACACCAGGCTGCTTCCAAATCAGGAAAGGAGTACGTCAAAGCTGTATATTGTCACCCTGATTATTTAACTTATAGGCAGAGTACATCATGAGAAGTGCTGGACTGGATGAAGCACAAGTTGGAATTAAGATTGCTGGGACAAATATCAATAACCTCAGATATGCAGAGGATACCACCCTTATGGCAGAAAGTTAGGAGGAACTAAAAAGCCTCTTAATGAAAGTGAAAGAAGAGAGTGAGAAAGTTGGCTTAAAGCTCAACATTCAGAAAACTAAGATCATGGCATCCAGTCCCAATATTTCATGGCAAATAGATGGGGAAACAGTGGAAACAGTGACAGACTTTACTTTTTTGGGCTCCAAAATCACTGCAGATGGTGACTGCAGCCATGAAATTAAAAGACACTTGCTCCTTGGAAGAAAAGTTATGACCAACCTAGACAGCATATTAAAAAGCAGAGACATTACTTTGCCAATAAAGGTCCATCTAGTCAAAGCTATGATTTTTCCAGTAGTCATGTATGGATGTGAAAGTTGGACTATAAAGAAAGCTGAGCACTGAAGAATTGATGCTTTTGAACTGCGGTGTTGGAGAAGACTCTTGAGAGTCTCTTGGACTGCAAGGAGATCCAACCAGTCCATCCTAAAGGAAATCAGTCCTGAATATTCATTGGAAGCCCTGATGTTGAGGCTGAAACTCCAATACTTTGGCCACCTGATGTGAAGAACTGACTCACTGGAAAAGACCCTGATGCTGGGAAACATTGAGAGCAGGAGGAGAAGGGGACAACAGAGGATGAGATGGTTGGATGGCATCGCCGACTCAATGGACATAAGTTTGAGTAAACTCCAGGAGTCAGTGATGGACAGGGATGCCTGGCGTGCGGCAGTCCATGGGGTCGCAAAGAGTTGGACACGACCGATCGACTGAACTGAACTGAGCATAGTGTCATTGAAATATATGCAGCTACAAAGTGACAACTATTTATTCAGTGACAAAACAATTACCAAGCACTGTTCAGATCTTGTGCTAGGTTTCTGAGTACATGAGATAAAAATGATACAATGCCTACACTCGAGGATATGAAAGTCTAAGGGAAAAACAATTTAGCCAAGCAACATTTTCCATTTCTTTATAAAGGAGCTTTCTTGCTAAACAGAATCAAATGTTTGAAAGTTACTTCCTAAACCTTTGATGAACTTGCCTGCTGATTGACTCTGGAGCTCTCAGGCTATAAATGAGGCAGACATGTAAACAAATAATTCTGAAGTTCAGTATTAAGCACTTTAGGCTTCCCTGGTGGCTCAGCAGTAAAGAATCCGCCTGCCAATGAAGGAGACATGGGTTGGATTCCTGGGTCAGGAAGATCCCCTGGAGAAGGAAATGGAGACCCACTCCAGGACTCCTGCCTGGGAAATCTCATGGACAGAAGAGCCTGGTGGGTTACAGCCCATGGGGTTGCAGAGTCAGGCACAGCTGAGCAACTAAACCACAGCAGTAGCAGTGGTGTATAAAAACGACCATGGACTTCTAGGAATCAAAAAGAGGTCATCTGGGCTGGGGCATCTAAGGCTTTCCTAGTCATGGCATTTAAACTCGCCTGAAAAGACAAGGAGTAGAAGTTCATGATTTGAAAAAGGGCTAACTTTTAGATGGAAAAACAAATGAGAAGACACAAGAAGTTAGAATGGTCAGTAATAATGAGAATTCACTACTGACCTATGACCAGAGTGACAGCAATAGTTACCATGGATAACTATAGTTATAGATAGTGATAGTTATCATGGTAACGATGGGTTCTAACACTCTTTTAACAGGTGGGAGCAGCTAGCTTAGTATCATAGGCATTAATAGGTAAGTAACAATAGGTAAATTCCTACAGTGGTGAAGTGAAAACCGCTCCCTCCTAACCTCCCCCTTCCCCCACCCTTCACAACACACACACACTCCCATGGATGAGGAAATACCACTTAGAACATCCTTTTCTTGAATATGCTGGATGACCACCCTGACTATGTCAGGTTTTTCTACAGAAACTGGAGACCTCAATGTTTATTAGGACCCCTAGCACCCCATATAAGCACCTATTCTGACACAGATTTTAAAAGCCCTTGGTCACTCAGATTAGCATAAAACAGGCTGATAGACGGAGCTTCTGATTCAGTTCTCCTCAGCTACATTTTAATCTAGAGTGCAGGACATGAGCCACAAAAACAATACTATTGAGATTAAGGAAGGCACATGCCTCCCTTTAGGCCAGCAAATGACTTGGGCTGGCAGTTATGTGAAGACTCGCTGATTCTTGTATGCAAAGAGCTTCAAGAAAATGAATGACGGGATGTGTCCACACAGGGCTGTGTGCAACTCATTCATCTCTACCACAGTCGCCTGCCTCTTATCACCCAGTCATCAGGACAATTGGATTCCACAACTTATGGATCAGTTAAGTTGCTCAGTCATGTCTGATTCTTTGCGACCCCATGAATCGCAGCACACCAGGCCCCCTGTCCATCACCAACTCCCGGAGTGTACTCAAACTCACGTCAATCGAGCCGGT